>NC_142202.1:94391340-95717590 GCF_049639895.1 Pseudopodoces humilis
AAAGGTTTATTTCTGAATTTGTTTGTGATTAGATCTTTGCAATTTTGGAAGAGAAAGTATTTGCAGTGGGTAAAGAACAAAGTTTGGCAAGCAACTTCATCTACACTTTCTCTCACAGAAGAGAATAGAAACAAAACTAGAAAGGGTTTCATTGAACTACATAGCTTGAATTTATTTCTTTATAAAGGAAAACTACTATAACTACTACCTTAACTACAATACTAAAGGACTAACTTCAGAAGAGATTCCTACAGAATATTTTAGTGAAAAAAAAATATTCCTTACAATGGATGTAAATTAACAAAACCCTGCTAGAACTGCCAGACTAGCATACACCACCATCTCTATTCACAGGGCAACTTAAAGAGAAACAAATAGGTATTTTTGTACTGTTTAATAAATGTTTCTTCTACAAGGAAGCACTTGATAAAGTCTCATTCTTTTTCTAGTGCTACATCATGTTAACAAATCTCCTAAACTGAGTTACCTTCAATATACACCATAATTACTTCCAAATAGCATAAGATGGTACAGAGAACCAGTCAGGAACACACCTTCACTGCTGTTCCACAGTGTGAGGCCCTGTCCATGACAGAGAAGAACCCCAAGCCTGGTTATATGCTGGATGCAGACTGGATAGGAAGCAGTTTTGCAGGAAAGGAGCCAGGAGTCTTGAGTATAAGTAGCTGAAAACAGGTCAGCAGTGTGCCCTTGTGTTGGGCTAAGCCAACTGCACCCTGACTTGAGCTATAAGAAGTGTATCCTGCAGACTGAAAGAAGCAAACATCCATCTTAATTTGGCATATGTACTCATCTGGAGCACTGTGCCTAATTTGGGGCTCCCCAGTAGAGTGAAACACTGTCATACTGGAACTCCAGTGGGGAGTCACCAAGGTACTGGAGCACATGGTGCACAAGGGCAAGAGAACTGACCTTGCTCATTGTTAAGAGCTGGTGGTGGAGGGAAATCTGATTGCTGTCAGTTTCTAATATGAGGCTATAAATAAGATGAAGTGAGACTGTAAGGTTGGAGGAGGTGGGCAGTAGTAAGTCAAGTAATGGACGCAACCTGTGATAAGAGAAATTCTTACTAGACTGAGGAGGGCAGGGAGGAATGACACAACATAGGCCAGCACAACAACAACAAAAATAACACTGACACTAAGAGAACTTAGAACAGGAACCCAGAGAAGAACTTCCATTCCTGGAAAAGCACAAAGCTGAACGGGACAAGGCCCTGCAGAACTCAACCTCAGCTGGCCTTGCTTTGAGTATGTGTTTCAACCAGATAATGCCCAGAGGTCATTTCCACCCTAAATTGTTCGATTACATTGTGCAAATAGTCATTAATTGCAGTTCAGTGGCAGAACTTAAGTTAAAGTTCAAGTTACAATCATAGATCCAAAGTTAAAAGCGTAGTGAAATTACTCCAAAGTAGTGCTACTATGCCAAGATGTACTAACTTGATTTCTCTAATCTGAGTTTGAACAACATACATTTTTAATTGAATAGACAGAAGAAAAATTAAGAATCAAAAATGGAAGCCACAGTTTTTGGCTCCAGAAGACTTCAATTCTAGGGTCTTCCAAAACTGAGGAGAAAAAAAAAAAAATAAGAAAAAATTCAATATTTTTGCTCAAAGAAGCAATAAAAACACCTCACCTTGCTCTCTGAGGAAACAATACATATATACATTTATAGGCACACACAGTTACGAGCAGAAGTCGTATTGGTATTCACAAGGACTGATAATTCCTTTCATACTTATCAAAAAATATTAATTAAGCAACCTACATGATACTTGTTTTTGAAGCAATTGGCACAGCTGATAAATACTTATTAGATTTCCCTCAATTTGCCAAGTATATTATTAAAGATATGAAAGAGACAAGATTTTTTCCAAAGTTTTTTTTTTTTTAAGGCAACTTTTATGTTGGAGGCTTACTGAACATTCTTCCAGACAAAGTTTTGTATCCACAGTGGCCAGACTGTGAATAAAGGAGTCCAAATGAGATTACTGACAGATGAACACAAAACAAAAAAAGGCATGAAGAATACAGTATGTTAAGCTTAATAATAATGCTTTACTGCTTGGTAACTCCCATGAGGATTGTTTCACAAATTTAGAAAACACAGGTGTGTAACCACAGCAAGTCCTAGCTTCCCAGTAAATTCCCCTCTCTAAATCACATGAGTTATCATTTACTGGACTAACAACAAAACACTGAATGTTCCCTTTCCTCATTATGAGCACATTATGCTGGAATTCATGACCAAGAATGCTATCCCTGAGAATTACTTCTTTGTGGAGAAATTTGTTTTGACAAAGCGATTTATATAGCACCAGTCTGTGGGCATCTGGCACAAGTATTACTTACTTTATTTATCTACTCTAGTTTTCACCTGTCCTACAGGAGCAAATACAGCCATATAATGTGTTAGAGAATGAGCATTAAGCTACCACTGATTATGTATTTGGAGCAAAGGCATTTTATGGCTGTCACAAGCTAATCTAATACCCACCCATCAGAAAGCCTTCGTTCACTTCCAGGTAACTGTTCAATATGACTGTTGCACAGGCATATTGTTTTTTTATAATTTATAAGCATCACTTTTGCTTTTAAATAGTACTCAACAGGCACTGGGGGGGGGGGGGCAGGGTTTTTTTTTGTTTGTTTTTCTTTGGTTTTTTTAAGTATTTATTGCCTTATTATTTTGAAAGACATATAGGCTAAGAAGGGATCTGGCTGCCTCAAGCAAGTAACTCAAAGCAGTGACAAAAGACAGACAATCTCCACAGGGGTCTCCTGCCTGCTAACTAACAAAACACATGACTGCATTTGTATACAGATGACATAAGCTACCACAAACAGTTGCCATCTGAATGGAAATTAAGTCAATTTTGCCTTCCCACCTGCTACTAATTCATGCAGAATCACTTTTTTTTAAACTTACACAGTGTGGCTGATATCATTCAGCTGATTATTCCCATCCTCAAGCGCAGGACTAAAGGGTTCACATCTTTTCCATCCATCTTCTGTTTTAACCCATCTCCATCCAGGGGATCTCCAGTCTTGGCCCAAAAATGGCATGGTTTCTCTATAAGCAGCAAGAAGAGATTCTTTGTCAATTATTTATTTTAAAAAGTTTCAAAACTTCCTGTCACTATTTCAGTTTTCTCTTTAGCCTTAAAAAAAAAAAAAAAACCACCTTGAGAAAAGTTTTCTGTAGAGCATCCTTTTAATAAACAGATTCAGTGGTTTAAGTACATTTTTTTTTATTCTCTAACCACATTCTTCTTGTCTTTCAGCATTTATTAGATCAAGGTAGATTTCCTTGTTCTTTGGAAACAAGGAAAAGAATCCTGGTAGTACAAGAACAGAATGATAACAAAAAAAGCAAAATTATATCAATTATATAATGTATAATCTGCTTTGCCATGATCAAACATTACTGATTTTTATATGTGACTAACAAATGGTTTTTAAGAGATTGACAGCTCACAAAATCAATGTTGCTCCTTTTGTTTTTTCTAATCCTTACAAATACTGAGTTTATGGTACAATGCGTATTGATGTTTCAGTAAATAAATTTCAACATTGCCAAAAATCTTTTTAGGTTGTTGTTGAGGACACTTCCCACGCCAGCCTATTAAGCAGACACCAGGACAAAAGGAGACTGCAACAAAGTCCATTGTGACATCTTCAGAAATTGCTACAAATAGATGCAGGTCATCACAGGTATATTGCTCACTGTTCTACTACCATTTTTCAAAAGTGAGATTCACTTCTGACACATTAAGAGTTTGAACAAGGCAGTTTTCTACACTTAGAAGACTATAACCTTGCCAGCTTTTGCTCTCTTCTTCCCATTCATCATGCAAACATAATGCTCCTTAGTTATAATGCAAGCTATAGAGGGAAGATAGCATTATGATATTTGAAACACATGTTAATAGATAACTGCAACAGCTTTGGTCCTAACAAATACGCATTTTCTCATTTTTTTCAACTTAAAAAATATTAGGCCCCATCAGTAAGCATCACTATGAATTTATTTAAACATTTGCACTCTTGACCAGCATTTGCCCAACATATTTGTTAGAACAGTATAAAGAACTAGAAGAAATAAAGGTTGAGCGAGCCAGATGGGTTTTTCTTTATTTAAAAATCTGCATTGCATGCAAAATGAAGTGCATTGCTTAGGCCTCTGGATTGACTAAAATCCCCTTCCTACTAATAACTCAGCTTTCCTCTGCTCCTAACAAGAACCCTTTCCAAAATTTACAACATCCGTTCCCCTAGTCACAACTAATTTTATTCATGCCTATCCACTTTTCCAATCCTTTTACTGCTTCCTAGAAATAATACGTTGTTTACTACTCCCCTCATACTGGTGTCTTTATCACAGAATGGTTTGGGTTGAAAGGGACCTTAAAGATCACCCAGTTCCAATCTGGGTGACACCTTCCACTAAACCAGGTTGCTCAGAGTCCCATCCTACCCAGCCATGAACACTAAAAAGGATAGGATATCCACCACTCTTCTGGGCAACCTGTGCCAGTGCCTCATCACTCTCACAGTAAAGGACTTTTTACTACGACTTAACCTAAATCTACTTTCTTTCAGTTTGATGCCATTTTGCCTTGTTCTGTCACTATGTGCCCTTGTAAAAAGTCCTTTTCCAGCTCTCTTGTAGCCCTCCCTTAAAGTACTGGAAGACTGCTCTACTGGTCTCTCCAAAGCCTTCTCTTCACCTGGCTAAACAACCCCAATTCTCTCAGCCTGTGTTCACAGGACAGGTGCTCCAGACCTCCTCTGGACTCTCTCCAACACGTTTACAGCCTTCCTATGGTGGGGATCGCAGAGCTGGATGCAACACTGCAGGTGGTATATGAGGAGAGTAGAGTAGAGTGTAGGGGCAGAATCACCTCCCTTGACCCACTGCTCCCACACTTCCTTAGGTACAGCCCAGAACACCTTTGGCTTTCTGGGCTGCAACAGCACACTGCTGACTCATGTTGCACTCCTCATCAACCAACAGCCTTGAGTCCTTCTCCTCAAAGCTATTTTCAATCCATTCTCCACCCATCCTGTACTTGTGCTTGGGACTGCCATGACCCAGCTGCAGGACCTAGCACTTGGCCTTGCTGAATTTAATGAGATTTGCACACACTATTTCTGTCCTGTCAAGGTCCCTCTGGATGGTATTTCTTCTCTCCAGCTTGTTGACCGCACCACAATTTGGCACCATCCAAAAACCTGCAGAGGGGGCACTCAATCCCACTGTCCATATTCCCAAGAAAGATGCTAAACAAGTCTAGTCCAAATCCTGACCCCTCATGAATGTCACTTTTCTCCACTTTGACACAGAGCTGTTGACTGCAACTCTCTGAAAATGACCGTCCAGCCAGTTCCTTACCTGCCCAGCTGTCCATCTGTCAAATCCATACCTCTCCAGCTGAGAGACAGGAAATTTGTGTGGGACAGTGTCAAATGCTTTTCATAAATTCAGGCAAATTACATCAGTCACAGTGTGACCCTGTATGACCTCATCCACTAACCTTGAAATCCCACCACAGAAAGCCACCAGATTTGTGAAGCGGGATTTGCCCCTAGTGAAACCATGGTGGATCCCATCCTCACACAGCTTGTGAGATCCCAACGCCCCATTCGTCCAGGCAGGCTCCACATCCCTCCAGACCCCTCAGTACTGCCCGTCATGCCTCGCCCCAGCCCCTTCCCCAGACCCATCTGGCCACCCTGACTTTTAACACCTTGTCCCACACTCCTTCAGCTCCACATGCCCTTAAGAGCCAACTCCAAACCCCTCACGCCACGGCTGCCCACGCTCAGCCCCAATCCCCCGGGCCGGCGAGGGCTCACACACACGGCCCCACAGGTGTTCCCCCGGGCCCGCTGCCGCCCGAGCCGCGCTCACCTCACGGTGCCTCTCCCGCCGCCCCCGCCGCTCCCCGCCCGGCGCTCGGCCCGGGCCCGGGGCTGTTGCCGGAAGTACCATGGGCCGCACTGGCCACGCCCCCTGCGCGCTGATTGGTCGCCGCCCGCCGCGCTTGTTGCTACCCGGCAGCGCGCGCTGCCATTGGCGCGGCGGGGCGGGGCCGTCTCCGCCCGGCGGTGGGCCGGCAGAGTCACGTGACAGGCGGCCCCGGGGCGCACGTGCCAATGTTTTGGTCGGCGGGGGCGGGGCGCGTGGAGCGCGCGGGGCGGGGAGGGCGTGACCCCCCGGGGAACCCCCCCGGTATGACCCCTCCCGGTGTGACCCCCTGTAACCCCTGGGGAACCCCCCCGGTGTGCCCCCCCCCCTCCGGGTGTGACCCCCCCCCCCGTGTGCCCTCCCCGGTGTGACCCCCTGTAACCCCTGGGGCCCCCTCCCGGTGTGCCCCCCCCCTGTGTGACCCCCTGTAACCCCTGGGGAACCCCCCCCCAGTGTGACCCCTCCCTGTGTGACCCCTCCCGGTGTGACCCCTCCCGGTGTGAGCAGTGTGACCCACCCAGTTTTCAAGACCAGCGTGACCCATTATCCTGACACAAATACAGCCGTGGCAAAGGTGGTGTGGGGCCACCTTTGCACAGCCAGAGTCTGTAGGCCACTCTTTTCTGCCATTGCCTGTTTGAAAATTTCCCAGCCCCACACTGGAAAATTATGTGAGTCAATATTAAAAGTTCTACACCAATACTTTGCCTGGAACGTGTCAATCTCCTTGTCCAACCCATGAAAAGATTTTGGTGGGTTTTTTTTTTTTCTATTTGGTATCTGGATCTACAGAATTCCTTCATAATGTGGCAGAAATCCTTTTGTCTCTAGGATCCTTCTATATTTTCAGTCTCTGAGGTATCCTGTGGTGGATGACAATGAGTACTGAGTTACCTCATGGCTCTGGTGGGGTTGTTCCTTCAGGGCAAGCTGGGTTTTAGGAGCAGAGCTTCATGAGTGAAACATCTAATAAAAAAGTGATGTAGTTAAGAAAATATGCTGCAGTTCTCTTGTGTTTACCTGAGGAGTAAGCAGCATTAAAACCTGAAAGACACTAAGCAGGAGATTACTTCTTGAAAACATCCAGCATTTTGGGAAGGACTCGCATGCAGCTTGTGGAAGACTGTCCAGTGAGGGGAATTCCATGCTGGAGCAGGGCAGCAGCATGAGAAGGAAGGAGTGCCACGGACAAAGCGTTATGAATGGACCCCAACCTCAGTTTCCCCATCTCCCTGTGACACTTGAGGAGAGGATGTGACAGAAAAGTAAAGAACAGAGCAGAGTGTTGAGTCTGGGAAAAAAAAAGGGAGTTGACAAAAAGGTGCTTTTATTTTTGTTTCTGTTTCTCACAGTGCTATTTTTAAAAATACCCAATTTTTAATTCACAGCAAATTAAATTAATCTTCCACAAGTTGATTCTAGCTTACATATGATGGTGGTTGGTAGATAATCTCTCTGTCATTGTCTGGAACCATGAGCTTTTTCATTTTTCTCTTTCCCCTGCTAAAGAAGGGGGGTGAGAGAGAAGAGGGGTGGGCACCACACTTCCTAATATCATAGAATTGCTTGGACTGGAAAGGATCTTTGAAGGTCATCTATGTCCAATCCCCCTGCCACGGGGACACCTTCCACTAGACCAGGTTGCTTAAAGCTCCATCCAGCCAGGCCTTGGAATCTTCCAGGGGTGGAGGAACCACAGCTTCTCTGGCAACTTGTGACAGTGGCTCACCAGCCTTGCAGGGAAGAATGGCCTCCTAGTTATCTAATCTAAACCTACTCTCACGCAGTTTAAAACCATTCCCCCTTTTCCTATCAGTTCACACCCTTGTAAAAAGCCTCTCTGTGGTTTTGTTTGTTTTGTTTTGGGTTTTTTGTTTGTTTTTTGGTGTTTGTTTTTTTTATTGTTTGGTTTTTGTTTTTGTAGCCCTTCTTCATTACTGGAAGCTGTAGAAGGTCTCCTTGGAGCCTTCTCTCCACCGAACAGGCCCAGCTCTCTTTGCCAGTCTTTGTGGGAAGGATGCTCCAGCCCTCTGAGCATCTTCATAGCCTGTCTCTGTCCCCAGAGCTGGGTGCAGCACTCTGGGAGGGGCTCCATGAGAGCAGAGTAGAGGGGCAGAGTCACCTCCTCAACCTGCTGGTCACATCTGCTGGCGTCAAGCCCAGATGGGGGCTGTTACCCTGGGTGAATACCTCACACTTTAGGGAGGATACAATAGGGAAGTAAGAAACAGAGGAAGTCATATGCTTCTAGTTTTTTTCTTTTTTTCTGGTATGGGTCCCAGAAGGACAAGGACAACTGTGTCTTCCCTGTTTAGGAGGTCACACTCTTTGACTTGTGCTTCAAATTTAATAAAGTTATTAATAGCTGAGGTACAGAAGTAATTGGGTCTTCTGTGACAACTCTCTTTCCTGCATATTTGCTGCTACTCATGCTCAGCTATTATAATATTTCACCTGCTGGCTTCAGCATATTTATATTAATTATACAATAGAGAGAGCTGGAAGAATGTGATTTTTAATTTATTTTTTAGTAAAGAGCCACTTATTACAAGACTTTATGTATATGTGGTTCCATTCCAAGTGTCTAAAAATCTTGTGACTGTTCAACAAGCAGATGCAAAGTGGTTATTGCCCAGAGTTACTACTGAGCCATCCTCTGTTGCAAGTGTAAATTTCTCACTCTGTACTTCAAAACCAAAGTCATTTTGCCGTATAGTGTTTGTGAAGTAATTCTACTATTTAATGTTTATGATACCTTTCCATATGCCTTTTTTGTAACAAAATATGACAAATTTTCAAATGAATAAATTTAAAGATATTTCCCATGTTAAGTATTGGTACTATCTTGAGAGTCCATGCTCTGACCTATAAAAAACTAATTGAAGACTCAGAAATTTATTTTAAAATATTTTTTTTTATGTTTAGTGCATGTCTGTGTTAAAAGTATACAAAAATTAGCATGTTGTTCACTTTAGGTGGGGTTCAAGATGAAAATAACTTAATGGAATGTGGAAGCCTTTAAGACTATTCTGATCAACATGGAGCAGCTCAAGCAGTTCTTGAATAATTTAATATTGATTGACACTATTTCATTTCAGATATTCTTTATAAAGTTGTATGGTAATTTTCTTATTCTGGTGTCACAGCTTTCTATTATGTTTTATTTAATACTAAAGCAGTTTAAACCTTCACAGTGGAAATTGAACAAACTGATCTGAAGTGTGGCTGTTAGTGCTTTTGATTGTTACAGAGAGATTTTAAAGTGAAAATTTCATTAAACCCAGATGGGTTTTGCAATTCAGATAGTTACCCTTACTGATTGCAGGTCCATGTAGATGAGACACTATATCATTGCCACATTAACGTGAAATTAGGAGACCTTAATAATATGGTGAATTCCATCTTTCCCATTTTTTGCTATCAAATCACTTAAATTATGATTTCTTTTTAATAATCAATGGTGAAGGTGAACTCTGAACACTGAAGGAAGGCCAAGCTATTTTACTTTAAAATTACAATTGCTTGTAAGATCTGAGACATGTTAATAAAAGCAAAACAAATGTTGTTTGGTGTGGCTTAGGATAACTTAATGGAGCACATAAAGCATCTTTTCATTAAGATTCATATTTCCTTAACTGCTTAGTCTGGAAATAAGCATTGTAGGAATATTTATATGTGTTTGTTTATATATAATATGTTTATAGGAATCACTTCCAATTTTTTCTTAGAAATTGTCTGAAAATGAAGGTTGTGGTAGATACAAATGTCCTTCTTTCCTTTGGGAGAGTAGTTTTAATTTTGCTGAGTAATCTCTATACATATTTTAAAAAATAGAATAGTTCTGTCAAATAATACTGCAGCCTGGTTCAGTTACTTAGCAACATTTAATGCTAACAAAAAGACACAGGAAAGGGATGCAGGAGCAATAAAATCATTAGAAAGAAGAAGGAAACTCATTACAATAATGAACACAAAACTCATAAGTAAAACAAAAATGGAAAAGAACATGTAATCCAAGCAATTGGCCTTTTCTCTAGGAGACAGCTGCTTATAGTTTAATTTTTCTGGAAAAAACTACCAACCTGTAAAAAAAATTAATCAAAATTTGGATAAAAGCCTCATTATCCCAGATATAACTTAATGTGTGTTTTTCAGTGTATTACACAGTTCTTCAGAAATTTCTTTGTGGCTGGCATAATTTTTTCTTAAATATTTCTCATGAATACTGCCAAAACAAGAGGTAATGCTACCACTCTTTCTTCATCAGGTTTATTGCCCTCCTCAGTGTGAGAGGATAAATAATTAAGTGTATTAGGGAAACTGTAGATGCATAAGACAACATCTCCCTTCCCAAAGGCTTGGCTGCTGAGGTCCAGCTCAGCAGTGGTGCAACCCAGGGCAGCCCCTTTCCTCCTGGGAACATCGGAGAGAGGCTGCTGACAGAGCCAGGGCAAGCAGACTGGCTTGTCCATGTAGCCTGCTGAGTTGGGCTCCTACCTAGACTGGCAGATTGGCTTCCCAGCTTGACCTTGGAGCAGCCTGAAGCTGCCTTGCCCTTGATGTAGACTCTTGCTTGAACCTAGCCACCATTGACTTGCCTTATGCAGAGAGACTCTCACAGGCAAGGCCCCTGCCTTATCACCCCAGCACCCCTCTCAACTCCCCAGTCCACAAGGATGTGATATCATCAGATAAACTGCTCTCCAAAGAGCATGGGGAATGGAAAAATTGATGAACAGAAACATCTTATTAGAGCTTTGTGGGGAAAAAACTATTCACATATATACAGTAGGTTATTAATGGTTATCCTCAGAAAAGTAACTGTCTTCAGCAGATTTGCAAATCAATGTTGGTTGCAGAATTTTAATATTGAAGATGTATTTTATAATAATTCACTGTTGAATGTAAAACCAGATTTACTTTGGTTGGAACAAACACTCTATAGCAGAGGGAAAAGAATTTTGAAAACCAATAATTACTCTGTGAAAAAAAAACTTTGCTGTGAAATAACATTAAGGGAGAAACAGAAGAAGTTTCTGTGTGGCAGTAAAACACATGACTTCAGATAACCCCAGAGAAACAATCTGAAAAAGAGCATGTACCATATCTTGAGATAAATCTTTAATTGAAAGCCCTGGGACACGAACAGAAATTACACCATTTGATCAATGGCAGGTTGGATACTGCAACTACCTCATCTCTGATGGGGGAAATGTGAGGTCAAAACTAAGGTCTGGAAAAGAAATGTTTGTGTTTCAAGAAATATGTGCTTTGCCTGTTTTAGAGAAAGGTAACTAGGAAAGAAAATAAATTAGTTTAGAAATTTGCAGCGTGGGATGGAATTTCATGGCAGTCCAAGATATAGAAACTGGTAAGGAATTACTCATCAAAATAAGGTTCATTGCTTTTATGGTAATGAAGGATGGCATGAGGTTTCTAACCCTTCTTGAAACCTTTAATCAGACAAAAACACCAATTTTTAGAAGCAGACTTTCTATATTGGTAAGTTACCATCTGTTTTCACCATATTTGTATGCATCCATAGAACCTGTAAATTGGTTTGGATTAGTGGTTTCAAATATGTTCCTAAGAGAAAGTAATTTCTGCAGCAAAAGTTGGGGACATAGAACTCAAGGAAAAAATGGATCAAAACTGAAGACAATGTTGTAATAATTAAAATAGATATAAAATGAATGCGTAAATGAGAAGATATCTAACTGTTGAAGGAGAGAGGTTATTTTTCTCTATTGTTTCTGTCGGCTTTTCTCATAGGAAGAATTGGATCAAAGAAATCTAATTTTACAGAGAAGTTTCATCAGTATAGTAAGGGAAGCTTAATCAGTATATATGATATAGTTGAATCTTACTGCAGGGAACTGAATGCAAACTAGTAGATGTACCTAGAAGGGTAAGAAAAAAAGCAAACTATTAGTCTGCTATTCTACAAAATGATATGCATTGGTGTTTGCTAAAATGCTCAGCTGAAGGAGATGGCTAACAGAATTGCTAGTTGAAAAGGATAAGTTTTCAAAGACAAAGAGAGAAAAATAGAGCTTGAAAAAGAAAGATAGCTAGAATGTTTAGAGAAATTAGATATTTATTAGTTTGGCTGGTCCTGATAAATTGAGTTACATAGCCAGTAAGCAATCTTAAAGATACTAGCATTTATATAGAAAACATATAGAGGATTGGAGAAATGTGACAGAACTGCAAAAGAGCAAATACTGTGTCTAGTCTTAAAAAATGAAAAATAAGCCTATCAATTATAATTTATAAATTTAACTTTAATTTCTGGTTGAAAGATCCAATACTAATATGACCTCTGTAGTGAGCTGGAATACAGAATTAAGTGTATGCATGTTAAGCTGGTAGATGGTAGGAAATTGGCAAGATCTCTAAGAATGTGGAAAGATGCACTAAGACTTAAAAATGACCTTGGAGAAGTGGTCTGAAACAGAATGAAATTCTCTACAGACTTTCTTTTGTATATCTACTTGTAATTAAAACATCTGTCCATATGGTACTTCACTCCTGTTTTGGTATGCCTATGATATACATGGTTTAATGGAATAGCATAAATCCAAACATAATTACTAGGACTATCAGTAACAGTCTTTATCTCAGCAGCAAAAGTTGTATCTTATATAACAGCAGTGTTTTTATAGTAAAGCTGACCAGTGAGGAAATAAAGAATAAATCATGCTGAAATTTAAAAAAAAACCTCAGCCCTGAAGTTAACTTAGGTTTTGCTTGTACCTAATGAAGCACCTATAAATAATAATTGTGTCAGTGAATTCATGTTGTGGTTTATGGAAGTGTGAGAACAGAATCAGGCTTTCTGATTTATCACAATTGTAATGGAAACTAACAAACACAATTTTGTCCTGGTTTCACCTAGGGTGGGGAGAAGGTGCGGGAAGGTGCGGGAAGGTGCGGGAAGGTGCGGGAAGGTGCGGGAAGGGAAGGGAAGGGAAGGGAAGGTGCGGGAAGGGAAGGTGCGGGAAGGGAAGGTGCGGGAAGGGAAGGGAAGGGAAGGGAAGGTGCGGGAAGGGAAGGTGCGGGAAGGGAAGGGAAGGGAAGGGAAGGGAAGGGAAGGGAAGGGAAGGGAAGGGAAGGGAAGGGAAGGGAAGGGAAGGTGCGGGAAGGGAAGGGAAGGTGCGGGAAGGTGCGGGAAGGTGCGGGAAGGTGCGGGAAGGTGCGGGAAGGGAAGGTGCGGGAAGGTGCGGGAAGGTGCGGGAAGGGAAGGTGCGGGAAGGGAAGGTGCGGGAAGGGAAGGGAAGGTGCGGGAAGGTGCGGGAAGGGAAGGGAAGGTGCGGGAAGGTGCGGGAAGGTGCGGGAAGGTGCGGGAAGGGAAGGGAAGGGAAGGGAAGGGAAGGGAAGGGAAGGGAAGGGAAGGGAAGGGAAGGGAAGGGAAGGGAAGGGAAGGGAAGGGAAGGGAAGGGAAGGGAAGGGAAGGGAAGGGAAGGGAAGGGAAGGGAAGGGAAGGGAAGGGAAGGGAAGGGAAGGGAAGGGAAGGGAAGGGAAGGGAAGGGAAGGGAAGGGAAGGGAAGGGAAGGGAAGGGAAGGGAAGGGAAGGGGGTTTGAGTGAGGAGCTTCGTGGTGTTTCACCTCCAGGTGGGCTTGGAATCATGAAATGGGATGCAGAACCTCAACGTTAGTAATTCAAGTTACACTCAGCTACTGCACTTTAGCCCAGTGGTGTCAAAGAACTGTGGTTCTGGCTTACAAAATGTCCTGTTTCTGGTTTGTTTTCTGAAGCAAACTGCAAATGCATAGTAAGGAAAAAGAAAAGTCTGGTACAATCAAAATTGTGATTAAAGTCTCTTAAAGTCAAAGTGTCTTTCCACTGGCAAAGCAGACTCCACAGAAATTTCTAAAAGAAGCTAACCAGTTTCTTACGTCAACTCTTTTCATACTATACACATACCTATGTTATTTTTCAGAACTGGAAAATCTTCCACTCTTACTGCAAGTCTTCCTCTGGTAGATTTGTGCATGTTGAACTGAACATTTAGTTAATTGAGGTTTTAGTAAGTTTCAGTTCCCATGTCTTACATTTGAACAATTTTCAACAGGATAAAGGTGGGGAAAAGGCTAGAATGAGATAGTGGCACAAGGAGGAAGAGGACATGCTGAAATAAAAACAATTACTTCTGTGGAGGTAGGTAGTAAAATAAGGGGACTGGGATAACCACATGATGAACTCTGGAACATTGTAAATTTTGCTGGCATGTGTGTTTACTTCTGTGGGATGCAGGTTTTACTCATGCTCATCTTGCATGACAAATGTAGTTAGTACCATGCATTATGTTTATTACCTCATGGTGCAACTTAGTGTCAGGAAGTGATGTGTTAGCAGCTTCGGGGCATTGAGCTTTTGCAGAGATTTCATATTAAACTGAGCTTTGAAGGCCACTTTCTTTGAGGCCTGTTATGCCTGCCATCAACAGTGACAGACAGATGGCTGCATGCACTGTACGTTTGCATCCCTTGCAGGTGTCCTGTAGGGGATCTTTCTCAGGAGATTCTGAATTAAAATGGTTTTTCTCTTCAAAGCCCTTGGACATTCAGCTTGAGTTCAGGCTGTCCATGGCTTTGGCCAGAGGGAGTTACTGTCATATCTAAAAGGCACCATCTCCAGGAACTGGAAATTAGTGTTATTATCTGGTCTTTGTGTACATGTAAGCTTGCATATTAGACTTTTTTTGAGAAATAAATTTTGGTTATAAATAACATAATGCTCTTTGTTTTCAATAGAGTAATTTACACTTCTGTTGAATGAGAGTGGCATCAATGGACTATCAATCTGACCCAGAGATGAAACAGCAAGCAGACTGTCAAAATCTTTAGTTGGTAAGGTATTGGAGTGTTTGGTTCATAATAATTTTATCTTTTCTTGGAAAAATGCAAATATAGGTGATTCTAATGAACAAAACAAAAACCTGATGGTTGACAGTTATAGAGGTTACTGTATAATATATGCTTCATATATTGTATATTTTCAGCTAATTTAACTCCTCAAAAGTCTATCAGATATTAGTACATGGTTGGTAATTCTACACCTCATCATTAGTAGTCCTCATGATTTGTAATCCACTGTGATAGTAAAGAGTTGCCTTTGGAAGCACTAAACAAATATATTTTGTGAAATGGGAGCACAATATACTTTCATGATTATTATCCTTCGCCTTGCTCACCATGTAATTATAATCCCTAAATTCACATTTCCTACTAAAGAATCCATTTGGGGAGGCTTGGGAAGGAGTGGGGGGAGGGTGGTGAGTTTGTCCAGTAATCTTTATGGGTTGAAATTTCTGCATTTGATCTCTGCTTACTGTATTAATATGAGCACCACTTTGTATGACAGCCTCAAGTGCCACTCAAGTCCCAAGGGAGGCAAAGAGGATTTTGACCTTTATTTCACAGGAAATGATTCAGGCTTGTTTATATGTAAGAAAAGCAACTGCATATTATGCAACTACAATTCTACTACAATTCTTTATAGTTAAACTCAGTGCCAGTTCAGCACAAAAAACAGTCATGAAAAAAGCGGGGCAAATTTCAGGTTTGTTTTCTGGGTGTTTTGTTTATTCCCTGATAAGGAAGAAACAAAAGCAGCGTTTTATTCACTCACAGATAGGTTTCTGCATAGTTCTTGGGACCATTCTATTACACAGAGCAGAACTCTGTGGCAGTCCATCTAACCAGTTCCCAGAGAAGTTTAGAACTATTAATTCTGAGTGCACATTTCTTCATATGTTATTTGGAAATTTTTATTATGAATTAAAAGATATCTTAAACATAAAATCTATGGATGTAGATAGGAACCTTTACAAAACAGTCAAAGGCTTTGTGGATAGGAAATTTTTTTTACTCTTGTATTTTATAGAAAAAGGAGGATTGCCATTAAACTAAACAGGCATTTTCAGAAACTCATAGGCCTGGAAGACACATAGACTTAATTCAAGTATTATTTGAACACAAGCAATATGCAAAGAATTAAATCATTTTTGCAACCTATTAAGATAAAACTGCCTCATTAACACACATATTAGACTAGAGAAACAGCAGGAACTGATCAAATGTGCCTTTCAAGTTGGGAATTTATGCTAGCAAATACCAATAAACAATGTGAATAGTCTTGCTGGTAGCATTGGAAATGCTATTTAGGCAGACATTACATAACTAGGTGTACAATTATCCCATGAGCTAGATTCAAGAATCATTTGATTCTTGATGTTATTCTCCTGCAAGCACCCTGGTTAAATGAGCATAGCATTTAATCCAGCAATGATTGCCTTTCCATACCAAAAGGATGACTAAATATCTTTAAAACCCTGAGAACAGAACAGGAACCACATTTCATTGTGCCTCTTTTTTTCCCATCCATTTCTTCTGCTCCTTTCTTTCTACTTTGACTTAGTAGGTCCCAGACAGTAGAAGTCCCACCAGAGGACTTGTGCCCCCACAGAGAGAGCTGTGGGCTGGGGGCCCATCTCCTCCAGTTACTTTATGGCTTCTGTGGAGGCTTCTGTTCTGCACAGCTCTGACCTGATAGAAAGGGTGCCATGGACTCCTCACACTATGGCCATTCTCAGCTCTTTTGATGGTGTTTAACATCTAGATCATCCTGTATGCCCTTTGAGAAAACAAACTGGTAGCTGATGAGTGCATCCACACTGCCATGGAATGGGGAGGTCAGCAGTCACTCCTCATCACTAGCAGTACATCTTTGGGATGAACTGGAATTTAGACCACTCTGTAAACGACAGTAAAGGTGTAGCAAATCTGTTTAAAGATGCAGCTAATTTGTTTAAAGACAGTCCAGTCACTTCTTTCATATTCTATGATTTTTATAAATGTCCAGTTCTGCCATGTCACCAGTTGTGAAAAGTGTGATGCTGAAAGGAGTTTTGTCTAGGTAATGGCAGCAGAATTCCACCCTGTAGAATTCTGTTCTTCGCCATCCATTCCATTTGAATCAATATGCTTAAAAGAAGATATTTATGATTGTTCTAGTAATTGCGGCTGTTAACCTCTAGTCTTACATTAATTCTTCAGCTTTGGGAGGACAGAGCAGCTGCCTATAGATTATTAAAGTTAGGACATAATTCTGATTTACCTCTCTGAAGCATATTACAATTTGTTGTTGCTAAATTAAAAACAGTTAATCGCTTTCCTGTGTTCATTTATATTGAGGAGATCATTTCCTGATTGAAATTTGCTGACAGTTCTAAAATGTAAATTCATGGCATGTACTATTTTTGTGTGTCTATTTTATGGCATGCTTACATTTTTTTTGTTTAATTAATTAAAAAAGAGAGTAATTTATAACTTTGATGCTAGATCTTTCAGCTGCAGAACTGGGATCTGTACAAAATGTTTTTTTGGCATAGTAGAGATAAGAGGATCAGGGAAAAGTGGTTTTTTTAGCCCTTAAAGCTGGACTAGTTTGAGTCACTATAGTGACAGATGAAGTTTCATCTGGATGTAACTACCACTTTGAATGCTTATTCCTTTGGTGGTCACTTCCATGCTTGTTATGCCTGGTTTAGGGAGCATTAATCCCATGGCAGTAATAAAGTGGTGCTGCAGAGGTTGTCTGTGAGGTGAACTGGGCTCAGTAACTTGAGCCAGAATTTGTCAGAGTGAAGACTGGCCCCAAGATGCTGTTGTTTTTCAGATAAGTCTGTGCCTGTCTGGGGAATTAATTTTGTTTTAATGCTGGAAAAATTACTGAATTAAAATCAATTTGCAATTATTTAACCTTACTTGAGGCCACATATTTAATTTAATGCAGTGCCTACCACTGATCTGATTTATTATTATTTTTTACAATTTTACGTAGCATGTCCATACTTTGAGCATAATGCCCAGCAGGAGATAGAGAGCAAAACCTTCACAGCTTCCAACACTATCAAGAAAGTAATTGACCCCCCAAAGCACAGTCCTGCTGGTGGGAGGAATAATCTGATGAATTCTAGGGGCAGCAGCATCAGCAGTTGTAAAGCACTGAATTTAGAGGCTAAAAATGCATTAGGCAAGTGCTGTATGCTTTCAGTAATCTATCACAGCACGATCTATCATGCATCTCCTTTTCCTTGGATGACATCGCCTTCTAGCAACATCAGCACAAATATTTGGAAGAAGGTAGAGAAGCATATGGCTTGCAGTACTTCCCTGGCAAATTGCTTCAGCAGAAAGCATGCCTTTTTTTCATTTACCTTCCCAGCCAATGCTTAGAGTTAATCACAGCAACCAAGTGGCACTGCTGTGCCATATGGAAGCAGAGCGAACTGCGTTAACAGAAGTTTAAACACATGTGGGGAGAGTCACAGGAATTATGAGTTCTGAGAGTGTACATTTAATAGTCAGACAGGAACACTTGACAGAAAAGAGAGGAAAAAGTTGCACATTTCTTGAATCTTACACTTTCCAAGACTCTCTTTTGACTTAAACTTTCACCTCATATGCTCCTTCACGAGTTGCTGTGCTCCATAGGTCTTAGCTACTTGTTAGAGTGGGCAGCAGCAGTGCTGAGAATGCAGTCCTGATCTCAATGAATTCAGTGGCAAGACTCCAGTGGACTAGGACAAGCCAAAATTTGTCTTTTAATGTAAGTTCAATTCTATTAAAACTGTTGCCTTGAAACAAAACTGAAACCAAAAAACCTCCTTCTGTCTTTCTAAATATTACAGGAAAATACCACAACTGGATCCCCATTCTTCAGTTACTTGCCATGATGATGAATTATTGGGTTGCACTGTGCTTTGGGTTTCCAGGTCTAAAGAGATTGTCTTGGCAGCTTTGCTGTATCTTCACTTTAATCAATTATGTAATCAAATTCTCCTTCTTTCTCCAGTGTTCCGTCAACCTCTCTTGAAATGATTAGAAAAGATTTAAAGGATACTAGCTGCCATCAGTGACAGAAAGCACATAACTTGAAAATCTCATTACTACTTGTGAGGAATATTCAAACAGGGCTATTTAAAAGACAGGCTCAGGTCCAAATTTAGACAGCTATTAAATTCTTTCCAGAACTTATGAGAGTGAGATAAAGTAAGATTCATCTCATCTGCCTTTAGTCATCTGTAATTTCAAGTGTTCACCTGAGTTTGCTACCTGATGCTGCCTATATAGTTGCAGAGCACAGAGAAGTAGGCAATTTTAAAGCACAACAATAATGTGACCTCTTTTAATCTTCTGCTTTAGGATGAGATGAATGCCTCCCTGAAAGTACCAATGTCTTTCCAATGACTGCAGAGGGAACTTTAAAGGTAAATATGTATATTGTAAATACGTCTAGTTAGATGAGATTCTTTCTGTCAGGGATCACCTTTCATCCTCCTGCAGGACATCCCAAATTCCTTGCAGCTTTTGGGGAAGAATTTCTGTTCCCACCATAGTTCCCAAGTACTGTATCATGCCTAGGTGGCCCAACAGAACTGAAGTTAAAGCACAGATCCCTGCTAGCTGACCTTGGAAAAGATATGCAGTAGACATGGTAAGAGTTGGGTGGCCTTTATCACAAATGGTTGATAAGGAGAAAATAAGAAAATCAAACTAATTTAAAGATTAGTAAAGACATACAAATATGTGCTTATTCTCCTAAAAAATGGGAAACTGAATATTAAATACACTGTTGGGTTTTTGACACTAGATGGCAACAGTATACATTAGAAATACTGGATTGTCAACCAGTAAAAGTAAACTTTACTCAAGAAATTCAATGAATTGAATTGAATGAATGAATCCCAGAAATTATTTTTAGAATAGATTTTGAATGAAATTAGAACAAAATAAAGCATGTTGAAAGCACCACATGTTTCTTCTATCAATATATAAAGCCCAGAGAAACTAATTTAAATCTACTAGAAAAACTTGTATTTACTCTGAGTTAGATTCTGCCCTTCCATGAAAGAGTATTTGTTAGAAGTTCATCAATCTAAACAAAGGTTTTATGTTGCTTTTACTGGCTGGATGGTTACAGAAAGTCTGATGGTCACAGGCTCCCTCCTTAGCTCCTCAGTTTCCTCAGCAGATTGTTGTATGCACAGACTTTGAGAGCAGTTTTATCATGAAACAAATCTGTAGAATATAAGACTCAAGTTCTCATTTGCAGCTCTTCTACTGAGTAGTAGTGACATTATGCTGCATGACTCATTTAATGAGAAAAAAAGATACTGAAACACTGCAGCAAGATGTAATGGTGGTGTTAATTTAGGAGGAGAGATCACAGCTGCACTTCTTTTACAGTGGTCTAAATCCTTTGGTTTGGTTGGTATCATTAATCAGTGCAGAGGAAGAGAAGGGTGTGATTTTCTGTCAATTCCTCTTTTTTTCCTGATGGACTTGGGATACCATGTTTGGGAGACAGCACGGATAGTCCGGTATAGGACTTCCCAGCTGCTCAGGGAAGCATCCCCAGTCCTCACTGTTTGTTGGTTTAGATAGTTTTTCTTTATATATCTTTCTTATTACCAGGTTCCCAATGGTGTTGTTTAACACCCCACAAGGGGAGTCTAGAGTTAATAATAATAATCTGTGGTACCACAATACAACTTCTATGGTAAATGAGAGCACTAGACTTTCAAAGAATAGAATGGACTATTTAAGGGTTAAAAAACACTGAGAAAAGTTCTGAGACTCTTCGTGAATATCCTTTTAATATTGCTACTATTTTAAAAGGAAAAAAAAAATCCTTTTTTTTGGTAGAACACTCCTCTGGGCTGTGGAGCTATCATTTAATATTGTTTCTATCTTGAAAGAAAAGAAAAACTTATTTCTTTTGTGCAATGTGTTTCTAGGCTATGGATGTAAAGCAAATTGGATGTTATCTGAATTAGCATGCTGCAGAGTTTTCTGCAGGACTAAAGCAACAGTAGTACTCATGGCTTCAAAGTAAAAGAGTAGAAAGAGATCCTTTTGTGGGTCAAAGTGGGAATTGCCTACTTTTTTTATATATATATTTTTTTTTTTTTGTATAAAATCGTACCCTAGATATTTGGAACACAGGCAATAAAGTTATCTTCCCAACTGCAAGAACTCCATCAATACATATTTTAAGTGGACTCTTCCTTCCACCCTCAAGCAGAAAGTCACTGAGCATTCGCATTATCTGTACTCTGGCCTGTGCTATGGTCAGATAGCCTATGTATCCAGGGTTTAGGTTCTGAGTTTGATAGCAGATATTTCTGTGGAGACAAATTATGTAGCATCAAGCACAGACAAAGTTTAACTCAGTCTCAAAGGTTCAAGGATACTCGAACAGGATAACTTTCAGTCCTCATGTGACTTTGAGGTGAAGTATGGCCTAAGGAAAATATTTTTAGAGAAGAGAAACAATGACCTTTCTTTACTGTTAGGTGAATATGGTAACTACATATTTCACAGATGTGGAGTATGAGGCAGAAAGATTAAGTGAACAGCCCAAGGCTATAAAGAAAATTTTGTATCAGAGCCCAGATCAGAAGGGAAGAGCTTCTGACTCCCAATGCTATGCTAAGATACCTCTCTCTGTTAAAATTGGCCTATGAATCATCTTAAAAGCCAACAGTAATGCTTTATGAGTCTCAGCACTGCAGATGCTATTAGTCCTGTTGAGGAAGAAGAGACTTCTTTATCAATGTGCAGCTATAATCATTCCTCACTCTTACAAGCATTTATAAATATTCAAACCATTCACAGTCTAAATCCAGCAACCTTACCTTCCCAGGACTAAAAAAATATATTTATTATTAGTAGTAGTATTACTATTAGTATTAGTATTTCAATATTTTTCAAAACATAGTTTCCAAAGCCTGTAAAAATGACTTTGTAATCATATACACTTCCTCATAATGCCTTTATTTTTCTTCCTTAAGAGGTATTTATAAGATATTGTAAGGTCCTTGGTGGCAGCAGTGCACAGAGAGAAAAAAATCCAAATGTGAGCCTTTGTATTTCAGGACATATCTTCATTTGTTTCTGAATTATAGTACCTGATTATTTACTGTCCTGTTTCAGATATGAGCAATTTTATTGTCCCTATCTTGTGAATAAAGTGTCTGAATAGAGAGCTGTTGTGCTATAGCTTGCAGAGAATATTCCAGTTGCCAAACCTTGTAGGATGTAACTGGCTTCCCCTGAATATATTTTGGGACCTAAGGATTTGGACTCACAGAATCACAGAATAGTTAGAGTTAGAAGGGACCTTTGGAGATCATCCATTCCAACCCCCCTGCCAAGGCAAGGTCACGTAGACCAGGGTACACAGGAACACATCCAGGTGTGTTTTGAGTGTCTCTAGAGAGGGAGATTCCACAACCTCCCTGGGCAGCAGTTCCCGTGCTCTGACACCCTCAGTGCAAAGTTCTTCCTCATGTTGAGGTGAAACTTCTTGTGTTTTGCTTTATGGCCATTGCTCCTTATCCTGTCACTGGGAACCACTGAAAAACGTCTGGAACCTACCTTTCAGATATTTGTATGTATTGATGAGATCCCCTCTCAGTCTTCTCCAGACTGAGAAACAGGGACAGCTCCTGCAGTCTCTCCTCAAGAGAGAGATGTTCCAGACTCCTAATCATTTTGGTGGTCTCTTCAGGATCTCCTTGTCTTTCTTGAACTGTGTAGACCAGAAGTGAACACAACAGTCCGGATGTCACCTCACTAGGGTCAAGTAGAGGCTGAGGATCACCTCCTTCAACTTGTGAAACTCCTTTTGCTTCAGTTGCTTTTACATCAGTTAAGATCAGCTGGATCACCTTGGTTGACAGTTCCTGAGCCAGGTGAATTTGGAACTAAAAGCCACATTTCCTTAGGTTGCTTACTGGAGTAAATCAAGAGTAGTGCCACTTAACGATGCCACAAGGGAGGGTGAGGAGGAAGCAGAATAGAAATGTCATGAGGGAGGTTCCCTGGGAAGTCAGAATTACTTACCTGATTACTGAATTACTTGGTTGTCCATCACCTCCCTCTGACCACAATAATCTTCTTGGAAATTCTAGATTAGAAGGTAATTTTCCAATGTGTGGATTTCACTTGACTTGCAGATATGAGTTCATGCAGATACTTAGCAAGAAAATCTGTACATACTTGTTTACGTTCAAGTATCATAGCACATTAACTTGATGCCCCCAGAAAATAGCTTTTAATTAATTGTGATTTTTTAAGTTCATAAATACAGTGCCAGATTTATAACTAAAATTAAATGCTGCATTCAAAGTCTATTTTCACAACAGAGAGATATGTAAAACTGTTTTACCTTAATCAATTAGTAGTATTTAGCCACCTGAATAACTAGCCACTTTGCAACTATCACTACTTGCATTTACTATATATAAAACGTCTTATTTCCTTCTTCATTTAGCTGTTATCTCACTGATTGTCCTTGGTTAAGTTACTTAAGCTTCAGTGGGTCACCATTGCATGTCTTGATTTAGCATAGGTATTCTGCTTTAAAGCTGCTTTTCTCTGGAATAACTTTCATCTATCCTTTCTCAGTAATGAATCCTATATGCATTATGAGATTTGTCCATAAACAGGTGAGAGTAAGGGCATTTAAGCATCAAGAATGTTATACCATTTAGGAATTGTTGTTAAAAAAATTAAATTCTAATTAAAAAAGGCTTCTGTAAAGTAGTAGCTCTTTTTTCAGTAACTTTGTTTTGTAGCTGCTACAAGACACTTCAGACTTGTTAACAACTTCCAGTAACCAAGTTGTTTACATCTAACCAGTACACTGTGAGGAAACTGGAGTATTGTAGATAGTGCTGGTGATCGTGCAAGTCTGTTCCAGCTGCCATGCAGAAGGATCAGACAAGCGTGCAACTCTTCAGCAGCTGTTTGTTCAGTTTTTAGGTGTGACTACTATCCAAACCAGAAGTGATTTTGTAGCCCAGAAATTTGCAATGAATGAGTACCCTAAAATGAGAGGAAGGCTATTGTACCAGTAAAGAGGAATGTTAGATAAAAAGGTGTGAAATAGTCCACATCCTTTTCCGAAAGTGGAGAAATACGGTTTCATGTCATTGCCTTGGAGCCTTGTGGTGTAACCTCAATCAGCAACTGAGCAACACTCAGCCACTCACTGACTCCCCCACCAGTGGGATGGAGGAGAGAAGTGGAAGAGTAAAAGCTAGAAAACTCATGTTTGAGAAAAAGGCCGATTAATAGGTTAAAAAAAAAAAAAAAGGCACCACATATGCACACAGAGCAAAACAAGAAACTAATTCACCACTTCCCATGGGCAGGCAGATGTTCAGCCATCCCCTGAAAAGATACTTGTCATGGTGACTTGGGAAGACAAATATCACTCCAAATGTGCCCCTCTTCCTCCTTCTCCCTCCAGCTCTTTGTGTACTGAGCATGTCACCATATGGTCTGAGATATCCCTTTGGCCAGTTTGGGTCACCTGTCCCTGCTGCGTCTCCACCCAGCTTCCATGCACCGACAGCCCCCTCACCAGTGTGGCACCATGGAAAGCAGAAAAAGGCTCAAGTGCTGTGCAAGTGCTGCTCAGTAACAACAAAAACATCCCTATATTATCAACACTGTTTTCAGCACAAATCTAGAAGGTGGGGCCACACCAGCCATTGTGAAGAAAATTAACTCTACCCCAGCCAAAACCATTACAAGTCTAATTCAGATAATTTTATCCTGGATATGTAAACTGTTGCCCTTTTTGAGTAGTACGATATTATTTCCTGACTCAGACTGACTTGAACTGCTACCACTAATCAAATGCCAGAGGCAATTCCAGGAAATCTTTGTATCCATAATGAAGAATGATGAATAGTTTGTAAAATGTTAAGCCATCTTTCACAGAGAAAAACACTGTTTAGGTGTGTGGTGTTTTTTATCTTGCTAGGTCTGTACAGTTTGTGTATTAACAGCAACAATAACAACAACACAGAAATTACAATGCTTAAACAGTGTTAAATCTGCTTTCATGTTATTACCATGTATAAACATCAAAAGTTTCAGAAAGAAATTTAATCAAGTACTTATACAAATACAGCTTTACTGTCATTTCATGGAATAAATCATTCTAATTATACTAGTATTGAACTGCAAAAGCAGAATCAATGTAAATGATACACAGCACTTTAGGTAACGTCATAGGAAAGCAGACTTCAACCTACTTTACTTAAATGAATGTATGTGTTTCCTTTATAAACAAACAAACAAACAAACATAACGAAACAGAAATAATTAATTACCTTATCATAGGGTGCTTCAATTACAAGTTATAAAACTCCTATGGCAACTTCATGAAAAAAGTATGGAAATGCCACTTGAAAAAGACCTCAAAGAAGAAGCAGCTTAGCAACAGGGAAGGACCATCAGTATTTGCTGATCTCAGTTGTTCATAGTGTTACCACTTGTACCCATCCAAGCTGAAACCTGGAGGCTGTGTTTACACCATAAGGCTAAACAGAGTCAGAGCTCTTGACTGGCTGTACTAATTGTCAGCCTGGGTACTGACATAGCTTGGTAAGCACAAGCCAGGGAGACAGCCAGGCTCTGGCCCTTCTGTTTTGAGATGTAAGATAATTTAGTGGTATGTCTGCAAACTGTGTTGTGACACTTGGCTTCTTGTACTACAGAACTGCCTCTGCTGTGTCTGATTTACTAATACAGTCACAGCCTAAGTGTCGAATGGCAGCCTCCTGATTTTTTACTAAGAATGAAGTAAAGCAAAAATACAGTTGTTTTCCCGGAGCAGAACACACAGACAGCCTTATTTTTTTCTGAAAAGGTATAAATTTCTCATGCCTTTGAGGCAGATCTTCCAAACTGGTTGGCTTGGGATGGGACAAAGGGGCACTTAACATTTTTGTCAAGCCTCCAGCACTTAAGAAAGAGAGAAAACAATAACTTAGTGATAATCTGTAAAATACTTTACTAAGAGGGAGGCTGGCATCACATAGGGGAAAAAAAACAACAACCCAAAACCAGAAAACTATTGTTTAGGGGCTGGAAGCAAAAAGGATAAGCAAAAGATTCAATTGCCTTAACCTTGATATCAGCTTATTTTGTTCCACTTATTCACTAGAGATTTTCTCATTCCCTCAGGAAATGAGGCTGCTACAGATAAGAGTATTCTTCAGTATTCTGCCTAAATTTGATCCTTAAACTTGTTGGAAAGAACTATATGTGGTATGTAATTAAACATTGTACTAAGGCAGACATACAAGAGAGCTTAATATTTTCCAGATGATGTGGAAACAGATATGTCACTCTGTTGGTTCTGGTTTTTTTACTCTAGGCCATATTTGCTATGACTAGCACTCTTCTCCATGAGTCCAAGCACTAAAATAGATGGTTATTGCAGGATTTTTATTGCACAACTCTGATAAACAGGATTCCTCCAGTGTTCTGTCTATGATTTGATCTTCATGCATCCAAACTCTCCCATTTAAGAAGAATCTTCAATGTCCTTTAAAAGAACCTGTAGTCCTTTCACTGCCTCAGAAATGGCACAAAAACACAGGGACATGTCGTTTACTTTGTGCGCTGGCAGTGCTATCTATTGCTTACTCTAACTGTCAGCATGTAGGAGAGTATTTTCAGTGCATTTTTCTAAATCTTCCTGTGAACTGATTCAAACAGAGAAGCCAAAAGAGATTACACACAACATGGTGAGATTTCCCTTGGAGCAGATTGCGAGACCCACCTGTTTGCTAAAGGCTTCTTATCACTGCAAATAAATACATGGAAAGCAAAAATCAGGCAATATTTCTTAGAATAAGTGATAATTCAGGAGTCACGTCTCTGGTGAGTTTGTTTCATAGAAATCACAGTGAAAATCCATCAGCTTGTACCTTAAAAACAAATGTAGAAAAAGGTAGTATAACCAAAATAACATTGACTATGGCATATATCAATTACCAGTCTTAAATTTTCAATGTCTACTCTCACAGTCTTCATTCCATTCTCTTGTATAAACTCAGAAGATTTTTCTTGACTTTTACATGAAATTTCAAATTAACATAAATTTTTGATTCTGCTAGTATATCTGTGAGAGGGTTAAGACCTGCATTTTTTTTTTTTTACTTAGTTCTGAACATAGTGCAAGTGTTACATTATTAGAGGCAATTTGCATATTTTGCTTGTTTGTTTAGGGTTTTTTTAATGTGAAAGTGGTAGATGAAAATGAGAAGTAAACTCATACCATAAGAAGATTTTATCTAGTTGGGAAGCAGGTTATCAACCTGCTTTACACTGCTACCCACCAAACCACTAAAGATCACTCATTTAGTTTCTGAAATTTTAAATTCTAAAATCATAAATCCAAGAGAATGATTCCTTCTGAATGTGCCTGTGCAAAAATTCAGAAACTGAAAAACTGATTCTGGTCAATACCTCCTAAATTTATTTTCCAACGATTTTATAGAAAGAGGAAAAAGAGAGAAAAGAGAAAGAGGATCCATTAAATAAATACCTCATCCAATAAATACCTCAAAGCTGGGTGTTAAGAGGATGGTGCCAGAGTCTTTTCAGTGGTGCCCAGTGACAGGACAAAGAGCAGTGGCCACAAAGTAAAACACAAGAAGTTTCACCTCAACATGAGGGTGGCAGAGCTGGACTGGAACTGGCTGCCCAGGGAGGTCATGGAGTCTTCCTCTCTGGAGAGGTTCCAAACCCACCTGGATGAGTTCCTGTGTAACCTGCTCTAGGTGACCCTGCTTGGCAGGGGTGTTGGACTGGATGATCTCCAGAGGTCCCATCCAACCATAACAATTCTGTGATTCTGTGAATGTAACACACAGTGCAGGGCTTTCTACCTGATGGAACCAGGAGCAGAGGAGAGGGGAAGAGGCTATTTCTGGAATAAAAGGATCATTCTTACAATGTACACAGCTTCATGTTATCATGCCAATTGAAGGCTGTGAAAGTGGGAAATCATTAGTTTCATCATCTTTTGGGTGTTCTGATGAATGTTAAGAACTGCATTCATTACAGACCTACTAAAGGACAAAGGCATCTTCGCAACATCTTTCATCTTTACCTTTATGCTCTGTATTTTCTGTTTCCAAGCATTGTCACTGAGTTCTAGATGATAAGTGTCCCTTAGTGATGCAGCAATGGTGTTACCTTTTTCATATTCTTGTTAGTGGCTGTATATGTCATCTTCCTGGGCTGCAACTTGTCCTGTTACAGATTTTGACAAGTAGAGCTTGGTTACATTTGACTTATATGCAGCAGCTCAGGCACTGGGGGACGCCAAACATCCCTCACCTGCCTGCCAGTTGTCAAGTTAACTCAGGCAAATAAATTCCATGTCGGGTCAGTGTTTCCTGCAAATTCAGTGTTGAGGAGACTTAATGCTTTCCTCAGAGGCAGGAAAGAACTTCACTAAACCAGTTCTCCCTTTGATCGTATCAGTCACTTTTTCTTGGCCAAGCTGCTGTGAATAATTGAATGTGTGAACGCAGAGACAGAGCCTGGAATTTAGGCTGTTCTTGTAAGTCTTCACTTCCTAGGTCAGTGTCTCACTGGACAAGTATTCTGTTGATGACAACTGAGCTATTAAACGTTAGCTGAAAGAAGAAAAAGAATACAAATTCTCTTTCAATTAATTGGAGAATTTGTGTCATCAATCAATGCCATAGTAGTTTTTTACCAACATGCATATCCTTATTAATACACCTATAAAGTAAAGAAATACTATTATTTCTGTTTCACCAATAAAATGTAACTAGAAAACATAAAGTGACTTGCTTGCAGCCACATCAAGATAGTAACAGAAGCAAGTTCAAAATTCTTAATTCTTGAGTGTCAATTCAGTTCTTTCACAATGCATATGCTTTTCTGTAAACAATTTTTATTCCTCTAACCTGTACTCTTCTCTCACAATTCCTGTATTTTAGACAGTTACTGAAGTTGTAACTGATATTTCTGTTTGCATCTCTTTAGCTTATAATTTAGTTCTTAATCATAAAATCTTTAAAAAACATAATAATTTATAACAACAAATTAAAATTAAAATGGGAAAGGATACTGTAATGGAAATGTTATTTTTAGCTGACATAAGATTTTTCTTTAAAGCATGTTGGGGCAGACGGATGTATATCGTATTATGCATTGCTGCTTAAACAATTTAATAGACACTGAATGTCTTCTTATTCTTCTACAAAAAAGTATATTCAGTATTGATATTTTAACACTGAGTGATAGATATGATATAATCAAATGATCATCAAATTTCAGTATTCTAGAAGAAACTACATCAGTAGTTTGGCAAAAGAGATGCCGTCTGTGAAGGGCATTCAGAGGTTTCTTCCAGAGACACATTTCACTCATGACATTCACAGAGTAGTTCTTTTTTCCTGTGTAGCAGAATATAGGACTTTCCCCAGCACTCAGCTTTAGGGCCAGATGGAAGTTCCAAGGTTCTGTTTAAGGTTTGTTATGCTGAATACTTTCATTAATAACATACATGGATGACAATTGTCTGCAGGGACCACAGAAGAGTAGAAAGCTACCATGTAACTATATGCATTATGACTCCAGAAAGACCATCATCATGACACGAAAGAGATGTCCTCCACCTTTGATGAGGTGTCAATATAACATGGAAATCTCTTGAATTAACTTTTAGGATGTTTTGTCTTGAGAAACATAGATTCTACCCACATTAAAATAATGCATCTGAGTGAAACTAATGAAAAATACGTATTTTTAATTTTTTTGGCCATGGAGAGTATCCTTGTCCCCAGAGTTGGAAATCGCTTTTTTTAGCCATGTAATCATGGACACATTCCTTATCCAGTGATTAAGGCACTGGGAATAAGCTAGAGTGAGTCCCATGTTTCAGTCCTTCATGACAGAGCTGGTTCTTTACTGCCTGTAGGAACATCACTGAGTGAACTCTGCCTGCTCTCTTAAAAACTGGACTCTGAGGTGGTTTTTAGACCTTAGTATTTCAGTCAGTAAGTAGGCCATATACATTTCAAGAAATATTACCTTATGTATGATATGCATTGTATATCTTCCTGCTAGTGTCTCTGCCTAGTCATGTATGTAAATATGAGTTAGCTGTGCTTCCCGTGTCTTGGTTTTTAATTCTGCAATTTCCTCAGTGTTCTTTTTACTAAATAATGGATCAGCTTCAACAGCAAATAGTAGGCAGTGCAGTCTTCTTCCTTCAGCACTCTCTCAGAGAAGAAATTAATTCAGGTTTCCTGCTTTCTGTGCCATTCCTACTTCGACCTTGTTTGGAATGAAAAGAGTGACTCCTACACAGTATTTGGAAAATAATTATGTTTGTGCTTAGGAGACAGTGCTTTTCACCTCTGGTACTACATCCTTGTGGCCCCCAATCAAGGATCCAGCTCCAGAAAAAGGGATGCTTTTGTAAAGATTTACCCTGATGGAGTCCTACTGATGAACTATAGTACAGCATATTTAATTTTAAATACTCTTTCTAAATATTTAACACTCTGCATAGAGATTACAAATTTAAAATGTGGATTTTCAGAACCATTTTCAGAACTTGCTACCAAATGTTTAGGTTCCAGCATCCTTTAACCGATCTAGCCCATGGGCCTTAAAGTAGTGTGAAAACCTGTGAGTTTTTCATGTATCATGTTTCTTTTTCTGCTCCCTAATTCCAGAGAGTTAGTAAAATTGGGAAGCACGTTTACATGAAATATGACTCACTCTTTTAATTAAAAAATTGGCAAAAAATAATAGAGGGTGTGCCTTTTTGTAGCATTCATTTTGCAAATTGTATTTGATTGCTGCCAAATTTTCTGTCCTTACTGTCAGTTATTTAGTCCCATTAGCAATATTTCTTTCAGTCAACCAGATAGTAAGGGTTTATGTTTCTAGTCACATGGGAATGATGTGTTCAGCAACTCCCTTTGTTATGAACTGGAAAAAAGGGCCTGAGCCAGATGTGTATTCCACCAGATTTCATTTGGAGTTGTAATGATTGTGGCCAGCAGGTTGAGGGAGGTGATTCTACCCCTCTACTCTGCTTTCCTGAGACTTTACCTGGAGTGTTCCATCCAGCTCTGGAGCACCCAACAGAAGGACATGGACCTGCTGGAGCAAATCCAAAGGAGGACCACAAAGATGATCAGAGGGCTGGAGCACTTCTCCTGTAAAGACAGACTGAGCCAGTTAGGGCTGTTTGGCCTGTAGAAGGGAAGGCTCCAGGGAGACCTTTAGGGTAGTTTTCCAAAACTTAAAGGGCAGGCTACAAAGAAAGCTGGAGAGCAACATTTTACAAGGGTCTGTAGGAATAGGACAAGGGGGAATGGCTTGAAAATGAGAGCCTAGGTTAGTAAGAAATTCTTTACTGTGAGAGTGCTGAGGCACTGGGAGAGGTTTCCCAGAGAAGCTGTGGATGCCCCATCCCTGGAAGGTCAGGGATGTTCAAGGCCAGGCTGGATGGGGCTTTGAGCCACACGGTTAAGTGGAAGGTTGCTGCTCATGGAAGAGGCATTGAAACTAAAGGATCTTTAAGGTCCCTTCCAACCCAACCCAATCTGTGATTCTATGATTCTATGATCAGTACCTTCCCAGCAAAATTGCCTTCACATAGTTCTCACACAGCCAGAAGAGAACAGCCACCTTTTTAAATATATTTTTAACCAAAAAAATCAGTTCCATACATTTTTAACCAAAGATTCAGGTACAGATGTGTTTTTTTAACGCAGACCTCTCTGTATTACCTCAGTATTGGCTTTAAAAGAGCCTCTGACAATTGCATCACTATTGAGTGTTACAATTTGTCTCACTTTTACTGGAATTTGTCCAGGGCTTTACTTTGTGCTTTTCTTTCATAATTCAAATGATGGAATGCTAGAAAAACCTGAGGATAATAAAGATCTAATAAAAGAAAACTAGCAGAAGCAACTGATTATTCTGCTGCTTCTTTTACGCACAGATACCCACAAGCTTATACACCTCATTTAGATGAAAATGCCCACATGAAGAGAAATATAGCTTGCAAGACATAAGAAGTAATCCTTAGTCTTTACATAGCATTGATGAAGGTTCTGCAGAAGGAGACACTTCCAGTTCATGGGAAAAGAAAAGGAGAAATTCATGAAGAGGTCCACAAAAAAGACCAGAGGACTAGATAACATGACCTACAAGTAAAGACTGAACAAACAAGGGTTGTTTAGATGAAATAAGAAAGGATTATCCAGAGAAAAAGAGGGAAAGAAGTGTCAAACTTCAAATAAGTAAAGGTCTTCAGTAAAGATAAAGGAATTAATTTGTTCTCTTTGTCTATGACATATGTATGCCGTGGGATGCAAGGGCTTAAATTATATCAGAAAATTCAGGTTAGACACCAAGGAAGTTTTCTAACAGTTCAAGTAGTAAAAGGATGGAAAAAACACCTAGGGAAGGTCATGACATCTCTGTCTTTGAAGAACTTTGAAAACAGATTAGAGATATGTCTACCAGGAATAATCCAGGTATAGATGTTCCTGCTTTGTTGTACAGTGCTGAAACACAGGAAATGAAGGTCTTTTGTAGTTGCTGTAACTCTGAGACTAGTAAGAATAACAATGCACTTGCTTCATTTTTGTAAACTTTTTCTTTCCAGACACTCCCTGGTGCTGAAAGCACAGACTTCTCCAGTGGGGTAGGCAGAGGTTTTTATAGTGCTGGCAAACCCTTAAATTTGATGTAGTCATTGCTAAGGAGGCAGGAGGGGAACTCAGAAGGCTGGGTCATGTGGGCTTTGAGGTAACACCATTTCTTTAGTAGGGAAAGGAAATGAAGACTACTTCCAACCTCTGGCTGCAGGGGAAAGTGTCTGGACAGAGGAAAGGCAGCTATCCCCATGAAGAAGGGCAAGTATCCCTTTGAGGGGGAACTTGATGAATTCAAGGAGGTTAGAGTGAAGGGTGAGTCACACACTGGCTGCTGGCCATCTGCTTAGGAAGCTCCAGGTGCTCTTCCAAATAAATGTTGGTATCAGGATTCCAGCACACCAGTACTACAGAATGATAACAAGCTGCACTGAGAAAAGAACAGTGCCCTGCAGGAAGCATGAATGAGAAACTATTTTGTACAAGAGATGTTGATTTAAGTTGATAAGAAACTTAAAAATTAAAAGGTAACTTTTAATTGTATTGCTCTAAGCTTGATTTTAGTGAATGATTTTCATGTTTATGGATTGAAAGCCCAGAAGGAAAAGCAGCAGCAGCAGCAGCAGCAGCAGCAGCAGCAGCAGCAGCAGCAGCAGCAGCAGTGTTCCCATTGAGGAGGATTTCTAGCACAGTTTTAGCTGACTGCTGAGATCCACAGCAGAGTTGGGAAGTTATCAACACACTCCTGCTTGACATGAAAGCAAAATACCTCAGACAGATGATGAATGGTCTTGTGCAGTTGTGACAAGCAGGGACTTGACCTAGTGGGACCTGAAGAAGCTCATCAGGATCACTGACATGTGCTGTGAATACAAACCTCTCCATTCCCCTGATCAATACTCTATCTATCCTCAAGATGAAAAGTGGTTGTATGCCATACAGCTCTGTGGGGCACTAACAACAACAACAACAATAATCAGGGGAGTGGAGCTCTAAATAGCTAGGAAATTACACAATAATTTTCCTATTCACAAAAAAGAAAAAAAAAAATTACTTGGTTCAGTATTTGAGCTTTGCTAAAAGAAAATTATACAAAATCTATTCTTAAATTGTCAGCAGAGACTTAAAGCAGTTCTTAGCTCATTGCCATATGCTCACTCTTCCTAGTGATAACTTTAACTCACTGTGAGAAGCATTGCTTTATTTTCACAGCAAGAGTTGTGCATAGATTCAAACTAACAAATCTTCATTGTTCAGGGTGTCTGGGGAGGACACAACTAGCACTGATTTCATAATATATAGGAGCCATCTCTAAAGATACGGGTTTGGAGTTGTTTCATGAAAATTCATAGTATGCACCAATTTTTCAGGGATGTCAACAGAATGTGAAGGTATTTTTCATGTTGTAAGATCATGTTCAGGTACCAGATCATTATGAAAATCTATAAACAGTATGAAGGACAGGAGGAACTTTCTAACTCTAAGAATGGTGCTGCTAAGATATCTGTGGGAGATACAGTAAGAATCACTTTTCAGTCATTACCAGAGCTGGTGCTCAGCATTTAATCTATTAGTATTACATCTAGTGATTGATGGAGCATTTCCAGTTTCTGGGGAAGCTTATTTAACATAGTTGAAGTTATTCTAAAATAAATTGAGAAATCTGTGACAGCCGGTCAAATTCATTTTATGTGTACGTCACTGAAATGAATCTGGCCCAGATAGCATTTTCAATTTCTCTTGAAATTTGACCACAATGCACAAGCTGGAATGGAGAAAAAAAGTCAAGATGTCAATCAGTTTCTAATAATATAGTGAATAGGTCTAAGCTGTGAGATACCATTCTAAAAGTAGTAGGCATGGTAGTAAGGAATTTAGGAACCTTGTCAAAATTTGACGCAATAGCTTGATTTATTAATAAGCAATAGGAAAGTTTATTTAATGGGATCACACTTTGTTATTATTTTTCTTTTGATAAAATATAGTTCACCTTTTGCTGCATTGTGGAAAATGGTCTTCAGAGTTACCAAGCTTTATTTTTCTTAATATAGTTTGATAATTGCATCTTTAGACAAGATTTACCTTTAAACCCTGAATTTGGCAGGGTTCTGAGATCACTAATAGGTTTTAATGGCCCTGACCAGAATTACCTGGAGCCTCCACTCCCACTGTTGTGCTGGGGGCTTCATTTGAACTCAGGGCTGGGAATTCAGTCCTGGTCCCAGTTCTGCTGTGAAGGGGGCCTGTGCCAATCCATGTTTCTGGACCTGCCTCCAGGATGGATCCTGGACCTCTGCTGAAGCTTTTTCTCCAGTCCTGTCTTAAACTGCCTAATTAAGGAATTCCTCCACTGTCTCTGTCTTTCATTTCCTAATGTTCCCTGGGTGGACCGAAGGCCTGATTCATGTCCTCACTATGCCAGGGACTGCCCTTGTGTGTTACCAGGTCTGCAGCACAGGTGATTAGCAGTCACCCTCAGCCCCCAGCTCAAGTTCCCGTAGGGAATGGCTTCATCTCTTGCTGTTGTTTGCCTGTAAATTTCTCTGCCTGTAAAACCTGAGTGTTCTGCAAAGCTTGTTGCTTTTTTTTTTCCTTTTCTTCAGTCTTGTGCTAGTTAACTTTAAGGGCTTCTGCTTTTACGTCAGAAATTTTTCAGGGTAGATCAATTAACATTAAGTTATAATTATGACCAAGTTTTAGCATCTATCAAGGCATTGTCAACCTGAGAATTAAGCCTTCTGATCTTGTTTTCATAGTTTCTAACCACTTTCCCAGGAAAGTAACTATAAACATAGATGTTTATACATTCCATTAAAGAAATGTCTTTTGACAGACATTTCTCAAGACCAGTGTGGTTGAGAAAGTAGTAATCTAACTATCCAATCCCTGGTCGTTGTCAAGAATCTATAAATACTGAAACCACAGAATAAATCTCTCTCTTTTTTCTATCACACATTGAGCTGTGTCTGTGTGAATCATTTTGTGTCCAACAGCGAAGAGGTGTCATTCCTTTTTCTTGAGTCACACAAAGGGTCTTGTCTCTGAAGTTTTCCTGTATGCATTGTAGACATTCATCCTGTACTAGTGGAGCTGCTTTGCAAGAAAATAAACGAAGGAGAGTTAGACCTGTGCCTATTTCCTGGTGAATAGTTTAAATCAGAGAATCATGGAAAAATGGTTTGGAAGGGATGTTTGGAGGTTATCTAGTTCAGACTTCTGCTCAAAGCAGAGCTATCTCTGAAGGCAGGTTGGATTTGTTCAGGACTGTGTTTAGCTGGATTCTGAGTCTCCAAGGATGGAGATCGCACAATTTATCTGGCAGTCTGATTAACCCTCACTGTGGAATTTCTTCCTCATTTTTGATGGGAATTTCCATTTTTGCAGCTTGAATCCTCTCTTGTCCTTTTGCACTTCCACTCTGAGAAGAGTCTTGCTCCATCTCTATTAACTCCCTTTCAGAAATCATAGACTGTTCCTAGGTGGCCCTGTAGCCTTCTCTTTCTAAAGCTAAACAAATGCAGTTTCTTCAGCATCTCTTTTTACATCACCTGCTCCAGATCTTTAAACATTGCAGGAATCAGCTGCAGGGCTTGCTCTGATTTGTTCTTTTGCTGTTGTGCTGAGGGCTAAAAGTGAAACCACAGTGTTCCAGATGTAACCACATATGTGCTGAGAGTAGAATAACCATTTTCCTTGATCTGCTGTATTTTTTTGCTTCTACAGTCCAAAATGTGGCTGTATTTGATTTATATATGCAGTGGAGGTCTGAGTGTGGCCACAGGTAGGTTCAAGGTGCTGTAAAACATCTTAATATTTCCCCATTCTGACTGAGCCTGGAGACTGCACTGAACAGGGATCTCATCTATATGTGGGCAAGATTGCAGCTTGCCAGTTTATCCATCCAGACGACATTTTTTTTCTTTTTTTTTTTTTTAATCCACAACATGGGGAACACATAAGTGATCCTCTCTGCTTATTATTTTGAAACTCTGCCCTTTATGTTGGTAATTCTGAAGAATGTGCAAATGATGGCCATTCAATGGATTTTGCAAACTCAATGTATTATCATCTTGCTGTGAAGAGTCCTACACTTGGCTAGGGATTTTTACTCTGACTCCAGTGAGAACAGTTTACATACTGTTGCATATAGGTGCTGCTTTGTACAACATATGACAGTGGTGAGGGTCTGGCCAATATCAACAGAAATATTCAGGTCCTTGCACTGCCAAATATGTTAGCATCTTGTGAACAGAAAATAATGGTCCAAAATATCCCAGAATTTTAGCCTTCATACTTGGCATAGAGTTTAGAGTGGTTTGGAGAATTTGAAGGCAGAATTTATTTTTGTTATGGATGTGTTTGTCTGCAGATGATTACCTGTAAAAAGGTATGAAGAAGAAATAATTACTGTCGTGTCTCTGTGCCATGTCTTAACCCCAGCTGGCAACCAAGCCCCACACAGCTTGCTCAGTCCCCCATCATGGGAGAGAGTGAGAAAGATTGAACTGAGATAATTTCTGGGTTGAGATAAAGACAGTCCAATAGGTAAAGCAAAAACTGCACCCACAAACAAAGGAAAACAAGGAATTAATTCACCACTTCCCGCGGACAGGCAGGTGTTCAGCGATCCCCAGGTTTAGTGTGGGCATCACAAAGAGGCTTTTCACAGAAGGAGTGATTGGCCATGGAATGGGCTGCCCAGGCCCACAGCAGGGAGGTGGTGGAGTCACTGTCCCTAGAGGTGTTTAAAATAAGACCAGATGGGGTACTCAGTGCAATCATTGATTCTGTGATTCTGATTCTACTTGCAGAAGTGCTACAATGCAGGGAAAATCTCTGTCTTTAGTATGCTGATATAAATACCAAGGAATAAAGAAAGGGAAAATGAACACACATAAAAAAATATTTCATTCTGCTATAGCCTGTCATTGCAGAGGTCACCAATTATCCTGTATGGAACAGTGAGCTTCAAAGCAGTGAAAGTGTGTGCCTGAACTGTATTTACAGTTTTCATTATATTACTGGACAAAAAATTAAAAAATGCCAGGCATCCATGAACTCCCAAGAGGCAGACAGCAGCCAAGGGAAATAACCTTCCTCTTCACCTGAAGAAAACTTAACACTTCTTTCTCTGTATTTACATCTCAAACAGAAAGCATGTGTTCCTTTTCAGTACTTAAGCTGACCTTTATTGAAGTGCTTGGATATTGTTGAGTGAACTTTATGACATTTCTGGAGGTTTGAAGCCACAGCTATTGTGCCTGTATAAGAGCACAGTATGGTTCTGTCCCTGGTACGAATGGGGTCACTGCAGCACAGAGAACAGAGACTTTTGACTCAGGGCAAAGGAGAGATGCTCAGGGTCTGACATGTGCTCCTTATTTTAGCTGCCTCTCTCTGCAGGCTGCCAAAGGTCTGTTCCACAAAAAGAAAAATTGTAGAATTTCTTATCATTGCCCCAGGGATCTAGAGTGCTTCAGAGCCCTGAACAAAGAAGAAAAAACATTAGAACGCTGTTCGTTTGACAAACAGAATGATAAAGCTGTCTCATGTCAGAAATAGGATTTGAAGGAACTATTACTATTTATTTATTACTATTTTTAAAATAAATAATAATGAAAAAGAAATTAAGGTGAGTTGGGAATTCAGCTGAGGAAAATAGCTTTCAACCTAGTCAATACTGGCTTTTCTAAAGAGTTTTTTGAGGATTTGGGGTTCTGGGCTAATAAAAGCAATTTTTAAGTTTGCTTCCTTTTTAGCTTCAGCCTTATCCTGTTGAAGACAGTACATTGGCTACTCAGTGAAGTCTGGAGAGGTATTTAAGATGAGGAGGAGTGTTTATATGTTCGTACAATTTATCTCACTCATGAGAAGCAGGGGCCAGAAGATATTACTGGTTTAGTGAGTGTTCTTCACATCCTCTTCATCTTCCACATCACTGAAATTAAGTTCATGAAAATAATTAAATATCACACTCAAAAAGGTATCCAGTGGAGAAAATGTAGTGGGTAGCTTTTATACTGCATGCCTTCATGTTGTTTTTACTGAAATGCTGCCATCCCAATTAGTACAGTTGTACTGTCTTACCAAAGCAGAGCAGAACAGAAATATTACTTTCTCATGACTTTAGAAGCATATTTATTTTCAAATGCTCCACTATGGCTTTCCTCTACTAGCATGGCACTTCTGATTTTTCATCTGAATATAAGCTTCCATGCTAAACCTTTTTTTGAAGGAATATGTATTCAGTTATCCCCATACTTGTATTCTGGTAGATTATTATTACCTCTGAAAAATAATATTCTGCACTTGTACTTATGTTTTGAGTCTACTTCTCCCATTTGTCAAATTGGTTTTGGATTATTGCTCTGTTCTGTAATTAAATTCTTCAGCTTTATGTGAATTGCATATGTAGGAAGTATATTCCGTCCCTCAAAAAGAGCTAGAAGCTGGGAAAATATGCTTCAAAGTTTTACTCAATAGAGCCTCGTATTTTGAAAGTGAAATACTGATTGCTACCCCCTTAGTGATTATTCAGTATTTGAAAGAAGAGACTCTATTATATTATAATCTGCTTTGCAATAAATGGAAGTAGTAACCTTTGCAATACTGCCATTATGTAATACAACTTTATCTCTTAATTTTGTGAATTCTCACCTGTTTTCCTCTCTGTGTCAGATGATCCAATTACTCTTTCAGGACCTATTCTCAGTTTGCACTGTTTATTACACACAATTTCTAAATGTATCAAGAAGAATTTCTGTTTTATATGTTTATTTTCTCCCCTTTGCTGATACAATATGATGTATACAAGAGATTTGACATAAAAACTGTGTATTTTTAATAATAAAATCATTAAGAAACTAAAGTCTAAATTGGATATGTCACAACCAGAAACAATGTATACTGATCTTAGACTTAGAGTATACAATATTTTAAACAAGTGTCAATAATCATGGTATGAATTCCTGTATCTTGATCCTTGTTATGGCAGTATTTTAGCATGATTATAAAAGTATTTTAAAAAATACTTTGGACTGAGTTTGGCTCTTAGATACATTTCTGAAATTCTGGAGGAATTCCCACTTAGCTAATAGTTACTGGAAATTTAACGTTGCTGGAACTGTGAGACAGTGCCTGCATTTACTGAAGTATATAGCAATCCTCCCACAAATTCCATTAGAGTTTGATTTGCAACCTCCAAATCTGAAAGATTAAAAGCTCCTTTTACATGTTAGTGTATTAAAAATATTTTATTGTGAGAGATAGTGATGTACACTATTTTTTTTTCATGTACAAACAAATATTTAGCTTTAAATACAAATTATGTGATTTTTCTGTTGATAATACAAAGTCCTGGGTAGAGAATTCTCCATGTATGGAAAAAAAAGATGACCTCAGTTTGTTTTGTTTTAATGTAATTAGTTCTTGAACTGAGTTGTTCTGCAGAAATTGAAGATAGGGACAATGGAAGGAAGGAAGGCCTGCCTTGTGTAGTGTTTGCCTGTACCTTGGACTGGCAGATACATATGGATAAAAGCAATCTCTCCTGCTACATCTATATTCATAAATTAAGCCTATAACCCTGAGTAATAGTACTCTCTAATTTTAAATTCTTAGAATTTTTTTTGGCAAAGCTTGACCCATGTCAAATAGCCCTTGGCAACTCCTGGGCAATGTTCTGAGCTGGCACAGAACATTCTAAATGAGAAACTGATATTGGAATGTTGGATTTTGCTGGGTGGGAGTGTTTGGTATCATGGGCTGGAGGTACTGATGGATAGAGTACTCTTGGGCACATGATTCTTAGGATAAAAACACTTGAAACAGCAAAGCTTTGAACTTAAAGTGCAAGTCTGTATAAGCACTATCAGCAGATGGATAAGCTAAAAATGTGGCTTCCTGATGGTAGATACATAAACTATGTGTTAGTAAATTCTAAAAGGGCTGGACACAGTCCCATGGGGACATATCTAAAGCTTTCCCAAACAGCATTTGGGTATAGTTCATGGAGCATTACAGGCCATCCCATCACATTCCAGAATCTATGACACTGTTTTGGACTGGAAGAGAAGTTCTCCATGTGGTATGAGGCTCGCTGTATGGTTCTGTCTCTGGGCTCATTTTGTTTACTAGCACAGATGCCTTCTCGTGTTTCAGGCATAATAATTTATATTTTAGTTTCTGACATAAGCTCTGGGTGACCATGCAAGAGAAACTGGCATGAACTTTAGACTGTGTTAAGGAAGCTTTCCTGTCTGACCATCCAGCGGCCACTCTGGCAGCCACACTCACACCGCCTGAGCTGGGACAGAGACACCTTGCTGGGGGTGGCTCCAGTGACCAACAGGTCCCCACTTTATTCCCTACACACTCCACTCTCACACAGACAGACCAGGCTTCCTTACTGGCTCAGCCATGGGTTTCCAGAATCTAGATCCTTGAAATTATTTAATCTTGGTTCAATAGTTAAATAACAAGATAAAAGCTCAAACTGTGTGTCTCTAAGGAGGGAACGTGAGCAAAGGAAACCCTGGGCTTTTATATCCTCACAGTCTAAGTGTGTGAAAGTCTGGGGATCTTTGCCTCCTGCTGTGCCTCTGAGAGTCTGGTAATGCCCTTTCTTGTGAAAAGGATCAGTGCCAGCTCCTGGCCTCTTGTGTCTCGATCCCACCACCCAGAGCTCAATCTGCAGCCTGCACGCTGAGCTACCTGCACTAAAGGCACTCTTCAACATGTTAAATTTGAATAGTGGGCTCATTAAACCTGTTCAGTTATCCTAATACAGTATTTGGTGCACTTTACCTATATCCATCAACCTTCTGCCTCTCAAGAACATTTAAATCAGTATTCAGGGAAATAGACTGGCAAACCTGGGGAATTACTTCATTTTCAGCAGGTTTATCTTTTTGTTGGGATTAATTAAAAATTACTTCTCTGTCTGTAGAAATGGAAATTTTTCCAGTAAGAGAAGCATCAAAACACCACCCAGAGGTGATGTAACTGCTAAAAAACTTTCATACAGTCACAGTAAAATTTGCTGAAGGACTTGGTTACTTCTTTCCTAGTGCTCCGCTTTGGTGAGTTGTGCTCTGCAGTCCTTACCTGTAGAAAAAGTGCCCTCCAAACTGCATTTATGAGTATTCATTTTGATTAGGAGCTTACACAGAAACATGTTTGTGTACTGCATTTTTTTTATGGCATCTTGGAAGTGCTGGAGCCTGCATTCCTTTTGCATTTTGCACTGTAGCTCAAGTGTTAGCCACAGACACAACCAGGTGTCAGAGGGAACATCAAAGGGATAAATCCTCATGTAAGCACAGATTAATTCCTGGCATTTCAGCAAGCAATTCTGTATCTTTTTCCTATTTTTAACTCAATTCTGTGAGGGTTAAATTTACTAAGGCAGGTGACTGTAGGAAAGAGAGAGCTAATTGCAAACTGTAGAGATAAGAAACCTTTCTTTTATACATCCATGTGCACTAAACCTTTCTGAGGCATTGGATTAGCTGCACAAGAACAGATAGCTAGAAGAATGTTCTAGGTGCTTATGTGAGCAGTTGCATGAAAGATTTCTGCCCTTGTGCTGAATTCCCTTATGTATTCCATTACCATTGCAGTTCCTTCGGTGATGCAACAGTACTTGACCTTGGTTACTCTGACAAATATGTTCCAAATCTGAGGCTTTTGGGGATATTTTCAAGTCATTTTTTCATAAAGCTAGAGAATTTACATAAAGGCCACTTCAGGTAACAAACTTCCTCTACTAAAAAAGAAAAAGGAAAAAAAAAAAAAAAGAGCTTACTCAGCAAGCCCCTAAAGGAATGGCTTGGAAGTTCTGAAGCCCTCATTATTTGAATTTATCTTGGGGAAATTTTCCTGATATAATGAAATGGAAGTGGTGTGTTTTGGCTTCATTCCTTTTTTCAACATACAGAAATAATCACAGGTGAGCTGGTAGGGACTCAAATAAATTCTGGAGGTGAGTAATTACCTACATCAGGTACTTCCTTTGCAGACAGGTTTGCTATCACTGGTGTGTAGTTATGTGTTTTAGAAGGTGTCATGCAAAACACACAGGAAGCCAACCTGACATTTGTCATCACTGAGTAATATCTGTCCTTAGAACAGGGAACTTTGAGTCAAGGGTCATCATTTTTGTTCTGTATTATACAGGAAAGTCCTTGATTATGACTGCGATGCCTGATGCTGTGATGACTTGTGTGATACTGTTACCAAACACTTACAGCTGAAGTTGAAATGATTATTTTATTAGTCACAGTCAGTAATCACACTGATTTTAGCTGTGGCACATGAAAATGTCCCTTTTACCCTGAAAACTTTTGCAATGATTTCAGGCTAGTGCTGTTTCTATAATAACACTGCAGTTGAATTATTTGGTTAATCATAACTATATGTCTTGATGTGAGGGCAACTGCAATGAACAGCTGTAATATTACCAATTTTCTAAGTTACTTGTTTATAACCTTTTATGGTGATAGGAGAAAGTATCATTATGATAATGTGGTCACCAGTCAGGAAAATGCAGCATAGTGTGGCTTTTCTTACTGAGCAGAAAGTGGAGAGTTTGGCAAAGAATAGGAAACATTTCTGCAACCTTGCTCTCTTAAATTGATAGGAATTTTCTTTTGTTTAATGTAAACTCGGTTTGTTTATTTGCTTTTAATTTTAGAAGGTTTTTGGTGCATTGCAGTCACAGTGCACCCCACTGAGATAACCTAGAAGGACATTATGTTTTCATGCACAAGGAACAAATCATGGTCTTGCAGACTATGGCTTCTTTAATTTCAATTAAGGAAAGTGACAAGAAAGAAAAGAAAATAAACACTCAATGGCAGTGTGTAGGAAAAATATATCTTTTATTCATAATACAGAAAGCAAAAATTAGCATAAAGAAAAAAGAGTAATTTGGAGGTGGAAATGTAATTGTGATAATATTCCTTAGATTTAAACTGCATGTAAGGACCTCCTGAAAGATGGGTTGGGAGTCCACAGCATCTCCACACTTTTTCATGGCACCATTGAACAACTTCAGTTTTTGGTAGTCATTCATTCAGAATCATAGGTTTTGGAACAGGGAGAAGATTTATCCCTTAGAACCTTAGAACCTGCTAAAAGCTTTCCAAACAAAGAAAAAATCCTCCTCATTATTTCTATTTCAATGGTTTATCCTTAAATATACCAACTCAGTAGCCATATGATTACGTGGCATTAAAGAAGGTTCTTGCAGGTAGAAACTTTTAACTATATGTCCCAAGTATATGTCAAAATTCAGCTAGGAAATATAATAAAGGCAAGAAACAAAGTACTGTGCCAAAATACCATGATTTTAACCTATCCATCCAAGGACAGTATCATGACTGAATAGTGGGGGTAAACAGCCTAAAAAAGGATTTAATGCCTGTAAATTTAAAGGAGATCTATATGGATTATCTTAGAATTTTAGCAGTGCCAAGAGTGCACTGGTCAGCAAATGTCCTGTGGGAAACATCCTTCCTATTTGGCAGTCTTTCCCATTTCTTGGCTCCAAAAGGTCTCTGCCTTGTCCAGAGCATCCTGAGCTTGTCCTGCACAATGCAGAGGGAAACCAGTCACCCTCCTTGGAGCTGCCCCCGCTGTGTGAATACAATCTCTGACCTGGACACTGTTTTTGAATATGGGCAAACCATAAGTAAAAGCAAAATGAACTGATTATCATGCTAAAATGTACTCAACAAGTACTGTATTTGCAGGAACTGTACACAAGGAACCCCAGGTGTTTCTAGCTACTGATGCTTTTCTTGGTAAGCTCAAGGTGGTCTCTAGACCACTGTCTAAAGAGCTACTGATGGTTGTGCAGGTCTGACAGCTGGGACACAGGCATTTTAAAATATCACAAATTCATTTGAAGGATCAGAGTGTCATCTGAGATCATGTCTCTGCTTTTTGACACTTTTCTGTAGGAACTCCATTCCAAATCAAATGCATTCACCTGGTTGTCCTCTAGTAAGAAAGTTAACAGATTCAAACCACATTCCAAATATTTAGAAACACTGATGTCCTCAGGGCAGAGTTAGCACTTGGCCAGACAGTAAACAAAATATTCATTTGAGGCCACATCTAGTGAGTAGATTGACACGTGTCAATAAACAGATAATTCAGCTGTTGAGAATTAAGCATTCATTGCAAAATGTTGAGTGATATAAAATTTAGTGCACAATCCTTTATATCATATGCATCAGAAATACGTTTTATATAAACATGGAAAGGAGAATTATGAAAACACCTTATTACCAGTTATTGACAGAGTCTGGAAGTGATGACAGCCAAGCAGGTTTGGATTGATGGGATGTTTGGGATAAGAGCATTCTTCCAGAGATGGTTTTCAGGGAGTAGAGATACCATGACAACATGACATAAGTAAATCAGACATATAATTTTTTCCCCTTTGACAGAGTGAATTAATTAACCACTGCCTAAATTGGCATGTTGTCATCATCACTGTCAAGAGAAAAATTTGTGTTTATAAGGCTTTTTCTAGTAACTTTTAAAAAACTTGTTTCATGTCTCAAGATGATGATATACTAGACAGAATGGGAAAAGGAGATGAATGAATTTTAAAAGTGCCCAAATTCACCTGAAAAACTTCAACAATGTGCTTTAAGGTGTTGATTAAGAGCCACTATGATAATTATCTATGTTACTCTAAAGCAGTGTTGTCTTTATTCATCAGTCCTTTTTCATACGTGATTCTTGTTGACAGCCAGCTGTCTGGAATTTTTCTAGAGGTCTAAAATATCTTGAAGAATACAGTCCAAAAAGCCAAGACTACTTTACACAAGCTGTCCAGGATTTTAGGTTGGAGTAGAAAGTTTGCAGATTTTAATGCTTGTCCCTCACGGGTACCTCTAGTAACTAAAAGAGAAAAAAAGTTCAACAGCAGAATTTGGTAGAGTGACTAGGTTGGAAGAGACCTTCAAGATCATCAAGTCCAACCCAGCCCTAACACCTCAACTAAACCATGGCACCGAGTGCCACATCCAGTCTTTTTTTAAACACATCCAGGGATGGTGACTCCAGCACCTTCCCAGGCAGACAATTCCAGTACTTTATCACTCTTTCCATAAAAACCTTTTTTCTAATATCCAACCTATATTTCCCTTGGCACAGCTTGAGACTGTGTCCTCTCGTTCTATCAGTTGCTGCTGGGAGAAAAAGACCAACCCCCACCTGACTACAGCCACCTCTCAGGGAGTTGTAGAGAGTGAAAAGGTCACCTCTGAGTCTCCTTTTCTCCAGGCCAAACAACCCCAGCCCCCTCAGCCACTCCTCACAGGGTTTGTGCTCCAAACCCCTCACCAGCCTCGTTGCCTCCTCTGGATGTGCTCAAACGTCTCAATGTCCTTCCCAAACTGAGGGGCCAGAACTGGACACAGCACTCCAGGTGAGGCCTCACCAGTGCTGAGTACAGGGGGAGAATGACCTCCCTGCTCCTGCTGGCCACACCATTCCTGATCCAGGCCAGGGGCCATTGGCCTCATTGGCCACCAGGGCACACTGCTGGCTCATGTCCAGCCGGCTGTCACCAGCACCCCCAGGTCCCTTTCTGCCTGGGCACTGTCCAGCCACACCATCCCCAGCACTATAGGGAGTTATTGTGGCCAAAATGCAGGACTTGGCACTTGGGCTTATTAAACATCATCTTGTTGGACTCTGCCCATACATCCAACCATTCCAGGTCTCTCTGCAGAGCCCTCTTTGCTTCAAACAGATCGACACACCCTCCGAGCTTAGTGTCATCTGCAAATTTACTAATGAAATACTCGATACCCTCATCCATGTCATCAATAAAAATATTGATCAGAACTGGCCCCAGCACAGACCCCTGAGGGACACCACTGGTGACAGGCCACCAGCTGGGTGCAGCACCGTTCACCACCACTCTCTGGTCCCGGCCATCCAGACAGTTCCTAACCCAGAAAAGAGAGCTCCTGTCCAAGCCAAGGTCTGCAGCTTTTCCAGGAGTGTGCTGTGGGAGACAGTGCCAAAGGCCTTGCTGAAGTCCAAATAGACACATCCACAGTCTTTCCCTCATCCACCAGGAGGGTCACCTGGTCATAAAAGGAGATCAGGTTGGTCAAACACGACCTACTCCTCCTAAAACCGCTCCTAAACCCCCTCCTAAACCCATGCTGGCTGGATCTGATACCCTGGCCATCCTGTAGGGGCTGCATGATGACACTCAATATAAACCGTTCCATTACCTTACTGGATACTGAGGACAGGATCCTGTAATTACCAGGATCCTCCTTCCCACCCGTCTTGTGAATGGGCATCACACATTGGCCAGCTTCCAGTCATCTGGAACCTCACCAGTGAGCCAGGACTGTTGGTAAATGATGGAGAGTGGCTTCAAAAGCTCATCTGCCAGCTCCCTCATCACCCTGGGGTGGATCTCAACTGGTCCCATAGATTTATGAATGTCCAAGCAGCTCAGCAGTTCTCTGACTGCCTCCTCCTGGATAACAGAGGGAACATTCTGCTCCCTGACACCATCTACCAGCCCAGGAGGACAGTTGTCCTGAGGACAAGCTGTCTTCCCACTAAAGACTGAGGCAAAGAAGGCGTTAAGCTCTTTGGCCTTCTCCTCATCTGCAGTTACTAAGTTCCCACCCTCATCCAATAAGGAGTAAACATTGGTCTTACCCTTCTTTTTATCATTAATATTTCTGTAAAAACATTTTTATTATCCTTTAAAAAAGTTGCCAATTTAAGTTCAAACTGAGCTTTGGCCTCCCTGATTTTTTCCTACATGCCCTGGCAACCTCCTTAAATACTTCCTGAGAGACCTGACCCTCATCCCAAAGATGATGCATCCTCTTTTTATTCCTGTGTTCCTTCAAAACCTCGTTGCCCATCCAGGCTGGACGTTTGCCTCATTGACTCGTCTTTTGGCACACAGGGACAGTCTGTTCCTGTGCTCTCAAGATCTCTGTTTTGAAGCACACCCATCTTTTCTGCAGTCCTTTGTTTTTAAGGGCTGCTTTCCAAGGAACTCTCTGAATAAGTCTCCTAAATTGGCCAAAGTCTGCCCTCTGGAAGTCCAGTGTAAGATTCTTATTGATGTTCCTCCTGATTTCACCAAATATTGACAATTCTATCATTTCATGATCACTGTGCCCCAAGTGGCCTCCAACCACCACATCTCCCACCAGCCCATTTCTATTTGCAAACAACAGATCTAACATAGTCCTCTCCCTGGTGGGCTCACTCACCAGCTGTGACAAAAAGTTGTTCTCCACACACTCTAAGAACTTCCTGGATGGCCTCTTTTCTGCTGTGTTAAGTTCCCAGCAGATGTCTGGCAGGTTAAAGTCACCTACAAGAACAGGGGCTGGTGATCGCGAAACACTCTCCAGCTGCTTATAGAATAAGTTGTCCACCTCTTCTTCCTGGCTGGGTGGACGATGACAGACTCCCAGAAGGATGTCAGCCTTGTTGGCCTTCCCCTTAATTCTTACCCATAGGCATTCAACATCATCATTATTTGTCTCAATATCCATGGCATCTTCAAGTTCTTCAGTTCCTCATGTGTACTCTATCATGTTTCTTCCCAAATCCATCATTTAAGCCTGCAATTGAAAAAAAAAGTCAATATTTTCTTTCAAAACATGACTTCCAGGTCAACTTTGGTTATAATTTTCTGTGGGCAAGCAATAATTTATCTACTTGTCAGAGTGCGCCTCCAAAATGCCCTATTCCAAACTCTATATTATTTTTATTTGTCACAAGGAGATCTGTAGTGAAGTTATTCGATGTTCTGAAATCCCCTGGGAAATGGGAAATTGCCATTTATGATTATAGGATCTCCAGTTACATGGGGAGTACACTTGTATGTCAGTCTGTCAGACTTGCACACTTATGAAAATTTTTTGCTTTATCCTGTATTTGCTTATGGCACAATATGACAAGTCCCTGATGTTCTTATTAATATGGTAACTTTACCTAAATGTGTCTTTTTAATAAATTTGTACATTTACTAATTGCGATGTTACCTATTTTTAATTAACTTGTAAATACAAAATCTAAAGAAATATGAGGATGGAAACTGTATGACTCAAAGCATCTTTTGAGCTTTTTCTCCAAACATTTTAAATTTCAAATCTTTTAACTTTTGACCACATTGGTTTCTTTAAGTTTATAACTGCTTCCAAAATTAAGTGGAACTCACTAGAACCTAGTTTATCTGTTCATTCACAGAGGTTTTATAAGATTTAGTGCAATTTTTCTGTGCACATCTGACACATGCTGCCCTTCTGCTCTTGCATGATGTGCAGAGGTGGCAGTAGTGGATGACAGTGGCTGTGTGCTATGGAGCTGAAGCCTCAGTTTTCTGCTTCACACCTTGATTTCTGAAGCTGAAACTCAAGGTCAGCTTAAAAATCAGTCCCATACATGGAATCCTGAAGCGATAAAAGTTTTCTTTGTATAGTATGTGTATAGTACGTGTATATATAGTATACTTGACTTTAAAACAATCCCTCACATGACAATGGAGAAACATTTACTTGAGCAAGGCAGCAGTACATGAAGAGCTGGTATGTGAAATGAGAGCATGCCTGTACTGGCTATCAACAGTTGCACAACCACACATCCATTTTTTCACTTGTTAGGCATACATTTTGAAAAAAATTTGAGCTGTTCATTTGATACTTTGTAAACCTACCAGAAAATCTTGAGTACCATGCAAGTCATGTTCCAACACTTTAATGCTTAGAAACCCTGTGGCAATGCAAAGATATATGAGTTAGGTAATGCATTAAATAGCAAAAGTGGGAGCCTTTTATAATATTCAGTTGCTGCTTACTATGTGTTTTTTACCTGTAGATCAGCAGGATGGTGTTAGACAACATGGAATGGTAATAAATGAATCTTGGCTAGTTGCAAACAGCCAGGAGGGACTGGCATAAAACTTACACACTGCTAACAAGCACATGTAAAGTGTTTGTGGTTAAAGCTTTGGCTTTATTTACAGTGGAACAAATCTTAAGTGAATCATGGTTCCTTTGATCAACTTACATAAGGAAAGGAGATGAAAATGCCCAGAAGAGAGTAGTCCTGCCATGGGAAGCTTTATGCCAGGCTGTTCAGATCTGAACTCACACATCTGGGCTCTGCTTCCCTGGAAGTATATGGTGGGCAAGGATGGGTTTCACTGGAGTCAGAAATGGCACCAGGGCTAAAGGCCGTCTTGGCCAACCCACAGCACCTGCAGCTCCTGCCCAAACAGAGACAAATCCTTTATTCTGGGTTTCACTGACAAGCTGGGGCTTGGTCTTTTAATTGGCTCCATCAGGAAAGAAGAAAGGGAGAGAGTTGCTAAGGTTCAGTCTGGCTTCCAAATGCCCAGGTGGCATTTGAAAAGGAGAGCTGGAGGTCACAGGTCATTCATGTTTTGGCTTTCTGAATGTACCTTAATCAGCTGCAGCAAGGACAAGGAACAAAAGCACCCTTCAAGGGAGGAACTCAGATGTTCACTGGTGACCTACTACAACTTCTACCAGGAAGACTGGGAAATCTGACCATTTTCTGCCAGATGTTGTTTATCCACAAAATACTGTGGTTTATTTTCTTAGCATGGCTGCCTTACATAGCTGCCTTACAAGCCCTTTACTTTTGGCCTGGTTCTGTGTTTCTTAGTTTTGCAGCTAGTTTCCTAACAATAACAGCAAAAACTCTTCTGCCTTCAAAATACTTCAAAATACATGACAAAAAATGAAGTCATTAAAGTTGAATTCTGCTTTTGTTCACAGCCTCAGCAGTATAAGTTGTGTTAATGATGTAACTACTTTGTCTCGAAGCTTTGCATTTCAATATATCCACTGGGACCAGAAGTCAAAATCATTTTCATTAAAGGTGTATACTCGTAGGTATGTACCAATATATAGACTATCTAGTTTCCACTACAGTCAAAGGAGATCTAATTAATGCAAAGCCAAAGAGTGGCTTGTCTCGAGCCAGTTCAAGAAGAATTTAATTACCTAAGCACAATTATTTTTCATGACTCAACAGAGCTACTCTTAAGCACTCTCTGAGCAGGAGGCAGTATAAGTAGGCATGTATGGAGAGAGGTAGCTAAACTAGAGCTCTCATGGAGAGTGGTCTCATATCATGTTCTGAGGTGTGAATCACAGAATCAGCTTACTTGGAAGGGACCCACAAGGATGTCAAGTCCAAATCTTGGCCCTGCACAGCACCATCCCAAAGAGTCACACCATGGACCTGGGAGAATTTTTCAAACCCTTCTTGAGCTCTGTCAGGCTTGGTCCTGTGACCAAGGCTCCCTGGGGAGCCTCTTCCAGTGCTCAACCACCCTCTGGTCAACCTAAACCTCCCCTGACACAGCTTCAGGCCATTCCCTCAGGTCCTGTCACTGTCACCACAGAGAAGAGATCAGTGCCTGCCCCTCCTCTTCCCCTCACAAGAAGTTGTAACTGCAGTGAGGTCTCCCCTCAGTCTCCTCCTCCAGGTTGAGCAGACCAAGTGACCTCAGCTGCTCCTCATATGGCTTCCTCTCAAGGCCTTCACCATGCTTGCGACCCTCCTTTGGACACTTCATGAGAGTTTAATATCTTTCTTATCTTGCAGTGACTAAAAGTGCGCACAATATTCAAGGTGAGGCTGCAGCACACCTTGTCTAGCAGAGCTACAACCACTGAAATAGCTTAAGTGTAATGATCTAGTATTCCAAGTGTTTTTGTATACCTTAGGGCAAATATTGTCCTGAAAGACAAAATATATCTTTTTAGCATTTTTATTTTATTTTCTCTGTGCATGAGAAATTCTGTTTTCAACCAAGCAGAAACCAAAGGGCTCTTTGAGTAAAGCTCGGCATAAATAAAACAGAAACTCTGCTGCAATATCCTCTTTTACATAATGAGTCCTGTTAATTGGCTTGCTAGAACGGCTGCAGATTTGGTTTACAGCTCTGTGCTGTAAACACATCATTGATTATGACCAACCTTAAAAATATTGCCCAGAAGATATGTCAAGGAGCTATATTCTATGCTCCAGGGAAGATCCAGAGTATTTTCCCCATGCCATAGATATTTTTGGTCTGTTTATCTATAGAGACGTGATGCAACTGGAAGCTTTGATACCCTTAAAAGTATTCCAGTTTGCCAGACAGGGAGACAAGTAAAATTGGAATATGATGTTGTGGAAATGATCTTGTAATATGAATAATACCTAATAGATAGCCAAAGTGCCTTGATAGTAGATGACCAATAGATCGGTTCTTTTAACTTTTGTTCTTTTTTATGGAAAATGCTGTGAAAAGGAAACATTTATTTCAACTTGATATGAACTTATCAACAGATTGTTAAAAATCAGATTAACAAAAATGTATTATAATTATTCCTATACACACATTAAATATGTCTTATAATACCCCACTAGGTATAACTCTGTTATTATGTTTTGTAATGGTGTGTAGTGCATGTACTATATTTGTGTATGATACAGTGTAGTAATTATATAATGTATTATACAATATGTAATAATTATATAATATGATGTATAATGTATTATATAGTTTTGCTATATAATTTTATCTCATTAGACCATTATATTAGATAATACATAATTAGCTTCTAGTAAATAATGGACTTATTACATGATAAAATTATCTCAGTGAAGTGAAATGAAGTGGTGACACTGCAGTTGAGATGTGGAGCAAGAGGCCAAGAAATATTTGACAAAAAATGTTTGTTTGATTTTCTGATGGAGAATTTGAGAAATGGGGAAAAAGAATAACTAGAAAGGAACAAAATGTGAAACTAAAGACCAAAGATTTGGAATTATTTATGTGGCAGCTGTTCCCAATACATATAACTAATGTCAGCTCTTGAAGGTCTAACTGCATTTTGGTGTCTCACTCATGCTGGAATATCTTGGGTTTTTTCAGTGTATCTCAGCACTGTGTATTGTAGACTCTGCAGTTCAGGACAGAGTTCAAATGCACTCTGTGAACCATAAAAACCCCTTTTTTCTCATGGAATACTTCAGTGTATGAACAGTAAGTTTAAGAAATGTTCCAGTGAACAGGTTTTGCTTAAACACATGAAATCCATCCTCAGGGTTTTGTACAAATAAGCAAGTTTCAGAATGTGGTTGTCCACAGATGACTCAGAACCTTGAAAGCTGGACTTTTATGAAACAGACTTTCTCAGCATTGGAGATGAGAAAACAAAATTCTTCCTATCTTATTTGTTTAATCTAAAGTATCTGCTAACTAGCCCTCACCAGAAGAGGGCTCAGAATAGAGTATAGTGAACTAAAGACACTTTGGAAAATGATCCAGAAAGAGAATCTTTCCTTGCTGGTGGAATGGTACAATTGCTGGTGACAATGAAAATTATTTTATACCATTTCTGAGCCAGTGATCCCTTTAAATCCTCTGTGAATCTGTGGGGCCTGATTTTCCTCATCTCATGATGTGCAGCATTATTGATGTCAATAGTTTTTCAGGTTGACATTACAGTATATGGGAGAAAAACAGTTCTCTTGTCACTTAAAAAATGAGTTTTCCTTTTCATCAATAAAAAAGCAGTCAGTAAAGGGAAACTGAGAGTGGTTATTAAGTTAAAGTAGTAAGAGTAAAGTAGTAAGAGTAAAGTAGTAAGAGAAGTGTTTTGGGTAAGATCTGATGTTTCCTGCACAAGGTGGATAGCCCCCAACTGCAAGGCTCCATAGAAATAGCAATCAAGCTCTGTGCAGGTTTAGCTAACAGCATGGAAGGTTCACAGAGCAGCACGTTTCCTGCTGTTGTACTTGGTCTTGATGAAGACTGCTGGCACAGCTTTTCTGAGAGACTCTGGTGCCTGCTAGCACCAGGGCAAATGAAGACTGAAGTTACTAGATGTCCTTAGAGAGTACCAGGACCTGCAGGTGCCTTGCTCTGCCCCTTTAACCTTTCCTCATGCGCTCTTCCCAATCCTGGGAAGAAAAGTGTCCCAGGAGCTGCCAAGCACCAAACCCTGCCTTGCCCAGGCGGGTGCTCTTCTGGCCATGCCCTGGTGCATTGCTGAACATCCCAGTAGTCTCTGGGTGATAACTGCTCTCCACAAGCTCTACCAGCACATGCACCCAGTTCAGGGCATACTTACTTTTGAAGAGGGATGAGTCAACTCAGCATGTGGATTTTGACGTCTCGCGTGGGTTCATTAAAGGGTGTGCAGGGAATATTAGTCAGAGGTGGCTCTAATCTTAGCAAATGACTGGTGTCCTCTCCATGGAGACAGGTCTCATAGAGCCAAGCAGCAGAAATGCTGTCTTCTGATTTTCTGCCACTTGCTCTTGAAAGGGCTGCTGCTGCTATCAGCCAGTCTGCCTGATGTGACTGAGCTGTCCCAGCTTCTAGCAGAGACATTTTCCTGCACACAAAACCCACTATTCACAGGCAGCAGAGCTGCTAGCTTGGATCAAGTGGCTTCTGACCACAAGAAAAAGGCTGACCGAAGAGCAGTCATTATTCAGAAAATGATTCTGACCACCCAGTCTGCAATTTCTATATCCCTTTTCTCATTCTCTGCTACATTTCATTTCAATTCTCTCCAGTCACACTACAGGCTTCCCAGTCACATTGTGCTTTGTACTTCAGGGGGTTAATAAAAACACAAGTTTCCTTTGCAAAATGAAAGAAAAAAGGGACTTCCCGATCAGGATCACAAGCCTACACCATTGCTACGGTCATTAAGACACACACATTGGTGTACACAGGAACATTTCCTCATCCTTTACTTATGAGTGTCCAACAAGACCTGTGGCAGCATGGGAACAGCCCAGTCCCCAGCACTCCTCTGGGCTCGCTGTGTTTGGCACCTGGGCTGCTGCAGGGTCGGTGGAGAGAGAGGAGCTTCTTCAGGGCAGCAGCTCCAGGCAGAGTCCATGGCCAGCACAAAGGCAGCAGAGAGACTGGGCCAGTGGTGCTGCCACTCTGCTTCTAGGGAGAGCCTGGGCACCTGGGGCTGCTGCTACAGCAAGGGCTGGATGCTGATGGCCTCTTGGAGAAGGGATGTGCCTGCAGGATTGGGGGTCTCTCTTGCTCAAACATAGATGCTGAGAGAGGTGGTGGGGTTTGCAACATACTCAGGCACTGAGAAATGTGTCTCCTCTGCCCAGGACAGGGCTCTAACTCAGAGGAGATAATGCTGAGAGTTGGAGCCAGGTAGGACAGAAGATCGGGGAGGAGTAGCCTCCATCTGTATGATGAAGGTTTTGGTTATCAGCAAAGATAAAGCAAGAATGTGAAATTCTGGTGTTGGCAACAAGCAGTATTGAAAAACATACATTTGGGTTTGGGTTCTCGTACTGGAACAGTGGACCCAGGTTTACAGGATTTTTTTCTTTCTAGCTAATCTTTTCCCTTTTTGTCCCAAAATAGAGTGTTATGTATCTTTCACAGTTCTGACGTGAACTATCATGGCATTTCCCACCATATTTCTATTATTTCTTTTCCTCCAAAATGTAAGAAACACATTACTCATAAAATATTTCCTGCCTCCCCCTTTCAGTTTTCAGTGATATAATTAAAGGCCTGTCACAACTTGTGTGCTTTAGTTCTCATAATTTCTGCCCTGTTTTCAACAGCCACTTCTATCAGAGAATAAAACCTCCAGATTCAGCTTGTAAGCCAAAGAAAACAACTGCAATTCACATAAATCCCTTAATAATTTCAGCAAAATGCTGAAGGAGGCATTTTTAATTAAAGATTTCTTATTCTCTTACTTAAGTTCTTATTTTCATTTCTTCATCACGTTCTGTTATGAAGTGGGAAGATTTTTTTCTACTGATTCCATGAAACCATGCTGGGGGAAAACTCATTTCCACAACGGGCAAGTTTTTTATTGGAATAACTTTGTCATATTGTTATCTCTGAAATTCATGAAATAAGTATTTATATGTATCCTCTTTCCAGGCAACCTTCAAATCAACATTTTCTCCATTAGATTATTGCAACATTTAGATTAAGTGCTCTGGCAGAAGAAATTAATTCTATCCCAAGTCTGTGGGTTAGTGTTTGGCAAACTTTAATACATAACAAATCAATGGGATTTTATCAGGATTCTGTGCCATGCATCCTGTGAGCTAATATGCAGAGGGTGGAGGATGGAAAGAAAAAAACTTTTGTCATAGCAGAAACTCTTGTGAATCTGATACCTTAAGAACTACTGCTCTTGCTCTGTTTATTATGTGTGTGGTTGTTCTTCCCACAAAACCCCTGGGGCTCAGCCAGGAGGAGCTTCCTGATTCTTCTTTCACAGGATTTGAAAACGGAACTGAAGTTCATACAATACCAAATTCAGTAAATAATCATTTGAAACCATACAGGTTATGGAAAGTCTTCCTGGCTGCCACGTAGATATGGCCAGACAACATGCAGCTCACTTCTAGAGAAGCACACCCAGATGCCACCTGTCCAATGGCTCTTTGTCTTCAATGACATTATTACTTTGCCTCTTCTTGACAAAGAAAATGCATTTGTTAATCTAAGCTGGAGCACCTGCATCTTCCTTCTTTGTGAATTTTGCACAATAATTCTTTCTTATGCCCTAGATTAACCTCTTTTGCCCACAGAAAGTGGTGTCATGTTAAAAGATAACTTGGTCCCTCATTTTCTGAGCATTTTCTGATAATAATGTTTACTGTTGAAAGTGCTGAAAGCTCAATCTTTGGAAAATTGACAGTTATACAAGGCTTAAGAAGTCAAGCTTTAAAAAAAAGACAATTCTTATCTCTATTATTAATTTGTATGCACATGAAAAATAACAGCCAATAACCACTGTCATTGATAAAGTACATGCATAATTAACAGAAATGGTTCAATACATTATTGCAGCAGATTAATGAATGACCAAGCATAAGGTGAAATAGGAAATGTAAAGACAACTTCTATATATTATAGTTTTGTCCTCTGGTTTCTCTCCTTTTATTAAAACTTGAGTTTAGTAGCCTATTTTTCAAACTCTTCTTAAAATGTTGCTGTGAATTGATATATCCTGTTGCTTAATACTGAATTTCAGTACTTGCAACCTAGCCACACAGAAATCTCCCCTGAGTCAGCAGGATGGCAAGTGCAGAGTTTCTGCAGAGAAAGGCATCACCTCCCCTGTCACACTGTCTCAGACCTGGAGCACAGGCTTGGCCTCAAGCCAGAGGGAGGAATGTTTGAGGCAGACTTAAATATGGGGAAGAAATGGGAGAAAACATAGAAAGATGTTAAAGAGGACTTTAATCTGCTTGCTTATTATTTGAAGTGACATAAAAATGTGATCCGATGTGGAAAGTTCTTTTGAGAGCAAAACTGGGATGTTTGTGGTATAAATAAGGAACTTACTGAAAAAGAAAATGTACCAGACAGCTGTAGTGTAAATGCCACCTGAAAAAAAAACAAAAACCAAAAACCACTCAGTAAGAATACATGGATGTATGCTGGTGAAGTTTGTACCCATATCGATGACAAGAACACTGTGCAGAAATTATTGCAGAAAACTTGTTCAAGATGTAAAGCAGATTTTACTCCATTAGGCCAGATTTCTATGTCTGTCTCCTTCCATATTTTAATTTATGTTTTTACTTGCAACTGTACCCTGTCACATCATTATCTGATACCAGATTATGCTCACTTATTTAAATTTACATTATTTCGAATGAAGGTTATAAATCTCTATTCATTGTCAATATCATAGTGGCAAATGTACATGTGTGTTCATACAGAATATTTGAATTTAAATTTAATTTAAAAAATTCCATGGCTTTATTTCTTACTTTGCCAACTGGGAAATTAAACCAGTTAGTCTATGAGAAATAATATATTATTCTTTTGCTTTTTTTTTCACTCTTACTTTTTTTCAGACTAAAATAAGAAAACTACTCTGTTCAACAGCACAGCCTCTAGATACTTCAAATAGAATGCAACAAAAATAACTGTTTAGATTGTGGATAATCTTCTCTGACTAAAATAATTCATGGCTGTCTCACTGTAGGGGTAGTAATTATTGATCAACCTCTTTTTTCATTCTTTTTTTGAAGTGTTGAAGTACTGTAACCAGCTGCATTTGAAGAGGGCTGAGTGAGCTTGGCTTATTCACTTAGGCTCAGACACTGCAAAGTTAATGAGGCTGCTGAACTTCACAGGAAGTGAATATAGACACTGAAAGATTTGTGTTTCTTCCATTTTATTAAGATACATTTTATAAGTTTAATAACTGGTACCGATAGCAAGGTGATTAGAGCAAGGAGTCAGAGGAGAAGCCACATTCTGTGGCCTGTCATGGATTAATGAGTCTTTCATGGCAGAACTGTACTGCTCTCTTGGTCACTGAGGATGCAATCTGCTAGTGTTGAGAAATTCTTTCAGTTTTCATGAAATGTAACCCTAGTCATCCTTTGACTGTTAAGTCCTTTATCTTGGGATCAGTCACTGGACAGATCAGAAATCCTACTTTGAAAAGGAAACAGAAAATTCCCTTCTGTACCTGCCATAAATCAAATACTGTATTCAAACCAGACTGCCTTTAACATTTAAGCATTAGATACCATATTCTTATAGAACATCTTTGCTTATAAGTCTTTGGCCCTGCATTATAGGGTTTCTTAAAGTCTTTTTCTTGGCAATGTAAATTTCCTAATATTTCTTCTTATCTGTCTCCTTCTGCAGCAGTCAGGGGACAATTTTACTTTATTATATTATACTTTGAAGGGAAATTACAAAACTCTCCCAGTGATACTCATTTGTCCCGGTGTTTAATTTTTCTGGGTTTTCTCAAATTTTAGCATCCTGGCTGTGACAACAAGGATGACTAGGAAATCCATCTGTTCAGGATATAAATATAACACCAATAGGAATTTGCAGAGTGTTTCAATTTATAAAGAAGACTAAATACTCTCAACCTAACAGTTGTCATCTGCATTTTATTTCATGGTGCTAAAATTAAGGACTTCCTTGCCATTATCATCATCATCATTATATTTAATTGTAATAGAAAAGTCATGCAATAAGCACTTTCTTGGACACTGTTTTGAAGAATTTATAGGATGGTGCAGGCTTTCTGCTCATTCATATGAAGCATTTCTCACACTTCCTCTGAAAAATATCATCACTGTTCTTCAGGCCTAATAGATGTCTCTGATACTGCTGCTCCTCTTCAATTTTCTAAGTCCACTTTCTTCCATTGGAACAAAGCCTGCAAGAAACTGATGGAAAAAGCTGAAGTCTAGATCTGTCTTGCACTCTAGCTGTGCAGAAAGTGCAGATAAGAGTGTGTCTGCTACTATCATGTCAGTGGCTTTCTTACAAAATGTATTGGCAACATTTTTTTTCCCTTCTGATACTGAGAAAGAGAAGAGTCTCGCATCATTATTCTGCTTTAAACTCTAACTTTGTCCTTCTGGCTTGTGCCTCATGCTTCTCAGGGTGGTGATTCACTACTAGGGGCAATGCACCCTGGCTGACGTGGCTTGTAACTCCCGTGTGGCTGCTTGAGATGCCTGTGGATCATCTCACCACTGCTGCAGGGGATCTCCTGACTCCTCACATGGCACACTGGAAGATGCAATACACACTTCCACCACGCTGAGGGGGCTTGTCCTGCTGATATATCTCATAGTAAGTTGTGGGACAGGGTGGCACACAGGAATAAACCTGGAGCTGACCTCGAGTATTCATGAAGTTCAGCTGGCTACCCCTAGATAGGATCACTTATAACTGCATTTTTCTCTTTCTCAATGATTTGTGGGGATGCGTGGATTTGACAATATCCTTTGGCAATCTAGAGCTTCATTATTCCTGCCATTAAAAGATTTCCCCTAATACCAAACCTGGGTTTTTATCTGCCACTTAAGTTCTTCATAGTGGGGTGCCTTGCTCAGTTTCATTTTTCCCCCAAAAAATGTCAGCTATTTCCCCTGAGAAACAGTGCATGATGAGACTTCAATGCAAGCTGTAAGCCTGCCTTTGCATTCTGCATTTCTAAAGCGTTTTGAAGTACATATAAAGTCGAGAGAATTTGTTCTTCTGCAGTTAGTGTCTAAAAGCTGTCTGTTCAGACTGGAGAACAGGAGACTGAGGGGAGACCTCACTGCAGTGACAGCCTCCTCATGAGGGGAAGGGGAGGGGCAGGCACTGATCTCTTCTCTGTGGTGACAGTGACAGGACCTGAGGGAATGGCCTGAAGCTGTGTCAGGGGAGGTTTAGGTTGGATATTAGAAAATTATTCTTCACCCAGAGGGTGGTTGGGCACTGGAACAGGCTCCCCAGGGAAGTGGTCACAGCACCAAACCTGACAGAGCTCAAGGAGTGTTTGAACAATGCTCTCAGGCACAGGGTGTGACTCTTGGGGATGGTGCTGTGCAGGGCAGGGAGTTGGACTCTATGGTCCTTGTGGGTCTCTTCCAACCCAGCTGATTCTGTGATCTTTTAATTATAAAATTGGCAACATCTGAATACAAGATCTTATGTTACCAGTGCTTGAAATAAGGTTGTGCATCACTATCCCTCAGTTCATTGGGATGAATCAGACATTCCAGCATCTCCTTGTACCTATCAGGCTGGCTAGTACCAGGAATCATTTAATGACTGAAAAAAGGGAAACAAGGAGGATTAATATCACAGCAAGGGAATTAGGAAAGCTGCCTACACACTACATACCATCCCTTTAAAAATTGACCAGGGACCAAAATCAAAACCATGAAATATTCTTTTTTAGAGGTGTAAAATAAGAATAACCTGGATTTACTTGAGTTATCAAACTGCCTGTCAAAATTTCCCTATAAATTCTTTTCCAGAAAAGGAATTGGACTATAGTGCAGGGTTACCTCTGTGCAGACACCAGGACTGGCTGACTGATAGCTGAGTGATAACTGAGCGATAACAATGTCAGCTTCTAGACAGCATGTCGGTTAACACAGTTAATTTTCTTTTGGATCTGGGAGCATAACTATGACTACAAGGATAAAATATGTATGTATAACACTTAATATTTTAAAAGTGGATTTTGTTTTGGTTCTTATCTCATATCCAACATTGTTCTGAAGCTGAGTGAGCATAAAATATTTTAAGATAAAATGCCAGATTTTGTCATTGGTTAAATATGGCTTATAGTTGTTTCAACAGTAGATAATGCACATAGCTGACCTAAAAAACACGTTTGCATGGTACACAGAATTTTTCCCCTATTTAACAAGAGAATATTGCTGCCTAGATTGCAAAAACTGAGCAAAACTCTACAGATAGGCATCATGCTGTGAGCTTTTATTGTCTGACTGTGTCTAATGGTTGAACTGCCAAAAGTGGCAGCAGGATGAGAATAAATTATGAACAAAAGAAGAACACTCTCATTCTTGTGCAATAATTCAGATTTCCTTTATCTATAAATAATGATTCTAGGGTTTGAAAATGAGAGGGACAAACATTATACGAACAAATGGTAGGAAGATTCTACATCCTTCCTAGAATGATCTTCTCTGAAAAATCAAAACACCAGATGCCTAATATAAACAGGATGGAAACCCTGCAAATTAAGTATCCATATAAGATATTGATGCTTACATAAGATGCTTTATATTCCCAACCCGGTGTGCATGACTTCTTTGTAAAAGTAGTGTTTTGTATTCATGAGTATGATGAACCTATGGCTCACAGTCAGTGTTCTCTTTATAGTCAAGAGGAAGAGAGTGTTTTTTGTACAACAGATTGCCCAACCTAGCAGCCTATTCACATAAGCAATATCATTTAAATCAATAGGTTTCCCCACAATAATTCTCTCCATGTAAAGCATGGCATGCTTCTTTAAAACCACATATACCAACATCACTAATGTTAATTCTTCCTTGCATGGATTTATGCCAGTATAGTTGTTTCCATGAGGAAATCACACTCAAATCAGGGAACTATCCTCATACAAATAGGACTAATAAAATGCATATTTGCACCTTTACTGTATTTGATGAAGTAAAAGAAGTAAAAGTAGGATATGCTTCAAGCTGAATATGATGGGGAAAGAAAGAGAAAGAGAAAAAAATGTCAAAGAAAAGAGGGGAGTAACAGACAAGATAGGCAGACCTTCAGGATGTTAATCTCTTTAAGTTTTGAAATGTTCTACCAACTTAAAATTATTATTTGGCAGAATATATCAAATGAGACTTATTTTGACCATGACCTCAGGTACCTGTCTTCCTCTAGCTCCTGTGGTCTCCTTTTTTGTTTTTTTTTAAATCTTTTCTCTTGTTCTTCCTATCCTTGTTTAACCTTTTAAATCTAAACTAGTCCAGTTTTTTATCCAGTTTTATCTACAGGAAGATTCTGCTTTATGAAGTCCCATTGTTTCATAGGGCAAAGAACACGTCTTTTTCATGGGCAAGAAGTTCCCTACTGGACTGAACGCTGTTGAATTATTTAGGCAGAATAACCAAGGTATGCTACAATATGAATTATTCTTTACATGCTTACATCAATTTGTTGCCTTGGCCCACTGGCTGCACCATCTGAATAGAAGTCAGTCTATTTAGGCCTTTTAACCTACATATGTATGATTAGGACCTTTGGCAAGAACCTGAATGTGGATTAGGAGATAAAATATACAGATAGCATTAATATTTCTGCATACAAATAATTATTAAAAAAAAAGAAAAACAAATTAACAACAACAACAACAACAGCAACAAACCCCCCAAAAAACCAAACCAAACCAAACCAAACCAAAAAACCCATAACAACAATGAATGTTTCATAAAGGAAAGATTGTTAGGAACAAACAGGAAGATTGATAGATTTCCTAGTACAAAGTTGTTATAGATATTAGAAGATACTTTTAACTACAGGTCAGTGCATGGATCTTGAATTTTGCAATTTGTTTCTTTTACTTAATGTACTAATATAGCTTGACTATATAGTTTATATACAATGTCCACAATATGTTAGATGTACTAAGCGTGTTATTATTTATATGACGTATGATGACAAGAATCCAAGTTCAGATCCTGTATGGCAGGCTCTAGAAATGAGAAGAATGTCAAATTTGTACACTGGTTGAAATGTAAAATTCTTGTCTTTGCCTGCTTCTGAAAAGAGGCCAGGAAATAAAAATTTCCTAGACCCTCTCATCATGGAAACTAATTGAATCACTCTGTTTGAATAACTCTGCAAGAATTAAGGTTTTTTGCAAAATAAAAACTGCCTAAATAAATTGTATGAAAGAGCTATTTGATATGTACCACTAAGGGATGCATGCAACATTTACTTTTGCGTTACTAGAAAATATAGGTAACTTAAGTATAAGTGATTGAAAACACAGTTTGTACAGGGGCTTGAAGGAGGCAAAAAAAAACCATTAAAAAGACCAAATTAATACAGAATTGATATGGATTGCTTACATTTATTATATACCCCAAAAGTGAGGTTTGGGAGAGACCTGCAATACAGATTCTGTGTGAGTCCCCTGATTTTCAGTGACTACAGGATCTAAAGATTTGTCAAATCAGCATTTTTGTTTCACAGATGGTACTCATGGAATATTTCACTTACTGCCTAGCAAAACAAAAAAAAGGAAAACTAAACTACTGTGATCTCTGCTTTGATGTTTGCAAAAAAGTGGAGTGGTCAAGAACATCTGACAGGAGAGTAACAAAATCACACATACTCAAGTGAAGTCTTGCCAAGCTGCATTTACTATGCAGGATAAATTTGATTTGCAAAAATGTGGAATATAGATTACTAGATTAATGAATTGAAAGAACAGACCTTGCTGTCTGTCTTTTGCTCATTTTCTGTCTCATGAGAAGAATAAATTAGATTTTCTCTCCTCACTGTAATAATTAAAATTTTGAAGAGCATGCAAGTACAGTACTGAATAGTTACTTATCCATTTGCAATTTTGCTAAACTTTCCTTGTCACAAAGTGAACACCAGTGGCTGCATCAAGTCATTTAGAAGAAATGAATGCCCTCCTCTAACCATAATTTTTGCTTCCTTTCCCTCTGATTTAGAGTGGGTACAAACTAGAATGATTTTTTTCCCCCATTTCTTGTCTCATTGCAAATTTTTTTCTCACTGACTTTGGGTCCTGAATCGATTTTGCACCTGTCAGTGAATATTCAGAGTGTTGTCTGGGAATTCCATGGGAGGGAGGACATCTCACACAAAGGAAGAACCTGGTGAGAGGTCTTTAGCCAAGGCACAGTAAAGCCTGTGAGAGCCCTTCTTAAGATTTCGATACACACATGGGCGAGGCTAGAACACCCACTGCTCATCTCAGACAATGACTCTACTTTGGGGGGACATAGCAGTGGCAACCATCATCCTCCAGAAAACAGCTACAGGCATATTTGATTATGTGAGAAAGAAGCAGGGCAACGAGTAAGGAAAGACAAAACGGTGTATGTTGCATGATATTTAAAAAAAAGAGGACTTGGTATCAAGGAGAAAGACTCTTCATTGCATTATTTGATTCCAAATAAGGGACTCCAAAGCAGATCTAGTCTTGAGGAAGGCAGAAGAGCAGTTCCTGCTCTCCAGTCTCAGGGAGGTTTGTCTTACTGAATGTGCTGCTGCAAAGAGGAGCACAGGTCTACAAGGTTCTGTGCTAAATCAGTGTCATGAAGGAAACACGAGTCCTTGCATTTTTGTCACTGATGTTGTGAATAAATGGAATTGCATACAAAGAAAAACCTATGACTTCTTTGTCAAATCTTTAATCAATGTCTTTATCAATTGTTTCTGGTAGAAACAATGTATTGGACTTCACACCCTGGCTGATAGCCCAGTCTCTATATATAGATTCAGTGTAAGGCTATAAAATATTTCTCCTCTATGATGATCCCTCTGCAAAATGCCTATTTCTGTCAGTTTAGATTAGCCTTTGAAACTTCAGAGCCAGCAGCTAACAGGCTTAACAGCACAGCCTAGTAAATCATCTGTCTTGCAAAGGCACTTATGTGGAAGAGCCGAGCATCTCTGAAAATCAGGCCATTTCATTTTACTGGCTATATATGGGTTCAGCAACTTAAATAAGGCATACAGAAATGTTAGCAGTGGAATTTTCCAGAGACTGATTGCTATTCTGTTATTAGAGCATGTTCTAAATGTTTGATTCATGCCATAAAAGATATGGCAGCAGTACTTCACTTGCCAAATGGATGACCTTTTTGAAATGGCTCCAGCATGGGATGGGACTGAAAATGCAGTATCACCAGATGAGGGTGGGTACTCAGAAGTGCAAGGGTTCAGCTACCACAATGGGCAATTTTCACCTAAGAAGATGAACTCTAGATTTGATAAGTTTGTGTAGCCACCCCAAAGCCCTGAAGAAGCTGTCTTGGACAGGTTGGTGGGTGATGAGAGTGCATGGCTGACAGCAGGAGTCCAACAACACTAAGCATGTGCTAAGCCAGTCACTGGCAACCTTAAATTGTAGAGCACATACCTTTCCAGATCCAGGATAATGTTCTCAAGGGAGTTGGGATCCTTTGCCTTTCAGAAGTTCTCTCTAGCTACTGCTTGTGGAGCAGTAGTACTGCTTTTCTGATCTTTTGGATCTTGCAGCCTGGTGCCAGCTCAGCTGTCTGGCAAGTGAAATCTGTTTGTGGAATGGGCTACTGGCTCTGCCACCAGGCCACTTGTCCAGAGATGACTATGTAAGTCATCCCCAAAGTCCGGATTGTTGCTCTGTCTGGCGTTGGCCAGTGACATGATCTGCAGCATCCACAGATACTTGGTCTCCTTCCCCCAGAGTTCTCAAGATCTCTGAAACTACCTGCTCCCAAAGGAATGGTCAGGTCCAGCTCGGATCACAATGTATGTCATGGACTGTTACTGAAAAATCAATACAAGCAAGAGGGTAAGTCATGCACAGATTGCAAGGTGTGTTCTGCCAGCTGGCCTCAGGACCCATGATCCCTGGACTATTTTACTCAGTGGTGTAGACACAGCTAGAGATTGCAAAGTTCTGACCTTTTTCTTCTGAGTCTGAGAAGCAAGATCATCCTTAGGGTACCTCAGATTTGGTACTTGAATGACAGAACTGCCCAGGAAATCTCATAGCCTGAGATTTTAGATATTTCTGTCAACATAAATGCTTAGCCTATGTACAGATTATGCCAAAACCAGTTGATGCCCTTTCTTCCAAAGACTATGCATGAAGTCTGCACCCTTTTAAAGAGCAGCAGGCCGTGCTTAGTGAACCACAGGTAAGGCAAATGCCAGGTAAAGCAATGTACCCTTCCTGAGCCATCCTTGCAATCAGAGTCAGCCTGCAGTTTTGCCATAAATTGCATAGCAACAAAAGTGATGAGGAATTGTTTAATAATTTGGGAAAATAAATGGCTCTTAGGCTGACTGGATTACCTTTAACAACCTTTGAAGTTTAGCAGAGAGATTTTCGCCATGCTTTGGGAATTCCCAATGAGTGACAAACACAGATAATGAACAGCTTTCAAAGAACTTAAACTGAGGTAAAACCTATTCATGAATCCCATTGATAACCAAGAACAACAGCACAAAAATGAGATTGAGAAGGCAAAAATCTATAGCTTGCCTTTACAGTGTGTTCAAATTAAGGAGCTGACTCTTATATTTGATCTTCTAAGTAAAAAGTTATCATTACATTAACACTTCACTTCGCCTCTCCTCATCTCAATCCTGTCAGTACAATTCAAATGGTGCTGAATCTTGATGCTGCTTCTATGTACATCAGCCCAACTGGAATCCACCTACATTTCCACATTGTGCTGTTGTTGTGTCCTGTCTTTGAACTGAAATGTTTGCAATTTGTCCTGCTGCAACTTCTCCCCTTGACCACGAATGCACAGTCCGTCAGATATTCTTCCATTCTCTTTGGCTACTGAAGAGTGAAACACATTTTGGCTCTTCTCCTCAGCAAGTAAAATTAACAGTTAATGGAAGCTTGACACCACACTGATCCCTGAGCTGCATCCTGATTTCATTGAAAACCCAGGATGGCACCAGTTTTCAAAGCTTTGCAAAGCTGTGCCTTACATGCTGGCAATACCTGCTTGCAGTAACAGACTGTAAAAGGGCTCTACCTAAAGGGAAACAAAGCTCATGGGCAGACTGTGTCTAATCTGTCTTCTTTATAGAAGGAGTTATGACTGCTTTGTTGCTGTTCCTTTGTTGTTGTTGCCTTTTAAATTTATTTTTTTTCTTTTTTTTTGGAAATAGAGAGCTGAACTACTGTTGTACTGATTTATTTTTTCTGTTTGGTAAGCAGTCTAAAATTCCTTCATTTCCTGCAGCCTAATGCAGTAATTGTGCAGATTATTTAACAGAGATGACTAGAGTTTTGAGGTAAGTTGTATGGTGGAGAATTGTTTGTCAGGGAAATTTAACTTTAAATTCAACAGTATATGAACAGACTGCATGAAATTTGTGCTCACAATACTACCGCTTTCCTATTTCAAAGATAAAAAGCCAGATTGGATGACTACTGAAAAAATGAACTGATGTTCCTTCCTCACCACTGAGCACACTGAGTGTGACACTGATTTATATGACCTGGAAAGGATGTTTTTATAAAATATTTTGGATCTAGAAAAGCAGAATAATTATAAGACTGGTTATTTAAATTTCAGCACTGAAGCACAATCCAATATTTGTAAACTGTTTGATCACTCTTCAGTCTCTTGCTAACAGGAAGACTGTTGCCTTGAGCAATTTTAGCAAGAGCAGGATAGCTGCCTTAAAATAGCTGCAAGCCTGGATATGTCCCCGTGGTGGTTTAGAACCAGGTGGGAATTAAACTCCAAATAAGCTGCTCCCCTTCCCTGCACCTCCCTCCAAGAGAGGGACAAGGGCAGAGACAATGGGCCAAGATAACAATTTCCTGAAGGCAAACAGCAATGGGATGAGAAACAATCAGTAGCAGCATCAGTATTAATAACAAAAGTATATGAGAGAGAGTCATTTACACACAAAAAGGTGCTCACTACCTCAACTCAGCTCCCCTTCCCCAGTGAGAAAACTTCAGGATTTTTTTTTTCTGTAACTTGTTTTGTAGCTATATATTGCAGCAGAAAGGCTGTATCTGGCAATCAGCATTGAAAATTGCCTCCAAAAAGCCATTTGGGCAAATACCAGTAAACTTCCATATACCTAAAGTGTTGAAACCCTTTCAGTAAATGACTTGTGCATTAGATGAAAGCTATCATCAGGTCATTCTCAGAGAGCTGTTGTGGTCAGTCACACAGCTCTGAGGGTAGACGCAGAGGACAGGGCTCACGTGGAAAGATGAAACTTCACATGCTGTAGCCATCCACCTCTCAACTTGTTGTTTAAGTTCTCCTTTCTGTCAGTGCAGAGAAATATCTACTCTGGAAGAGCAGGCATCCCTTAAAGTCAGCCAGGAAGAATAAGCACCTTCAGAAGATTATGATCACATCTAGTGAAGGCAAAGGATGAGTGTTTGTCACCTCACAGCAGGACTTTCTCTTCCTGGTAACTAGAAGAAATAGATGATTGATTAGATAACAAAAGCCATATTCAAGCATTGGTGGAATTGTGACAATGTAAAGAGTATATTACAACTTATTTCCCTTCCAAGCATACAAGCACTTTTAACTATTTAGACTACATCCAAACAATACTATTACAACTAACCTCCGAGGCTGGATAACTGAGGATCCTGTTAATAAGTCTCTTGAGGTGAATTATAAATATGCATCTCTTTAAAAAGAGAGATTAATTTCCATATAAAACAGGGTCAGCAACACAGTTATAAAAGGGCATTGTGCTTTATACTGTGCCTCAGATCCACAAGCAGTTTTAGTGCAGTTTGGCAGCCCCTCTGTCCTTCTGCTCACTCATTGGAGGGTCTAGCTCTAGTGTTGGCTTGTGCAGGGTTGATGAGGTTTTCTCTTGGACCTGTGGCAGAAACTGGCCCAAGATGTCCCCAACTACCCACAAGCAAAGCATATTAGGTGGGGTAGTGATGCAGTGTGCAGAGCTCCCATCAGTCAGGAAGAAACTCTGTCCCCCATCAGAGGGAAGCTTGGATGTTGGATTTGGCCACCCATGGATGAAGAACAGTGTTTTCCTTCAAAGAATATTTAAGTATAACTAAATGGTACACCAAAAATTTTCCTAGTCCTTGTGGAATAAGGCAGCTTTTTGGGATATGTCTTTCTGGTGATGAAAAACCTGGTTCTATATACATTCTTTTTTAGGTATGTCTGTAGGTCTGGACCATAATAATTTACCTCTTATGACAGTCACACAACTTAAGGTGAAGCAAAGATATGTGGTTAGTAGCCACTGGGGCAATCTATTCTTCTTAGCTTAAAATCTAAATTTTACGAACTTGAAAGGAAGCACAAATGGATCACTTGCAGATGATATTTGAGAAGGACTCATATTTGAAATGAGAGTGAGCTGTCACTGCAAAAAAAATCAACAAGTTTCCAAAATAGGTGTTATAAAACCAAGAAGGAAGATGTTACAGTTCTTTGGTGGTGGGTGAAAGGGAGAAGTCAGAAGTTATGTGATGTAGCACCTGGATTAAATATGGAAGGATACTTTCTGCTGTTTACATCTAAGTGACATAATGCTTATGTGAAACCCTGAAGTAAAAATTCTCCCCAAATAGCTGAGATTCTTAAATGACTCATTGAAAGCTTGGTTTTTCTTTCAATGCATTAGAGACAGGAAATTCTGAAGACAGTCCCTGAAGAATTAAAGTGTTAAACCAGCCAAGTCCCTCAAATGTGCAGCACATCCATGTGCTAGTTTAAAATTTCACTCTTAATAGCATAGATGAGAAGCCTTCCTCTGGAGTCAGTGGAGATGTTCTGTTACAGTGATGGAAGCACATGTAACTCACTATATGGGAAAAAATCCAAAAACCAAAAACTTGCTATGACTGAAGCTGAGAAAGTGTTTTATTATTTTGTGCAAGTAATATCTTGACATTGCATTGTTATTTGAAAAACTTGCTGTTTCTTGAGTCTGAGATAGCACCTGCAGGGCTGACATATGCATAGTGAATGAGACATCTGGTCTGGAACAAGGCTGTCTTTTAGCTCAAAATAAACGTCACTTTTTCTTCAACCACAAACAGCAGACAGAGGTAGGGATGAAAGCCAGATGAATGTTACACAGGGCATATCAAAAGTGATTATAATAAGAAGAACTTACAGGACATGCAGTTTAATCACCTCTGCAGAATACATGGCATTTTTCTGCTTTTTTGTTTCTGCAGAGGCCTCACTGTGGTTAACCAGGTTTGTTTTAGTAGATGAAGATGACATTTCAGACCACCCTTTGAAGTTCTGTGGGACAGTATCTGTGTAAAGCTTTTTTTCTTTGCTCAGTTGCCACCAAGGAGGGGCTGTGGATGCAAGCAGGGAATATGCCTGGAAGGAATAGCGTGGTACCCACCTGGTTCCTGTGCATCCCTGTGATGCTCCTGTCCTGCTGACATTCTGGTCAGCCTGCCCACGTTGGCCAAATACATGGACTGCAGACTGGGAGAGGTGTCACAGTGTCCAGGGATCTTTAGCCTTGTGTCTGTGAAATAATGGTGAGGGAATCAACAAAGGCAAGGGTCCTGCAGCTGGGGAGGAATGACCCCATGCACAAGCACAGGCTGAGGGCCAGCCTGCTGGGAAGCAGCTCTGTGGAGAAGAGGAAGAGGGACTAGCTGTCCCTGAGCCAGCAGTGTGTCTTGGTGACCAAGAAAGCCAAAGGTCTCCTGGGGTGCGTTAGGAAGAGCATTGTCAGCAGGCTGGGGGAGGTCATCCTGCCTCTCTGCTCAGCCCTGGTGAGGCACATCTGGAGTGCTATGTCCAGTTCTGGGCTCCTCAGGAGAAGAGAGACATGGAACACCTGGAGCAGGTCCAGTGGAGGACAGCAAAGTAGGGGACTGGTGCATCTCAGGAAAGGCTGAGGAAGCTGTTCAGCCTCCAGAAGAAAAGACTGAGGGGAATCTCATCAATGTATATCAGCATCTGAAGGGAGGGTGTCAAGAAGAAAGAGCCAGACAGTTGTTGATATCCTAGTCCTTGGCAGCAATGGCCCAATAGGAATAAAGTGGCATGTGACAACATCAGGTTTTAGCACTGAGCCTGTCAGATATTTGCCTCTAAAACCTATAAAAGTGACATGGTTTGAGTGTAAAAAATTGAACTAGGTTCAGTAGTTGAAAAACTTTTGGATGATTTGCAAATTAGAAACAATTGGCAAACTGCTGGAAAAAATGTCCTTGCTGACTTTTGCAAACTGTCATTTCTGATAATACTGGCAAGAAAAGCTATTTTATATCCTAGAGGACTGTTCTTGAAAAAGAAAATAAAATAGCTTCATTCACTTTTCTTTCAGTCTGGCAACATGGAAGAAACTGCAGCAGAGCAGAGTGTATGACAGGGAAGAGACCACCCTTGCTAATAATGAATACCCACGGGAAGAAGGAGTGTGATGGATCATTGAGGATGAATTTAAGTTCTGTGAAGGGTATGACTTCTGGTTTCATATGGCCTAGAAAAGCAGTGAAAATTTAATTAAGTTTTAGGTACTGACTCTTGGGAAGGTCACTTCAGGGCCCGCTAGGATAGGTGGATTTTCTTGACAAAAATACTTTTGCGGTTCAGTGCAGTGTGCAGCTCATGGGCTGAATATATCTGAGGAGTAAATGTGTGTGAGCTGGGTCTGCACAGTAAGTCAGACATCCTGAGCACATCAAGTGTACAGCAGAAACACAGATCATCTGTGAAATCCACACACCAAAATCAACCCCTCAACACTCCCAAAGAATCAGACTTTGGAGTGGGTGCTGAAGGCTACCCTTCTTCCCTAAGGAGCATCTCTGTGTTTTCTGAGCAAGCCAGAGGTCCCAAACAAAAGCAAGAAATCCTCCTGTTCTGCCCAGGTGACACTTCCAAACTGTAGAAGTGAGTGCAAAGAAAGAAGCTCTCTTGGAAAGTATCACTGCAGCACAGAGGCAGGAGATAATTCAAAGGAATGCCATGAGAGGCTGCCTGTAGTTATTAAGAAGAAATTCTGTGGAAGAGGCCTTTTTTCCATGTTATTTCAAGCTGGTCCTGATAATTTCCTGAACAAACTAACTTGGACAGTCTGCCACTTTCAGGGATGGCAAGTCCTTGGCTTTCAGACAGCAGATATACCCCAGCATGCTGCAGAGACGGCATATGCACTACTGAGCAGGAGATAACAGAATTTCTACTTGAATTTCCACTATAAACCACAGCAGGCTTTCAGCACAGATATTTCACAAATATACTGTGGTTCATTATGAAAGCAGTCTTCTCTCTTAAATTATCCAGGTACTTATAAGATTGTCACTAACATCACTAAGACACCCATTAAAGGTAATTGAGACCTGCCTAGAACAAATGTCTTCATGAAAGACCAAAGGGAAAGGGATTAAAAGAACAAGAAATCCTTAGAACAGATTAGCATCACTAGTGTGACTGTCTCAGAAGGTCAGTGATGCTGATGCAGTCATGCCATTTATGTTCAAATTTTACAGGATTTTAGGAGAAAGTGGAAGGTCCCCCCCACATAATCTTATGCCATTATTCATTAATCTTGTTTTACACTTGGTGATATGCTTTTGATCTCTCATGATCTTTTTTGGTACCTATTGTTGGAGGTGGCATGGCTATAAAAAACCAGAGCTCCTCAGTACAATGCCCATGCAGAACAAATTTAATAACTGTTTTTACCTTTAGAATTCTTATAAATATAGCAAGTTCATTATACATCTCAGGCTTGTTAGACACAGATAACCTGCTAAACCTAACAGTTTAACACCAAGTGAAAAATTTCCACCTCCTCTCCCATGTGTGCCAGGTACCAGAAAAAGAGAGCTCCTGAAGCTAACATGTAAATCACAGAGAAGTTGGTTTGGCCACAGTAAATTAAGCCTCGTATTTTGCCTGTTGAAGTGTGTAGACAGCTACTGCTGGATGATGTTAAAAATGTGAAAACTGCTGCAGGAGAGGACTGGAGAAACAAAGGGAAAATGTTAAAATTTGCACATTCAAGTCAGGTAATGGTTAGAGTAAAATTCAGCACAAAGGAAAAGGTTTGTAATAAATTTCTGCAGTCATACTTCTCTGCGTGGATAAAACATTTGAAACTGAGGGCAGAATCTCTACCAGCTAAACTGACAAAAGGGAGCAGGAGTAAGCAGCTGCCAAAAAACCTGTACTTAGCCCAGATGTGTCCCTACTGCCTCTTATTATGGTCATTCTCTCCTCATTCAGGCTTCCCAGTAAAACAAAACAGTGCTAGAAAGATATTCATGTGTTCACTGAAAAAAGTACAAATACATAGCAAGAATAAATGTTTTTCCAGAAATGGAAATAGTCTTAAGTTGCAAAAGGCCTTTGCAGGATAAAAAAGGGATTTTGGATGAAATGAAAGTGCACATTAATATTTTGAGAGCAAAACCTAAATAAATCCAGAAATTAAACTGAATATTTAAGTTACAAATGTAAAAGAAAATGAAACTCGAAACATTTTGTTGTGTATTTGTCCAAAGTGCAGCACCTTTTTTCTTTACAAACAGTAGCAATACCAGTGTAAAGAGAATGTGACACACTTACTAGTTGGCAATTAACAGAAAAAAAAATTAATATTTTTAGGCATAGCCCCAATGCCTTTTGAAAAGTTTTTTCAAAAAATGAAAGAAAAAAGACATAAAAATAAGAAATATTTATGGAAATTTGGAATTTTTAATATTTTTTTTTGGTTGGCTGGTTGATTTGGTTTGGGTGGCTTTTTGTTCATCTGTGTTTTTCTTTTTAAAAGTACAAACCAGTTAAATTAGTTTTGTTTATTTCATAGTTTGTGATGTTTGGGGTACTTATTTTCAAGCCTTTCTCTACAGCAGTGATGCCTGATAAAGCTAATACTTGTTATTTCAATGAGCTGAGATTTCACTTAACTTGAGGATTAGCTTTTTAAACATGGCATTTAATGTTATGATATAGCTTATGTTATCAGATAACAATATTTCTTCACAAAACCTACCAGGGAACAATTGCATTCTCCAGCAATTGTCAATTAAAGTGGCCTTACAGGAGAGGGTTTTAACTGGCAAAGAGAGAAATTAGCTAAGGAATGACCTGATTTGCTGTGCTTTCACGGCAGCAACACGGTGATATCTCAAGAGGAAAGGCAAACCTACTGACTAGATGATGGCCTTATCTCATTTATAGAGTGCAGCTTTGTGACTTAGAGCTTTAGTAACAGCTTTTTTCTCCAAAGAGGAAAATCTACCAATTTAATTGGCCTGCTTGTTTGATTTAAGCAAAGGCTATTCCCTTGCATGCCAGCACAGCAGCTCAGTGATTTAGATAAAGGGCTGTTGCTTGTTCACTTCCTATCAGTCCAGCCCTGCTATGAGAGAAAACAGCCTGGAATCTCCTAAGGAATTGGGGATTAATTTCATGAGGAGCCTGGCACAGGACTTAAGGTCCACCAGATCCAGATGACTGCTTGAGGAATCCTGCATTTACTTATGGAGATCTCAATTGGGTCAACACAAGAATATTCTACTTGCAGTGCAAACAAACAGATTACAAATGTGTTAGAAATTCTTGGTGGGGTCAGATTAAACCCCGATCCTTGCAAAATGCAGATGTTATCCTCCTTCTTTTTTGTGCTGGAGAGGCAGCCTGCTAATGGAACAGCATGCCTGGTCTTACGCCTGACAACAAAAAAGCTACACTGTTCATACAGCAGTTCAACCCTGTAGCAACAGGGAAAACAATCTGAACTCTACATTAATGTTAACATCCACCCTGTTCTGCGTCCAGGGCTTTGCTCAGAGCTACTGGAGACACCTTAGTCAAATGGTCTTACAGCAAAGCTCTAAAAACTGTGGACTCCAGAAGTTAGGGAGAGAAGAAGCCTTTAGTAAATGCTCAGTTTTAAGACAACGATCAAATAGCTGTTGTAACCAGTAATAAGACACAGAATTTAGGCCCTTTTTACATCTTCTGACAGACTATTCATCAGCATCACTGCTACGGATTATGTCATGAAAGCAGAAACATCTCACCTTAGACAGCTGTCAGTTTTCAACTTTACAGATTTAACTAGGTAGCTTAATACAGAGACATTTTCCCAATGTACTTAATTAACAAATAATACCAGTGTCAATCCTACTTATTCTAGCTGTGTGAATCAACTGAGGGAGGGCTGAAGAATGTATCTTATTATGTTTGCCCCAAATAACAACCTCCAGAGGGGTATTTACTTCATCAGCCGATTCAGTCTTTGTCATGCGTGGGTACAGTTGGTCTAACCCCCATCCTGGTCTTCAGGATTGTTGCAAAATGTGAAATATGTAAAATTTTCTTAAGGATGGTTTTTAATCCTTGATCTTTGTATACTTTCAAACCAAATCATTAAGAAGGGAGATTTAAACCATTAAAAAGAGAGCAGCTAACAGGGTCTAAGCAATATCCTTGTGTTAGAAAAGCAAATTACTTGCTGGTAGAAGTGACTTGTTAAGGTTCAGGGCTGGACATGATCTTAGACCTAGGGAGATGTTAACAAAGTTTAGGAAGAAGGATGCCTACTGGTAGTGGGCACAAAGAATACAGAATTGATGGGCCACAAAAACAACTGGCAGAATATCCAAGATAAGGCAGAAACTAATAAACCCAACTCAGCAACTGTGCTGAAATCAACTTCAACTGGGTAAAGGAAATTCTGGCAGGGGGAGGTCTGCAACCACTGACTCACTGACCACCAACCCAAGAAACCCACTGACCCAAAAGAAGAGAAACACTGAGCATGGGAACTAATTATCATGAAAGGAAGGAGAATTGTTAACCAATAGAAGACAGAATACTAATCAGCAAGAGAACTATGTAACTTGTATCCAATGAACACTAGCTCCTTTGTTTGTAACTTCTTTGCTAAAATGTATAAATAGTAAAAGGTTCTGATAGTTGGTGTGCTTGCTTTGTGGAATTTCATGGAGCACTCAGGCTTGCACAGCTCTGAAATAAGTAATCAATATCTCTGGAGTGTTTAATTACTGGCTTGCTGCACACCAGGTAATGAATCCAATTTTTGTGGACAGCACCCCTGCCCTATGAGAGCTGTGTCTGAGCAGCTGGGCTGTCAGGTAATGCCCTGGAGGAGCCACAGGATGCTTCGCAGAGCTCAGCCCCAGTGCACTGAGGTCATCACGTCCATATATCTTCGCAGGATCAAGCCTTTCAGTATAAATCTACCCTTATCATCCTCCCTGCCTTTCAGTTTTGTTTCATTTGTGGCTGATTTGTTCCTGCAAGTTCTTTGGGAAGCATGTTCCTCTGCACCTGGCAGGCTTCTGCTTTTCAAGGTCATTTTACCCGTGGAAAGTGATATTTCTACTCTTTTTCCCAAGGCACTTTTACAAAAAATCCATCAGTACACTGAATTCAGACCGCTGTCCAGATTTGTGATCATGGATACTTGTTTTGACCCTGTCATTTCTGAGTAAGGCTGTTACGAGTGTGTAGGAGGGGAAGAATGCTTGCTATCTTTCCTCACTGTCAGCTTGCTATTTCTCATATCAATGTTATGAATGCAGTTCAGTTTATATTTGTGAAGGCCTGGTAAAATGTTAAGCACTCTAGTAGTGCTGAAGATTAATATTATTATGCTCTGCAGAGCACATAGCTCTTTCAATAGGCAGTCCAAACAGGTCTTGACAGAGTCTGGATAGGAAAACAACACCAAGAAACCCCTCGTTGCATTTTTTCCTGCAAGCAAAAGGCTGAGATGTATCTGGCTGGAGGTTACTCTTTCTCTGTGTGTTTCTCTAAAATACCCTGAGTCACATAACTCACAGGAAGAAAGGTAAAGAAGCTGTCTTTTTTCATATTTTTTTACAGCTCTGATGCCTCTTCATGTTCACAGTAAGTGCAGAAAAACTGTACTTGCTGTGATTTCTTTTGATCTTGGACTGGCACCTGCTGGTGCAGGGAACTGGAGGCACTGTGATGAATGATGGCTCAGCAGCAGCCAGCTACACTGAGGTTAGAGATCATGGAGTTGATGAGCAAAGGTAGGTCTGGTGCCCTACTGTGCTTTCCTCAATCCTGTTCTTCAATCCTTACAGCATCTGATTTGAGAAGCAACAGCTGTGAAAAATTAATAGCAGTTCCAAGACTACTTTTTCCCTGCCAGAAAGCCTTGTGCACTGCAATCAGCATTTCAAGAAGTGTGTGTATTTTTATCAGTGAGAAGTCCTGGAGGTGCTTTTAGCTGGAATGCCCCACTTCATGTCAATGCTCAAATGGGGCTGTGCACTGGGTGCTTCCTAAACTGCAGCTCTCCCAGAGAGCCCTGGGCACTTAACCTGATTAGTGGTCTCTGAAATACAATCTAATGAGTAATACAGGCAGAAAGGGAGAAAGAAATTTGGAAAACAACAGAGAGAAGGATAACAGTATTTTTTAAATGCTTACTGCTGCATTTCCATCTGCTTGGTCGTATTAATCAAGTTTAATAGTCAAAGACAGAAACAATCTAGATTTTCTTAGATGTTTTAGAGTAAACCACAATGCATTGAGGAATTTTTGTTTGATTGCTTACTTGAAAAATTTACAAAAATTGTCTCTCACCACACACTCACACCCTGACAGACTTTTTATTTTTGCACCCATTACAAAGCATGTAGGCAGTGCAACTCATGGTGCCTGAGTTCAGTGGTAGGGTGAGAAATTTGGCCAGAGTGCCAGGCCCCAACTCCATGTGCAGTCAGTGGAGACAAACAATTGTGGTATTTACTCCAAGATTTAATTCATTTGCCCTAATTAAAAGCATCTAGAATTCAGCACATGTTTAGGGATTTTTCAAAGCTGTGGTATATGCACTGCTACCTATGACAGACTTGCCTTCCAGCAGCCTTCTTCCCTACTTTGTCTGTGCCCAAAGCCAATTCCGAGTCATGGTGTGGATATTTCTTTGAGAAGGATAGCTTAAATTTCTCCTAGCAACTTGACATTTTTAATTGCATAGCATGGTACAGAATTACTAGACTGAGCATAATACACCAAGTCAATAAGCCTTGTATTACATTTTTAACCTGAGGCTTCAGAAATCCATGTATTTATGTAGGTGTGTTTCCTGTACATGCTTTGAAGCCCAGGATATGTATAGCTTAAGGGAGCTGTACAACCTTCTTCATTTCACAGAGACAGCCGTGAGAACGAATGGAACTTACAGCTTTGGTCCACACCTACAATCATTTTTCTGTGGTTGAGAAATGTTCTTTTTTTCAAGTACAGGAAAGCATTGAATATCTCAGAGTATAATAAATAATGACTCCATGTCTTGATTCCAAAGTGGAGACTTCTGACAACAGAGACTCTGCCCAGAATTTATATCCATAGAGGAGGCGCCCACATCTACTTTTTCTGTTTTAGGGGTCATCGACAATTTGTGACACAAATGGAATATGAAGTCAAGTCAATGTATTATCTCCCCAAGGAAAAGAATAGACTGTGTTTAATTCCCTTGATTATTGCATGAAAAAATTACTATCATGACATTTCCATCCTGGCAGTTAAGGTGCCCCTCCCTGGGGCTCAGGCATGGAGATGGAGAGGCTGCAGTCTCCAGCATCCCTGGCAACACACAAGGTACCAACCTCCTAAACATTTTAGCTCTGCAGAGGCTCCTTGATCTCCATCACTCAAAGCAAGGCCCAGTCTGTATTTGGACCCTGTCTCACCTCACTTGGGACTGCAGGAGGTGAGAGGGCAGTGCCCCACACAGGTAGTTCCAGGGGAGAACCTGCAGCAGCCGTGATGTGACAATGGATGCGTGTGCAGGAGCCTCCCAAGGCACAGCACAGCTGGCAGGCAGACTTTGCCTGCAAGGAGGGCTGGGTGCATCGTTTGTACTTAGGGGAATTAGCAAGTAAAAGCATCTGGGAGATCTCAGTCTAGCAAAGCATTCAAGTACCTGTTAAAATTAATCAAATCAATAGTTTGTTGACTTTGGTGGAACTAATGATGTGCCTCATTTTCAGGATGTTTTTAAGTGCTTGGCTGGATTCAGGTTTGAAATATAAGTTGCTACTGAGTTTTGTGTATTCTAATGCAGGTAAGTGTGGAGAAAACAGAAGGCGATACCACCCCTAACATGAATGCTACTAAACTTGTTTTGGAAGAATCAGGTAATTGCAGTTCAAGGTGGAAAGCTAGCCATTTGTTTTGCATGAGAACATGTTTTACAGTTTCCTCTCCTAGCTCACTTTAGGACACTGCCATTATAGTATTTTATTTACCTTGCCCACCTCCAAGTCCCTTCTAGTTGTTTCCTCCCTTGTTTCACTATTCTGGGAACTAGAGTTAAAAGGAAAATAGACCCTTGGATCTGCAGCAAGCTGGATTAACTGGGATAAGCAACCCTCCCTCTCCTCCCCTGCTCTGCTGTTTGCAGCTGAGTGATAACATCAACCAGCCCTGGTTCCTTGCACTGTCCCATGTGTTTTTTCTTTCTGCTTTTTTTTTTAACCTGTCACTGGCTTTAATTCCACATGCGCCAGTGAACAGCAGCTGCTAATGCTTGATCTAACCACTACGCAAGAAAAGCTTTTATACAGCCTGCAACCTGAGCTTCTGCAAACACAATTCAAAACTCCAGCTGGTCAAGGTGCACCTCTGCTCACATTTCCTTTTGTCAGAGGGCTGCAGGGGATCGTTCTGGCAGATTATTTACTCTCCTCTGTATGCAGCCTTGCATTTCATATTGGAGCTTGACACCCAGTAACTAAACAGATAAATAGTCGTGAGTAAAAAAAATACTTGCTCTTTGTAGGATATACTTAGATCATTAGGGGATCACACACTGTTTGTTTACTCTAATAAGCAGGCAGGAGCCAAGACGTGGATGCTTGTCCGCACCAAAACTCTCTCCCTGTTTATTTTCAATCCTTTTTGCCAGCATAGCTGCGAATCAAACATGAGTGAAAATAAGAATGTCAGGCTCCAACTTCCTCAAGGTATGATGGTAAAGCCAACAGTAGCATGATTACTGGTTGCCTGGTGGTATTTAAAAGAACTTTGAAAAGCGGTCTGACCCACAGTAGAGGCTGGTGCTGAAGGTTACTTCTGTATCCAGAGCAGGAAGGTAAGAAAAGCCAAACACTATGAGAAGACCAAAAGCAGTTGAGGAAAACCACATACACGTATGCAGGAGGAGCATGAAAAGGCTGTCAAGCCTGTTTCCTTCAGGCTTTCTTCACTGCTTTTACTGGCTGGCAAGGAGAAGTGCTTTTTGCAATGCGGTGGCTGAGACCTGAGCTGTGTCTCACAGACAGGCTGGGGAGACCCTGCTCCTCCTCCCCCAGTGATTGCAGAGGAAGGCAATATAGCTTTGTCTTAGCCTCTGAGGTGAGGCATGAGTCCAAGCCTCTGCCTCTTTAGTTGATACCCTCTGTACTCAGCAAAGAAGCAAAAACACCCTTGAAATGTGTGGACACGATAGGCACTTGTTTGCCTTGGGTGTCCCCAGGGAATTCTCAGCTAGTATAGATCCTTCTGCATTGCACCAGTTTGGGGAAAATTATAGAGCTCCTCTTGCTTTATAACCAACCGTGTTACGTAAAGCATCTGGATATGCTACCCTCTGAGAAGATATGCCAGCTCCAAGAATCTCATTCAGATATTTCAGATATGATAATCACCCATTTAAGGAACTAATTAAAATTGGATGAGTTTCATACCTCCCCCAGTTTTAGAAAAGAAAAGCATAGGCCAAATATAAATTTCATAAATGCTTGAAAAACCCTCTACAGGAAGAAATTTGGCAGAGGACATCAAGACCAGGCCATGTTGAGCAAATGAAAGAACCTAAAGCAAGACTTTGAAGTCTGACCTTCAGAATATATAATAATACACTGGATTGCAGAGGTAATAAATACCAGAGAGTGGGACAGAATGTATCTAATTAAGCAGTTTTAGCCATGCTTTGGCATTCTTTTCAATTATGTTTCTTACTAGGATTTGCAAAGGTACCAGCACAGTTTTGCAGTAATCTTAGTTCTGGAAACACTGGGGTTTTTTTTTCCTCTATGCAAAGCAACACATCATCAGTTATTTTATAGTCAGATCCACTTCAGTGGTTTCATTTCCATTACAGCAGTGGAAAGCTGTGACTGTGTCACTTCACTGAGAACTATGGGCCAAGCTCATTTTTCTGAGCTTTACGTTAAAATCAATGGATTAGCTAATAGCATAGACACTGCCACGTGAACTAGAGCACTGATTTCTTCTACTCCATATGGAGAGACTAAAAACTGTACTTTGTTACTAATTTGCTTTGCCAGAATCACAAAACAGATGAGTTGAAAAGGACTTCTAGAGATCTAGATATTCCCACATATTTACAGCTCTGTTGATTGTTTATGCAGAGTTGTAAGTAGAGCAGAGGGCAGGGTCACATCCTTTGACCTGCTGGCAACACCACTTTTAATGCAATGCAGGAGGTTCTTGACCTTTACTACAGTTATTTAGTGTTGGGTCACAGTCAGCTTGTTTTCCACCAGGGTCCCCCACTCCTTCTCTGTAGATCTGCTTTTCAGCTGGTTATCTCCCAGAGTCTATTGGTGCATGGAACTTCTCCTCCCCAGGTGCAAGACTCTGCACTTCCCCTCATTGAACTTCATGAGATTCCTGCCAGCCCATTTCTCCAACCTGGTCAGATCATGTCCCTTTGAATGCCCATAAAACTCCCTGGTGTGTCAACCACTCATTCCAATCTTTCATTTTCTGCAGTCTTACTGAGTCTTCTCTCTGCCCCAACATCTAGATCAATAATGATGTTATGAGAGACAGTGTTAAAAGCCCTGCTAAAATCAAGATAAGCATCCCCCGTTCCTCAGTTTCATTGCAGAAGCCTATCAGCTCAAGCATCTTTTTCCTCTTTGCAAATCCTTGCTGACTATGCCCAGCCACATTCTTGCTCTTATGTTTAGAAAGGTTTTTCAGGATTATATGCTCCATCACCTTTCCTGTGATTGAGACTGCCTGGCCTGTAGTTCCCCGTATCATTTTCTCACCTTCCTTGAAGACAGTGATGTCTGCTCTCTACCAGTACTCATGCTGGGTTCTGGGACTGTGAGCAGCAGGGGCAGATTTGCATCAGGTTCACTGCCCAGTAAATGCATCATGCTGTGCTATTGAGAGGAACTCTCTGAGGACATTGGAGGCTGAATGTTGTAAGAGGTGGACACAGAATGATGTTCCAAATATGACCAACACTATCTGGATATCTATCACAAAAGTCACCATGCTTCCCTCATAGTCCAAGACAGAATATGCCATGTTAAAAACTGTTAACACTAGACTTCTGCCTGGTCTTGAAGCTTACTTTTTTTCCAGTTCCCAATTCTTCCAAGACACTTTTCCAGCTGTTCACAAGTCTTCTCCTTTTCTATCTTCTCTTCATACTTGATTTTCTCATCTCATGCTATAACAGCACAGTAACCATATTTTTCAGTCTTTGCCTAATATTACTTCTCATTGAAAACACCATCCTATGTGGAAATTAATTCCTGATTGCATATGGTTTGCCTAACCTAGGTTCCTGAGCTGTACATAAGCACCTGGTTCTTGGTGAAGCAATCCTGCTGAAACGAGGGCTTTGTGGGGCACTGGTTCTCACTGGATGTTCACACTTCCCATAGATGCACTCAGTCACAGCCCAAATGCCCTGTTGAATCACTCAGCCTCTGCGGGATGTCCTCTGTGCCCTGGCTGAATTCATTGACTCTGTGTGCCATCACAACGAGGTGACAGGCTTTCTACAGACTGATGTGTCACTGGGACAGAAGTGGCAGATGGCCCCTCTTGTCTTCAGGCTTTGAATTATGCGAAAGAAAAAGCTTTTAGTCCTTCCTGAGCTGGGTGACACATGCTTCTTGCAGATTCACAGATATATCATAACTCATAGAATCATAGAATGGATTGAGCTGGAAGGACATTAAAATCCATCTAGGTTCAACACCCCTGCAGTGGGACAGGATGCCTTTCACTAGACTTTTAGGAATGGAGCATCCACAGCTTCCCTGGTCAAGCTGTGCCAGTGCCTCACCACCCCCACAGTAAAGGATTTTTAAAACTTTTTTAGTATCTAATCTAAGACTACTCTTTTTCAGTTTGAAGCTATTCCTCTTATCATGTTTCCACATACTCCTGTAAAAAGTCCTTCTCCATCTCACTTGTGGTCTTCAAGTACTGGAAGGCTGCAATTAGGTCACCCCAAAGCTTTTTCTTCTCCAGGCTGAACAATCCCAATTCTCTCTGCTATTGTTTCCTCACAGCAGAAGTGCTCCATCCCCCTGATCACCTTGGTGGCCTTCTCTGGACTCACTCCACCATGTGCTTCCTGTGCTGGATGCAGCCCTGCAGATGGGGCCTCACCAGAGCAGAGCAGAGGGACAGAACCCCTCCCTCACCTGCTGCCCAGGCTGCCTTTGCTGCAGCCCAGGACACATCTGGATTTTTGTTCTGCACAGGCACACTACCAGGCCATGTCCAACCTCTCATCCACCATGCCCATCCTGTCTTTGGGGTTTTTCTACATGAGGACCCAAGTGCAATGTGCACCTAACCTAGTGGTACAGCAATGTGTGGGACACTCCAGTGCCACTTGTGAGAGCTAAGCTGAGAGATCAGAACTGGTGTATAACCATGACAATAATTTTTATATGCATCTATGCACCTTTATCCAATATATAAAAGATGATTAATAGTACAATTTGTAAATAGTTTTGCACTCCATATGTTATTCAAGGCTCTGTCATTGTTCCCAGACTTAACAAAAATCAAAGAAACATCACTGATCTCCTTGAAATGCCCTGTGGTTTACTGCTTTATTATTTTACATGCCTCCTCTAAATTAGCCATGGTTAGTATGTACAGGTTTGTGCATGGCACTGACTGCAGTGTAACATGCACATACCTGAATATTATATAGCATGATTAATGGTGAATTCTTAAACACCAGCTTTGCTGGTAGGGATTGAGTGCAGTCATCTGTGTGACCTAAATTGCTTCATGAGCTGGGGTTGCTAAGAGTGCATAAGTGATGGGATGACATTATGAAATAATGTTTTCTCTTGTGGACCTAGAAATGTCTGCAGTCAAATACAAGTGGGTCTAAGTTTGCTTTGGGGTGTGATGAACTCATATATTTGCTGTTTCACACAGGAACAGAATTTAAAAAGTCCTTTTCTGAAGGGCTGCTTTGCTGAATGTTAAGATTGGGCAAGAACTCCATCCTCTCACTGACGTTTGCTACTTGTGTTTGCTGCCTGCCAGTGGACATTTTCTCAGCTCTTTAGTGCTGGAGGGTTTACAACAACCATTACACAGCTCTGCAGGTACAAGCAGCACTCACCTGCTGTGCCATGAGCAATTCCCAGCAGCTCCAACAGCCCCTGGCTTGCAGCAGCAGCACCACCAGCAGAGAAGCTGCATTGGAAGACCAGCCTGGAAAGTTCTGTGTACTCTAAATGTTCACTGACACCATGAAGGATCAGCTTGTTTCAGGCTTTTAGGAAAGTTTTCTGTATCAAAAGGGTACAACAAATAGTGACAGTTCAAGTCAGATCAAGATAAATCACCTTTTAGAAAAAGGGGGGAAAAGATTACTTGTAACATAGTAAACTAGCACAGTAGGGCTTTTCAGCTAGGTTTGGCACACCTCTGGTTTTTCTTGTTGACTATGAATGTATATATGAGATCTGTAATTTGTTAAGTAAAGTATCTATGAGTAAAGGGATTGTTCAAAGCATAATTTTACAATATTCAGGGGGAGATCCTTGAATATCCCAGGGAAAATCAAACCAATCTCCTCAAAGACATTTATATGAATTTTCTGTCGTTCCATGGAAATAATGATTTTTTACTGTGATAAAGATAAATCAAACCTTACATTCCTCCATAAGAAAAAAAAAATAAAAAATTGAATACATGTTCTAGTTATAAGGAAAGTTATAAGGAAGAAACTGTGGAGCTAAAAGGCCATATTCTCATTTCACATTTCCTGCCTTAAGCAAAGGTTAAAAATTGGATAAACTGTTTATTTGCTCTAATTATGGAGCAAATAGAGGAATTAACTGAAAAGGTGCATTTATTAGTAACTCTATGAGAAAACAAACTGGGTTTGAGTCAGCACACAATTGTGCTCCTGTGTGGCCTTAGGATCATGGTAGCTCAATTATGGAAAAACCAGTTGTCCTCAGAATAGCACTATTGAGCAGGTCTATGGCTAACATGACTCTAGAGAAAGAATTCAATATTTTGTTTCCAGCATCCTAGGTTATGTATGTAAAGACAATTTTTCTTCATAAACTCTGATGGAATCCTTTCAATGCCAAATCCATTATTCTGGCATCTAGCCCTAGTCATCATTGTCCCCTAAAGCGAACAGATTTTACATTTGTTTCTATTTCTCATGGAAAAAATAAAATTCCAGCCCTAATTCTTCTTTCACTGAAATGATAGTGAGGTTATAAAGCTCTGTAGTCATAGACAGTACTGCTGTTTTCAGAAGAAAGCTCTCAAAACTGTCCACTAAAAACCTTCAAAATAATTGAAAGAAAACAAATTTTCAGTGGTTCCACCCTTTTGATCTTGTACAAAATGAAAAGAAGATACAGGATTGCATGAATGTCTGTGGTAAAATTTTTCTTTTTCTAAGATGAAAATGTTATTTTTTGATTGTTCTAAGATAAAAGCTTCAATACTTTTTTTTGGCAGTGTGATGTATTTCATATCAATAATCCCATGATTAGTTACCATTTAAGGGGTATATGAATACTGTGAAGAGTTTATCAACTTGCCCTTTGTCTTGGCTTACTGCCTAATTGGGAATATGACTTTGATCAACTTCCAGTTCAGCAGGCTTTGGTGCTTCTGTTATGTAAACACACATGAAAATGGCTATATATATTTCAGTGATTATTAAACCATTAATGTCTGCAAACTCCAGAAATGTCTGTGTTGTGATATTCATTTTCATTGCTAACCAGACCGTATTAGGGGAAATCCACTTTTTTGTAACTGGTGTGTCAGTTCTTCTTTCACAGTGGTGAAACTCTCTTAGGAAAGACACAGAGGAATTCTGAAGAGAAATTGCTCCTAATGAAAGAATCATGCAACTGAATGGAAAGAGATATGATAAAATGATAAAATCTTCATTTAATGGTTTAGAACATTAGTCAGGTTTTAAAATTATTTATGTGTCTGCTTTTCTTCTTCCTCATTCATCTATTCATTCATACTGCTCTCCAAAAAGTGAACAGTATTTCTAATTCTGGAGGAGACAAGAGTCTATATGCAGCTCTGTCTTACATTTCAGGTTGGTAGATAGATCAGCAATTGGATGAGGAATGCATATTTACAAATAGGTCTGCCAACCCCCTCCCCCAAAGTAAAAAGCAATGAAAGAAGTGAAATGTTGATGTATTTCATAATCCTGTTGTGTACTTGTGCTTTTTAGAATCATGAATCTTTATCAAAAAAGAGACTGAAAGGCTTTGTCATTGTGAACTGTGCTCTTACTGATTTTTTTTTTAAAGCTAGGTTCAAATCCATACAATCAACTGGTGGTACTTTCCCTCTAGCACTGCTGATGTCGAAGTAGCCAGAGAACAGTGAGAGAACACTGAAATCTCAATATACAGTGCATGTTGAGACTGTATTTTAAAATATTGTATTTATAATCAGGAATCCAAAACAAAATTCTCAAAATTTTTAATTATGAACTTCAGGAGACACGTTGCCAATAAGGGGTGGGTGCTCATGTGGCGCTTCTGCAGAGCTGCACTGTCAGGCATGTCTGAAGTTGGCCTTTCTGAATCAGTCCCTGTGTTCTTAGGAAAAGCTTGGTTCTACATGGTGTTCAGGCAACAACATGGGGCCTCTTTCTCTTCAGAATTACAGAAATTTCACAACTGTTAATGTGTTTAATAAGGTCTGTGATTGAGTAATTTAATTGCCCGAGTTTAGATTAAGATATAAGCAGTATTTTGAAAATGTTGGCTTTGTTTTGACTTGCATTTGTTGTCTTTACTGTAGCTGTCAGACATTTCTTGACATCTCCTGGAATGTGAACTGCTTTTGTTGCAAATATATAATTGGATTGTGTTTGTGCCTTGTCAAGTAGTTGGGGATGCAGGGTTTGAAAGCAACCCTGTGCTGGTGCAGAGGGCACCATCCTACAACTTTTGGGTGGATTCTGAGCTGTGTGGGTGCATTTCTCACACCACAAGCCTGGTGCAAAGTAGGTGGCTTCCTGATGGATTCACACAAATTCTGAAAGTTGTCCCAGTTACATGTTTTGCCCTTCACTGCTTTTAATCTTTGCCAGTTTGTCAAGTTTTCTTCCTCAGAACATGCTTAGTTTTAACAAGCCAATAAAATATAAACACCAATCAGTTTAGTCCTGTATGGTACCTTCAAAACTAACCAGATCAAGGGACTTCAGCAAAAGAGTTAAATGTATATTAAAAAGAAAAGAGCCCTTAGGTCTGAAGGGCTGATGAATGGACCTGAAAAGATATCAAAAAGGCATTGCTTAATTTTTATTAGATAATAATAAGAGATGTTATACTGTTTTTTAAGAATCTATTATTATTGCAAACCTGTATTTCAATAATGAAACAGACCATTATTCCCTTTATACAAATTCTACCAGGACATAATATCACGTATCTCTGGTCAAAATGTTTTTTTGCATTCCTTTGATCAGCAATTCCCTTTTAATCTGTCTCCTCTCAGCTCCTTCTTTGATCACTTTTGATAGGCTGCTAGGGTCTGGAGGACTAGTGCATTTAGAAGAGCAAGAAGAATCTCTGGATACAAAGCATTTTCATATGAAATATGACTTAGACATGTCTCCAAATCAGAAACAAAAGACACAAAAGCTAGTGCAAGGAAATGGCAGAAGCAAGAAAAATCGTCTGGTATCTATCTGGGGCTGCAATTCATTGTTTGCCTTAGGGTTTCAGAAAACAGCAGCTGCCTGAACCTTGATGACTAGAAATCAATAATATAGATTTCATCTGCAAACAAATGCAATCTCTGCCCCTTTATGGGAGGAGCAGCCAATACCTCAGGCAAACACAGGGCAGGACTTTCAGGTACACCTAGTGAATGCCCTGGGAAGTGTCCTGTAACCTTGCAAGCAGCCTTATTTTCATAAGCAGAATAAAAAATCAAAGGGCCAGATATGAGGGGGAAGACTGCTGGGGACAAATTTAGGTGCAAAGTGAAAAATAATTACTTCTAAACAGATTATGAAAAGCATGTAAGCAAGATTCTAATAAGAGTGTAATTTCTTAGGAAGGACAGCTGAAATACCAACAAGTCATTGTCAAGTCATACCAACAAGGCTTTGTTTTAAAGTATTTTATTGATTTCTGTCTCCTAGACAGTTTTATTTCAGCCTGATATTGCCTTCCTTCCTTCCTTCCTTCCTTCCTTCCTTCCTTCCTTCCTTCCTTCCTTCCTTCCTTCCTTCCTTCCTTCCTTCCTTCCTTCCTTCCTTCCTTCCTTCCTTCCTTCCTTCCTTCCTTCCTTCCTTCCTTCCTTCCTTCCTTCCTTCCTTCTTCCTTCCTTCCTTCCTTCCTTGCTTCCTTCCTTCCTTCCTTCCTTCCTTCTTCCTTCCTTTCTTCCTTCCTTCCTTCCTTCCTTCCTTCCTTCCTGCCTTCCTGCCTTCCTTCCTTCCTTCCTTCCTTCCTGCCTTCCTGCCTTCCTTCCTGCCTTCCTGCCTGCCTGCCTGCCTGCCTGCCTTCCTGCCTGCCTCCCTCCACCCCTCCCCACCCCTCCCTTCCTTCCCTTCCTTCCATTCCTTCTTCTCCTTCAAAGATCAAAGAAAAAATCCCTTTAGCATTGGCATGTGTTTTCTCAATTTTATGGAATTTCCATTTCTTTTTGCTTCACTTTTCCACACGGAAAATTTTCATTGTGAAATAATATGAAATGGGTGTTAAAAGACTTCCTGGATGATTTCAGTGTGTTTCACAGCAGACTTGCTTTTCATAATAGTAGGGATAAAGCAACATTTAGAGAGGGTACATAGGGTACATAGACCTTTAGAAAAAAGAAAAAGAGAGCTAGAAGGGAAATTGCCTTTCATTTCCTCTCTAATGCAACTATATTTGTTATATGCAAAATATTTTATCACAGCACATGCAAATCACATGTTGCTGACAGTAACATGACTGAGAAAACTGCAGAGACTCAAGGTATTGTTCCAAAGAATCTTTCAGTTAGTTACACATTAACAGCTTCAGTAGTTGTACATTCACATATTAAGATATCATCCAAGTTTAGAGTTCAAATAAAAACTTCCTTTTCAGTGCATTGCACTTTATCTGGAAAAAGTAATGACTCTTTACATTGCACTCTAATGGCCTGGAACATATTTGTCTGACTGGAATACTAATGAATATTAAACTTTAATATTAATAGACTTGACAAAATATATGTATATATTGAAATTTTAAGATGAAGGGGGTACAGTGCCTAGATCCAGTAGTGTACTAGTTAGTAGAGAGTTTTGCATTAATGGTATAATGAGAGATTTCTAAAACTCTTGTCAGTAGTTTTGGCCTTCACCTATAACAACAACAACAAAAATATTGTTCAGCTGAACAATTAGTAATTAAATGTGCTGAACTTTTCCATGATCCTCCTCAGGAACAAAAAGAAGCCAGCACCCAAAATGAGCCTATTTCTGAATACACTAGATGCTCTGAGCACACCAGCTTCTCTGAGCATACTGCTTCCTCTACTATGTATGTGATGTTTTGCTTTGACCTAGACTGTTTTTCATGGCAGAAATATATTTTTCAGAGATTTCTAACTCTTTTGGTGCCTAAAATTTTAAATTTTTGGGACAGTTGGAGGGGGGGAGGATATTCATTCAATATTTCTGTGAAAAACATGAGCTCCATTAAAATCAAGTTCCATTATGAAAATATTTTTGTTGGAAATTTTTTGACCAGCCTTACCATTTAGATATCTAGATTTATGTACACTAATGACTCACATCTCCTTCCTCCACTGATTTTAAACACCTTTGCTATTGTTTTGACAAACTGCTCTTTCCACTTTCATTCTGAAAATAAAACAAAGACTGTTGTATCAATCCTTGCCTTTGTTTTCCCTGCCTTTCCAGCAACTGATTCATTTTTTGGATAAAGACACAGCTCTTTTCTGGAATAGGAGCACACCGCTTGATTTTTCAGATTTGCCTTCTGTGTTGATCTCTATCATAAGGATAATCCAAATCTCATCATGTCTCAGCACCACTTTAACCTGCTGGTTGTGAGATTGAAATAGCCTTCAAAAATGAGATTTAAGGGAGCAGACAACGAAGAACTTGTAGAGAGCCACACTCCACAGAAGTCAATTAATATGCCAGACGTTAAGTTTATCCTTAACTAACTTGCCTATTCCTAGAAAAGTAAGGACATCTTTTACACTTCCTCTGGATGTTAGGGTACCACTGTGGTGTCACATTTCCTGAGCCCACCCTGGAGGCACCCAACATTCTTTGCCCTGTTGGGACTTTCTGCCAAGGACCATGTTGGCTCTGCAGAATTTCTTCCAGGGCCTCTCAGTTTTGACAAATTTGGGGTTTACCAAGCTGAAGCTTCTTCCAGCCACACCTGGGTATGGATTTTCAAAAACAGTAGACCAAAACAGTGACCAAAATGTTTTACCTCAATAAAGGACAAAAGAAAAGTGACAGAAAAAAAAGCCCTCTCAAACAATCTCAGTAGACTTTATGATTAAGACAAACACCTTCACAATGGTACAGCTTATGAACACCAGATGAGGGTGGGATTGCTCTTGTCTAAGTTTAACTGGACAAAGGTTAGCAGTCTAGCCTAAATCAGTCACCATTGCCCCCCAGCAGCCAGCAGTGAGCTATAGGGAGCTGCACAAGTGATTCATTCCAGGATGACTCACTGGCTGCAGATGGGCCTGCTGGGGTAGGCAGGTAGGTGAGATGTGCTGCTGGGCACCCTTTGTTAGCCTGCCCTTAGAACAGAGCAAGAGTCTCAGCTGTAAAATGCCTACAGGCTGCATCACCTCTCCTTTGGAGCGGGCCAGGAGCACACACCTGGACAGTCATGGCAGCTCACAGGACAAGTGCTGGCAGGTTCAGCTGCCAGAGCTGAGTCATGTGGCTGAACCCTTAGTACCAGCATCTGTTTGCAAAACTGGCTCTGAGATACTTCTGATAAAGAGAACTATGATTTGGAAAGTTTGCGAGTTCTTTGTAAACATTACACCATTTCAAACAGCTCAAGCTATGACCTTAGCACCCCCTCTTCTTGGCTGTAGTACCACGTGGCACTTTCTAGCTGTAACTACTACCAATAATTGATTATTACTCAATTAAATACAGTGAGAAACTTAAGCCTGAAAAGCAGAACATTTTACAAAGCCAAAATCTATGACTTCATTAAAATGATTCTCACATCAGCTTACTTTTACCTTAGAAGCTCACCAGACTCAAACTGCAGTGGATCCAACACAATTATTAATAAGGAAGTCAAACTGTTGACATATCTTTCATTTCATTCCTGATGAATTTTTCTTGCCTCCTCCACACAATGGAAAATGCCATCATTACAGCTACATTTTCTTTCTACAGTCTGGGAGCTTTGTAGTGCACCTTACTCCTCATGTTTTTAGAATCCTCCTTGAAGCAATTTCATTTTCAGCTCCTTTTTAAACTACACTGGCTTTTCTCATACTTCTGATGGATTTGTTGCTATGTTTATGATTGACTGTTTTGTGTTTCCATTGCACCATCCCATTTGACTTCACTCAGAACCACCCATGTTTACTTCCTACATGGATGGAATTCCTTGTCTTTGCTTTATATTTCATTCTTGATCATAGTGTCAAAGGTGTGATCCTGACTGTGCAGAAAACATTGTGCCTCCAGCTATACCTTTGAGGTTTGTCACAATGAATAGAAGCACTAGGGAAGACTGGGAAGGCTGCAGGAAATAGACATCAGAGGGTTCTTGATGTTGGAAGTATTTGTACTGGGCAATGCTTATGCTCTGCAGTCCATCCCAGGACATTATCATGCTACATGTATACACCTACAAGAAAAGCACTTGCCCATGACCAGACACACTACATGCCATGTGTTCTTCGTGACACTACTGCCTCTTTCACTGAAATGTGAATCTGGATGAAAACCAGGCTTCTAGCAAAATCTAAAGTGTAAAAATGGTGTCCTGTTTCTCATTTACATTCAGTACCTGAATAGTCCTAAATGTTTGGATGGTTTTGATCTGGATCATAACTGTGATTATGGAACTATCAAAAGTTTTTATTTCCAAAGGAATGTACCTATATATACCTTGAAAATATATCTATGTAGAAGAATGTTGAGTAAAATCAACAGAGGACAAATACAAGAGTTCTTGGTCAGTGTTTGTTTTAACTTAAGAATAACCAAAATAATTTTAAGCTGGGAAATATGTATTTGTGATCTATTTAGAGAGGCAAATATAGAATTTTTTTAAGTGGTAGAGCATTCATTTAGATGAAAAGAAACCCTGTTCTATTCCTTTAACTTACCAGTACATATTCTATTTACACAGTAGGCAAGGGCCCTGGAGCTGGAACAGCTACAGTTGAGAGGATGATCCCTGGTGAGCACATAAAGAGTCCAGGTCAACCACCTTTCTTCCTAGCAGGCCTCCTTCCCAGCAGTCCCCACTCCTCCCTCAGCTCCTGCCAGGTGGACAAAACCTCGAGAAGATGCCCAGTGTGCTGCAGCACTAAAGTGGAGCTGGCAGTGGCCAGGCTCTGCTCTTGGGCACCTCAGCACCCTTGGAGGCTGGGTTTGCAGTTTGAAGGTAACTAGCTATATAGCATTTGATAGCCAGATCTCCACTAAATGAGTGTTTCAAATCTTCTCAGTTCATCATTTTCTAGAATCTTGTTTCTGTTCATCAGAGCCCTGTCCCAAGCTGACTTGAACTAAGCAGAGGGAGGACTGGTGAAGGACAAGTGAGCACATGGACATTTGCACACTTTTGAATCAATTTTGTTTTACAGCTAAAGTAATACAAATAGATTTAAATCCATACTTCTAATTAAAACAAGTTTCCTGTGGCTCCCAACTGCAGGCAGAATCCGAGTTCTATTCTGTACTGAAACATCTCTTTTGCAGTCTACTGCAACCTTCCTAGATCTTGCCAGCTCAGCTGAACCATTAGATAGGCTGTAAGTGCCCTTCTTAGAGTACTCTGAAGAAAGACGAAAATTATGTAATTTTGGGAGTTAAACATTACTCCAAATCAGTTTTCCTTGTTTCCCTGCATTTTGCAGGGCATGACTTTTTTTTGGTATTATATTCATTTTTACTGTAAAAAATCTTAAAGATTATGTGTTGTAGTGTGATGTAATTAGCAGACTTAAGATTTTTTATGTACACTTTCTTTTGTACAAACATTTTACACATGAAGAGTGTTGCTAATATTGGTCTCAGTCCTCAGGTAAAGCAAGATGCTACCATAACACAAACCACACTGATTTATGTTGAAAATATTTGAAGATCAGGGGAATTTATTTGTGGCAGTTTGAGATCAAGTATAGGTAAACAGGGGTTTTAGACAAAGTGGCCATGGAAGAAAATCATCCTCTTGGACAGTGCATGATAAGACTCTCAGAAACATGGTGTGATTCTTGGGATTGTCCTGTGCAGGACCAGGAGTTGGATTTGATGATCCCTGTGGGTCCCTTCCAACTCAGCATATTCTATGATTCTGTGATCAGTGGGAAGAGAAGTCCTCTTACCTCTAACCATCCTATTACTTTTACTGTTTCTGCAATTGTTTTAGAGCAATTACTGTTTCTGCAATTGTTTTAGAGCAATATAAGATGATCTATGAATGTCTCAAACTCTGCAGGAATAAGATGGTCTTTCTACCAGCTGTAGGGTAATAATAAATTTATACAATCTAAAAAACTGAAAATTTAGGAAAATTTGAGCTTCTGGACAATCAGTCTGTACTGGAAGGTTAAATTGAAGGCCTGTTCTCAGAAGTTACACAATTTTCAGCCTCTTTATAGTAATTGACATCAAGGAATTTATTCTTTTTTTACAGTGGAATCCTATTCTCACTGTTGTCAGGGCAAGTGAAGGCAGCTCTGCAGATGCTCTTTAACCCAGTAGATGCCTGGAGAGTCACCTCAGCTTGTGTTTGCAGGTGAACTCAATAGACTACATCTCTGTTTGATGTTGGTTGACTCTTGCACATGATAAAAGCTCTTAAATTTACTTTCCTGCAGGAAACAAATGTTGAGTGAAGACGTGTTCCCAATAAATGAGTGGTGAACTGCATCTTTCCAACAAGCTCAAGAGATACCTTCTTGTCCTGGGTTCCACACAGAACTGCTTCAGTCTTTCTTTTCCAGTCCTGCTACTGCAAAGCTTACCCAACTGGCTTTCACTGTCCTAATGTTCTTATTTGGCCCCACCAAACTTCCTAGAAGGTTTAAACTATGCTACACTATGAAAAGAAGTGGGAGCTGGGATTTGGTTTTGTAGTAGCTGTGCTCAGGGCTCTTTGTGGATGAAGTGTCACCACAGCTCTGAAAAACTTACCCTCTAGAAGACATAAACCAAGCCAAAGATTATGTTACAAACACGTATCAAGGAAAAAAACAATGAAAAAATACATGCTAAACTATGGAGGAAGAGCTACATGGATGAAAAAAGACTAGAGAGTTGGTCTCTGATCTTGTAAGCTCCTGCTTAACTACACAACACATTAATTTATTGACCTTCTGCATGATTAGTTCTTAGTTTCCTTAGGGCAGAAACAGAAAGATTGAGCAGAAGGGTGTAAAACCTAACTGAAAGCATTATTCAGAAAAAAAAAAAAAAAGATTACAAGAAAGAGGACAATTAGAAGAGTGCCATGTGTAATGACTGGCGCATGAGTGAGTTAATTGGAAATGTAAACATGGAAAGGGACTGTCAGAGAGGGTGTGAGATGAGCAACTCAGGCCGATGAATAACTGCGGAAGTGGTTAAGACTTCCTGGTCACCAAAGAGAAGAACAGTGATGCAAGAATAGGTTGGGCTAAAAGGAAGGAATAGGAGCAGCACTTCTCTTTGCATGCTCAGCTGTGCCTGCCTCTGTGTGTGACTCTACATCTTAGCGCTTGCTGCTTCAGTGCTCTAATGCTGATCAATAACTGACCAATAATCATGTGGTTTTGTGTTGATGATTGCTACCCTCTGGTTCCTGCTACACCCTATGAAAAAAACATAAAAATTGTACTCCTGTTGAGCTCTTGATGATTGAGGCAAATTTTGAAACCCAGACAATCACACCTCTCAGATATTTTTAATCGTAACTGCTGAGGCAACTCAAGTCCAGTACAAATGTGCAAGCTAATTTTACAGGATTTCCTGTTCTTTCAGTGACTACATTGATTCCTGGAGATGGATATATGTAGCCGACTTCAATCTGGAGGGGTTTTTTTCTAAGATACTGTTTGTTTTTCTGCTATATCACTAATTTTATTGGCAAGTATAATTGACCAAAATTCTCAACACCTTCTGTCATGGAGACCTTGACAGACTGCTGTTACATCATTGCCTGTAAATGAGCCGAGTAGTCCTTTCTAAACCCATTTTATTTCCAAGGATGGGCTAACTACTACCTCTCTCTACATTATACTCTAGTGAATTGACGTAGTCCCCTTCAGCACCACGGGATAAAGCCAGGATAAATATGGTCCAATCACAAAACGTCCCCAAAATTTGAAGTCATCTCTTTGCAGAGTGAAGCCAAGACCTGCATGTGCTTTTTTGCCTGCTGACATAGGCTGTTCCTTGGCTAAAGCTCTTGGAGATACTAAGTACTTTTGCAGTTGTGTGTTCAGAATGCCTCAACATCTACAATACACTTGCAAAGACCTTTTTCTCTGGTTTCTTTCCAATGCCTATTTACTATTCAGAGATAAATCAGAAGCAAAGCAGTGGATGGATAAACTGTGGACCTTTAAAGGTTGCTTGCACCAGACGGTCTTAAGAGCAGGAGCTTGCCAAACCTTCCTTCTGGAAGAAATACACTGGACTTCATAAAATATGGGATAGAAGTGTTATCTGAAAAATTACTTAAGAGCAATGTTCCTAAATGCTAAGCTGGGCTGTAGCCCAAGGTCATTCTCAGACTATGATGGCTCTGTCCTCTCTAAGGCAGCAAGATGAGCAAAGGCTTGCTATGGGAGATTAACCTCTGTAGAAAGGGGGATGCATGTATTTCACCCATTCCAGACTTGCTTCATACCTTGCACTGACACAGGTCACCCTGGATTTGTGAAGGGCAGGTTACATGTCACTGATAATAAAGTTGCTCTTCGGTTTTTGTGGAAGATCCCAATCTGCACACCAGGCATCCTTTAGCTCTACCTCAAGTTGCCTTCAAATGCTAGTTGATGAAGAACTTGAGTCTGAGCATATTAGGCCATACCAAAATGATTACTGTCAAACTGGAGTGCATTGGTTTCTGGTAAAAGCTCACTGTATGCAACCATTATTTGTGCTGCTTTCTTCACAAAATAAATGAACAGAAATTTAGCATAATATACTGAATTCTTTCTATGGAAAGAACAGTCAAACAACGGCTTGTTTATGAGATTCTGGAGATAACACATTTTCCAAGCAGGAATTCAAATTCCCTCACACTTTGGACACTGGCTGACATGAATGGGGGGTATTGCCTGCAGCACATCATAACTTTTAACATGAGCAAGACCAAATACAATATTAAATTTGGAAAAAAATAGTACCCTTCAGAAATAAACTCTATATTTTCAGTCATATTCTGAAATAAAAAATATTAGAATGTTGTAGAACAGCCTTAGCCTCATATAATTCAAATTTACTGATATTGAGAGCTACTATTTATTGTTCCACCTCTATGCAAGATTTCATCCCTAAGCTCTCAGCCAGGGGTCTGGGCATGGCTCAGGGATAAATTGCATTTTCAGATGTTCAGAGTCAAGTATCATCCTCACTCACAGAGAAATTAATTCCCTAATGGGATTCCAGCTTTAAAATAATAGCACTTTAATGGAGACAGCAATATACAAGTATACTTTAAATAAACAAGCATTACCTCTCAGAGCGGTAGTTTTATTTGTATGCATTCAATAGCACGCGTTTTTTTTCACAGGAATATAAGCATAACAATGGTGAAACGTCCGTATCAGATCCAGCCAGTATTCCACTTCTAAGGATTCAAAAGCAGATGCAAGAAACGGCACAGGAGGCACTGGCAGGACAACCTGCTCCAGAAGGAAGTTTCTGCTTAATCCCCACTGATGTAATGCTTGGCCGATTTCATGAAACATGTAGACTTATACCCCTTAGAAAAGTAATATACATATAGAAAAATCTGTATTTCTTATAGATTTCTGTACAGTAGTATTTACAATATATTGCAAAGATTTCAGTCTCCATATTCCAGGCCATAAACCCCAGACTTTGAACCTTTTTCCTGTTATGCCACAGCAGTGGACATTGCCCCTTGTTACAGCACTGGAGAACCATGAAACACTTGGATGTAAACAGCAATTTGTTCTGCACACTTGCACCCCATTTGACTATTTTGTTTACATAGTTCTAGTCAAAATAATTCAATTTATGACTAGCCTTTGTCATCAGCCACCATTTTAGGCTCCCCAGACAACTGGAAAACTAGCTCTGTTGCTAAAACTTCTGTTCAAACTGCAACAGCCCACTTTTCCACAGCTTAACACCAAAGCTGAAAAATTCCACCTGTCCCAAAGAATATCTTTTATAATCAAATAGTAAAAAAAAAAAGCACCAAACCAAAAAATGATGATTTCTATTTTTTTTTGAGAAAAAGATAGGTAGTGGCTAACTAGTTAGCAAGTTCTTCTTGTTTTGAAGGATGTGACTGAATGACCCAGCAGAAGAAAGGAAAACCCTTTACATGTAACAGTAACAGGAGCGGAATGAACTCCAGAGCTCCCATCATTTGGAGAAAACACTGAATTACCCATTCCCAAAACATATGGGGAGAGAAAGACTGTCATCTATTTTTGTTCTGACATATAGGAAATGTAAATTATTAGCTTCCCCAGAGGTATTATTAAATAAAGGGAATTTATAGCTTATCAGGCAAAGATCTTAGACAGGTCCACATCACCTCTAAAATAAATGGGAGTGCTTGGGATTCCTACAGAGTATGAACAAAGCCAAGGAAATTCTGCCACACCAGTGTGGAAAGTCACTTGAACTCTACTGAACTATCCACAAAGACAAAAGAGGGATTTAAAAAGTATTCAAAATGAGTCCAGTTCTGATTTCACTAACCTCTGCCATGAAACCCACATTGATTTTCAGAAAGGTTGATGTTCAGTATTTTCAAGCAAATTAGACATATTCCTTCCTAATATTAAAAACTCATGAGTAATACATCTTTCATCGTAACTTCTGAAAGCTGCTCAACTGACAAGAGGAACAGCAAATAGAAGTTTGAAAATGAAACAAAAAATTTCCTTGGAAACAAAACAAATTAATTCTCTTCTCCTGTGGCAGGGCACTGGATTGTAACTCAAAAGATATTTCCTGCACTCTGAGCTGTCTACAGTCATCCATGTTTTCAAAGAAAAGCATTCCTTAGCCCTGACATATAAATATATATGTGGTACAGCATCTTGCTGGGAGCATGAATAGAACAGATACATCAGATTATGTTCCTGACTAATAAACCTAGACTGTCATCCTTAAAAACCTGCACCTTCAATGTATAAATTTTCTTAGCAGCATCTTGAAGTTTTCTGAGAATCATTATTTTGTAATAATGTAACAAATATATATGGAGATTTCATTATGTAAGAAAATACCCACATATACTACCTTCTCTCTAAGTTTGAAGGAGCTTACACAAACTATTTCATTTTCTCCCAACTGAAAATGGGTTCAACAATTATTTTATCTGGAATTGTTATCTAGTTATCTTAAGAACCTCAGACATGTAGGCCTTAGTACCTAACACTAGAAACAGAAGATATTGCATGCCCAAACTGGTGCTGTAATTGAGAACTACCCATCCAACATTTAAAATCCATGGAAGTGCAACTCAGATATCTAGCTGATGTCAATGAGCTCTTCAGGGGCAACTCTTCCACAACCATGGTAACATAAAGCAAGCTTTTAACCTCTGCAGGACCAACAGCTAAAGTATACATTATGCCAGTCCAGCAGCTTTCACAGATGGGTATCACTGCAAATGAAAGGGAAAGTGACTTTGGCTTTTTTTTTTTTTTTGCATTGTTTTGTGGTTTGTAATGTCCACATCGAAATGCTTTGATTTTCGAGCAAGCAATGATACATTAGGGTGTTTGAGGCATAGCCAGAAGATTCCATGAGGTACTGCAGAGGCCTCATTCACCACACTAATAATCCAAGTATCACCTTTTAAAGCATCTTTAGCTCTGGCAGACAAAATGAAGCATTTTACTGAGGATACTGAGTGAGGTGTTGTCCACCCTGGGTGTCATCAGGACATTCCCTGGCCTGCTGTGCCCTAACATGCCCTCTTGCCTTGCACAGCTCCCTAATGCCATTCTCTAAGAGCCTGCTCACACACTGCCTAAAACTAAAGCTGTTACACCACGACTGCCAAACCTTGCAATGTTTCCATGTCAGAGTCAGGCACACATTGCAAACAAACTGTACCATTCTGTAAGGCAGAAACAATGCAAAACCTCCCTCAAAACTGTTTCTTGGAACCATGCTCCTGGAAGTACTTGGTGCTATTCTTTCCCAATGGCTGAGCAAGCTGTGTGACAAACTAGCAAGAGCAAACTAGACGGATAAAGGTACACCAATTTGGCTTGCATGCCCTCAGAGAGAGGCTTGGCAGGGATAGAGTTTACAGCATGTTTGCCCAGTGTCTCAGATAAGGCTGTCACAGCTAGCCCTCAGCAGCCAAGCAAATGATGGTGAATGACGTCAGGATGAGCTCTGATCAAACAGCCCTGGTAAGACAGAGCCTTTGAACAGTCTCTGTCTGCAAGGAAACACCTGACCCACAGGTCATTGCTACTTCATTCCCACTTTCTCCCCCCATCCTTGTTGACAAATTCATTGCTGGAAAGAGATGGGTGCACAAAACAGACCTTCTGTCACAGCCTGGAATGACATCCTGAGGCAGTGAGCTGATGTTGAATATTACTGTGGATGGCAGCTGCTGCCACGCTTTGCTTTTCCAGGGGTTTTGGTTTCCTGCCGTCTTGCACAGCTCACAATCTCCACTTTTCATTGCAATCTTGGACACCCTTGGGATTGACAAGAGTGAGGCTTCCAGGGGATGGGGGTGAAGGTAGGAAGCAATAACAAAATACTAAACTTGGACAAAGTACACATAAGCCAGATGAGGGAACAGTTTCTTCCTGTGCCTGGTTATGTTCAACTTCCAAGTCAGAAATTCTGAAGAAAGAAGAAAAAGAGAGTTATTTGTTATTCATCACATCAGACAAGCATAAGGTGATACTCTAAAGCTTTTATTCAGCTGCCTATTGCTACTGCCAACATAGTAAATTACCCTCCCTGGAGATTTCCACTTGAATAATGCCCACCCATTTAAGAATGATGAGAAACTCAAGGCTGAATAATCTTGATTCAGCTCAGGAAGGAGGATGTGAAGTGAACTCTCTTCCTAGAATCAAGCAGAACTGATAGTGAGAGGAACTGAACTGCAGAGGTGACCCCAGGCAGCTTTCTACCAAGAAACAGCAATGACCATCTTGCCAAGGACCTGAGTTTTCTGAAGCTCACAACCCACACTCTGCAATTGTCTCTCTGATGAAATATGCTAAAGAACCTGATCCTTCAAACAGCTCTTTTATTTACATGGTGCTTCACCAGCTCCCAGAGAGCTCATGAAAAATTAAACAGAGGACATAAAATATGAATGGAATGATCACTGGCCCATAAAAGCTCTGCAGCTCTTGAAAGGTGTTTTATACATAACGAATGTTGGGATTTCAGAAATGAGGTTTTTGCCTCATTGTCCAAAGAAGATGAAACAATTTTCAAGCCTCTCTAGAAAACCAGGAGCTTCTAAGGATGTGCCTCGGAACACTAGGAAGAGTACATTGCTCCCCAGCAGAGAACAGAAGTCCACTGCCCTTTAATAGGCAAACTAAACAGCTCCAAATACCTGGATATTGTGAAAAGATATCTGACTTGATGCTGTATAGTCAGAGAAAGTGTAGAACTGAATGAAAATTTAGACCAGAACTACAAGATTCATCTTGCAATCACGTGGCGATAACAGTTCTCTCCTTAAATTCTGTCCAGTAAATGTAATATTTAACTTATGATAACTCTTGATGACCCTTGTCCTTTATTCTGGGTGCTGTGTACAGGTATTTTTAGCTGACCTTTCTGAACTTCCCAATTCTGTGGCCTAATTGGTAAGCATGTTCTCAGTTTTCAGAAACTACCAGATAGCTGAGATCCCAACAGTTGAGAGTCAGCCCTAGTATTCTTAAAATTAGGTTTATAAATAAGGGCCCTCTGAATTAGTCTTTCCTAGTCAAAAATTTTGGTGTCAAAGGAAATTGTTACCAGAGTAAAGTGCTCCCTTGTTATAGGTATTAAAGTTATTACAGAATGAGCATAGGATCACTTGAATAAACTTGCTGTTTATTTCATGGATATCTTTTCACCACCTTGCTAGGCTGTGTACTATCATTTTATCTTATATGGTAAAAATAAAAAGCCATTGACTAAGTCCATGTGAAGTTACACTGGTTCAGCTCCTGGTACCTCCCCGCTCCTGCCCTTGCCTTTGCAGTGGTGCAGCACCTCCTCTGCAGACTGCATGCTCCCTGGGGTGCTCACCAGCATCTCCTGCCACAGCTGCAGCACTAGACATGCTTAGCACCCTGCAAATGGACGGGGAAAGGACCAGCTGCTCCCTCTGGAGCCAGCTCTGTGGTGATGACCTGGACCCTACCCCCATCAGAGGCACTGAGCAGCAAACAGGCTTTTAGTTGGTTTGTTTTCTTGCTTGGTTCATGCTTACTGGAATCCGCCTCCCATCCTCTTGTTTAGCAAGGCTGGCAGCTGCAAGGAGCTTCACAAACTTTCCTTGTTTTGTGTATCTCCCTGGCCTTTCATCAGAGAAGGATGAGCAAGGATAAAGTATTAGTTTAGGAGAGCCCTTTCTTCTAAGATTATTTGAGGAAGGATTTGTTACATAACAACACTTCTTTTAAGTTGTTAGCCGGATACCTGAGAACATTCTTACCAGCACGGCCTTGAAAAGATTTTGTAAAATGGCTCTCTCCCTGTCTTCTGCCTCTTGCAGGAAGAAAACAGACTTTTGAGAAAAAATCTAATTATAAAGGTGAACCGAATTTCACATCATTAAAACCAGTTTCAAGTAAATGGATTTCTGCCTTATATGGATTAAAGGAATTTAGAGCGACAGCCCCACATCCATACAGGAATAAGGTTGAAGCACTACAATTCTCCGTATTTGTAAGACCCACACGCTCTATCAACAGCTGTATCTACACCAAATGATGTTCTTCTCATGCACCAATTACGAACTGTCAGAAAATATACATGTAACCCTTCATATCAAGACCTACTCAAGCAATTTTTAAATAACTCACAGTAAGCTGTGGTAGTTATCCCAGGGGCTTTATGTAGTGGAAAGAAAAAAAACTCTTATAGATTATCAACACCACAGGCTCCATGAATATAGTTCTTTTTCAGGAGAACATATGCAAAACAAACACCACTTTTACTAAACCCAGGCTATTGGCTTTTGCCAGAGCTAAATTTGTTCTGCTTCTGTCTGTGAAGTAATTGATTTCTAGAGTCACACTTTTGTGTTAATTATCTTTAACTTAAAACAGTGGAGTACCCCTCTGACCAAGGCAAACCACACAACTCATGCCCAAGCACCAAGCACACAGCAAAACCCACTGCAGAGGAAAACCCAAACTCTCTGAAATGCTACGAGGTCACCTGGAACAATTTATGGTCCCAAAAAAAAGCCATGGAGGGAATAAGATTGCTAGCAGGGCACTGATTCAGTTTTGCTTTCTTGATACCTGGGGGTGCCTATGTGTAAGGGGAAGGAGAGAGAGTGAAGGAAAGTAAAGAGGGGAAAACTGTAGTAGTGTAGTATAAATACAGTGCACTCCTGATGAGTAATAGTTTCAGCAGTACAGTATAAATACAGTGTACTCCTAATTAGTAGTAGACTGTTCAGTCTGTTATCCAAATAACTGTAACTAAAGGTTGAATGCTTTTCTGAGTTTTTTTCCTGGCATTTAATATAGCAGAAATTAAAATAAATAACATATTTGCCAAGCAGGAATCTCCAAAGTACAGGCATCCTTCACAGACACTGACTCTTTAATTTCCTGTGGGGGGTCTGATCTAAACCTGGCAAGTTGCAAGCATTTACTTGTTTGTATTTTGGTTTTTGTAGTAGTATGGATTTCTGCTTTGCATAAAAGCCATACTTGAAATATGTGGTAAAATAAATTTTCCTTCAGTTCTTCCTGAAAAGACTAATATAAACTATGAGAAGTCAACCGCTCTCTAAAAATGAAAGAGAAACACAGATTGCCAGGACGAGGCTTTGCACACACCTTGAGCTCACCAGGCTCCAACGCATGCTGAATGAAGCCATCACGCCAGTTCCTGGATCACCTTGCTGGTCTCCCTGGCTTTCTTACAGGTGTACAACCATTTGATAATCCGAGCGTTGCGCTCAATCACAGAGGTGCTGCTGGGGACCTGCTCGGTGAGCTCGTCCTCCAGCAGCCCCTCATCCCCACTGTGCCTCGTGAACTCACTCTCCGATGTTGCCACGCTGATGCTGCGGATCTTGAAGGAGACATTGTCAGACACCACGGAGAAGTTCTCTCTCCCAAGATCCTCAATGACCTCCTGCTCCAGGCCACAGTACTTGAAAAACGTTTCAAACTCAGCGAAGGACTTGGAGTAGCGAGAGCTGATGTCTGACTGGGAGCGATGGAGACCTCTCCTCTTCACCTCCTTGACCTCTTCAGGAGGTGTACTCAGTTTTGAGGGTCCCTCATGCTCTTTTATACATACTCCTTCCCCTTCAGTGCTCACAGGGATAGTCTGCACCGCTCCATGGTCACTGGGCTCACGGTCACCATCTTTTGCTGAGAGAGGTTCATAGCCCTCGGTGGCTGCGACGTCCTCCATGACTCTGGGCAACTCGGGGGAAGCCAACTGCTTCTCCTTTATGGACCCATGGAAGATCCTCCTCACCAAATTCCCCCGTGAGCTGTCCTGGCTTTGACCTCTCCCAAGCTCACATTTCTGACGGTAGATCACCAGGGAATCCGGCCGCATCTGCCTCCTGGTGCTGCGCCTGGCGATGGGGGGGCCGTGCTGCAGGGGGGCTCGGCAGGAGCTCACCGCCCTGCCCAGCTCCAGGGCCTTCGTGCCCGTGCCCAGCTCCCTGCTCGCTGCTCTGCTCTCCACGGAGCAGGTCTCGCTGCTGCTCTCCGAGGCTGAGCTGAGCGCGATGACGGGATCCTGCCTGGTGCTGATCACCTGCTGGCTCTTTACGTACTTGGCCTTATCGGCGGCCAGTCTCTCCACGGCACTCTTCCTGCCCGGCTTGCCGGCCTCCAGCTGCCTGCGGAGGTACTCGGGCCCCTTGTTGAGGAGCCGCAGGGGGAGGGAGGAGTGGAGGTCGGAGATGGCGTGCATTCCCACGGCCCGGGAGAGTTCAGCTGGCATAGCAATTTCAGGGACGCGGTTCCTGCTTCCAGTCCCGAGAGGGAAGGGGGATAAGAGGAAAAGAAAAAAACCCACAAAAACAAAAAAACAAAAAAAGAAAAGGGGAGAAAGGAAAGTCGCGGTGCAGGGCAGCCGGGCGCGCAGGAGGCGGCGGCGCGCTGCGAGGGCCGCGCTCCCCGCTCCGTCGGGGCGCCGCGTGTCCCGCCCGCCCGCGGCGGGCACAGCCAATCCCGGCCGGCAGGAAGGGAGGGAGGCAGGGAGGGAAGGAGGCAGGAGCCGCCCTGGCGGGGGCAGCGGCCCGGCCCCGCCGCCTCCCTCGGCGCTGGGGCGGCCGGGGCTCGGGGGCACGGCGGGTGCGGGGGGCCTGCTCCGACGCCGGGGCGCTCGGAGCGCTTGCTCCCCTCGGAAGCATCCTCTCCCGGGCGCTGCTTGAGGGCCTGACCCGGCAGACCCCAGCGCGTCTTGCCCTTCGGGGGGCACCACCTTGCCCCGCTCCTTTGGCGGCCCTTAGGCGGTGCGTTCCCCGCGGGTTTCGCTGACCCGGCCGTGCCGGGCGCTGCGCTCCAGCGGGAAACCTTGCCATGATCGGGAAAGGACGGGACGGGCTTCCAGAGCACAGCGGCAGAGCAGGGTCCGGGCACGCCCGGCGGGCAGCACAGCTGTGCCCCCGGCTGTGCCCCCAGATGTGCCCCCAGATGTGCTGGCAGCATCCTGCCCTTCCCGGGGCAGCGGCAGCAGCAGGAACACGTCTGTCCCTAGCCCGTAGCTGTGCTGTGGCTGCGCACCTGTAAAGTGCAGTGGAATGGCCTTAAGTCTGAATTGCGTGTCGCAAATCTTTGCCCTTCAGAAACACGGGGCAGAATTCCCATCTGGGGCTGGGAATGCTGAACAGGCAGGACAGAGCCATTGGCTGTATTGTAAACTTCTTAAAGTTAGACTTGTAAGACATAGGAAATCACCTGGGGCAGTCCAACTGTAACTCGTGATCTCATGTGAGATGCACTGTAAAAACTGAATTATAGATAATTTTTCTTCTAATACATGGAATAAAAGTTTATATCTGCAATTTTTTTCATGAATATTTTTTACTGGTTTGGTTTGGTTTTAGTTTGTCTATTACTTCTAGGGGAATACTAGAATGCTTTTGTGGTGGTTGGTTCATACTTCATCTTTACAATCACTAAATTGTAGCTAACAAGTTTAGAAAGGAAGAGATGAGCCTCCCTGTCGTCGTTATGAAGTTTCAGGGTACACCACTTTGCTACCACCAGGGTTCTCACTGTGACAAGAGAAGGGTTATGAACAACCCTGGAGTCAGAGTTTGGGGTAGCTCTTCAGTGACGACATTCTCAGAAACACACAAAACAGAAATATTCTCTTTGCCAGCATGCTACTACTGCTGGTTTTCACCTTAATTGACATGTCTTTATTTCTAGACATGTAGGTCTGAACTCCAGAAGCCGTAAATCATACAACCCTGTTCACAGCAAGAATCCCAGATAAAATTCTTGCCTGAATCAGGACTGAAATTTGTGACATATCTTGAGAACACTCAGGGTGAAATTCTTGTTGATATGTAGAATGGGTGCAATTTTTTGGAAAGAACTTTATTTTCTTTTACAGGTATGCAAATAGAGCTTGTTTGCATAACAACTTACCTAAAAGTCAATATTGAAAACTGAGAGGCAGTAAAATTTTAAGCTCAGTTAATTACTAGAGAGCTCCTTCCTGTTAAAGCAGTTCACACACTGATGTGTAAGAGTGTAGTTAATATCATTACATGTTTGAATGCTTCATGGGATGCTATATGGGCATACAGAGAAAGCTGATGTCTTCTGACAGTTAATCTGAGCAATAAGCTGATAGATGTAATGAATTTAATAATGAGATACTAAGGTTTCATTTCTATATTGACAAATCTGTTTAATTTTTTTTTCTTCAACATTTTCCTTGGAGTTCTATGGCACTGAATAATGTAATAACAAGCACACATTTCTCCATGCATTTTAATTTCTGTTTTCTCCAAATTCTAGTGTCTTGTAGAAGCTTTAGGAACTTACAAAAAAAAATAAAATTGTTTGCATTCATTTGAAATAATAAGAAAAATGAACACACACAAGTATCAATAATAGGGCTCTTATTAAACAACTACAATTAATAATTAATAAATATATTAATTATCAAGGTTGTTCATTCACTCCCTACAATATTATTTAGTTTTTCTCAGTGGGTAATAGCTTTGTGTTTAAAGTTGATATACAAAACAAATTTAAAACTTTGGTTCAGATGGGAAAAAAAGGGTTTAAAACATTTTAAAAATTGGCTGTACTTTCCTTTCTCTTAAAATGTCCTTGGCTTTAAATACCTGCCTGAAAGACTTTTGATGAAATAATTTAAGTGTTCAGCCAGTTTCATCCTTGTTTCACTGACAAAAGTAGATGTGAGTTTTGATTTTCCATGAAGTGCATGTCACAATTTCTCATGAAAAATTGCAGCAACAATTTCCAGCTGACTTTCCAGATATGTGAGATATTTTTCCTGAGAATCCTGGCTGATGACAACAACATTTAAGAGGAAGACGAGTCTTCCCAGGGTCAGAAAACATTGCAAGAAACAAAATTTTGTAATCCTTTAGTAAGGTACATCAATATATCAGCTGCACAGTGAAGTGATATTTTAAATTTATTTAGCTCACATATTTTAAAACTTAAATGCATTTCAGTTTAAAATATGATTCTCTGATTTGAAAGACTTATATTTGTATTTCTTGGAATTAGCTCTTATATTTATGGATACACTCTTAGAGTATTCAAAGAAGAGGGAGCCATTGCATTTCTTCCTTCTGGAAAGCAGAGAAAAGCAGAGAGAAAGAGAGTGTATTATGAGAGTCCCGAGAAAACCACCTTTTCCCCTGTCCCAGAACAGGCTTGCAGATAATAAAATGGAAATTAAAATAGGTGCAGCAGCACCCATCCCTCAGCTGCCATCAGTCTCCCTCTGGCACCAATGCATTAGACAAAGGTAAGAGAGGCAAGTCCTGCACACACGGAGCCTGAGCTGACACAAAGGGTTTTCCCATGGAAGGAGAGTTCTGCAAAATACCTTTGAGTCAGCTGGCATTTAAAGTTATCATGAAACACAAAGCACTTGAATTTTATCTGGGGTAAGAAAAACCACGTCTCACTGAGTTTTTATTAATAAGGGATGTTTTCAGAGCACAGCTAGAGTCTGAGCCAGAGGAAAGCCAGAAACAGGACTGGTGCAATGGCAATGCAAGCAAACAGTACAATGTGTGCAAAGCTTAGGTCATTGCTGTCACTGCTCCCACCCCATTGCCAGTGTCAGTGACACTCTGATTTATGGTGGTCAAAGGGCAAAAATGAAGTGGTGGCAGTGGGAGGAAAAGGCAAGGGGGAAATAGAAAGGGGAGCTCAAGTCCAAGCAGAAATAGGATGCTCCCATTTTGGAGACCACCAGAACAAGGTGTCCTAGGACTGAGGTTTCTACCCCCAGCAGCTCTCAGTGCTAAGTGCAGGTGTTGCAGCTCTCATCAGGGGCTGATTCCACTGTGACACTGAGTGGTGCCACTGCATGTCCTGTTTGCTGCACCTGGGGGAATGTGAAGCAGCCACAACACAGAAATGAACAGTCTCCAAACAGCTGTCTCCAGTGGGGAAATTTTAGGCCTTTCAACATGAAATCAGTGACTGTTCCAATTCTCTCAGATTCACACAATGGAAGATATAGGCATGTGTCTACATCTTCATGCAAAATTTTTAGACTTTGGGCTTGAGCACTATATGGCACAGACTCACATATCTTGTATGTCTTCTTTTAGCCTCTCCCACCACTGCCAGATTGCTTAGCATCCTTTTCCACCCTTGTGTTTTCAGGTTTTTTACTTCATTAAACAGCTTGGCATCTTAATCAGAAATCATCTTCTTCCTAAAGTCAATCCACCTTGCTCACAATTGTCATTAGTGGGCTTCATTTTTTAGTAGAATTTTGGAAATTCACCCCAGATGTACCACTTTCCAGGTTGAACAGCCATCATGGATCTCAGCAGGACTGTGTAATTTACATCACAATGGTTCATGGCAACATATGGGGATCCTTATTAGAACAAAGAGCAGAAGAAAATCGATGGAATATCACAGTGAAAGCAAGAGATGAGAGGGAGAACAAAAGCAACATGCATTACACCAGGCAGTTACAATGGGTAAGGTGCTAGCCATAGCATGCTTCTTTCCCTTTTTATGCCTTCTTGTCCCTGCAGTACATCTGAGCCTACACTATGTAAAAATAAAAAAAAAATAAAAAAAAATTCAACCCATGTTTGGTTTCTAACATATTTAAGTGTGCCTTAAAATATTGAGAGTGAATATTTTGATATGAAAAGGCTGATATGTTTATCATGCTGTCTGATTAAATTCACTGAGTAATTTGGAAAAGAGGAGAAGAGCCGGAGTTTTCAGAGTAAAATACAGCTATCATGCTGTAAAGAAAGTTATTTAACTCCCAAAACAACTCTGTTTGATCCAGAACGGGATTCCTTCAATTTTGAATTGAAATACTTCATGAATGAACATGTGTTATATGTTTTAAAATAAACTTTGCATTCAGTCAAAGGTTCTTACTGTTGCTTCCATAGTGTATAGGTTGGATAAACGTTCCCACAGTGTTCCCCATAGGCCCAGTCATAGCTTGCAGCTGTAAAGCTGCCTCTCAGTGGTTGCAACACCCTCTACCAACCCACCAAGCTCATACACAGTCACTTCACCCAGCACAGGGATGGGGCAGGACACTTCTTAAATACTTTATGAGTTCTATAGGCAGCATTGCTGTAATCATCAGCATATTTATCCACAGTCTTCCTCTGTAAAGGTCCTGCTAGCGTAGTCTCATGTATAGTTAGCTTTGGTCATAGAAAAGCCCTTTCACCTAACCTAAAGCTAAAGCAAATAAAGGGTTTAAAAACATCCCTGATGTTTTAGGGAACTTCCAGCATCTGTGTGTCACCCCTTTGCTGTCTGCTTGCCTGGAAGATGCCAAAGTGATCAGGACAAAATTTTTGCTGCTGCTGCGTCAAGGCAGCACATATCTATCCGTGGGCCTAAGCAGGTGAGAGATATAGTGGACACTTATGTTCCATGAATTCTGCTGTGTATTCACACACAGGCAGATTAAGAAGCATATGAAATGTCACTGATTATTGAACTTCTGACAGAGAATTGCCTGTTGTCTGTTACATATAATTTATATCGTGGTAGATGGGGTACTCACCTGGCAAGTGAGAGAGACAGTTTTCCCGTAGCAGATTTGCAGCAAACTTTCAAAACCTTTTTTTTTAAAAAAAAAAAAAAATATTTCTTGCTTCCCAACACAGTAGTTATAATGTGGGTCTGTAGTTCATTGTCACTCAGATTCTGTTGCTGAAGACATTTGTATTTTGCTTGTCTAATTAGAAATTTACTGAAGGTAATGGTCAGAAGATATTTATTTGATAATCTAATGTGCATGCACCTAGGAAGTTCATGGATTTTTAGTTACTCTTGCAAAGTGGAAGGATTTAAACAGGGAAGGTTGAAGAAGTCTCATCTTTGATGTTATTTAAGGTGTTCACTGGAAATGTGCATTCAAATCACAGAATGGTATCTGAAAACTTCCTCTCTTCTACCATACTTGCTGACATGCTGTTATGAGCTCTCCCAGTCTCATTTTCAATGATACACACTTGAGTTTAGAAATCAAACAATGGGATACATTCATATTTGAAAATCCTAGTGATTCATAGGAACCAAACAACATTCAGAGCAGTCTTCAGGCTTTTGAATATCCTACCAGCTTATGCAGGTATTGCCCCATTCTGACTACTGGAAATCCCATTCCCTATTCATCTTATCCACATTCTGTAGAGTATATTAAATGTTTTACTACAAGTGGTGACTCATTAAACTCAAAATGTTTCTATAAGACAGAAATTCTGACACATTTTCCTTGAGAGAAGGCCCATCATTGAGCTCCTTTTAAATGCAGCTGAATAAATTTGTCCAACACTGTGATGGACACAGCTCCTAATGTTTAAAGAAACCCATCTGTCAAATACCAGAACACTGGAAATACCACCAAAGGAGCACTGTATCAGAACTTGGAATGCATGGATATGTATAACATGTGAAGCCTGTCATCTTCTGTCTAAGGTTTTAATAGCAAATTTGATGAGATTGTGCTTCTTTCCCAAGGATTTCTTGTAGTGTCTCTGAAGATACATCTAGCAGTCGTTCATTCTTTCTTATCAAGTGATTGCAAATTTAAATCACTATCCTTATGAAATCCATGGAGAACTGACCAGTGTTTTATCCATACTTCCTGTGTATTACTTAGGGGCCAGAAGAGCTTCTGCATGGTCTCCCTAGCAGAGTCATTGGCAAGTGAAGTCTGCATGTTACCTTTCCACAGAAGGAGCCAGTGCTTTTCATTGCTGAGATGCCTCATGCTGATGCTTTCTATGCCTAAGGTTTTCTGTGATTTTTCAGTGCTTAGAATCTTTCCCAGATCCCTAAGGATGTGGGTTTGCTGTTCAGTTCTTGATGGACATGTGATAATTAAAGGACACTGTTGTTGTCTAAGGACTCCAAAGGGCAATTGGTTCTTTACTGTTTAGGCACAAGAAATATGCAAATATAGGAAAACTGATAAATGTGCTTGTATGTATTAATGCAGCTTTTTCACTTCCTCTTTCTAAGTATTTTCAGGTCTCCTTCAGTTTGCTGATGCAAGAGCTCCTTTCAGAGTTTAGATGAGAAAATGAACTAATTTATCAAGACAGTTGCCCTGCCAAGGACAAACATTTACATTTAATAGTAATCAGTCACTATACCTCTGAAGGTGTGGTGGTTTGTCCTGTCACTTTCTAAATGACTCTTGTACAGTTCAGACATAAAAGGCAAATATCTTCCAAGCTTAAGAGGGAGCCTGCACCCTGTCCTGTCTGTATGTACAGAGGACATAGATAGGCTGTGTCTCCTTAGCCTGGCCTTGGGAATCAGCACAGGCTGTTGGCAATTTCCAGCTACCCTATCTGGATAACAAGTGAGTTAAACACTGTAGATCTTGCCAAATCGTGTCTGGTTTAGTCTTGAGATCAGAGAATAAATCTGAGACCACAAATGCAATTCTGAATTCTTACTACAAATTTAATTAATTGTTTGACCTTCTCTAGATATTCACCATGACATGCTACAATTCCATGTATAAGCTAATTATGAATTTTACTGAGTCTATTTGATAATTTTCAGCTTTGGTTTAGGGAGATGAGTAATTTTCTGTTACATTATAGAGTTGTGTTTTAACTAAGCTGGGCAACATCTGTGTTGCAAGTGGGTTCTCTGACACTGCTGTTTACGTGGTGAAATCGAGCCTTGTCATACCCTTTATATTTCAAAGTCCTTTTAAATGCACCCCAGCATCCTCTGAGCTCCACACAACAACAGAAGAACATGCACAATACTCTTGTGATGACCTGACTACAAATTCTTGATGTACATGAATTTACCTTGAAAGTTATAACAGGTTTGTTCTAATCTGATTGACTCTGAAGATTAAATAACATCTTGGGTAAAGAGAGTAAAATAGCTTAGCTGTTCTGTATCATTATATCAATTCCAAAGCTATACAAAACAAATAAACATAAGCCCCAGCATTCAAGCTTCATTAGATTTATGTTGCAACATCTACATTAAACAAAATTACAGATCAGTAAGATTTTATCATACTGATGCAGCAGCTGCTCTGGACAGATCACACAGTTATTCTTATTTGTAGGTTTTTCTAGGAAACAATAGTCCAGACCTCTTCCATGAACAGTTCCACCCCTGCCCTGCAAACTTTGTCGGGTGCTAACAAGATGCTAAGCCTCAGCTGAAAAAGTAGATTCAATGAGCAGGAAAGAGTTGGAGATTTTAATCATTCATCCCATATGATGATATGATGACACTATTCAGTGTCCATCCAGGAATTTACCTGTCAGAAAATGCTTGTCTATCTATTGCTATCTTCCTTTTTTGCAAGTACAGCTGGTACAGACTTCTTATTTATTTCACCCTCTCTATAAACTAACCTATATGTTTAAGTCTTTCTAAGATAACCTTCACAGACAAATACAAAAGAGGAAAAGCTTCCTGGATTTCTGAAGTAGATGCTAAGGCCTTTAGGGCTTTACTAGAGCCTGAGTTGCTCTAGAGAGATGTTGAACTAAACTAAGGGATGGTTTGTGTGACCTGATCGGTGTGAGGGGGTCAGGTAGGAAAGGTGAGCACTCATTTCCACACTGCTTTGCTTTGGAGCCTCCAGTCATCCTTCTCCAGAACAGGCAAGTCCCTTAGGTGCTGCTCAGAGAGATTCCACCCCAGAGCCACTCCAAAGGGATACATGGAGAGGGCTCCCCCAGCTTTGGTTCCATCTGCCCTCAGTCTCCTTCACCCTACACCCTCTGGCACGCAACATGTGGTCTCCAGCACAGATAGTTCATCCTGTGGAACAAGCACAATCCTCGCTTTTCAGGTATTTTGGACAAAATGACCCCTCAGCCACACACACAGATTGTAATTATGTCCCAGAAGAAACACAGGAGTTTGGAGCAGAGAGGTGTGGGGTGGGTGTAGCTTGGCTCTAGGAGCAGTGTGGGCACATGGTACCCACACGTGGTCTGCTTTCACTAGCCAGCATCCCTCTCCACCGTGGGCACTGGGGTCAGCCCAGGACCAAGTCCTGAGGGATTTGGCAGTGTAGGTACAGCTTATGGGCATACTTCTGATCTAGCACAGGTCATAGGATCAGAGAAATTAATGTTGAATTGAGGTCTTCTAGTCCAGGTCTCTAGACCAAATGCTTTCTCCAAGCAGTCTCAGCTGTGACACCACAGCAGGTTATGGCCTAGGCCTAAAAATAGTGTTGTGGAGAAGGATTGTGTAATGACTGATAAGATTTGGCAGAACGAAATGAATAAGACAAAAAAATTAATAGTTGATAATATGATATTTTTGAACACCTATTTAATTTCCATTCTTAATGTGGTCCATTCATTTAGTATTTCTATACAGATTTTAGGCTTCTAAAATATTTTAGGCTTTTCTATATAGACTTTAGGTTTTGTGTATTTAACTGGTCTGTAACTTGTAACATCATTAGGCATAAAATAAAAAGAGATTCTAGCAATATTAAAATCAACTGATATATAAATAAATGTGATATGCTATTTACTTACAGTCTAAAGTAATTATTTATTCCACTGAAAGTGAGACTTCACTGGAGAGAAAAATAACTTCAGTTTATTTTTCTTTGGCTTTGAATAGTGGGTCTCTATTATTTTAATACCAGCTGAACTTAGAGGGAGCCTGTAATGTAGGCCTAATAGAACTCATTTCTTGTTCTTAAAGAGTAACTGCAGATAGTATTTTAAATTTCTCCCAGAAAATTGCTTCCATTACCCCATCTGCTAAACACACCAAAAAAAAAAAGCCATTCCCCACTAAAAAGACACTTTTAAAATATGTTAATGATTAGACTGTTTTGGTGTTATTTTCTCCTTCACATGAGATTAGCTCAGTTGTTTAGAACATTGTGCTAATTACACCAAAGTTGTGGGTTCAATCCCTGCATGGGTCATTCACTTAGGAGCTGGAATCAATGAACCTTCTGGGTCCATTCCAGCTCAGAATAGCCTGTGATTCTGTGAAAGTATTGGATTATTCTATTATCCTGTTCAGGTTCTGTGTCAAAAATTTTATTAAAGGGAAGAAAATAAGGATTAACACACAAATTCAAGTCATGCAATATGTTGTAGAATAAAAGTTAGTTGAAATCCTTGTTCCTTTGGTTAAAACTGGTACTAAGTAATTAATGAACAGATAATCTGGTAATTCAGATTAGCATTCTGAACTACCAGGGAAAAAATATTTCCAAAACACAATAATTATTAAGTTTTCTGATTTGGGGGTTTTTGCACTGTGTGGTTCTCCTAGTAACACCAAATACAGAGCAAATTTGATCCATCCAGCTTTGTAGTGTTGAGCATTCAGCCCAGACTGAACTAAAGCTGCTTCCCAGGAGGTGAAAGCTGTATGCAACTAGGCATTGAAACACAGGATGACAAGATATGAGTCTCCTCTTGGTCCTCCTGGTGCCCCTGTGCAAGGTGCTAGCCCCCAGCACCAAGCACAGTCAGCCCTGGCTCATGGTGAGAGGAGATGGGACAGTGCTTGGATTAGCACATCTCTTGTCCTGAGCTAAACCCATCTGAGGTGGGAAGAACAGCCATTGCAAATATTTTGTGGAATGGGGAAGCTCTCCAGAGGAGGAGCAGGACCCTGCATCCACCAGAGCCCCTGCAATCCCAGCACAGGCTCTGGCTTCATGTGTTTCATGTGGCGCCTGGAGCTGACCCTTATCTGATTTCGGCAGAGACAACATTTGCTGAACCATTTGTGAATCACTTGGCACTTGCACAGACTTGTTGAGAAACCAAAGTCATCTGCCAGGCCACAATGTTCCTGGCTTTTCTTTCCTTCCTTTTTGAGACTGCTGCTTCAGCCAACTGAAATTATGTGAGCATGGTAGAGGTGAAGAGATAGGCTGACAGTGAAAAAGAATTGTGTCCTCTAAGGTTTCCACATAAAAATGAGGGTTTTCTATGTATCAGTGAAGCTATAAACAGCTCAAGTTCCCACTGGTTTCAGTCAGAGATAAGGACACGAAGCATCAGGCAAGTTTGTTTGCTCAGAGATACAATCATTCAAGAAATAAAAATAACTTGCATCCTGTCAAGTTAGTCAAAGACGTCAATGCTCAATGAACATTTACAAAGGGTTTTGAAAGGAGATAAATAGTGTAAAGAGTTAAACTTATTTCTTAACTAATTATATTTTATTTTAAAATAATTTAAAGTGAATGAATTAGTAAAATATAATTTAATATTTATTTAAACTTTTTAGAAGCTTAAAAGTACTGTAGACAAAATATGCACACATTAGTTTGCTGTTGTCTTATTTGAGAGGTTTATGTTTTGTTAATACTGTCTAGGCATTCCTAACGCTGAATATGTAAATGGATACAACATCAGAGTGTGAGGTTGCATCTCTGAGCTTCAATGTCAGAGCTTTGCCTTTTATGCTTCTATATAATTCTTTGAAAAGGCTGACATTATGCACTGGTCACTAAGTTGCTTTGCTATGTTTGAAGGGGTTTTAGAGATCAAAAAAAGGATGATCAGCAAGGATATCAGCTGCTGATCCATACTGTTCCATACTGCTCTACAGAGCAAGGAAAAAAAAGAGCACAAAATCTTTCATTTTCTAGACAAGAAATGGGCAATTATACATATAAGTATAAATATATTATAATATATATTATATATATAATAATACATATAATATAAAAGCAACTACAGCTCACCCCTTGGAAGGCACTACATGAAGGCTGTGGTCTGCATCTATGCCCCCCCCCACCTTCCCAACAGGGCTCACCACCCTCCACAGCCTGACTTCATCAGTCAAGAACGCATTTTCCTCCATATGATTACGAATTCTCCTTCTCTTGGAAACTGGAGTGCCATTTATATGAACAATATTTGTCCTGCTTCATGCTGGTGGCCTAACCAGCAGCCCTGGTGTACACTGCATGGGTTTGGAGCCTGGCCCCACAGCATGGAGCTCTGTGTGTCTCAACACGAGAAGTGATAGCAAAGCACATGGAAATGGTCAGGAGCTGTGTTCTCTAGTACAACAGCAGCACAGGCTTGCTTTCTTTGCCAGACACAGCTGAGCTGCTCAGTGGAGCTCTGTGTGGCTTGAGGTAAGGAGTATTGGATTACTGGCAAAGTCTCTAAAGCTTTGCACTGGGAAAGGCTGAAATGCATTTACCTACATAATGTGGTTGGTATTTTATCTTAGAGCACACAAGCCCCACTGTCCATCTCTTCCACTCCCTTCTCCCTCTCTGCTCTCCCCCCCTGTTGTCACTCTCCCTCGATTCCCACTACCTCTCCCTCACTGCTGTCTTTGGCTGAGCCTGCAGGGGAGGTGGCCTCTCTAATCACGTTTGTGCTAATTGAGGCTTGATGAGAGGCATTTGCTTTCCCCTCGGTGCTGATGGCTCCCCAGCTGGGGCCCTGGCTGGCTCTGCTCTTTCCCTGTGTCTCGGCTGTTCCAGGACAGCAGATGCTCCCTGCTCCCCCGCAGAGAGCAGCTGGCTGCTATCCCTGCCGTGTCACAAACCGGCTTGTGCACAGAGCAAGGACACTGGGACTCCTCCATCATCATCCTGCTCCTCAGGAAGAGCCATGCTGCAAAATCGTAATTTTGTCTCACAGAAAAAGCCAAAGCAGTTGTGTCCTGGTCTCAGTGTTTAAGGCAGGAACCCTCCAAGGACAGATAGCATCTCTATTGAAAAATGCACACGCATAAGTGCAAAGATTGCTGTGAAAATACATTGGTTTAGTTTTTGGGGTTTTTTTCTAAATCGTAATTAACATAGTTTCTAAAGAGAGCCATCTCTGATGGCTAAGGACAAGGTGGGACTTCATGCACATAATGCTCAGTTACAGGGCTAACCCATTGGAGTTTCTATATCAGTTTTTATTCAATTCAGTCATGGGATTTTCTACCCAGTCTCCTGATCACATTCCTTTACTGCACTTTGGTTTGTACTTCAGTGTGATGCCAGATTTCCTGGACAGGATCCTGTTTGATAGAAGTGCCAGAGCACCCTATATCCCAGTTATTGACAGGCAGTCGATGGGACATGGTCCAGCCTGGGTGGCAGGTTGGTGGATGTGCTTCCCTTGGGCTGTGCTGCCTGCTGATCTCACCCACACATCCCCCAGAGCAGCCAGCTAACCTCCAGCCTCTTGTGTCTGATGGCCCAACAGAGCTTGTCCCCCTTTCCCTGGCTGTGGACCTGTGTTTATGTGTGTGTACTATACAGGGAGAGTGTCTTCAGGGCCTTTCCAGAGACTGCAGCACCATTATTCTGCTGGAAGCAGGATGCTGCCAGGGGCTCCACGTTCACTACAGCTGCAATCCAGTTCATCCTCCAGGTGGTTTCTTCCCTCCTGTTGATTAGATCATTCCTTCCTGGGGCCAGATCTACTTTAAAAACAATCTGTGGGAAATTTTGACTTCATTGTAAGAAGTCACTGAGGTTTTGTTTTGCTTACAAGCAGACGACTGCTAAGTTGGTGGTCTTTGGTGCACTGTTTGTAGAGCAGGTTATGGCCATTTGGTCATATTAGTATATATGTCACTGAGGACACTCACACAGAGACCCTGACAGCTCCACCTGAAATAGGGCATGATGCCAGCTTTCTTATGAGCCAGCAAAAACAATGAGTTTTTGTCAAATATGAGTTCTTCTGAGCTTGGGAGTTGGAAAAGAATAATGGTAAAAGAGAGAAACTTGTTTGAATTTTTTTAATCTTAAAATATTGCCAGTGGCTTTAATCACTATATCACTTAACTGCATCAAAGAAACTGAGGTTAGTAGAAGGCACTGAACACTCCTGAACAATGTTTCCTTTGAAGCTATTTATCAATGCAGTGCTCTGCTGGAATGCAACCAGCAGAAATAGTATCTGATTTCTGCAAAGACCACTTAAGGCGTATTATGCTGTCAAGGCAGATTGGTAAACTAGCTCTTTCTGATCAGGAGCTGTGTGTTTCACCTTAAATCTTCAAAACCTGCCATGTTTTCTGAGGGAAGAAACCATCACTTAATCTTTGTCCACTACTCCATTGTGCCTGCAGTAAGCCTTCCACTCTGGAGAGTTTGAAATCCTATGATCAGTACATTTTTAATAACCCACTGTATATCCATATGCCCTGACCTTGTGCCTGGATTCCTTTCACCTAACAGTGCCAGTGGGGTTCAGCAAGAAACAAAATGTGTCTCCATGAGTGTCCCCATGTAGGTGCCATGAGCCTAAACTGTGCCCATGGCCAGTGGAGTTCTGCTCAACACAATCACTCGACAGTTGTGTGGGTCACCCTAAAGCCCACCTCAGTGCAGATGCTCAGATGGTGCTTCTGCACCATTTGAGCTGCCTGAGGGTGAACCTATGTGATGTCCAGCTGCTGATCTGGAAGGAAATTGGTGCTTTAGAGGATATGTGCTATATTTGATGGCTCCCTGATGCCACTCTATTTATCCTACTGTGACTCAAATGACACCAGATGCCTATGCATAGGGAACTCAGTTTCCATGTAACATCAGCACAACAGGTTTCTATATTCTAATTGGTCCTTCTGTGTTCCATCTCTCTGCCCTTGTTGCTTGCTGGCAACACTTCTTCCATTTCAAGATCAAGCGTGTCTTGTAATACTTCTTTTACAGCATCAGGACTGCTGAGGTCACAGGCTTCCATGCTAATTGCTGCAGCTTTTCCTGGTAGTATGTCTGCTCTAGGAGGGAGCAGTCTGCAGAGAATGGTAACTGGGTGTAGTTCAGGTGTTGTGTGGAAAAGGCTCCTGAGTCACAGCCTGCTCCTGTCATCTGACTACACTTTGCCCTTTGGTCAGGACTTTTGGCACTTTTGTAATATGTCCTTGGCTGATACTGTGGCCAAGTTCATCCAGGGTGTGACATGGGCAGGGTTAGCGCACTCCTGCCTGAATTTCTAATAAAACAATGTTCAGAGAAGGTAAATTTCAGCAAACAGCCATAATGACAGTGTAATAGCCATTGTTTTGCTTGTTTGCTTTGTTTTGTTTTACTGGATTATCCTGAGTTTAAAACAGAAGCATTGACATTTACAAAGTCTTGCAGCCTGTGGACAGTGTCAATATTAAAATAATCATCTACACTTTTCTCTGCCACAAGTTTTCAGCTATGGCTGACCAGCTTGGAAGTCCTCTAGTGTGTTTTTGCTCTAAGGGTGTGCCTATATGGGAAAGGTATTCTATAGAAAATCAAGATGTGAATTTGCAGTGCCAATAGCAACATAAGGGTTTCTCTATTTGAACAGCCTTATTCCCTGTCCTGGTCACATCTAAACTGATGGTCAGTGGTGCCTTGTTCTCCCTTTCTATGCTTGGGTGGGGCAGACATCAAACTATTTCTGTTCTGGAAGTCATGTATGTCCATTGCTGCAGCACTGAGCATGAACTGAGGTGCTGACCTGTGCAGACATGCCCTGTGAACTTTGTGCACATTGACTTCATTCATTTCCAAAATTCACTAAGCTAAATGAGACAACTTTTTGAACAAATTGTTGACCTAAGAGTCAGTACTGTGTATCATTCTGTACCATCTTTTCATAAAGAGAGGTCCTAGGGAAAGATCTCCAGACTCTGTGTTTATGGAAGATCTCTGTCAATCTGCTTAGCTGTCAGTAAGATAAAGAACTGCTTACATAAAAAAAATTAAAAAAAAACCCCTAACAAATATGGTTTGGGAATTTTAAAAGATCATACTCTTTCCTCAGAACACGAAGAAGACTTTGTTCAGTGGCTATGTAATAAAAATGAAGGGGGTTGAGGGCTCCTATATAAACTTCCTTCATAACCAATTCATCCCTATCCAACTGTTTTGCAGATGTGAAAAATGACTTGAGATACTCATCTTTCTTTGTGAGACCCTGATGGCAGATCTAAGGGAGCAGTTTGTGCCCCTGTGCCTTGGCCTGTGGAAGGCTCAGAATCCAAATCTTGCTGTTTATTCTGGTTATACATTTAGATAATGCCATGGCAGTACACATGGGGGGACTCTGTCTTCTGTCTGTCTCCACTGTCAAGACTTAAGTTTCTGCCTTCTGGTGAAAGGCTTTTTTTTCCCAGCTGCTTACTCAGTTTGTTGATGAGACAGGTGGAAGAGGAGCAGCCACCTTGCATGCAGCAGGGCAGCTCATGCTGTGAGCAATGTTTTGCCTTTCTTGGTTTGCTCATATGTCTAACAGGAAAGGACTGGGCTCTAATACAAGGAGAGATTGCAGCTGCCTGATTACACTAAGTGCACATAAAGTAAATTATTATTTTACATTTGGCCTTAAGCTCAGCCTTTTTTCCCCAGGCTAATGTGGTTCCTCATACTCCCAAAAGTCTTTCAGAAGTCCACATCATGTAGACTACAATATCTCATATGTTATGTTGAATGCATTACATCTTGCTTCCTTGAGCTACTATTTTGTTTCCACCTTCACAATTTCTCTCTGTATTATTCTCATCCTGAGAAATTGTATATTTTAACAACAAACAAATCAACAAAAATACAAAACCACAATAAAAAAAAATAGCTGATGCTTTACATTTGGTTACTTGTTTAACTGAGTTTCAAAATGATGGGCTAGTGGCCCCAAGGAGCCATCAGTACAGTGTGGTGGGGTTTTTTCCCATACTGTTCTGCTTCCAACTCTTCATAGTTCTTTGAATTTAGGTCTTCTGGTTGAGATAATCCCATGGAAAACAGAGGATGTTTGGACAGTAAAAAGCACAGGTAATTAATGCCTTTAAAGACATCCTGAGTGAGTATACATAAGAAAGTAGAGTGCCAGGAGCTGTCAGTTTGCTAATTGTGGCCAGGGTTATTAATGACATTCTTGAGATAGCTAATTAGTCTTTTCTTTAGCTGAAGCCTAACTAGATGATAAGACCACCAAGACTCTATTTATTCTTTTTCCTAAATACAAAGGCAATATATACCTTTAAATAGTGTGTAGATACATACAAATCAGATAATGTCAGATATGTAAGGATATATTCCAGTTTCTCCTCGAATATGCTGAAAAAAATTATATATAGTATCACCCATAATTATATACTATATAATACTATCACCCATAATTAAGTAGGATGGAAACCAGGGTGTTTTCTCTGCCAAATTCATAGGTGAGGTATATAATGGTTGTATAATGTTCATAAGTGACCTGCTGTGTGAAAGCAGGAGGCTTAATTTAGTGAATACAGGAGAAGGGTGAGTTGTAGCAAGAGATGAAAATGAGTATTAAAATCATATGAAGGGCAATACTTGGTGAGACCAAAATCCAAGTATCCCAGTATTCTCCCACTGGTAGAGTCCCATAACGGGTACTTAACACGCTCAGGAACCCGCTCAGGAATCCTGCCATGCATCTGTGTCCCTCTGGTATAAACACACTTGTCTTCGTTAAAGTATAGCTGTCTGTATTGTGCTTCTCCTTAACTGTCTCTTCCTGTGCTCATCATGCATCTTTCTCCATGTCTGGAGGAATATTTTTAAATGAAATTTTCAGGAATTCTCCTGAACTGCACTCATGAGCAAAATTAAAATAGAAGTGAGGGAAGTCCCAGTGTAAGAGCAGATGAGAGACACATGTGATAACATCAAAGATAGGTTTTAGGAAAAGTCTGAAAGAATGGGCATAAAGATTGCAGAAGGCAAGGTCTTCAAGCAACGGAGCACAGGAGGCCAGTGGTTTGACATTAACATAGAATTCCACCAAAATCTGGCACTTATGATGTTTTAGCCTGGGGCTTTAGTGAAACATGTATTAGTAGAGCATGAAATCTCTATGGCAGAGGTGACATCTGTGTTGACTGGATGTTTTCTATGGCTGACATTTGTGAGTCTGCATTACCCTTAACTAACCCAGCACTGGTTTTTGGGATATGACTGAGTAACAGACAGTGGGGTTGTAGAAGTTTACAAGCAATTCATAAAGGAAAGGAGCAACAGATAAAAATAACAACTTAGCTGCTGTTTATTTCATATAGCTACAGGCAATACATATTAGAAAATGTATTAGAAAATGTCATTCTGCAATGACATCAGGGTCATAAAAGTTGAATGATTATATGAAACTGGAAATTGCTTTGAGGATGGTAAATAGAACAATAAGAGTGTCTAGCAGATACAGTAATCTTAACCTTCCAATTTTTAAATTGCCTGAAATTATCAGTTTCTACACCTCTTAGATAAAAAACTAGCTTAGATGACTCAAGCTATATTTACATGACATAGAGTACATCTGGGAAAAGGTCTATGACAATGGAAGGTACCATTGCATCTTGCTTCTGTGTTTCTCAGACTTTATACAGAGTACCAAACTGTGCCAATACACAATGATGCAAAGGTTGAGGAGCCACTGTCTTCCTGCTACTGTCTTTTACTTGTCACCTGTAGTACTTCTTCCCTCTCCCAAAGTGATACCATTACACTGGGAGAAAAAGGTGGTTTTTCCCACTGAATCCAATTAGCCTATTCTAAATTAGATGTTTGGATTTGTTTTTTTTTAGAGGCTACAGGAACATTTATAATCTCTGCACTCATCTGAGCTTGGGAAATATCTCCAGATACAACTCTGTGGTTGGTGGGGTCTGCAAAGCAAATCGTGCTGGAAGGAGTATGATTGTTTTCTGTTCTTTCTATCTAGTTTTTGGTTTTCTTCTACCTAGTGTGGTATAACTTTCTGACACCCATTTGGGGCTTGGTATTCTATTGAAAAATCAGACTTCAAGGTCAACTGAAAATTCTCACTGCTAAAAGGTGTTTTTTTTGCACATTGGCACACCAGATGTATTGCTCTACCACACACCAAAAATTGTACTCTCACTAAAATGAGTGTGCATGCTCCAGATGTAATAGCTGTCCCTGAAATAACAAATGCACTTAAATTATGTCTTGAGTGTGGTCTCATTGACTTCAGCAGGGCAGGTCATGTGATTAAAATTAAACAGGTAAAGGCACTTTCACAGGTTGCAGTTATCAGGATGTCATTACATGCCCCCAGGCACTCTACAGCTCAGTGAGATCAGCTTTCTTTTGCATAAATAAATAAAAGTTTCAGGATTAAAAAATGTTTTTTAAGAAGGAGAAGGGAGAGTTACAAGATTTTCCACCTTGACTGACAGATGTTGGAAGTGTGAAGAGTGCTGGCATGGGCCTGTTACAGGGGCTCAAGGTCTGCAGTCCTGGCTGCTGCTCTGGTTGTGTTTCAGAGGGTCCTGCAGAGCTCTGTGGGCACAGACAGCATTTCCTGGCCCAAGGATGAGGCTGCCTGCACAACTTACTGGTAACCAGGGGCTGCAGCTGTCTTGGGGCCGACTTGTGTTTTGTTGGCACCTTCACTTTTGATTAGAGGTTTCAGAAGCCTGGGATTTAGCTCCGTCCACAAGATGTAGCATCCTTTCTTTTGATGATTTCTCTGCTCTGTATTGTGTATTCCCCAATGCACAGAAAAATTAAAGGAAGAGTCCTCCTTCTTCTCAATTATTTTGTATGAATTGATAGCAGATTCATTTAAAGTTAGGGCCAAAGTCATGGTCTGTGTAAGCAATTAATTTGGGTCAGCATAGAGTGTTATGAAACTATTGTATAGCTTTTATGTAGTGGTGGATTTGGCAGTGCACTGTTAATGGCTGGATGCAATCTCAAGGGTCTTTTCGAACCTAAATGTTGCTAGGATTCTACACAATCAGGCAAAATGCAGCTACTCTGGCTTACAAAAATGTTATTATTTGCTGCACGTCAGTTTGTTTGAAAATATGTCCTAATTGTGGTAGAGCATAAAAAAGAGTGCAAAGCTTTGTGTAGTTACTGGGACAAGGCCAAAATTTTGTTGTTAAACACGGGCCAAGACTTTTTTTATGATCTCTACAATGAAAAGGATACAGAGTTCAGTGGAATCTGATTGTTCTGCTGAGGGTGATAAAGCATGTCCCATATGTCTGAAAGCCTGTTATTCATATTTATAGGTTCCTCTACCACTGCATTTTTGTGTAGCCAAAACATTATCAGGTAATTAGTTAAAAATTCTAAATGCTACATTTTGAAAGAGTAAACAAGATTCAAAACTGACATTTGAGCAGTGCATGGAATACAAACCTTGATGTGGTTTGGATAGACGTGAGTATTATTGGATGTAACCCGTTCAATGCATTGTTTTGACAGCTTATCCCTCAGAGTCTGAATGAGTTGTAACTCTTTTATACAGAGGCTTCTTCCTCAGATGCTGCCTTAAGGGAATGAAAGATTGGTTTGCAACAGTGGATGGGGAGCTGAAGGTCGGGAGTAAATTCTATTTACTAAAACATTCTGGTGCTTAATCTAATCCTGGGTGAGCTCACTCACACAGCAAAGTTTAGAGAAAGAAAGGGGAAAAACCTTGGCAACTTCATTAAAATGATTGGTGGTATATGCAGGGAAAGAAGAGAAGGACAAAGAAAGGTCTTGCTAGTACAAGAAGGGTAAATACTGGAGAAGATGAATTTTACTTTCAAAATAATAACTGTGTTCTGGTCAAGTATGCCCATAAATCTGTAATAGAGCCTAGGATTTCAGAACTAAACCTTTTTTCTTCCTGAAATAAATTTTTGAGAATATTTCCAGAGATCTGTTTAAGAATCCAATGGAGGAAAAACAGGGCTGGTATTTATAAATTTATTCATCAAACTGAAATTGTGTTTTTCATCACTCATTTAATTTATTTATTTGCAAAGATCCTTCTGACACCAGTAAATTGTTATTCAGTACCACTTGTTACATTTTTTTCAGGATTGTCCGCTGACCTGAAAAGAGTATGGTTTATTAAAACACCTGTTTGGAGACATGATCCAAGATCTCTGCCCCTGTTTCCATTGTTTAACACAGGAGGCTTTGATTTAGTTGGTTGAGTTTTTAAAAATAAGATACGGGTTATTTCATAATTTTCTACTAACATGGTGCTGTTTTTTTAATTTTATGAGTGTGATGATCACAAAAAGTTCAATGTGGGAGGGATATGGACACCATCCTTAGAAATACGCTGTAAGAAATCACCTGTGGAAAGTGTCTCTGCCTTCTCCCAGCAGCACACAGGCACCGTGTTTGTCCAGCTGAGAGGCACTCTCAGAGCCCCCATCCAGCACTGATGCCAGCCCGTGGCAGATTTGGTTCCAGCCTGTGTGCAGCCTCCTGACACTGTGCTGATGTCTGCTAACTGATAGAATCAGAGTTACACGCTGCTGTGGGGAATTTTTTAAACTAATTTTTGGTCAAATTGTAGGTGACACAGGTCCTGACATATTTAGCATGAGGGGAAATGACTGCCAAGTCTCTCGAGAGGCTGCTTTGTAATTGCTCTCACCAAAGCATTGTTATTATCACTAATAAGAGGGCTGGAGCTGAGAAACAGCACTCATGGTTGGGAGCTGGATGTGCAAGGGGAAATGAAGTAAGTAAGGAGATGTCAATGGTTGTCAGCACCCAAATTCTCCAGTGGTGAAAATACAGGAGATGGAATGTTAATTGCTTTCCTGGAAGATGCCTTCTAATATGGGAATTGCTTATATGAGTATTCTGTAGTCCTACAAGCTTTATTTGAAATTCAAAACGAGCTTTTCTCATCAGTGCATACCAGCCAGAGTGACTTTTAATTTCATGTTACCCCACAGACTTCCAGCAAATGTTAATAAGTGATTGTACACAGCACGGGTGTTTGCAGAAGCCACCTCAGAAAAGGTTGCAGAACCATGCTGTGCTATAATTTGTATCGAGATAGTGTCCTGGGATACAAAATTAATTTGTATTTTTGCAGTTTGTTTTCTGTGTGCTTTGCATTTTAAACTACTTCTATATATGAGTCCTTCACTGCCTCAGCAGGTCACAAATATTTAATCTCTGTGGTATGGAGGGAGAAGAGATAAAGCCAGAGCGGCTGCCCAGCCGTGTGCGCACCTGCAGGTCAGGGTGCTGGTGCCTGAGATGAACCAGGAGGATATTTGGAGCTGGTTTTCTTGGGCTCTGTGTAGATACCTGATTGCAGATAGTGAGATAAGAAATTTCTAGTTTGAAAGATGAGGTAAACAACGGGAAAAATGAAGAAATTCACTCCAAATGATACCAAGTGTTATGCAGTACCCACTATACGTAGTGGGTGTACTCCTAGCCTTTTGAGCATCACACACACGAGTGACAGCTGGTAGAAGGGGTTGCCCTTCTTTGCATCTTTGGTTTTCTCCCTGATGGTACCAGTAGCAGAGATCCACATGTGCTTTGGGATTCAGAGCCCAGCACTCACATCTGGCAAGGCTGAAACGAGTGCAGCTAACTATGAAAAGGAGTTTGAAAAGCACAAGTGTCCCTTGTTCGCTGCTGCCCTGAGTGGGCAGGAGCCCCCAGCAGCCCCCAGCTCTCCTTGCCCTCCTCACTTTGCCAGCTCCTGGAGGAGCTATTGCTGCACTGAGGACAGAGCAAGACACCCCCTGCAACATCCCCGCTCCTGCAACCATCCCACGCTGCTGCAGCTTTCAAACTTGCGCTGCTTTGATGGATTAAAACCTAGTAATAATTTACTGATCCGTGAAGCCTGATATTTCATCCGGGAAATGAAAGAGACATTCACAGGATTATACACTCCCACCATCTTATATCATCTGTCTTCCCTCTGGATTTTTTTCAGGCAGCGGTTATATTGGGATTGTGTAGTAAATAGAAAGCAGGAACTTGAAACCGTGCAAGGCTTTCAAATGCTTAATTTGAAAACAGAAATGAACATACAATAACATGCAATTTTTCCTGATTTTTATATTCCAAAATAATTAACGGGGATGAAAACAAGTTCCTTTTCCTCTTCAGGTACTTCAAATGATGTTTGCCAGCAAGAGTCACAATCGTATCTTTGACCTTTTTTTTAATAGAGTGATATTGCAAAGAACTATATTTTTTTATCATTTAGGCTAATATTTAGTTTGCCTAATTCATACATAGAGCTCTAGAGTCTCAGGAGAAAGAAATTAGAATAATGTAAAAATGCAGCACATGGCAAAACATCTTGAAAGAGATGCTTTAAAATGTTGTTTTAAAAAAGTTTTTTATCTAGAAAGTCAAGTAATTTTGAATTAAATAGCCTTAGAAGATTTAAAAGTTCTACATATTCCTTTAAAAGCATATTTTTCATGTGAATTATTGCCAGTACAATGTAGACCCTTATTTTTCAAATAACTTTACATCAGAAATGTATTAATATCTAAAGATGAGCACAAAAGAGTTATTTATTTGTGGAAGTATTTTTTTTACCACAACTAAAATAGTAGACACCAGTTTATTAATTTTACTTCTTCCAAAATTTGAATGTCCAAGCCTTGCTCAAACTGGAGCCTTTTACTGCTGCCAAGAATCCCTAATCAGGAAAAGGATTCTCTCACTTATAAAAAACATTTTTGCCATGACCAAGTGTCACATGTGACAAACAGGTGGCAGTGAGCAGGGGAGCTGAAGATTGGAGAACAGTACAACAGTCTGAATCAAATAGATGACTGGCTGAAAGATAGACCACAAAATAAAAGTTGCCCACTATGGAATTTATGTAATGATGGCACAGCTACCTTGATTTTTGTAATGATGGTAACACTACCTTGTTTTTATTTCATATAATTTCTCAGTTTTTGTTGGATCTTCTTTTTATGTATATTCTATATTGGTTTTAATATATATTCTAGTCAATTTTTTTTCTGTCTGACAGCATGGTAATATTCTTTCACTTTCAAAAAAGGTCAAACCAGCTTTTTTGTCTGAAATCTTAAACAAGACTCTCCAGTCGCCCTGCAAGCTGGTGCCTGCCCCATGCATTGCACTAGTTTATTTACCCCAGAAACTAGTGGTAGACCTTGTAATTTCAATATTGTAACCAGTTGCTGCACAAGTCATTTTACCACATTCCACTCACTCCTAGGTTAATTACTGAAGAAGAAGAATCGGATGAGATGTCACTGCCCTCTGTCCATGGCAGTTGATGGAGGGCAAGAAGCCTCAGGATCCTCTCTTCCTGCACATCCAGCTGGCTTGTGGAGGAGAGCCAGGGTGGGATTCTGGGCTGTACCCAGTGCAGGAGTTTGCCCCCTTGGATGTCCGTAATTATCACCACTGAACTGGCTGGCACATGCAAAACTCACACCAGGGCATGGCATAAATTGCCTTTTGCCACACTGGTGTTTGGGGGAGATGGGGACTTTGATGGAATGGGGGATGGGTGTGTCACACTGAGGAAGAGACATAAAAGGAGGGACTGTTCAGGATGAATTGTGCTGGGAGGAAGGGAAGGGCCAGACCATGCTCTTGGAGGCACATCAGGTAGTAGGAAACAAGGCTATGGGAAATCACACTGGCAAAACTATTCATTTTAGTATATTTGAACTTTAACCAACTACTGGGCTTGAAAACTGGCAACAAGACTTTTAAAATGGTTATTAGAAATATGCAAAAAGCAATAGAGATTTCCTAAAGAGGAAGCTGTTGAGTATCCAGAGCCTTTCCTTTTGAGAGCTGACTAGCCAGCCTAAGGACATGCTGAATGAAAGGCTGACAATAAGCACTAAAGATACTTCTCATCTCCAGGGCTTTAATTTTACCTGTACCCGGCTGTTTAGAAGATATCACAGCCTCTGGAAGGAAGCAACAGGAAACTTTAAACTCCAACAAGGAGATCTTTCTTTTCTGTCAGAGAAAAGGGCAACTTAATTACCCCGTTCTGCTTTGCTCAGCCTTCGTGGAGTTCCTGCTGAATACAAATTCCTGCTGAGCAGGAGTGAGGGCTTAATAGAAGAAGCAGCACTGAGCTGATTCAGTCTGTTTTGAGAAATGATTTATTATTTATTTGCTGCTATCAGTTTTGCCATTAGCTCTATATAGAGAAGTAAACAATATTTTTCTGACACACCCATCAGTCCTTCCTCAAAATGCACAGTTCCTCAGTTCGTAACTGGAGATGGTTTTATTGTGGGGTTCAGGGCATTTTAACTGCACCACTGCCCCTTTGCCTATGGCCTGTCTCTGATGCTGTTGAGACTTTACTGGGCCTAAAAGTTTGTATTTTAATGAAAAAAGGTTTGCTGGTTATATCATTAATCTTTTATGTACCTTCCACCCCATTTTCTTCCCTGTCAAAAGACTCTGTCATCTCTTGCAATGATTTTAAAATTGCAAAAATAGTAATTTTCAAATAGCTGTTTCTGTAGTTAATTTTCAAAAATTGCTTTTCAAAGCTTTGTAATTTTTTGTTTTGTTTTTTTTTCTTGGTCCTTTTGTGTGTTTGAGGGGAAGGGATTGTTGTTGGTTTGGTTTGGTTTTGGGTTTTGGTTAGTGTGTTTTTGTGGTTTCTTTTTTGAAGGATTTTTAGGTAGAATTCCCTGTGTCATTAAGTCCACTATTTTATGCAGCAAATATAAACCAGATTCTTTTTGCAGCACACCCCAAATAAAGTGAATGACTGCCATAGAGATTCAGCCTTTTAAAAAGAAATTGTACAATATTATCAATGGACATGTTGGCTAAAAAGCTAACTTTTAAATTTTTAGATTAAAAAAAATGAAAAGTCTCAGACTGCTATCATTGTTTTTTACCTATTCATAAATAATGCTAATCTTCATAAGTTTATCTAATTCTACTATGGACATTTTGTTATCAAAGAAAAAAGAAAACAAGCCCTTTATGCATGCCAAAGAGCCATTTACAGAATACCATTTTCTTTATCTCACTGAAATTTCGGACAGGGAAGTTGAGTCACTTAGAAAAGGAATTCTGATGTCAGTATTATAAAAATATACATTTTTCTATTGGTGGAGGTTCATAAGCTTGGAAGCTCTCAAAGTTTTTCTGCTATCAGACAAAAACCTGTGAAGAACTCACAGACTGAGGTACTTATTTATTAATCTTCACTTTTGACATTTTATGACCCCACACAGGCCAGATGAGTAATTGTAACCAGATAATCAAACAAAGTGTGAGTAAAAACATTGCCACTGTGGGACAACAGAGACCTAACTTACATTTTCCTTCCTCTGAACCCTTCTGGCTCCCATCTCTGTCCTCCACATCACACTGTTACCACAGTCAATGTATAGCATGACAATGCCATAATCTTTTATGAGAACAATTTCTGTATTTTAAAGAAGCAGATATGCTTTCAGGAACCCAAGAACTTCCTTGGATATAAAATTGAAGCCCTGAGCTCCAGAGCTAAATCCTAGCTGCTTTGTTATTAATTAGATGTGTAAATCATTTAAGACAGCTGAGAGTGGCTGGTCAGCTTGAGCCTCAGGAATAGCAAGGGGAATGCTAGATAAGATAAGAAGGTGATTATCACTTACTGGAGGAAAAAAAAAATAACAGGTAATGTATTGCCTAAGGAGGAGGGAAAGGTTGATGGGGGGAGGGAGAAGAGCTACCACAACATTCCATTAAAAGTGTTCCATTAAAAATGTTCCATTAGAAAGTCTGTGGACTCCCAGTTTTATGGATTTGAGTTCCTACCATTATCTTTTGAAAGTGCTTTGTTTACTTAGTAAGGAACAGGACAAAAGAGGAAGCAGTGAAACAGAATAAGAAAGCACTTCTGCTCTGCAGCCTCAGGGCTGGAAAGCCATGCTCCTCTAGGGCAGGACTCAAAAAGGATATGCAGCACCTAAAAAGTTTTAGCATGTAAAAAGGTTTACCAAAACGGTACTGGAGAAGAAAAAAGAAAATAAATTTTGGCTGTGGAATGAGCCATTGTTTGAGGTGGAACCAGCTCCACAGCTGGGCAGCTGAAGGACAAGGTGCAATACATTGATTTTCAGTTACACAAATCTCATTTCAGTTCAGTTCAGTTGCACAAGTCTCGCAGAGCTCTTTTATATGACATTGTATGTATGTACCTAAAGGAGAATTGCCAAGAACAGCTAAATGGGAAAGAGGAAAATTCTTTATCAGAAAACAGATATATAATAAAGATTATTAAGATGTATCTTACCAAGAAACCATTATTGTAGGGAGGCTCTAAGTGAGATAAACAGTAAGACAGTTTGTTCATTATAGCACACTGTGCATTGTATATCATAATAACTGCACTGTACTGATATTCCAGAGCTTCCAAGTAGCTTTACATTGTTGTTTCTCTTTTTTCTCTATAGGCTCTTGATTCAGGGACAAGATCATCCTGTGATAATAAAGATTTGAGCACAGGATCTTTGAAATTATTTGGCTAGTTACAATGCTGTAGAATGTCCTCTCACAATAATTTCTATTCTATAGTTTATCTTCTGACTGTAAATAGAAGCCATTAAAAAGCCTTATGAGTCAACACTTTGGCACAGCTCTATTTATAACACACCTCTGTACATTGTTGTGAGAGATTGTCTGATTATGCTTTATATTCTGACATTTAAAAAAGCATATTCTGAGCTTTATATTCTGAGCATTTAAAAAGCTCCTTAAAAGCTTAAATCACAATAGCACAAAATAATTTACTGTTGTTTGAAGAAGACTTTCAAACAGCTCTCCAGATGCCTCTGAAGCGAGTGTTGACTGTGCCTGCTGGTGTGAAAGCTGGAGGATAGTGAGGCCCATGAGAGCTCCTCAGCACGTGGGATCAGCCTGCTTCCATCAGTCCACATGAGCCATAGGCTTGGCTTTTTCCATGCTATGTGAGCTATTTGTAACTACAGAGAGTATCATGTTCAATGACCAGTGGCAGAGGCAATAGATAAAATTTGTAGAAATTTCAGCTGTACCTTGCTCAAGTGCAAAAAATTCTCAAAAATAAACTTAGCTTTAGAAAAAGAGAGCAGTCCTCTGGTATCTCATATCTGAGGCTATTTCTCCAGCTCCTCTGGAATTTCCATGTCCTTTATAGTCTCAGGGGTATTTCACAATAACAGGAATCTTCCAGCAAGAGTCTGAGTAGTGCCAGAGATTCAACAGAAATGTGGTCTGAAGTGGCCTGAATACCAGATCCTGTGCTGTGCAGCTTTCTGCAGTATCAAAGAATTTGAAGTCTACAGAGAAAACCTCCTTTTCCATGCCAGCCAGCCTAGGACTGAGTGTCACAACTCGTGCAGCCAGTGGCACCACATCCCCTCTAAAGCTTTGCCCTGTGCTTTAGCATCTCTACCCATCAGAACAAGTAAGACCCAGTGCTCACTTAAAACCCTTCCTTGCTCCAGCCTTTCCAGGCTGAAGGCTCTTCTCCAGAGAACAGACAGCACCACATCAACACAGCACCACATCAACACAGCCCCACTGGGAGCAATGGTCTTCACCCACTGTGAATTGGTTGATGGACATGAACCTCACAGCCACTGTGAGTCATTCTGGCCCAGGGACTCTTGCTTTGGGAATTTAACCTGGTCCCAAGCAATGCCCAGATGGGAGCTCTCAGCCACTCCTTGCCTGGGAGAATTGTCCTCCAAAGGGTCATCAAGAGCATAAATCTTTTACAGCAAAAAGGAAAAAGGGAAAAGCAGAGTTTTCTTCAGCAGTGTCAGTCCTACACAAAGTCTTCTAGTGGTGTTTGAACTGATCCAAGCTGGTCTTTTATTCACGGGGTATTTGACAAGAGCTACAGCTCTCGAGCCAGTCCCAGCTGGAGTCACTTGGCACTCTGCTCTCAGCTGTGGCAGGTGTATGTGCCACCTTTGGCTGGCATTATTCCCAGAAATACACAGGGAGTACAAGTGATACTGAAGAGACACAATATTTGTCTTACATGTTTTCCCCCAAATGTTTTGGTTCTTTAACTGTATTTGCTAGAGCCCTCCAAAGCTGTCATGGACCTTAAAGTTATTTCTCTATCACAGAAAACTTTCTACTGGTCATAAACTACTTCTGGGTTTTAGGGAGGTCATTAGTCACTTTCTGGAAGAACACAGTTCAGTAAAGTGCACCGGGACACAAAAAATATTTCTGGCAGAAGACATCCACAAGAAGGGTGATTCACCCCCAGGAGGATTACAGTAAATTACAAAGCAACCTGGAAAGCTGACAGCAGGGATGAGTGCAGGAAAGCAAATATGATTTTATATAGTAGGAACTTGATATATGAAGGGAAATTAAGGTCAAGTTTAGAAAATGATGACTGAGCAATCAAACAACATCCATCTCATTAAAGCAAGTTTATTTTCAGTTTGTTACTTTGCTATAACTTTGTTATATTTTCCTGCTATATCTCTAGTCTTTGATGAAGGAAGCTGAATAAAACTGTCTGTCAAAGAAGGTTTATTTTACTCATCTTTTGAGATATGTGAGCCATATGTACACACCAACAGCAGGGCATCTTTCCCACAATACCATGACCTGGAGGATCTTCTTGCTTGCAATAACTGCAGATGCATACCTGAGGCTGCTTCCTCTGCACATATCTCCTGTGGCTGCTGCAGGGGCAGATCAGGGCATCCTGGCAGCTCCTCCAGATGCAGAAACACAAAATGCACCATGATTGAAAAGAAGGGCAGGAGCGAAGGCTGTGCCTGTGCACATCAGGAGCACATCAAGGAGAGTGGTTTGGGATAAGAAAGTCTCTCTTCTCCTTCATGTGATTATCTACAGATACATTCACGCTGTGGGTCACTGCATGAATCTTACTTTCCCAGAAAACTATCAAAAGGGCCTGGCTCTTTGAAAGCTAAAGAAAAGAACAGGATGCATGGACTGAAAAGTCTTTGTTATGAAAGGTGTAAGGAGTGGGCTCAAGTCTCACCAAGGAGTTTGCTTGCAGAGGAAACACTAAAAACTCTCTTCAGCTAAGTGACAATACAGTAAGATGAGAGAACACTGAAAACCCCACATTTTGTGGATACAAGGCAGGTGTGTGCTTCCTTCAGTTGTGGGAAGTAGGTCTGCACCTTTTACTAGGTACTGATGATACTCTAAAAGAGGATTTTAATAGAGATTTACACATGGCTGAAAATCTGGTCTATATAGCCAAATACTTTTTAATAGAACTCCTCCTGCTATTATTGAGAATGCCATTACCAAGAATAAGCAAACTTGCTTTAGTTTAAGAGCTAGCCCAGGATCAGCCATCACTCAACTGCTTTTACGACATCCAGGTGAATGGAGGGGGTTGGATGTTCTCCAATGGCTCTTGTGAATTTGAAAATCTGTTTGGCTATTAGTGCATGGCTATAGAAACATCAATCACAGTATTATACCTCTGCACAAGTGCCAGGAAAAAAACACTGTCAGAATGTTTCTTTGTTCCTATGTGTATTTAATAATAATACATTACCTTCTGAGTTACCTCCTTTAAATAGGAGTATCTGCCTGCAGAGCAATGTGCTGTTGGATTAAAGCTACAAAACATGCAGACATCAGCAATATATTGTTTTCTGGCAGCAAGGGTTTGTTGCACCTTGTTAGTAAAGAATTTCATTTTCAGCCCAGTATATTGAGTGCAGGATAGGCTGGCCCCTCAGGCTTTAAATTAGTGTTTTAAATGAGACAGAAACATTCCAGGGAGGAGAAATTACCTGAAAATCACACATCTTCTGGCATATTATTCTATTCCATAATTTTCTACTCCATACCTGAATTAAATCAGATTTGTATATCTATTCCTATTTCAGAAGGATATTTTTCTAAGTTTCTGATGTCAGAATGAAGGACCAAAGGAAAGAGATGCAAAAAGAACCAGAGAGAACTTCCATTTGCACATAACAAACATGTTATAAATACCAAATTAAAACCAAGGTTCAGTAATTATGCTAGAGGAATCATCAGGACTTAGAGACAAATACAGAGCCTAGAACACTGATACAATTGTTTAACAAGATGAAAATTTTGAAATCTGGATGCTTTTGCATTTCAGAAATTGTGTACTGAGAAATTTGAAATGAAAATAGTTGATTTCTTAAACCTGCAAATTTATGTAAGATATGGTGGAAAGTAATTGTTTAATAATTATTACTGCCCAGGTTTTCTTGTTATTCTTTCCTTTAACAAGGAGTAACAGATGATTCAGTGCAACTGTAAGGACTTTATAATATTTATGTGCTTTATTCCTTGGGGGGACCCATGACACAAAGAGTAAATTTTCCATTGTCAAAGTTTCACACAGAAACGTCCTTCCACATGAAAATAACATGTTTGAACATTAACGTGCAACAAAAAAAGTCCAGTTACAGACAAGACTTTAATGACATTGTGCACAAGGCTTTAATGTCTTATCAACTCTGATTTGGGGCCTAAAAATGGCATCTGCCATTTTAGAAACACACAAATGACAGTGCACTTTAAAGGAAGTTAAACTAAAGGATTGTTTAATTTTACCTGAATAAAGGAGGCATAGAAAGAAATAGGATCTACAATCATCTAGGCCTCATGAAGAGTGAAACCCAAGATATTACCCAAACAGCTTCATATTGTTTGAATAATCCTGTGAAAACAAACATTTTAAGGATTTTAGATTTCCATTCCATTTGAAAATGCAGAAAGCTTGTGTCAGTTCTGTATTCCACATTCACCCTTGGCTGTTATCTCATGTCCTTTTGCAGCATGAATTCTGATGTGGTTGGAGTGACGAAATGCAGCTGATAAAACAGAAAATTCTGTCCCTGACTTTCAGCCTTCCTAACATCAAGTCTTGGAGCTACTGATCAACAGAAAAGGTAATTTATTTAAATAATGGATTTTGGGAAATGAACAGTGACACAGTACAAGGTGGAAGAGGATGTTGCTTCTGTTATATGTTCACACGAAATAATTTGTCTCTGCAAAAATAATCAATCCAAGTTCCAACTTTATAACATGACATTACAGTATAAATAGATACTTTTTAATCCCACTTTGGTAGGAGCTTGCTAGTGGATTGCCTAGGACAGACCTACAGTTAGCATGAATGAATAGCCATGGGGAATTGTATTACTTTTAAAGGAATTTTAGTTCTTATAATGAAAAATATGGGGAAAAGTCAATCACTAAAATGCTACTGCACTACCACTACCAAGGTTCCTTGCTGTGCATATTCTGAATATTCAGGAATTCAGACTAAGGTGGTGTGCTTGCTTGGGCATCACTTGGGAGGAATGAGGGCTCACTTGGGAAAGACAGCAGCACAGGGCAGGAGAGTGAGGCCAGGACCCCAATCCAAAAAAAATTGCTTTTCAGATATTTTAGCTGCAGCTGCAGGTGAACTTAATTGAAATGGCGATTGTTCACTACTTCTTGTGAGTCTTCCCACAATTTCAGGAATGTTTTTTGGAGGTTACTTCAACACAAGTAAACATGTGGGATAATGATTGGTGTGTCCACTAGAAAATATGAGAAGCACTGCAAAGCCCAGTTTGATTTTATGCAGGGTAAGCATACATTTCTGTGACTGCTCATCAAATCCTGCTATAGTAATTCTTCACGTAAGTTAGAATTCATTTTCTTCTTGCTTCATGTGATTAATCTTTTAGTGAAAGAAGAAGAAGAAAAAGATTTCTTTCCACATGGATTATCATCCAAAATCTTAGCTCTATGACACAGATGAATTACCATGAGTGTTATTTGTTGATGCACAGTCTTGGCGAACACAGCAGGATGTGAGGAGCTCAAGGTCAAACACTGAGGCAGCACTGAAAGAGAAAACATGCCCTGCTCGTCCTGATTCCTGTTCCAGCACCTCTCCGCTGGTTCATCATCCAAATTAGTGTGGGCACGAAGAGAAGGCTTAAGAAATATGCCAAAAATCAGTGTACCTAGGCAGATGATAGAAAGCAGAGGAGAATGTACCATGTCTTTGAGTGCCTGCCCCTGCTCAAAGGCAGGCTTATTTATCCCTGGCTCTGCCAGTTCTGTTGCTTTTTTGTCCGACCTGTTCTTAAAAAACAGCGCTGGCAATCCCCTCCCTTCGTTAGGCAATGTCTCCTGGGAACCGGGCTGTATATCCCAGGTCTCCAAATTTGCCTTTCATTGCAACAGCTCTGGGGAATTGCCATTCACAGGCTGACTTGTTGTGGCTAATCTTCGTAGAACTCCATGAGATAAGACACTGTGTGGGCTGCTGCCATCCAGGGCGTTTTGTCCCTGGGTAAGGGTTGGGGCAATGAGGCAGCTTTTGCATTGGCTGGTGAAGGATGGCTGTAAACTGCGAGTGTGCACGCAGGGCTCTGCTGGTGCACACAATGTGTAATTCTGGCAGCCACAGCCCTTCAGCAAGGGTCAGATGCAGAGCTCTGGCCCAGATGGAGAGCTGGGCTCATGTTCCTGTGGGTAGGCACAAGTCAGCAAAGAGTTTCAGATGGTCTTTCTGAGAGAGCAAGAGCCCTGGCAGCTTTGGAGGCAGGGGAAGGGCAGTCTTAGGAGTGAGCAGGGAATTGGAGGGAAACAAAATATTCAGAAGTTTGTAAATTTTAAGATGCTACAATACAGAAATGATAGGGCTTTTCCTAAATAAAACCCAAGGGATGGTTTTCAACCTTACAGCCCTAATGGCAGAGAATAAAATATTAATACATAACATTTCTTTTTCTTTTTTTATTGAGTCTAAGTGGGCGCTTTTTTAATACCACTCCTTATATACCCAGTACTTATTCTGTCTAAATATCAGTACATCAGTTAATATCTGTAAATCAAGACCAACATGTGTCTCTGAGCACATTAGCCATTCCTAGTGACTACATCCATTGTAATGAATATTATATTTTAATAATTGATGTTTCACATGCCCTATTTTTCTCCTCTTTGCACTGGGACCTTCTCCAAATGCATCTGAAGCACTCCTGGTAAATGGAAGGTAATGATGAAGTGAAACTACAATGTAATCTTTTCCCTTTTGCAGATGGACAGAATTTTCATGTTAAATTAGAGTCAAATTTCAGCTCAGTCACTGAATTCCTGTTACAATGCTAAGGAATTGAGGATTTGTGATACCTTCTCCAAATTCACTAGAAAGGAAATCATGAAACATTCATGTAAGTAAATTACAGCTCCACACCCTATTAGTCATAGAACTTGAAAGTAATTTGAAATCTTGAGTATATATTAATTATTGAACAATGAGTGAAAATGAAAGAAAATGGGGGCTATAACTTGTGCTTCACCATTTGTGTAAATTGCTACTGTGGTACTTCTGTTCAGTAATTTCAGGGCAGTGTTAAAAGAGCAGCAGAGACCTGTAATATTTAAAAACAGTAGGATCCTTATTACATAGCAAAGCCAGAAGGCACAGCAGATCAAAGATGAGAAAGGACTTAAAAGGGAATGTGGATGGTTCCAGTTAGTCCCACCTCAGCTCATGGCTAGGTTGAGTTCTATACCTCTTCTGGTTGCCCTTCTTCCATTTGGTGGGTGGAGAAGGACACATGAACACATTTTGTTAAAGACAGCTGGGGCAAGCTGAGAACAAAGATGTGCCCCAGCATCACTTCTGGAAGTGGATGTAAACTCTGTCCAAGAGATGCCATCCACAGGATGAAAGGGTGAAAGATTTTTTATAATACTTATAGGGATAGGCTATATATAGCAGAATAGCTATATATAGATACACATTCAGCCTTTAGAATAGGTGTACGGGTTACACAACCTTGAATTTTGTAAAAGGTTTTTTCCTGGTATTGAGGTTTTTGTATATTCCAAATTTTTATGTGGCTATTTGCCTAAACAATTTTAGGACCTTTCTTTAAAATTTTCTCCTTTTCTCAGTATGAGGATTTGAGTAGCACTTTTTTTATGTCCAACACCCAAGTCTCATTCAATTTTCTGAACTTCTCAGCACCTGTGCCTTCACTCATTAGCTCATCATATCCTGCAGATTTGACTTCTGGAATAATCTTTAATATGGGCTTTTTTTTGTTCATCTTTCTAGTTAATTTAACCCCATATGAGGCATGACTGACCTCCACAGCCACCACTTTCATGGTAACATCATGTTTTAACAAGACTAGATAAAAATCCTTTTTTTGTTTAGGAATGTGTTTCTCCATTGCAAAAAAAGTTTCAAGGCAATCAAACTAGATATCTGATTTTCATGTCTAATTGATACCTAGGAACTAAAAACCTTCCATTGTAGTTTGTTGCATTTACCTTCCTATAGTATTAATATCTTTTCTAGTAACCTCAAAGAATTTTTTTCCATGCCATAACCACTAATGAAGAGATTACAGCAGTCTGCTGTTTATTTCTCTTTTTTCATTATTATTTCAATCTCAGAGATCAAATCTTAATTGCTATTTGATTGTGTTTTAGTTTTCTCTACAGTATTTATTTTTACATTCTGCACAGTAGCTCCAATTCCAGTTTTATTTTCTGGACTTCATGAACTTGCACATCAATTTCTTAGTTGTTTCTCACTGGTATCTCTTAGTTTCCTACATGGAAACTCATTAACCACACCTTCTATCAGATGACTTTTACAAAAATCATTCTTTCTCCCAGTTCTGCTTCTTCTGTCCTCTCCCTTCTTTCTTTTTTATTTCTTTCTGATCAATAGCTGGGGTCTCCAAGATCCTCTACCAATCTTCTCCCTTTAGTCCATAAATTAAAATTCGTAGTCATGCACAGACCTCACACACAGACTTTGATAGAGTTCAAGAGGAGTCTTTTCTCTACAAGAGCTTTCTGATATTTTCTAATGAAAAACTTTCTTCTACTATCAAACTTTGTGCTCTTTTAGTATTTATTGTTTTGACATGTCACTTCATTAAATCCAGCCAAGCTACAAATGTCTGTTCGCTAATGAGTTTTCTAACCCTGTCTATACCAGAACTGTTTCTTGGCTGTTTTCTCTGAGAGGATATGATCCATCAATTTAAAGAAAAACTTAGGCTGGCAAAAGGCAAAGCTGTAAAAGGCAGACAAATTTTGCATTTGTAGTTAATTTTAGAATGAGCTGAAGAGCCTTTTGGCACGTACAAGCTGTACTTTCATAATGGCCACACTGGCACAGCCTACGTAGCACTGGAAGGGCCAAGTGGCAAGTTCTCTCTGCAGGCATGAAATGAGACACTGGCCCTCATCTGCAAGCACACACATGAGCCTTGGAGTGCTCTTTGCTCATTGTCACAGGAGACCTGTGTGAGAGGGCTCCAAGCAGCACTTTGGAGACAGGCCAGGCAGCTTAGGTTGCCAGCCGAAATGAGCCGTTCACAAGCAGGTTAGCTCGTGTAAGTTATCTGGCACCTAGACAAAAGTCAGGCTGAGAGGAAACAGGAGTCCTTTGTGAATGTCTCACAAATAAGAAAAGAAACTAATTTAATCAAGCCCTCTAGAAAACAGTATGATCAGTTTCATTTTTAAGTCAGAGCAGTCTTACTGAACTGGCTGTAAAAATATAAATACAGATTTATGTAGTGACAACTTGCTAGCTATCTTTTGCAAAACCATCGTGCCATTTTTAGATAGTTAATTAAGTCCTTTAGGTTTCAGGGCTCCAGGAAGTGATAAGGCAGCTTGTGAAAAGGCAGCTTGGGAAGTTTGGGTGCTTGCTGCTCGGCAAAGTATGTATAGGATACCTTTGTTTATTCCAGGTGAGATGGACTGCACATTGCCATGCTTACAGTGGCTAGGTAGGACTGGCAATTCCTTGAAAAAAGGTAGAGCTTTAAGAGTCCAGGAGAAAAGGGGGAATATTACTTTTCCTTTTACCTGCGTGAATATAATACATGACTTCTTGATTTATAACATGAAATTTCTCTGCATGCTCTTCCGTGTGATTGAAAAAATAGATATAAAGCTGCTGATTAAAAGTATAACCTCAAAAATAAAAATTCACCAGAGGCTTACCCTCCAGCTCACCAAGGACATTGGTCAATGCTCAGCAAAGCCTCTTCATCTCACCTCTCACCTCACCTCTCACTCTCACCTCTGGAGAAGTCACAGAATAACAGAGTAAGTATCTGGCTTCCTCCTTGTTTAGGCTTTTAACCCCATTGTGCAAGCTCAGGGAAGAAGAAGCAATGATATAAGTAGGTAAATTAAAGACTGAGAACACTTCTGGTCTCAGTCCCTCCTTTTTTTCCACTCCCAAATTAAGAAAAGGTATACCAGGATTTTTAATGAGTATCAAGAGGTTAAACCAGGACATGACTTTTAGATGTGACCTGAAATGTGGCTTACTTTGCTGTTTTCTTTTCACCTGGCTGCTCTGACCTCAAATGGGGTTGTGGGAATTCAGTTTTCTTGCATGGGACATGACATCTACAGCATGAATTTTTCTTTTGTTATTTAATTTAGCACTGCAAAGCACCCACCAATTCTATTTGAGGGTCCATCAATGCTCTTAATGTTGCACTTTGGATAGCCTGTTTATTTCAACAGATAGTCCTCATAACATGATAAATTTAAAATGCTGATGCTAGTGTTTGACATTACACCAGCAGTGCCAAAATAAGATTGAGATAAGTGGAGCCATTAAAAACATAGGGTATTACTGCTGGAAAAATTCTATTTCCTCTTTCAGCTTTTATATAAATGACAGCATACGCAGTTTACTGAAACTACTAGATGGAGATGTTTTCATTTTTTGTTTTTTTCATTATTTGTTTTTTATGATCAGCATTTCACAAAGAGTGAAAATGATAGCAAAGGCCTTTTTCATTCCTTAGTTTTAATTTTCTGACACTGGACATGCCAGCACCTGTGTGTGAGGAGTGCTCACCTCTCACCACACAATGCCAGAGGGCTGTCCAAGCTCCTTCCTGCTCTCACTAAGTGAATGTGCTACCCAGACACTGGACACTGTTGATGGTGTGGAGCAGGGAAGGGCATTCAGTCATGGTACATGACTCACTGCTGAACCATCACATCAGCTGGTATTAGCTCTGACCCCTAAACCATATAAATCCTATTTAATATATGCCTATTCGAATACATGAAAAAAATGGGCATAGTGAAGATAATATGAAGGAAAGGAAATATCCTGCAGACAGCAATGTTATGGGCCCCTGCTGTGACATACACAGTGTGTAGCTGGTGCTGTAGGTGCATTCTTATTTTACCTGTTATATGCCAGGAAACTTTCCCAACTTTGTTCTGCAATCCCCCACTGCATGTTCTTGGCAGCACCTTGCTTTTATTGTGGTGCAATATCTCTTTACACAAAGTACCCAAGGACACAATGCAACATTAGTTTCTACCTTGAGACAAGCATTAAATACCATGCACTAAATAATAGTCAACAGTACCCAAAAAGATTCCCGCGGGAGAGGGAAGTGTTTCCCTGTTTCCCCACTGCAGGTGTAGGCTCAGCAGTACCATCTTTTTGACTCTTCCTCTATAAAAATTGCCAAAAGCCAACCAGTTCCATGTTTTCTGAGAGAAGAAAAGCCCTTTCCTCCTCTAGAAGTCATCTGATGCTTGCTGATGGAGGGATATCCAACTCAGTCAGTGAACTTTTGAAAGCACCCTTTTGGCCCTGGAAGTTAATTTAAAATGAGCTGCATTTTTGATGCTGTCAGAAAGCTTGGCTGGTTAGTCCTCAAAGGTTACAAACAACAGGAGAGAAGGGAGGGTTCCTGTTGTGCTATGGCAACTGTCAAAAACTCGTGTACACATTAGCAAGATCAAACGTTTGCTCAGCCTGGGAAAGAGCAGGTAAACACCACACTAATCCCTCTGGAGCTGAGAGACACACGGGCTGCCGGGATGTGCGGCTTTCATCAAGAGATGCAAGAAGTCAGTCAGGATTCGTTCTCTCCTTGCAGTTTATTTATTCAAGGTTCGTGCTTTGCAAGGCTGCCCCACTTGTTCCTTGTCATGCAGCTGCACTGATTGAAGTACAAGGGAGTGTAGCACAAAGGGAGAAGGAAGCTTCAAGAGGTCAACTTTGCACTTAGAAAAGCAGGGAGCAAGCTGATAGCGAGGTACCAGGGATCTGTAAGTCCTGGCTGCAAGCTCTGCGCTTCCTTAACCATCAGACTTATCTGGCTCTAGCAATCTGTTCCCAACAAGCTGCACTGGGTGTTGGGGATGCATTTATAGCACACGATAAAATGCCTTTGAGCCGATCTAGAAAGTACATCCGTCATCATGAGCGATTTGGTGCCTGAATCAGGGCTTCCCTGTGGACACCTTCTTTCCTTTGGGATCCAGGTTCCAAAGGCTGGATTTTTGTATGATCCCAGAAAAGCTTAAAATATACTGGTTAACTTGAGTGAGAAATGACCAAGCCTAGGTTAATTTTATATCTTCCCAACAGTACTGAAAAAAGACTGTGAATCTCTACTGAAACCTGAGACAGTACTACAGGCTGTGCAGAACACAAGCATAAAATTACTATTAGCCTTGGATGCATAATTATTTTCAGGTCATGTGAATTAAAGGAAAAAAGCCTCTGAAATGTTATTAAGTATTGAGGTGGACATCTCAGAGGTGCCTTCACTTTGAACCAAGCCAGGTGTGTACTGTGGAGGAAAAAAATGTCCTGAAGAAAAGGCAATGTGAGATCCTGGTGATACTGGAAAGCTGCTTCCTTGTTTATCCAGATCCATCATCAGCTAAGGAGCAGTGGTTTAGCTTCGCTACCCTGGAATATGTTAAGAGAGACTTGTCTCTGTGTAAATTGTTTAGGTTTTCTTTTAAGTGTCTTTCCTAATTTGTTTTCATAAAGCCTTAATCAAAACTTTATAATAAAGTAAGGAAAGATACATTTAGTAGAGTTTACTGGGCGTTAGTGGTTGGTAAGGCCTTCTGAACCTGAAGGAAATACTGCTTCCAGAAAATGAAGATGTTTAAATGAGACAGTGTGTGCAGGGGCAGAGCTGCCCCCTCCATCCATCCTGCTGAGCCAGACACACAGCCAGGGATGCAGGACAAGCAGTGGCTGTGGAGCTGTTCTCAGAGCTTAGTGGCCAGGACATTTTGATAAGGTACAGAAGAAAACCAGGCTGCATTCCTGTGCCCTGCAATGTTTACAGGTGCTTCCTGGACAAGAGAGAGAAAAAATAATTTGGCTTTCTTAATCTGAAGGAGATGATACAGACACTGCTTCACCAACACAACCCAGGTGGAGATGCAGAATCACACATGCCCTGAGCTATGGAGACCTGGCCCATTCTGCACCTTCTGCACTGAAAATGTGTCCTCAGCCTCAGGGCAACTGATAGAGGGGACAGTGAGGAATACTCTTCCCTGTCCAAAAGTAAGGGAGTTTTGGATTGGAAGTACAGGAATGCGCCTCAATCTGTTTTTTCTCTCTGAAATTTCTTAAAATGCATCAAAGACATTGATCAAAGTCCAAAATTTACTTTTGTTCCCTTGAATCCCATGGTCTGTTGCTTGTGTGGAAAAAATTATGGGTTTTATGCTCTTAAGGGGAGGAGATAATGAAAAATTCAGAGGGCTCACAGCCTGTGGTGAGGTTGATAAACTGGCTGCTAATGAACTGCCAGTTCTGAGAGCAGGGAGTGAGTCTTCATGCTGCAACCTGTGACTGCAGTGAGCCTTGCTCTGCGGTGCTACAGCCACCTCACATGGTAAGAGGATGGTAGATGACTCAAAACAAAGCACAAATGCTTCCAAATTATTTTGGCTTATTTTTTACTTTAAAATGTGAAAGTCACAACTGCAACTGGCAAATTTTTACCTTTGTAAGAGCTGTCCTTTTTCTAGATTTTTCTAGCATCTGGTAAGTAAAAGGGACCTTAGGCTACAACTCTTTACCTTTACTTCTACTACATCTTGAACCCAGAGAAATTAGTGAAGGTTTTCTGGAATAAAATGTCTGAACACACTGAAAAATTAGTGATATGTTCCCGATATGACAGGTAATCCAGTTTATATTTCATTGTTTGCTTTGTAAGCAGGGAAAGCTTTGCTCTTACAAGATTTTTTTCTTACAGTTCTTAACAACAAGATGAATGTATAGCATTTTGTGAATGTGACAGCTGAGTTCTGTTTCAGTGCTCTTTAAAATAGTCTCTGCTTTCCCTCTCTTTAAGAAAAATCAAGGAATTATCAGGGATTTGCTTTTTCACGACAAATGCAAATTCACAGGATAACAGCTGAGCCTCACTGATTTAAGGCTTCACAGCCCTGTCTTGTAAACATTAATGGCATTTGAGTAGTCTGCCTCCTCACAGTCACACAGAAAGTATTAAATGTTGGGGCAGTGGGGGAGGCAGGGGAGCCCTTTAGTTTAAGATGCTGTCCACAGTTTTACAGCTGTCATGAAAGTTCAGTCTAACATAAGATTGATAGAGTTTGGAGACCTTTTTTATCTGTTTCCTACCTATATAAAATAACTAAAAAAACAGACAAGAAAGCTTCCTAATAAGGCAGTCTAGATGTGAAGAGCAAATTAAGGTCAATTCCCGAACAAAATTGAAGCATGAGCGACTTTTCTTTTTCAAGTAGTTTTACTTAAGTTAATAGCCATGGTTCCTTAGTTTATGAATAATTCATGTGTATGAGTCTCCACAAAACTTGAGCTTGCAGGTTACAAACTTGTATTAAGCACTGAGTGGCCTAAAAATACATTGGTAAAGAAGTACAGAACAACTTTTATTTGGTGCTAAAGACAATTTCAATGCAACAGTTAATTATTGTGAATAAAGATGGTTAAACAAACACCATCTACATAAGCAGAATGTAGTAAATATCTTCAATATGTTTTCAACCTGCTGTACTGCATATTATGCCTTCATTTTATGCAGGAAAATTTTAAGAAGGATGTGATTACATTTCTGCAAAGGAAAATGCACACACATATAGCAGTATATATCAGACAAAGGTTTTGGCAGAAGAATGATGACTCCAATTAAAAATCTTATTTTTTTTCTCTCTATATCCACCAGTATGTTCTCCACACTTCTGAGCAAGGTGAGCCAAAATTCTGGAGGCTTTGTTCTGGTGATGTTTTTTCAGTGGTGGCCATTCCTGGTGATTCCCACCACCTCAGTGACAAATGGAGAGCAGTATCAGCCTCCCTGGTCCCCACTCCCTACAACTAATGTCTGTTGGCATCGTTCAGGATATTATACAGCTTGACAAAACAGTATCTTCAACATGAATGAGGAGTCTCACCTGGAAACAGGATCCTAGGAGGTCCTGTCTTTATTAGATCCAAAGTTCTCTTTAAAGTGAAAGAGGCAACTTGCAAGACCTGATGAACTCTTCCATTTTCCTTAGTCAGACCGCAGTCACTCCCCTCTGCTTGTAGGGTTTTCCCACCCATTGTTCTTCCATCTGCTACACACAGCAGGGATCATGGAAGCAGGGGCTCAGCAGGAGAGCACAGCATGGAGGCAGAGGTCAAGCCGGGAAGGGAAAAAAAAATGGAGAGTGAAGAATAATGAGGAGGGTTACGTGTCAGGAAAGAAGAAGAAGCAGAGACTGTAGGAAGGTGGGAAGGGAAAGTGCCAGTGCTTGTGGGAAGTCTGTTAAGTTCCATCTGTCTGTACATGGACATGCTAAAAAGGAGGCTGAAATGGCATCTCCTCCATTCTGTGACTGCTACAGATTTCAGTCATGACTCGGTGAGGCCCCTGCATCAAGTAATTTTTGTTCCACCTTGGCGCATGTTCATTGGGTTTGTTTTGAATAACTGACATGTGACAGACCCATCACATGCTAAACCTCTCCAGGAAAAGCTGAATGAGTGTTTGTTTGGTTGGTTTGTTTAATCTATATACCATATCTGTTACACACTGTGTGCCAAAAAATATTTAGTGCTGAAGAACAGGATTAGTGTTTTGGAATTAGAGTGAGTTAAAGACGTCATCTGCACTTAGCAATGACAGGTTGCAGTGGATATAATCCAGTCCTTTGCACTCAAGAGTTTGTACTCTTGAAAGGCAGCCACACTCAAGAACAGCACTGTGAAATTTCCAAAAAATAAAAAAATCCTCAGCCCAAAGACAGGTTGCTCCTGTCAGTTTACAGAACCTGAGAATATGAATACACCTTCAAATAGCTTCGCATGAAGCGATGCAGCTCCTTGGGTGAGAAGGCCATGGCACAGTGGAGGAGAAAGCAAGCTGGAAATTGTTTGTAGTCTGAGCTCAGTAAGCTTTTTTTAACCCTGGGTCCTTGCCATGAGTCAGGGGTTGGGGAACACAGCATGCACCAGCTGCAAAACCCCTGCCCTGGTGACCACAGCCAAAGGACCTCTGGTCTTTTGCTCCGTAATTTCTGCTGAAACCATTAGTTCTATCTCTTGTATTTCTCCTCTGTGTCTTGGTAGCCCCAGTAACCATATCCCATTCTGTGCTTCTTACACCACACGTTGAAATTTGTCTAGGCTAGTTGGTGCTGTTTCAGTTGCTCACCTGGCAGTGTCTAACAGCTCCCTTTGTCCTTGAGACCTGCTCTATTAAACAGTTGTCCCTGCACAGTAAGGGCAGCCTTTAATGACATTTGGATGCTTTCTGCTCTGAGTAAAGACAAAAATATATCTGACAAGTGATCAGGAGGGGTAGGAGGGATGTGTGTGTTTGCTTGCTCTCATTAACAACATGAAGTAAAGAACTGAGCTCTGCTGCCTGATTACCATCAGGTTTAAAAGATCAGGCTAGGGATGATGTCTGTGAAGGCATTCAGAGACTTGAGGAGATTGTCACCAAACTGTAAGCATTATTTTCCAGTACCTGTTGTTTAATTTGCAGAGCAGGAACTAATGTATTCTTCCCCTTTACTGGGCGCTTTGCTGACCCCTCTCCTCCCTCTGCATGTTATGTAGGCACACAGGGGAGATGGGATGTGTGACTGTGTGTGGGCTCATCAGGGAGATATTGGGAGATTGTCTCCACCACAGGTATTTTTCTGACCTGGAGTAAATTTCATAGCTTTCTTAATCTAATCCTTCCCCTTTTAAACAGCACTATATCTGCCCAGCATATTGCAGCAGTGTACCAAGATGCCTTAACTGCCTTTTAACCCCTGTGAGAGAGAGGTTATATTAATCCAAGTGAAGTATTTATATGGCTCAGTGTAGTGTCATTTATCACAGACCAACCAAGAAGTCTTAAGCTATATAAATTCTCCTTGTTACCAGTATTTTAACATTTTTCACTTTGGAACCCCTGAAATATTTCAGAGAAGTTATTGACAGTTTCACAAATGTCCCAGATGTAGGTTGTGTGTATGTGAACATCCTTTCCTTAGCCACCACTCCCTTCAGTTCACATACAGGTCAAACCCTCCTTCAGTAAGTACATTATAATAGGCAATCTCTTTCTTTTTTTTTTTTCTTTTTTTTTTTTTTTTCCCAGTGAGCAATACATGAAATTGAGGTTGTACACAGTTTAGCATAGGCAGAGAGAGGGAAAAAAAACCCAGCAGTGAGGGGGTCTAGATAATGTTAGTCATTTGAGGAGTCCATGGTGGGCCTGCCCAGCCACCTGCCTGGGGCTGTGTGCCCACACTAAGCAGGGGAAGGCTGGCTCAGGGCTGTGCACTCACAGTGCTGCCACACAGGCACAGATGTGGGCACAGTGCTTGTGAGCTTCTCCACATACAATTTAGTGTCCCCAAGACACTGTGTGAATCTTGGATTATACTATCCATCTTTCTCTTTCCTTTCTAGAAGCATGTATTCACTCAAATGTCATGGAAAGACGTTTTCTTCTTTTTTATCTTCTGCTTGATCTTTCTGTTGATGGGTCTGTTGCTTCTAACTCTAATGACATTCAGAGTTGTGCAAGCGCTTTGCAAACATGGGAGAAGATGAGTCTCTGCTTGAATGAGATTACAATCTTTGAAGGCAACAGCAAACACTGAGCATGTGGATAACTCTGAAAGCATGTCTGAGAAAAGCTGACTGAAACGCAACATAGTTGTTAGAAGCAATCTTAAAATTCCAAACATTTAAAAACAAATTAAATTCTCTGATTTCACTTAAATTAACATTTATTTTGTGTATTATTCTTTGTGCTTTCTTGTGAAGATGCTGTCATAGTGTCTCAATGTCTTTTTAGTGTCATAGTGTCACAGTGTCTCTGATTTATCAGAGACTGAGATTTTAGCAGCTATTGTGGTAACACTATGTCAAAATATTGGATGAAAAACAATTAAGCAGCTCAACAATTTCACAAAATAAGAAAATTATTATTATTTTATTATTGTTGTTGTTGTTGCAAGGAATTTTGTTTTGGGAAAAAGTACCTCTTGCCAAAGTAATATATTCAGAAAAAGCCAGCTGCCTTTTGTGGCTCACGTGTTTCAGAGAGCCTTCAGCCTGTGCAATGCAGAGCCTGGCCCTGAGGTATGAGGGCCAGTTTCCATACTTTGTCTTGAGTTGCTGCCAGGCAGCTGCTTGAACACTGCTCAGTGTTGGTGAGGCAGCTCCACCCCAACCCACGGCAGAGAGACCTTTCCTACTATACCCAAATCCTGGCTTTTTTTTCCCTGCTGTGCAGTTGGTGACATAGAGTGCAGTTTATTCACGTGCATCACTTTATTTCCAACAGGGAATTTACAGAGCAACCATATACTCATTGGATTTAAGGCTCATTGGATTTAAGGCTCTGCCCAGCAAATTAAAACAGATTTGGAAACTGGTCGTTGGCCTGGAGGTTGGGAAGCAGCTCAAGCACTTTACACAATGCTTGATCTGTATCTCCTCAGCACCTGATCTTGGGTCCCTGTGCCATCATTTTACTCTGGAAAACTCGGTTTTTTCAGCTCAAGGTGCCTGAAAAAAACGTGACAGTTTTGTCAGCCACATTTTTTCCCTGTGGCAGGAGGGTGGTGGTTAGCTTGCAGCACCTGCAGTGCAGTGCTGGCAAGTGGAGGCGTTCATGGGTGCAGATCCCAGCGTAAGTTGGAGGACAGAGGGAGCCAGCCTGATGCAATCACAGCCATCCTGTCTGCCGGGAACTGAGCCTCACACGTGGCCTCTCCCAAACCTTTCTCAGGAAGGATTTGGGAAATTTTATCTGGCATATAGCAAAACCCCACCTGTAAGGAAGCATGTTAACCATTCACCAGACACATCCAAACACTGGGTAATTGGAGGGCCACTGCTCAGGCGTGAGCAGTGAATGAAGCCTTGTGAGCTGCTGGTGGGGATACTGTGATGCCTGTGTTGAGGATCAGGTTGGGAATGCCCTTGGCACCAGGTGTTGGAATGATAAGGAAACTCAAAATGTCTTTCAATTGTTATTTATCTAATTCCTTTTTGATTTAATTTTGTTTTGTTGATCTGTCGTTGTCCATTGCATCTGATGTTTGTCTTTGAAAATTACCAATTTTCTTCATTTTGAGCCTTCCTGAGTGCTCAATTCTTTGCAAGCACCATTAGCCTGCAGGCAGCTTTTCCTCTTTGCTACTCTCTTATCTATAAGATTATCAGTTGGCTAATGATTTTATTTTTTTATTCCTCTCTAGACATTTTGTTCTGCTACTCTTCAACACTGGGAAAGTGCTGCAGGGTAAACTTGCTATCCTAACTTTGTGTCACCTTGGAAAATGAATGGATAATATGAACAGTGAGTACCTTTCTGATAGACAGAAAGTGGACCTGTCTCTAACAACCCCTTGGCAATAGCCTTTCATTCCTTTTACCTGTCCCAGTGCAGGCAGGGTGCTCTTTCTACAAGAGGTTTTCCTCAACCATGCTTCCATGCTTCCAGCACTGCTGTACCTTGCTGTGGTAGATTAACATTAGCTGATGCTCTGCACTATTGCCCAGGACAGAGGATAACCAAGCAGGTCTTCTCATGCACCATTTAGATGATTTAAACATTCAGAAGTTTACATTAGCTTTCTTTTGATGAATTCCTAATCTGCATTCCAAAAAAGCGCCTCATTAGCTTAGGACTGAAGCATAATTTACCTACCATTTATTTCTCAATATTTTGCTGTCTCCCAAGAGTACACTAATGCTTGCCACAGCATGAGCTGCCACCAGCGCTGCCCTGGCGAGCTGACAAATCTCAGGGACCCTGCTGCAAAGGGGAAAGGTGCTTTGGAGGGTAAATGAGGGCATTCTTAAAAGGATAATGTGGCATTTGGAGCCGTAACACAACAGAGCAAAGGAGGCTTTTTCAAAAAAGCAGATTGAATAAATAAGACATTATTAGAAGATCCTTAGCCAACACACTTCTTGTTATTGTGAAACCTAAGGTCAGTGTAATCCTTAAAAGGATTTTAATTTCTGTTTAGAAGCACCTGCCCCCTCTCATGGCACTGAAAGGTAATTTTCCCTAGAAGATAGATTCCAGTTTTCCCGTATCAGTGACAGTCTAACCCTGTAACTACATCTAGTGGATTTCCCACAACATTGCCACTGGCTTCACTGTGGGTGCTGGGGGCATGCAGCTTTGCCCAAGAGAGTGAGGTGCCCTGGCTATGCCTGCCTGAGAATGCTCTGGCCACACCAGCCTTTTTCCAGCCCATCAATCAGAAGCCAAGTCTGATAAATCTGCAGCTAGTCACATGTACAAACTCTAACTCAAATAAATAGGTGTGGGCATCTCTGTGCAGAGTAGCACCACAGGAGGTCACCTGAGCCTATGCAGTTATGCTGGTGACTTAAATCTGGTTTTCTTACATGTGTCAGTGTTAGTTCAGTTATTAGCTCAGCATTACCTCTGTGGTGCAGTTTATATTCTCAGCGCCTTAATATGTGCACAGCAGAAAAAAGAAGACAGGAGGAGACAGAGGCAGTGCAGTTCAGCTTAATTCTTCTCTTTTATTTTTCAGAGAACATTACCATTAAACACCATTAGAAGGTCTGTGTCCCACTCCTCATCTTCACCCTACCTTTGGATACATCACTCTGGACATTTCTTGTTCCCCTTCTCACCTCTGTTTTCCTCCCTACCCCAGTGTAGCTTAGCTACATATTCCATGGCCCTTTGGAGCTGGTGCATCACAATGATGGCTGGAGGGCTTCAAACATGGACAGATAATTGTTCCTCAAGATAAATTGTTTGGATAATTGTCCCCCAATGTGAATGCACTACACAGCTGTTATATGGAGTAGATGCCACTCTGACTGTACCACACACCTATGGCAGGGGGCACAGACACCCTTGTGCCAGTAAAGGCTGCCTCTGTCACTGCAGTGCAAGGACTTTCTTATGTATCCCCCTTCTTGCTCTGTGCTCCCTGCCTGACCCTCCTGCTCTACATGTCAACCAGATGCACGAGACTGGCTTCACTCATCTCTCTCCACAGATCAGGAGAGGACCCTCCCCCTTGTCCCCAGCACTGCTGGGCGGGTATGGTGCTGCAGCCCTGGAACAGCTTATCTCCCAAACACCTGCACTGCCATTCCAGAGCCAGGGATGAGTTGCAGGTCCTGCAGCACTCTAGCTGCCCTGTCCAAGGTGTCCATCAGCATGGCCCACCTGCTTGCCAGAGCTGCAGCAGATGTCTTTGCCTGTTTGGATGGTGGCACAGGCTCGGCAGGCTGTGAAGAAGCCACTCTTTCTTGAGGGTCCTGCAGCAGTCAGGGAAGGCTTTACTAGAAGCAAAGCTGAAGGAAAGGTCCCAGGCAGACAGCAAGACACAATCACCTGGCTGAGAAATTTTTGTATCATTGTCAAATCCAGATGTTAAAACAGCAGGAGACAGACCCTCAAGATCATGAGGTTGGTACAACCTTGGGATTTTTTAAAAAGCCCTTAGTGCCTTTCTTTTTAGTTCCTGTGCATGTTCAGAAGAGGTTTTCAAGGTTTTTACTGCAGCCACCAGCCAAGACTTGCCTGTTAAATTAAGATTGCATTTAAATTGTACTTCCTTAATGAGGTAATTCTTCTCCAAAGTTAAAAGCCAAGCTCTCTGTATAGGTGATCAAGAAAGGAGCTGGGGCTTCTGAATGCTGCTGCAGTTGATCCCATAAAAAATATTACCCCTCTCGAAAATCTTGTTTTTCTTCATGTGAGGCACTAAAGAAAGGCAAACAAGAACTCCCAGTGGGGATCTAAGTAACTCCTTCTCTGCACTGACTATATGGGAAATCCAGGTGCTGCCTTTAAAAGAGATGTTTTTTTAAATGTTCCTCTGCTGGAATTAGGCTAGTAAGGAAATACTTGAAGATTCAGTACAAACCTGCAGAGTAAAAGAAACTAAAAGAAATTCAGCAACTGCAGATAATTACTAAAGAATTAAAGAAAATGTAAATTGTATTCTATGTTTATTTATAATTTGTGTCAGAATTATGTGACAGATATACAGTGTACAAGATACCTAAATATGATATAAAATTAAAAACTAAGTCTGAATAATGAAGTTTAAAAAATGTAAAAATCTTATATTTGAAATGAGAGAAGAAATGTGTTTCTTCGGCCTCTTTACCTGAGAATAAATTCTCTAAATTATCTGGGGCCCAAAAACACTTTCTCCTTGGACAAAAGGTCATTTTATGATGGAGAATTGTTTTATTAAAAAAAAAAGACCAAGTGTAATTGGTACCAATAAATAAAAAATCCTACAGCTATCGTGAGGCACAAACAGAGGAGACTCATTAAATACAAAATAACTTCAATAAAAGGAACACTGAAGCAACTGCACTAATCTCCACCGAGGTTTCCTTTTCCCCCTCACAATTCCTGCAAGATTGATGCAGAGTGGATACATTCAGACAACAGGGAAAATTATTAAGATGGTCCTAAACCAAATCCAAGGAGAACTATCACCTAGTTGATTCACTATGGACAAAATAATGTGTTTATCATAAGCCCATTTGAGTGTAAAGAATTGTGCAAGTTCTCCGAAGGAGGAGTCCCTTTCCAGTTCATCCTCTAAGAGATCAAAAGAACCCTCAGCAACCAATGAAACAGGTAAGCAACTATGGAAAACAAATGAGTCAGCCTCAAACACTGATCATAAGGGGAAAAAAAAAATCAGGTGTTATTTTTCATGCGCTCCTCCCCCTTTCCCTACCCACCCCTGATCCAAACACATGTGTTTGGCTGTAAATCTGTAACTGTATGCTTTTGTTGATAAATCATATTTGTCTGGAGTTGAAAGAGTTTTGAGGAAGTTCTTTGTCAATCAGTGTTATTAATGACATGGTTGTAAATCTCACTGTCATAGTATTGACTGAGTAAATAAGTACTTTATGACCTAAAGGAATATTTTCCCAGTGAGGAAACTGGTTTGAAGAAAATTGCTTAATTTTTTTCCCTTATACCTCAAACTCATGCGTGCAACTGGGCACTCATTCAAAGATGAACTCAGACTGTCTATATCTCACAGGATCAGTAATGTGCAGATTTTCTAGATGCATCACTTAGCCTGAAGTCCAACAAATTGCTTAAAATTTATATGTTTTTTGATTGGAGTGGAAATAAAAGAAAACTTTGTATTCTTCCTAGAATCCCTCTCTTTATCATTTTTATTTTGCATATCTGTTTCCAAGTAACTCTAGGGCTTGCCTGGAAACAGACCAAATTCAGCCATTAATTTCCCTTTTATAAGTCAGTATTGTCGGTAACCTGCCTCAGTTTCCTTTTTTGCAGAGTCACCCTCCCCACCACTGCTGGTGTGACAATCTGCTCATTTAAAGGCAGCTACAAACCATGCTCATGTGAGCGCTGTTCCTGCCCCTGTCTAGACAGCAGCTGTGCTGGGATGGGCAGAGGCAGCAGGAGGGATTTGTGTTGGCAGCCAGCGCCAGAGTCCAACAGCTTGTCCCCTGGAGTCTCAGAGCCAGGCTGTTCCGCCACGGTCACATCAAGATCCATCACATAGGAGCCTTTGCCCTCTGCCCTGGTGAGATCATTGCCCTTTCCCTGCTGCTGTGGACTGTCACAGTTCTCTCTCCCCTCCCCTGAAGCCCAGGCTGCTGCTCCGTGCTCAGTGAGGTGCCTGCACCTCGGGCCATCCGCACCTGGTGCTGGGGCCAAGGGCTGGGGCCACGCGTGGAGCAGAGCTGCGCCCACAGCACCGAGACACCGCTCTGCTGACACTGGCTGGGCCCTCTGAGGAGCTTTCTGGTGGAACCCAGGGCACTAGTTTAAAAATGTGGAGTCTCAAACAGTTCCTGATCTAGTCCCTGACTGTGCTGTGACCAGCAGTGCTGTACAGTCTGTGCTTTGTCAGCACAGAGCAGGGGAAAGCTGTCCCTGGGCTGGTGCCTGCAAGGAGCCCGCAGCTGAGTGGCTCTCCCCTCCTCTCATGCATCACTTCTTCATCACCAACAAGCCCCACAAACTGGAATGCTCCCGGGATCTTTGCATCCCTGTGCCATCGTGGCTGCTCGAGGGGGTGAGCAGAGTGCACCCACCTTTGCTGCTGGAGGCACCAGGCCTGCAACAGGCAGTGCAATGTCCAGGGCACTGAACACGTGCCTGGTGACCTTGTGTTGACATCAGCTGAATAAATAAAGCCATCTTACCTCTTTTATAGAATCACACAATAATTTAAGATGCAAAGGTATCACTTCAGATCATCTGATCCAATCCTTGCGGTACTCAAAGTCAGATCCACCTTTGATATTAGATGTCACTCAGAACCACATGTAGTCAAGCTCTGATTATTTCCAAGAACAGATATCCTACTAGAGATTTCAACAGGTTTTATGGATTTTACACCTGATGAGAAATCACCCACAAGTTAATTTATGCCCTTGGATCTCACATAAGCATCTTTGAGCTCTTCTTGGGTAATTTCTTGCAGTACGCATGGGAGCATGTTTTTCCTTCCTGGAAGACAGCTGGACCCACAAGACACAGGTTTGCTCAGCTCTGTTTCTCAATTAGGCTTCCTATTTTTCCCTCTCCTCCTCTTAGCTCTGCCCTATTTCAGTGAACTTCAGCAAGAAGCTGTCCAGCAGCTGGTTTTGGGAAGTATCTGGTACATTGGAAGTGCCACCAGAAGCATGATGAATATTAGCTGTATCTCCAAGAAAAGATTGTTTCACCCATCGATCTTACATAAGCAGCACCATGGCCCTGCTATTGCCTTAACAATGACAGATATATTCCTGGGGGCCAGATTCAATAAATCCATCTGAGTTACCCTGAAATATTTTTTTAGCTCTTTTGTGGCCTTGCATGGGACCAAAATGTTTTTATTTATTGAATTGAAATACACCATGTTCTCTGAGAAGTAATTAAGCATTATGCTTAATGTTAGTTGGTATTCCAAAACTTGCACAGGATGTTTTATAATTCAGTGTAATGAAATGACATAATAGAGTAAATGATTTTGCTACTTTTTCTTATCCTACATATAAGTGACAGATACTAACAAATTGATTACATTTATTGAAAAAAAAAAAAAAAGCCTAATCCCTTTTGCATGCATGTACTATCTGTGTAATTTATTTATTTGTTCTTTAATTCTAGGAATATATGTTAGAGAAATATTTATATTAAAGTCAGACTTCATCCTGGATAAGATTTCTGTGTGTGCATGATGGCCTGTCTTCACTTCAGAGAGAATCAAGCACAACTGTAAAACAGAATGTGGAATAAGTTTTAATACAGAAAAATGTCTTATAAAATAGTCTATTATGACAAAGGGTAAAAAAGTATATTCTACTATTTATTTTTAAATATAAAATTATTATTCACAATAAAGAGTTATCTGGTTTTCTGAAACTAAAACTATATTAATATCAAATTCTACTTATTTCAGTTTGTTTGAAAACTGTAAGACTGTATTGTGATGTTGATATTGACAGAAGGCAAGCTCTGAAAGCATTATTGTATAAGAACTCCCAGAATAGGAGGAGGATAGAGGCATGACTTCAAAATGACAACTTACCAACAAGACAAAGAAATGACATTTTTATTTTAAAAAAGTGTGCTGTACTTGCCAGACAAAAATCTCTGTTTTTAAATTCTTACAGTGGAACTTTTTTCAACTAGAAGAAAAAAAAAAAATAAAAATCACTATTTCCATAGGCATAGAACTCAGGGCTTGTTTCCTAGTTACTTGGGCCATCCATAGTTCTGAGATAATTAACCACAGCTTTCTTCCAGAAGAAGAAATAAGGGGAAGTTTATTACCTATCAACAACAGAGTTTCCTCCTTCTGTCTCCCACATGTTAGGCTGGCAGAGACTTCCCAACCTCAAATTCCTTAAGTGTGTTGGGAGCTTCTCTGTTATATGCTGTTTATAAAATAAATCCAGATTTATTATTTTTTTTACCAAAACAATTATGACTTTTTTATCAAAAGAGAGACATTGCTAGAATTATTGTGCTATCTGATGACTACATCCTAAAAACTTGCCAAGTTCATAATTCTTCATCTAACAGAAATGCAGCTGAGGTCAAAAACAGGTTTTGTGGTTTAGGGGTACATGATGGGTAGAGCCCTGGAGCAAAGCAGTAAATGTTTGTATTAATTACATTGATAGCGTGCAAAAGAAAATATTTTTTGTAAAAAAAAAGCTCACAGACTCTTGCAGTTAATCAGGACTATTTTGGAGGTGAAGTTGTATGCAGTTAAAGCAGTTCATCAGCAAAGTAAACAGTAGTAATCTCAGGCATTTATTTTTATTTCACGGCTCCCTAAGTCAGTAAATCTCCTAAAAATTACAAGGCAACAAAACTCTGTAAAGAATATATTTGTATTTCAATGGGAAAAGGCATCAATATTATTTTACTCTGACAAATACTATAAAAATTCAAATTACACTTTCATTGTTCAGTTCCAAAAATCTAGTAGATTGACTGTTGTACTGCTTAAGGTTTTCTATGGACATCATGACTTGACTTAAACATTTGAGATTTAAACTATGAACTGTGAGAGGTAAGGCTAAAAATAAATCTTGCATATGTTTTGTCTCACAAGGCTGAGCAACTAATAGAAGAACAAAAGGTTATTGAGTAAATATAGATTTTTGGATGGAGGGAGTAGGTATAAAGGTTCAAGATTTTTTTAGTTCTTTTATGACAGACTGACACAAACATTAAGAAAGTTTGACCTATTGTGTACCCAAACGGCAACAAAAAGTGATTTATGGCTTATTTAAACTTGTGGTACTGAGGTGGAAGACATTTATCTCATTCTATGCATGCTTAGGATAAACCAAAACTGATTTGAGGATAGGACATTAAACTTGTTTTGTATAAAATTGAAGTTAAAAAAATATACCTGTGTTTTCTCAGACTACTCTCTGTAGTAAAAAAATAACCAGTAGACTGGTTAAAGAAAGTGAAGCTTTTCTACGCAGCAAACCTGAACAGCTGCTTGGCTTGAAATGTTTCCCTAAATATGAATAATGGCTCTGGATGAAGAGGTCAAAGTATGAAATAACCATCAGCATAGCACAGCCAAACTTTTGGCAGTGAATTATCCAAATCCCATTTAAACACATTTTCAGATCTGATATTCCTTTTGTAGCAACAGGGAACAGGGTGAAGCCGAGGGGAAAGAGAGCAGAATTTAACAGAAAAAAACATAAAACTGTGGTTACAAGAACTCAGCTCACAATATAATTTAATATGATATTTTTTAATATTATAATATTTTTAATTTTTAATATGATATTTTTCTTAGATGCTGAAGAAGTGTCATATAAAAACCAAAGGAAATAGCTTTAGGTGCTTCATGCATAGCACAAACAATTTGTAACAACCAAAACAGTAAAAAAAAAAAAAAGGATTTTTATGTTGAAATTTGATCTGCTTTTTCAAGATTTCTAAAGTGAGCAGGACTTCACTGGTATCAGAACTTCACCTTTATCAGCAGCACATTGCTGTTATATGGTTTGGGGTTTAACATAGTAAGAAGTTGAAGCAAACCCTCAAGTTACTTGTTACCAGATATATGTGTGAGAAACCACAGGCTTTTAGATGTATGAAAGTTAAAGCACTTCCTCAAATCATGTCATTAGATCACAAATTTTGTGGCATTCACTGATCTTTGCCATGTCCATTTTGCAGTGCCCATCCAAAAGCATTCAAGGTTCCATTTATTTTACTTTTGTATTTATATGTATATATTAGGACACAGTAAGACTTAAAATAGCCAAACCCAGTGTTTCTATTTGGACATCCACAATTAGCACACACTTTAAGGCACAGGATTTGGTCTTTAACTGGACTGGTTTGAAAATGATGAAAAATTAAATGTCAGCATTGGCATTAGTTGCCCAAGACTGTATTCTGAAAGTTTAAATTCTGCTTCTTTCAGAGTTTTTTTCACCTTGGTGATGTATACTGCTCAATTAAAGAGTATTTACTAGGAAAAGAGAGAGATTTTTCTTTTAATTTTATTCTCTTTGGGGACATGAAAATTACACTGTGGTCAATTCAGAAAAGAAATCCTAAGGCTTCTAATCTCTCTCAGCAAATGCAATCCTGCTGAATTACTACCTCTAGTATAACTTCTGCATTTGCTTAGCATGCACACATTTACAGGTATTGTCCTCTGCCCAATTTCAATGTTCAGTAAAGCAGAGAAAAGATCTTGGTTTTAATTCAGCATAAATCCCTGGTTAGTTTTATGGGGTTATCTCAGGCAGGACACAAGGGACAAATATAACTCCAGCATGTATCAGGACTCTGGAATGAACAAACCCTCAGAGGGGCTCAGAGCTATTTTGAAGACTTTGGGATTGCTTTTTCTATCATTGTATTATTGGCAAACTCTCGGTTTTGCTTTGACTCCAGGACTAAAACATTTGATTTGTACTTGGCTTTGAGTTAATAAGTATTAGGGATCTGACCCTTGAAGTAAAAGAAAAAGCTTTCTACCCTATAGGGATGAAAAGGATGGATGCTTCTCAGGAAAACACATGGAGGTTGTTTCAGCTGCATTATTATCAAATCTCTCTATCACACTTTACCTCTCTGCTTTGCTACAGTACCAGCACTACAGCCTTTTCTGCAGGGAGACCTGCAAGAGGCTCTGCTTTAGTGCCAGGGTCTTCCAAAGCACAGGGAGTGGTTTGACAGGAATGGGGGAGAAGGAGGGGTTATGAGGAGTACCATGATTTCTGCATCCTGGTTGTCTCTTATGGAAAAGCTGGAGGCAGAAAGGACAGAGGGAGCCACTTTGGTCTCTAGCAAGCACAGGGTGTCTTTGATGTCTGGATACATCATTAGCTGGTGGGGCCTTTTTTGGTTTTTTGTTTGTTTTTGTTTGTTTGTTTGTTTTTAGTTTTGAAAAGGAGCTTTTTCTACAGTGTCAAATATGTATCCAATTTGGCAGTGTGTGGTGTGAATAATGAACCACTACTCTGTGACAGTAGAGGGTGTCAAATTCTGCTACTGTCAGAGTGATCTGCACACTGATTCATTCACACAAGGGGAATACTCTGTGGAGGGCCAAAAACTTGTGCTGAATCCAAAATTGTAATGTTGAGGAAATGTCCCATCTTCCTGCAGGGATAGGGAAGTAACGTGTAAGGTGATGCAACCTTTCAGCCTTTGTTTTCATCCAGCTTAAACCCAGAACAGACTGTTATTCAATGTGAGAGCTTAATATGACTCATTGGCTATATAAAGAAATACAAATATATATAGAGAGAGAGAGGGAGAGAGCTCTATGCATAAGAAAGCATATTTCCATTCTCATAGCCTCTGAGGAGCAGGAAATAAAATAAAAAACAAATAAGGAAAGGAAAGGTAGCTCCCACAGATATCTGCAGTCCTTGCACTGTCAAGGCGCTGATCACAATGCTCAGATGTGGGAGGCTTTCTTGTGAGAGAGCTAAGATTGTATCTTGTCTTGATCTGAGATGACAATTTCAGATGATGTCTGAGATGACAATCTGAACATGCTCTGAAACAATATTTTCTGAACTAGTCTTCCAAACTGTAGATATTCTTGTATTACCTTGCACCTAACTGAATTAAAATGCATTTTGTGGAACTTGAAATACTTGATTCTGTAGTTTCAATTCCTATACATCAGAAATTTATTCATACTATTGACTACCTTGCCAATTTTTTTTTAATTTGCAGATACACCAGCAGTGATTTTATGTCATCTGAGTCATATGAACAACTTTGAATAAAGAATTGATGACCTGTAGCAACTGTCTGACTATTGGACACCTCTTCATCAACAATTAATTTTCTGAGATCTGCCACTGTAGATAAAATGTCTTTTGTTTACATGATGTGTGTTCTGTAATACAAACATTTTGGTTAAAGTTCTATACTGCAGTAAAAACCATGTAAAAATACTCTTCTGTAGAAGAAAATCATATTGCAAAAATCAGTTGTTTTCTCTGTAACAACTTGCTATACCAAAACAAAAAGACCCTTTCCCTGGATTTGCCTTCTATGAATCCATGTTTGCTGTCCTGAGTTATATTTTCAAATTTAATTGTTTGTTCATAGAATCCAAAGTGATGAATTTCATTATTTAACCTGCAGTGTCAATACTCCATTCTTTTCAAATATTTTCAGTTTTTCAAATTTTCTCAAATTGGGCTTCAGGGCTTCAGAGATTCTCCTGAAGATGCTGGGAGAAGAAAAGGGTTACACTGATTTCCATAAGCTTCCAAAACTCAACTGCACAAGACCCTGAGCAACCAGATTTAACTTTGGAGCTAGACTTGCTTGAGCAGAGGATGGGCCCAGGTGATCTCCAGAGGTTCACTGTAATCTAGATTTTCCTGCAAATCTATTTGATATCTGAAATGTGAGTAAATAAATATCCTCCCAAGAGAGGGGATAAAGGAAATAATCATATAGCTGTGTCATATTGCAAGAATTTACTCAGATTATCTTAAATCTGTAATCCATTAATTTTTGAGTGATTAACCTGACATCTTGAGAATTTTAATGTATATTTTGTACAAGGTGTTTCTTGACTGTTCTGGATGAGTAATGAGAATTAACATGCTGGTATGGAAGATTTCAGAGGGAGAAGAGAATCATGCAATGCTGACATCAGTAAGACCTTTCATTGTTCCATCAGCTGGAGGAGCTGAAAAGATTTCTAAGAACCTTTTGCTCAAAAATAGTATGTAATTGTGTGTCATGACACTTGACAGGAAAGCAATGAATTTAACACCTCTCCTTTGTCAGAAAGGGAAAGTGTAATAAACAGAGGGCAGCTTGAATAGCTAAGTTCCTCTCAGTTAGAGGAATACATATATACACAAAATCCATCAACAAAACACAGCACAGCTTGTTGCAGAACATCAGTGCTACAGGAATATCATCACCTTGAAGTACTGAAGTAGAGAAGTGGTGATCCTGCCTTAGCTCCTTAGCTACATTTTCCCTCAAGAATTAAATCAGAATTTCAGTTTTATATTAAGTGCAATGAATCAGTTTCTCTGCAGCTGTATCTGAAAGAAGTACTGTGCTTTTTATTTTTAGATGCATTAAAATCAATTTCTTGTGATTACTGTTCCTCATTTTCTGAACTTCCTGCTTTCTGAGCAAATGACAAGTAGTTTGCTAAGAATACCCAAGCGTTAATAAAGTTCCTAAAGCTCTGATGTAGAGGAAAGTTCTGTTCCCATTCATCTCACTCTACAGCCATTTTTTATCCTGATTTCAGGACTGACTCGAGTCATGCACCTGTTTGACTCAAGCTGGAGGATCTGACACAGCATTAACCTTTGAAACACTGTTTTTTAAACAGAAAGTGACTGAGTGGGATTTTGCATGCTCTGTAGGAACCTTCCAGCCACCAGCATTTCCTGCAACGAAAGCTCCTTCTATCCCACTGAAATCTTCCCCAAGGAGCTATAATGGGGAGCAATTTCATTTGGTGCATATTGAAATTCCTGGTTTACTTTTTTAAGCTAACCCATGTATGAATTTTCAGCATAACACTATTTAAAGGAATCACAGAATCCTATGTACTCAGTTGGAAGGAGCCTAAAGGAATCACCAAAGGCCTGCTCCTAGTTATTGACTGACCAGTTTAATCTTTCCTGCACTTGTTTGCCTGTGACCCATAAAATGGTGTCCCTGAGGCACTTCAAGTCACTATTGATGGCACTGGAAGGACCCCTTGGGCTCCAGAAGCTGAAGATGCACTGATGGGTGTGTGGATACCAGCCCAATCAATGGGCTGTAAGATGCAAGTGAATTCACTGCAAGGTTGGTAATCATGCAGTGAGTTGTCAAAATAAGGCTTCTGTGTTTAAAAATATGTTGAGGGCAGAAGGTTATCCTAATAGGTCTGGGTTTATTCTAATCACAAGCCACTCACTCCTCCCCTGACCACTTTGTCTCATTAGCCAGGGAATTATCCAAGTCATCCTGTTGTTTTCAAGGCAAGATCATTTTGAAAGACTGAGCCTTTCCCTTCCACCCAGGAAGACGTCTGCATGCATATTCATTTTAACACTAGTCATCACCTTTTTTTTTTTTTTAATCTAATCAAATTAATTCTCATTTTTTTACATGACTAGGTTTTTAATGGCTCTTACAAAATGATGTCTGGATTTGCTTCTGTGTTCTCTCCAAATATGTACAATGGACAGATTGTACCAGGTAAGAATAATGTTACTACAGATACAAGCCATTTCTAACTCCTCTTCCCTACCAGAGCAAAGACTTTACAAAATATTGTTCCTGTTTTCCCAGTCTCATTGAAAACACTGAAAAGTGTGTTTCTTCCTAGTTATCTTTGCTGCCAGAATGAATTCTCAGCTCGAAAACCGCAGCCTCAACAGTGCATCCTCTCCCATACTCTTCAGGCCTGTTCATCTGAGTGCCATCAAAGCCCTCATCACTGCACCCCTAACACTGTCTTCTACTCTGAAATGTTGGGATGGCTTCCAGACTCCACAGACCTCATTTCTTGTCATCTCAGGTCTTGCTCTACAGTGTTAAGCTTTAAGACGTGATTGTTATTCAGGGCAGAGTTTGGGTTGGGAGCCAAACTAGCATTTAGGCAGCTTTCAGATACCTAAATTGCAAGATGTGAATCACAAATCTCCCTTCCTTTCCCATCCTTCCCCTCTACTCAAAAGCCCCTATTCCTGAAGACACCCAAGATGACCCTGCAGCCTCCTGAGGACTCATTGCTCTTCTTCAGTTCTGCAAGGACCCTGAACTGTCCCATCTCTGCAGCTCCAAGTCTATCTTTGGACCATCTCCCAGTGCAGGTATTCTCCTATATAATTTCTTTGGCAGGCCCCACACCAAGAGAGTTAGGCACCTAGGCAGATACTTGGATGAAGGGGAGAGGTGATGTGTCCTCTTATTATTATCATTTGGTGCCTCACAAATTTTTCTGTCATAAGCTCACTTTCAGTTGCAGTTTATGACCTGGATGCTTCCCTCAAAGAGGAGACCATTAATGTTTTCCAGCACCTGAAATGGCTCACATCAGCACCCACAACTTTCCAAGCTGTGTCCTAACCACAGCTCTAGGTTAGGGAGACTTCTGCTAGCTCTCTCCTCTCTCTTGTGGAATCTGTATTCCTCACTGGAAAGAAAAGAAAGCATATTCAGCTCTGTTTTTCACACCATAACCAGAAACTCAGAGAGCTCCCTATGGAGATCAGAGATGTGGGTTTGACCCTGCTTATTTGCCCTCCACTTCTAGCAAAAAAAAAAAGGGAGGGCAGAGATTGAAACTTTTATTCACTGGTCATGGTTAAAGCCATTGAACCACTAAACAAATATGGGAACCAATACTTTCCAGACAGCTGAACAGCCACCATACTCTACATCAGTGAGAGAATGAATCCATATCCCCTTCAGGGATAAGATATCACACCACCCAGCTTGCTGTCACCTATCTACTTCCCCAAACCTATGTCTTCACCCCAATTTCAGCACTGACAATTTCTGCTTTGTTTCAACTGATGTGATTTAGGGAGTGGAAAGGATGAATGGCTTTTATTTCACATTAAAGTGCCATTTCACAAAGGGATATGGCTGGATTCCATTTCCATTATCTAGTTTGACCGTTATCTGACATTTCAGATGGAACTGATTCATTGAAATTATATTACCTCAGCACTCAGTGGTTACTCACTGCCTTCAATAGGAAATTGTTCAGATAATCCACTGGGGCATCATTTAAAAGGGCTATGTAGAGTACTCCTGCAAGTAAAGCAAGCAGCACCGGATCAGCATGGCTAATGGCACAAAATGGGAGGCAAAGTCTGGCTGAAAAGGGTTGAAAAAGTAACAATTTATTTGAGAGGATTATCAGTAACACACTGCGGTGTTCTTGAAACTAATCCTATTGATTCCCCTTTCTTTTGATCTGTAGTATTTTCTCTATATGAGGCAAGCTGGAGGAACAAAAATGTGCTTCAGGTTCAGTTCATCCTTATTACTTCATTTATCTATATTCCACAGAGTCCCACATAGAGAAGTTAATCTTTTATTTATCTGAAGAATATTTTATATGTATTATCCCATAACAGCCTTTTCTACTACTGCAGTAGTGAAAGTTCTATCAGCAGTACCATTATGAACAGATGAGTCTCATTTTTAAAAACGTAGTTGCAAAAATATGTTTTCAGTTCAGACTTTATACTGAACTTAGCCATCAGAGGGCAATTGTTTTTCTTAACAGTATTTTTATGAAGGTATTTGAGAAAGGACAAAATGAAACTCTGAGGAATTACAGAAGTAGTGTTGCAAAAGAGGCTCTTCTACAGTAAGATATAAACTGAGCAGAGGCATCTATAAATACCTAAAATGGGAACCAGAAGAAACGGGTCAGAGCATCTTCATGCCTAGTCAGTCATCTTCATGCTATTGAGCTAACTGAGAGCATCTAAATGCAACTTTGCTCTTAGGAGATCCTTATAATCACATTTTAGTCTTTTTCTATTTTCAAACTCTCTAATGAAAGTGAAATTTTCACATCCTAAAAGCTTAATATTAATGGACATACCTTGCACAGGGAATGTCTAAGCTTTGAAAGCCTTGCTAAAACAAGGTTTGCATAAACATTTCTTGATTTTTTTTTTCAGATTAAGCTTTAGAGTGCTTGTGGGAGTTTTTTAGTTTGGCTATTCAAATTTAAAACAGACCTAAACTTCCTACGGTCATTATAGAAATTAAAATTTTGATCACTCATGCTAGTCACAAGACTATAAAATCAACATGTATTCTGGGTGAGATTTTTGTCAATATCCTCTCTTTGAGATTAGTAATATTAGGTTGATAACACAATTTGAAATCCTTTATGCAACCCCTCACTTACCTTGTGTGGGCCGTTTTGAATCAGATCTTACCAAGTGAGAAATGTTGCCATGGGCTGACCCAAACTATTATAACTGGGGAAAATGGTCCATGGTATGCAGGGGCATCATAATGGTTCCTTTTTTGCCTTAAAATCTAAAGAAAAGTACAGTCAAAGAGTGTTTAGGGAAACAAAAGTAGTAAAACTCTGTATTGATCTGCAATGAGAAAAGAGGACAAGAAGAATCTTTTTCAAAATTGCAAATTGGTAAATTATGCCAATTACTGTTAATAACACTTGGTTATTACTTGAGATCCAAAAGTGGATCTCAGAAGAAAAACCATGGTTTTACAAGGAATAATTATAGAGGTTTATGATTATAAATAATAAACCTGAATATTTATGAATCAGAATAGTTTATTTGTTTTATGTAAGTAAAAATAAAGGACTAAAAGTACTTAAATTAAGGCTGTTATTGTAAATGGGAAAGTTGCTCCTGGTTTCACTGATTTTCCCAGCTTCTCGTTGAAACTGCTGTGATAATATGTCTCAAGATATGTGCACTGTAACTGCTGCAACTACACAGCACCAAAGAGTAAAAGTTCTCCAAAGCAACCTTTAGCTACCAGGGGAGGCACTGAAAATAATTCAGGCCTGATTGAAGGTCAGCTGCACTGAGGTGGAGGGTGCCAGCAGTGGGGACTGCAGCTCACTGGTGCTGGCTGCACCTGGAGGGACTGCCAGTGGCCAAGGGCTGTGGGGCTTTCATTTTCAGCACGAAGTGATCTCAACTACCTTTCAAGCAGTTACCTGTCTCACTTTAGGTGGGAGGGAAAGGTTCTGCAGGGGGAAAGTCTTTGGGGAGCAAAAGGTGGAGAAGCTCTGCCAGGCAGGACATGTGTGGCAGGTGGGAGGCAGGGGCCTGGGAAGGATGGATGTGAGCAGCCCCTGGGAAGCCGTGGTTTGAGGGAATTCAGGTGTTGGCTGTGGTTGGGCTAGGAGTTTGGGATTTGGCATGGAGTTAGAGGTGGAGTGAGCAAGGATAAGAGACTTTAAGAGGTTTATGAGACAAAGTACTCCTAACAAGGAATACTAGTGGTAAGCAAAGGTATAAACCACTGAAGCATTTCTCTCCCTTGCCTCTAGCCCCCACCCTCTGTTTCTTTGTTCTCTGGCATATAGAAATCACATTTTTGAAAACTTATGTACACTTGGCATAAGGGATGAGCTGATCCTTAACTTTCAAAATATTTTGATGATATTTGTCTCAATTGACTCTTTGACATAATAGGTCCTTACTGGCCTGGAAGATCAGATGTTGGACTAAGGAAAAGAAGAAATGCTTTTTGCAACTGTCAGGAGAAGTCTCTGAAAATCAGCAGATTTTTGTACTGTTCAACATGTTCAGAATCAGCCTAGAATAACAGCGTTGTTAGAAAGGTGAAGCTTTGCAGTGGATAAGAAATTACTCAATGGGTTCAAAATTAAAACTGAATGCAGTATGCTACTGAAGGAATTCCCAATATTAAATGGCAAAATCATAGATGAAATTCAATGTCATTAAATGCAACGGAATTCACATGGGAAGAAGTATTCACAGCTGTACATGCGTAGGGATGGATTCGATATGAGCTGCTGCTCAGAATATGAAGTTTTGGAGCTGTTGTGGCTTTTTCTCCTGAGACATCAGCCCGAGCCTTAGCTTTGGTTGTAAAGACACAAGTGCTTATTTGGCACTATTAGAAAACAATGAAACAGAGAACTTAATCATGTAACTCCTCAACTTGGAATTCTTTATGCATTTCTTGTCATGCCTTCTCAGGAAGAATATTGCAGAACTAGGCTCATCTACCTCCTAGATGACCTTCACCATTCATTTGTTCTGGACATAATAAATGCTCAGATACTTGGGAAGCCATTGCTTCCCTTGTGCAGAAAAAAAATATCTCCTCCATCACTGTCTCTCTTGGAGAAGAGGAAGCCACCCCACTTTGCCTCTTAGCAGCAAAGCTCAGGCATATTCAGATTAAGTTAAAGTCAGACTAAAGTAGGTGAATCTAGAGGTAAAAATTACAGTTTGTATAGATGTGCTGGTTAGGTAAAGCAGCAATGACCTTGAGCTTAGTTCTTCCACAACCTGTTTTTTGTTCTGGTTAAAGGTGATATGTGTTATACTCCCTTTTTTACCTTTAGGGTCATCAAATTTTTAGCAATGAGAGAGTTTAATTATCATGAAAGTATGAATCTCTTTTTCTGAGGCTGGCAGATGACTTGAAGCTGGCCCATGATAATAGCATCTGAATTCCTTTTAAGTGATAACAGGACTATGCAGCTCTGAGGTCTTGGTTGCCCAGTACTGTCAGGGAAGAGGGATATCTTCTCTTGGCACCACCCCAGACCCAGCACATTCCTCCCTCTGAATATAAGGTAGGCACCCCCTCCCCATAAAACTCATCAAAACCAAGGAGCAGGACAGCTTCTGATGGATCCAGGAGGCATATTAAAGAAAGTAATTGACATAGGAGCATCTGCACTGGAAGAAATCCACATGAAAGTGACAGTATATTTTTCAATCTTTCAGCCTTAATTTTGGTTATAGTAGTCACCCATAAAATGTGATTCCTTTTCAAGTAAATTCTTGCCCATGTGGAAAAGTATCAATAAACCTCACAAAATATTTTTTAAGGCTTTAAGAACTAAAACCAGAAAGTGTGAATTATATTTAAGGTTCAGAATTTTAATGTCCATGTGAACTGTGCAGGGAGAACAGGACAGTCTAAAATGAAAAATTTAGACTGACATGTTCATAGCTGGCTAACTCAGACCCAGAAAATCATTGGAAAATGTAAGATTGTGTTCTGTGGGTGGAATAACATAGGAAAAATGAAAAAATTCTGAATTACTCTTTCTTCTGTTCACTCCCAAGGATACAAGGATGGGCTACAAATGATCCCCATAATAAATATGGCTTTTACAGGTGATTGGCCAGACTAAATAATTCATTTGGAAATAAGGTATGGTGACAAGTTGGAATATGGCTTAGGAAGGACTGTGAGGTGAGTATCAATGGCAAGCCTATCTCCCTATTTGTACATACAGTTAAAGAGGTAAAAACTCTTGTAATTTTATCTTAGTTTTCTTGATATATGATAGTTTTCTTAAAACTCAGCTATGGAGTTCACAGAGTTATGTAAAAAAAAACAAACCAAACTAACCCAACACTTATTAAAACCCAGAAATTTTTAAGACACATGCCTTAAAAGAAAAAACTGAAAATATGACCAAAACGCACTCTAAAAACAGTAGAAAGCAAACAAACAGTCATGATCTTCTGATTAATGAAAGTCCGCTAGTTAAATTGAACATGTTATTTTTGATGGATGACTTGATGTTTGAAACTTTGAGGCTGGCAGAAGTCCAAAAAGAAAACTTTTGGACAAAACCCAAGCTTACCTGACTGACTGAGTAGGAGAAACTTCCACCAGATCAGAACTAACATGTAAAACTGATTTCTTATCTCATACTGGACAAGTAAATTGCATGGCAGAAAATGTATTGCACATGTCAGAATTATGGTTAGGAAAAAGCTACTGACTGAACACCAGATTTGTTAAGTATGCTTAGGCCAAAAGTAATCCAGTATCACCAGATATCAGAGACTCCTCCACAGTACTAGAACGCATAACCTACTGCCTGCAATATATAAAATCAGGTGAATGAACACAATTCATCTTTGGTCAAAATTCTTGGAGTACTGTATAATTACAGGAGAGGTCAGAAGGAACATTAAACGACATAAAATGTAATTACTATGCTCAGGGTATATTGTATGCAGCATATGTTTCCTTTTTGATATGTGTTAAAAAATATTTGCCTCCAAAGTGCCAGCTTTAAATGTAAACAGGACATGATGATTTCACTGTGGAAAGCTCACGTAGTGGCCAGCGCTGGATAAAAAAATATCTCAAGAAGTTCTGCAGCAAAATGTGTCTCTAACTCCTCTCTTGGGTCTAGGTTTCTAACTCTTCTCTTGTATCTACTGACCAGATATTTCACAGTTACTTTCTGGGTGGCAGGAAAGCTAACTGCTGCAACTTTTCATGTTGGGACTTCCAAATACTGAAACCAGACACGTCTTGAATAGTATATTTTCAGGGTGGGGAAACTAGTCCTTGCTGACTAGGCTTACCAAAAAACATTTCTAGACCAAACAGTAACCACAAGTGTTTTTCCAATAATAACATGAAAAAAAATAAAAATTTGTGTACTCACATGCCTTGCAAAATGGAATCATGGACTGAAATCAGGCCCCAAGGCCACAGGGTTTTCCACCTTTGTTACACTTCAAATTTAGTTGAGATTTTGTATCTTGTGAATATTTTAGCAGATGGAGATTAGAAGTTTAAATGCCACTTTTGGTGTAATTTCAATAGTTATGAACCTTAGATGGGTTCTCTTTGAATTTCCTATACATTAAGGCAATAAAATTCTCATGTGTGAATGTAAAAACCCCTTTTGTTTCCATATTTATATGTCTGTCTTATTTGAAACTGTAGAAATATGAAACAGCTAAATGGAAGATAATTTGTTCCTTGAAGCCAGTTCTGATGAGAAAGACAGGATTTAGGTTACTCTATGGCCCTATATTTACTAGCTAGTAATTATTTTTAGAGGATGCTCTGGAAAAATACTGCCTGTTTTTTATTTTCTTCTAACCTTTTTTTTTTGCCTTAGTTTGGTTTTCTTCTTTCCTTTTATTCTGCAAGGCAGACTCTGTTGTTTGACAGGCATGAACAAAGATATCAGTAACTGTGGGGAAGAACATTCCATTTGCTTGCAAAGCAAAAAAAAAAGTTTTTAAGCTGGCATTTATTTTACATGTTACTGATCAAGGGTAAGTCAGTGGGAATTGTCTGCCTGGCACAAGTTAAAAAAAAAACCCTAAAAATCAAAGTAAAATCTGCAGGGCACAATATATGACATATGGCCATTCTAGCAGAAGCTCAGTATGGAATAAAAAAGGTTGCAGGTTCTGAGCAAGTTTTAAATTCTTTGCCATCTAATTATTTGCTGCAATGAGTCTTCCATTTCATGAGTTCAGGGGATTGCACATGATCAGTGTGAGTGTTCTACCTATAAGGTCATAAAGACTTGAGCTGTTTTCCTCTGGAGATTTTGATGGGAACTGAGCAATTCTTAGGATGCCTCACCCCGTGAAATGTGCTAATGGGAAACTAAAAGGTGTTAGCAGCTCCCCAAAGCCAAAAAGAAAAATTCAATCATTCTTGGCAATGCTCCAAGGTGGTCTCCTTTCGAATTAATCTGTGCCACCTTCAATCTCATTAGGAATTAAGGACTCACAGATTCTTGTCAACATTAATATCACAAAGGGAGAAGTAGCTTCTCCACAAAAAGCAAAAGAAATTACTGCAAAAGAAATATTGGAGGCCAAACTCTGCACCTAGTTACTCTTTGGTAAGTTTATTACAGATTCATGCTGATAAATGACATGTGGAAAATGGCTTATCTTGGTTAAATAACACTGGCCTGATTTTCAAGGCTGTGCAGTGGCTTTCAGCTGCAGGCATTTAATACTACTGCAAAGGAATGCCCCAGTTCTCCATAGTATCCTTTCATTTGGAACTGTATTTTTTTTCTTATATCATACATTACCCCCCCCCCCCCAAATTCTCTTTTCCTTTGAAGTTTGTTATATGGAAAAATTAAAGCTGCTTAATGAAATTTTTATTATGATGTTCCCCTTTGCATGGTGAATTTGGGACTGAAAGACAAATCTACTCTGTCAGTGTAGCAATCAGGTGTAAAGGCACTACACTGCTGTGTCTTTGATCCCAGATCGTCTGCAGTCTCGAAGTGGCATGGCTGAATTTGCCTAAAAAAAGGCACTCTAGATTTGAGGATTTATGGTGCAGGCTGATGTGCATTGAAGCTGCAGCACTGGCAGGGCCAGGTGGTGAAAAAGAGGAAAGGTAACAGTTGTAAGGGATAAGGTGTGGAGGCTTGGTGTGGTTTTGATGATTTTTTTGAAATGATGGACTACATATAACACTCTAGTTTTTGCACAGTATTTAAAAGTGATGATTTAGTAAGGCTTTAGTAATATGGATGTCAGATTGAAAAGAAAAGCAGCCACTATAGATAGAAGCAAACTGTAGTTAAGATCAATTTCCTTTGGACTGAAATATTTTTCTCTTTAAATATAAAAGTGGTGTCAAGTTATTATGAAATTTGCAGTAAAATATGAAAATATTTTGAATTTATTTTTATTTGACATCATTAAATTGCAGAATCATAATTACTAGACTTGAAAGGAACTGGGGGAGGTCATCTACTCCATCCACCTCTCCCTATGCATGTTTCTGTCAAGCCACCTCTAATCATGCAGGCTTCACAAACCTCCACACAATCAGTTCTTCACTACTGTGATGATTAAAAAGAGAAATTCCTACTGGTAAATGTAATTTTTTTCTTGCTGCCTCTTCAGCACACTGTAGAATCACAAACTCATATAATAGTTTGGGTTGGAAGGACCTTAAAGACCATCCAGCTCCAACCCCTCTGCCATGGGCAGGGACACCTTCCACCAGACCAGGTTGCTCAAAGCCACAGCCAACCTGGCATTGCACACATCCAGGGATGGGGCATCCAGAACTACTTTGGGCAACCTATTAAAGTGCCTCACCACCCTCACAGTAAAAAAAATCTCCCCAATATCTAGTCAAAACCTGTCTTCTTTCACTTTGAAGCCATTCATTACATGCCCTTGTGAAAAGTCCCTCTCCAGTTCTTGTACCCTCTCTCCAGTACCCTTTCGGTACTGGAAGGTGCTCTAAGGTATTCCCAGAGTCTTCTCCGGGCTGAACAACCCCAAGTATCTCATTCTGTCTGCATAGGAGAGGTGGTCCAGCCCTGTGATCATGTTTGAGACCCTCCTCCAGTCTTTCTCTAACAGGTCCACATTGTTCTTACATCTTCTGTGTTGGGGACCCCATAGCTGGATGCAGTGCTCCAGGTGAGGTCTCACAACAGCAGAGCAGAAGGACAGAATCACCCCCTTTGACCTAATGATGACAATATTTATTTGCATCTTCTAATCTCAAGTATTCTGTTGACTTTTTTCCACAGGGCAAAAGTTTCCAGAATTTTCATCATTCTCATTGCTTTTCTCTCAGCCATCTCCATGGAAGGCATATTTCCAAGTGCAACAGTCAAAATTCTACATGATGCCTTAATGTACATTGGATTCTTTGGATTCTCTTGTTCAAAAAGGAGTTTGCTTCTCCTGCAACAGCAAGACACCACTGTCTCAGCCTGTGAGCTGCTGAGGACCCTGTTCTGCTTTTTCTGGACTGCTACACATTGCCCCATTTGTAGAGCTGGTTGTTTCTGCCTCAGGAGGACCTGAAATTTATCTTCAGGATTTACACAATCACTTTTCAGATGGTACAGGACCCCAGGGTTGGATGCTTAGTTCACAGGTAGCATTGTTCCCAAAGCCACAGAAATTTGAAAATTGCATTTTGAAAAATGCTCATTGAATCTGTTGGTGAAGGACAGAAGGGAGGCAATACCAAAGTGTGTAACAACACAGGGTTGTGCTTCTTCCTTTATTCAGCTGAAATGTCAAAACTCCTCCTTGAAATACTACTCATGTCCTTGTCCTTGGTGGGTTTTCACACAAGGTATGTGGTATTTCACCTCACTCTGAGCATGCTTAAGTGAAGTGTTTGCTAGGAGGTAAGGTAGGAAACAATGTTTGTGCTAAAATAAGGCAACTTTGGCTTGTATGGGCAACCACTGCAAGCACCCTCTGCCATCACAGCTTTTGTTGGCATAATGGGAAATGAGATGCCACAGGAACTCCAAAAGTCAGAGGCAGAAATGACACAGGGTTTTCTGTGAGCAAACAGCCAGAAAACCAATCTGTTTGCTGTATAGTCAAGAGGTATAATTCCCCCCATTTTGTACTCATCTACCATATCATTTTCACTTACATTACATTGACTATTTTATATTGGTGTTCAAGATAATGAAAAGTATGTCCAGTGCTGAATTCTTAGGTGTGCTCATGTGATTATTCTTATCTGTAGATATTAAATAACCATAAAGTTGCCTAAGTGAGAGAAGGTGCTCTCTATTTTTATATTTTACTGCCTATTAAAAATATGAAATACAGTTTTTTTAATGTATGACCAGGAAAACTTTTGGGACAAAATACTTGAATCATTTCATCCTGAATTATGTGCACAGAATCAACAATATAAGATAGAATGAAAGAATAAGATGTGATCTTGTTCAGTGTTTCAAAAGAAACACAGGTATTTTAGTAAGTAGAAACTGAGGAGTTCTGGGGAGGAGCAGAAACCCTCCACCTGTCAAAATGTCTGTGACTAGCTGTTGTCACAGAACTGGACGTAACCATGCCACAGTGACAACTGCAAATACCTAGCCATCTTTGCCAACCACTCTCCAGGAGCTGGCAACAATCACCAGTTAGCAAGTGCATCTCAGGCTTCTCACATAATCCCATTTTTAAACTGTGTACACACAAATAATTTCCAGTAATTTCTCTCATTCACATAAATGTGTGTGTTGTGTATTGGACACGCGTAAGTGTCTTGGAGACTTGAGAATTTCACTTCTCTGCTCTGGAGCCTTTCATGCCTGCCCAAACTCAAAACTCAGGACTTTTCATGTCTCCTGGGAACATATAGAAGTTGAAATCAATACAGCCCAACCCACACACTCCCCTGCATGTGCATTCCACCATCTTCTCCTTTAGTGATTGGGAACTAATCTTCCTACTTTGGATCCAAATACTCCTATCGAGCTTGTCCCTGAATTCCTGTGACTCTGTCTGCATCTGTTAAGGTAGACCTTTTCTGTCCATCCAACCAGATGAGTTTTTCATTCAGGTTCCCTCTATCTCTCAGTAGCTGCAACATCTCTAATGCATTGGTGACGTTTCCATAGCCTTCCTCACTCAGCCAAAAATTATAGTCTTAATTTTCTGCTCTTTGTATTTTAAACACTTTCTTTCTCCTGTGATGCCAGGAGAACCTGCCATACCAGGACTCCCTAGAAATACCCTGAAACTTTCTCTGTTGCTCGTTAGACACCTCCTGAGTGTTGCCCCAGGGGCAAGCAGGTGACCTGCCAGTGTTACCAGCAGCAGAATATGCAGCTGTGGGGCTGAGACCTTGAAGGCTTCAAAGGTGAAACTGGCATTTTGTCCTCTGTTTACAGACCACTTAGAGCAGCTGCATCCACTTCTGTGGTTGAGTTCTTAGCTCTATTACAGCACAAAAAAAAAATCACTAATTTTAATAATCACGGTGTCTGAAGGTAATGATGGCACAAGAGCTGTAGAGCAGAGTCATGCTTTGTGTATACCCTTGCACTGCTGATGTTTACAGTAAATCCACACCTGTGGAAGTGAGTAGCTTTGATTTCCTATGGTTCACCTCATGTCTTCTTCTTCCCAGACATCTACTGGATTGTTTTATTTCCATTTGATACATAAATAAAACAAGAACTATATTAAATTGCTCTAATTTTGTCCACCTAGACTCAAACTTGTCAGAGAAGAGCTAAAAGCTTTGCTCCAGCAGTGTTAAATAAGCACAAGCAGAGTTACTGAATTACTAGTGAGTGATAAGGAAGACAAGTTTAAAGGGAGCCAAACTTGTGCCATTCCAGCAGACTGAACAGACCACTGAAGTAGCCAAGTATCAGTTTCAGTTTGGGTATGATTTGATGTATTCTGCAGAAAGTTCCCAGATTTACTAGCCTTGAAAATAGATCTTGAGACTTGTGTTTGTCTGGCAGAGAAGGCAGTGCTGTTTGAGAGGAAGCCTGTAGCAGCAACAGCAACACCTACCTGGATTTACTGGTGAAGCATGTTTCTGGTTTACAGCCTCTCTTCTGTAAGCACAAACCCTGTGAGACCTTTTGTTGTTGTTGTTGTTGTTGTTGTTGTTGCTTTTCTTTCTTACTTTAAATGTAGTTTTTTCTCACTTTCCTTTTTAAATTGAACCTCTTTTCCATCTGGGAGGGTTTTAGATGTTTGCAAGTATTTTTCATTTTTAAAGGAAAAAGCCACTTGACTAACACAGTCCAGCCAAAAAAAGATCACTCCTTTTAGGGCTGTTTTGGGAGTCCAAGGAAATACTAGACACCCATGTGTAGATGATACTAGTTTTTTATATAGCACAATTTATAGTATTGCACTATTAAGGCAGATGATGAAAAATGTGACCTGTCACATCTACCTTTGAAAATCTTCCCCACAGGCCTTCTGTTTGGCAAAGGCAGCGTCTTAGCTGAAATTCTTGCTATGAGGGGCAGTGCTCTGCTTTCTTGTAGGCCCTCTTTAGGAACTGGGAGGCTGCTCTAATGTCTCCCTGGAGCCTTCCCTTCTCCAGGCTGAACAGCCCCAGCTCTCCCAGCCTGTCTTCCCAGGGAATGCTGCATTGTAATGGTGACACTCATCAGGCAGCCATGGCTCTGAAGAGGCTGTGTTGATCTCAGCTGAACTGGTTTCAGAGGGCAAGAATAGACCAGCTCCCACAGTCACCACCCCAAGAAGCTTAGACAAAACTCAGACTAGATTTAAAACTGAACACAGCTGCTGGGCTGGGCTACAGCTGGTAGTCCTGGCTGTCTCTCCACCCAGTGCCCAGCCCTAGTGACCCTTACAGGACCAAGTGCCTTTGAGAAAGTAAAGAAGGGAATGAGGTATAGGCTAGTGGAAAAATAATTTCATACAAGAGAAATAGAGGAATTTTCAGAAAGATTAAAGGAACAGGAGTTTTCTTTGTTAGTGGAGAAGCTGCTGGATGGGCCCTAAGTCACCTTCAAAGGGGACACCAACCACCTGGCAGGTCTGACAGAGCTCAGGTTTGCTAGGAGCAAACCTAGCACTGGTGCCTGAGCAGCTCATTGTGCTCATTATTCCTAATTTTCAGTATGGAATAATCTCACCACTGAAATTGAAGGACTGAGGTATAAAGATTATTTTGAAAGCCATAATTTTCTAGCTAGCAGACTTAGAAAACACCGTGTTTCTAGCATGAGGACTTGCCTGCTGTAAAATGTCTTGGTTTATATTTAAACCAGCCGTGGTGTTCAGTGACATCTAGGGACTGCCTCCGAGAATTGCATTGCCTGGAAAGGGCATCATCTCCATGTGTCTCCTTCAAACTGCAGCTGCGAGTTTGAGCCCTAAACCATCGCTTCCAACTGCAGTGGTCATTGCTGAGGTCTGCAGACAAACATTTCCATCTTCACAGTGACTGAGGAATGCAATAATCACGACTTGTGGAAAAAGATAGGTATGTCTGCTTTAGCCATGCTGAGGCATGACTCTATATTTTCAGTGAAACGTTCTGAGCTACTTAAATATTGCAGGTTTCCATTTGAAGATAAAGTTTTTGCTCACCCCTCTATAAAGCCTCATGGCCAGGGGGAGATTTGTTTAGTCAATAATAGTAAATGTAGGGGGATGCAGGCTGTATGTTCTTGGTCACATTTTAAAGTACCAAAGTTATGAACTAAGATACAGTATTGTCAGTTATGAAATAAGATTCTTGGTGATTTTTTTTTCCCTATTTAACAACTGCAAGTGAATGCACATCAATTACTTAATAAGCAGCACTCCTCCTCTTTCAATCACACTTTCGAGAGCCAGGAAAGCTACTTTTAATTCAATTTACTTTCCAAGCTCCTGCTGTTGGTATTTCTAGGCATTAGCCACATGGGGAGCAACTGCTGACTTGGAGGAACAGGGTGCCAGCTGTGCTTGGCATGGGAGTGCAGGAGCACCAGGGCATGGGCACCACAGGTGCTGGGGGTGTCAGTGCCTTCCTGAAACAGGCTGCTGAGGGAGACAACAGGAGCAGGGCACAGTATGCTCCAAACTAAAGCAACTCTACTAAAAATTCCTCCCTTTCTTCCACCAAACCTGCTTGGGATTACAGAAATGAATGCAAAACCAGACAGATACCAAAGGAGTCATACTGTTCTGCACAAAAAAAAATACTCTAGAGATTAATTTCTCATGACAGGATTTATTCAAGCTCAGGATCACTTTGTTAAGAAACCAGCTTGGCTGTAAAGGCAAACAAGTCCATGCTCGGTGGACTGAACAGGAGCATGAGCCACAGAGGAATCATGGACTTTACACTGTCCCTGTAATTGTGCTGCCACCACCTGCAAACCCTGCTATTGGTACCCGAGGCTGCTCCAGCTAGGAAGTCTGCTAGTTAGAAAGAGAGTGGCACAAAAGTAGTAGCCCAGGGTCCCAGAGGAGGCTCTATATAACAGTACTAGACATCTTCTATCTATTTCCCTTCTCAGTTTATTAAGGAATGTCCAAGTATTTCAGTAGTTCTCAGCTATCTCAGCTGTGGAAGAGTCTCCTCCAGTCTCCTCCAGAACATGGCTTGGGTGTGCTGTGGATGCCCTTTCCTCTGGCTGTCAAAGGAGCTCAGCTGAGATGATGTGTAAACTGGTACCTTGATCTCCAAAAAAATGGTGGTGAACTTTGACCTACATTTCTGGTGTGGCAATCTCAACCAGCTGTGCTGACAGTTCATTTCTCAGTAAGAGATTATGTACTGAGGAGTGGTGGAGTGTGACATGCTTACTAGTTTGTTTGCTTTATTTTTAAACTCAGATGTGTTTTTTTGAATATTGTCTGTAACAATATGCTGCTGGGAGGGATCCCAGTGCCTTTCATTCCTTGAGGTTTTTGGGTCTGTGGTTACTCTGCCGTTGCTGGAGAGCATTTACTGCATGTGCTTATGACAAGGAAGCCATTTGTGCTGTTGCAAACATACTGCTAATAAAACAACCCTGTTGTGTTTTGAATTTAGTGTCGCACATCTTCCCAGGGATGCCCCTGGTTTTGGTGCACGCCAGGCAGACCTGGAGATGCCGCCCACCCCTGAGCAATGCTTACACCACAGGTCCATGTGTTGTCACCCCTTTTGTTGTTCTCCTGCTGCAGACAGCCTCGCCACGAGAGCAGCTCTCACACCAGCCCGTGTTCCACAGACGTGGCTTCTGCACCTTCCTGAGCGAAGCAGCGTTTTCCTGGTTGACCTTGGATAGGGGTGGAAAGGACAGGAGGCTGCAGACACCAGTCTATGTGCTCTTGTCCTGCTGCTTGGTGGTCACTTGAGGTTCCAGCTCTTCACCTTTCTGCCATTTGTTTCACATAGGCTTTTCTCATGTTAATTACTAACCTACTTATTTGCTTATGAATAGGATGAATTATGTTTCTCCCTGGAGAAATCAAATGCTCCCAATCTGTGGTTCCTTCAGAGAGAAACCTGTGCCCAGGCTCAACAGAAATAATTGCCTTTGCCCCAGCATAATGACAAAGAGATAAGCAATCTCTGTGGCCCAGCAGTTTAGTGAATCCATCTTCCCTTCCTAACAGCTGGATTAGAGGCTTTGTGCTCCCAGGCTCTGCAATAGTTTCCATCTCTCAGAGAGTACAAATAATTGCTAAGAACAAACCACGCTATCACATTTGTCATATATTTCTTGGTTGAGTTATCAGCAATAACTTATCTATTATCCAGGGTTTATTGTTTTGGCACCTTTGGGAGACATACATGAAGCACAATGAATATAAATCACATTGCATTTTGACAGTATCTTAAGATTTATGGAGAAACTGAAGAGAAAACCAAATCATTTTGTATATGGAAAAGATGGGAAAATTATTGATTCAAAACATGGTTAGAACAGTCTCAGTCTAGTAAGACAATGGGAGATAAGTTTGACTTCAGATGCATGGAATAATGACAGTGATCTGAAAATAATAAAGGATTTTTAAGCAGCTTCACTGAAGTCGGGGGAAGGGCAGGGACGGAAGCATTTTTTTTTTACCTCCAAAGTCATGGGTAGACTCACAGAGAATGCTTTTGAAAATCCTGCCAATAATTTGTACTTTTTATAACAAGTTAACAGTCACAAAGATGTCTTTTCTGTTTGATTTTTGAGGAAAAATTTTGCCACCATAACAGCAGGAACAGATGAAATAGAGGGAAGCCTTATTACAACCACAAATCTCTGTTTGACCCAGAGAAGCTGAATCTATAACAGCACTGACATTTTCCATGAAAGATACTTGATCTCTACTCTGTCTCATATAGATTCTTTATTCCCTCCCAGGTTCTGCAATATGCTATTAACCATTAAGGTGGTTCTCAGAGCGTGGAAGTGAGTGACCTAACCTCATAACTTTATTCAGCCCACCTGAGTCCTAGGCAAATCTTTCACCTTCAAATCAGATGGAAAATGCCTTGTGGCAGAAGCTTCTAACAAGCTGGCTGTCAGTCCTGCCCCTGGCTGCTCTCTCAGCTCCAGACATTGGTCTCAGGAAAACCATCTCTGATGGCAGCACAAGTCTGCACCCTCTGGAAGACACATCTTATCTTACATTTTTGCTCCAGAAAGATGTCACCTAGAATACCAGACTGATGCATTAAAACTTGATTCTCACTGAAAAAATGCCATTGTGATAAAACCTAGTTTGAGATAAATTGCCTTGAGTTGGATAAATGCCTGGTTTGATCAAAAGTGCTCTTTAAAAAAAATGAAAATATTTCCATCTCAAAATTGGTAATTTTATTAGGCCAGCCATAAACTTTCATTGACCTATATTTTAGAGGTCAACCACTAGACCAAGTTATTAATTATGCATGTAGACATAATTCCTAATATCTAAAATAGTTAGAGTTCAATGTGAAAAGCAAAATGAAGAGAGATTGATTAGGAAATTACCAGGAAAAGAAATCAGTACAAACAAATGTCTTAAAGAGGTGATTACCACAGAAAAACAGTGAAAAATGACAAGTCCCAATGAAAGAAATGGTACTGATAAAGCTTTAAACACTTCTATTTTCTGTCCTCTTCAAGAATACTGATGATCAGCAATAGGAAAAGTAGCATTAGGGATTTCTGACTGAGCACACATGGAAGCACATAAAATACCAAGCACAGGATGTCAAACCCCAGTATAACATCTTGCTCAAGGGTTTTTGTACTGCACACAAGAAGTAGTTTAGAAACAAAAGACAAATCTTCCTTCAAAAAGAGATGGTGACTGATGGTTCATTTAGTGCACTTTGCAACCAGATCTTTGATCATCATTAACAGAAAGCCTCTGAAGGACAGATCTGAGCATCAAATATTACTTTGCCCTCTCAATGGCAGTTCTATTGACAAGATTATTCCCATTATTTTCACTACTTTATAATCTTAAGGTGTTCTAGGAAATAAGATTTGGGCTCTCTTTTTCATGAAAGATAGTGTTGCCATTTAGTTCAATAAACTATATTAGTTAGCATTAGTTTGACATTAGTAGTAGTTATGCTAAGGCTTGGTAGGCCACATGTAACCTGCAGATGAACTATACGGCAGATATTGCAAAGTAAGCAGTGTAACTAGGAGATAATCTAGGAATGTACTCTTGGCAAAATTTAAATGTCAGAGAGATAATCGTACCAGGTAGTGAGAGAGAATTAAGAAATTATGATGATGAAGAAATCGTGTAGAAAACATATAAAAACCCTGTGATTTTTCTGTGAAATGGGGCTCTGTCTTTGGACGCTAGCCCCCGGGCTCCCGGGCCCCCAATAAAGCACCGCATAAACGACTTCGGTTGTTTGTGTTTTCTTCGGATCGGGCAACAGTTTTCTGGCGACCGCCGGCAGGACCTCCGAAGGTGCCTGGGGCGGTTCGCGTTCTGATCCACTCCACGCCGGCACCGAGTGATTCTCGGGGAGTCATCGGTTCGTGCCCGACCCCCGCACCTGACGGACGACTGCAAAAGGTAAGCCCGAAGGTGCTTTATTTTTTTCTGGTTTGGGTGCCTGCTCATAAGACGAGGCGGCGATCCTCGCAGGGTTGGGCTAAGACGTCTGGTTGGTCTGGGAAGCCTAGGCGCCGGCTGTCAGACGCAGCGAAAGCTGCGCAGGTCCGGCACTTGCCCCTCGCGGCGTCGAGAAGCGGCAAGTTGGATTGGTCTGGTATTTATCTGGTATTTATTTAGTATTTAGTCCTTTTGTTTGTTTATTTTGGATATAATTGTTAGTTGAATTTGTTGCTGCTAAAAAGGAAACTACCTCAGTATTGAAGTGATTGTTGTGTGAGTGCGTGGTATGATTGATTTTGTTGGACTGTTAATATTGATTGTGGTTTTTATTGTTTCATATATTGCTGCATATTGGTTGTTGCTATTGGTTACTGAGTTTTTTGTACGTGCTGTGAGTAAGGTATAAAATGCCATTCAAGACACTTAAGTTTATGGTTCAGTCTAATAAAGGTATCCCAGAAAATACCCCGCTGGGATGTTTACTGAAGAGGTTGGAAAAGTGAAAGGTTTTTTCCAGGAGATGAGTAAGGACAAAATGATTGACTATTGTAATCATTGGTGGCCCGAATATCGGCGAGAAGGGCCGTCATGGCCAGAGAATGGTACTGTAGATTTTGACACCATAAATTCGTTAATGCGCTATCTGGAGGAAAATGAAAAATGGGATGAAATACAGGATATAGACCTGTTCCATTTTACTGCGCCGTAAGAAGGAGTGGCAGACTGAGTGTGGGATAATGGTATTAGAGATGAAAGAATCCAAGTGCGGGGGTTGTAAAGAAGGATCTAAATGTGTTCAGTGCTTGGCCTTAACCTCTCGACCAGAGGAGGATTTGTCTTTAATGGTGTCACCCGGTGCGCTCCCTGCTTCACCCACCCCTCCTGCTGTCTTAACCCCTCCTGCTGTCTCAACCCCTCCTGCTGTCTCACCTCTTCCCTCTGTCTCACCCCATTCCTCTTTGTATCCACCGTTACCAGAAACCAGTACTGAGGATGAGGATGAGGATGAGGAGGAAGAGGTGGCAAATTTAACGGCAGTACCGGAGAATGTTAAGAAAGTTGTTATCCGACCTAAAACCCCTTCCCCTGTTACTCCCCAGAATCGGCGAAATACTCCGCTTGCGGCACGCACTAGACAGGGACGTAAAAATTACGGGGAATCCCAGCTTATTGCCCCTTTAAGAGAAGCTATAGGACCCCAAGGAGAGAAAGTACTTGTGAAAGTGCCTTTCTCCCCAGGGGATCTGGTGATTTGGAAGCAGTCAGCAGGCTGTTACCGTGAGAATCCGGAGAGGGTAGCCCGGGTGGTCAAAATGATAATTAAAACCCAGAATCCAGATTGGAATGACATGCAGGTTTTGCTGGATACTTTGATGGATTCCACCGAAAAGGAGATGGTGGTACGGGCAATGAAAGAGCGTGCTCGAGAAGAGATTAGGCTGCGTTGTACAGTAGAAACAGTAAATGACTTAGTTCCGAGCGATGATCCAGGGTGGGATCCAAACAGAGTCGGAGGAATGGAATCCATCAAGATGTACCAGGAGTTGTTAGTAGAAAGAATCAGGACTGGGATGCCTAAGACGCTAAATTGGTCGAAACTGTATTCTGTCAGGCAGGATAAGAATGAATCTCCCTCGGCGTTTTTAGAAAGACTTAAAGAAACTGCTAGACGCTTCACTGATTTGGAAATTGACAGTGAAGCAGGGAAATTGCAGCTTGCTTTAATCTTTTTGGGTCAAACACAGGAAGATATTCGGAAAAAACTGCAGAGATTAGAAGGACAAGATACTCGGGACCTGGATAAAATGCTAGAAGTGGCTTGGAAAGTTTATAATAACAGGGAGAAAGAAACAGCCAAGAAACAGCAGGCCAAACATACTAGCTATAATGCAGCAAGCCAGTGAAAGGGGGGGAGGCAGAGGTGGTTTCGGGCAGCGGTCGTGGTTCTGGACGCGGCAGGGCAGGATTCCAGAATGTTAAATTTGGAGGACGGGGGATAGCCCCTCCTAGTCCCCAGCAAGGAGAGATTGCTCCCAATCAATGTGCGTTCTGTCGTCAGATAGGACACTGGAAAGAATGAGTGCCCAGTGAAAGCTGGATTGGGAGGAATGCCAGTGAATGCACCAACAGGTTATCCTGTGAATCCAGTAAGTGGCGCCCAAGCATATGTATTGGGGAAATATCAGAATCAAAGCTGACTAGAACAGGACTTAAGGGTCAGGATTGATATTGATGGGAAAGAACAAGAGTTTATCGTGGATACGGGGGCAACGCATTCAGTTTTAAACAAAAGGTTAGGACCTATCAGCGATACTACCATACAGGTAGTGGGGGCAACGGGACAATTAGAAGAGAGACCCCTTTTGCAACCATTAAATTTGAGATTTGGAGGAAAAGAATTAGATCATCAGTTTTTGTACATGCCTAATTGCCCCAAGCCATTGCTTGGCAGAGATTTGTTGTCATCATTAAATGTCAGAATCATATTCGAAAATGGGAGGGTAAAATTAGAGGTTCCGGGAGAGGAAATTGCTAAATTGTTTGTAATAAAAGAAATTGATCCCTCTCCTATTCCTATTGAAGTAGATCAAGCTGTAGTACCTTGGGTATGGGAGACTGGGAATCCAGGAAAATCAAAAGCTGCTCAGCCGGTGGTAGTAGAATTAAAAGAAGGAGCTCAGCCAGTGAGAATAAAACAATAACCCAATCAAGTTAGAAGCTAAACAGGGTGTCGCTCCTTTGATAACTCAGTTTTTAGCACAAGGAATTTTGCAGGAATGTGAATCAGACTTTAACACTCCTATTTTGTTCCAGTTAGAAAATCCAATAGTAAGTATCGGCTAGTGCAAGATTTGAGGGCAATTAATAACATTACCAAAGACATTCACCCAGTGGTTGCCAATCCGTATACTTTATTAACTCTGTGTCAGAAACATTTAAATGGTTTTCTGTTATTGATTTGAAAGAGATGCTTTCTTCTGCATCCCTCTGGCATTGGAAAGCAGGAAATATTTTGCCTTTGAATGGGAGAGTCCTGATACTGGAAGAAAGAGACAGCTCACCTGGTCTCGACTGCCGCAAGGATTCAAAAAACAGCCCTACAATATTTGGAAATCAATTGGCAAAGGAATTGGAAGAATGGAAGACTGCTGAGGTAAGAGAGTTAACCTTCCTCTTATGTCATTCTCCAGTATGTGGATGATATCTTTTTAGCGACAGCAGAAAAAGGAATGTGTCTGAAATTGACTATTGCTCTGTTGAATATGCTGGGCCAAGCTGGCTACCGAGTGTCAAAAGAAAAAGCACAGCTGATAAAAGAAAGTGTAATATATTTGGGATGTGAAATCACCCAAGGCCAGAGACGGTTGGGAGTCAATCGAGTGGAAGCTATTGTGCTATTCCCCTTCCCAGGAACCATCAAGAACTAGGTCCTTTTTAGGAATGGTAGGGTGGTGCAGGCTGTGGATTCTGAATTTGGACTTCTAGCTAAACCATTATATGAAGCGTTGAAAGAACCGCAGTTGAGCTGGAATCGACAGAGGAAAAGGCCTTTGAAGACTTGAAACAGGCATTGAAAGAAGCTCCGGCATTAAGCCTTCCAGATTTAAACAAGGAATTTCAGTTGTATGTGAATGAGAGACAGAAATTTGGCACTGGGAGTGCTAGCTCAGAGACTTGGTTTCCTGGAAACGCCCGGTAGGGTATTTCTCTCGAAGCAACTAGATACAGTAAGTGCTGGTTGGCCGTCATGCTTGCGGGCAGTTACGGCCACAGTGATCCTCATCAGGAAGCCAGGAAATTGACTTTGGGAAGGAAAATAGAGGTATTTGTGCCTCACATGGTACTGGCAGTCTTGGAACAAAAGGGGGGTCACTGGCTTTCATCCAGCAGAATGCTGCAATCCCAAGCATTTCTAAGAGAAAAGGATGATGTAGATCAAAAAATGACTAATCATGTTAACCCAGCAGAATTTCTCCGCAGTGAGCAGGAAGAAGGAGAATTAGCACATGACTGCATGGAGGTGATTGAACAAGTGTATGCCAGCCGAATGGATTTGAAAGATGTTCCAATGGAGGATCCGGATTGGGAAACTGTTCACCGACGGGTCCAGCTTTGTAGAAAACGGTACCAGGTATGCGAGATATGCAGTGGTAACAGTTACCACTGTAGTGGAAGCAAAAGCTTTGGCTCCTGGAACATCAGCTCAGCGAGCCGAGATCATTGGACTCACAGAGCCCTAATGTTAAGTTCTGGAAAGAAATTGAATATATGGACTGATTCTAAATATGCTTTTGGGGTTGTGCACATTCATGGCGCCTTGTGGAAAGAACGAGGGTTATTGAACTCCCAAGGAACTACTATCAAGTATAAAACTGAAAATTCTAGCCTTGCTAGATGCAGTACACCAACCTAAAAAGGTTGCAATAATGCATGTGAGAGGTCACCAGAAGGAGGAAGGAAAAATATATCGGGGAAACAAATTAGCTGATGTCACAGCACGAGAAGTGGCCAGAGAAGTGTGGACTCAAATGGCCCTGATACCCACTAAGGTGAGTCCTGTAACTCCACATTTAACTCAGGAACCGAAGTATTCCCTGGATGATGAAAAATTAGCATCGCTGCTGAAAGCACAGAAGAATGCAACTGGATGGTATGTAACAATCATGGGACAAGTTGTAGTTCCCGCCCGAATTATGAAAGCCATCTTAGAGACGGAACATAATAAATGCCATTGGGGAGCAAAGCGTTGGTAACATTTCTAAAAAGAGAAGTAATTTCTAAACAGATGTTAACATTGGCAAAACGGGTGAATGCCATGTGTTCAACTTGTTTGAAAAATAACCCAATAGTTAGGAAAACAGATTCAGTTAGGGAAATTACGAGTAGGACCAGAACCAGGAGATTACTGGCAAGTAGATTTTTCAGAATTACCGAAAGCACAGAAACTTTAAGTATCTTTTAGTGTATGTATGCACTTTTCAGGATGGCCTGAGGCCTTTCCTTGTCGCACCAATCAAGCGAAGGAAGTGGTTAAAACACTGTTGAAAGAAATCATTCCAAGATTTGGGGGTACCTCTAGGACTGTCATCAGATAGAGGCCCACACTTTACAGCAGGAATAGTACAAGAAGTGGCCAGGATACTAGGACATATCTTGGGACTTGCACACCCCTTGGCGACCTCAATCGAGTGGTCAGGTGGAGCGGATGAATCAAACAATTAAGGGACAAATTAAGAAAATTTGCCAAGAGGCAAAGATACAGTGGCCACAGGCACTGCCATTAGCATTGCTCAGAATCAGAATCAAACCCAGGGAGCGAGTGGGAGTTAGTCCATACGAAATTCTATATGGAAAACCATACCATGCTAATGTGTTGAAAAGAGACTTGCACGTGCAGGGTGATCAGACAATATTTAGTTACATCATGTCACTAAACAAAACTCTTAATGCTTTAAGGGGAGCCTTGCAGTGGAACCGACCTATGCCACTGGAGAATCCGGTGCATGACGTTCAACCAGGAGACCAAGTGTACGTGAAGAATTGGTCCACCCACCCCTTGAAAGAGACATGAGACGGGCCCCGTCAAGTGATCCTGACAACTTATACTGCAGTAAAGGTCGAAGGAATCGACTCATGGATCCATTACACCCGAGTCAAGAAAGTCCCTGTACAATGGGAGACTCAACTAGTCTCCCCAACACAAATGATTTTTCGCAAAAAGTAGCCTTTTTGATTATATTGTTACTGGTAATGACGAAACCAATTCTTGTTAACGGTTCTATGGTAGTTGCAGGTACCGGACCAGTGGAAAAGATGGATGGGAACCTGACTTATGACCGGAAAACTGAAGTCCAGAACGTGTCAGCAACCTGGAAGAAAGGTGCTGATTGTCCAGAAGCAAAAATTGTCACAATTTGGGGTAAGGATGCACAAAAGAAGCATAGAGAACTGAGAGATACAGAAGTGGCAGCATATCGAAGTGATGAACAAGAGAATTTAGTAGTAGGATTGATCAGGGATTTTGGAAAGGTCCAAAATGTGTCTCGAATTACGGCATGCTTGCCCCTCCCACAAGCAGCAGGAGAACCAATTCCGTGGGGAATAATCCCCATTCCATTACTACCTGAAACGGCAGACAGCACATCTATGGTATGTCAAAAGACTGTCCAAAGAGTAGTTATCAGACCTGAAGAAGATTGCATGAAACTGCCCAGCAGCCAATTCACCCGTATGAGAGGGATTAATGATCTAGGGTGGTGTAGTTATGATGAGTTACAAGATTGTCAAAATATTACGAGCAAAACCACATTTGTGGGACGAATGGAAAAACCATATGGGGTCCGAGTTTGTTAGAACATTATAGCTATATTGGGGCAGTAGATTGGTGTATACAATGGACAGGAAGTAAAAATCATACCTCAAAAGAAGTCTATAAAAACAGAGACCTCCACAAGAAGAAATTAAAGCAGCTAAAGAAAACTGGAATTGTACCAAAGTTATTACAAGTGATACCCCTGAAAGCCAAATTAGCCTGGCACCTCTTAGAGTATTGCTTAAGTGGGGATGCGAATGCAGGAAATTTAAATCATACAATTACAAGAGAAGCATCTGGAAAACAGTGGAATTAGACGAGCTGTAAGCTGTAGAGTTACCACTATTGAAAGTCCAGGAAATTTAGTTTGGGTAATGGGACATGGACAATGGACTACGCATATTCCTGTAGATGGACCTGTGACACAAATAACTCTAGGAGTCCCAACCCTCTGTCCCCTGTGGAAACAATCAAAACTAAAACCCAACCGGAAGAAAAGAGAAGTAGATGCATTCACTGAGTTAGAAAATGAATGGCACGAGCCAGATGGTGGAGTTAAGTTTGGATGGGCTCTAGAATCACTATTTGCACCTATAGCCTCCTACAGGAACAGAGAAATGCTATACAAACTGCTAGGGCAAACTGAGAGATTAGCAGCAGCAGCCACCAAGAAAGATTTAAAGACATAAATTTGCAATTGCAAGCCACATCTCGAATGACTTTACAGAACAGGATGGCACTAGATATGCTATTGTTAAAAGAGCATGGTGTGTGTCAATATCTGAAAACGAAAATTGACCATTGCTGCATCCATATTCCAAATGTGACCATTGAAGTAGAAAAAGATATTTCTCAATTAGAAACGATTGAATCCAAAACAAGAGAAATTGAAAAAGAAGCACAACATAATTGGATCGGAGCTATATTTGAGTCCCTAGGACTTCAGGTTTCTGGATGAGTTTCGTCAATAGTACAGTACATTTTGTTATTTGTAGTTTTGCTATTAATTGTTTGGTTAGCCTATAAGTGTGTTCTAGGAGTCATTGAAAAAGAAACAAGACGCACCAGAAGAGTGATAAAAGCCTTGACAAGAACCAATGAGATACGCCTCGATGAAAGACGTCGACTTCCTCCGAAGTATGAAGATGTCGTTGGGCAGGATAATCCAGCATTTGAAAGAACCAACGATGACTAAGAGTTGAGCATTCTTGCAGAAGATTGAAGAATGCTCAAAAGGGGGGGAATTGTTGCCATTTCGTTCAATAAACTATATTAGTTAGCATTAGTTTGACATTAGTAAGTAGTTATGCTAAGGCTTGGTAGGCCACATGTAACCTGCAGATGAACTATACGGCAGATATTGCAAAGTAAGCAGTGTAACTAGGAGATAATCTAGGAATGTACTCTTGGCAAAATTTAAATGTCAGAGAGATAATCGTACCAGGTAGTGAGAGAGAATTAAGAAATTATGATGATGAAGAAATCGTGTAGAAAACATATAAAAACCCTGTGATTTTTCTGTGAAATGGGGCTCTGTCTTTGGACGCTAGTCCACAGGCTCCCGGGCCCTCAATAAAGCACCGCATAAACGACTCCGGTTGTTTGTGTTTTCTTCGGATCGGGCAACAATAGGACCAGATGAACATTAAAGTCTTTTCCAGTCTGGGCTGTTCTGGGATAAATAAACCTTCTTTGTGCCTGAGGTAGAAGAAGAAAATGTGAAGTTAAGGACAGTCAAGAACAGAGTCAGAAAGGCTGAGAACAGACCAACTGCTCTGAGTTGAATTTATTTTCTTTTAATGAATGAGACAATTTGGAAAAAAAGGAGAGTGGTAAAGGATTTAGAAGAGGACAGAGATCATTAGTTCCAGTGGAATAAAAAGAAAGACATTTGTGGAAGAGAAAGCTTAAAATGAAGTTTTTCTATTGTCTCTAAAGCAAGTGGAATTCTGAATTTTGAAGTTCAGTTTTTGAAGGGGAACAGGGTTCAAAGTTCAAACTTCATGAAAAGTATTCTCTCAGTGCTGACCTGATCTTTATGTATATTGGTGAGGATGTGTTCACCTCGTGCAATGCAGCTTGTTGGTTGTGTCCTGATAGCAGTATTCTCCTCCTGATGCCTGGATGAAGCACTGTACATTTAGAAGAGGACCAGTGAGCTGTCTATACTTCTCCTTAGCTCTGTTGGCAAGGAACACTTACTGTGATGGCTGCAGAGTGGTGCTGACTGATTTCAGCATTTTGCATCTCAAAATACAGCATGTTTTCCTACAGGTTTTGTCTTTTCCATGTCTCCAGTCTGCTAGGGATGTAATAATACACAAAAAAAGACTTGAAAACTACAACAACAAAAAAATCTCTAATCAACCAACCAAAAAAATCAAATGGTAATAAGATATCATATTTTTATTATATTTCAGCTCTGGTACAGTGGGGTAAAAACTGCTTCTTGCCTTGTGCTGACCTTCTGAAAAAACATTTTGCTGTTTATATCCATTTGATAGTCTTGTCTTGTGGAATCTGTTGTGCACCATCTCTACTAAAGCCAAAGGTAGACATCAATGTCTGAAGAGTGCCTGTGTTTAATACCTCTCATAGTCAGCTCCCACATCTTAAACTGAGGCCATGACATATTTCACCCCACACAGATGTAGCTCCAGCTTTATGTGCTCCCTTTCCCTCTGCCCCTCCCAGCACAAAGAGCTCAGGCACATGTGGGAAAGTTGCACAGGCTGGCAGCCACTGCTGCTACACTGCCTCTTCTGCAGCCCCAGCCCTGGAGGGTTCACTGCAGGTGAGTGCCATCTCCAGACATTCAGCCCCTCCTTTCTTCACCCAAGTCTTGGCCACCCTGGAGAAAAATAAATAGATGGCAGCCTCTGGCAGGTGTTGTCAGGATCATCAGCATCTTACTACATCATTGAGGCACTGCAAGGACACAGAAGGAACTCGGATCTATCCTTACACATTTGGCTTGTTGTTAGAGAATAAAAAAAATTAAAGTAATTTAAAAAAAACCCTTAATCTTAGACATCCCCATACATTATTTTATTTATTTATTTATTTGTTTGTTTGTTTAGTTTTAAGAGGAAAAGCATATTTGTAACCTTTTGGATCAACAGCATTAGCTGCAATGACTTCATGGCCATTTGTTAAACTCAGCGTAACCTGTGCACCCCCACAGAGACTGGGCACCTGTTCAAATAATCAAATCTTTGTTTTTTTCCATTACACAGGACCAAACAGGATCTATGCAAAAATTGAGAGAAATAGAAACCAAGACATATAAGAAAATTTGAAACTTTTCTTATATTTTAAAAAGAAGAGTTTCTTGGAGGGCAAAAAAGTCAACCAAACTTAAGAAGCATTTTTTCAGTGAGATATTCACTTTGACACAAATACTGCCCATTTCCTTGTTCATCACATCAGAAAATCTTCCTTGTGGTGCAAACACCATAAATTCAAAGAAGCTGATGCCTTTTACTTACCCATACCTGCACTAAAGAGATTTTTCAGTCTTTTTCACACATTTACTTACAATAAACTGTGGTCTCAACTAATTCTCTTTAATTTTAGGGTATCAAAGAATTAAGAACCTAATGGATTGAGATGCTGTGAGACCACTAAAACTGCTCTCTAGATATGTTAATTTCCTTGTGAGGCCATGGAGGATTCTTGGATGCCTCAGACACAAGCCCAAGCAAAGCTGGAGGACTTTGGTTCAGTGTTGAAGCTGCAGGGAGGAAGGGACGGGGACTGAATGATTTTGCTCTTCTACAGTAAAATTTTCCTTTGAGACTCCTGATTAACCCAGTCATTGATAGCAGACAGTGTTTTCCTACTTTTGCTGATTAGAGCTATCAATTTCACGTGGCCCTGGAGGAACAACCGATACATAAATATTTGTTTTCCTTCATTACCTCTCTATAAACCAAACTCCTCATATCTGCTGGAAAGGAACATGGAATGGGGAGAAAGGAGGGGGGAGTGGGGGGGAAGTAAGAAATTCAAGTGTGTGCAGTATTCTAAAGACTTGTTATTTTCCTTGTAACTTGACTCTCTTCAGATTAAATAAAAGAGCTGGTAAGGTTGCAATCTTATATGTAATGTGGTATTTCAGGCATACCAGCCTGAAAACTTGTAACCTTTACTCAGGCTAGGAATCAGATTGCGAAAGCCGATGTTCATGTAGCTAAACATTTTCCAAGACAAATGCCATCCTGGCTGCTGCCTGCCTCAGCTTGCTGTGCTGGAGGTGATATTCATAGCACTGACCCTAGGATGGGCTTGGAGGAAATACACTCCCAGCAGCTGAGGAATAGCAAAAAGAGTATTTCATGGCATGAAATATAGTGCTGGAGCCTGAGCCCTCTAAAAGGAGGGAACTGTGAGGAATTTCTGTAGTATTGGGTCCACTACCTTCTTTCTTTGTGGCCTGCACTTCCTTCCAGTTATAAAAATTACCCAAGAATGGAAGAGCAGTGGAGCATTACCATGGCTTTCCTTCTGGTATTGGGAGGTTTGGGTCTCCTTGCCCATAGTCTCATGTTCTGGGGACAGTGTAAGCTGTGCCTCAGGACCAAAGCCTCACCAGAAATATCTGGGATTCAGGCATGTGATAGAAGACTGAAAAGGTAGTCCTGATGCTTTGGTGCTCCTTTGTGTCCATTGTTCCTGTGTACTCCCAGATGTTAGGATGCTCTTTGTTCACATTCTTTACTCTTGTTGAGGGGGCAGGATGTAAGTACTTGGGGTGCAGCTGCCTGCCTGAGCTATGCTTTAAACAGAGGTCATTTGAGTTAGAGCTAGGTAAATAAACTGGCTGAGGCTGCTAAAATGTCCTTTAAATATTTGTTTACTTACTGCATTCCAGTGGTGTGGCTTACATACTATCACATCTACTTTTGTCAGTACAGGAAGAAAAGAAAACCATTCTTCTCTGCACTTAGAGTCTGGAAGCCAAGTATCTGTCTGGAACAATCTTGAGTGGCCGATTTGTAGACATCCAGAAATACACATTTATAGAGGCAGAAAGTCCCAAAACCATGCATAAAAGCAGGGATTGTTGCAGTGCCTTAAAAAGCAGAAACACAACACAAAACAGAATTATCTAGAATATGTTAATAGTAAGTTTTCAATCTGTTCTCTTAGAAATAATTGTTTTCCTTAACTAAAAAAAGGGTAAAGAAGATCCAGTACCTTATTAGGTATCAAGTTTACCTGTTTGAACACTATATTCATAAAATATTTGTGTTAGGGTTTACATGTCCTTCCTAGTACAACTATTTTTCTCCCAAAAGCACAGTCTTTGGCAGCAATCTCACACGACTTCATGAGATGGTGCATGTGGACATAAATTCTACTCTTAAAATGAAGTGGCTTGTCATCTTTCAGTGAGAAGTTATGGTAGAAAACAGTAGAGAACTGACCTATGGATATGAACATTATTGACTACAAGATGGCAGACAGTCTTAAATAGCTCACCACAGTTCAGCCAGAGGGATCAGATGATCCCAGGACACTGAGAGAACTGGCACAAGGCGCTAGAAGTCTGGTAGGAACCATTATAAATACACCCATCACATTGACTGTGGTAGCTTTTGACTAGAAAATAATAAACTTCCGAGCTATATTTAATGAAAGAAAAACACAAGTCAGGCATCTTCTGAACCATTTGTCAGCATTCATGATTTCTGAACAATTTTGAAGAAAAACATAAGTAGAGATGTGGAAGAAATGCAACAATACTTGCCAAATATAGATTCTGCAAGGCTAATCTGGCAACTTTTGTGCTAAGCTATTCCTGGGTAAGGGTGGTGAACCAGAGCCAAACCACCCAGGCTTGTCTAAAACATGCCTCTGGTTGTGTCCTACATGAGAACTGAACTGAGATGGAGAATATGGGGAAAATGGAAAGCAGTCATCAGGAAATACTTCATCAGGAAAAAATGAGGTGTTGCTTCAAGCGGGTATCCATGGAGCTGAAAAGTGCTTTTTTCCTTTTACAGAGATTGTTGTGAGATGGGGCTGATTTAATATTTTAGCTGACAGTCTTGCCTTACAAAATGGGTACTCACAAACTTTGCTAAAAACAGCAGGGAGTAGACGTAGACTTGTCTTCAGAAGTAACATGTTTTAAGGATTAGGCACTGGGAGGCCCTGAGTCTTCTGATGGCAAAGTACATGACTTTGAAATGCATGTTTTCTTTCTTGCCAAACTATTCTCAAAAATGTAGTTTTGCTGAATGAACTTGAGTTCCGTGATATATTTACCTGCTGTTCTGCTTTCCTTCTTCATCACTGATTTTTTTCTTTTTCTCTGTTTCTGAGTGTTTTGAAGTGATTCTCATGACAATCATTGGAAAGAAAGAAAAAAACGAAAACAAAAAAGCCCCAAAATGTAAAGAAATAAGAGGAAAAGCTCTTATGTTTCATGATAGCAGCAAAAATGGGTAACTGGCTCACTGAATCTTCCTTTGCTTTTTGGCAGGATTATGCAAACTGTTTTTAAAGATTTAAGGCAGATTCATTCTGGAAAAGGTAGCTCCTACACAGGGTTTCAGACAGCTTGACAGGATAATACATTTTCACTGATGCATTGCAAAAAAAAAAACTCAACATGTATCAGTAGCAGAGTTTTTGAAGGGTAAGGGAGCCAGTGAGCTCTGCTGCACACTTTCAGATTGCACAGGGGCTTAGCAGCAGCTTGTGCTTAACAGGAGCTTCAGGGGGGGATCTTGCCACATCATCCAGCTCTCATGTAACAATGTTCCTGGACCTCAGTTGTGGGAAAACTAGTTTTTGGGGGTACCCACAGGCAGCCAGGAGGATTACACTAATCAGTGTCAGTGCAGGGGATAAGATTTGAGTCTCTTATTGAAGAACGTGCCCAGGAAGAATCAAGGGGGTGTGTTTCCTGACAGGAATTTTTTAAGGGCAACCCGCCAAGCAGTTCAGCAGCTAATTATATTGGGAGTTTATTTTTTGAAGTGTTTATAAGTGATCCAAAAAGAGGGAGGTTTGATTCTTCCACTTGACATGTGCCAAGTATAATTGGAATGATCACACACTGGTCAGTCTGTGAACAAATTGGATTTGTAATTTTGGCAATCACTCGGCTTTTGAAAAGCACTCTGGAAATCAGGATGGTTTGTTTCGTGCAATGCTGACAGTTTGTGCACAAAAAAAGAGTAGAAAAATAAGCACTTTCTTGCTAAACAAATAAGATCTAGGATGACATTTGAATCTTTTGAAGTTGATGGCAAAATTCCCACTGGCCAAGATTTCACCCCAAATCTTTCAGCAGTGAACCTAGTAGTTCCTAGATCTGCAAAAAAACCCCAAACAAAACTATGAAAAGTAATCTGGTAAGTTACCTTCTCTCCTTGAAATCATTACCAACTGTGTATGATCAAACTGACATTGTTCTTCCACAAAACTCCCCATTACGGAAATTAGGAACCGAGGGAAGTCAGTATTTTCTTTAGGTCATAACATAAGGACAAGGAAAATGTCTAAAAATGCTTAAAACAAGGGCTGAGGACTTTTTCTTTTTAATCTTCAATATTCTTGGCCATCTGGTCCCTTATCAGCTTGTCATTCTGAAAATCTGGTTTAAGGTCAGTTTCTTCTAACAATTTCCTTACTTTTACTCCTTGTGCACTCCTAAATTGTCTTTGTCCTTCCTTTTTTAAATCTGTGGGGATTGCTTTTAAAAAACTAAGAGGAGAAATGGGGAAATAAGAAATAATTTCTTGTTTTGAATACTGATATTTAATCTGTTGCACTTATTTATAATTGTAAGTAATATATTTTAAAGTTTTAATTATTTTAAATTTGATTATTCTTAAAATATATTAATTAGCAATTAAAAACTACAAGACTGAAAACTGGAGTGGGGGAGTGGCTTAAACTATTTACTTTGGCCCGTAATTCAGCAAATAAACCTAATTCCCCATTGAGTGTAAACCTTCATTGAAGTCCAGTGTGACTTTAACATCTTATATGTATTTATCAGTAAAAATGGAATATATCGATAGATCTTTCACCTGTAGAGCACCAGACTGTGAATTTTATATTGTCACTGCCCCCATCAAGTAACATTTACTCTAGATTTTTCTATTATCAGCTCAGCTCTTCTGACTTTAGTGGCAGCAAAATAAATTGCTTTCATTTCTCTCTGTGTTGGATTCTTTTCTAATTCAGATTTTCAGTTTCAATGATTATAAGGGTTTATTTCAATGTAAAAGAGGATAAAAATTGCTTTCAAAACAGTTTATTAACCCAACTGCCTAAGCAGAACCCTCATCTATCAAAAGCCAAGTTAGCTATTGCTTGGTTGCTGCCACTAACAAAGTTTGGCCCATCTGAGAGCAAGAATCTCACTCAAATGGTCTGAGCCACCAGAGTTCTGCATTTTTGAATGTCAGCCAAACTATACTCAAAATGTACTTCTGTCATGAATACTCTCCCTACCATATATTATTTCCTCAGTAAATTTTATTCCATAATATGAAGTACAGATGCTCACTTAATGATCAGATCAACATAAAAATGTAGAAGCATATTAAAATCTGTGGAACTCATACTAATGTTAGCATTTGAACATTACATGAACTTGCAGAAAGGACCGCCAGGTCATGTAAATAAATGACTTATGTTGAATTTCTGTAGTTACAGAAGCACCTGATATATCAAGATACTCTCTGCTTCTTTGCAAAATCTGGGTAGCTCAGTGCAGCCCCTGTATCATAGTAGTGATGTGCACACAAATATCTAAGAACAAAAGTCTCAATGATTATGTTCCTTTCTTTTAGAAGAAATGCTAGATTTTGTATTGAGCTAAAAAAGTGTGTTTTTCTTTGATTCTGCTGAGTTGATGCCCAAAAGCAAAGGGGAAAACAAACATTCCAGGGCAGCGAATGAAAAGAAATAGGTGTTTTTACTTGCTTCTGGTGGAATTTGGAAATCACATGTGTTGGAGATAGGTGTGCAGAGGCCAAAAGAAGAACTGCTTCATTGAGTTTTGCATGGTCCATTGCTGCTCACTGCAGAATGCTTCAGACTGCTGCTGCTGCCATTCCTGCTGCTGCCTCACCCTGCCCAGCACTCGGGGTGGCTCTTCAAAATCCACAGGAGGGAAAGTTCTGCTATCAAAAATTGCAAACAGCTTTGCCTGTGGCAGCATTTTTTCTCGAGGGAGCTTTCAAGTTTTAACTGAATTTCTGGCTTCACAGAACACCACAGGTTTCTGTGCAGCCCTTGTGTGAGGGGGCTTTGCCAATGTTTGTGCTGTGCCAATTTTAGGCTTTTGGCTTTATGGGAAGAGCGTAAGGAGAAATAAAAGGATGTTTAATATAATTTGGAACTCAAAAGAACAACAGACATCTCTTCCATTAATCCTTAGTTTATGGGAGCAAATGGATTGTTCAGTTCTTCTGCTGTCTTCCTCCAAAGTTGCTAAAGCTGACTCCCAAAATAAAATGATGCTGATGCATGAATCACCAAACATTTCAACTAATTAATTGGTGGTACCAGTCTTCTGATACAAACTTTTTTTCATCCTCTATTCTATGGCTTCTTCGCAAGTTCATTCCTTCCCTTAACTTGTCTAACTTCTCATTTTCTCACACATTCCAGTGTTGTCTGGCTGTGCCACTGCAGTTCCTCTTTACTGAAGCAGACTGATGGGACTATGTTAACATGTTAGATATTATTAACCCTTTTTATTTATCTGGAATCACAAGGTCATCTTCCAGGAGTGACCTATCCCTTACTCCTTCCTCTGTGCCTGACAAGACTTGGGCTTTGACACTTCCTGCCCTATGTGCATGAGTAACTATCTGGGCAGTAATGTCTTACATGTCTCACAAACACTTATGAAGAAGCCTTGGTCAGTTTCTCATACTGCCCCAAGAACATTAATTTCATTTGGAAAATACAAAGTTTTAGGGAAAAAAAACACCTCAAACATCAGAGGATGGTAAACACAGTTACTCTTGAGCTAATACAGAGCCCATTGATGTTCTTGCTGATACCAATGGTTTCTTTAAATCTGTGATTTTCTTGGGGCTGTGGCTGCTGTAACCCTCTGGCTGTTGACACATTAGCCAGTAGCTGTGTAATTCAAATGTGCTCTACTTTATCCTAAACTTCAAATATGTTCAATGAGGCAGCTAATTTCTTAAAAGAAGAATGACCTTAGGCATTCAGTATAAAGCTCTCTAAAGTTAACTCCTATTGATTCCAAGAGCAATTGGATCAAACCTTTTTAGCATATAAGATATTTTAATGTAGTTTCCTTTTTGGTTTGTTTTCATTTTAGTATTTACTAAAGAACAGCAATGGAAAAGTAGCAAAAATGAGCCTTTTTTTCATGCCTTTTTTTTTTTCTATTGGCAACAAGAACCTTTGATTCTGAACTTATCATTCATGTGATACTTCTTTCCACAGATGTTTCAGAAGAGATAGGAGAGGTAGCATCTGTGTTCTCTCACCAGCAAATGGGCAGCACCCAAACGTTTCAAACAAGGTGTGTTTGCTTGGCCTGGTCTCTTGTTGGCTTTGGACCTAGTAAGCACAAACTGTGGCCATTTTTAGTGCCTCTAAGAGAGACCCATTTGCTGAGTATTTCCTTTAGTGTACATCAGGCAGGTGCTTAGGCAACAGTACCTTTCTGAAAAAAAAATGGCATGAAAGCAACAGAACCTTGCACAGAATTCTGCTCTGATGGGGGAGAGCTTCTGCATTTAGCACTCTTTCCCCACCATGTTCCCACAGTAAGGATGCTTATTTTTAACCTTTTTTTTTTTTTCCCCTTTCCCACGTTTTTACTGCTTTTCGATAACATACATATAATTGTGAAAATATAAAGGGGTCAAGGGTTTGCTTTTGGAGTGGTACATGCCCAGGACAGCTGGGGTTCATCCAAGACAGCAAGCCTTTAGGACACAGCTCCAATTATTGTGTGGGCACATACCGATATTACAAATAATTTTCTTTGAGTTTCTTTAACACCATGGAGACCACAGGGAGCTCAGCCTGTTGCTGTGCTGTCCCTTTAAGTAAGGGACTCGCCCAAGCCCACTGTTCACAAGCAGTAAGTTGAGCAGGCTGCCAAGGTACCAACACAGAGAATCTAACAGGAGTGGTTTAGAAGTCAGCTTCCTTCTCAAACATGCCCCTGCTCAGTTCCTTCCACTGATTAGTCCTTGCAGTGTTTTGAACACAGGGTGTTCCTCACCTTGCACATGGGGAAAAGTAAGTGGCAAGGCTGGCTCAAGCAAGAAATTGCATCCAGCAAGTGGCAGACTGGGGAGCTGGATGGACACAAATGCCCAGCTTCTTTTCTCTCTGTCTGCTGCTTTGTCATTTTTCCAGCCTGGCAGCCTGGTCCTTGATAACTTCTGTTTGTGAAAATGTGAGACCAACACTTCATCTTCCTTTATAATGAGATGGTGCTTGATTCCATGTCACATCTCTAATGTGAAAGCTGCATAAAACATCTGAATTTGGGAGCATGAAAGACAAGGTTTTCAGACTTTGAGAACAAAATTACCTCTGTTTGCCTAGAGAAGGAATAATATTAGCAGGGGTTACTTACATTTCTGCATTGACCTTAGAAAATCACTTCATTCTTACTCTCAGTGAGATTTTTTCTCTGCTGGTTCACTCCTTGACCTCCTTCTGAGTACACAAATCTGGAAGTTTGTTTCATACATGGGGACAAAATATACTTTTACAATTGAAAGCAACATTATTTGGTTTGGTTCTGTTTTGGTTTTGGGGGTAACACTGATGAAGGAATTATACCCAGGCACTCGAGTTAAATCAGGCCTACATCATATCTGTACCCTCAGTTATATTTGGCAGTGTACAAATATGTTAAAAGTCATGGGAAGTGAACAGACCTTGAAAAAATACGGACCCTCCAAATGTTGATATGATTGCTGTAAACTTTTTCATTGCTCTGGTATTTGGAGTACTCTACACTGTTTAATTTGAGCTATTAACATTCCAAATGAAAGTAGCAAGAACTCCACCATAAGTTTATCTTTCTTTGACTAATCTTAACATGCACCCAAGTCTCTGTCTCGCTTTCCAAGAACCACATGGCACAGTTATATTTCAGAAGCATGTAATCTATGCTGTCTACTTTAGCCATTTTACTGACACTGCTTTAAGTGGCCCCCCTAGAAGCACTTACCTCTCTCCAGTGACTATGTAGGGAGTTTGCTCCTCTAATTTTTCTCTTCTGAATCAGAGCAAAATTAGATCTTACAGTAGAATAAACCAAACTATGCCTATAAGTCCACCAGTGTCAAGTTATAGTTTTGATCCTTTAAATCTTATTCATGCAAGTAAATCAGCAGTGCTGTTTGTGGAGTGGAAGAGTAGCAAAACTATGTTATTAAAGGTCACAAGACCAGGGATTCAGAACTTCTGCAGCTTTTGCTCCACTCAGCCTTAAAATTCCCATGCTCAGCCCCCTCCATCCATTGCTGTACTTTAGCCAATTTTTAAGTAATATTCCCAGCACAATATAATCCTGAACTTCAAAGAGGCTTTTTTTTTTTCTTTTTTTTCTTCACAGCTGTAGTTAAAAGCACAGTTAAGAAAATAAACATCAGCTAATAATATAATAATGATGGAAAGGGCAAGACACAATAATCCAATCAAAGAGGTTCACACTGGCATTATTTCTTCAGCACAGACCACATATGGTTACACACACGTGCAGAGGCACTCACTGAACCTCTACACTGAATCTACCCCTAGCTTACCCTGTCCCTCCACTTTATTAGTGACTGATGCAGTAAAGCCTTTTGGCATTAATCTAAAAAAAAAATGTAATGAATATTTATAAAAAGATACTGGAGAACAGGATTTGAAAGAATCTTCCTTCTCTGCAGCCAGTTTCAGGTGGCTTCCATGTGTTTGCCTTTAACATTCAAATCTGAGATGTCAGTGCATTTTCTTTACTACAGACAGTTACTAGACTTGTGTATTGTTAGTGTAAGAAAAATAATGCTAGGGGAAGAAAAAAGGGAAGTATTATGATTATAGAGCACCCATTTACAGCTCGTGGTATTTCTGATGTGTAATTATACTGCAGAGATTTCTATCCCTTTTATTTCAGTAATTAAGTTTTTTTTATGTGAAAGGCCATGAAATGCACAAACACAAACCTAAGGGCAATATATATGAAAATTACAGATACACTGCAGAGTGAAAAACTATGGAGAACAGTAGAAGAAAAGTCTCAGGGGGATGGAAAACCTAAAAAACACTTGAAGAAAAAAGTATTTTTCTATATGTCGATCCAAACAGTTCCTATTTCAATGACTCTTAAAAATGGTCAATTCTTGTGGAAGGGAGTGTTTTGTGAAAAATTCTGTTCTGTTGAAAAAATTACTTTTGGCAAAAACAAAGTCCACAGCTGGGATTTAAGGAAGCAGAGGACACCACATATCAAGAAGAGCACTCTCCCCTTTCAGCACCCAGAAACTGGGACATTGGCTTCCATGCACTTCTCAGTAATTATGCAAGGACAGTCCCTTGCTGTCATCATTTCATTTATGTAGGTCTGCACATGGTATGTGGTAGCTGTTTATCTGGGGTGCTGCTTAGTAAAATGTCATTTGGGGAAATTTCTGCACCTTCTGAAGCGTGTGTGGGATGCAGACATCTAGCTCAGGTACTCAGAGTATCTGCTGGCCTCACCTGCTGAACTAAAAATCTGCTTAAAATATACCATAATTTAAAAAAAAAAAGTTAATTCTGACCCAAAAGAAAAATATGTAATATTCCTGTAATATTTTATGTTTAAACAATTCATTGATCTCAGAGGTAGGTGGCCATCAAATTCCTCTTAGCAGTAGAAAGTAGTGGGATGCTCACAGTATTTTACACAGTAATGCAAATTGAAAGGTTTTGCAGTGAGAAAAAGATAAAGACAACTATAGACAACTTTGGAGAGTTAAGTACAAGTACCAAGTTTTAAAGGAAAGATGCTTTTTTCCAGGATGCAGCCATGTTATACAGGTGTTTTTCCAAGATAAGAACACAAGGCTCAAGAGGACTGTACAAAATCCCCTGGGGAAGGCTGAAATGAAAACTTGGTGGCTGATTGAGAGGACATGGGGAGTGCACTGAAAGAAAGGAAAAAGTAAAACTGTAGCCAGGCAATCTGACAAGCACATGGACAACACTACACACGGACTTTGCAGGACATACAAGCAAAGAGTCAAGATTTAGGTAGGAGAGAGGACTAAATATTTCTTGATATATTAACCCTTCTCTGCAGGTATCTCTGATAAGGGACTTGAAGAAAGTAAATTTTGCATGACTGGTCATAGGTTCTTAGATGAAGGCATATTTTTTTCCTGTGTAAAATACATCTGAGTTTATCTTGCCAAGTCATCTGGAAGCAACGAAGTCCAACCATGGGATTCAGTTCATTAATTCAGTTTAAAATGTGATGATATGCTTTGCTAGAAAATGATGGGAGTTCAGATTCACCATGGAATCTCTGGTTGCTTTGAAAAGCTTTCATTTGTCATGCATTGTTTCCTTAGACTTTTAGGTTTCAAGTAACACTCCAGAGGAAGGATTTTCCTTCCTTCTTTCCAAAAATTACTAAGGGATGTAATATATATATTGAGAATCCAAGGCACCAGGAGGGATTAACCACATTGTACATGCTTTCTGCTGATTTTACTTACTGCTATGATTCTATCATGGAAGGTAGGATCTATATTCAGTTTCCCAGGCACAAAGAAGATACTTTCATAATAAGAAAAGATCCTTTGTGGTTCAGTAAAGAGTGAAGTTCTCTAGTTTTTGAGCAGTGCACAGCACTATTACAGAAAGCAGGTATGGACCCCTGACTAACTGCTTCCAGGATGAAGTGTGAAAATGGTCTTGAGAAGGACCCAGAAGTTTTACTGTCTTCCAGGAAGTCAGTTGGAAAAATCTTCAATGATTTTGGAAAAAAATTCTGATTTGTTGCACTGTCCAAAATAATTTTTCCATTGAAGCCAATGGCAATGATCTTGTGGATTTCAGTGGCTATCAGATAAAGTTGTGACTGTTGATGCAGAAGATAGTACTACATGATTAATTTTGTGCTAAGATGTCAGACCAGATTTGTTAAGATGTTTTAATTGCTCAGCTGCCATAGAACTAAGTAGAGGCAGGCAGTGCAGTAACACTCTTCTAAAATATCTGAATCAGATTAGTTGACTTAAATCTTAAAGCCATTATATAAATCCTTGTGATTAACTAATACTTTAGATCACTTAAACTGATTGTGTTTCTATGTTTAATTGAAGCTGTAGCCTCTAACATACAATGATTTTTTCATCCAAGGTTACATGTTTGTCGTCTATTTAAATATATGGTTTTTGGTTTAGCTTTTGCTATCTGCTGAAAACTTTGAAAAACAAACATTCAGAATCTATGGAAATTATGCATTTATTTAGATATTTCAGAAATTCAAGGCTTATTACTCTGCTGACTCCATTAACCTTTACTTTCCTCAAAGACTACACAGTTCAGACACCTATTCTGGTTTTCACAGCAGCTTGTAGGATACTTTCACTAAAATCCAGAAAGGACCTCTCCATCTATCTTGAAGGTGCATGACTTGCTTTAAAAACAGCCTGGGATTTGCAAGGGAAGAATGACTTTTTTATCTCTGTGACAGAAATCCCAGCTGACAGCCCTGTTTATGCTACAGAAAATAATGACTGCTGACAGTCTCAAGGACCACCCGGTGGGTTATTTACATTTGAAACATTTGAAATCAACTCTGTTTAGATAATGTTTCAGTTTTGAATCTGGCTTGCCTGCACATGTTGCTTGTAGGCTTTATTAAAGCTAGTACATCTCATTGGAACTGTAATCAATAATGTCCCAGTTTCATACTGTCAGCCAGGATCTATTAATGCGGAACTGCTGAGTTACATGTTAAACAATCTGTTCATTTGGATTTTGGAATCCAGTTGTTAAGAGCGAACTCTTCATGTTTAAGAAAACTGTCATTTTTAAAATGTAAATTAATTAGTCTTTTTATTCTAACATCATCCTCAGGAGAAGTATATAAATATAATTTTTTTATATCATAACATGTAAAAAGAAAGATATTCCACATTACCTGAGTTTCTTAGGCTTGGAATGTACACTGTTGTTAGATATTATCAACAAGTAAAATTTTTAAATTAAGATAACCCATTTATCAATATATGATTTTAAAAGTTTTAATAAATAACAACTTTTCATGAAATGTGTATTTTCTTCAGTTCAGGAAGTTCTCTTTCCAGCTCTTTGTTTTGCCAAGAATATTTCAAAACTGATCAAAGAAGAATAAGTTGAAGGGTGTTAAATGAATCTAACCCAGTTCTCTGAATACAAAGTTAGATAGATACATATTTTTAACCAGCATTTGTCTTAGTACCTAAAAAGGCAATGATGAAATAAGCAGATAGCTTGAGTGTACCAAAATTATCAAATAAGATTAATATCCCATATTAATTCCTATTACCAAAGTAGATATGAACTTATATTGCTGTTAATTATATCTTTCCCTTTGTTACATTTTTCATTCTACATTCCCAGTGGCAGTGATCCATAGCTTCAGTTCACATTCCAGTTTGCAAACATTGGTTAATAGGATATTAAATTGTGTCTACTTCCTTAATTTAGCAGGTCATGGAGAAAAAAAAAAAAGTACTTATTTTTAAAATTCAAGTAGAAAGGATTTATAAACAGAGCTCATCCTGAGGAATTCACTACTAAATGACATTAGGATGGCAGTCTCATGAAACAAGTTAATCTTCTGTGCTGCAGACTACAGAAAGCACTCTAGAAGGCACTTCATGCAACCTACCTCTTTTAACTGACTGCTTTAGAGAAACAGACATCCAACCTGGGAGGACTCCTAAACATTTATGGACAGGTGTCTGGAAACCAGTGGCACAAATCTAGGTATATGTTCAAAAATAAAAGTGCTCTTTGAATGATGTGTTGGTTGGTGCTGAATATGCTTTCCCTTCACTTCAAGGCGTAGTGCAAGACCCTGTACCTGGGTCAGGGAAATCCCAAGCACAAGTACAGGTTGGGCAAAGAATGGCTTGAGAGCAGCCGTGAGGAAGAGGATTAGGGGGTGTTGGATAAAAAGCTCAATGTGACCAAGCAATGTCACTTGCAGCCCAGGGAGACAAGGGCATCCTGAGCTGCATCAAAAGCAGCATGGCCAACAATTTTTAAGAGGTGGTTGGATCCCTCCGCTCTTGTGAGACCCCACATGGAAGTCTGTGCCCAGCTGTGGGGCTCCAACATATGAAATTCATGGACCTGCTGGAGTAAGTCCAAATGAGGGCCAATAAAATGATCATGGATAGAGAATCTCTCCTAGAAAGACTGATTTTGAAAGAGTTGGGGCTGTTCAGCCTGGAGAAGGCTCCAGGGAGGTCTTAGGACACTTTCCAGTACCTAAAGAGGGCCTGCAAGGGAACTGGAGAGGATCTTTTTACAAGGATATGCAGCGATGGAACAAAGGGGAATGGCCTTAAGCTGAAGGACAGTAGGTTTAAATTAGGCATTAGCAATAAATTCTTCAGTGTGAGGGTGGTGAGGCACTGGAACAGGTTGCCTACAAGAGTTTGGCTGACCCATCCCTGAAAGTGTTCAGACAGATTGGATGGAGCTTTGAGCAACCTGGTCTAGCGAACACTATCCCTGCTTATGGCAGGGGTTTGGAATTAGATGATCTTTAAGGTCCCTTCCAACCCAAAACATTCTATGATTCTATGATTCCACTTTTGGTTTTTAGCATTTATCAGCCATGCAATGAATGCTGCACTATAGAAGGGTGCCTCTGTGGCACATCATAAGGTAAAGCCCTCCTACAAGAGGAAATTCTTCATGCTGTGAAATACTCCAATTTAAGCCAAAGTGATGTTCCAAACCTTAAGAAGACAAAACGAGGCGGTAGATGTAGAATTTTACCTTTTATATAGTAAATTATTTTTCTATATGGAATCAAAAGAGCAATTGTGAGTAGGGATCTTGAAAAAGAAACTCTGTTTCCTTTGGCTGCCAGAATCATGACCAGACTCTAAGGGATCCATAGGAAAAGATGCTGCCACTCTGCACAGGAATCTGCTCAAGCTCATTGCTACTTCAAAGCTTAGGTTGTAACAGACTTTTAATATGTGAGATGGCTTTTTAAAGGACAGATGTAACTGTCAAGAAAAATACATAGATGGTACACAGCAAAAAAATTCTTAGCATGGACTGACACAAAGCAAGTATCCTTTCTGGTAAAAACGTGAGCTACTGGAAACCTATATTAAGAGAATGTATTGCATGAGAATGTGATGGCCATAGAGAAAATACAGATTGGATTGTTTTCAGAGGCTTATAAATACATCAAAAATCTCTGTTTTACACTGTAATTTGATCAACAGTATGGCTTCTACTAAAGTCAGGAGAGTAATGTAGATTTTAAGTAAATGTAGCACCATTTAACATTTAGTATACCTCAAGCTACCAAAAGAATCCCATTGATGTAAAATCAGCTGGAACAGGCCCTAGTATTTTCAGCATTCCCAGAAGGAAGTAAGGGGTTAATCTGAAAAGCATGAAATCAGATATGCAGGAGTGATCCAAAATACATCAAATACAATCTTTAGCTGCAAAATCTTCAAACAGCTTGTCCTGGCTCACGCTTGTAAGAATCTGATGGCTGACACGAAACCAATTACAATAAGAGACTGATGTTTTGAATTTCTGGCTTAACTGTGGCCTTAATTTTGACATCAGATATGACAGAAGGAAGTTGGGAAAATTAAAATACAAGACACACTAAAGGGAATACAAAGCTGAGAGCAAGTAATAGCCTGAGACAGGTATTAGAAGGTAATGGACAGATCTAGTTTCTACAAAAAATGACCACTGCAGAATGTTTGAGACAAATTAGACACAGTATTTTAAAAGACATCACCTCTGCTTCAAAATAGTTCATTTTGACCCAAATTTCTGCAGTTGATAAAATATTACAGAATGGCACCTATTTAAGTGACTTGATACTTTAGTAGTCAAAACTGTCTCCCAAGGAGCTGGAACTGTCAATCTGTGACAATACTTTTGCACCAGGTGCTTTATTTATTTCTCTCAAGAGCATCATCTAAATTTATTGTGAGGCATAAACTCACAGTTAGTTGGCATGAAATTAGAATCTAAAATTTTCTCTTGGAGAAAAGGATTTGATTAGCATTTGCATTTGGAAAATAATATTAAAATGTCTGAAAGCAGAAAAAGCACTGCAATATTGTGAAAAAAGAATGTTCAGAAACTCAGAAGTCTAATAATGTTTGTTGTGAGACCATATATCTGGTTTGACAGAACAACAATTTTCATTTACTGGAATGATATGAAAATTTAGGCTGCTAAGGCAGGTAACTAGTATTTTTTTTTCCCCTCCCAATCTGTGTGGTACAGTGGTTAGCATTATTTAGATGCTTAGAGGGAGGACACAGTAAGGTTAGCTTTAATTGCCTTGGACACTGTCAAACATAGTCCTCAGGCATTCAGCAGGTCAGATACTAATTTGCCACACATAGCACAAGACTGGAGAAAGATACGCAGGTGGAAAAGAAGGAAGAAACTCTTTGCTTCAAAATGTCTTAAACCATAAAATTAACTATGATTATTGCTCTTGTAAATGGATTAAATTGTATTCAAGTAGTCCATGAAAACACTTCATATAGCTAGAATACCCTTCAGGCTCATATTACCACTACAGACAATGTCCTCAGGCTGGACAAGCAGAGCAGCCCCACAGTCTTCAGCGAGGCAGACTTTTCCATGTGACATTCAGCTCCTCCAGGCCCTGCCCAGGCTGCTTTCTCTGCTTGTAAGGGAACAAAATATAGAACAAATTCTCAAGCCTTTGGCTTGAGAATATATATATATGCATAAATATATATGTTAGGAGTATTTACCTCTTTCAGAATGTCAAATGGAATGTGAACCTTCCAAGTAAAAGGTTCAAAAACCATTGAAGAGAACTCCAAAGTGGTGCTATCTATAAGCTTTACAAAGGCAGATGCAAAGGCTCATCTTAGCAATGCAGGTAACAGAATTCCTCTGCAGTCTGCAATTATCAGAAATTTTACTTTTACCATCAATAAACAGATGTAGGTAAAGAATTACAGAATGGAAAGCAGATATAGAATATGTGGATATCAATCTAGCACAAGGATTAGCATACATTAATTTATATAATCCTGACATTTAAGGAACTATTTGCACTAAATATTAGACAAACTTAACTAACAATCTTTGCCAAAGAATGAAGATTACCATTTATTTTTATTTATTTTTCTTACATTAGTTATGGCATGGGAAAAGCCCAAGAGGTTTTCTTTGTAGTATTTCTAATTCAATTAAGAGCAAGAACTAATTAAAAAGTCAAATGGTTTCCCATGAACTTTTAGACTGAAGTGTTGGATAAATTTAGATTCCCAATAAAAACTAATTTGATTTCAAAATGTTCTGGCCAAGTTTTTCAGAAATGGATGCTTATATGTAGGATGCTGTGTCTGTGCCTTTAGGTAATACAGAAGAAAGTGCAAATTTCAAAAGTTCTCTGCATCTAAGTACCCTCAATAAATCAGCATGAACACATGACATTTAGCTCCCTTCATATCAGACAATTTTACTAAAGATAAATTGTAAACATGAACAACTTTTTTGTCCTTCTTATGATCCTAGACATATGCTATGTATAGAGTTGACAGCAATGTATGCAGAATGGATTTAAGTCTCTAAAATTTGATTTGATCTGTAAAAATCTGGCTTTAAAATTTGACACAGTTCCAAAATAACCACCCAGTGTGTGTGTGTGTGTGTGTGTGTGTGTGCATACAGAAAGAATGGAACAGAACACTTAATCAAGAAAGACCAACCTGAGAAGATTTTGTGAAAGGTTCAATAAACAGGAGTGTTTAGCTTGATATGAGAAGGGAGTGTGGGATTACATGTTTGCTTGTTGCCGAAGACCTGGAGATATTAGCCATGATGGAACTTTACACCTGTACATAACAGAAATATTTCTGGTTTGCAATGGCCTGAAAGAAAAAAAAACATGAACAGAGGTGAAAAGTTTTCCAATTATATGCACTACCAAAGTAAATTTTAAAATCATGAGTTAAAGCTAAAATACTATTAAAGGAACAGATTTTTTATTTTTTTAATGTATCATAAAGAATAGAATCTGAACACTGTCTAATTATGGCTTTGGTCATATATTTAAAGTATCATAAACAAACATAAAGGGACAAAATTATGTAAGCTGTCTAAGATAGGTTAGGAATCAATGAATCACAGACTGGGTCAGGTTGATAGGAACCACAGTGGGTCCTCTGTTCAGCCTGGAAAACAGCAGACTGAGGTGAAACCTCATTGATAATGATAACTGATAAACCTCATAAGGGGAAGAGGAGGAGGAGACCCTGATCTGTTTTCTGTGGTGAGCAGGACCTGAGGGAATGGCCTGAAGTTGTGTCAGAAGAGGCTTAGGGTGGATACCAGGGAAAGGCTCTTCACTTAGAGGGTGACTGGACACTGGAACAGGCTCCCCAGGGAAGTGGTCACAGCACCAGCCTGATGGAATTCAAGAAGTGTTGGGACATTTGGGCATTCTTGGGGATGGTGCTGTGCAGAGCTGGACTTGATCTTTGTGGGTCCCTTCCAATTAAGCTGATTCTGTGATCTGGTCCAAGTTCCCACTCAAGTAGGGTCATCCTAGAGCATACTATACAGGATTCCACAGCCTCTCTGGGCAATCTGATCCAGTGCTCAGTCACCTGCAAAGTAAAAGAAGTTCTTCCTCATCTTCAGGGGGAACGTTCTGCACATCAGTTTCTGCCCATTTTTTGTCCTATTGCTTGGCACCACAGAGCAGAGCCTGGAAACATCCTCTGACTGCCTCCCTTCAGATACCGACAGACATTGATGAGGTCCCCTCTCAGTCACCTCTTCTGGAGACTGAACTGGCCCAGCCCCCTCAGCCTTTCCACATAAGAGAGATGTTCCAGTCCCTTAATCATCTTTGTAGCCCTCCTTTGGACCAGCTCCAGGTGCTCCACATCTCTCCTGTCCTAAGGAACCCAGAACTGGACTGAACAGCAGTCCAGATGTTCCTCACCAGGGCTGAGTAGAAGGACAGAATCACCTCCTCTGATCTGCTGGGAAAGCTTTTCCCAACACACCCCAGGATACATTTGGCCTTCTTGGCCACAAGGACACACTGCTGGCTCAGGGACAGTTTGTTGTCCACCAGGACCCCCATGTCCTTCTCCACGGAGCTGCTTCCCAGCAGATCAGCCCCCAGTCAATACAGGTTCATTGGGTTGTTCCTCCCCAGGTGCAGGACCCTGCACTTGCCTTTGTTGAATTTCACAGTTCTCCCCAGCCCACTGGGGTCCTTCTGAAGGGCTGCAAAGCCCTCTGGGGTACCAGCCACTCCTCAGAGATTTGTGATGTCAGCAAACTTGCTGAGGATGTATCTGCACCTTTGTCCAAGTCAGGAACAAATAAATGTTGATAAATTAAAAAATACTGAGCCCAGTGTTGAAACTTGGGGGCAACAATAATGACAGGTCCCCAACTATACCCCATACCACTCATTACAACCTTTTGGGATTTGCTGTTTAGCCAGTTCTCAATAAACTGAAAAGGATTTTCAAAACAAGTTTTAAAATCTCTGAATAGATATGATTTTAAATAGTTAATTAAAGTGGATGCATTAATTGAAATGGATATGGAAGAAAGATCTTTTAACAATAGTTGCACACAGTTTTTGTGTTGAACACAGAGAGCACATAGTCCTAATTATGACCCTTCAGGAATCACCTTGCTCAAAATAAAACCCATGAGGACTGACAGGAAACTGAGCTGCCATATATAATCACAAAATAAATATGGGAAGTACCTGTACTGTATATATAGAAATTACTGTTTTCTCATTAATTGTGTTTCAACAATAAAGCAGTTATTTTATATGCTGAAGGTAACTGCTTATAAAAGCAGAATGATGAATTGAACCTGCACAACACACAGGAATCTGTAATCTCTGTATCTTTTGCTAAATATCCTCTTGAGGGAATCCCATGGCTCCATAACTCATTTTTTCTCTTTCCAGTACAGATTACCACTGATTTGGTGTGGCAGACATCTCCCAACCCCCACTAATAGATGGATACCAGGCACCTCATAACTCATGATATACTTTGTGCCAGAGCACCATCTTCTTCATATCTTTCTTCTGGATCTCATCAGGCATCCTGTAGGAACACACACATGGATTTTCATTGATGGAAAACCTCTCTTACCAGAACATGTGTCTTATAGGTGACTCTGTATCTCTAGGTTTTTGTTCCTAGACGTGCTGCAGAGAACCTGACATTCAACTGCTGTTCCTTACAGAACAGTAAACTTAGTTTACTGAAATGTGCAGACTGCCTTTTACTGTAAAGTGTTTTTACTGCAAAGGCATATGGATGCTAAATCTGAGCCAGAGTGCCTGTATAAATTACAGGCCGCATAGCTCCTCAGGCTTGCCTGAGAAAGTAGTCTGGGAAAAACATGAGAAGGAATTAAAACAATCCTCAGGGACACAAAACAGCCTTGCAGGTGTTGTTTTCTATTCCTTGTTTTCCTTGCAGGAGAAAGTCAGGGGGGTGGTGAGCCCCACTGACCAATGATGGTGATGTAGCAGTTAACTAACCAATAAGAGTTTCCTTTCTGTACTTTCCACGTATCTGTCTATAAAAAAGGCCTGGAGCAATAAACTAAGAGATTCTCCTGTTCTGACTCCCTTTAGAGTCTATGTCGTTCTTTTCGCCGTTCCTAATTAGAACGACAAAGGCAGTTTTGGAACTAGCCTAAGCCCACTGATCTGAACTGATACAACCTGTGTCAATGACATTTGGAATCAGGCAGTTGAGTTCTGTAGTGCTTCAGGGATTGTTTTTGACAACCAATGATTTTTCTTGCATTAGGCTAATTTGCTGAATCTTCTCTTTCCTATATTACATTTAAATGAAGTAAGACACATTCCAGTCATAAGATATGCTTTCTATTTAATACTTCCCTCTCAAAATGCAGCTTGGATTTAGTAATTAATCGTTAATATCCTGCAGAGCCTACAGACTATCCTGAATCCTGAGATTAGAAAATCCTCATTTTTCCTAAACTCAGCTAAGACAATCCAAGAAACTGAATTTACATAAACAATAAAAAGATTTTACTGTGCAAGTTCATAAATTCTGACAGTTTCATGGAAGAAGACACTTGAGATGACTTAAGAAGCTTTAACAACTCCACATAAAGGCAAGTACACTGGCTGAAAAAGCAGCCAACATTCTGGAAATAACTAATGAAGTATTACAGCAGAATTCTGCTAGTGCATGCTTCAGCTTATAGTGTATCACTAAAGTGCAGCAATGGGAAATCATAAATGCAGGAGTTATTCTTTGTGACTATGTGACAATATCTAGCTTCTGGGACTATTACACTATTATAAATCCTGTTCACTGAGTCCTGATAGTGGCTTATTTGGTGTTTTCTGGCTTAAGAAGCAATAGATGCAGTCTGTCAAAGATAGGTAAACACAGAAGCTACTTTCTCACCTCAGACTGTAACTCTTTCCCACTAGCTGGAAAATACTCACTAAAAAACATTTGCAAGAAGTATGGATCTGTTTGGTGGCGGTATTTATTTGAAGACAGATTGTCTAAATCATGAGACAAAGCATATGAAGAATTTTCACTTAAAGGTTGTAAATGCATTTGACTATGGTTTCAGTCTCTTCTGTCTCAGTTCAACTTTATCAAATGTATTTTGGCCCAGTCTGACAAAAATAAATGTTTGCAGAACTGAATAACTTCCTGATGTTAACTCTTCATCTATGCTAGGCTTAGCCTTACCATTCTGATGGTACAACTTAAAGCTGAAGATTACCTGATGGATTAATAGAGCATAACAGATCAACTATAACTTGGTTGCTGGAAAGATCACACATACTAAATTTCTGGTCCTCATAGAAGAAACAAAGACTTAATACATTTTAAATTGGGGAAAAGCTGAGACTGATGAAGCATAATTATCATCTTGTCATTAACTCCCTATAAGAGGCATATTCAGCATATTCAGCATTGAGAAGGGAACCGAACTGGTTCTAAAAAACCCGAAGTCTCATTCTGACCTCTGCTCTGATTTGTCACATCAACTTTAAAGGTAGCATCTTTATCTGCAAAATGAAGTTGATTGAATATACTCAGAATTAAGTTGAAATCTGAGAATGATAGTGCTATACATTACTATCACATCTATCCTACATAAATATCTTCCTTATCTTACTATTATAAATCTGTAGTTTACTTTATGTTGCTCTTTTCTTAAAGATTCAAAAAGTTTTAAATGGGAAGAAGCAGGAAGAATTCAAGCTCATTTGTGAACCAGAAATTTCTCTGTCTTGTAGATAGAGAGAACAAGTTCCTACAGGAATCAAGGATAAGCCTATATGCTTTCTGAGGGATTATTCATGCATTTTACCACACAAATTTTCAGAAGTGCTTAAATTCTCCAGAGGTGAGGGCAATATAAGACAAGATATCAGAGAAGCTGAACTGCTTAACTGTCAGAGTTGTTTTAAAAAAGGTCTTTGTATGCCTAACAATGAGAAACATTACAGACCAGACCTAAATTAGTTATTAAAAACCCGCAATATCTACTGGTTTTTAAAAAAAAAAACTTTTTTTAAAAATAAAGTATGAATGTACTTTTATCTGCCATACCAGTGAAAAAAAGTATTTTCTAAGTAAAGAACTCTGACTCAGACATGGTTTGAAGCAAATTTAAGAGCATTTATTAAAGAAATGACCATAAATTACAATTTAATAGAAATTAAACATTTTTTTCAACATATCTAATTCTAAAGTGTTTCCAATTTTTCCCTCATGTAAAAAATTAATCCATATAGGAAGACAGAATTGAAACTATACACAAATTGGGTTACTTTTTACAGGGCAATTTGCTCAAAAATAAAACTCTCATAAATTGACTATCACCTGCTGTTTACTTAGGAAATAAATTTAGGGGAAAGTTATGGTCATTCAAAGCATTTAATTTTTTTTATTAGAATAGTATTGATCAAAAATATTATTTTAATAAAATTGGAAAAGTTAAAATATATTTTTCAGTGTAAATATATTACTGCCCCAACATTTTATTCTGTACAAATTTAGTTGTTACTTATGGCAACATAATTGGCTGGAAAGATGCCAGTTTTTCCTCCTATTCTTCCTTCCCACCAATCAAACTGGGAATTTGTTTTAGTTGTCACTGTGATTTTGTCTCCAGCTTTGAAAGTCAAGTCACCTGGCTGTTGTCCTTCAAATGAATAAAGTGCTGTAACTTCTACTGGATCACTCGAAGAGTTATCTGAAACTAAAGAAATTAAATAAAAAGGAAATTACTTAAAGGAAATTACTAGTGTCAGCACATACATTAAGTTCTTAAATAGAATATTCTTAAATGACAGTAGAAAGGGGTGAAAAAGACACTAAAATAATCTATATGAGCATATAAACCACTAATGAAAAATCTCTTCCATTTCTACTATAATCTTAGGTAAGTGAAATTTGAATTTCAGCCTATCAGTATAATAGCATAATATTCTATGCATAGTAAAGAGCAGCCAATTTTCTGTATGCCTCATATGGTCAGAGACAGTGGGAACAGAAGTGGTGCATTGAGGAAAGCATGAACATTTCCTGAATGACTGCTATTAGAGCCACTGCTCAGGTTTGAGTTTTGGTTTGTGTTCTCTGTGACAGCTTCTTCATGGAAACGGCAAAACTCAAAGGAGAAAATTTGATTTTTTAATCAAAATTCAGAATATAGGATGGCAAAATACAAAATATCCACAGCACTTCCCTTCTTGTCCCATAGGTTTTGCAGTACCTGGGATTTTGGTGTATCTCAGACATTAAACAGAACTCATAAAATGTGCCAGTGGAAAAAATCTGATTATGGTTTGATGCACCAGAAGTGACTTGGTTTGTAAAGCAGTATTTTCAACCACATATACAAATGACTTTCATTCTCTTTACACCAGTCTCTTACATAACTCTTTCAGTCTGGGGTTGGAATCATGCTATGAGTCTTCTAAAGTAGTTTTAAAACTATCAAAATCTTGGATACTATTATCCGTCCTCCATGCCTATAGAAAAATTTAACCAATATTTATTTAGCCAGTTTTTATTACCACTGAACTTTAATCTGAGTATCTTCAGTTTAACAATAATTATGTTTTCTCTCAATTCCTTTTACTGTCTGAGCTATAGGATGTAGTTGCATTAGATTAATGTTGATTTAGAAAACAGTTAAATTCCTCACATGAGTGAACCTCACAGTGAAAAATGGAAGGTGCAATGGAAGATTAGTTAAGAGGAAATAATCTTTACACAGTCAGGTAGATTTCAGGACGTATTGCTCATTTGGACATGATGGCTGCCTAAATGCTCAAGCGTTCTAGATTAAAGGCTTTTAAAATTAGCTGCACCTGCTTGCCGTCAAAATTGTTGCAAAACGGGAAACCCTACCTCTCACTAGTCTACACATTGCAAGCAGACAGCTAGAAAGTGTGGTGAGAGAAGCATTGATACAAGATTTTTTGTTTGTGTTTTTGTTTTTTTTTTGTTGTTGGGGTTTTTTTGGTGTTTTATTTTTTGCAGTCTGTCTTCGGAAACTGGTACCCACAGATTTTTTTCTTCTGGTTGCTTTTATCATTTCAAAAGAAAGAGGAAAAATTCCTTTCCCTAAGGCTCACAAACACAAACTGTAACCAAAGAGGACAGAGAAGAACAATGGACCACAAATATATGCATAAAGACCTCAGGGTTTTTTTCCCCAGCATCTGTCAATACATGTTTTACAGGTTAGTGCTTTCTCTTCATGATCTGCATTTTTAGCAATTATCAAAGACTAATAGAAAACTATTTGGCCATGAGGTGGGAGAGATTTGATTGCAGAGAAGTCAAATGCCATCTTTCTTGATCACACAATACATCTCCTGATACCTATAGTCATGATCTAAAGTCATACAAATCTATTTCTTTTACTGTGAAAATAAAACCAAATTTATCAGGTCCATATTTCCACCAGTTACTCCTACCAAAAAAGCAGCATTGCAGCTTTTCCAAATAGCTTTTACTGTCTCATATGAAACCCTGACAGACTGAATATTGAGCAATTACATGATTTCCCTCCAAGAGTCTAAGCACTTGTTGCAGTTGGGATGGTATGATGTGTTCTCATGCAGTGTTGGTTTGAAGCTAGATTTTTTGATTGAGGAAATCATAGAAAAACCCACAGAATTAAAATATTTTTACTCCTAGCATTAACTGAAGAATAGTCATAAAATACTGTGGCCCAGGACACTTTAGATGCCATGGAATGGAAACAGTTATGACTCAGTTCCATATAAAAAGGAAGAAGGGGTGTGTTTTACCCCTATGCCACATTCAGCCAGCACACATAGGTAAAATGTATTTATATGTTACAGTGAAGGCAAAAAATTCCTGTGCTCTGAGTTCTTAAACCTGTGTGCTTCCATCATGTAAATGAATAATCACTCAAAGAGAATTGGAGTTACTACATATTTAAAACTGCCTAAAATATATATGGACAAAGTAGATACTTGAGAGAGCAAAAGAAAAGACTGAAAGTGGTAAAAGTGATGTGGGAGCAGCTTCTTTTCATTACATTCAAAAGAAGAGGTGTCAAGACCACTATGATATACTGGACTCACAGCAATGGTAACCACCATTAGTTACCACCTCCATGGCTGAACCTGCATTAAGACTATAATTCCTCTTATACACACTGCTGAGTATTCTGAAATTGGCTCTGTAAAAGTAGGAAGAAAAATGAAAGGAAACAACACAAATTAAAGCATGAAAAGGTGGAAAAAAGACCCATATGTGAGATATCAAAGGGTAGGAATGTATTCATTGCACCACAAACATGCCTCCAATTATTGTTTTCTCTGTCATACGAACAAAATTGTTTTATGTGTTTCCCTTCCAATTTTTTGTCCCTACACACGTGCATTTTTCCAAACATACAGAAAACTCAAAGCAGTACAGCTGAATATGAACGTTCAGTTCTGTGTCCTTGTCCCATTTGCTATGTGCAGTCATTTAAAAGCATTTTTCAGCTTTATTCCTGTCAGCTCTTCCACAGCCATTTCCACTTAATTTTCCCTAGCTGACTTTTCCCATACTATCATTTAATTTAATTTCATTTCCCATAAAGCTTCCAATTTCTCTGCTTTAATTCTGTAGTTTTGTACCACAATGCAGACAGAATGCATATTTCTTGCCTGCGAAGTTCAGCATCCCATGCTTCATATTTATATGGATCATCCTAACAGAGAGGTACCTTAAATGAATGCACTGTTAAGAAATCTTACATAGAAACCACATGGATTATAAGGAGGATGTATTTTGTGTTCTCATTTCCCAATTTCAGTTTTACATAGAAGGGTTTTAAATAAAATTGTTATATTCCACATGAAAATCACTGAATGCATATACAGAAACGACATTTGCAGCTCACACAAGATGGTGCTACAGTGCTACATACAGCATATGATACTAAAATCATTGAGATTCATGAGTATGCACACTGCAAGAAAAACAAACTAGATTGTGGAAAATCCTTATTTGTTATTGCTATTTGAATACACACTTTCACAAACACTGTGGTCAAAACAGAAATATAGAAATTTTGATTGAAGACAATCAAAGTAGCCATTGATTGAAGACAAATTAGTACAGTAGCCAGCATATATATTCAATGCTCCTGCATACACAGGTGTGGATGTGCTTGATGACAAACTACTCTGACCACAATTTCCTTCCATTTTATTCATCTTTACATACCATAATGATTTGAGAATTTTGTGAAGGACCACTGCTACGGATAAAAGACTTTGTGGGGTATAAACTAGAGTGAATTTATGGCCTCTTGGGTGTGCTACAATACAGCACCAGAGTGAATGAAAGAGCAATAAAACCATTTTTAATTATGGCACATTTATCTCATAATAAAAGCATTTTCTATAAAGTTGCTGTAGAACAGATACACTGTCTACACTTCTGTGACTCAGTTAAGAGTGCCAGTCTGGCTACAAGGGCAGCTGGCACAGACTGGCCATACATACCAGTAAACACTGACCAGAGAGATGAGCCACATGCAAACTGCCTACTGGCTCCTATACTGGAGTAACAACTAAACCATATCTTAGAATTACTTGGGAAAGTGCAAGGTGAGAATAATGCCAAGGCATTTTCTAACAACACAACCATATAAGTAAATGAGTTACAGTACTTGGGCCCATGCCTTCACACTGTTTAATTTACTAGTAGATACAGTAGCCACTAGTTTCATATTCCAATGTGAGCTTATAAAATATTAGTAAAGCCATCGGCTGTTCCTAAGAGTGGTTTTAAGAGAAGAACAGACATTTGTAATCATTTTGGCTTGAACTTATGATACTTTCAAAACCCAGATCTAGGTTGGAACACAGTATAGTTGGAACACAGTTCAGCTGCGGGCCCCAAGTTTAATTTTACTAGCACAGATACATCCACTTCACAAATTTCACTAATTGTCAGTAATTTGAGAGCTAGCATGATTTTGTGGGTCATCTGTGCACTAACATAATGGTTTGATGCCAAATGGCAACTCTGTGCCGCACACACACCTCACTCTCTGTCCCCTCAGTGGGATGTGAAAGAGAACTGGAGAACAGGGGGAACTGCAGGGCTAAAAGAAAACTCATGGACTCGTGGGTTGAGATAAGAACATGAAAACAACTTAAATAAAATATTTTTTTTTTTTAAAAAATGTAATAAAAAGAAAAATAACAAGAAGAGAGATAAATAAAACTCAAGAAAAGTAGGCAATACGAATGAACAGCAATTTCTCACCACCAACTAAATGATGCTCAGCCTGCTCCCAAGCAGTGGCCCTCCAGGCAACTTTCCCCCAGGTTTATATACGGAGCATGACCCTATGGGATATCTCTTTTCCCAGTTGGGGTCAGCTGTCCAAGCTGTAATAGAATGCTCACTGCTTAAATGGAGACCTGGCAAACTAAGCAACCACATGGACCCTGTTTGTGTAGAAGTAAGATAAAACCAATAAACAGAACAAATGATGGAAAACATCTAACAGATTAGGCAGATGCAAAAATCTGTACTTTTGAAAACAAACATATCAAGTATCAGAAAGGTTTAATATACTAGTACACTGTTCAGAGGCATTGAAAGGATCAGGTATTGCTCATAGGTTTAGTATGAGAGATGCAACTAACAGTGAACAGATAAATATTAGTTCTTTACCTATTATGGGCTTTTGTTTGGAAAGGGTTAGTATTGAGTTTATAATCAGAATTCAGGAAAGAATACAAAGTAGGTTAAAGAACTAGGTCAATTACTGGGCCCATTGCAAATCTGAGTAAAAAATGAAAACTGGTGCTTTGTTCAACAATGAAGATTTGACAGGAAATTTTAATGCCAATCTTAGAAAATGGTCTGGACTACACCACCTGCTAAGATACCTCTGTGAATGTAAATACTGTGTGTATACATTTACTGGTTACACTAAAATGCCTGAAGGATGTTTGCCCCAAATGATCATATTAAAAAGGAAGACTATTATCGGGCCCCAACCAAACATGTCAAAGAAGAAGACAACAATTAACTTAATTCAACAGCTATAGATGAGCCTATGCAAAGCAGGAAAACTGTATCCTAGGCGGCATTAGGCAAAGTATTCACAACAGGTCAAGGGAGGTGATCTCCTTCACTCAGCATTGGCGTGGCCACACCTGGAATGCAGCCCAGTTCTGAGCTTCTCAGTACAAGAGAAACATGGACATTCAGGAGACAATCCAGAAAAGAGTCACGTTGAAGCTGCCATTGGATCGTCTCTCCTATGCAGAAAGGCTGAGAGAGCCCAGGGAAGAAAAGCCTTATCAGTATCTATAGATATCTGAAGGGACAATAAAAATAGGGTGGAGCCAGGCTCTTGCCAGTGATGTCCAGCAACACAGGCAATGGGACACGTACTGAAATACAGGAGGTGCTGACTGAGCATCAGGAAACACTTTTTTATTCCAAGGGTGACTGAACAGATTTCCCAGAGAGGTGATGAAGTTTCATCCCTGGAGTTATTCAAAAGCTATATAGATCCGGTTCTTCTTGAGCAAGGGGTTGGACCAGATGATATCTAGAGGCCTTTTTCAACCTCAGCAGTCTGCAATTTGGTGAAAAACTTCAAAGAGACTTTTGAAATAAAGTTACCTGAAAGTATAAAAGCAGCATGAAAATATGTAATTGTAGGGAACTTGGACTGAACAGGTGTAATCAAAATCCAATTTGACACTAGTAGAAGTGACACTGTCAGCATCATCTGATGGTCAGGCCAGACAGAGCAGGCTTCCTGTCAGACACTGACTACCCTGTATCCAGCTAGGGGAGTGCCACACCTAATAGGGACCAACATCTCTCTGAGTATAGATGTAGAAAACGCTCGCTTGTGGTGAGAGACCTCTCCAGGGTCAAGCTGTTCAGGTATAAGCAATTTATTATATGGGTAAACAGGGAGAGACCCGTGTCCAGCCTCGGCATCCATGTGGTCTGGGAGGGAGAGAGAAGCGGGGGAAGGGAGAAGAGAGGTTAAAGAGAGAGAGGGAGGAAAACAAGAGCACGAGAGGGAGAGTGGGGAGAGCAAGGGAGGCTTAGGAGAGAGGGGGAAAAGAGAGTGTGGGGGAGAGAGGGGAGAACACAAGAGGGTGGGAGGAGTAAGAGAGTAAGAGCATAAGAGTAAGAGCAAGAACAAGAGAGCCAAGTTCCTGTTACAATACAATATATGTCTTTCTATAGTGAATATTCTAATTCCCAGTAACCAATCACTGAGACACACCTACTAAAGAATTTACATATACCCTATAAGAACTACTACATTACCATACAGTGTTACATTTCAAACTCTAAAAGCTTTACAAATTCTCATCTTGCTTCTTGACCTTTGGATTCTTTATCAGCAGAAGGACATTGTTTCATCAACCGGGATTCTCCTTTAGCTGGCTAGGCTATTGTTCTTTGGCTAGCACTCAGTATCCCATGACTCAAAGCTAGCTCTCATTTCTACTTCGATTCTAGGCTTCATATTTTCCGAATCTTTTGCTGAACAATCATATTCATAAGGTTTCCCTGTTTCATCCTCCCCAACACTGAGAACGTGACCTCCTGGCAGGGCCTTCTTGCCAACATATGGATCAGTGTTTTAAAGGGAACTGCACTGGCACACCAACAAATCAGTTCAGCCTAGCAATGATAGAGAAACTCTTAGATTAGAGTTTAGTAAAATAAGGGGCTGAAGATAAAGATTCATTGGTGAACAAGAAACGAGATGAGGTAAGACTAAGTATTATCTTACAGGTATGTCAACATTTGCTGTGATCCTCTGCAGACAGAGCTAGACCTAAAAACTTAAATGTAACACTGGGTCCTTGCAGGTCAAGTGAAGGACAGAAGAGAAAAAACTGTCTTATGGCTTATTCCAAGCCATGTGAGTTACTGCATTGCAGTCAAAGGCAGCTTTAAGGGAAGAACTAAAATCATACTATGGAATCCAGAAAGTAAAAGTTATTCAGCTTCTGCACTCACTGTTTCAGTCCCTCCTTTATAATGCCTTCAGTACACCTTGAAATGAAGGGTGGATTTGTCAGGGAGTGCTTTTTGTTCTGTTTGAGCTCAACAAGCCTCAAGTTTTATTGAGTTTTATTTCAGGTAGGATTTGGGTAGGGACTACAAAACCCAGAGAAATACGTTTTATGCTGGATGCAGCATATTATACATTAGAATATGAAAGGCAAGGGGTTGGCAAAGAAAATTACATGTAGTAAATTCTGAAGGCAACAGGGCAACTACTAATGATAAGGATAGTTTTCTGAAGGAGTGTTAGGGCTCATGATATAAGGAACTAAGGATCTAAATTTCTGACTTAAGAAATACAGCAGCATTGGGCCCTGACAATGCCTTAAGGCAGGTAGAGAAATGGTTAAAGTTCAATTTTGAAGTAGGCAGGTGAACTGCTAAGTTAAGTCTGTGATACCAACAAGATTGAGATGAAAGCTCGACCTGTCGGGGGGTGCTTTAGGTTCTGTCTGAGCTCAAAGACATACTTGAGAGACAGTGGGGGAATGTAAAAGATGGACAAAATGATGGGGTAGGAAATTAACTTTGAAGCAAGAACTGAATGTAGATGAGAGTAAAGAAATATTGAATTTGCAAAGGTCAGAGAGAAGGATGTTGCAACAATTGAATCATAACAGGATGAAAGCACGGACCAAAGCGAAGACAGAAAGAAAAGGTTACATCTTTAAAATGGTACACAGAGAACATCTGTAGGCCTTGCTGTTCCTATAGTGAAAGTGAGAACTTCTAAAGAAATTCAAGTTGAAGAACACGTGAGCTCTGCAGTGATCAGCAAGAGGAAGTTTCAGATTCTATTTGACAATTTTAATCTTGAATTCTTAATTAGTTAACAAAAAATACCTGAATAAAGGAGAAATAGTTCTTTGCAGAAAATATTATTTTGCAAGTTAGAAGTAACAAAGGACAGATAGCTGGGAAAATAAAATAGCAGAAAAATAAATAGAAGGCTGAATAAGGAAGACTTCTCAGTGAGATAAACAAAATATAGATGTAAAGGTGATTACAGACATAGCCTAGCAATAGAATTTAGGGATCACAAGTATTACCAAAGAAAACAGAAGATGAATATTAATCTACCAGGTTACATATAGAAGGATGGCATGCAGTTTTTAAAATGTGGTTATACACAGGTCAGCAGAGACTTGTAACAGTTACATCTATATGAGTGAATGGTTCCTTTCCATGTTATTGAACTTGATGTCTCCAAATCAGTCCAGGTTCCAGTACCCAATCACATTGGCATTATTGATGCTGATAAATTAGCAAAGACTGATTTATCAGCACAGATAAAGCCAATGGCTTGAACTGGGAGCAAGAGAAACTGCTTTAAAGAAGGTGAAGCCCAGTACTGAAGAACTCCAAAACAAGATAAAACATTAGGTAACAGGAATATGATCAGCCTTGGACTTCACGAGATGAAGGATGAGATGATAATACTGAGAAGAGATATTGTGAGTTGGAGGATTAAAAAGAAGCGACTAGATCAGATAGATACTTGGGACAGAGAGAGAGGGAGGAGACAAAACAATGAGAATCTCCTGCATGTGTGAAAGCTCTCAAGTTTAGAGAAGATATGAACTGAGAATGAGTAAAACCATCATATCTGCATCAGTATCGTCCTGAAAGATAAACAGTATGAACTGGTAAGAGGGGACAGACACCAGCTAGGACCTGAAGCATGGTTTGGTAATGCAAGGCCTCCAAAAAGGTGAGACCAGCAGCTCATAACTAAATGAAGCGCATCATCTGAGACCTAGGTTAGAGTCTGGTGTGTTGCCAGACAATAAATGGCCTTTTTTGCCACTTCTTTTTTTACCCCCATTAGTCATCTGGGAAGGTTATTTCACAGCTGTATTCCCCTGGTTGCTAAGATAACTTTCTTAATGTCTAGCTTCTAGTAATTCAGTACTGACATACATTTTTTTTCTTTTTATTCTCCAACATTGGCCTTTGGTTGAAACCTTTCTTTCTTGACAATTATATGCTTGACTCATGCTTTTACAGTCAAAATCTATTTTTTCACACCTTCAGACTACACTAAATACTACACTAAACTAAATACTACACTACACTAAATACTACACTTACACTAAAAATAAGGTAGCTACCACATCTCAGGGACTCCTTACTCCACTCATTCACTCATTGAACTTCTTCTCCACATCTATTCAGATTAACTTATTTTTTCTTGCAAATGAGTAAACAGTATATTATCATCAGGTAAAAGGCCTGTAGTAACTGACTTTTGACATTACTATTAAATGAAGAGTTGTTTAAATGGAAGGGTAAAGGAACAGAAGGAACACAGAACTTAACTTTGTGGAGATCATGCATTTATATATGAATGTGAAAATTGTAATTAAAACAAAAAATTGTAATGAATCAGCACATGAGATGGTCGGAACAGGTGTTTTTTTATGAGGAGATAACCATCAGTGAAGAAATCAGCAAATGAAAAATGGAAGGGAAAGGAGGGCAGAGAATACTGGAGGAACTGGAAGCCACAGAAAGGTGAAGGACAAGAACAGGAGCAGTATTAGTGATGTAGCAGAGCCACTCTCGTAGCTGAATGCTGAGCTATATGTCAAATACATGATAAAGCTAGACAACTAAGCTAAGGGGTCAAATCCATTTAGAAGAATCTTAATGAAGTTACAGAAACTAATAACAAAAATCAAGAAATTAAGGCAATGTGTACATATTTTAAAGAAACTTAAATATAGAGACAGAGATTTTGAGAATGAATTGATGTATTCCAATTCCATAATCTCAGAACTCTAAACCTAGAGTCAAATTAAAATTCAACATAACACTGAATAGAGATCTTACTCATTAGTTTGACATTCATTAATCCAGAAAAAAGTCATTGGTTTCATAAACTGCTTTAATATTAGTGGGTTTTCAAAGGAGAGAAGTCTATATGTACAATAATGGAATCTATTTTAAGGTTAAAAAAAAAGAAGAAAATAAAAAAAAAATAAGTTAACAAATGGGAGTTTAGAGGGATGATAAAGATGTCTTTGTGATTAGTACCTTGATCTGTTCCCTGACCATAAAAAATGCTAGCATACTAAAGCAAATGGTGCAGCTGCTCCAGAGACTAAGGAAACAAGCCTAAAACTGACCTGTCAATATTAATTTAGAAAATATTTAAGAACAGCATTAATCACGTTGAAGTCAAGGTATTATTTATGTACCAGACCACTGATACAGAGAGAGAAATATGATGGCGCATTGTCTGATACAGCGCTAATTCTGCGTCGCTCTTTTGTCCAAATTATGAAGCTGAAACTACCAAAGCCTCAGTGGTACAGTACCTTTTTCAAGAATGAGACAAATTCAACATCTTGGTTATGCATGATCAGTCATATTGGGGAATATCTATATCTACGTTTTACTAAATCTAAACTTACCCTCTTGGTTTTCTTTACACTTTTAAGTCTGTTTCTGAGCTATTACGTAGAAGAGCAGCTAAGAAAGGGATTTGATTTCTTAGGTGAATTGCATCAGGAACAGTCAAAGAAACATTGGAAGGGAACTGGGAGAGAGGTGTGGCAAAGAATAGTAGTCTTAAATTCAAAATATGTGAATTATGGTAGTCTTGGTCATAATAAGTCTGATAAGTCACACAATTATAGCAAAGAAAAGAATGAAGATACTTTGTTGATATTTTAAAACCAATATATATCTGTTGATAAAAGCAAAGTTGTGTCAGTATCTGAAAGAATACATATATGTAACTAAACTTGTCTCCTTAGAAACAAAGCAATGAAAAAAATTTTGTTTATAACAGTCAAATTTTCACTGAATAACTCTGGAAACACAGCAAAAGATTCTCTCATCTGCAAAGAAATAGTTTAAAAATACAGAAGTACATTTATTACTACATACACATATTAAAAAAAAATAATCTCTTTTTACAACTTATTTTCCAATCGTGAATTTAGAAAGCAATCAAAATGATGAAAACTGCAACTGAAAACAGTATTCTGTTATTTAAATAGAAAATACATAGTTTTCAATGGATGTGGCTACCATTTTGAATATTTTCTCAAATTGAAAGCCTCTTGTACATATTATGTAATACTTGTATGAAAAAGGACTGGATCATTTACTTACTGGAATGTAAACAAAGAAAATAAAGTTCTAAAGTCATGAAATAGTTAAACAACATTACCTCAAAATGTTCACTTTATGACCACATACAGTAATAAGAACATGAAAGAGGCAGTATCTCATTCCATATGACTTCTTGAAAATTGGCATCTTGGAGATTAAGACGTCATTAAGTATAGTCCACTGAATATGTATACTTTTTAATATTTTATGGATGAAGAAGTTTAATGCAAGTAATAGCCCATGTTCTGATGATGTCTGAATTTCAAGGCTTTACCATTTGTAACTGGTTTCTAAGAAATTTAGGTAATGTAAGCTTTGGCTCAAAGTTGCAGCTCAGAGCCACAGAGATGACGTTCAATTAATGTTCACAGCTAGGATGAAAAAAAGTTAAGTCAAATTACTGAGTTTTCTAAGTTACAATGTTATGAGAAGCAGAAGTAACACACATTATAATGTTGAAATTCATGTTCTGGGCTCTTATTGGGCAATATCCATTCTCAGGTTTTACCATTCACTATGTCTAAAGGCCTGAATAGGCCTAAAACAGCAGCATCTTAGGAAAGTGGCAAGTGATCTGTTTAAAAACTTATGAAGGAAATTAAGTAAGAAAAGTCAAAGAAAGGATTAAAAAATGCCATATCAATTACTACACAGAGAATAAGAAGTCAGTAAATTAAAAGATTTCATTGTTTTCTTCCCTTTTGACAAGACAAAACATCAGCCAGTGAGGACTGGGGAAAATGGAGTAAAAAAGAACCATATTTTAGTGTACTACACTCTGTGACTCTGCAGAAATTAACTTTTCAGCTCCAAATGGCAACAGAATATTACACATTTTAACGGCTACTTAGAGAAGTCTTCAAGCAACTCCCATTTAGAAAGAAAAATAGTAGCTTAACTGTATGCTAAATACTGAAAGTCATGAAAATAATTTCAGTTCTTGAATCTCACCAGTATACAGATGAGCTCTTTTCTCTACCCAATGTGCTCATTTTCCATATTCTTAGCTCTCACCTCTCAGCTTTTAGCTTAAGAAAAAAGGGGTTTATCTTGGCTTCTAGAGCTGAGCAGATGTATACTTACTTAAAAATTTAATTTTAGTTGTTTCCGGACAAACAACAAACCAAGTGTTTGTTCAACCAAGCCTTACAAGTGAAATCTCAAATGTCCTATTCCCATTAAACTACTAATTTCCTTAATGGCCTTTTTAATTTTGTTTTTTAAATGTATATTTACCTCAAAAAACCCTCAGCATACACAAAACAACAACCTCAGATCTCACTGAACAGATGTTTGGGAAGGCCTAAATATGCACAGTAGATTTGACATTTTACATCTACAGGTACTAATCTGCTATAATCAGATATATTCTGTACAGATACTTGAAGTATATCATATGCCACCATTGATCCAAATAATCTCCAATAATGCTCATCTGATCAAAGGTCAGGAGACATGATATTCAGCAAATCACACTCAGAACAAATAATCTCTTGCTTAGCTGTTTCTTTCCCAATAAATATGGCTTGTTTTGGGCAAGTAAACAAAATCACCTGTCTTTCTCTACTTTCTGAATAACAGCTTCTTAAGACACTCAAGTATTTAAATACAATATTGAAGTCAGCAAATAATCAGTTCTTCATCACTATGATGGACTTTCTGCATTAAGTGAGTTTCACTGTCAGTGGGGTAAAACAGTGCTCTTTAAATGCCCCACAAATGCCTATTTGAGTTCAATTAGACAAACTTGCTCTGAGGAGGGAGAGAAGGCATAAGTTGCATTACTCTATTCTACATTCACTTACAGGCAAAGAATATTTCTATACAATGTCTTTCTAACACCTGAAGGCTGTATGGTTACAGCAGCAGTAGATTAAAGGCAATTTCAAAATCAAAGAATGGCTTGGCTTGGAAGGGACCTGAAATCCAGATAAAGGGCATCTGTAGCCCTTCCCTTGTCCACTCCATCATAGAAGTTGATGGGGTTGGTCAGGCAGGACTTACCCCCTGGTGAAACTGCACTGGCTGTCTCAAATCACCTTCCTGACTCCCTGTACTTTAGTATAGCTTGTAGGAGGATCTATTCCATGACTTTACCAGGCACAGAGGTGAAGCTGGCAGGTATGTAATTCCTGGGGCCCTCTCCTCCACCCTCTTTAAAGAGGTGTACATGTTTTCCTTTTTTCAGTGACCTGGAAAATGTATTCAAGGTACACTGATAATATCAGGGAAGGCCCATATCATTCCAGGAACTATCCCCTTCAATATGTTTCAGTATTAAATGTATACACCCAAGCTCTTGAAAGGAAAGCAAAACCACATGTTAAGCCCTCTTTCACTTCCATGAGGACTGCCTCAGCAAACCATATTTTTTGATTTGGCTGCAGTGCTAGATGTTATGTATTACTTTAACTGGGTACTTTGTCCAGGTTTCCAGCGTTACGAAGCCCTCCAGTTGATTTTCAGAATAACTTAATAACTACATTCTGTTAACAAAGAAACAGTGTCCGGAAAAAACTACTCAAGGCAAAGTTAGCCACAGATATTCCATATAAGGTACAAGGCCCTCAATTTTGCAGCAAAACAGATAAAAAGTTCATCATCAGCTGCAAATCTGTATGCATGGAATGAAGATTTTATACCCATTTTATAAGATACTCACAAAACCCAGGAAAAGGCTTATGTGTTTTTGACCTCTTCAAGATAAGCTAGAAATGGATCATTTCAAAGCAGATTCCATACATACCAACTCATGTTGGTACTGAACAGTGTCATGTCTAGCAAACAAAACTGGTGATTGAAACAGACCTGACTATATTTAAAGTTTAAGTCACTGCAAAAATTTAGCTCATTCAGTATGAAACGTATTTCTCTGGTTTTGAGTTTCTGGTCTACTAGGGAACATGCTGGCTCATCATCTTCAGCTGCTGATGGAATGCTTTCTATCTTTGTTTCAGCACACTCAGCTTTTGCATTAAAGAAGTGCCTTTTTGGTTAAGCATCTGTGGATGTATTTGATATTTAGGATATAAAAATCCCCTACCTCCTGCTTGCAAGAGTCTATTCCATAACAGTACTTTTGCTGATTACTTTTTGGATTTTTCTGTCTTTTCAAAAAACAATTAGATTTTCATTCAAAGTGAAAAGGTCAAATAAACCATATCAATGTCAAGGGCTTTATCGTACTCAAGACTACATTGATGCAAACAATGCCAGTGCTGAAATCATACTGCAAAAGCTGAGATGCAATACTAAGCATAGCTTTCATATTGTGAAAAGCAAAGTACAGTGACAAAAACTGAGCTTTGTTTTATTCAGGTCAAACTGATGATTTAAGAATGATCTAGGGCTCTTTTATGTTGACAAACTTCTCCATGTTTCCTCTACACATACTGAGTTAGTATCTCAGTCTCAATACACTGTCTCTGCATTTTGATTCTCAAATCTCTAGGGTCAGCTTCAAAATTTCTGCCAAACATATTATTAGCACATAAGCCAGTTCATTTGATAGAAGTCATAGCTTTTACAACAGTCTGGGAAACAATCTACAGCCTCAAGAAAAAAAACAAAAGTAATAAAATGCAACAATTCTTACAGTTTCTGCCAGTTTCTTAGGGTAATGCTTTGTGAAATACTGATGGATTTTTTTTTTTTTAAATATGGAAACATACTAAATAATAATACTGTACAAGGCCTCATTTGAAGGTCTGTTCACAATCCTTATCATCAATGTTTAAAACTGGTTGAGAAAAAAAGGGACAAGTACAGAAAACCTGTTTTCAAGGCAAAGTGAAAATGAGCTTCACAGAATAAAACAAATTAAAGATGTTACTACTACCATGCAAAGGAATCAGACAGAAAAGTATTTTTGCTAGAGAGCTAGAAAGCATGAGAAAAGAATAATTAATCTTGATAAGAAAAAAATATAGATGAAAAGGAGAAAGAGTTTCAAGTCATTGTGAAAGATTCAGAAACTGCTTTCTGTAAAAGGAACGAGTATGTCCTGTTTTAATACAAAGTCTAGCACTTTTATGATAGCATTTATATTATATGAACACCTGCAATATATAGAAAACTCCTTTTAACTTTAGCTGCACTAAGGAACATAGAGGCTGTTGAAATCTATGCTAGGATTTATTCTTGCCACAATTACTAATTCTCATTGCTTTTATGTTCCTTCATAAAATTCAGTGCAAACTCTCCAACCTGAACATCCATCATCACATGGATGAAGCATCTTGGACAGCCACTATCACCCATGGTGTGCTGATATTACACTTCCCAGCTAAGCACAACCAAACTTTGCAGAATACTCATTTTATCAGCCTAGTCAGGTATGATAAAGTTCTTGAAATGAAAAAGAGAACAGTACAACAATCTTCATTTGAAATTTAAGAATGGTATTAACAGTATTCTTAATACATATGCTTTTAAGTCAAGTGAAATATTGACTTTATGGATGCTTTTTAAAAAGAAAATGATGCTCATGGATCAATCATGAGGAAATTCAAGCTTGCAGATGGGATTCTACCACTGGCCCAAATTTGTCTGATGTACAACAAATGTGAAGGCAGGGCAGATTTTTCCCTCAATAGTGTCTCCAAACTTACTCTGCTGTCTCAACCTCAATTTCTGTCTCATCCTTCTGTAGCTGCTGACAAGACGCAGAAATGTCAGGAGTAGAGAAGACACAGCCTAAATCTAATGGTAAAGACCAATACTTGAAATTGTGGACCAGAGTAAGTTTACCCACTATATTTTTCCTTACAGAAGAATTTTCTATTTTCCTATTTTTAATTGTCTTTTGACAACTTCCTTGCTACACAGCAAAGGAGCTGCTAGAAACACAAACATTTACCACTGAGAGAAAAGGGGGAAGAGGGGTGCAAGTCTCACTGTGTATAAAAAAATTAACACTTCCTTTACACAAGAGTAGAGGTCACTTCCAGCTGAGCTTCTTCAAGAAAAAAACAAATGGAAAAATAATATTTGAAGGTTACCTAATATGGCAAAAAAAAAATGTTAATGAGAAACCAAATGAAAAACAACCAGAGAAGTCTCAATGTAAACCTTGCCAGACATCTCCATGAGAAGGTAAGAAGTTTCTTGAAATCTTGTCTTTTTGTAGAAGTGAAAAGCATTATTACACCATTTCTAGAACAGTTATTTCACACTCATCTAGCTTACATTAGTGTCTGGTTTATTTACTTTTTTTCCCATGGCCACCTATTTCTTATTCAGGGACTGACAGTGTTTCCACAAAAGGTGAATGACCTTCTTGGTTCAATCAGCAATATCCAGCTGGCTGACCTGCATGATGTAACACTGAACCAGTACAGCCAAGGTAGATGCAGGACTCCAGGTCCCTCCATGACAGAGAATAATCACTTTTTGGGGAACTGTGGCACCTAATTTTACTGCTCATGGGAAAATACATTTAAAGCAGGTGTTCCATCAGGGTGAAAATAATAATTTCCCAGAGAAAAGAAAGTTTTCCCTTAACATCTAATATAAAGTAGATGGTCTCATTCCTGATATAAGGATGGATCTGTAAAGTGTCAGCTCACCATTACTGCAAAAAGACCTGCATTTCTTACATTAATGTTAGCATTTATCTCAAGTCAGTCAAGCACAGGGCATTTCACCACACTCTGGAGAGAAATCCTGTATATCTATCACTTCCTTGAGGTAGTCAAAATTTCTGTTTGTCTTCAAGTACTATAAATGAAGCAGAAGTTCCCATACTCCCAAAGGCTTTTCTCGATAATAGACAGGAAAGCAATTTAAACTTGCTTTAGTCCTACTGCTTGAACAATAGAGAAGAAAATACTATCTAAAGCAGCACACAGCTTTGAAACAGCAGTTTAAACTTGCTTTAGTCCTACTGCTTGAACAACACCAAAGAAAATACTAAAGCAGTACACAGCTTTGAAACATTTAAAGCATGTATTCCAGATGCTAAAGCATTAATCTGCACGTTACAATGGCTTCAGACAAGACTTCAATCTATACTATTTAACATCTACATGGTCCTATGAACAATTTAATGTTTTAATTCTGTGAATCAGAATTATCACTTTAGTGGTGCCTTACACTTAATGTGTATTTATTATATATATATGCATATTTACACATAGATTGCACTGAAATTTTTCTGTGCTTTATCTCTAATTTCATATTTTTTATTCCAAACCATTAAAAAATGCCAAGAAAAAAATACTGTTATCCATGCCAGAGTAGCTGGTTCATACTTGGCACAACAGGTCTCTACTCACACATGTACACATACATCAGAAAGACCCCAATTTCAATCTAGCATGTCTGACCTCAATCTCTCTGTGCCTTGTTGTATTTTGAGCTAGCTGATTATATGCATCAGGTTATTTGTTTCAGTACGTCCAGTGAAGGCCTGCATGCTGCATATTTTCCTTGCAGCTTGCCACAACATAAGCCATAAGCAGCTTGATTATCTGACTTATCACATTCATGACAGCAATAGTACGATCCTAGTAAAAGTGAATCAGGGATAAAAATAGTCTCAAAAATAATTTCCTGGGATTTCCTGGGTTTGGTTAGTATTAAGAAAGAGCTCATAATAGCAAGAAAATTAATACTGTGGGGGACCACCAGATGGATGTTTTATTTTTCTAGTAACTAAATATAAACATGTCACAAGCCTTGCCACGAAAAACATAAAAATAGACCAAGCTCAGCTAAAATTCTTAAAGCAAAACAAAAACGCCCATACTTTAGTTTACCAAATTAGTAGACAATGTCATAAAGGATCATGGCAGACACATTATATGTCTCACTTTGTAAAATTTTTCTAAAATAAATACCTATTTGTCACACCAAGCTGTCTTATTGATTTTATAGTTTATAATCTGCTAAGAGTTTCACATGAAATTATAGTATTGAAGGAACAGATTACTGCACAGCTTGATGAGGGTTCCTCCTTACTATATTTCTACTTGATCCTACAGAAAATCTCTTCCTTTCTTGGAAAAGGGGCAATTCATAAACTGAAGAATAAAAAGTGGCTTTTTTTCCAGTTTCAGATAAACAACACATATCCAAAACACCTAAAGGAGCATGTACGCATCTGATTTTATTGTGTTTTCATGGATGATTTATCTTTCAGTTCAAAAGCAAATGCATTTTTCCCCTCACTGTGAACCATAGTGTCTTCATCCTTAAAAACAAAAGGTTCTGGACTCCTTCTCCATTCCAGGTCTATGCAGATATCAGATACAAAAAACACTTTATAATCTTACTTAACTAAAAGTTAAAAGCTTCATTCAATTTTACAACAATTCAAGTTGGCAAAAGGAAACTTCAGAATGATGAAACCATTTTAAAACATCTTGATCCAGAACAGACAGAAAGAAGCAAATATTGGCAATATCCTAGAAAGGCAGACTCAACAGATATGCTTTCTAACAATAAAGAAAAAGCAAAAATTCAGGTATTACACTGAGAAAAAGTTAATCTGAGACCACAGAGATAGCTGATTTTGTTTGTTTTGAAACTCGTGAAATATTTTTACTTTTCTGCTCTAGTGCTTAGTCTTAATTAAAATAAAAATGCCCAAGTCAAAAGTCACTCATCAAGAGATTTGCGCACACTTATATTTCTCTTGTAACACAGTTGTCAGAATTTTTTTGTCAGTGGGCATTTCTAAACATGGAACTGTCCAGTGAATATAAATAGTTGCATGTTAGATTTCCAGTTAAATCTGAGTTGTTCTAAAATAGCACTGGTTTTATTAAACCTAGGTTGAGAAATACATATATTCAAAAGTAAAGTGATTGCTTCAATACATATTTACCAAAGCAATCCTATTTTAAAGTTGTAAGCACATAGAGTGATGCTTTCTTTCAGCAGTTCTAACTAAAAATTCCATTCTTCATTATACTGTGTTAAAAAGGCCCAGCACCACATGTAAGTAGAAGTTCTAATTAATGCAGAGACTGCTAGAGTGGTGCCCATGTTCCAGCTTATATTTTCTTTTCTAAGTTTGATCAATATTGTCCTAGAGAGCAGTAGCTTTCAAAATAACAAGAGAACAAGTCAGATGTAAACTGAACTTCAGAACAGGTATGTGAGTAAAATAAATGAAATGGGGGGTGAAATCAGAAGCAAAAAAAAAATTTAACACTTTTTACCCCAGAAGAGGTCTATAAATTCTTAATCCATATAATTACATTGGCTTAGTTAACACATTTGTAACTGGCCACAAAAAAATCCATAATGTACTAACAAAGGCAAATTCACATACAGACCCTCATTTTCCTTGACAAAATACACTTCAGGAGGCATGAAAATCTGTCTTGGAATTCTCTTGGGAAGCAGATTTTCACAGATCTACTGAACCATCTGGCATTCATAGATTACTGGAAGAAACACTGAGATCATCTCTGAAATTATAGAGAAGTAGGCCAGGCCTGATTCCTGGAGAACTGTAACCATGAAAAGCAGCATCTCTGATGCATTTAGTTAACACAAACTGAATTTACCACCTCGTGGTACCACCTAATCAAAAAGAGTTTATATTGCCTCAGTTGTTTTAAACATAGATAAGGGACACTCAAGAAGGTTAAGATAATTAAATAAATAATAGAAAATATAAGGACTAGAGTTTAGTGCAAATTCATTAGAGCTTTTAGGAGCCCAAACCTTACTGATCTCATTGACCTCACAGCTCAGAATTTGGTATTTGTATTATTACTTAAAATTTGAGAGGAAAGAGAAAATGACTTTTGAGAAAGAGCTCATCAATCTGTTTGGCAATCAAAAGAAAATTGAAGGAAGACCAAAAAGTGATTACAGCACAAGTGTCTCAAAGAGAACCAGAGGGGAACAAAAAAAATGCTCCTCTGCGTAGCAAAGGGTTCTTTAACATAGTGAAGAAAGCCACAACAAATACTGTCTAAAAGCTGCAGACAAATTCATGTAGGAAGGCATGAATTTTTAATAATGAGGTTGACAAATCACTCAAGTCATCATTGAAGGAAGAAGGGTTTTTTTTTTAGCTTCTTAAAAACAGTGACAATTTTCTCATCTGCCTCCATATCCTCATCAGTAGGCTTGATATAGCACTTCTTTCAGTATGCAAGAATACAAAAATATGCCTATTGGGACAATAAAAATCTGTTAATATTTTTATTTTATTTTTGAAGCTAAGGGTTTCTGCTGAAAAAAATCTAGTCAAAATTCCTATTATGTTTTTTTTTAGTTTTACTGTAATCTTGTTGGGGTGTGTTGATTTTATGTTCAATAGTTAAAAAGTTCAATGGCTGCAGGTAATTTATTGTATTCAAAAATCCAAAAAAGAAAGCAAATATTTTTCTCAAGATAAAATTTTAAAATATTTAGTTTAAACATGGAAGGTAAGAAAGACAGTGTTTCTGAGTGCAATAAAAAAATCCTTATATATTCAGGCTTCACAGCCACACGTTCCTATGGGGTTCTTAAGCAAATCATATGACCCCTTAAAAATGCAGACAACATCATTACTTTCTCCAAATTATCATAAAACACTTACTTTGTTATCAAAAATTTTGTGTTTAATGTGAGTAGTTTGTCCTAGAGTATGGTAAGAATTTAAGCTCAAGGTGAGATTTGATAATTGTGAATGAATAGTGAAAGAACACTGCTTGGAAGGAAGAAATTAATTCCATTTTTCATCCCACTCTGGTCTCAAGTCTGTTTCCTGACTGTTTCAGCATCTTGGCAATTTTAATTAATTCTTTTCCAAACATGTGAAACAGTCTTTTTCTGATAAGCTGAGCTGAAGAAAAAGTGAAAAAATATCTGACTTCTGATTTGAACAAACTGCCTGTTATTGATTCAGTTCACAAACGTTTACCTCAACCCAGGTCCAACTTTTACTAGCAGATCATTACTCCTGCTGCTACCAGTTCAGCTGGGAAACCACATCACTATAACATTTTCAGAATTGTGTACTATTCATCAAACTGTTAGGAGAGTGGGCAGGTAAGTAACCGTTTAGCTACATTTTCAGTTATTTGCTACTTCATGATAGAACCACAAGCAGAAAAAACTACAAATCATAATACTAATGAGAATCTGAAATCTAGGATTAGATATACCAGTGTGACAAAATGTGAACTTGATGTATCTAAAAAAAATACGCCTAATGAACTGAACTCCTGAATCTAAAATGTCCAAGCAGTCACTAAAGAATTATGGGTTGTTTGTATTATAGATGTGGTACAGAAGTTCAAAGAATCATCCATCCAGAAAAAGAAAAGCTAGGTTGTGGTAATAAATCTTGGAAGGGCCAGTCAGCCCTTTTAGTAGATTTTACAACAAAGAGGGGACAAGTAGAAAAACAAAGATGCAAATTCCTAATTCTAGTAAAGGAGAAGGCATGAACTTTCATACTCATAAGCAAATCAAAATTCTGTATTTAATGAGTCTTCAGAAAAATGTCTACTAGTTTAGCTACTTCATACTTCACTGAATTACAATAACTGTGTCAGCTGTTAGTTTCAGTTTTGTTCTGGTTGTTTTGGTGTCTTATTTCCCAGAATTGAAAAAGGTCTGTGTAACTTTTAAACTGCACCTAAATAAAATGTGTGGTATTCCCAAGTTTCTGAAAACATTTAGAATACTACTGAAGCTCATTTTACAACTAAATGCATTACCTTAAGCATTATTCAGTTACATGAAAACAGTCTCCTTGCATCTGAGTTCAAGTACCACATTATCAGTTTAGAAAATCATGTTTTTTCATTTGTCCTTCTTCTTGCATTTGAAATAGGTTATATTACATTACTTATCTGTATAATTCAAGTACACAGAAAATAATTAAAAGTGTTTCATCCGCAAGTGTAGCTCTTCTTTCATCTAATGAGAACAGTTAATATTTCAACCTTTCTACTACTTGTATAACTGTTGCAAAACCAAATGCTGGTAACACAATGCCAAGTTGCCCCTTCCCCAGTCAAAGGCAAATTCTTATTACTTGCAACCCAGACCAGCTTGTTGCTCAACATCAAAACCTACCTCCACACCAGCCATTATATCTAACACATAGCTTCCTTAAGATAAGATTCCTTCACTCATCTATTGGTTATCTAAATGTATTTTTTAAACTAGAAACACACAAAAAATTTTGGATATGTCTTTTACAGATCATTGTAGAAGAACATCTGTTGCAGCAACTACTCCTGCAATAAAGATTGATATGTATGTGCTATAGCTGCTAGGTAGCTCTGTTGAAATAATTTGGACTATAAATAGGCAGAAACAGATTATTGACAGGAGGTATGGCCTTATGGCTCTTTCTATCTCATCCCTCAGCATTAACGCATCCTCTGTGAAAGGACTGTGACTCTTGACTTCAATCTTGATTGCCCCCTGCCATAAGAAAAAACCTTTAGAAACATTAAGAGTATTTCTGTGGATTCAGAAAGCATTTGAACTGTTACCTGTGGAAACGTAATCTGCAACAGAAAGCCAAATATATCATGCCATCATTTAGACAAGATCCTACTGCCCCTCACATTCCCCAAAAATAAACTTGTGCATTTTGAGAAATTGCTAGAAATCCCCAGTAGCAGACTGAGTCTGTATTTTGATTTCAAAGAATCTTGAAAGCCATTCAGCAGATGGCTCTGGAATATTTTTACCTTGTCACTTGCACATGAATAGAAGAACACTCCCTTCAATATACCAAATGTGTGCAAGCTTTAGAAATCTGTTCTCAGTTGGTCAGGGCTTTGGTAAGACTGGGAAAGTTTAGTTTTAATGGCCAGAAGACCAGTTCTTCTCTCCTGGGTGACAGCTATTGAGTACAGACCACTAGAGTCATCCTTCTTTTCCTTGTAAAAGTCCTACAACACAGTAACAAATCTGGATTCTTGGGAAGTCTCTGATCTGCAGAAGTCACATTGACAGCTCAACTTAGGATACTCCTATGTTGGTCCCTTCAAGAGACACACATATCAAAAACGTGTATGAAGAAAAGACATGAAAAAGAATGGAAAGACAATGACACATAATTTATCTTAATTTTTAGTGAAAAGCTCTAATTACTCTGCCTGAGACAGACTTTTCATTGTGATCTATTATCAAGTTCAATTTTAGATCTATTTGCAGAAGTAAAAAAGAGATATTTTGTTTAATTTTATTTTCAAGTGACCATGCAATACATAAAAATGTAAATACATATATATATATATAAAATATGGCACAAATATTGCACAGTAAGAGTTAAGAGCTGAAAGTGCTTTAAACATAAGAGAATCAATAGCACAATAAACAAGTAATATCTTTAGTGTAACACAGTGTTATAAAATCATGAAGAAGCAATGTAAATCTGTGTTTATTCCAGCATAATCAGGTATCATCTGTGGAAGCACTTTTAAAATTAAAATGGGAATTATTATACATTGCATAAGGACCTGGACAGAAACTTGTTATATCACCTTTCTTTTTCATTTCAATTAGGTGGTAACATAAAACAATTTTACCACTTCAAGTGCATTTTTCAAGCATACAGGATAAAACAGAAGAACTTGTGCTGCTCAGAAAAAGAACATCATCATTAGAATGTAAAGCCAGGGAATAAGATTAATGTTTATGAAATATTTTCAGGAGATCATACAAGACCTAAATCTCATTTTAACACATGGACAATAAAGGAAAATATCAATGGCCAGATATTTTTACATATCTTTCAAAGTACTTTTAGAACTTCTCAGATTCTACACTGAATTAATAAAATAAGTGTAAGCTTAGTACTTACCCACAGATGCGTAATCATTGGGAAGTTCAGGATAAAGTTTGTTCGTATTCTTTTTAGCTGAAAGAGAAAATAAAGTAGCAACTTATATCACATGCTAACATATATTATTTCCTATACTGCTCTTCTAATACAAGTTCAATAGTTATTAAATGATTGCAGTTAACTAAGGAGCAGTGCAGAAGAAAGAAATACAGACTTTGCCTCATACCCTTAACGAGAGAATTAAGTTAACAAGAGGAGCTGCACAGTAAAGCCTCACTTCGAATGAAAGCACTTTGTTAAGACAAACTGTTAAAGAGACAAAATTCTGCCTCTTGTGCTCTACTGTAAAACCTCTAATGATTAAAGGATAATGACAACCTAAAGAGAAGCTATGATTTCTAGAAACCAGAAATTTCTAGAACTAGGACCAGCAATTTCTAGTAGGACTGTTCTTTTTACTAAGAAGTTTCATTGTACTATGGGGTTTCCATGTATCCAGTAACACAAATATTTCCTTTGAATTATTACATGATTCTGTAACTATAAAAACACTGTTTCTATCTGTCAGAGAGAAAAGGTTTGTTAATATAAAACAAACAAATGCTTTAGTCTTTATCACTCATGGCCCTATATCAACATGCTTTCAGTGTTTGTCCAAGGAACGATATTTAAAAAATGTTTTTGTAGAGGCAGCTGCTATAATACCTGCATAGTATTAATTAGCTTTAATGCCCTAATTTTATGAAGATAATTAATTAGTCATTATGAAAATTTTTCACCTGGTGGTGTAGGTCTAACAGTGGGTTTAGGTGGCTCTGGTCTGGATGATGGTCTATCAGGTCGGTCATTTACCTAAAGTACACAATTTTTTAAAAAACATAGAATCACATCTAGACATAGATTGTGACTTCAGAGCCTAGAAGCATATCAAGTTACACTGAAAAAAAATTAAAATTACTCTTTCTCCACTAAACCTGTAGGAACTCAAGAAGCATACTAAATACTAGTGACATACACATGACACTGAAGTAAATCACCATGGGTTTAACAAAGCTGAAAGTAAATGCTTGTCTATCAATAATATCAATATCTGTAAGAAAATTTCTTCTACAGTCCCAATATTACACTATAAATGTGACTGCCTGAATGGAAAATAGAAAAGGTAGGAAAGCTAAGAGTATCCAATTTGCAATTAACTTGACTAAAAATACTTGATCAAACATTCCTAATCACCACTTCAGATTTGATAATACACAATTACAAAACAAAGATATACTTTGTTATTCTGGAAATTGCAAAGCAAACCCAGCAACATTCTTGCCCCCAAGAGCCTAGCAGGGAAATACTTGAACAAATGTTCCACATGCAGTAACTGACATGTGTTATGCCTTCGGTCATCCAATACAGAAGTTAAAAATGACACATGAACATCATCATTAACACTGACTAGGAACAGCTCAGGAACAGGGCAAGCCTATATGAAAAAGAAGTGCACAAACCCTTCTTTGTTCCCTTACAGATTTTCCTGCATTGTTTTTTTGTTCTTCATTTTCATACACTTCAGTGAAGGATGCTAGGGTTTCATAAAGATCATCTGCTTGAGCAGGGACAGGCACGTCACCAAGCAGGATGGCACTAGCACGAATGTCTTGCCCATAAAACCTGATAAAAAAAAAAAAAGAAGAAAAAAGATTTCAGGTATTTGATTATTACACTTCAACTTCTAGATAAATACACTTTGTGCAAATGCTCCCTATATCCACCTCTAGCCCTGCATTTTCCCTACTGGTCATATACTGAGAAATGATAGAACTATTTCAAAGCTATAGATTTCAAAAACTGAGCACAGCGCCCATTTTCCTGAACCACTTGGAAGGAGGAGGTAGAGAAGCTGTGATTGAAATGCCCAGTAAGTTGGAAAGTGTGTGGGGGAAAGGTGTTGCTTTCAAGATTTATTATTATTTCTCATTATCCTATTCTCTTATTAACTGAAAATAAAATCATTTCCCCTTGATGAGGGTGGAGTTTTTTTGACTGAAATACCAATTGGTAAGTGCCTTTATCTCAACTTATGAGTTTGTCATCATATTTTTTCTCCTCTCTTTTTCTCCTCTGTTGAGGAAGGGGAGTGACAAAGCAACTGGTCTGGCATGTGGTGCCTAGTTTAGATCAACCTGCCACAGATAAATAATCCCTAAACATTTAGCATCATCTCAATACCCATTGCAAGATGTCTAAATTGAAGAAACCCTTGTCCCTCAAAAAATTCTTAACTGAACATAGTATGTTTTCAAAAAAACCTCTTTTTCCAAAGTGAATGTATCTTAGTTAATTCTGTCACCATGCTTTCACTGAACCTTTCAGATATTAAGAGAGCTTACTTGCGATTTGTTTCCTTCCTTTCAATTAAACAGGTTCCTTCCAGAGATACGCCTGCAAACAGTCCTCGAGATTTGCAATATGTATAGACAGCAGCAGAGCTTCTCAGGGCAACATCCCCTTCCAAATTTCTAGAAGGAAAAGGTTTTGGTTGATATTCTTCAATACAGTTTTGTACTATGAACAGCAATTGTCTTTTTCTTTTTTTAATCCTTTTTTTTTGTCCTTTTTTTCAAACAGAATCACAGAACAACACTGCCTCATAAGAATGTTCCCCATTAGGTCTCTGAGAGACTGGACTCTTCATAGTTTTGACTCAAAACAATCAAGGAGGCTCCAGGATGATTTGCTGAGGCCAGGTTTGCATCCTTTGAGGGGAGGTGAGCTTGGTGTGCAAGATTCATGTAAGACAGAGGGGGAGGCTGCAAGCCAAGGCTTTTGGGCTGATGAGGCAAATCCTGCAAGGCGGGATGGCACAAAGGTAATTGTTCTCCCTTAGACAACTCCCAATCCCTTCCCCAGGGAAGGTCTGATGAGGCATAACTGACTCAATGTACTGACAAGAGAGGCAGCTGTCATGTCTGAGAAGCGATCATAAACTATCAAAGACCCCCAAAGCAGCCTCAGGCTGATTCCTGTGGCCTTGTACCAAAGGACTGAATGTGATGCAAAGGGATGCAACAGATCAGAGCCTGTGGCAAGAGAGAGTGTCAAACTTCCCAATCAGGGGAGGTACCTGGGTGCTCCCAATTAGCCTGAACATATCCATAGAATATACATCCATATACATATAATCTAAGCTTCGTGGAACCCTTACCACCAAGAAAATCAGGAGAATCAACAGAACACTGACGGGTTCTCCTCAGTCTGTCCTTCTGTCACTCTTTCTCTCTCCCTCTTCCTCTTTTACTATTTCTTTCTCTCTCTCTCTCTCCCCCACTCACATTTACTGTTAAATAAAATCCATACTATTGACTTCAGCATATAGTCTCACTTACATCTTATTTGGGCAGAGGCATCTCTGTAATAATTTTAATAACTGGATCTTAACAGCCTCCTTTGAAAACTGTTAAGCCACACTTTAATCACATTTTAAAATGATCTGATTATGTTCGGACTGATGACAGAAATTCTATTCAATATTTCCAAATCCTCCTAGACTTTATGGTCAGCACAAAACACTCTGAGTAAGGCCTTACTGGACCTCAACAGATTTGTAAGATTATAGTATTTGTCCTTCACAGGATCATATAATATTTTAGGTTAAAAGACAGTCATCTCAAAAGGGATATAATATCAAATTGAAAGCAGGTTGCTCTGGATGTTGTCCAGCCAGTTTTTGAAGAATTCTAGGTTTATAATTCCACAGACACTCTGAGTAACCTGTATCAGCACTTAATTTTAATCATGTAAATTTTTTTTTTCTCATATCCAGTCAGAATCTTCCTTGTCTTGATATATGACTACTACTTCTCATTGTTTTGCCATGCACCTCTCTAAAGAACTGGGGTCTGTCTTGGTGATGCTCTGTTGGGAATGCAGACTCAGAAGGTCTTCTCTCTTTCAGGTTCAATAAGCTGAGCTCCCCCAGCTTCGTTGTTCACATGCTGCACTTCCCTGGCCATTTAGGTAGTGGTTCACTGCACACACTCAGGTTTATAAACAACTTTCTGCAGGGTTAAAACTCAACACAATATTCTAGTCATGGTCTATGAAACTTCAAGTAAAGGTGAACAATCACTTCCCATATCTACTGGCTACAGACCTGTTGGTGCAACCTCCAACACTGTTCACTGCTTTTTCTGTCTGTGTTTTTTTAGCTGCTGGCTTAGCCCCACTGCCCACCAGGATCCCAGCACCTTCTCTATAGGGAAGCTGCTCAGTCTGGTAGGGGGTTCACCCAACTAGGAATGCAGAACTTTACACTTGTCCTTGTTTAATTTCATGAGGTTTTGTGTTGGATCTTTTCACTCTGTAAGTCCATTTTTCTCTAATGGTGGCCCTACCCTGAAGTGCATTGGCTGCACCCTCTGGTTTGGAGTCATCCACAAATTGAAGAGGATATTTTGCAAGTGCTCCTCTAGGTCATTGATAAAAACACCAAGCAGGAGAGGTCCTAGAAGAGTCTCCTGTGGAATTCCAAAGAAATCTGGCTTCAGACTTCAATATGAACCATTTACTACTGCTCTTCTAACATCATGATCGGGATCTTCGCCTGTTTGCTCGTCTCCCCATTCTGACAACTATGTCCCAGCTTGAACACAGAGATGTTGCAGGACAGTGTACTAAATGCCTCTGTAGGGCACATTCACTGCCCTTCCCTGATCCACAGATCTCTCCCTCTTCTGTGCAGTAAGTATCATCCTTTTATTTTGTTAGAAAAGATTAAAAAACAGCAGTTAAAAACTTCATCATCATAAAAAAAACAGCCATAAGGAGGCATATGTTCCATAAGCAGAGTCTAAGGCAGCTGTGCTTGGTAAGCCTGGAGAACAGAAGACTTGGCCCAAACCTAGCAGCAGGTTTCAAGTATCTATGTAGAGGTAATCAAGAGTATGAAGCCAGGCTCTTTATAGCAGCATACAGAGGAAAAATAAAATAGTGTCGACGTAAATAGAAGGAAGAAATACTTTGACTGGATGTCAGGCAGGAGAGCTGAACAGTAGAGCAGGTTGCCCAGAGAACCAAGCAGTCTCCCTTATTGGGGATTTTCAAGATCCAACTGGAAAAAAGGACTGAGTGACCTGATCTGAAGTCGTAATAGAATTTGCTTGGAGCAGGAGGTTGGAGTAGCTGTCTTGCAAGGCTCATTTTCAAGTAAAATTATTTCACCTCATCCTTCAAAGTAAACAGGCTTAACCACTTAAAGGTTTAAAAGGAATTATTTGGTGTAGTTTTTATTTAAATTTATTTAATGTTGGGAAAATCTGTGGTAACAGAAAGCACACACTCATATGTTACTAAAAATCATATCTATCAGGCACAGAAGCACCTGTGGTCTTCATTGAGCCTAGCCAAGCAGTCTCCTGCAAAAAGAGAGCAAATCTCAGAACACTTTCTTTCTACTAATAAATTACTTAGTCAGGAAAGAAGAAAAAAAGAACAAAAAAGTGATTAGCAAGAACAAAATGGTCCAGTCAGCATATAGGTTGCCCAGGTTGTTCTGTAAGATATAAAAAAAATTCCACATCAATGTGGCTTTTAAAAATTATCTTCCATATATGCTTTATTAGGAAAACATATTACCCACCTCCCCAGAGGTCCAATTGCCACAGTCAGATTTCCTCCAAGTGTAAGATTCCCTCCTTTGGCAAAAGCTTCTACTGCTCTTTCATGATTCAGTATTATCACTAAGTCTGAGACCTGTAAAATATCAGATAAAAGTGCTACACTTTTTAAGAAGAAAGAACAGCACAGGAGATGATCTTCCTTTCTTGTAAAGGATTATTTTGAAACAGCTTTCATTACAAAGTTGATTCTTTTTCTGCAAGGTATTTTGAATGAAAAATCCTTTCAACTACTTTTTTAATCAAATTTGACTGATTTTTTTCAAAGTGCTGATATGGTCAGTATGTGATAAACAAGAGATATAAGAGAAACTCTATGTTAATTCAAAATTCCTAATTGAGAATTTCTTATTTTCTATGGCTTATACAAACAATTATGAAGGCACATTTTCAGATGTGAATCATTTAGATCCTTTAATAATTAAACTAATAAAGGCAAGACAGAACTTACTAAACAAAAATTCCTGTCCAAAGAATTAAAAGCAAAAAGGATACAGGTGCTATTGATAAAATTTTATTTTCATGACAGGAGTTTTATATATCTGTGTACATGTATATGAATTATTAACTTTTTAAGACTTGGATATGAGATTTAGTTAGTTGCTTCAAGAACCTATTAAATCTAATAATTGAAGAGGTAGCAATATACCCAAGGACTACTGCACCTGATCTTTCATCTGATGGACTTGACTGAAAGCCAGGTTCAGAAAATAACTTTCAACTTACCCCACATTCCAAACAGTGACAGCAGGGAATACAAGAGGAAATACCAGATTATTTGCAAAACAAGGCTGGCCTAGAAGTATTACACAGAGCACAAGAGAAGTCTTTGTTATTAGCCCCCTGGAAACCTCCACCCCATCCCAAAAAAGACAGCTACAGGAGCAGTTTGTGAATTATCCAGGGATGGACGAAGAATGTCTTTCAGGATACTGCTTCCTCCTCTTACCCAGTAAGAGGATGAATTCATTGTTGAAGAAAAGCAAATCCATAGCGAGAAAACCTTCAAGGAAAGCATTTATATGAATTTTAAAATTGGTCTTTAATTTGAGATACCAAGTCATTGTGACTTCTGAAGCCTGTAATCTCCTTCTTGTTACTTAAAAGCATCGATAAGTACCACTACAACTATGTCAACTATCATCTCTCCTACAGGAATAAATTTCACCTAGTTTCTAAAACATCTAAGTTTATATAGGACTAGAAGAATGCTGAAATGGGACTCTGGGCTCTTAAGTCACTCAGGTATTTCTGAATAACATATATTTTCTAGAAGAAATAAAAAAGATTGCATTATAATAATGTCAGTAAGGAAACAGCATTTTGTAAGCTGACTAAAATTTCAAATGAAGGGCACAGTATTACTCAGAAAAAAATTACTCTCACAAACAGCTTCTATATTGAAATTATTTGATTCAGTATCAATTGGAAATGTCTACATTATCTAAAATATCAGGTGGGGATAATTAAAATAAAATTTTCATAGATTAATCAAGACACATAAAGAGGCTTAAAATAAAGAAAAAAAGCAAACAAATCCCACAACAAAACAAACTCTGGGGCTCAAACGTTATAATGCATTCATCCTGTAGTCATGAAAACCAATGAAAATCTGTTATAAAAATTAATGATTTTGTATTCACATCATCCTTTAAAAAGTGCATGCAATAATGCCTGAGATCACACAGTGAACAATGAGTAGAGAATAAAATATTGATCTGTTGCTCAATATGTGAGTGCTGGCTGACTGGCCAGGATAGGGACAGCTGGCTAGCTGTAGATGTACTGGGGGTTGGCATAGATCACCAAGATCAGCTGTACGTGGGTTCTTCTGAAGAGCAGAACGCCCATTGCAAGAGATCTTGTTGGCAGCGTAATGTTACTCTGCTTTCTTTGGGAATCAGCAGAACAGAAGCTAAACAAAGAGAAGGCTGAATCTGGAGGCTAGGGAGAGGAAGCAGAGGAAAGATGAAAACATGCAAGTGTGAAGGAGCTATGAGGAAGAAGAAATGGGAAGCAGAGGTAGAGTGCTGTCAGGGCTCAGCTCACAAGGGTTTCCCTAAATATGTTTGGAGTCCTTTACTCAAGTATTTCTGCTGGCTGGAACTGGCTCCTTTTCTACAGTATTCCTTCAGAAGCAGCATCACCAGTTTTGGTGCTTTCAAACTGAAAGGTCGTGTCAGGAACCACAAGTGTGAGTGGGAAATGTGTTAAGTACAGTAACATTAAGTGGAGTCCATTTTACTCCAACTTAAGTTCTTTACACTGTTTCTCACCAGATGGAGTCCCTGTGCCCTTTAGTAAAGCATTTGACACAGTATTAAGTATAGGATGCCTTTTCAATTAACTTTAATTGTCTTATATGGGAACACTGACAGGAGGCTCTTTATAAGTGAAAAATTCAGCTAGCAGAGAGAAATCAAGGAAATTAGTGTCATGTCACTTTTTATCTAAATGTCTTCTAACAATTTGACTGATGGGAACAAAATCCCTCTTTTTTTGTCTTGCATAAATGGATTTCATAATAATATTTTTGTACATAAAAGCAGATTCTACTATCTCACTAACATTTAGATCTTTGCCAATGTATTTTAATTTCTTGCAAAAAAAGTTACCAACAAGTATATCAAATGCAAAACCATACCTCAATTCCAATTTCAAATCCACCACCAAGACCAGCAATTCCTATTGCAGAGGGAGCAGACCAGGCTGTCATGTAACACAAGATAAATTTACATATATTACAAGCAATACTCATTTTATTATTGCAGTTAAAAAAATGCTAACAAATTATTTATTTAAAACTATGTTCAAAACGCTACAATAGAATCATAACTATAATGCTTCATCTTACAGAAAAGGATTTAAGAAATACAAACCCTCATGATCTAAACAATTCCTTCTTACAAATTATTTATCATATACTTCTTCATAATCAGATATAATCAATTTTTCTAATGAATTTTATACTATGTACTTTTATATTTCATCCTTTTCCACAAAGATACTGAAAACATTTACATTTGGTCAAACAAAGGTACAAAGATTTGAAAACAGCTTTCACACCAAACACAGTCACCTATTTGCCTGACTCATCACACATCTCCCATTTTATGCTGTGAAAGAATAATGAAAAAATGTATTTTTATCTCTTTTAATTCTCTCATGAAGTACAAAAGGAAAATATCCACTTACTTCCATTAGGAAGACGAGCTAATACAATTCCACTTCCACCTCGAGCAGTGACCAAAAATCCAGCTTTGATAACAGACAAAACTGCAAGACCTTTGGCTTTAGCTATTACATGAGCTGAAACAGCAAAATCGTTTATTCAAGACCTCATAAGAGAAGTTCTAAGAGAAGGGGAAAACAAAACATTTAACAAGTATGAACACAAGAGTCAAATAATCAAAGCAAAAGCTTAAAGAAAACTGCAAAAAAAGTTGAAGTGATCATGATGCCTCCACCACAGAGAACCTCAAACCTAGCTGCAGGTCACATTAACCTGTGACAATCCATGCACTGCCACAACTGCTTCACCTGTTCTGATTAGCTTGTATAGAATTAGTTTGTTTAGTGCCACGCTTTGTGTAAGCACCCTTGGCAAGATAAACGAAAACCAGGCAGTACATAGCTGAGAACTATGTCTCCACCTGGAAGACACTAGGAGAAACACAGAGTAACAATTGTAAAAATAAAGAGAACAGCGGCAAATAAGAGTGCTGAACCAGTATCAAAAGGAAAAGCACCCCGATTTCTTTGCTTCAACTTATTTTCATCTAGCTAATTCTAATCAACACAGATATTCAAGAGCTAGAGCTACTATTCCAGGTTCTCTCTTAAGAACATACATTTACAGGGTTGAGCATGAGACAGTCCATCCATCCTGGGGGAAGCCTTACAGTGCAGGTACCTTGTAGCAGTAAACATGCAAAAGATCTCCCAGTAAGTAACATCTGCCAAGAATACAGCAAACTGAAACCCTTTATTTAATATTTTCAAAGAAGTTATGGCACCCAAAATTTTCATTCATCTCTAAGTTGTGGTCAGTGAAAACAGAGGGAATTGGTAAAGACAGCATGAGTGCAACACAGGGAGCACTGAAGATTTTAGCTGAATCAAAGCATTTTCTTTACTCACGTGGTATGATTTTATCTGGTCCATTTCTGGAAGTTATTTCTGTAAATTCTCGTAGTATTTTAGCTGCCTTTTTAGCTTCTGACTTCAGGTTGGAAGGTATAGGGTTGTTCACTGTAAAACATGAAAGAAATAATGGTCAGTTTAGGATATCTCATATAAAAAAAACCCAGTATCATTTGTATGGGAAAAGTGGTTCTTTACAAATACAAAGTAAATCAAACTAACTCAGAACAAATGAATATAAGAAGTTATCTTCTGCATCAGATCCACATTTTGTTTCTGATAGTTTTAACTGAAGATACCAATTAATAAAACACACAAGCCTGATTCCTGTACGTTATCTCTTTCTCTTGCATGAGTTCAGAATCCACACTGGTAACAGCAGGGGTGTTTCACATCCTTAGTTGTTCCTGTCACTATTTATTTATAGATTTGCCTTTTTAAATCTGCTGATACTCTGCCATTGGAATTCCTGCAGCAGCAGTTCACCTCCTCCTTAAAGAAATATGTGCTCTATTTTAAATTAATCTACTAGTTACTCTGAATGCCTCCTAGCTCAAGTCTCACAAGTTCTAGTGAATACCTAATGCATTCAACTTATCTACTACCTTCATGCTTTTACAAATAATCAAAGCCCCCAGCCTGCTCCACTCTTTCAGGAGTCTCAGCCTTCTTAGTCTCTCCTCAGGGTAGTCGCCCCATCATTGACCACTCTAATTGCTCTTCTCTACACCACCATCAACTCTGCTGTCCTTCAAACAGCAGAGCAACTGGCAACTGCTGACTCATGAACATTAAAAATTTCACATCTCTTCAGGACTCTTCTCTTACAGAGCTAAACATGTGGCATGTTCTGAAAGTGAACAAAATTCTGTTTCAGACCAAGAAATTTCCTTTACAGATCTACTTCCTGTTGAAGGTTTTATCAGGATTTTCTTTCCAATATGATCTAACATAAGACACTCACGTATTTCAACTGAGGAAAAAGCACAGATTAGAGATAAGTTATGTTTACTTTATAAAGCTTCAGAGTATCAAACATACAAAATCTTGAAATCTACTCTCCAAACCAATGAGATCATAAAGTCTACGGAAGTGTGTTTATTCCATTTTGATCCACCAGATCTGCTGTCACTAGTTAACAACTAGACAGAATTGAGTATTATAAATTATTAGTATTTTCCAACATTATAAATACCATTTTATGCAAGAATAGTAATGTTTCACTTGTAGATTTGCAAAAAAAGAAGCCCTAGTGAAGTTAAAGAGACAGGAATTAGTCTTGATTGTTCCATCTACTAAAATCCCTCAGAGCTACTTAAAGTATTCTTGTTTCCTGGTCTGGTCATAACAACACTCACTATTTCCAAGTTTATCAGAACCAAACCATCCAGGTAACACATTATATTGCCAGATCAAAGATGCATCTAGTCTCACATCACATCTCTGAAAAAAAATAGTGGCAGCATTTCCATCAAATTCTACTGTTCCTAAATTCACAAACGTATAAAAAAGACTGTGCATAAAGAAAACACATTCAGTCGAAAGTGGACTATTTTTTAAATTTACATTCTCTGAATATTCATTCATCTCTTCACTCTGGGCAACATTTCCACCCAAAACCAAGAAGGTGAGGACTAAATGCATTTTGAAGTTACATCAATGAAGTTTAGAGAGAAATTCAGCTCAGACCAAGTGAAGTGCATAGCAGCAAGTCAGCCAGGTTTCTGCCCAGGCTCCGTTGACTAGAAGTTGATAGACCTCCATTTTTCGAAGAGAAGAATACTCCTGTAGTATGTTCTCCAGGCAAGAAGGAAGATTCCAAGAATGAGATTTTGACAGCTGAATGTCTGGATTAGTGCTTTCTGAGACAGCCTGCAGCAACATCTGGCTTTGGTGAAGATGTAGCAGGTACAACCTTGGAGAGTCTGAAGTGACATCATTCATCAGAAGGCTGTCCAGAAATACCTGTCTCTCTGGGAACAAAAGGAAATGTATAGAATGCAACAGACTCTAAACTTCTCTTTTAGAAGAGAACTCCCTTCTCTTTTCAGAAAATTAAGATAATAGTCAAGACCCTGAGCGTGAAAGGATAGAAGGTGAAGCTCTAAGATCTCAGGATATTTTGAAAAGTTCTTGGCATGTGAATTTTCTCTGACTGTTACAGTACTAAAATTGTCAAACTGCTTGCAGGAGTTTTGAACATGCATTTCTTCTGTGGCTGGAAGGCTTCCCCAGGCTGGAACCTGGCTACATGGCAAGAGGTGAGGCCAGTGTAACTCAAATAAAACATGAACTCATGAGTGCTTTCGGTAGATTAACAACCTGGGGTGGAGCAAATGTTTCCATTACTTCTGATGTTTGTACTTCACACTGTATTTTCAAGATCACAGGGCAAACATGACCAGCATGTTGTAAGAGAAAAACAAGATTTCTGCTTTTGTACAGAGATAAATTGAGGCAGTCTCAAAAAGCATACTGCAACAACAGTCTTCTCAAGAAGGTGCAAAGAATAAAGCCAGCATATTATAATTTGTAAATAATCATTAACGTTGTAATACACAGTGCATGTCCATTTCCAAATTCAGGTGAACAATTCTAGGAAAGTCTATATTATATATACACTTACATAGAATCACATAACTATATATTATATAATTATGTTATATATATGTTATATACATTATATATATATATATATATGTTATATAACTATATAATTATAAAATTATATGTACATGTTTATTCAATGTAAGTATGTAAGTTTTCACTTAAGATACTTTACAAGTCTAGAGGTCTGGGAAGGGTCACCTGCTCAGTCTATCCAAAATACACATTTCATGGTACTTCATTTTTCTCATGCTTCAGTAAGATTAGACTGTGATAAAATGGATAGTTATGTGCCTGACCATGCAGGACTTCTAGCAAAGTGATCAAGAAAATGATCACATGATCAATTAAAATAAGACCAATACACTGGAGATAAAAAAACATTGGGGAGATGAAAACACTGGGGAGTCACAAAACATTACTGAGCAAAAACAAGCATTATCCAGCTTCTAGATTAGAGAAATAAAATCAACTTCTCTTCTCATACTCTTCTTCCTTGTTTACCCAATGCATTCCCTCCTCCCCTTTGCTTCTCTCTGGCTAATCTCAGAATTTAGAGAAACATCTCCAATTATTCTTCCTACTACTAAATGTAAAAAAACAAAACAAAACAAAAAATAAAAAACAGCAAAACAGCTTGTGTTTCATACAGATTAGAACTCCCTTAACTAAATCCATTGAGAAAATTAGGTGTTTTCAGACCTGAAAGTCTGCAAATAGGATGAATAGAGTGGGGAAAAAATATAAAATCATATTACAGTTTATGTAAGCATTTGCAGATTTCAGATTCAGAATTGCTTCACAAAGATTTGATGGTTACCACAAAAACCTCTGTGCATGTCACTGTGCATGTAGGAGCTACTAATTAATTGAAGACAATTCAAAGCTGAACTTCAGGAGCAGGAAAAGTAATACTGTTACTACCTCACTGTTCCTTCACCTCTCAATACATATCTGGTTGCTCAGAGCAACCTGCTCTAGTCAAAGGTGTCCCTGCCTATTGCAGGAGGGGTTGGATTAGATGTCCTCTTTCCTTCTAGCCCAAACCATTCTATGACTTTCCTGCACAATGATTCAAAAACCTGCCTTCTAAAATACAAACTTTGCACAGAAAAATAGCATTAGTTAATCAAATTAAAAATTAGGTATTTCCACTCTAACCTTTCTAAAAGGTATTTGTTTGTTTATTTGTTTTTTTGTTTTTGGTGCCACATAGTGGGGTACCTTTATCACCAGGAAATGGACAAACTGAAGAGACATTAATCTAGCTGTACACTACAACAGCAAGCACAGGAAAGCTTAACTTCCCATCCTCAAACCAACATCAGCAACTTCACTTTCTCCCCGTATCACTTGTTTCATGCATTATTATTTCTTCTGCATTCCTTAGGTAGTTACAGGAATTCACTCCTCCATTATCCCTTGCTTTTTCCCTTCCTGCCACAGACTGAAGTAATGAAGGATTATTTTTATGGACTAAGACACAGCAGGTGGATTTGACAACAGCATTTTGCCAGTTACGTTGTATGTGGCTAGACTTGTGCACTTTCAGAAGCTAATAAATGGGTGATATTTCTAAAACACAATAGAAATACAGAGAGGGAAAAAGGGAAGAAAAAAAGAAAGAGGTTGAACATGCCAAAGCTGAAGAGATCAAAGCTACACCTTGTAGAGAAGGGCTGCAAGTAAGATTTTCATTTAGACAGTAGAAGGTATGAAAATTAAAGTGACATTAATTGGCAAGCAAACATGGCACAGAGATTTTAACAGTGGGCCAGATGAATAAGCCACCTGATTAAACAATTTCATGCTGCAAACCAACACAGTTACTCGAAGTAGTAACCATGATTCTTTCCCCAGTAGCTCACTTTGAGTTCCTTTATTTACTTCCATAACGTTGTGTAGATACTAAAGAACTGGTGGGATGCCTACAGGAGCCTTGAGGAACCGATGACTTGGTTAAAAAAAAAAAAAAAATCACGAACAAATCCACACCCTGACCTCAATTATGTATAATTTGATGACTGATAAGGCCTGGCTGGACTCCCATTTGGAAGCAGCAGAAGAAATAGAGCATTTTTATCACCACGGAAAGGGGTAAGCTTGACTCTCCCTCTTGGGCTGTGCTACATTCAGGATTTTGTTGGCAGAGTTCAGGATTACATAAGGACAGAGTCAACAATCAACACTAAAAAGACAAAGTTTAATGGTTCTATATATTGTGTATATATGGTATGGCTGAGGCCTGACTCTTACCGTATAATTTTAGATCAATCAATTTCATAAAATTTTGTCCAAAGGCAAAGTAAATTATTTTTTTTTTAGTAAAAAAAACCCTAATAAATCAAAAATAGCACAAATATGTGAGACAATTCAAAACTATTCACCTTAAAAAATAGGACATGGAGGTTTGCACTATGAAACGGTGGCATTTGTCCAAAAATACAGTAGAAATAAAATAAGTGTTATAGGAGGAGTAAATTTTGCTTCTATTTATTTTATTCACTCTACAAACAGACTTGTAAGTGGGATTTCTGTGACCTCAAAAATTATTTCAACTTCTGTTCATCTGTCAAATTATTCTCTTCTCCCTCAAGCTTGCCTTAGCATTTGGACTATAAAATTAGTTCCTTATAAACTCATTTAATATCGCAAGTCTATTGAAAAAAATCATATAGACATATCTGCTTTTTAACAAAAATACTGTATGAAATATTTAGACATAAGCAGAATTTCCATGTTCAGTTTACACCAGTTTACATAATAACCCTGTAGCACTGTCTTCACTATTAGCATATAAGTATGCATATCTAATTTTCTGTTTTGTATTCAAGCACTGCTCAGGAAAGAGGTAACCAGGAGCAATAAGACAATAATATCTATCAGGAGGATACACTGACTGATGGATTTGGAATGCTGTGACCAGTGAATGCTCAGCTGGGAGCAAGCTTCATTTGCACTCCTGCTCGTTGTTGAAAGGAGAAGATATTGAGCATATGTGAGTCAGCAACACAAACCCCATGGGGGAATATCACACCAAAATTGATTAACTGCTTAATTTGTAAGCTGATGAGGCAAGTGCGTCAGCCTCTAATTTACATTCTGACTAACAGAAATAATTTGCTGGCTGAACATTTGGTGAAATTATCTGAGCAAGGTGCATTAAAGAATAAATAAAGCCTTTTTACTTAAAAACTATAACTAATTCTGATACAATCAAAATTATGCTGAATATGAACAGATGAAATAAAGCCTAGTGGCATTACGAGAACCCAAACATCAAAAGTACAGTTTCAAAGAATGGATGACAAAGGGGAGACAAAGACTCGCATGCAGATTTCACACATATGTTGCCCATGTATGCTTGAGCTTTGAAGTATTTTGTAAAAAGTGGTTTAGTGGGGTTTTTTGGCTACAAAAAGAAGAAAAAACAATGACAAATACCTCTATGACAGGTAAACCAGGACAGAGCCACAAACAATAATTCAGTCTTTGCTTTCATTTCACTAAAAAGTTCAGAAACAGCACAAGAATACATTAAGGCATAGCTGATTTGCAAATACCCATGATTACATCAGGAACATCAATGCTAAAAGGCTTATATGAACAAAGAACATTCAAAATTAGGAACATTCATAAACATGAAAACTCGCATAGGCAAGAAAAGTTAAAGAAAAACACTCTAATGGGAAGGAGAAACCAGAAAAACAAGACTGTGCAGCACTGGAAAAGGGCCTAAACAAGAAATTTCAATTTGGCACTACAATCAAAGAGATTAATGCAATTTTGGTTTCACAAATGTGTAACAACATGATACTGTGGTAGCCAGCTCCAGCCTTGGGATTCATCTGGTACTTGGAATTCCTTGAATAGCAAGCCAGATGTGCATCGTAAGCATTTTGCCCAGCCAAAGAAAAAGTGATGCAATACAGAGATGTAGATGATGAGTAGCAGCCTATGCTAAACACATCTCTGTTTATCATAGCGTCTCCATTTACAATTTCCAACACTTGAAGCCGATGACAGAAAGCAAAGAATCCAGGTTAATGAAATGTCAAGAAAAGAGCCGTGGAGTTCAAGGAAATAGCGGAGTAAATCGAAAAGGAACCTACAAGAAAAGGATGTTAAAAAATAAAGGCAATAACAACCCTCTTTAGCTGAATGCCAGAGCCTGAGGTCCTTACTCCTGGTTTAGAACCAACCAAGCAGATACTGTTTCCTCAAGACTCCAAGAACCATGAGCAAGGAAAGGCTCAGAATGTACACTTTGAACATCCTGGTTATGGTATAGGCAAGGAGTCTACGAAAGCAGTAGTAGAGAATGAGAAAGCATTACTGACACACTGGTTAGCTAATGGGCAAGGTTGTACAATTCTGACATAGGCAACTTGAGAACAGCAAAGGAGACAAGAAAATACATCAGTGCAAGGTGATGGAAGCAGAGCTGAAAAGAAAAAGAAAACAGGGTCTCTGTACAGTGAAGATTTGCAATTTGCTCATGTATTTCTACCATGATTTTTATCACCTGGATTCCTGAAGTTTGACCAGCTTCCATGCCTCACTGCTTATCAACAACACTGATGTGAGACATCAGTGATCTGTCAGTGACAGTATGAGCTATGGTAGGATACAAGTACTACAGCAAGCACTACGTGGCCTTGAAGAGCGTCAGCTGAGCTGCACTGGAAGATTCTGTGTGCTTTCACAACCCTAATGGTTTTTATACAGGGAATTAATGTAACTACACTTTCCTCCTTCCCCACCCTGGATTACAAGTTGTTTACTGGATGGCATTGCATTAAACTGCTCCTGGTAGTGGTGAGAGAGGCAGAACAGACCAGAAAGGTCTGCAGAACCTGCAGCTGAAATCAAGCATACAGAAATCAAGGAGTTGGAAGTATTTTAAGGTTTACCTAAGACAGATGGAAATATACTCTGTCCAAACAGTTCAGCAAAAGTAAAAAAGTAAAAAATAAAGCTGAAAATGAAAAAAAAACTCCTCTTATCCATGTTAAAACCAGCCTGTTAGCCTGTTTTTCCTTGTTTTACCTGCAACAACCTGCTAAAGTTAGCTGTTGATGACAGCCTGTGACCAGAAAAAAATCTCATGAGCATACTGAAGTTACAACTAAATTCAGCCTTCAAGAACTCAAATATGCAAAAGAAATGACACATATCAGAAGACAGAACTTTCTCTAAAAGGAAAACAGCCCAACAATTTTATATTTCAAAGAGGAGAATCTCAGACATTGCTATCAATATAGAAAGCTGAGATATTTACAGAATTTCAAAGATTTTTTTAATAAAGAACATTATAATAAAAAATTATAACAGAATTTGTGAAGCTTATATTTCCACAATTACACATATTTCTACATTTAAATCACAGCAATTTGTGTGGAGGGAGGACTAACAAATGCCATTAATACTTTTCAAAACCTTTATGCAAACTTGCATTACATCTGTATGGTTATTGCAAGACAGCAAAGGAGTCAGCAAGAAGTAACACAGGCATCTACACTTGGACTTTGGCATGCAAATACACAGTATGAAATCAACCCAAAATACAAAGAACCACAAGTCTTTACTGAAAAAAAAAGAACCATTTTAAATACAGAAGGTCTTTCATTGATAGAAATGAAGTAATGGAGATAGTTGATCAGATTTCTTCCTTTGTTCTCATCTCTAGAAGACTGTAGGTTTGAATTTTGAGGGGTTTTCGTGTGTGCGCTTCTAAGTTTTCTTTTAATATATCACTATGAGTTACAGAAATTAAAATACTTCTGAAGATAACTCAAAGGAAGCCAGAATCATCAGAAGCACGTAAATGTGGTAACTGTAAACCTGGAGAGGCAAGCCATCTCACCCCAACCCACATGTGCCCTATGTCTACCATGAGCTGGTACTCTAGGATGAGCAACTCTTCACAGCCTTTATTAGAGAAACACTGAATAGCTTCTGCTGGAAGGGACCTGAGAGATTATCCAGTTCCAGCCCCTTGTAATGGGCAGGGACACCTTCTCCTAGACTAGGTTGCTCAAAGTCCCACCCAGTGTGGCCATGAACACTTCCACAGACGAGGCAGCCACAGCTCATCTGGGCAACCTGTTCCCAGTGCCTCACTACCCTCACAGTAAAGAATGCATTCATAACATGCAATTTAGATCTCCCCGCTTTTAGTTTAAAATTGCTACCTCTTGTACACTACATGTCTGTGTACAAAGTCACCTTTTAGGCATCACCTCTCTCCCCGGAGCTGTCTCTTCTCCACTCTAAACAAACAGAGCTTTCTCAGCCTGTCTCCATAGGAGAGGTGCTTTTTCCCCTTGATCAACTCTGTTGCCCTCCTCTGGATTTGCTCCAACAGGTCTACATCTGACCTGTGCTAAAACTCCAGAGCTGGATGCAGCACTCCAGGTGGTGTCTCATGAGAGCAGAGCAGAGGAATCCCAACCCTTGCCCTGCTCCCCATGCTGCTTTGGATGCAGTTGGGTTTTCTGGGCTGCAGGAGCATATTGCCACATTGCCAACTCATGTTCAGCATCTCTCTGCCAGAACCTCCAAGTCCTTCTCAGCAGTGCTACTCTCAATGAGTTCCTCTCCCAGTCCATAGCTGTATCTGGGATTGCCTTGAGCCAGATGTTGAACTTCATGAGGTTCTCGTGGTACCACTTCTCAAGCTTGTCCAGGTCCCTCTTGGTGGCATTCCATCCTTGTTTTATCAATGGCAGTGCTCACCTTCATGCCATCAGCAAACTTGCTGAGGATAAGCACTGAAGGTACTTAGGTTTAAGGCTTTCTACAATGACTTTTTAAAGGAATAAGTAAACTTCATGGTCAAGTTTTTAGGCTGTTGTCCTCTAAGCAAAGGTATTTTGTAAACTCAGGCTTACAGAGATAGAAATTGAGATGTTAGCTGATGACATTTTGGAAAGCAAAATTTATTTGAAACGCCATAATTACATAAAATAACACATCCAAAACAAGATTAGGCCCTGATATAAATTAAATGGTATGAAATGTGATAAAAGTAATAATGATTGTTAGCTGTATCAGTGCAACTCTTGTCATGTATAGTGCCCAAAAGCATAAAAGATTTTTGGTCAGCTCTAGTGTTTACAGGCTGCCTTTTCAAAACTTGCAACCATTATGCATACACTTCTAGACCATGGGAGCTCAATATTTTTCACATGAAATATTCCTTTTGTTAATGCTAAAAAATCACCCTACAACATGTGAAAAACCCATGCCTTGTTTCATTGTGGCATAATTTTTATAACTTTTTTATAACTTTTCTCCAAAGAGAGGAAAGAGCTTAACTAATCCAAACACAAAGTTGATGACTTTGTAATTTTATGTGGTATAAGACCTCAGTCTCACATTGAACTATTTCCTTGAGAAAAGTCAAGGAAAAAAAGCCCTGTAATACAGAGTCTCTTGCATTATCAAAAGCATTTGACAAGTTGGGTTCCCAGCAGTTTTTGCACTGAAGTCAGCTTGGAGAAAATTCTAATTAGAGATGCAGAATTTCCTGTCATCTCCTTTTCTGATGAAAGCTGGAATACATGATGGTAAAATGATAGTGACTAAGCTGAACAACATATATTAAAGAAAAATATGTTCCCCTTGTAGATGTGTGATATTTCAACTAGGTGATGTTCCTTATTTCTAAGGAACTGTGGTGTGTGAAGACAGTTGATACCCGCCTGAGGCACAGAGGATTTATTCCAAAAAGCACATTAGACATCTCTTCAGCTGCACAGGAGGCAGAGTAGTGGAATACCTATAGCTAAAAGTCTTCAGAGATTCCTATAACTTTTACCAATTACAAGAATATTAAAATCCCAAGTCCAGAGTCCTACAATCAAGTTGTAGCCTTTGCACTAGAAGAAAGGATACACACAAGTGTCATGAGGAAGAAATCACTCCATTTGTGCAAAAAGAATCATAAAACATCATTTTCAAGAATATAGAGGCAGTGACATGCTCTAAAACCTGCATGAAAGGCACAGTTGTGCTGGGGGTTGACTAAGACTCATGTCTGAACTCTAGCAAGAATTTGTACTACAAGAATTGCAGGCTTTGGCTCCAAACATGCCACCATACCTATCCACCCTACACCTATGCCCTAGGATGCTGTCCACTTGAAACCCTTTTAGCAAGTTTTTCATAATAATATCGCTTATTATAATATGTTGGATGTGTAAACAATTGGCACCAAAGGGGTCCTACCCACCAAGATAAATAGCATGACTGAAGCTAAGTCAGAGCTACAAATTCAGATATACCTGTCTCATGTCATCTTAATACAGGAGTTGGTATGTGAAATTTAGATGGGAGGTAAGGGGAAAATTCAAAAGAGAATCCTAATTTTGACTTGTTAACTGTATTTTAATCATGAAGAAAAAACTTCAAGGCAACCCAAGCAGACTAACGTTATTACCTTTTGCACATGAAAGCTTTAACTAAAACAAGGCTGTTTTTATACAAAAATCCTAAACAAACATCTTGTTTATCTTCTCACCAAGGCCAGAAGTACAGAGAGAATAAAAATATAACATGAAACCCAGATGTGCACTACACAACAGCCTCTTTGCTACCATGAAAAAATATTAACTACCTAAACAAAACACAGATTCTACTTATTTCCCAATGAAAATACTTAACACTTCTGTTAAGAAAACTGTCACTATGTGGATGGATCAATCTAAGTCACTAATTCCCCCAACTAATTAATTCCTACAATTAATCACACAAGAAACATTTCTTCAAGCTAAAAGGAATAAACATTTAAAAAGTGAAGGTGCTTGATATTTATTAATCAAAAATTAGAAGAGCCCTAGTTCTGCCTAAGTTCTTAAATTGTCTTGTTCACAAGAGCATTTCTTCTCCACTAAGTCATAGAAGTTATCCTTCATAACAGCCCTGCATTACAGGCTCTTTTACAACAATGCAATAACTGTTTCAAAAGCCCCCAAAATAAGGAGAGCTTATTGCATCAGAAAGTATAATTCTTAATGGTGAGAAGCCGTGACACAATGCAAATGACAACACTGAATTCTGTCACAGTCCATTTCAAAGGTATGAAGCTGCCATTAGCTGAAGAAAGCAAAAATCTGTGTCTCTCTTCCATTGTTGAGGGCTGAAAATGACAGAATCATTTAGGCTGGAAAACACCTCTGAGATCACCAAGTCCAACCTTTGCCTAAACACCACTTTGTCAACTAGACCACAGCCTTAAGTGTCACGTCCAGCTGTTCCTTGAGTACCTTCAGGGATGGTGACGCCACCACCTCCTTGGGCAGCCTGTTCCTACGCTTGGCAATCCCTTGAATTAAGAATGTGGGATAACACTTAAGATAAGGATCCTCCCCAGTCCCCTCCCAAAGACAGGGAAACATGAAAGACTGTCTCAAAATTACAGCTAGGCATGTGCCGACATGTGACATACACAGCTACAAACATCAGGTTTTATAGGAACGCCAGGATGGCCTTTCAAAGCACTTGCTTCTATATAGAGCCTCACATTCCCCAACCAACAAACGTTGGAACAGGGATGTAGGGAGGAAATCTGCTTCCAATATCAACACAGCAAGGGACTACATATGACAGAGAGCAGGACTAAAGGTACTCTACACTGCTCAGTTATATAATATGGCAGAACCACATGTGAGAATACCACAACTGACTCATCTTGCCCTCCTTCACCAAGACCATGTCTGACAAGCAAGCAGAGCCATGGCCCCTGACTGGCTCCATCACCTCACACCTGTGAACTGGCCTGACAAGGGCAGGATGCTACAGGCACCGAGGACAGAAACCACACTGCTGATCACCTAGCACTTCCACAAGTCAAATAATCAGATAATTTTAAAAAATGTGGTTGTCCAACTGTATTTACAGAAGTGGCATATGCAAGATATCATTTTGAGCTGCATAAAAGGAAATGCACAGTTTGTTTCATTCCACAGCAAATGTTATATAAGCTCTTCAGCTTTCATTTGCAAGTCACAGATCTGCCACAAAATTAATAATCTGGCATTTTTCATTTAACCCCCAAAGTGCTGCATTTTGACCAGAAGACCAGCCAGGCAAGTCTTTAAAAAGCAGCAGAGGAATCCAGTCATGGCCACACCCTGCCATGGTGGGGCTACGTCTGCTGGTGTTACAAAACCCAGCCAGGTACACAGACACAGTGTACAAGACAGCCCAGGAGAAAAAATAGAAATAAATTCATACAAATGTTAAAAATGTTATATAATTAAATAAATTGAAATTAAAAAAAAAAAATACGAATATATATCTTCTACAATACATAACAGGTATATATAACCTATCTATATTATACACAGATATAAAATACAACTAAATAAAACCAAAAACAGACACTTCAGATGCCCTGGAAAGCGCCCGTGTGCTCAATTTCACCTATAGCCTGAAGAGGCCAAAGCCGCATTCGACGCTTCTCGGATTTTTACGTGGAGGACGCAGCACATGCTGCGACCCCGGGCGAGAAGGGGCTGCGATGAGCCAGCGCAGCCCTGCCCGTGCTGTACGAGCGCGTTCGCTCTGCCCGCAGGGGTGCGAGGGCGGCTCCGTGCCCGCCGCGCCTGCCCCGCCGAGGAGCCCAGCTGGCCCCGCGGGACCCTCGCTCCTGCCCCGCCGAGGAGCCCAGCTGGCCCCGCGGGACCCTCGCTCCTGCCCCGCCGAGGAGCCCAGCTGGCCCCGCGGGATCCTTACTGCTGCCCTCGCGGGATACTCACTCCTGCCCGGGTCGGGGAGCCCCTGCTCCCCCTCACTTCCTCTCCTCCTGCCACCGCTACCGCCGCAGCCTCACTGGGCGGCGCCGGGACGGCCCCGCCGAGCCACGCACCTGCCGCAGGTGAGGCGGGCGGGGCCGGAGCGATTGCGAAGCGCCCGCTCCCCTTTCCGCCAGCGGCTCCTCCGCGGCACCGGCACCGCCCGGTGCCATCCCGTCCCATCCCATCCCATCCCGTCCCATCCCATCCCATCCCGTCCCATCCCATCCCGTCCCGTCCCGTCCCGTCCTATCCCATCCCATCCCGTCCTGTCCTGTCCCGTCCCCCCCTTCTCGCTGTCCCGGGCACGTTCCACACTTCGCTCCTTTTCCCCCCTCAATACAGGCAAGTCCGAAGCCGCCTATAACAGCCAGTGCCGTAAAGCGAGGCGCGGGCGGCGCGACAGCCGCGAGGTCCTCGGAGCGAAGATGGCGGCGGGGGAGTCGAAGTCAGTGCTGTTCGTGTGCCTGGGTGAGCGGGACGAGGGATGGTCGCTGCCGCGCCGCTCCCGCTCTGCGCCCGCCGCTCCTCGGCCCGGGGCACCGGCGGGGCGGGAGTGCGGTGACGCGAGGACCGGGAGAAGTGCGGCAGGCCCGCCGCGGTGCCGCAGGCGTCCCGCCCTCGGACGGTTCCGCGAGTTTGCCTTGTCGGGGAGGGCCGGAGTAGTAGGCATGAAGGGAGGCAAAAGGCGGAATACACCTGCGCCCTTTCTGTGATAGGAACAACGGGGAAGGGTTTAGCATAGAGAGCGGCAGAGCTGGACTGGAACAGGTTGCGGGAGGGTGATCGTGGGGTCTCCCTCTGTAGAGACGTTCCAAACCACCTGCGCGCGTTCCTGTGTAACCTGCTCTAGGTGACCGTGCCTCGACAGGGGGATTGGGCTAGATAACATCCAGAGGTCCCTTCCAACCCTAAGAGTTCTGTGAAATCAGTAGGAAATAGGGAAGGAAGTAAAATGACAGTGTTGACAAACGTGAAGGTTGTGTGTAGGGAATCGCAACACCTAAATAGGCATAAACTAACTCTGACCTAAGGCTGCTGCTTGGGGGCGGCACGGAGAGGTGGCTTTGAACAGCTTTGTGAGATGGGCCGTGCAGTACTTGGCTTCTGGAACAGCGGAATGGGAACGGGGAGACTGCCTGCAGGCTTGCTGTTGGGAATACCTGACATGGAAAAGGGAGCGAAAACCACAGTAAGAACCACTGAAGTTAATGTAAGAGCCGCTGTAAAAAGAGGGAAAGAAGGGTAGGACTTTAAGTAAGAAAAAGAACTTGGGGGAGGAAGATCTGTTCTGATCTAATAATGAAATTCTTGATATATTCTTGATTAGTTCTGATCTAATAATGAATTTCAGGTATGAAAATGAGTGGAAAAAAAAAAGCCTTTTTTGAAAGGCTGCCAGGATGAAGAAATAGGAAACTTTCTGTTACTGATATTTTGTATGTTTAATATTGTCTCGCAAAGTCCCAGAAAACATAAGTGTAGATGAGATCAGAAATCTCCTGAATGCTTTTCTGGTGTTTAGGGCAATCAGTTACTGGTAAGCAAGATAATCACAACCAGCAAATAGCTAACCTGACTACATAGATTACAGATCCATGCCCTATATTGAACATGCTTTCTCTAAACTTCTGTTTTCTTCAGGGCATAGCAAGCTGGATGGCTCTCCGCTCTGATCTAGGGGGGCTGTTATCATTATCTGCTTCCTAGCTTATATAATCTTACCTGTGTGCTATGGACCCTTGGCATTTTGCCAAGTTAGTTGCAAAACCATTAGTTAAGGTTTGGACTTTATCTGCTATTTTGTTGTTGTAATAGGAGACATGCAGATTAATTGAATAGCAAAATAAGAATTTAGTTTGGTGAAATATGTTCTGATGTTTACCTTAGAGTAAAATCAACCCCAAATGATAATTCAGGGAAAACATCCTTTAGTAAGGGATTATCAGTTGCTGTGTTTAGAAGCTAGTGATCAATACAAATGTTTTTGTATAAAAACATCTTAATTAATATGATTCCTCCCTCCCAAACATAATATTCTAAAGACGGTTGTCATCACCATCCCTATGTGCTGAAGGGTGAGCCAGTGGGGAAGAAGACTCTCTTGGCTGAATAGGGAGTTCTGGCTGGAACTGAAGGAAGAAAGGAGAGATTATGACCTTTGTAAGAAGGGGCAAGCAGCTCAGGAGGACTAAAGGATGTCATGAGGTTATGCTGGGAGAAAAATGAGAAGGTCCAAAACCCAGCTAGGACTTAAAGTGCTTACTGCCATAAAAGACAAAAGAAAATATTTCTGTAGATACATCAGCAGCAAAAGGAGGGCTGAGTAGAATCTCCATCTTTATTGGATGCAGGAGGAAACAGTGACAAAGGATGAGGAAATTGCTGTGGTGTTTAGTGCTTTCTTTGCCCCAGTCTTCAACAGTAAGACCAGTTCATCTCTGTGTACCTGCTCCCTGAGCTAGAAAACAGAGATGGGGAGTATCACAGATTCATAGAATAAAATCACAGATTCACTAAGGTTGGAAAAGGCTTTGAAGATCATCAAGTCCAACCTTTGACCAAACACCAATCTGTCAACTAAACCATAGCACTAAGTGTCACATCCAGTTAGTTCTTGAGCACTTCAGGGACAAAGACTCCCCTCACCCTGCTGGGCAGTTCCTTTCAATTTCTAGACACCCTTTCAGTGAAAAGTTTCCTCTTTTTGTCCAACCTGAACCTCCCCTGGTGCAGCTTGAGTCCATTTCCTCTTCTATTACGAGTGGCCTGGGAAAAGACTGACTCCCACCTGTCTACTGTCTCCTTTCAGGTATTGTAGAGAGCCATAAGGTCTCCCTGAGCCTCCTTACCTCCAGCTTAAACAGCTCCACCTCCCTCAGCTGTCTCTTACAGGACTTGTGTTCCAGATACTTCACCTGCCTTGGTGCCCTTCTCTGGACACACTCCAGCACCTCAATGTCTTGTAGTGAGAGGCCAGAACTGAATGTAAGATTCAAGGTGTGGCCTTACCAGTACTGAGTGCTGCGGGACAATCACTGCCCTGGTCCTGCTGGCCACAGTATTGCTGATAGCAGGCCAGGATGGCACTGGCCTGCTTGGACACCTGGGCGCACTGCTGTAAGCTGGGTGCCAACCTGCACCTCCAGATCCTTTTCTGCCAGGATGCTTTCCAGCCATGTTTCCTGCTGGACATGCTCACTGAGCCAGTTTCAATCATTTACGGTCAGTCCTGGTCAGCTGGGGAGATCCTGGTTGACTGGAGGTTGGTAAATGTGACACCCACAAGAAGGTTTGAAAGAATGGCCTGGGGAACTGAAGGCCTGCCAGCCTGATGTTGGTGCCAGGGAAGGTCATAGAGCAGGTCATGAGTGCCATCATGCGGCACAGGACAACCAGGGCATCAGGCCCAGCCAGGATCAGTTTAGTAAAGGCAGATCTTGCTTGAACGGCCTGATCTTCTGTGAGCAGGTCACCTGCTTAGTGGATGAGAAAACATGGCATGTTGTCTATTTGGACTTTGTTATAACCTTTAACACCATTTCCCACAGCATTCTCCTGGAAAAACTGGCTTCTTAGGGCTTGGGTGGGTGCACTGTATTCTGGGTAAAAAAGTGGATGTGTGGGCCCAAAGTTGTGAATGGATTTACACCCAGCTAATAGATGGTCATGAGTAGTGGTTCCCCAGGGCTCAGTATTGGGACCAGTTCTGTTTAATATCTTAACCAGTAATCTGGACAAGGGGACTGAGGGCTGCTGTAGTCAGGTCACAGACAGCACTCAGTTGGGTGGGAGTATTGATCTGCTGGAGAGTAGAAAGGGTCTGCAAAGGGAACTGGACAGGTTGGGTCGAATCCAACAGTATGAGGTTCAGGAAGACCAAGTGCTGGGTCCTGACTTGGATCACAGCAACCCCCTGCAGTGCTGCAGGCTGAGGGCAGAGTGACTGGAAAACTGCCTGGTGGAAGAGGACAACTGAATGTGAACCAATGTGCCCAGGTGGCCAAGCAGGCCAATGGCATCCTGGCCTGAATCAGCAATAGTGTGGCCAGCAGGACCTCCTGCTGCGATTGTCCTCCTGTACTCAGCAGTGGTGAGGCTGCATCTCAAGTGCTGTGTCCAGTTCTGAGGCCCTCAATCAAGAAAGACATTGAAGTGCTGGAGAGTGTCCAGAGAAAGGCAGCAAAGCTGGTGAAGGATCTGGAGCACAAATCTGATGAGAGGTGAGTATGGGAGCTGGTTAACAAGATGAGAGGAAACAGCCCTAAATTGCACCAGGGAAGGTTTAAATTGGGTATTGGGGAAAAATTTCATTACAAAGGGGTTGTCAAGCATTGGAAGGGGCTGCCCAGAGAAATAGTTGTGGCTCCATGGGTGTTTAACAGACATGTCGACATGATGCTTAAGGATATGGGTTAGTTGTGAACTTGGCAGTGCTGAGTTAACAGTTAAAAGTCCTCAGGGTTTTTCCCAACCTAAACTATTCTATGATTCTGTGAAACAATTCATATGTGTGGGTCTCTAGGCCCACAGTGGCGATTTGCACTGTAATGAGGTTCTAATGCAGGAGCTCTTTTTAGTGTAACACAATAAAATAGTTTATATTAATTAATTATTAGGCTTAAATTCTGTAGGCAACTTGTTTTTTGTTCCTGCTTTAAGTTTTCTTAATTTTTTTTGGTTATTCTTCAAGAGTGATACCTTTTCCGTCCTAAATTTTACTAGGAATAATAGCCGAGATTATTGCTGAAAAGAGTACTAAACAGATTTCTAGAACTGCATTTAACTGTAGTGTTCTTTGCTGCTTAATGTAGTGCATTAATTCTAAAGTTTGCCACATCTAGTGAGAGCAGATTCCAGAAAGGACACTTCTTCATAAAAAAACTACATTTTCTTTCTACATTGTTTTGAAAGAAACCTATTACTGAAATATCTGTTGATTGTGTTCTTTGTAATGAAATAAGCAGATAGTCATTACACAACAAAATACAATCTAGTTAATGTGCATAACTACATTAATGATAAGGGTTCCTCATCACTGAGAAATAATTGAAGTACCCAGCAACATATGTAATTACAGCATTTGAAAAGGCACAAAAAAATATTTTATTTTTCATTTAAGCAAAGAAATAATTAAAAGTGGAGGTGAATCAAAATGCAGTTTGCTCATTTTACACTTGCATAGCTCATGTAATTAATAGCTGAGCTCCAGAAATGGGCTTAATATGATGCTGTGTTATGTAAGTCTGCCTATTTCTCTCTGATGACTTCTCCACTATAACCCAACAAGCTGACTGGGCACCTTAGACCGGGCACTGGCTTTCTGATCTCCAGAGATGGAGGAGCCATTGTAAGATGGGTGTACTGTTGAGCAAAGTTGGTTTGGCTAGATGTTCAGAAGATTAATGCATGTTGTGAATCACTGAGTACAAGTATTGTTCCCAGGGATCTAGACTGCATAAAATAATTTCTGAAATGGCAACTAACTTAGTGGGTATGAGGACATTAGATGACAGTTATAGAGAGATTTAAGTTTCCTGGTTCGGTTTTCACAATTCATTGTATGCACTTAGATATTGCCAAATACTAGGTTTCATGGGACAGAATGCTATTTATACCTGCATAATGGGAAAGCAATAGGATAAGACATTGAGGAACTCATGAAAAACAGTTGCTGTAATAAGGATTCTTGGCAAATTGACAAAAATAAGTGATGGCCTTTTTTTTATAAAGAAGAAAATATTAGATAAATGTAAGGAAAATTACCTTTCTTCTATGCAGTATTGATAATATAGCTGTAAGAATGCAGTGTCTTACTTAATCTGTGTTTCAAAATTATGCAGAAGTACTAGAGTTGAAAGCATGGTTGTAAAAAGTAATCTTGGAATTGAAAAAGATGATCTATGATTAAAACATGCTAAGGGTCTGATTGTTGTGACGAGGTGCTTATATGTTGAAAATTTGCATTTTTCTGATGAACCTTTAGGTTTATTAGAAAAGCATGATGTACCAGCAGTTGAATAATTCAGGATAATTATTCCTACTGCAAGGAAAGTTTTTTGAGCCATACGCGCATACACACACAAATGCAAAGACCAGGGAATCTGAACTAAAATCTGTGCTTTGAATGGTTCCTCACAAAAGTAATTGAGTGGTGAGTATTGACAAGATGGAAAGAACTAGGACTTGTGATGAAGTTCTGGCAGGAATTTGAGTACAGAATGGAATAAAGTGACTGGTCAGTTTTAAACACTTGAGAAGGGGACCTGATGAATGATGCAAATGATGCTGGGAAGCATGAAGTGACCATTCATGGAAAAGTAAGTTGAATAAAAATCAGGTTTTTGCATGTGAGAGGATGAAAACCAGTAAAACTTTTGTTACCAACAGGGAAAAGGGTTTGTTTGCATTTGGGGAAGCTCTGAAAGAAGTAGGGAACAAGATACAAAATGAGAGAGTAAATAATTGTATCAGCATACTCAGAGATGGGCAGTGGAACTGAGCATCAAATGGATTCAAGTTGTCTCTCCTGCCAGTAGATGCAGAGCTTCCATTTCTGTGTGGGAGTGGGTCAAAGATTAGTGCAGAGACCAGAGTAAGAATTCAAAAAATTAGGTGTTGGCTTAGGTCACTGTCACTGGAGGCCTTGTGCTTGGAAAATGAATGAGAAAACATGACTTCTTAAAAGTGATTGACAAATTGTTCCAGTACTGATCCTGTGGTTGAAATCTCTTGTCCTTGAATCATCGTATTTGGAGATGTTTGTAGGATTAATCTCAGTAGGTGGACACTAGGTACCTTGGGCACTAGTTTTCTGCGCTTGAAAATGTCACTACAACTCAAAGAACTTGATATGTAAAAAAATGAAGGGAGAAGATGGAGATTTTGAGAACTTGAATACTGCTGTCTTCTACATAAAGCCAGCATGGTCAGATCAGTTAGAAATACAGCAGAGGAAAGAAACCCCAGAGGATAGGTAGTAAAGATAATGTATAGATAAGATTTAAGAAAAAGAATGGTTGAAGTTCAGGGAGGAAGGTAATTGTGAAATTTTCCCATTGACTCTCCAATTATGGCTGTCAGTCCATAACTTAGGAAATACTGTACGTATGTGAGGAACCTCAGCAAAGCCTGGAAAGACCAATGTGAGATGTAAAACTGTATCTGAAATGGATAGAAATTAGTGAGAAAAGTGTCCGGAAAACAAGGATTAAGTTCACATATGTTAGTGGGATAAGATAGGGCTTTACATCAATCTTGAGATGAATGATAACAGTTACAAGGAGTAGAATGGGTAAAAGTTGTTTAGAATGAAAATAATACTAAAGAGTGTGTGGGGAAAAGGGCTTCTGTTAGGTCAGTTCTGTAATTCTGTCCATAGTTACCAAGAATAGATTTGAATTCTGATTGAAGTTCCCTAATAGTGTTAATACCTCTGCTAATATCTGGAATGTGTCATCAGGAAAGACATTAATTTTCAAGTCACAAACTGGGTTAAGTGTTGGTTTCAAAAATGATACAACTGAAGTTTCTAGTTACTGCTAGAATTGGTAGTTAATATGCTTCATCAAGGGTGATCACGGTGCTGTTCATTATGGTATATGATATCATTAAAGATTATAGCATTTATTTTAAGAAGTGAACAAGCTGTAGAATAGTGAAAATTTGGAACAAGTTCCATGTAAAGCAGAAGATTAAACAAATGGAAAAAGCCATTAGGGATTTATTTCAAAACCACCATTTTGAAATTCTGGGAGCTAGTTAATGGATTACTAAGTTCAAGAATATTAATCACTGTTTATTACTGAAATGTTGAGTGTCATAATGAAAGTTACTGTTCATGCACAGTTGTGTGGGATCATTCATACAGAGAAAAAATTTTGTTCAGGAAGAAATGGATGGCCTCAACAGCTGGTGTAATGGAAACAGAATGTAATAGTTTAGAAAAAATACTTAAAGATCACCTGTTTGAAGTAATAAGAAAGAGAAGGAATGGACAAATTAGGAGTAGGGTGTTATAATCATAAATTAATACTTGTGAATGAGTCAAAGGTGATTGTAGAAGTTCTCAGGTTATTTTCAAAAACACTAATTACCTATTACACTTTTTTTAAAAAAAAACAGATTGGAACAAACTTTTTCTGTAGTGTAATCTGTCATTTTGTTTGTCAGTATTCAAGAAAAGTGAATTCAAATTAGATGTGCAGATCTGACTTAACTGGAGTGATTAGATAAGGTCAGTTAATTTCGTGAGGAGATTGAGAGCTTGGTTTGTTTAGTTTAGCACAGCTCTGCTTGGCAAGGGTTCTGTATCTGTTGAAGGAAACATAGAGACTGGTGTTAACCAAGATCAGATGAGCAGAGACTTCCATGAATAAATACTAAATTGAAACTGCAAGGTCTTATGCTGCTGCAGGGAATTAGTATCTGGAATAGCCTTTTAAGATAGATGATGCTTTTTCAATGGAGCTTGATATGTTTGTCAGAGGAGCGATGCTGTATAGGCTTGCAATATCAAATAATTGAATTCCTTGATATGAAGGTTATTTTCTGTCTTGTGCTATATGTTACCGTGTTTTGAAATTGTTTTGTTTAATGCTTAACTCACTCAAAAACTGCCATTATTTTTTTACTTTATTACCATATTTTAAACATTTTCATAATTAATAGTCCTTACTTATTTTTTTCACTTAACCACATAGGGAGCCCCAAAATTTTCCTGCTTTATTTTTCTTCCAAGACTGATTTCATTTCTGGGCATGAAATAAATTCAAACAATGTAATTAGTATGTTTTCTCCTGGAAGATCTACTGACATCAAAACTCAGTGTTTTGGCAAGATCAGTTTTTCAATGGTTAGCCTGTTCCTATTGCCATTTAGTTGATTTGATGTTCTTTAAATCTTTGACAGTCAATTTGCTTCAGACCCTCACTTCCCTCTTCATGATTTTTATAGTTGACATGTGACAGCAAGTTATGAAATGCCCAGGTCATAGCAGCTTCTCTCTTTAGCAGTGAAGAATCTACCTTGGTGTTTTGTTTGAAAATGAAATTAAGTGCTTCATGTGAAAATTTCTTTTTGCTGATGGAAATTTAACTTTGTTCATTGGCATTTTTTTCTTTTTACAGTTTGAGATTTGGAAAGAAATTAATCAATAGTAGGAGAGTGATTTATTTAAAGGTACAGAGATGAGTTTTCCCATATCTGGTATTTTATACTTACGTGCTCAGAGACGAGCAAAGTTGCACTTTTTGTTTGATGGGAAACTGAAGATTTATGTGTATACAAGAGTTACTGTCACCTGCATGACATCAAATATTATGCATATCCATCTAGTTACTGAAAAATTCTGAAGGATGAAAAGGTAGAAAGAGCTGAAGTAATAGTTGAATAGGCTTTTTCTCTTTGTTGACACACTTCGTTCTTTTCAAATATGAATTTCTGCATGCATTTTTAAGAGGTCTGCCATAAATTGTTACGGTTTCAGAACAAATATGCTGTAGATCCATTATTTTTAATAGGGCTGTAATGCATTGTTGGAATAGGTTCTTTTTGAAAATAAGGTCAGATCAAATGACAAGGCCAGTTGGAGACCATTGGAAGGGGAGATTTGTTTATGTGTTTGTATAAATATCTTAACTGTTTGTTGGCTGATTGACAGCACTTAAGCTTTGCCATGTGTTAGGTTTTGTTCCTAATCCTTTGTATTTTCGGCAGAAATGTCTGGATTTCTTTTTTTTCCCGTGATGTTTTTAGAGCTTGTGTAATTGAATTCAATTTTGGGTGGTTAGAATTGGTTTCTGGATGATGCTTTTGATGAGGGCTCAGTTTGACCTGTAGTGACTTGACTTCAGTAACCAAGAGCATTTTTACTACAGGTTGTTCAGCCATTTCACTGCATTTTCACAATGCTGGCAGCTGTGTTTTGGACTTCTTCAAGAGACTGGTGGATAGTATAGAATCCCAGAATTATTTGGGTGGGAGGGGATCATCAGCTAGATCATCTCATCCAGTTGCAATGTCCTGCCATAAACAGAGATGCCTTCCATTAGACCAGGTTACTCAAAGCCCCATCCAGCATGGTCTTGAACATTTCCAGGAACGGAACACCTCAATTTCTCTGGGCAGCCTGTTTCAGTGTCTCACTGCCCTCACTGTAAAAAAGAAATTCTTGTTTATGTCCACTACAAGTGTTCTCCATTTCTACTTAAAACTGTAGTCCCTTGTCCTATCACTACAGCCCCCTTTATATATAGAAAGGTTGCAGTAAGATCTGAACTCCACAGTCCTTTTCTTCTTCAGACTGCACAGCCTCAGTTCTCACTCAGAGGTGCTCAGCCCTCTGATCATCTTTGTGGCCCTCTTGGATCCACTCCAGCAGCTCCATGTCTTTCTTGTGCTGGGTACCCCAGAACTGGATGCATTAGTCCAGGAGGGGTCTCATGAGAGCTCAGTAGAGGGGCAGAATCCCCTCCCTTGACCTCCTGGCCATTCTGCTTGTGATACAGCCAAGGATATGATTGGCTTTCTGGGCTGCAGGTGCTCTCTGCTGGCTCATATCCAACTTTTCACCCACCTGTGTACCCAAGTCCCCCACTGGGTTCCTCTGAATCCCTTCATGCCACAGTACTGAAATTGGAGACTGCCCCAACCCAGGCACAGGACTCTGGGTTTTCTCATACACAGTTTGCATTCTGTCTGAGTAAATAAAAATCTTTAATTTGATCTGGGCTGAAAAATCCACACAATTACTTGGTTTTTGTTTTCAATAGTTTGAAAATTCATTTGAATCTCGTTTCCATAGGAAACATCTGTCGCTCTCCAATAGCTGAAGCAGTTTTCAGAAAACTTGTAACTGATGAGAACCTTGAACGTAAGGTAAGCTATTTATTTCTGTTCCAAGAAATAACTTACCACTCTCATAGCTAGTCAGAAATAAAAGCAGTGAGGAAAGAAACATAAAAATATGAATTTGTTTTTCTGTAGTGGAGGATAGACAGTGCAGCAACATCTGCCTATGAAATAGGAAGCCCTCCTGACTATCGAGGACAGAATTGCATGAAGAAGCATGGCATTACCATGAACCATATTGCCAGGCAGGTACTGTACCTTAATTTTCTTAAAATCTTTGTATGTATTTGTTCTGTTGTTACAGTGGAGGACAGACAGTGCCGCTGTTTCAGACTGGAACGTGGGGCGCTTCCCAGATTCAAGGGCTTTAAGTTGTCTAAGAAATCATGGCATTGAGACAGCACATAAAGCACGACAGGTAGAAGAGAGTGTATTTTCTTCCTTATTCATACCCATGCCCTCACCATTGCAATCACAGAAGTCATTTTACCAATGCATGGTTAAGCATCAATTAGTAAATACTTTGTGCAGTTTTTAATGGACTCCAAAGTGGCTTAACTCTTCTAGTTGAGCTTAATGAGTTTTTTGTTATTAAGGTTCGTTGAAAGTACAAGTGGAATTGAACCAGTTTCTTCATTAAAGAGAACTCCTGCCTCCAAATGTTTAGTAATTTTGAGCATTTTTAAAATACTTCTTAAAAATGGACTTACTCTAGTAATCTGTGATGCATCCTTCAGCAAGGAATTGTATATTTATTTAGCCTGGCTAGCTCAGTCGGTAGAGCATGAGACTCTTAATCTAAGGGTCGTGGGCTCGAGCCAAGCTACACCACATGAAAAGGACTTTTTTTCTGGATTTGCCATTTCATCGAACAGTGAGAGGTTTTATTGTATAATATTATTCAATTTCTGTTAAATAAACAGTTTTTTTCCACTTGTCTCCAAGGAAATCTCTTCCCGAACCAGTTGGGGGGACGGGCCTCTTGAATTTGCTTTTCGGGGGGGACCCCGTTTGGAGGTTCTCTCCCAAATTTTCCCTAAACCAGGACACAGGTCCAAAAAAAAGTAGAATACCTCTTCATCCATCAGAAAAAGCTTCTGCATTTGCATGTAGATCGTTTAAAAATATCAAGAGTGCTAAATTAGAATGAAAGCACTCAAACCTGAGATTAGTAGCACAGTTGGTGGTAACTTCAGAAGAAAACATACCCTTGAAGCATTCTTAAGTCAGAGGCAGGTTTGCCACTTAGTGAAATCCTCTAAGTTTAGGCAAAACTCATATCTGTTTTCATTAACAAAAGAACATGTATTTCCACACTGCATTCCAAAGAGATTGGAAGTAAATGTGTCTGCATCTATTTAAATCATTCAGACACTCATATAAATGCACATAATTTACTTCAGTTAACTATTCTCTGGATACAAGATACTCCTTTAGGGCATGACCTTTACTTAGTTTGAGTTTACACCACTAGTTTTTGTATTGACAAAAAGATCAAGTAGTCTTGTTATTATCTTACATTTCTGTTCCCTTCAGAATTGTTCTAGACCTCACTGAGGTCATATTTACTTTCTTCACTTTTCAAAGACTACATGTTTAGTTTTTTGACTTTCAAAAATAAATTCTCTCAATTAGTCAATTGCCCTCTGCTGACCTTTCCTGATATTAATCTCTGTTTATATGAAACAGAATTAAGCACAGCACCATTTCATATTTTTCAATAATTTACTATTAGAATAATACCGAAAAAAGTCTGTTGTGATCTTTTCCTGTTACAGTGCCTGGATTTAATTTTTAGCAGTGCTTACAAACATCATTACTTGTCAATATACAAGCTAAATGATACTGAAATTATTCAGTCAGTGTTTCAGTTACTACACAGTAGTGTGACATGTTTGTCTTCTTAGAAGATACAACTTGGAAACTTGGGAACTGTTCTTCTAGGTATTCCTAGAGTGGTTTATGAGCAGTTAAATTAAAGCAAAGGACCGTAACCAAGTTGATTCTGTCTTGAAGCAAATCTTTGTATCTTTCTTTGATCTAAATCTTTCTTTGAAAGAGAAGGAATGAAAAGACATTCAATTACACATTCTGGCAAATGAAGAGACTTTTCATTTAGAAGACCTTAAAATGTTACATATACAAGGAGAGAAAATTAAAGAATGAGACATTTTTTATGTCAAAAATGATGTCAGCAATGTAATTCCAAATTAATTTTTTTTTCCTAAACTTCTGTCAAATGGTCTGAGCAGATTCTCTGAACCTGCAGACTTGATATGGTCTTGCGGTACTTCTGAAATAAAGGGTACTTGACAGTGTAGAACAGGACTTCAGAGTGGTCAGGTTAGTACAAGTGGAAGTGTATTTGTTTCATTATTAGAGATGAACTTAAGGATAGAATTTTGTGTGACACTTGTTTCAGAACAGATTAAGGAAGATTTAATACAGGAGCTGCAGAAATAGAGGGTAAAGATTTATCTTCTTTTGCCTTCGGAGTACTGTCATAAGTTAAGTACCTTGTACAATTATCCTCTTCAGTCCTGTGCAAAACTCTTACCCACCCAGTGGAAGGCACCTTTTCTCATGTAATTTTTTGCATAATTATGATAATCACTGATTTTAGTTTGTTTTTTTTTTTTTAATTCAGCACTACAAGAATGGATTATGTAAAAGAGAGTATTGAATTGGTCATGTCCTACCATCATACACAGTAATATTCTAAGTTAAAAGTGAATTATAAAAATAAATGTATACATTTATACATAAAATAAAGTTGTTATCATTTTAGTTAATGGCAGGTTACTGTATGAAATTCGCTCAGCTCTTTTTCTTCATGCACAAACCAGAGAGGTTTTAATTATTTTCACTTTTATTCATACTGAGGCAAAAATTGATTTTGGTATGACTCATACCGTGCATTTGCCTTAAGTATGAAATAGAGATTAGAAGAAGGTTGTATTAAACACTGTTTCACAACTGGATAAATTTGAGAATTACTCTGTGTATTTCCGACAGAGAAAATGAGATTTCCCTTCTGTAAATAAAGGGAAATGTTTCACTAATAATTTATTAATTGTTACGTGCATTTTTTAAATGTAAAGTTATTGTTATCTGTATAGTTTCATCCAAAGATGACTACTTGAACTCTCCACTACACTTCTCAAAATGTACCTAAATTTTTACATCCTCAATTTTATCTGCCAAAGTACTAGTTTTAGTAGTTTTGAGGTGTACCTTCAGTTCACTGCAGTTTGCTCAATTAAAGGGGTTTTTTTTTTCTCTTAATCTGACTCTGTGTTAGGGCTTAAAAGCACAAGCCAAATGGTAGCCTTGGTTTTAGGGCTGTATTGGTCATAGGGTAATAACCGTCACATTGTCAAGTGTTCCTAGTTCATGCTTCCATTTGTCTGTACAACAAAGAGATCTGCGCCCTCGTATTTTCACAGGGGCAAGTGTTCAGCTGTGTAGAGCATTCAGAAGCAGCTTGTAGAAGTCCTGATTAGATTTGCCAGGAAAACAGAGCTATTTCCACTGCAAAAAAATTCTCATAGGTCAGAGGCACTGCATGAATACAGCAAATATTTTTACAGTGAAAATAAAGAAGTCTGCATTAGTTTTCATCATTAACCCTTAATTTTTACATGCACTCCTGACATACCTCACCTCTTCAGTTCTCTTTATGTGTAATGCTTCATTTATGGCTTTATTCTGATGATTATTTATGTCTGTCTTTTCTTACTCCCTGTTATAGGAGCTTAATCAGTACCTATTTGCTGTTTGCACAGAAAAAAAATAGTGGCTGTTTTGCTATCTAAACCTTTTTTTTTAATACATAAATATTTTTTACAAGTTAAAACTCTGACTTACAGGATAATGTGCTTTGTCTTTTGGCTGTTTACTTGCTTACTCACTTCTCTAGCCCATCCTTTGTAGGGATGCCTGCCAGAAAAACCTGTTCAGAATGACCTTCCCAAGTTTCTTGCTTATGATGCTTCACACAGGACTATGCATGAAATGCAGTCTTAATCAACTCGAATATAAAGATTTTCCATTTCTTCATCCTCATTATGGACACCTGGTTCAGATATCTTATACAAGCATTGTGGGCATGGTCTGGGAAGATTTTACCCTAAACAAAGTCTTAAATATAAACTGAAATAAAATGACAATTGGCAAACATCTGTAGCCATCCTTATAACAAGAAGGTGACATTAGTACTTAAGTCGTTGGTTTATCTGCTGTGTTTGCCTACATGACTGTGAACTCAGATCTCTGAATTTAATTGTTATTCATGTTTAGGAGTCAATAAATTACAAGAAAGAAAAAGAACAGATGATATGACGGTAGGAGGATGTAGAATAAATCCTGGACTTTTCACATCATGCTACAAATTTTGTGATTTACATGGTCTAAAATACTGTGGATTCATTGTTTTTTAAGAGGTTGTAACTCATACTATCATACTTCAGCTTTAAGTTTCACTTGGTATCTTTTCTTGTGCAGCAGCAGATTTCTAGATTGGAAGTATTGCAATTGATTCCAGGTTACCTACATTTTTGTTGTGCTATCAAGAAAGTAATTTTTCTATTTTTAACCATTTTTATTGAATGGTTCCCATGACTGGAAATTGCTTTACTTCTAGTAGTTGAAAAGTTCTGGAAATGTTGCTTTTAGTGATGTTCTAAGTTGATGCATGAAATGTAAAAGAAAAAAAAATATGAAAGGTTGCTTAAATAGCTGACTTGAGGGGTGTTTTGGTTTCTTTTTATTTGTGTGTGAAATTCTTGCAGAAATAAATAAATAATCATGGTAGATTACATTTAAAATGTTGTAAGTTATTGTAAAAATTGATGAAGGTGCAGTTCTGTTCTTTCCACCTGTGTCTTTTTTAATAAATTAGAGCTACAGAATTTGAAAACACTTTTTTTTTCCCTTTTTATTAATCAAATTCAGTTTGTAGGCTAAAGCACCTGTTTTTACTTCTAGATTACCAAAGAGGATTTCCAGACCTTTGATCATATACTTTGTATGGATGAGAGCAATCTAAGGTAATGTATGAAGAAATGGAACAAATTCATATGGACTACTTGGAGTGATGTCTCATAAGTCACTTTGAAGACAGATGTCACATTTTACTGCTTGTGTTGGGGTTTCTTTGTTTGGGGTTTTTTGTTGTGTTTTTTTTTTTTACATGTATGTGAATGATGTGCTAATGAATGGATTCTTCACTTCTAATAAGTTTAATGAGCCAGAACTCAATGGTTTATTTGTGTGATATGTGCCTCTCAAGGATTAAGGACATGGAAATTTAGTTACTTTGTGCTATATACAGCTGATGCCTGTATAATTAAGAATGAGGATGTACTTACTGTCTTGATTGAAGTGATCAGTTTTTCTAATTGCATGGCAGTTAAAAGACAAACTGAGAACTTGGAAGGGATTAAATATGGTGCGGGTTTTTTTTACTTTTTTATAGAAAGAGAGGGAACTCTGAAATAAGCAAGGTTGTTAGCTTGGGGAAGTCTTGTTTTATTGTTAGCTCTGCTCTAGTTAAGCATACTTTAAAAAGATCTGGTTAAGTAGTTGCCTAGTGTAAAAATTTGGATATCACTAGCAAAATTTCAATTTCATACGTATTGAGGATTAAGGAGTGGAATTTAATAAACTACAAGTGTCAAAGTGCCTGTAAGGGCTATTAAGTTAGTTTAAAAACCCAAACCAAACCACCACAACCAACAGCAAAACCTAAGTAAGGACCCTATTAGTAGCACATAAAGTCTTCTAGAAACAGTACCACTTAAGTGAAATAAGTATAGTTTTGTTGAATTTTCTATGATGTCTTAAATAACCTCTCTTCCACAGTCTTCATGAATGAAGGGTATGTAACACTTAGCTTGATTGCAGTGTCTCAGTCAATGACGTGACAAGGCTTCCTTCTATTTTCACTTGAATTCTTAAACAGAAATTTGAATTAACAATTTATATGATAGGAGCTCTAGAGCAGAAAAAACATCAGAACTATAACAGGGATATTGCTGTTGCTGTGCTGAAGTTTTGCCTTCAGCTTGCACCGAGTTCAACCATTTTGCCTAGGAATGCTAATTTGTAGCTCTAGGAGGGCAAGCAGATTCCAGGTGTTGATGGAATGCCTGTCATATCGGAAAAGGAAGATTTGGGACATGTCTTTAGTACCAGAGCCATCTGACCCTCTCCTGTTCATTAAGTGGTATGCCAAAAGCCTTTAAGGAGATGGTCTGACATTTTTTTAATAATAAAAGGCTAGAGAATTTACTGAAAAATCTGTAAATTCAAGCAATAACTTGATAGAGGATCTCTGATTTTTCTTCAGGCAAAACCACTACTGTGCCCTCACTGCTATTTCTAAACTATCTGAAATTAATTTCTTAATCAGAATTAATAATTAGAATTTAATTTCTTTAAACCGATATGGTTATGACTAAGTATTCACAAGGAGTTTCTTTGCCTTTTTAAATGGTGAGTAAAATGATGATTTAGTATGGAGATGTGTAATACTAAAATAATTTAGTAGGTTCTGGGAGTTCATTGTGAAGATGATAGTGCTGAGCTGCCTTTAATCCGAAGATGATGAGAGGTGCATTTTAAGTGCCTTTGGGATAACAAATGACCATTTTTAATCAAGTAGGGAAAATATGATCTCAAAACCAAAATGTTTTATCAATGACAGGCAATGTAGAAGGAAGAGGATGTGACAACCGGAGAAATGCTACAGTATATCAGAAGGAAAACAGGTGTAGCTCACTGATTTGCCATTTTCTATTAATGAATATGGTAGGATTTCACATGAGCTGGAGCATACCAATCTAAAACAGTGGCTTTGAGCAAATTGGATAATCTTACTTGTACTTCTGGAAAACTACCTGGCTAATTTCTGTTGTTTTTTGTTCAATACTAGCTAAGGGTGAGTGTTGAAAGTACTAATGGTTGATTTGAGGAAGGACTTGATGAACTTTGTTACAAAGTTTTTTAAGCTATGGGTCAAGTGCCTGACTGGTTGTTTATGCTCTGAATTTAGTTAAGTCTTACATACTCGATTAAAAAAGACCCCACATAACAAGAAAAACAAAAACAAGGAGCAGCATAAAGTCCAGAGGATTGATGGAGTCCAGACATATTATTTGCCTGTGTTGTCTAAAAATAGTCATGAACATCTCATACTGATGCCAAAGTTCTGAAGGAAAATTCAGGGGAAAATTTTATTTTCTCTTTTACAGAGATTTGAACAGGAAAAGCAACCAAGTTAAAGACTGCAAGGCCAAAATTGAGCTACTTGGAACTTATGATCCACAGAAACAGCTTATTATTGAAGATCCGTACTATGTATGTGTAAGAAATTCTTTGAGTGGCTTGATTAAAAATTGTGTGTGTGTAGTATATAATCTTCCCAGATCCCACAGCTGTCATGTGATACATAATCTGCTAATACACAAAGTGAAATGTAAACTTTTTTTTTAATGACTTAAGAAAACTATATATTCCTGGGATGGGAAAGAAAAATGTTATTATGCTTATAATAGTTAAATAAATTTAAATAATGCAGTGCACCTATATTTTCAATACTGGGTGAAACCCTGTTTCATCAGCCTCCTTGCAAAGAGGATGTGATCAGGAAAGTTAGAGACAAAGCCATTGATACAGGTGGTAAAAAAGTTGGATAATACCAGGCAAGAGCAAACAATTAGACTAATGTTCTTCAGTTTAGGAAGCAGAAGTGGATAAGGATGCAGTAGGGTTCTACAAAACATTGATATCATGGGGAAAGCTGAATAAGGAATTGCTATTCATTACCCAGGAAGTAGAGAATATGAAATAGTATTAGTGGGAAGCAGGTTCAGAACAAAAAGGGGCTTGTTTTGGGTTTTTATTTCCACACAGTGCTTGATTAAACTGTGAAACTCAACATGAGAGGTTAGTGTGAACATAAAAAAGGAAAATACTTAAAATGCTCAAAAGTGAGTGGAAGAAATACATGAAAGAAAGTCGTGCAGGACTGTTGAATACAAAGACACAGCGTTTATCTGGGAAAATTCCTGAGCTCAAATTAGAGAGAATATGCCAAAGCTATCATCAAGTATTTGCACTGTTTTAATTTTTTTTCTAATGTCTGTTGTTTGCCATTACTGACAGTGGAGAAACTAGTCTGCAATTTGTATTTGCTCTTCAGCCAGTATTGTTATTCTTACAGTCTTTTTCCTCTCTTCTTTTCTAGGGGAACGAAAAGGACTTTGAAACTGTTTACGAGCAGTGTCTTAGATGCTGTAAAGCATTTTTGGAGAAGTATCATTAATGCTTCATCGTATAATTTCTAAAAGAAAATAATTAGCTTCTCCTGAAATATGTAAAGTTTACTTGATTGATGTATTTAAATTGTAAAATTATGCCACTACATTCAATACTTAGTTTAATTTTGTATTTTAGTTGTTTGGTTATCTAATGAAAAAATATAGAACAGTTTTAATTGGATTCTATGATCAACCATTTTGTCACACATCAATGTAGTTATAAAGTATATAATTCAGGATAAATTTATCTGTAAACTCTTCCAGTGCTTTCTCACAGGCACTGCAAAAGTAACACCTTGCTTCTTTATATGTAGTGCTAACTGAACTGAGGTCTTGTCATTCCATCCTCAGTGAGTTGATTTCAGTCAACTTTAAATAGTAGTCTGTGAGATAATAATTGATGTGTAACTTAGATGTGTCATCCCAGTGTCATTAGGCAGCCTTTGGATGGAAGCTGTTTCATGTGGAGTCTGCTAGACTAAAAGATCTGCTGCTTGATAGAACTGGCTGAGTCTTCCTTTGATCCTCTGGTCAGTTCCTAGGACACTGACACAAGCACATGTAACACAGCATTTATTTTGAGGAGAAAACATGCCATCTTAAAAGCTGAAATGTGAAATCACATTTTGTATCTCACAGTATTAAAATACTGGTCCATACAAACAATGGATGAGAAATTTGCTGTAATTCCAGTTCCTACGTGAGGGTCAGACAGTATTTCTAGATTTACTCAAGAGAATGTACAGCCTGTCAGAAGTGTTCTTTGAGAGCATAGTTAGTGTAAAAGACAGTCTGTCTGTAACACAGTACTAAGTTAGCAGAAGGCCAGTAAGTAGACAGTTTTGCTCTTGGGCAAAATTTGAATGCTTTGTAAGAGTTTATGCCTGCTTTTCTGAACATCACGCTTCCTGTCTGCCTTAGACGTGTAAATGTACTGAGACCAGTAATACAAGCGATGCCATGATGATTTTCCTGTTTTGAATATTCTCAGCATTGGTATGAACTAGCATTACCACATTATCTGTAAAACTGGACCTATAAAATTTGTTTTCTTATTTGGCCTTGCTTTTGTCTCTTGCTGCCATCCAAACTTGTAGTCTCTGTACTTGACACCTGCTCAACCTTCCGGGAGAGATGGATTTCAGCAGAAGATCCTGTTATTCTTGGGGAGGTTGGAATCCTGGTGTTACTCTGTGTGTGTTGCAGACTTCACAGTGGGGATTAAGTTTCTTGAGACTATGGCTGTAGAATAGATGTGTTTGTGTTAATGAGGTTTCTGTTTTGTGCTAAAATTTCAATCAGACATAAAACTTCAGAACCTGCCTAGAAAAGGCAGATGGTAAAAGGAATACTTAAATACAGAAATCAGAATCCTTGTGCATTATTGCATTACCATCAGTTTTGACTTCCAAAAAACAAGCAAGCTAATAGTGGTTTCACTTTTCAGGGACAAACAGCAATACACTAATTCAGATCCAATTAAGTATTGACTCTGGAAAAACTATTTTTTATTTCCTTTATTAGTGTTTCAACAAAGTAAATAGGGGAAAATGATGGGCAGTTAGGGACAAAACATCCTAAATGTGGTTTGATGCACTAACCTCAAAGGTGGAAGTATTTAGGCATAAGCTGATGTTATTCTCTGCCAGAATGACCATTTCAAATATTCCAGTGAAAGTAAAATAACATCTAAATTTGAGAACATGATTGTTTGTGCTTTCCCATTCATGGTTATGTAGGAATTACATATTATACTTTTCTCCATATTAATGCTAAGATTGAAAGGTCTTAAATCTTTGAGCTTCTGGGGTAACAAAGAAATAAGAGAATATCATTGTTTACCTTCACTAGGCTTAGGAATCTTCCTGTAAAGTGATATTAAGTCAAAACTCATGTTAAATTCAGTTCACATTTTAAAAGTTTCAACCTTGAGACAGATCTTCAGCAAGCAATCTAGTGATGTAATAATTCACCACCTCTACTGGGAGGAATAAGCTGGTTTATTTTTATAATTAATAATTACTTTGTGGAAGAGGGGAAGGAGCACTATGGAATTTTATACAAATTTGTAGAAGCCCAGAATATAGAAGAGGGATTGCCTTCGGGAAGGACAGTTGCACAGAACCATTATTTGTGTTCAAAGAGAAACAGTGAGCAGCATTAAGATACAAATCGTGTATCATACAGATGACTAAGCGCTCACACATCCAAAATACCACTCATGAAAAATGTAATTTTTGAATGAAAAAATACAGAACTGACTCCTGTTTCTCCCTCCCCACCCCCACAGCTTGTTATATTTTAAATGGTACAGTTAAGTCTAAGAGAAAAGTCGGCTATAGTATAGGTGTGTTTTCTGTCAGAGCATGCTGATTTCTGCTAAAACTAGAGAAAACTAATAGGGGATTATTTATATTAATTGATTAAAACCTTAAATAAGTTGCTATTTCCCTTTTACAATGAGATTTTCTAGAAGATTACGTTTAGCCAGATTTCAGGTATCCTACTAGAAAAAGAAAGCTTCACAGTATTTTAAACTCCCATGTTAAATATTAGCTTGTGGTCTGGTCAGTGGAACAACAGTGGAGCACAGAGTTCCACCCATGCTTACTGTAGACAAGCAGCTTTAGTGGATCCTGTAGAAGTTGATTCCTTTACAACCAGGTTTTCTTCAGGCATATATTACATCCATTGAGACATGAAACTTAGCATTTAGTTATCACTTAAAGCAAATAAAAACATGTACCTCTCCCATGCTAAATACAGCCATGTTCCAGGATAGGATTTTGTACTTCTGCCGGTTTTTTTCTTCTTAAGAGTTGGATGCTAAAGGCTCTGAAATGTCAGTTTCCAGAATCTCAGCTCCTGTAGTTCTCAGGCTGGGGAACGTTGTGTTTGGTTTTAGTTTTACATTTTGTGGTTCAGACTGAGGATGGAATGGAAACTGCAAATGCCAGTATTAAGATAAAAGTACCTGTGGTTCATTGTAGTAGGTTGGCCCTGGCTGGATGGCAGGCACCCACCAGTCTCTCTTGCTCCCCTATGCAACTGGACAAGGGCGAGGAAAATAAAAGGAGGGGTTCATGGGTTGAGAACTGCGAGAGGTCACTCACCAAATACTGTCATGGGCAAAACAGGCTCAAGCTGGAGATTTTAACTGAAATTATTACTAACAAATTCAGAGCAGGGTAATTAGAAGTAAAATAAGACCTTAAAAACACCTTTCCCCTACCTCTCTTTCCCAGGTTCTTCCTCATCCCCCAGCAGTGCAGGGAGGTGGGAATGGGGATTATGGTCATTTCATCACATGTTCCTTCTGCTGCTGCTCAGGGAGAGGAGTCCTTCTGCTACTCCAGTGTGGTGTCCCTCCCTCTGGAAATAGTTCTCTGTGAACTTCTCCAGCATGAGTCCATCCCACAGGCATCAGTTCTTCCCAGACTGCTGCAGAGTGGGTCACTCTTGCACAGAGTGCAGTCCCTCTGGAACAGGCTGCTCCAACGTGGATTCCCCACAGCTTCTCAGTCCCACCAGCAAACCTGCTCCAGTGTGGGCTCCTCTCTCCACAGGTCTGCAGGTCCCTGACAGGACCCTGCTCCAGCACGGGCCTCCCAGGGGTCACAACCTCTTCTCAGGCATCCACCTGCTGTGGTGTGAGTCCCCTCCATGGGCTGCAGGTGGATCTCTGCATCCCTGTGGTTCTCCATGGGCTGCAGGTGGATCTCTGCATCCCTGTGGTTCTCCATGGGCTGCAGGGGCACAGCTGCCTCACCTGGGCTGCACCACTGCCTGCAGGGGAATCTCAGCTCTGGTGCCTGGAGCATCTCCTGTCCCTCCTTCTGCACCGACCTTGGTGTGTGCAGAGCTGTTCCTCTCGTGTTCTCACCCAGCTCTTCTCTGGCTGCAATTACACCTGTGCAATAACATTTCCCTTCTCAGCTGTGTTATCCCATAGGTGTTACCACCATTTCTGATTGGCCCAGTACATCCATCCTGGAGCTGTCTGGCATTGTCTCTGCTGGACATGGAGGAAGCTTCTGGCAGCTGCTCACAGGAGCCACCCCTGTAGCCTGTCTGCTACCAAAATTTGGCTGCTCAAACCCAGTACATAGATTTATAGATTGCACATATAAATTTTCTTCCTGTTTGAGCAATTTTACTGTAACAACTGGATTTAATACCTGATTTAAAAAAAGGGAAATGTGTGTCAAGATTTTTGGAACAACACTAATTCCTTAAAAATTCTACAATACTAATGATTTACTGCATATTTTCTGATTAGATTGCCTTGCAATCATTATCAGATTGCACATTATTAAAAAACAAACAAAAGGCCCCTCCCAAACCCCAAACAAAAATCTCAGAACATCTGTTAGTCTCAAAAAATATTCCATTTTATAATGCCATAGAGAATTTGAGCAGCCTTGTAGTCTGGGCATTCTGTGGGTTTGAAACAGAGATCTGTGCATCCTCAAAAATCCAGGGTGTCCAGGTTACTGCACCGTTCCTTCTTACACTAGTGAACTCTTGTGTAAAGAAGCTTTAAGTGTGGATAAATGATAGTAGCTACCAGAATGTAGTTTGTATACCTGGATTCAGTGAACAGAAAGCAAACTGAGAACAACTTAATACCAAACACTTTATTACTTATGCTTGTTATTTACATTATTTACATATTGCACGTTCGCTGGAATGTTTTATACATTTATTATATAAAGTAAATTAATGGCAGCTTGTGTTTGTGTACAAAATCCATGCTCCACTGTCCCAAAAAGTATGTCTACTTGGAATTACGTTCCTATTTGTCATGCAATTTGTACTCCAGGGTACAATGTGACCCCAATGCAAGTCTGTTTTAACCAAACTTTTAAAAAAATTGTATAAGCATGAAGGATATCAAGTGACCACAACTACTGTGGAGCAGATCTTTAGTAGTTCTAGATATACAAACAAACATTCCTTAAAACTGTAGAATTAAGCAACAGAACATTAATTTTCTTGGTGAAGTATTTGTGTTTACATAATTTTTGGCAGCATTACACATCAATTGTAGTGTGTTTTTAAGTATGGAGCATTAAGTACTACTGGCAGTTATGCTACTGTAGAGAACGTCAATCTGCAAACTGTTGATGACATACAAAATGTATGTTAAAAGAATTATGGGAAGTAGTCAATCTGCAAAAATAAATCTCTTGTTCACAATGGAATTCGCTAAAAGGTAGTAAGTTCTATTTCCCTGTTGGTTTCCAAGGCACTTCTCTTGGTTCTTGGTGTTTCTTGTCATGGTAATAACATCTGGTGGATTAAAAGAAAGAAGAAAATAGCCTTTCATCATTTTTATACTCACATACATGTATTTCAGAATGTGAAAATATTCAGTAGTAATGTTGGAAGTATCAGTAGTGAATTCCAGATTTAGCTCGGCTCATATCAGCCTGACTCTTATATTAATTCTTTCTTTATTAATCAAGGCTAAAATTCTGGAAAGCATCACTTTTTCTGATGGTTCATTTTTGGTGGATACATTAGGGAAATCCAGTTCTACATATCAAAAATGTGGTCATAGTTAATCTGTTCCAATGACTGCATCTGTGAAGTCAAAAAGTGAATAAAACTCAGGAATAGCATTAACAGATTGCAAAATGCTGTCTAGTCGCCTTGGTGTCAGGAGCAGTTGATGGCATGTCCAATTTGAAGGATCTAGGAAGGATCTGATGTTTCATTGGGCCCATTTGTGAAGAAACTTGGAGACAAATAAACAAGAAACAAATAGAAGTACCTTTTTTAGAGTTGGTTGTATAACTATAGACCCTGGACCATGCCAACACTGAGCCACCACAAAACTAAGGAGCTGCAGTGGTTTAATTTGCTGCCTGTTCTATTAAGTCTTCCAGAAGAGATTATTGGAATGAAATCACAACCATGCCTATGACATTGATATCAAAATCACCAATACAAAATTACAGTTTTCCAGACTGCTTATGTATGTAATGCATATGAAATGTTGATTCAAAGGTGAGCAGTGAAGGTTTTCATAACCCTACTCCCCCACACTTCTAAAGCTTTTAAGAAAATATTGTGTAACTGCATATACACATATCTAGAAGTCTATCCCTCTCCTAGACAGGTGAGCACTAAATGCTACAAGTCTGTCCACCCAGTTTCATGTGTTTCTATGCCTGTTCTTATTTAGAAGTAAAAAAGTGTACGTCTTTTCAGTCAGCAGGAACTACACAGCTGAAAGACTCTTACATGCAAACAGACCCAGATGAAGCTTTGGTGTCTTACAGCCATCAAAAATTCATGGGGAAGATTAAAAAACAGTGGTAATGTGATACTAGAATTCCGCTGATTATATTTTTCACAGTTAAAACTTTCATATTGTCTGTCTGAACATAGGTAACTGTCTTCCCCATAATCAGTGTGAATTCTCTGATACTCTTGAGCTTCTCTACATTTTCTACTGTTTAAGCATAATTTGTAATGGAATCATTTGTATGCAAAGTCAGTTGGACTTGACATAAACCATTGAAAATCAAGCTATTGGTGCATACAGAAATACTTGTTAGTAGTATTTAAATGTTTAGTTTCACAATTTTTGAAAGCTATTAGGATATGTAATAATGTTACAGAAAATCTTAATGTAATCTAGGGTTTTTTCTGGCTTTGCAGATGAGACAATTACTTTTATTTTTTTTTAATATCCTTCCTTAGAGGGGGAAACTGATGTAAATTTTCTTTGTCTTGCATTTTCATCTAGCTTATTTTCTGTAAGTATGCTCCTACTGTACCCTATTTAAGCTATGATGTTAAAAAGTGATGTTTAGGAGAAATTAACATGCTTTTGGTTTGATCAGTGTGTGGTACAATCTACAAGTTAAACACTGAAAATTCAATAAAAACTTTTTTTATTTCTAATGCGAATATGCAGCTCACTGGGGGTGAAAAAACAGTGGTTAGGATACTCATTTGTCATCTCACCTACACTTGCTTTTGTATGGGTAACTTAACAGTTTTGTATCAGGTAACTCAGTTTTCTAAACCCCTGGAGTTTTCAGAAACCCTTGAGTAGACCCCAGATTTTTAGCATTCATAAATCTACTTTTTATTATTATTTATTTAATATAGTTTGTTATATGCATCAGTCTAGGAATATTAGGCTGGAACTTAGCTGAAGGATGATGGATAATCTTAGTGGAGATCCTGAATACAATTTGACTACACCCTCTGTTGAGAACACAGGTAACTATACAACTCCCCAGCCAATTGTGCTTACTTTTAAAAGCACAAATAAAAGCTATTGTAAAGGCATATTACAGCTTTCCAAATTTGATTCTGGTTATTACCTGTGCATGATGATAAACTCTGTAAGAAAAAGCTAATCTATATGGGAAGAATGTAGTGGTTTAAATACCAATATAAACTAAAATAGTGTCAGTATGATTTTGTAGCAGAACCTCCCCATGCTTACATAAAAAAAAATTTTCCCAAGTGTGCACACCCAGGTGGAATTCTGCTGTAATGTGATCACAGAGATCCATGCATTGAAGATTATGAAGCTTTTACTGTTCCATTTGGTGCTAGCCCCAGACACCTCGTACCATAAACACACATGCCCACACAGGTATGTGTTGTGACAGTATGTCTTAACTCCTGTTTTCACATATTATTTTCTTGTTTGATCTTAGCTCTGAGTTTCAATGTCTTATGTGCTTTAAAGCTGTGCTAGTCCAAAATTCACTTTAAGTATAAATAAATATATATGGTTTATTGTCTCCAAATTGATCTCTAAACATGGATAGATGTCCACGGACCTGAAAAATCAAAAAAACTACCAGCCTGCCAAATTAATACTCCATCTATAGCTCAGCCCACTTACAAACCTGCAATGAAACATAAATCAGATACTGAACAAAACAGGAAACCAAATTTGTTTCACACAAATTGAACTGATGCAGTAGAAAAGCCTTGAGGAGAAAAGAGGCTTAATCTTGCAGAGACACCTGTGCATCTCCAGATGTAAGTGGTAGAGGATAGTGTTCCTTTCTGCTAATTGAGGCTGCTTAAGGAGTCTACCACTACTGATTTGTGTCTGTGTGAATAGAAGTGGACAGTTGTTGATGACATTGAAACAGAAAGCTTTTTTTACTGGACTTCATACTTCTGCTTTTTTTCTGTTATCACGGTTTTAGACTATTTGGCTTATTTTCCAAGATTACTTTTAATTTCAAGGTTGTACTGTATCATGGTTGCTTGTCCTGTAATACTGAAATACATAAATACAGTGTTGTATCACCCAAGTTATTAATGAAAATACTGAACAATATCAAACCTATAATGAAGCTGTGTGACACTGATCAGTACATTTTTCCAGTTTTGACATTGAAGCACTAACAACTTACTTATGTAATGACTTTTTCCAGTCATTTTTAAATTTATCTTGACCCTATTTCCCCAGCTTGCTTGTGAGAGTGATGTGCAAAAGTGTCAATGCTTAAAATAAAATAAAATAAAATAAAATAAAATAAAATAAAATAAAATAGTTAATATTCATTATTTTTATATTTATTATTTTTCTCACTGATTCCTTCCACAAGATGTTTATTTTTTCAGAGTTAAAGCATCTTGTCTTGACAGCATTTGTTACTGACAAATCTACATGGTTATTAATTATCCCTTTGTCCAAGATGACATTTTGCCTCAGGTAAAAAGTTGAGGACAGAATGTAAATTATTCTTTCTGTATTATTTTACAGTTCTCTAAAATACAGATAATTTAGGAGTACTTTTTGGTTTGGTTGATTAGCTTTTGTTTTTATTTTGGTGCATGATGAAATCTCCCAAGTAGTTGTGGGAAATAGAGGCTCATCTAGGCAAAGAAGGAGGGAATTAACCTCTAGACATGAGAGGTGTACACAAGGATATCACAAAAAATCCAAATAGCTGGAAGTTACTTTATCAATGCTTCTATCAATACATTTTAACTGAATTACTGTAAAAGCACCTGCGACCTATCTTCATTTATAAAGCTTTGATGTGTATAGCTATGTATGTATTAACTCGTACTACTGAGTACAGTGCGGATCTACAGCTGCACACATAAAAGGGCGGCTGCTGCTGCCAATACAGGCAATTGTGTACTGAGTAAACTCTTGAAAAATAAGCCACAGCTGTTGTGTTTTGTTCTGTAACAACAAATTCACTATCTGCTAACTGTATGCTGCTATAAATAATTCACAGATGATGCATACAGGCGTTTATGTAATGACTTCCAGTAGGGGGTACCCTTTCCTTAATGCCAAAATTTGCCAGATTAAGCCAGTTACTTGAAGTCCTCTGGGAGGGGAATACCTTATCTAAAGGACAGTTGTGATTATACTCCATGAATTTTCATGTATGAAACACAACATCTACTGCTTTGCTATGCAGTGGAATGTCATTTCTTCTAAGAAAAAGCTTACCTTTATCCTTCCATGCACATAGGGCTTACTGCCAATCGAGTAAGAAGCCTGGCACATCTTTTATAGTCTGTATAAAAAAAAAAAAGAAAAGCAAAAAGCATGACCAGATGACCAAAGTAATCAAATTTGCCTTTAAAAATCAAAATAGTTTTCAGTGTGCAAATTAGTGTCATAGCATACTTCAGTGAATGCCTTAGTTTGCAACAGAATAAAAATCAACTCATTTGACTTAAAAGAGGAATGTGTAAGGATTGGGTAAAAACTAAAAGCCATGTCTAATAGCACGTGTAACTGTGCAACTGACTTCTGCACATGTTCTATCTGTAAACAAACAGCATGAATGTGCTTGGAGGCTCTCCATGTGTATGTAGGTATGTATAAAAATTTATACATCTGTGCCTGTGCTTCTGTGTGGGATCTAAACATGTGACTGTAGTATTTCCATATTAGAGAAAGAATAAGTAGTGCTCATCCACCTTTGAAATACAGCCTTCAATGAGCAAGTCTGTCAACTAAATATTAACTAATGCTACTCTCCAATAGATTTTCTTCCTGGGAAAGCTGTTAAATTAGACAAAGAACATCTTGCAGTCATACAAATCTTAAGTCCAGCCCAAGTAGATGACCACATCATAAACATCTATAAGAGCATGAAGTTTCATCTTAAAACTAGTAAAATTGTTTTTTTCCTCTGTAGTCCTTTTGTTCATTGTTCTTATTTTAGGTACTTTCAAGATTTTGATGCATTCATAGTAAGACACTGAACCAATGCAAAACTAAAGAAATTATTCAAAAGGGTTTTTTTTTCCATTTACATGAAAAACTGAGAGCAAATATTGTGAAAGTTGGTTATGGACAGACAGAAAAGTAAATTATTTTTTACATACCAATGCTACTACGCTGTACAAAGTACTAGAAAGTATGCCAACACAAAGCTTTTGTACTTGCTACAGCAGTAGCCACCACACTGCAGCATCAGAGACAGTTTCTTTGCTGTTTGACCTTCAGATTTCTACACAGAAGGAACAGTATAATTTGAAGTCAAGGTATTTTTAAAAAGTAACATCATTCTGTGCATGAAGAATTAAAGCAGGCTGTTGGTCTCATTTTTTCTAGAAGAAAGTTACTTTAAAAAGAAGCTAGTCAATCTAGCCCAGTAAGTGATGTTCACTTTTGTTAGGCATTATTTCATTAATGAGTAACTACATTTAATGTTTTCTGGAGATGAAATGTTAACAATCCCCAGCTCACAGCATAGTTATGGTATAATTGCCACTCATACAAATTATCCTCTATTAACCAGACATTATGTTGGTGGATAGGTAACCTGTCAGAAGAAAAAGGCTAATTTAGAGCTTTAAAGGACTAGTTTTTAACTTCACAGCTTGGAGTACTCATTAATGCTGAGCCAAATGACGTTTGTGTTGTGAAGCTTATGAAAAAGGTAGTATGTCCATTGCTTGTTCAGAACAGACAAGTTCCGAACAACTTATATCTCTACCCATGTAAACAGAGTGTGATCTGGCTACTTGTCATCTAGAAATCCTTGTCTTTCCAAGGAATTCCTAATCTGAAGCCTTACAAATAGAGAAAATGTCCACAATTCTTACCAAATATGCCTTTAAAATGCACTGGGCTGAAATATTTATTAATACTTGAAACTTGGAATCTCTAACTCTTGTTTCTATTCCCAGCTCTGCTACTGACCCAACTGGTTGACCTCAGACAAATAAAATAAAGTGTGCTTCCATTCTGAAAAGACTGTACTAAAATAGCATCTGCTTACTCAACAGGTCCACCTCAGTATGAATCTGGAGTCACATCTACTGACTGATAAATGTCAGTGTTTGATTTTTATTTAATTCTCTGTGCTGCCAACAGTGATGAGGTATCATAAGCTGCATTTGCTTAGTTGGGTCTATCAGCACTTTTATTTCTTTTTTCTAAGCTAAGAAGTTGTACTTTAATAATTCACTAAAGACAAGTGTTGCAAAGATTCATTGTCCACATCACTGGTAGATTGGTAGCTGAATAGAAAATAGAAAATATCTATAAAATGAGTCTTACATAAATAAGCAATGAAAAGTAAATAACCCCACCTGGATTTGTGATTGACTTTACGGCACTAGAAATTAAACATGAAATATTTGTGAGAGGAGTCGTGTTCCTATGAAAAGCAAACACTTGGTTTGGAACCCATGAGACAAATACATCAGTACCTAAGGATGCAGTGTTTACTGACATTCTACATAGTGTATTTACAATGAGAAAGTTTTATTTCCATTTTCCTCTCTGTTATGCTGATGCTGTTCTGGCAATTCTAGAGTACATTTTGGTACAACGTACAATGCTTAGCACATTTTTGAGCAGTCCAAGTTTTTCTTTGCAGGGAATGCATTTTGACATTGTATCTCTACTGATACTTGATAGAGCTAATAAATTTTAGAGTTTCCTCTTGTTTTAGGGAAGTGTCTGCTTTTGTTACTTACATGCTGGGATGGTGCAGTCCCTTGTATTGTGATAAAGCCGATGAAAGTGTTTGCTACATTTTGGGCTAAAGTAGAGTGGACCTGAAATATAAAGAAAAAAGTTATGAATCAGCATAGCTCACAGGTAGAGCAGTGTAGCTTATGGTAAGTGTATGAAATATGGATACCAATGCAAAATTCAAACATACCTGTTAAATGCTTCAAGAACTTGTCTTTCATCCTCAGATCTCTGGGAACTATTTCTGTTGGACAGAAAAAAGGATAGTTACTCTGCTGCACTGGACCTATGCTTGCTAAGCATAGCTTGAGGACAGGGAATAATCTGTCCAGCAACATCACCACTATGTCTTGACAGGTGCACAGAGGTCAAAAGTCCTTTGCATACAGTAGGCCAAATTTCAAGCATTCACTTTACATAGGGAGACCTTGTAAAATGCTCTGTGAAACACAGTACTGATAGAATAACGTCTGTTAGGTGAGAAATCATTAATGACCATGTTTATTAACTAAGAGTCAGATCTTAGCTTTCTGTGAAATACATTATCAAGTTTACCTAGATTTAAATTCTTTCATATTACACGAGTGGTAAAGACCCAAAGATATTTTCAAGTCTGGTGTTGTGTCTTTTAATTCTCTTATGCAAATGTAACCACTATTCTGTCCCAGGTATGTCTGTAGAAGCACTGTTCTACTGTAATAATGAAGCTGGATTGATCTACTTACAGGAATCTTCCCTCCCTCCCCACAGCAGTAAATAAAATTCACAGGAAATGATTCCAAGCAAATTGCTCTCTTCTGGCTCCCTATGTTTGTGGTTTACCGCCTTGTGTTTTGTGTTCAGCAGATGGCAAAATGAAACTGGTTTACTGAAATCCATTTTAGCCCTAACCCCTGCTTGTGACTTCCTGATTTACAGCTATCTTTGATTGCTTTCCGTTACAAACTCTATGCTGATAGCTTAGTGCTGATTGTGTATGATACACTATATGGTGCTTTATTTATTTACTTGACCATGAATGCCTGAGCAGTCTTTTTCATTCCCCTGGCACCTCTTATCAGATATAAAGCAGAGAGCATTTCCATCCAGATCCGATTCACTTGTGAATTTAGACACTTCTCGAAAGTCATTCTTCATTTACTTCTAACTTTAGTCAGTGTAAGTAAAATTGACCTTATCCTATTTGACCTAATTATGTCATGAAGAGCATTAAAAACACACATGCTTCACTCAGAAATTTCCCATGAGACAAGCTCACTAGGAAGGTGATGCCAAAACTGAAATAAAAGACTCTAACTAGTAGTTCCTTTTCAGAGTTGCTGGGAAAAACTCCATTATAATAACAGAATGAAAAATCCTGCTTCAGAACCAGTAACAACACTACCAACTAATCTGCTCTGAAGCAGGATTATTGATTTCATAGATTACTGTTCCACACAAGCCAGATATTTCACACCAAGAGGGTGACCAAAAACTATGCCCATGTTCCAAGGTGAGATTTAGAGTTCTGCAGATCACAGTTCCCTGCTTAGTCTGGCCTCTTTGACACTTCAATGTTTGTAAAATAAAATGTTCTTTCCTGTGTTGACCTTAAGTAGAACAAAATTGTCTTCCTCTGTGCATTCATTAATCATTCAGATGGAGAAGCAGCATCTTCATGACAAACACCAATAATTGCAAATTATGAGGATATTTGAGTATGAATGAGAATGACAAAAAGGTACAATGAAGCTTTCCGAGATCAATAAAGACAAAATAAATAGCATACTATCGAAAGCCAGTTTGGGAATAAGTGAGTAGATATTTGCTGGAAAATATTCAGAAAGTCACTTTCAGTTGGAGGGGTCAGATGAGCAGCAGTAACGCTGTGGGAGCTTGGGAGTGACAGGGAACACTAAGTTAGACATAGCAGCAGGAGAAACTAAATCAAGTTTCAACTGTGTGCATGGTAGTTCATCACCTAACTAAGCAGGTTAGAGAAGAGCCAATCAAGCCAACAGAAGGATGACTGCAGGAGTGTCCCAAACTGGTCACAGCCTGTACACTGACAGAAGAGTACTGTCTCAGTTCCCTAGTATTTCAAAGGTGCTACTTCTGGAGTACAAAAGGAATTAACAAGCAGGGAGAACAGTTCAGTGAAGCCAGAGATGCAGGGAAGACTTCTGTACATAAGCTCTTTAAGAAGATACTACAGTCCTGCAGGAGAATTCTTGCTAGGGTCATTTCCAAGAAACACTTAAACCAAGCACATGATAATAAGTGGTAACTTTCCAGGAAAAAGTGTTTTCATTCCTTGTTTCTTTGATCTCAGCCCATTTCAGTCTTTTCCCATATTATTAGGTTTTGTTCAAATCGACAGGAGGTTGGACTTTCAGTTGAATACATTATCCAAAGAGTAAAAGACTCAGAGAGGTGAATGGAGGTTTTCTATTCCAAATTTGCCATCTGTGTCTATTTCTGATACCAAAAGGAATCTGCAGGTATTTTGAGTGGTGAATTCTTAATACAAAATTAGTAACTTGATGCACTATCTCATTCACAGACGTACCCTAGGGAAAAAAAAAAAATGGACTGTGACTTACCAACTCTCTGCTCATCCTGGTATCCTCCGTAGTCAGCCACTTCTCTTCGATCCAAGTTGTAGTCATGCTTGGAGAAGTACTGCATCCCACTGTCCTTCTCCAGGTGGTACCTTTTCAGTTCCTGAATGATCTCCATGATGAGATTTAAGAGACTTTGCTTGTCCTTCAGATCTGTGGAGTCCGTTTTTTCTTTGCAGTATCCTGCTGAGAGCATTAAGAGTACCAGCCCCAGCAGCCCAGAAGACCTGAGTCCACTCATTGCAGTCCGACCTGAAGAGTGCATGAGCGGATGAAGTGGCAGGATCCGCTGCTTTGTGAGGTCTCCTGTTTCACTGGAAGAGAAAATTGGGGGTGGGTCGAAGGTGGGGAGACTCGTGGGGGTGAAATCGGAAACATTACCGGAGGAAAGAGCGGCGACCGCTTGGCAGGTTACACAAGGCGGGGACACAGACCGCTCCGGGTCGCGGAGGCTGGCGGAGTGGGACGGGGCGGGGGATCCGCGGGGTTCCGCCGCTGCCCCCGTGCCCCACAGCACCCGCCCCGCGGGCAGAGCCGCCCCAGCGCCGCGGGCAGCGCCCGCACGGCCTCCCCGCAGCCCGCGCCGGGCCCGCGGGAGGGCGGGGGCGCAGCTCCGGAGCGGGGCCAGGCTGAGGGTGTCCCGGCGGAGCAGATCCCCGGCCGGGACGGGCGTTCCGCCCCGCCTCTCCCCGCCCCGCCGCGGAGCGGAGGAGCACGGGCGAGGGGCGACAACTTTCCCCGAAGTTTCTGTCGGAGAGCCGTGGCTCCTGTCCTCAGCCTCGCTGCGGGGCTTCGCGCCCGGGCTGCGGGCAGAAGCGGCGGGACGGGAGGTGAGCGGCTGGGGGGCAACAGCCGGTGCAGGGGACAGCACCGCCAGTCTCCCCTGTTCCCGCTCCCCTTTCCCGCAGGAGCAGCCCGGAGCGGCGGCCAGCATCATGCCCGGAGCCCCTCGCTTTCGGACGACTGACCGCCCCTCACACACGGCCGCTCCGTGCGGCGGCTCTGCCCTGGCAACTCTGGCGGGGTCCGGCGGCGGCCGCTCCCGCCCGCAGGCTGTCACCGGTCCCGCCGCACGCAGCGCTCCGGCCCGGAGGGGCGGGAGGGATGGAGGCGTGGGGAGGGAGACAGAGGGGAAGGAGGTTGCTGGCGGTCGCCGGCCGCTTTACCTGTGTCTCTGTCCTAGAAGCCGAGGTGTCTTCCCCCGGGAGCCGCTCCCCGGACGGCAGCAGCCTGCGAACGGCAGGGAGTCCGAGTATTCCGCGGCTGGCCCGCCCGCCCCCCTCCCGTCCCTGTGCTCCCGCCGTATCCACAAACTACTCCATCGCCGCCAGCCCCAGTGCAGCCGCTTATATAGGCTATAGGATGGACATGAGACGGCAGATAGTATCGACTTGGAAGTGGGTGGAAAACAATAAAAGTCCACTTGGCAACCTCGGGAGCGTCGCTGCTTGCACAAGCCCCCCCTTCCCGCCCTCTCTCCCCTCCCGCCCCGGTCCCCCCCGTCCCTCCCCCTGCTCGGTTCTCCCGGGCAGGGCTCAGTCACTGTTTCGCTACTCTCCGACGTAAGGAGACGGTCCCAAGTGTGTGTGCTTGGAGTGGGAGGGGGTGGCGGCGGGAAGATGGGGACGGGGGGGGGGCGAGCATCGCCCGAGCCTTTAATTAGAACCGCGCTGAGGAGCTACTGAAATATTGATGTCCCTGGCGCAGCTCTCGTCAGGCGGGTCCCCGGCCCGCGGCCGCAGCCCCGCGGAGGGCGGGTGGGGAAGCCGCCTGTTTACCGGGAACTCCGGGCCCGGCTGCGGCGGGGAAGGGGAGGTGTTGGGGCGGGGGCGAGCTGGCGGGGAAGGGGAAGGCTATTTCTGCTCCCTCCGGCCGGGAAGCCCGTGAAGAAGCGGCTAGAGTGGGTCTGGGTAGAGGGAGGGAGCGGGCGTGCCGCCTCTTTCGCCGATTCTTGGCACGGGCGGTCCCGGGTGGCGAGGCGGCTTCCTGGGTTCCCGGCGCGGCGCCGCCTGGAAGCGCTCCCAGCGGGGCCGGGAGAGGAGGAGGAAGAGGAGGAGGACGACGAAGGCAGTGCCATCGCCGGGAGCGCCCTGTCCGCTCTGGCAGCTGACGGCTCCTCGGCAGAGGTGACAGCCTGAGCGAAGGGCACTGGAAACGCGGGGCAGTCTGCGGAGAGCGCCGAGCCCCCTCCAACGAGAGCCCTTCCCCAAAGCACACCCAGGCTGCCGCTCTCCCCTCGGGGCGCGGCGGTGGGAGGTGAAACCCGATCCGGCGGAGCTGTCGGTGTTCGCTCTCCTGTGTGGCCGCGCTGTCCCTCGGCCGCGCGCAGCTGCCCCGCGTGCCGCCCCGCGCGCCTCCCGACCCCCGCGGTGGCCGCGCGCCGCGGGAACAGCGACCCCCAGCGGCCGGCGCCCCGCGCGCGCCCGGCGCTGCCTCCGCCCGCCGCCAGGCGGCGCTGGGCGCCCCGCGCCCCTCAGCGCTGTGGGCGGGCCGGGCCTGCGGCGCTTGCACGGGCGGGGCGGCCGCACGGACACCTCTGGAGTGCCTGCAGGCGGGCCCCCAGCTACTGAATCATATCAATCGATCTGTCTTCAAAACCAATATGTGGATGGCACATGGCTCTAACTACATAAATATCGGCCTGTGCTGTCACAGTGAAGGTACAAAAACATTAAAAATATAAAAAATAAAAAATACACACCACACGATGAAGAAAGAGATCCAGGGCAAGACTGAGCAAGACTGCTTTGTCAGGTTTCCAGAATCCTTCCTCCTCTTGGCTTCATGGTTTGTTTCCAGTCACCTTAAGACACGGGGGGAGAAAAGAAATTTAACAATCAGTGCAACAGTTAGAAAGAATGTCCTTTTGCATGACATAACTTGGTATAGCTGTATTTACATGTTAGTCATTCCAAATATTGACACATTGAGGTCACCAATTGGAGACAGGGAAGATGGAAAACGAGGCAGGCAGAACGCAGCCTGGTGTTCTGTTCCTAAGATTACATTGCAAGTATTCTTTCACCCAAACTAATCTCTTTGGGAAAAGACAAGAATTGAAAGGGGATTTCAGCTAAACACCTAGATTGATTCTCCCCTTCCTTGCAGCTACAATTTCCATGTTGTTTTTGGTCACCATCATGTAAGGAAGGAGCAGCCTGTGTTTTGAATACACACCAATTCAAGTCAGGAATACTAGGCTGCATGTTTTCTTCTGTCTTAGATGTATCCAGACATGCCTGTTTATGTCTGGCATGGAGACCAGCTGTCAAGGAACAACCAGAAAATTGTTGAATAATATGGTTTATGTAGCTGTCTTCCCTTTGAAAAGACAGTGGACATTAGCGGAAACCGCATTAATCCGTCTTATGAGATATCTCTACCATGACTCTGAGAATGGGATAGCTGGAACTGCCCTAAGACACACCAAGGACAAGCTAATGTCATAAACAATTGAATTCAAATGGTCAGGAATACTCCTTTTAAATTTACTAATGTAAACATAGACTCAAAGTACAATGATGGTATTAGCTGAGATATGAGGTAGATGAACAGTTTGTTGTCTTTTTCTGCATGTAGACTCTGGGGCAAGGGTCTGTTCTGATTTGTTTACATTAAATTATACAAAGATACAGAATAGCTCCCATGACTTCATTAGAATTAAACTGAAATTCCCGCTGATAGGTTTAGGATGGTAATTAGTATTCCAATAGGTTATATTTCCTTAAGTATATTTTCTTAGGGCTCCATCTAAGCTAGCCATCTACTTGATAAATGCCTATATGCTACCAAGCTCCTACTCTGCCTAAAACTACAATCCCCAAGCGTTCCATCCACCCTCAGTGTGACTCCTGAGGCTTCTAAAGTGATTAGGTGCACTGTTTGTCATGGCTGCTCACAGGTTCTTGGACTTCTTCCCTGGATGCTGGGAAGTGCCTGACTCTTGTCAACACTAAACAGCCAGGATGGTGAAGGAAGCATTCTTCCAGGAATTGCAAGATGTAAGTTTTAATCCCTTCAGGAAGAGATGAAAGATGAACATACCTTCCCTGCCAGGACAAAAACCTGCTTGCTTTCCTTGAAAGAAGGTGGAGAGGGACATATGAAACTCAGTCTCAAAAAGAAACATGTACCCGGGAAAGCAAATCCCTAGAGTTAATGCTATGCAATTAGGTTTTTTTGGCTTGTCCTGGAGGAGTGGTTTTCATTTAAAAGCGATGGGATGTTTTTTTGTCTTATTTTGACAGGACATCAAGTTAGTTAACCCTTCCACAATCAAAATCTGTGCGTAGATTGATCTACAATGTTACTAAAAATGTGCTGTCTTTAAACTAAACACTGTGACCTTCAGGATAAGGGCTTCATGAAGTAAGCATGTACAAATGAGATCAAATGCAGCATTTGGTGGATAGTTTTAGCCAGTGAACCCTTCCTTGTTCCCGTGGTTATGAAACAAAGGCACTACATTTGGGATTTGGAACATGCCAGGCAGAATTTCTAGTTTTGTTAAATAACACGCATTAGTCACTGTTTTCACCAATTCCGTTCTTGTATTCCATTCTAGTATACCACGCTAAGACAGAAATGGAAAGATATCTTGAGTTCCTTTACTTACATGGTGTACATGAAAACAAGAAAATGTGTTCTCTTTGGTTCTGTTGTCTAAGACTGGTGAAATTTTCATGCTAAGAGCCCTACAGTTTTAAGCATGCTCTTGTTCCAGCTGATTATAACAGACATAAGGGTTCCTATCTATATTTAATAATAGCAAGTGCAACATTTTCTGAAGTGATTGCAGAGCAGAGATGATTGTCTAAATCAGGCTCATAACCAATATATGAACTGAGTGTACGCTTAGAAGAAAATTCCAATGGATATTTTATTTGACTAGGCTAAATAAATGCTTCTTGCATTGCTCTTTATTGACCTCAGAACCTAAAAAATGTTTTGAAATACATTTTCTCTCTTAAACATCACATCAACTTACAAAACTCTTGGTTTAAAAAACAGACTTTTCACTCCTCAGAAAAGAAAAGCCGTATTTAATCTTCAGGTTACACACCAATCCCAGTAGAGGTTAGTATTATGGAATGAGATGGGGATGGTAATTCTGCTGGGTTGAGTGGGTATCGGTTGACATGGCAATTCAACTCACAAGATGTTGACCACACACATGGAATCTGCATGTGTGATAGTTACTTTTAAAATCTACAGAAAAATACATGCACTGCATCCAACAGAACTGACGATACTTTCCACAATCTCTGTTCCTAGTTAATGAAAATGCAGAATGTTTTCCATATAATGTATTGTACATAAGTATAAAATAATATTTATGCACCTGGCTCGGTCATCTCTCTGAGCCTCCAACTCTCAGAGGCAATGCCCAATGACATCTGCTGGGGAGACTAAAGATGAGGCAGTAAGAATTCCTATAGCACTGAAATCAGCCAGAGAACGTATATAACTAGAACAAAAACTTCAACAGATGTTAGGGGCATTAAAGCCAATTGAGCATTTTAAGGGCTTTCCCCACTTCCTACCTGATGCACATGCCAACAAGATTATACTCCAATTAATCATCACTGCAACCAAAACTGAAGAACTTTGATACAGTTCCCAAATGTTTCATCAGAACTGCAGCCAGGGCCAGCTTCATATTTGGTAGTAAGTTAAAAAAAAGAAACCACAACAAAAATTCCCAACCAGATTTTTGGCTAGAACTTTTCTCTGCCTGTAAATTCAAGGCTAAAGACAGCTCTAAGTTGGCGAATGCATCAGTTATTGAGACAGTTATTGAGACAGTTTTAAAGTTATGTTCAATCAGCTTTGCAGTGCTGCAGCAGGGTAACAGTGCTGCACCAGCACAAAGCTCCCCTGGGAATCCTACTGAACCATCAGGAGGAAATTTAAGTCTTGAGAGGATAGTCTCACTTTTTTAGATGCTTTTCATGGTTTTCAGGATACCCCCTGAAATCTCCAGAGACCATCCCTCTGAATTATTCTGTATTTAGGTTTTCCAGAATACTTTCTTTTACACAGTAAAGATAAATGCCTCAGCGAAGCAAGTCAAACCTCTCCAACTGTAGACTATTGCCTACAGGAATACACTAACATAGACCAGACCCCAAACTTTCAAGCAGGTTAGTGAGGGTAGGGGTTAATGCCATTCCACAAAACTACCTTCCATAGCTACTGTGCAGCTCTGAGCCTGCTACACGTGGGTTTACTGTGGACTCCTCTCTGTTCACTTAGAATTATATAGCTGCAGCCACAGAAACTCTTTCTACATCAAATTAAGATTACAAGTAAAAGCTCTAGCTGATGTCTCATTAGCTGATAGAGTGCATTACATTTTCTGGCCTACTCTGGTCTTTCTGTGCCAAAGGAAAGAGGATAGCTTCAGTGTAGGTAAGAATTTAGTAATTTTAGAAGCAGAGTATCTTCGTCTTTCATCAGAGCCATGGTTCTCAGCTCAGAGACAAGTGGATCACATGTGTTTTTTACAGCCATGACTGATAAATGATGGCATGTTTTGATAGTGTACTCTAAATCTGAGAATTTTATCTCACATTGTCTTTGCACCACTTGTTAAAAAATTTATGCTGAAAAACAAATGCCATCTCAGGCAACATAAGGATATCCCATATGACTCACCATCAGCATATGAATGCTAAGTACAAACATTGAGAACTATAAAAAGCCGAGGTACTTGTTTCCTTCTGCAGGTCATCAGTAGGCAGGCACACTGCTGGTTTAGTGAGCAGGCCTCATGACTATCCAGTGGAGAGCTGGATGACTTTTTACAGATCAGATGGAGAGCAGACCCTTTGGCCAGACTGTATTCCAGAGACCTCTTGTAGGCAAGCATACCCTGTGGAAGATCACGTGCCTACAAAAGTTGCTGAGGAAGGAAGCGGGGTTAGTCCCTTTCTAGGCAGCTATTTTTCAGGCCATAAACAGTTCTACAACTACTGTGCAGCACTGAGCTCCCTACACATGTTCACTGTTGACCAGAGTTTTTTTTCTCACAGAAAACAGCACTGCAGTCCCAAATTGTACCTGGGCAGCTTCCTCACTACCAGCTTCATAATGTGATTAAGCTGTCTTCACAGTAAAGGCGGAAAGGTTATTCAACAGCAACAGATGGCTATTAAGAGCTGTCTTTAGATTTCAGAGTCAAACTTGTACCTTTTCTTGATTCTGCATTTGAGGTGATGCAAAGATATTAAAGTGCAGACTATATTTACAATATACTGCATTGTACATCCACAAGATGAAGGTTGTGAATATTGTCTCTTTGTGTATGGGAATTTGCTGTTCTTTAGAGGAGAGAATACATCCTGGTTCAGCTTGACTGCGGGAAGCCAAGGATCTGGAATACACAGGATACATCTGCAGGAATAAATATAATGCGCTCAAGAGCACTGAGAAAGTCTGTGGCACTTAAGCCAGCTGGCACAGGATAGGCCACATCCATTCTGTCCATCCTTCTTACTGCCAGCAAGAGGACAGCCTTACGCAAACTACTCATTAGGAACACTTCCTGGGCAGCCTTGCTTCCCAACAGTACACAGGGATCGATCAGGAGAGTTGTCACAGACTAACCACGTTCCAGGGACTGCCCTAACAATTTAACTGTATTGACAGCTGGGTTCCAGTGCCAGGAAACGTCCCTGGCAGTTTTCATATTTGTCTTCCGGTATAGTCACAACCTGTGGGTCCCACCTGTATTGCAAGGGGTAGAGGCAAAAGCTTTGGGAACTCTTACCAGTTGGTAGAATTGACATGAGTCTTTTTGCATCATGTCATAATTAGAATGAAATAAGCATCAGAATCAGGGAACTGCAGCAGGTTCAAAAAGTAACCTCAAGACTTGAAATCACTTTTAAAAAATAATTCCATGTCTTCATGGTCAGGCAGTTGTACACAGCTTCCACTGGAGGCAGCAAAGAATCAATGCAAGTTGGGCAGAACCACAGTGAAATCAACTTAGTTACACAACTTAATAAAAAGTGTTTTTTTCTTTTGCCCTCTAATCCTCTGTTTTTATAAATGTAAGATATTTTAGATCTTGTATGGCAATGGGCCAAAATTAACAATATCTTTCGTTTTATTAAAAAAAAAAAATCTATATGACCATTACAATCTGGTCTTTCTCCTAAGACAGAGAATTACTTTGTTTCACATTACATTATTTTTAAAAAACTATAACATACTGTATAGGTTTTGCATGGCTGGGTTTATTTTTTGGGGGGGGGGGGGCGGGGCACAGAGGTGGCTTCTTTGAGAAGCTGCTGGAAGCTTCCACCATGTCCAGCAGAACCAATCCTTGATGCTTCTGAAGATGGACATGCTGCTGGCCAAAGCTGGGACAATTGGAGAGAGGTTGGTGTAGTGGTTTAGATGCAAACAGGTGTAAAACCAGCACAGTTGGTAACACTTCTGTGATAACATAGTAAAGAAGAAAATCAAAACAAAGTCATACAGCTTTTTCTACCCAGAGAGAAGGAGATGAGAACATGTGAGGGAAAACAACATGGAGACACCAAGGTCAGTGCAGAAGGAGGGACAGAAGGTGCTCCAAGCACCAGAGCTGAGATTCCCCTGCAGGCCGTGGTGAGACCATGGTGAGGCAGCTGTGCCCCTGCAGCCCCCGGGGATCCACGGGGGATGCAGAGATCCACCCACAGCCCCTGGGGATCCACGGGGGATGCAGAGATCCACCCACAGCCCCTGGGGATCCACGGGGGATGCAGAGATCCACCCACAGCCCCTGGGGATCCACGGGGGATGCAGAGATCCACCCACAGTGGGACAGGTGCCCACACCAGAGCAGGTGGGTGCCTGGAGGAGGCTGTGACCCCGTGGGAGACCCCTGGAGAGAGAGGGCCCTGCTCCCAGACTGGAGCAGCCTGTCCTTGGAGGACTGACCCTGTGGAAGAGAGAGCCACACCACAGCAGTTTTGGGAGGACTGTGTGCCCAAGGGGAGAATTCACATTGTAGCAATTTTGGCAGAATTTCTCAACTGCTGCTTGAGAGAGTGGACCCACGTTGGAGAAATTAATAGAGAATTCTCCCGTGGGAGGGACCCCACAGTGTCGCAGGGGAAAGATTCCTCCCCCGGAGCAGCAGAAGAAAATCTTGGTGATGAACCGACCAAAACCCCCACACCCTGTCTGTTCCCTGTTCCCTGTTGGTGGGAGGGGTCAGGGGGGAAAAAAGGTGTTTTAAGGTCTTATTTTACTTCTCATTATTCTCCTCTGATTCTGTTAGTAATAAATTCACTTCACAACTTCTAGTTGAGCCTGTTATGCCCTTAAAGTGTTTTCTCCTGTTCCTTATCTCAACTCATGAACTCTTCATTAATTTTTTTTCTCTCCTCTGCTCAGCTGTGGCAGGGGAGGGTGAGCGAGCGGCTTTTGTGGGTGCCTGGTGTTCGGCCAGTGTCAAACCATGCCACACACCTACTGAACGTTTTGGTATTATGACTGCTCTTTCAGCCTCTTTCCTAACCTCATCCCCTCCCCAGTCCCCACCAAAATTAATCAGATATTCTTTAATGGAGAAATTTTCACACATAAAAGAATAATGCCATTTTGAGGCCAGTCAAAACATTTGATTCATTTGAGAGGTCATTTAGTAGTAGTAGTAGTAGTAGTAGTAGTAGTAGTAGTAGTAGTAGTAGTAGTAGTAGTAGTAGTAGTATTGGTCACTTTCTGGTTTTGTCTTTTTCTAAGCTTAAATGTCATATGTGCCCAGGTTTGTCTCAGAACATTGATGCCAAATGGTTCTGAAACTGGAAATTGACTTGAGTCTGTCATTCCTACCAAAACCGGACTAATCTTTAAGGGTTGTTTTATTGTTGGTGTTGCAGTGTCATATTCAAAAAAATCACATTATAATAATATTTTCTAAAATTTTCACTCTATTTAGCATGGAACAGCAACAGCTACAGGTATGAGAAGATCTGCTGAGAAGTATTGCTGAATTATTATCTATATGGCTAACGTAAAAGATAAAAATGGAATTAATGATTCACAGTTTTATGTCATTGATTTAAATTTTACATGGAGGTCAGCCTGAGTAATAGAAGCAGCGCAATTATTTTCCCCTTTTCCAGCTGGCATACTCATTTGGGGAAGTCTTCATCCATTTTTGTTTAGATTTAGTGACAAATACCACAAGAGAAGGGTTTCTGTCTTAAAATGTTAATTTCTGGCTAGGATATTAATTCTCTTATATGCAAATTTTGTAAAATGTTCTTCTGATATACCAAAGAATTTGTCTCTGTGATTAAAGGAATGCAGATGGACTTCTGTCACAGCCATCAGGTACTGTACTTTGATATCAATATTTATGCCCATCTTACTCTGCAGTGCTAGTTTAGTTGAAATACCACTTTGGTGTTAACTACTTTGGTGTGTCGGTTAAGTAACAAATTGCAGGCAGATGTTTCTGTTAGAGGCTGTCATAGAATGAGAATGTTCCCTGGGCAGTACTGTGCAATGCAACTGTGAGCTCTGCAATTATTCTATTTGAAAACATGAGGTTCACAATAGTACAAAAAAACACCTTGTTTCAGATGAAGCTATTTATCACCTTTTCTCTGTCCGTTCCTCACACGTTAGAGCAGCAAGAGGACAATACTCAAAGGAAAAGGATCATGACCACAGTAATAATGATTAGAAGCTAGATAAAATACGGAACTTCCATTATCTGAAAAAGTCCAACATTTCAAAATATTTTAGTTTTGATCTGAGACAATCTCACAAACAAATAAAAACCTTCAAAGATATTGACAATGGAAAATAAATATTAAAATAATTTCAGAAAATCAGAATATTCTATGATTTTTCCAAAATTAAACAGTGCACACATCTCATTCAGAAGTGGGAGCATTCTTGTGAATTCCCCAGAATTAGGACTAGCACAATGAACATGTGTAACAGGATGCCTTGAAGATATTTCCAGGTTCTTTAAAGCTTGAATATAGATTTCCCAAGGCTGCTGTGTTCTTGGTTGCATAATGTTCTGCAACTTCTGACTGTGCTCAGATACTTGAGATTGGCTGTTCCATCTGTTGAGTGCCCAGCTGCTGGATTCTGAGGTGATCTGTCTCGTGCAGCTTACTAGGAAGCAGCATTTGTGATTCATCAGAGGTTGATAGAAAGCAAAATATTTCTGCACCACTTTAACAGGGAAGTGTTCCTCGAATGAAATATTACCATGTTTGAAAATTTCTTACTAGCTCTCTTCATGTAGTAGGAAGTTCTCAGTCCAAGAAACTGAGTAAAGGAAAAAAATTAAATAAGCATGATCCACTTTGGGTATTTCTTAGTAGCAGAACACTAAATGTCGCCACTGTTTATTTGTTTGTGGCTTTTTTGTTATTCTGGACACAAAGTAAAATGCATTGCATTGAACAAGCAAGTCCTTGTGTAGGCAAGAAGTTACGTATTGAACAGAAAGTAAGAAGAAAAATCAGAAAAATATCAGAAAAAGTTCTTATATTCATGAAAAAAAATCAGCCTTTTCATTGTATTCATCCTAATCTATATTCAAGGTGAGATGACCTGGTCACCAGTATATCCCACAAGAATGACAAGCAGTTTTATATAGCATATTTTGGAAAAGAAACATTATTCCAATATTGATAATATACATGTCTGGAACAAATGAATGCTTTGATTAGTTGCTCCAGATAATATGTAAAATAGGTACATTTTTGTTTCCATGAGAGTAAAGTTGGGTGATTCCTTTTTATCTTACCCAAAAGAATACATAGAGAAAATCAAACTCAGTAATATTTACACATTAACTGGATCCTAATTCTCTCAGTTGATGAAATATCCATATATTTTATGACTCCAGAAAAGATCTTAATGAAGCTAGCCCAATTAACTAGTTAAACATCAGTGGATTAATCATGGGTTAATGGAAGATTACAGAGATAAGTTACTGCACTTGTCTATTTTCACAGATTTTCATTTTATTTGAGGCAAGAGCACCTGACTCATGTTCTAATTTATGTAGAATGTTTCTTCTCACACTTTCTACAACCCTTTAATTATTTTTATGTTCCCTCTTTTTTGGGACTTCCATATTTTCCCTGCAACCTTTTCTTAAAGGAAATATCATGTGGTCATAATATGACAGTAACAGTCTCACCACTCCTGTATCTGGATTTCCAGTTGTGTATCTCTTTTTAGTAAACCAAAGTGCAATTCATTCAGTCATTTTGCTACAGGATGTCATTGAGTTATTATGTTAATAGCAAATACTTAATTCCTTAATGATACAGTATCTGGTTAACAGACTTTTGTAAAATATAATATCTAAAATAGATATACTTTAAATTATCAATATTATCCATAGATCTATATTATTTAAAAAAATACATCCCCTCTTGTTTGAAAAAATGTGTTTTAAAATAAAATATTTCTTGACTGAGATTAACTAGAATTCTGTCTTTTAATTCTTTATTTATTGATTCTGAAATGATTTTTGATTAATTTACTTCTGACTGGAATCAGACTAATCAATTAACACTCCATTTCCTCATCTGGAATGGTGACAAAAAAAATAATCAGTGTTTTCAGACTTCTACAGTTTAATTGTAACTGTAATAAATAAGTAAAATTCAAATTAGGAGGGCAGATACTTCCTCAGCAACCAATTTAGTGTTACTGGAAACATCTTATGCACCTGTAAGATGCTTATTTCTTTGTAATGTTGTCTAATATCTTTCTCAGCTGCTAGTGAATTAAGAATCTTTCCTTTAATCCTACGTGACCCATGTATCTTATCTGGCTTTCTTTTAAAGACAGAACAAAAGTATTAATTGAATAAATGTTCCTTTTCTACACTATTAATAATTTAACAATCCATGTCTAGTTAAAAGGCCGTTTCATTGCCGTGATTCATTTCTTTTTCAGTGCATTAGAATTCCTCACTCTTAGCTGTGCTGCAGATGGTTTTTTTTTGTTGTTGTTGTTAGCTTTCCTATGGTCCAGGTGGTTTTATTTCAGGTGGGTTTTGTGTTGCAATATATTAACACAAAATTTGCAGAGGAAAGTCATACCTTACAATTACATAATACCTGTTGTGCTTTTGTTGGAGAAACAAGCACACATCGGGGAAATCTGACTGATATTGTCAACAAACCATCTCAAAGCCTCCAACATAAATAAAACATCCACTGAATAAGAACAAAAGTTGCTACACATGTAGATGTGTAGACAGCAGAAAATGGAAACTGGAGTAAGCAGTAAAATTTCACAGTGCAATAAATTGGAGTAAGCAGTAAATTTTCTCTCTCTACAACTCCCTGAGCAGAGGTTGTAGCCAGGTGGGGGTCGGTTTCTTCTCCCAGACAACCAGCAATAGGATGAGAGGACAGAGTCTTAAGCTGTGCCAGGGGTAGGATAGACATTAGAAAGAAATTCTTTACAGAAAGAGTGGTTGCCCAGGAAGATGGTGGAGTCACCATCCCTGGATGTGTTTAAAAAAAGACTGGGTGTAGCACAGTGCCATGGTTTAGTTGATAAGGTGGTGTTAGGTCATAGGTTGGACTTGATGATCTCCAAGGTCTTTTCCAACCTGGTTAAATTTGTGATTCTGTAAAATTACTGAAAAAGCCCTTCAGGAATCTGTGCTATTATCGATAATTTCCAGCATATTTGTAAATGAGCCATTCCTTGGGAAATGTGACAGTGTTTACTGATACTAAAGTATTCAGAAAGCCTGACCATCAAAAAAGTAGGAAAGAGCCATATAAGACTGCATGGTCATTGCAATGGCAGGTGAAACTCAGTACAGATAGGTCTGATATTCAGCAAAATATATGGGGAAAATAATACAGATTTTACAGAGAAAGGAGATTGAATTTATTACTATTTTGAATGTTGTCTCTGAATTAAAATCAATTGTTCTGTTAAGAATGTCATCCTGTTGCTCAAAATCCAGTGAAAGCTTTGAGGGCCTTAGATTCAAAACCAGTGAGAGGAACTGTTTCTTAACCTGTGGTTATCTGCAAAACACTCTGACACAAGAAAAATGGTAAGAGTTTAAATGTATTCAGAAGTGAAGATGTTCTAGACAATGCCATTCATGCCAATGCTGTTGTTGATATTTGATCACAGAACTCACAAAACCAGCAGGAAGAGGGTATTGGATAAAGAGGAGGACGCAAGTCTGTTCTTGCAGCATCTGGAGAAGGTTCTTGTTTTACTGTAGAGTTACTCTTGAAGTGGTCATTCAGGAGCCTGGAATAATGTAACCAAACATGGCTATTTGCAAAATGGACTGGCAGCACCTTCATAACATGGCAAAGATTTTTCCATGTGAAGATACTGAGGAGTCTGCAAATGGTTTCAAAGTCATAATGAATTTGATGAGAACTATGGTGTTGCTAAATACGCTGTAAACTGATTTTGATTGTAGGGCATCCAGTTTCAAGGCAGTCCCATATTTGGTGAATAAAAGGGCAGCTTCTGATGGGTACTTAAGGGCATTTCTAGCCTTGTCAGTCATTGCATCAGCTTTATGCTTCAGCCTCTTGGTCTTTTCTAAGTAGTATTCCTTTGAATACTGTTTTTCAGAATTGATTAGAGGCCTCCTTTACTTGAAGGTAGCATTTAATAAAGAAAGCACTGGGCAATGCTTTGTGACATCTCCTGTAGATCCTTTGACGCCCTTTGACAGTTCTGTGTGATTTCTTTTCACTTTCCTCTGTGTGGTGAGCAAAGGTTCCTTGTGGTTTTTCTTGTTCCTGGCAATGTTATCCATGAGAGGAAGCTTGTCAGTCTCAGTTATGTGTCTCTTTTTGGGCCATCTTGGTTGACTTCAGTACAGACTGCAATAAACATATGTGACAGTGGCAGGAGCAGCAGATCTTTTTTTTGGGTTTCAAATGAAGTTTTTGATGCTTGCAGTTTATTGAAGTCTGTTAGCTGAAGACTCTAATGATTTTGATTCTTTTCCCGATCTCCTCTCCTCTCCTCAAATCTGGTAGCCTTATAAACCACCTATCAATACTTGCTAGAAAATAAAATCAAATCCACATTATGCCTGCTGCTTCCTGGTTTTATCTTAGCCATGTGAGCTTTGCAGGGCTCAAGTTTAATCAATCTATTCTTCCTGTTCTGAATACTTTCACTTTGCCAGCAATACAGTGATGACTCACAAGAACTAATTTTGTTAGTTCCCTCAAATGGAGTTCATGTGTTGGTTTTGTTTTTTTTGAATCTAGCAAATTGACTGTTTGTATTTGATAATAAAATGAGACACACATGCTTGTCAATTCCTACCCCAGTGAAGGAGTAGAAGAGCTTGCATACCAATTTTTCAAGTATTTTGGATTTTAAATGTGTGGGACTGTCATTGTGTGTGTCCTGATTCTTCTGTAATATGTGGAAAAACGTTGTCTACTCAAGGAAGGAGGATTTTGTTGTTGTTGCTCCCTGGGTAGCCTTGTTGCATTTACTTTGTGTTGAAACACTGATCAAGAACTGTTTAGTGGAGTGATACCAGTGATCCTGTGATGACCATAGGCAAAGGTAGACCACCTGAGAGGAAGAATGTCTGCAGCAAGGCTGTTACCAATAGAAAATGCAGATTCAGAGTTCCTTGGTGAGAAAACCAGGAGGTAGCAGCAAACCACCAGCAAGAGTTGCAGCAAATGTACCTACAGGTGCAGTTAAAGGTGGCAGCAACAGACCCAGTAGAAGCTTTGAGAACTTGTGAGCACTTGCAAGAACTTACAGCACAGTAAGAGCAATTGCTACAGGAGAAATATTAAAAAGAAGAGGCTACAGAAGTAAGGTAAAGGATTGAAAGCTGTTGCTCTGATCAGCAGACCACAATAAAATAGCAAACGAGCACACAGGGTAAGTACAATGATGTTGAAACTCACAGGGAATTGTTGTCTCCTAATAAAATCATCCTGAAGGTAGACTGGAAGAATTTGTAGAGCTTTCAAGTGGCTAAATCTGATCCAGACACGTTTAGGTTGTCAAACTGTCCAGTTTGTGGAAGACAGTTTGGAAAATCCCAGATCTGCTGCAGGAATTCATGCAGAGAATGTAAGGTCACATGTCAAATGTGGTCTAGCACTGACGAAAAGCAAAGGCTAGATCTTACTAGTTACTTGATCTGAACATGAAAAGCATTCTCAGGAGCTATTACAACATCCATGGACCAACTCTGTATTTTACTTCTTTAAGAGAGATTAATTTGTTGATCTTCATGGAATTCTGTGGCATATTGTAAAGGATGGCTATAATATACAAGGCCTGGATCTTTTATGGTTAGAAAGTTGTTGATGCCTTAACTGGCATCTGATTTTCAGGAATGAGGCACAGTAATAGTCATGAAGATTCTGTCCTTGGGATAAGAGAAAAGATAAACAGTTGCCTCCGAAGTTTTCAGAGACATTTATTTTGTGATAAAAGACATGCATGTTTTTGGACACTTCTTACAGGTACTTGCAGAACTTCTGAATATAGAAAGCCTACAGCATAGAGTAAAACAATAGCAAAAGACAGGTGTTAAGAACATTAAAAATTTAGATCTGGAATAGATTAGACGAACCATATTAGTTATGAAGTGTGACAGGAGATATGACTGTGTATTGACCATGCCACAATCATCTTTTGTGTATGTTGGAACTTTTGGATGTCTTTATCTCAGATGAAGTATCAGCAGGCTAACTTGGGGTTTGTCTTTTGCATGGACTGCAACAATGTTGACAGCAAATAACAACTGAGAAATGAGTTGTGAGGTTGATCGTCTTTCTTAGGTGCCTCTTTTCTGTTAGCATTCATTTAATTCATTCATTCAAGTCTCGTTGTAAGAGTTTATTGCTAAAAAACATGGATACCTTTTCCCCACCCACCCTTGTTGTCAGGGCCCTGAGTGCCAACAGCAACCCCTTCGTTCCTTTCCCCTCTCCGAGATGTTTGACCACGCATGGTCAAGGATATCTCTGATACAGTGCAGCTGTGTGACCTGGTATCAGATTGCTGCAAAAGGATTTGTGAAAGAGCTGTGAGAAGCTGTGTTGGAGGCCTCAGCTGGCTCAGGAGCTGAATTCCAGTTCAGGCCCTTGTCCCTGGTCTTTATCAGACCCTTACCTATTTACTATACCAAAGGATACTTCTAGTAAGTAGATAAACAGCTCTAAAACATGTATGTGTATCACATCCAGCACATCTCATTTTGAGTTTATATCTGTTATGCTTTAAAGTAGAACCTTTACTAAAACCATAAACAGATTTTTCAATAAATCAATAACACTGAGAATTCAATAGATGGGAATTAAACACTGGAAATTACTAAATGGCACCCACCCACCTCTGTCATTTCAAAAAGTTCTGCTTTTTTGGCCCTTGAGAGTAGGAAAAGTTAAGTTTTTATTGTGTCTTATTTGAGAACCTCACACCTTTTCCAAAAGCATAGACACTTAGCCAGAAGATTTTGTTCCTTCGTTAAACCTTATGTAAGATAGTAGTGCCCACCACATTATGAAGTGTTATAAAGTGGAACCACACAGTTAATAGTACAGTATTGGAAAAAAGGCTCAGAGTCTTGGAATAAAAGCTGGTGCCAACAGGTGTGGGGGAGTCACGGCTCATTCTCTGGCAGTTGTGACTAATAGATGTGAAGTGAGACCGAGGATTAGGAACAGTGATGCAATTAATGCAGGCAGCAGAGATATTGAAGAACTTGATACTGAAGACATCTTGCAAGCCATAAAGACCTAAGATAAGTTGAAGCACTTCATTTTTGTTTTTGGTTAAAGGTAGATATATGCTTTAATATCAGGTTAAGAAGAAAAAGGATACAGTCATTCCAGACCTAGCTTTCATCAAATTTTTGCATGTTTATCAAGATCCAGCAATAACCTCAGGAAATCAATCACCCCTATTCTTAAATTTAATCTCAAAACTGGGAGAGAGTTGCACATAGAGGTGCCAGGAGAGCAGGTGAAAGCAATGTGGCTAGATACCAAAATTTCTATGATCTCTTCTCCCCCGTAGTACTACCAACACCAAAGTCAAATCTTATTCTTAGACTTATCAGCCTACAATAACCTAGAACTTAACTGTAAGATCTAAGATCTTGCCAGTTCCAGCCCAAGTCCCAGTTTACCAAGTAGCATTCCTTGATAATATAATGAATTTTTCCATAACCACAATCTCTTCCTTTGTCTTAACTGCACTGTAGCAGGCTGGGGTAGCCACAGAGCTCTCTTCTAGAAGGTACTCTAGAGACTCCTTTCTATGGAACACACTAATGTTAACAAGTTTAAAAATAAGAAGGTTTATAGTAGCAATGACTACGGAGTTAGGATAATGGCTTTTGGCTTTATCTTTTCTGAGAAATTTGTAGGACCAGACAAATTATAGCTGAGTTTGGTGTGAATGAGAAGTTTAGTTCTGCAAGGGAAGGCAGTATAGTTCTCTGTGTAAGGTAAAGTCTGGGGCTGGTTTTATGATATGGGGTAGTACTAAGAACAACAGGGACTGAAGTCTTCTAAGATGTAATTTGAAGAGGCTGAATGAAGGTGAATGTTGTGAATTCTTTTGAGTCTGTATGATGACTGTGTTGGAGAATTTACTGTTCTAATGAGGTTTAGGAATAGAAATAGGTGAGAGGATCAGAGAAAGAAATTAAGCCTATTGTGAAACTGAGCAGAGCACACAGGACCAAGAGGTTTTGTAAAGGAGTTTATGGGTCCTTAAATGTAGGAAATGTAGGTTCTGTGCAAGAGGTGCTGAAAATTTTTGGGAATTTTGTTGGTTTAATTCTTTCAGAATTAGGGTGATCCCACAAGTGGCCTGGATAAACTTTTTTATTTCTTGTTCAAATGTATATCACATACATTTAGGATGAGTGTATGATTGTAAGGGAGTACAACAGGTCATCAGCAGCTGAAAAAAAGTTAATTAGCCCAGTCTCTATAGACTAAAACAGCTGGTATTTAAAGAAAACAGTGTTTAAGGCTAGAGTAAGGGTGAATGTCTCAGGAACTAGAAGGTATGATACCCAAAATCTATGTTTATACTGGAACTACAAGTTTCACAGATCTGAAATAAATGTTTAGCAATAGGGGTGAGTGAGTTTTCTTTAGGTTTGAAGCATATTTACATTGTATATCTTATTTAAAGCAATAATTCTGCTTGTTTCATGGTGCTATAAAGGAAATGCTCTAGAGCTAAACTGGTAACAGTATAGATCAGGATCTTCTAAAATGAGATGAGGGATGGCCTTGGAAAGCCTGTCTAATCCTGATGTGGGCACTGATTATTGGTAAAAGGTTATTTATTACAGTTAGGATTTTTAAAGACAGGAGGTCAACTAAAAGAAATTTGTTTCTACAAATTTTGGATCTTGTTTTCTGCCTTTGTGCTTCTTCCAAAAATAGTCTTAGCAATTTAACCCTTTCTGTCCCTGACTCTGTGAGCCTTAGGGGTTACACATAGCCCACATTTTCAGTACGTCTTGGTCTGAATCTCTGAACTGAAATGAAATATAAACCAAACAATAGACTTGTTGGCCAGGCCCATCTCATTCTGACATGTTTGACTCTGCTACACATATCATCCTAGGCCTGTAAATCACACATAGCAAACAGAAGAATTTAGTTCCTGCTTTCAAAGTTAAACTGCTACACAAAATATAAATTTTATTTGTATTCTACAGTTGTGCACTATACTATATTGTGTATGTGACCCACTTCAAACCTCTGATATTGTTCATTCTAGAGTGCAGAGCTGCAGGAACCTGAAAAGAATCTTTTTCACTTCTTCATGTTCTCAACATTAAATCAAGGCTTTCTTCAGATAAACTTAATTCATACTTGTCATATGTGGCATTGGTGGTAAACCCTTCACATGCTGGTAAATTCTGCTCATATTCTCAGAGCTAAATTTTTTCCTTTTGATAACTGAACCCAGAATGCAATAACATCTAGACAATTAACCAAAACCAATTTGCTTCTCTAGCACCAAGTCTTTCACAGCCCATTGTGCTTTTCAAGTGCTGCCAATAACACTATGGTACTTCATCCCTCCTGGGGTGAACAACTTTTCTTAAACCAGCAGTTCACATCTGCCTCCAAAGTATGCAAAAGCCATTGTCTGTTTATATATCCCTGGATTAGCTCCCTAGGCACTGAAGAATCCAGAAATTAACCTAGATCTTCAGCCTTCTCTTCTGAGATGTTAAATCTATTTCTAAACCAGCCTTAGCCTTACTAAGAGGTTGAATTCCCTTCCCTAATTCATTTAGTACTATTTTCTCATGTTCTCTGGTATCTGTGTTCAGAATCCAAAAATAAAACTAGATCTTCAGTCCAACTATAACTGTAACTCCAAATTTAGGCAGGCAAATATCTCAAAAAGATAAGGAACTAGCTAGAATTATTATTGGCCTTCACTGTTGTACCAACATTATGGGCCTTGCAAATGCAATTAAATTAGCTTTTCAGATTCTTCTCCCTAGGACCTGGAAATGTGTAATAATAAAGATTTTTCATGTCCAATGAAAAGCTTATTTTAAATGTAATTTAAGCATTTTTGGTGCTTGCATAAACCTCTGCTGGTACCAAACGTGGCGTCAGTGTCAGGAGCTTGCCAGTGCTACTCCAGGGAGCACAGCGCTAAGTCTCATTTCTGTTCTCAGCCACAGGGCTTGCCTGAAATCTGACTTATGGTAAGTTTACTTCTGAAGTGCATTGTGAGGTTCCCTCCCAGCTGGAGTCTATTTAAGAAAAAAAATGTGTGAAGCAGGGGTTATCTTATACTTACATCCTTATCATAGATGTGTATATATCCTCATTACAAAATACACTAATCTCTTTTTCCTAGTAATAAGACTGTTTTAAAATATTCCATGTTCTGAAGTCAAAACTTCTCACATGCATTAAATAATAGACTTTGCCTGCCCAATTCACTGTTTAAACAAGTGTGCTGCTCACCTTTAGAATAAAAATGCAGTACTCAGTTGCCTAACTTAATTAAAATTGTGTTATGCTTTCTGTATCAGAGTTAAGTTTTTTATCTTTTAACAGATGCTTCCTTGTATTTTCTATTCATGAGTGAGTTATTAAATAAAATAACATGCCCAAGAGACTTCAGAATACAGAATTGATGCTTACTAAAAATACTTACATTCTTTTGCTTGCTTATTAAAGAAACAAAAAAAAAAGTAACACTAATCTCTGAATTATTGGACAAAATAAAGATGTGGGTGTGACTTTCTCTTTTTCCTGTGTGAACTTTGTGTAAATGCTTACTACATAAAATGTCAAGATGAAATTCTACCTTTCACTTCACTATGGTAGAGTATATATAAATACATTCTGTGCTATGATAAAATACCGAGTTATAAAATACTTCCTTCATTACCTTAGACTGTGTAACTAAACCAATTTTGGATTTATTATCTGACAGATCAAAACACTCATTGTTTTTGAATAACTGAGAACTAGACCTTTAGATTCTGAGATCTTTATATTGCCAATATATGTTACATATATTAAAATGACTTACTGGTGTGTTGAACTAAATCCAAAATTGCTTGTAGATCTTATGAAATATTGCAAGACTTTATTAACATTTAATTTTTTTTTGTTTGTTTTTTTAGTGTTTCTCCAACTGCCTTCCCTAAAAATTACCCTCAACAGCAGAACACAATTCTAAGAATGACCTATTTAATATATTAATTTAGTCCTAGCAAACTAACAGGTGTTGACAAGAAAATCTTCTCAAGACTGCATTTCCACCCACAATTTCAGTGTCAATAAACAAATAAATGTTAGTAAAAACATCTGTTAAGTCTGCACTTAAAAATAGTTGCATGTCATTTTATGCTTTGTTTTCAACAAAATAAATTTAGGAAAAACATTATCATTATATGAATATAAAGAATTAAACTGAGAGAGCACAGGAAACCCTAATGTAGCTGTTTCCAAGTTTTTGATTGTTTGACTTTGAAACTAAAGTAGAGTTATTTTTTTCTGTAGCTCTTTTAGGTATCTGAAAATAAGCTATTTATTTGTATTAGAGCTTTCTGAATGTTTAAGTAGAGCCAATATATTTCATCTTGGGGAGATATGAGTTCTGTTTTAATATTTACTTTATACCCCTAAAGAGTGGGTGTTTCTTTATGTCTCTTTGCCTCTGAGCAAAAAAAAAAAAGCCTCTTGTGTTTTTTTAATGAAAATGAGTTGAAATAATTAAAATAATCACATTCTAAGTGTGCAGAGCTCTCTTCTAGCAGTAACAGCTATCATAATTAGTTGTTACGTGTAAAATACTTGTATTAGTTCTAGCAACTGCCCAATTTCTATGTAGACAATTTTACTTCTCAGATTGACCCTATCAACTTTTTTGTATTAAAATTCACATCTGCCCCCAGTTTCACATTCAGTAGCATGGTGCAAAACTTTTTCATTTTAGCTATTTTTAAATATTTTCATGCATTCATATATTTCTTCATTTAGAAAGACAAAATTTAACAGCTTAAATGCTTAATTGACATGTATTTTTCCCTGCACTTTTGCCATTTTGTACGTGCTTAAAACATTTAGATGAATGTAGAGAACTCTGAGCCTAAACCTTTACTTTTGTTCCATTGTGTGGCTTAGGTAGATGCTGTGCTTGTGCAAGGTGCCCTGTACAAACTGAAGCCTTTGCAAACATGAGCACAATTTTGTGCCAAGCTTAACCAAGCTCAGTCCAATCTTTCTTCCCCTCTGTATAATGGCACATAGTTACAGCTTCCATCAAGAAAGCAGAGAACCTGAATTGTATGCCATGGGCAATTCAAGGGAAATCATGTGGTCCAGGAGATTACATTTCCATGACAATATTATTTTAAGGCTGCTTTGGGTAGTGTTGACCAGGCATTCTGCATCCTTACAGAAGCTGTTTTTCCATTCTAGAAATGGTTCAAGATTAAGAGAGTGAGAGAGAGACCAGAGGATGCACTGTGCTTTCATAGTTTAGTGACCAGGCATCTCTTCTGAGAAGACAACTCCTTTGTAATTCTGCTCCTTGTTCACCATCTAAATTCTATATTAGATAGTTACCAGCTCAATAAACAACCCTCCTCATTTAGAGAAGATTGTCCTAGCTGCCTGGTATCAATGTTATATCTTTACTTCTTGGATTAAATATTTATTGTTTCAGAAATTAGAAATCATGGATGATTTTTAAATCCTTCAAGGTAGGAAAAAATCTACAGGAGATATGAAGAGTGTCCTTTCCTCTTGCAAAATGGCAACTCTTAGAGAACTGCCTGAGTCACTCTAAGGTGTGTGTGTTTCCTTAGAAGGTCCATCCAAACTGAGGAGCAAAGTCCACATTTCACAAGTGATGTGCATGCAAGTCTGCAGTAATCAGGAAAAGACAGAGAGATCACAATCTTAGTATTTCTCTAGAATAAGACATTAAATCCCTCATCTCTTTGTTGGGGTGGAAATAAGCACAGCAGGGACAATTTAGACTATGGAGATGTTCATAAAACACTTTCCTCATAGCTTATCTAGCAGCTCAAAGGAGGTGATCTTGCCTCTACCCAGCCTTAGTAAGGCTCCATCTGGAGTATCCAGTTCTGGGCTCCACAGAACAAGAAGGCCAAGAAGTCCCTGAAGCAAGTCCAGCGGAAGCCTGTGAAGAGGATTAAAGGACTGGAACATCTTTCTTACAAAGAACAGTTGGGCTTGAGTTGAGAAAGCTGAGAGGGGACCTTGTCAATGTCTGTCAGTATGTGAAAGGAGGTGTCAGAGGATGGATGTGGGCTCTTATCCATGGTGCCAAGCAATAAAACGGAAAAACCTCATGGATAAAGGCAATTTAACAAACTTGAAAACAAGTTGGGCACAGAAGCAGAGGAAAACAAAAGCTTTATTCTCTTCTTCTTATCAGCCACTTCCTGGGAAGCAGGCCTTGAGTATGTGTAGCAGTTGCTCTGGAAGACAAGCATTGTAATAATGAATGCTTTTGCATCTGAGTTGACATCATATGGTATGAAATGTCCCTTTGGACAGTTTGGGTCTGCTGTCCTGGTTGTGTCTCCTCCCAAGGGGGGGATGGATCTAGCCCACCTGGAGAGACAGTACTGATTCTGTGCCAGCACTACTCAGCAGTAGCCAAAGCACTGGTGTGTAATCAACACCTTTCTAGATACCAATACCAAGCACAGCACTGTGAGGGCTGCTGTAGTGAAAATGAGCTCCAGCTTGTCAGATCCAGTACACTGATAAAGAATGAACTTCATCTAAAAAGAGCTGCCTCAAAATATGGACTAATCTGCAAAAGCTCCTTTTTTTTATAGATGTGATCTCTGTCTTTAAAACTGAACTTTGTGTGTCTTTAGACATTTGACAGTGTTAATGGGATGAGGTAATTTTGATTAAGGATTCTAGTTTAAATCTGAAGAAAGGTCCTTGTGACTTAAACCTTTTCTATTGTGTCAGTTATAGTCCTCCAAACTTTAAAAGGATGCTGTCTCTAAGGACATCTGCTCTTTCCCACTATCTCTTTTTTCCACCCAACTTAACAACACTCATACAGCTCATCCTTTGCTGTAGCCACAGAGAAGTCATTCAAAACTTCAGAGAACAAAAGAAGCTAGATCAGAGTCTAAGAAGTAGCAACAGTTCAGTTTAGCACCACTTCATTGATATATCTTCAAAACAACAGTATTGTGGATGAGACAAAGTTACAAAGTACATATGAATCATCAGAATGAGTGCTTTCTTTTAATGAGCATTGTAGAGGCCTAGAGACTGCACATGGTCCTCTAATTCCTCCTGCTTGTTCCCCGTGCTATGTGAATTAGTGTACTGCTCATGGTTGTGCTGATTTCCCAGAAGTGTGACATCTTCTCCCATAATGCAGCCCTCTCATAATTCCCTTATTTATGGCATCATAAATAGTGTCTTCAGCCCTGTTTCTTCAGCCCTGAATCTCACCATCATGATTACCGTAATGATTTTGATTTGATTACTGTATCTCTCCTGACCACATTACCCTGCATCCTTTGCTTGCCACCCATCTTTGATTTCCTCATCTGATGGTTGATCATTACCTCCTTTCTCTATCTTTCCCAGCTGAAAGCTCTCTTCAGCAGGTTAGCAAGCCAGCTGGCAAAGACACTTTTGTCCCACTTGCTCAGGGGGTTCTCTATCTTCCTAGCAGTCCTCAAATCCTCAAAAAAAGTCATGAAAGCTTAATTCCTGATGGTGATACCAGGTCTGCAAACAGTTGTTTACCCACAGGATCCTTCCAATCATCCTTGAGCTCTTCCCTCTCACCCAGGAGGATTTACAGAGGAAGAACTCTGGGCCATCATGCCCTTGACCATTGCCACAAGAGTCTTGCAGTCATGCTTGGCATACTCTGGGTCTTCCCTGGTAATGTGTTTATTGACCAGCATGTCCATACCAGTGGAGCAATCAGGGGAACAGTCTGAGGGCTGGACAAGCAGTGACAGCCTCCTGACAACATCCTTCCTAGGTCCCAGGCCCCATCATACAGTGGGCAGTGCAGTTACAAAAAAAATCATCTTAATTTTTACTGCAGAGCCTCACTTCTCTGGGCACACTGTATCCATGCTGAGCTGTAGGCAGGCTGTATCCATAGTGATAGAAAATCGTTCAGGTGTCTAGAAGATATGTAATCCTCAAAGGCATACTTTAAAGAATCTCTTCTAGTCAAGGAAGTGGCTTTTGCCGGTCTGAAGAGGGTGTCTGTGCTCAGAGCTGCTGGTTCCATGTTCTCCAGAGACGCTCTACAGAGTTCTCACATGGGGGCCCAGGCAGCCGTGACAACTGAGGGGCTCTGTGAGGGGAGGCCAGGGCTGCCCCAGCCGGACACAGCTGGTTCCAGCCGGTTCCAGCCGGACACAGCCGGTTCCAGCCAGACACAGCCCGTTCCAGCCAGACACAGCCGGACACAGCCGGACACAGCCTCTTCCAGCCAGTTCCAGCCAGTTCCAGCCAGACACAGCCAGTTCCAGCCAGACACAGCCAGTTCCAGCCAGACACAGCCAGTTCCAGCCGGACACAGCCTCTTCCAGCCGGACACAGCCGGACACAGCCAGACACAGCCGGGTCCAGCCAGTTCCAGCCGGTTCCAGCCAGTTCCAGCCAGACACAGCCGGTTCCAGCCAGACACAGCCAGTTCCAGCCAGACACAGCCTCTTCCAGCCGGACACAGCCGGTTCCAGCCAGACACAGCCGGTTCCAGCCAGTTCCAGCCGGTTCCAGCCAGACACAGCCCGTTCCAGCCGGACACAGCCGGTTCCAGCTGGACACAGCCGGTTCCAGCCGGACACAGCCGGTTCCAGCCGGACACAGCCAGTTCCAGCCAGACACAGCCAGTTCCAGACGGACACAGCCGGACACAGCCGGACACAGCCGGACACAGCCTCTTCCAGCCAGTTCCAGCCAGTTCCAGCCAGACACAGCCGGACACAGCCAGTTCCAGCCGGACACAGCCTCTTCCAGCCGGACACAGCCGGTTCCAGCCAGACACAGCCGGTTCCAGCCAGTTCCAGCCGGTTCCAGCCAGACACAGCCGGTTCCAGCCAGACACAGCCGGTTCCAGCCAGTTCCAGCCGGTTCCAGCCAGACACAGCCCGTTCCAGCCGGACACAGCCGGTTCCAGCCGGACACAGCCGGTTCCAGCCGGACACAGCTGGTTCCAGCCAGACACAGCCGGTTCCAGCCAGTTCCAGCCGGACACAGCCGGTTCCAGCCAGACACAGCCGGTTCCAGCCAGACACAGCCAGTTCCAGCCAGACACAGCCTCTTCCAGCCGGACACAGCCGGTTCCAGCCAGACACAGCCGGTTCCAGCCAGTTCCAGCCGGTTCCAGCCAGACACAGCCCGTTCCAGCCGGACACAGCCGGTTCCAGCCGGACACAGCCAGTTCCAGCCAGACACAGCCAGTTCCAGACGGACACAGCCAGACACAGCCGGACACAGCCGGACACAGCCTCTTCCAGCCAGTTCCAGCCAGTTCCAGCCAGACACAGCCGGACACAGCCAGTTCCAGCCGGACACAGCCTCTTCCAGCCGGACACAGCCGGTTCCAGCCAGACACAGCCGGTTCCAGCCAGTTCCAGCCGGTTCCAGCCAGACACAGCCGGTTCCAGCCAGACACAGCCGGTTCCAGCCAGTTCCAGCCGGTTCCAGCCAGTTCCAGCCGGTTCCAGCCAGACACAGCCCGTTCCAGCCGGACACAGCCGGTTCCAGCTGGACACAGCCGGTTCCAGCCGGACACAGCCGGTTCCAGCCGGACACAGCTGGTTCCAGCCAGTTCCAGCCGGACACAGCCGGTTCCAGCCAGACACAGCCGGTTCCAGCCAGACACAGCCAGTTCCAGCCATGTATGTTTAAAATTTCCAAATTCTTTTTCCTGCATGGTATCTAGCATATTCTAACAAAATTACAGAATTAATTCAGCTGGTATGCAGAATTTCATCCAGTCATTCTCGTGTTAAAATAAAGTTTTTTAATCATTCAATCTTGCTTGCTAATTAAATGTATTTTTTCACTTTCTCACAATTTTGACAGAGTTTGTTCCAATAGCTTAATTGTTTGTATACTAAAAAAATATACTACATACTGGAAGAAAATCTGTTTGGAAGTGCACAGATAAACAAACATTAAACCAATAATAAATAAACATGATATCACCAATACTTCATGTTATAATAGTCTGAAGGTCTTTGTTTTCTGAAGTGTCCTCTTTTTTCATATTAGGAAATGGTTGGAGGGTTCACAAAATTAATAGGTACAGTGACATTTTTCTGTTTTTACACAGGAAGTTTTAACATGAGAACAGTGAGAAACTTCTTCCACTGAGGCTTTCCTGCTTGAAAGAGGGACACAACAATTTGTAAGCTTTCCAAGATATAAACAATATATATATTTCAGGACATATGATCTTGGCAAATGACAATCTAATGGACAAAACCTTACCAAGTATAGACATATAGGACTATTTACCTTAAACTGAATGTGAATTCTATTCAAGTTTTATTGCTTTCAGCATGGTGGTTTTCTTGCCTTGTTTTCATGGTGTTTTCTGTTGCAAAAGAGTAACATGAATTGTGTATGTCAATGAGAAACCTCCACCTAATGCACTATTGTTCTGTTTATGTCTTTAAATGTCTTTGTACTATCTTCCTTATTTTTTGTCTCGCTGCCTGAAAAATCACAACATTTAAGATGTGCTCTTTGTCCCAGTAGAAGACAGTTCAGGGTTTGCACTGAAAACCAAGACTTCCAGCCTCTTTGTGATAGAAGCCAAGAATGTGTGCTTAGGAAATAGTATTCCTAAGTATGACCTGACATGGACATTGTTCATAGAAACTTCACAAGGCTCAGTATCCATACCATTATTTTCAATACTCTTAGAAGAACATTTCTTCCAAAAATAGGCCAAAAATTTGAACTCATTTTTATTTCTTTATTATCCAGAATTTCCTGTAGCAATGAGTTAGCATTGTGAGAAAACAGAATGTTTTTTAGAATACAAAGTGATCATCTGTGATCACTTTACTTCCAAGTATTCGTTTATGATTTTCCACTTCAGGAGTGGTACTAAAATGTTTAAAAGGCTATAGACATGCTCCTGACAAGAAAAAAATGTCAGCAAATGTATATCAACCTCAGTGATTATCACAGTTCTAATTCCTCTTATGGATTTATCCTTATGATAAATTATTAGGGAGCCAATAGAAACTCATGCATCTAAATCCCTTAGGATTTTTAAAGAGTATAATAAGCAATTTCATTTCCCGTGTTGAGACACTGTGTGGTATCTCCTTACATCCTCCATTATGGCACTTTACCCTTGTCAGAAAGGGATGGATAAAACAACACCTTCAGTCTTTGCAGTGTCTAAGGGCATTGTTCAGTTCATCTCATTAACATTCGTATAGTGGCTGATGAGGACTCAGGAAACTGAAAGTACTAATCCAGAGCTCACTGAAGTTAATGGAAAGATTTCCATTGGCTCCACGGGGTGCCATGTGGCTCATAGGCTCCAGAAAAGCAGGGAACTGACAGCCTTCTTAAGAACATTTCTTTTTATATGTTTATCATATGCTGAAGGCTTTTGCTGCAAGGCTAGAATGTCTGACATCTGCTCTTGGATGCTACCCTCAAAGATACTGCAGTGTAAATAATGGCATACTGTGAAGGGTGCTTACCTAATGGTAATATTGAAAATATAAAACTGTACTGAGACATCAGTGTAAAACATAATATGTAATTTCTCTAATTATTATTTTATCACAGAAGTCAGACTTTTAAGGGAAGACTATCTTTCCAATCTGTTCAGCTGTGTTATCTGTCAGCTGGAACGTTATAAGCACAGAATCAATCATCACAAGCACAACATAGCTGACATTGTAGTGTATACATGTAAATGATTTAGCAGATGCCAGAGCTGTAAATTTACCTTGAAGTTTATCAGAAATTTACAATGCCTCTAAATAAGGAAGTAGTGGGCAGGTAAAAGGTATAAGGAAGAACACTTTTACAGTAGTGTTCTTGCTTGTCCTATCTTGATGCAACTGAACCATCCTCTAGGGCTGGCTGTCTTTACTGCCACAATAGGAAAAAATACACATTTAGCATGTATCCCCAGCCCAGAGTCCAACACAGAACTCACAATGCTAGTCTTTGTCCTTCAGGAAGATGCTCAGTGAGGAGAGGAAGAGATCCATTCAGGTGTTAGTTGTGAGCCTGGCAGAAGAATTCCTAGACTAAACATTACAACTTAAGGATTTAGAGGTATGTGCTCACTTTTAGAATTTGAATAACTCTCTTTCTGTTCTTTCCAACATTTTTAACATCTTACTTCAGTTTCCTAGTAGAATATCCTGATTGACCAGCCACAAGACTGAGCAGATGCAACAACCTTATCCATTCTTCCAGCAGTTGTGCCAATGACGAGACAAAAGCAACAAATTATAGTATAAAAAAACCAGTAAGGGTATGTAATTACACATATCTACTACCCAGTGATAATGTCCCTTTTGCCTACTAGGATGCTGGTTTGCAACATTAAACAAAAAGTTTGCTTTTGACCTTTGTTGATAAATGGATAAAAAGAGGAATACAAAGTTACTTAAAATTGCAGATGGAGAGAAACCTCCCCAGGGAAAACGTGTTCTGCCAGCATCTTCTGGTAAGTAAAGGTAACTGCTAATCCCCAGTTGAAAGCAAGTTATGTAAGGATTTGAGGCATTTTTAACATTCCAGTATGTTTTCATGGTCGAATTTTTATTCACATTGCAAACCCGTGGCAAGACATCTCAGTTCATGTGCTGTCTGCAGGAACTGTGTTTGTTACCTGGCGTGCAACAAGCCAATAATTCACACTTATGTGAGACATTATTTATTTCAGAGTTGTGCAAGCCTGGGTGCTTGTGGAATTCCTCAAATCAAGTATGCCAACTATCAAAACTTTTTTTACTATTTATACATTTTATCAAACAAAGGAATTAGTGATCATTGGCTACAAATTACTTAGTTCTCTTATTAATTAGTATTCTGTCTTCTGTTGGTTAATGATTGTCTCGCCTCTCATGCTAATTAGTCCTGACACTCAGTGTTTCTCTTCTTTTGTGTCAGTGGCTTTCTGGTGTCAGTTGCCCCAGAGTCACTGGTTGCAGACCTCCCCTGCCAGAATTTCCTTTTACCCAGTTAGAGCTGATTTCAGCACAGTTGCTGGGTTGGGTTTTTTATTAGTTTCTGCCTCTTTTTGGAAGTTCTGCCAGATGTTTTTGTTGCCCATAAATGCTGCAGCCTGTGACAGGATCAAGTTTTAAAAGACTAAAATTGAGAAAATGTGAAGGAAAACCCAATTTCTTTTCTCTGTCATGTTAAGAATTTAGTCAAGCCCCTCAGGTTCCTCTGCAAGGAAACCCTGCTGCATTTGCTGGAAGAAAATGGGCAGATGTGTAAGGTGGTAAGTACAGCAGTAAAGTGGTGATGATGGTGGTAACATCATGATTGGGCGAGAGATAAAACTGTACAGCAGCTGGACTTCTCCATCATAGACTACAAAACAGGAAATATTCTAATAGTTATATATAGAGATTATTTTGTCCATTCAAACAAAATAAAGCTTTTTTTCAAGTGAGGAAATATTAATTATTGAGTAACCACACAGTGTTGTTTACTTTCTCAGTTTTCTTCAGGGGGCTTGAGACATAATATTTATAGCCTTTGTGGGAAGAAGTCACTAGAAATTCTACCTCCCAATGGTCAAAGGAAAAGATACATAATTGCAGTAGCACTTTCTTGGTTTAACCCCAGCTGGAAAACAGGCACCACACGGCTGATCACTCAGTCCGGCACCAGTGGGATGGAAAGAGAATTGGAAGAGTGAAAACTAGAAAACTCATGGGTTGAGATAAAGACAGTTTAACAGAGAAAGAAAAAGCTGCACACACAGGTTAAGCAAAATGAAGAACTAATGCATCACTTCCCGTCAGCCGGTGGGTGCTCAGCAATCCTGAGGAAAGCCAGGCTTCATCATGCATAATGGTGACTTGGGAAACATTATCACTCCAAGTGTACCCCCCTTCCTCCTTGTTTCCCCAGCTTTATATATTGAGCATGATGCTACATGGTGTGGGATATCCCTTTGGTCAGCTGGGGTCAGTTGTCCAGGTTGTGTCTCCTCCAGCTTTCCAAAAAATGGGAAATGCAGAAGTCTACAGGATCTGATGGCATATTCCTACAACTGTCAAGAGAACTGGCCAATGCCCGTGTTGGCCACTTTTAGTTATCTTTAAAGGGTCATGGTAACTGGGGCAGGCTCATTCCAACTGAAGGACAGCAAATAACACTCCTACCTTCAAGAAGGGCAAGAGGGAGTATCCACAGAATTACAGGACTGGTAGTTTCTCTTCAGTGCCTCAGAAGGTGAGGGAGTAAACATTCCCAAACATGTGAAGGACAGAAAAATTATTTGGAGTAGTCAACATGGATATTCAAAAGGGAAATAATGCCTTTGCAACCTCATAGTCTTCCAAAGTGAAATGACTGTGTCAGTAGATAAGGGGAGGGCAGTGACTGTTGCCTGTCTTGACTTTATGAGGATTTTGACACTATATCCATCAAATCCTAACAGAAACATTGATGAGACATAGGCTAAAGAAATAGACAGTGAGGAGGACTGAAAACTGCATTGCTGGACTCAAAGGGCTTGTAGTCAGCTGTTGCTGCTGGATACGAAATAAATCACATAAACACAGCTTGAGGTGTGGTGAAAGGAAGAGAGAGCTTTATTTCTTCTCTCAGAATTTATAGGTTTCTGACCATGGCCAGGGATTGGATAGTCAGGATAACACCTTCCCAACCACACTGGCCATGAGATATGTCCATCACAAGACGTGTATCAGAAAGAATGTATACATATCTATATTTACAGTTACTGTCCTGGGAAAGTCTTTAGAAAATTAAGTCAGCAAGCTCAGAAGCTGAGTTTTCAGGGCAACAGTCAGCAACACAAAGTTGGGCTGGACACCAGTCACTAGCAGTGTACCCCACAGATTAATACTGGGCCCACTTCTGTTTGGCATTTAATTTTATGATTTAAATGGCGTAGCAGACTGCACTCTGCAAATCTGCAGGCAATATAAAACTGAGAAGAGTGGTTGGTTCCACCAGCTGGTTGTACTGTACCTCAGCAAGCTGAAGAAATGGGCCTGGCAGAATGTCATGACTGAGTCACTGGTGCTGAGGCCATACTGGAGTACTATGTCCAGTTATGGTACCCCTAATACAAGACAGCACAGACATACCAGACAGAGTCCATCAAAGGGCCATAGGATTTAGGGCTTGGAGTAGCTGTCAGATAGACAGAAGAGTGTAAGAGAACTAGAACTCCTCAGCCTGGGGAAAAGAAGACTCAGGGGGATCTTATCAATGTGAGGAGATGGAGAAAAGGGGAAACACACTGTTCTCATTGGCAGCTGCTGGCAGGACGAGGAGCAATGGGCATAACTTGAAACACAGAGAAAAAGATGTTTAAATATAAGAAAAGAACATTTTATAGTGAGAGTCAAATGCTGCAACAGGTTGCCCAGAGAGGTTATGGAGGCTTAATACTTGGAGATATTCAAAGCCAAAGTGGACATAGTCCTGAATTACCTGCACTACTTTGAGCTAGGTGTTGGACTAGACAGTATCCACAGGTCTTTTGCAATGTCATCCATTCTGTAATTTGTTTATTATAATTCTACCCTGAGTATTTTTATCCTCTTTGGCACATGATTGAAACAAAAATTACAATGTTAAAAGTAAATGGTATGTACTGCTGATTGACAGGACATCATTGTTTTTGAGATGATGAATCTCTGGAAAGGAAGGTTCTCCATCCTTTCCTCTAGCAAACTGATGATATGCATAAGGACTCTAGGTTTATGACGTTTGGAGAAAAGGTTGTCTGAAATGCAGAATGTTATTGTACACATTAATACATAAGGCGGTCAAATACTGTTCACAGATCTTTGTAGATTACTACTGAAAATTGAGAAGTGACTACAGAATTAATTATGTAATGCTGCCCATATGTTTCTATTTTCATATGGAGAAATTGATGCAGATATGTTATAGGTGTATACAGTATCTTTTGTTAGTGCATCTGGTTTTATTAAGAATGTTTGTCTGATTAAACAATAGATGTAATTTCATTTATCTCAGATGACTTGTGGGAAAAACTTTGAACATACCACTTTCAAGCAGAACTTCAATAATCTAACCATTTCTTATGATTTTTTCGCTTTGTTCTTAAGAAGGCAGTCCCTAATTTTAGCTAATGAGAATCTTACTTTATGGTCTTTTTAAAAAATTTTTCATTAGTAGCAAATGAAAATCATCCTAGACCTGGCCACACATTGGTTATGTTCTGGGTATTTCTGCACAATCTAAATTAGTGCAGCGTCAAAATTTAGAACAGATATTTCCCTACTCAAATTGTTACCAGATTCCAGAGAATGCTTCTGATGTGTTGTATGATATTCAGTCAGCAAGATATATCGAAAGCAAGGCCTTTGTTGACTCCTTATTAATGGATAATACTTATTTTAAGAATGACAGTCCTGATGTCCATATATAAACAGAAAGTGACATAACAGTCTGAGGGTCAGACTATTAGGTGTGCACCCCAATAAGGCGACTTGTTATCAGCAATGAGAAGGTGTCTGTGAATATAATGCCTGGATGTATGGACCTTGGAGTACTCAGCCATATGTAGTGTTGGTCCTTGTAGCTGTCATGACAGCAGGCAATCTGGGGATGCACAAACAGGTAACAATTGACAGTCACAGAGGTGCTCACATACCTTTTGAAAGACACCTGGGACAAGCAGGAACTTTGAGCCTTTCTAGCGAGTCCAAGACATCTAGAGAAGTCATGGGATTTGATGCTGGGATGGTCACACCCTATCCTGTTCAGTCAGCTCTCAAATCTGTGCACAAAAAAATTGTGCCCTGAACAAAACATTTAGCTACTCTTCTGTATTCTCTGCTGACCTGGATCTGCCTGCCTTGGCCTCGCCCATCCAGCCTCTCTTCCAGGTCTTGGTCTCTTTCCATACCTGTACCACTCCCCTTTGGCCACTCCTACTGCTGTGTTCTCATCTTATCTGATATTCTGTGTGCTATAACTCATTAGTTCCTTTAGCTTCTACCAGCCCAAAAGATGCCATTTGGGTTTTGTCTTTTTTCTGTTATGTGTTCTCTGTATTCCTCACACATTAACTCTGTCACCTATCTTATTAGTAGTTACTTTTCCATGGGCTTTCTCTAGGCAGAAATACAAAACAAATTCCAGAGCTCCAAGCCCCAGTGGGTACAAGGCTCCAGTGCAACCTTGGTTCTTCCTGGGAGCCAAGGCCAAGAACAACTCTTTGAGATACATTTTCATGGACAAAGTACAACTAGTGCCGAGGGGGGAACTCCAGAGAAGGGGCTTTACTTGGGGGGGAATTGCATCATCACTTGTCCTCCTGATTGGTGATTTTTATCAATTGTTCTAATTTTCTAAAACCTATAAAAATGTACTCAACCCTGGGGGGGCGGGCTTTTGTGGGCATCTTTCCATAACTGTCCCTGAGGGTCTTCATTAAAGATCCTCCTTTACAGTATCTCCTTACTAAAATAATCTCGAGTTTCATTTCCAGGTTGGGAAAAAGGCAACAGAAAACATCATATCTAAATCTGGAGTTCCAAAAAAGAAATCTCTGGTCATGTTTGTTTTTCATGTAAAAAGGGGAAATATCCTCGACCCTTAGTGTTTGTCTGTCATCACTCCAGGAAAACTGAGACCCTTGTGCCCAACCAGTCTGCCAGTGTCCCATTATGTCTGCCATGCTCCCATTATGAACCAAGTTCATCTGAAGAGAGAGATTTCGCCACAACTGTTGGCTCAGCAGCAGGACATCTCCCCTCTCTGCCCTGGCCAACAGGTGTTGTGTGGTTTATCAGCTGTAAAGTACCATCAGGTTCCTTTCCCTTCAAGGATTTCAACAGAGCCTGGCCACAGTGTCTCCACTCTGCTCCAGCCTCTGTTCCATCCCCTTAACAGGTGTGTGTGAATGGGAACCACTGTGGAATAGGTTTCGAGCATGCCAACTGCATTACAGACAGGGAAAGGCAACTGTATTTTACCCTAAAATTCCTGTAGCTTTATAAATTCTTAGGATGTAAACATAACTTTTCAGTGTTCTCTAATTAACCTCTAACCATCTTTCCACACTTTTGTTTCCTTCTTTCTCTAACACAATCTTAGCTCATTCTCTTGCAAAGTCCCATGCTCAGGTCAAGCCAGTTTTGGAAGCTGAAATATTCCAAGTTCATCATTAATATCATTAAATAAAAGGCAGACATTTCAAAGTTCAGCACAGCCCACGTGGAAGTTATTTCTTGGAAAATTTAAAACACTGGTTTCTTCCTTTGGAAACTGGAGGTTTTCTGAGATGGAAAAGTTGAATGTTTAAGAGTATATTTGAGAAAGTATTATAATTATTAGCTGCTTTTTACTGCAAGGACTGGAAATCAAGGTTTTAGGGATCTGAGTTACAAAGAAGATAGTTCAAATGTTGAAGAACCCAAGTGAAGAAGCAAGACCAATTTAGTAGTGTTATTAATTGTATCAGGATAAAGATACTTAACAAGGTCTTTTCTCCCAAAGTTCTCTTACTCAGTCTGAATAAGTGGCTAATCAATCTAACTAGTAATACTGGATTCCTGTGGCATTCATATGAAGGTGAAACTAATGTAAAATCACTGTAGAATCCCTTCCTTTTTTGTAGCCATCTTAAATTTTCTAAGAAAATTTGTGTAAAAGGCAACTTCCTTGCAAGCACTTTTGACTGTCTTTGAGTACAAGTGCATAAAACACTGAATGTGGGGAGAAAAGATCTCATGCTGCTGTAAATATCTGGTCTTCCATGCCAGATTTCAAAATGAATTTTGGTAGATAATTTTTAAACACTAGTCAGGCAGGAATGTCACTATCTCTCCATTCTGTGTGAGATTTATGAAAAATGACAGATGGGGGCACAATTTAAGGTTGACCAATCCATAACTTTACTAAGATATATTTTCTTAACTGTATATTTTTTTATATGATAGACTTTTAATCAGAATATAAATTCCATGTCCATGCCAAGCATGGCTAATTGTGGTCTTATTATAGTGCCATAAATACAGAAATTCCTACAGATCTGCCTCCTAGAACTTCTGAATGACTTTTACCTACTGTTTGAAGTCACCCAACATGATCTTTTATATGCATCATACATGAAGGAAAAACAAGCCTGTCAGTCATGCAGTATCTCATGCATGATCAGAAACTCACCTGGGATTTCCTAGAGTATTCTTCAGCTGTTCTTCAAAGAGCATTCATTTTGATTTGCCAGCCTGTTTAATCACGAAGATAGCTATGAAGATTAAACTTCTGTCTTAAAATAATGATTCAGTAACATATTTATATGAAGCTGTATGCAATTCTGAAACTGTATCATGGTTCCTATGGAGTGATAGAAGCATCAGGCTGTTGTTGCATATTGAATGAATTTCAGCTGTGTTTGCCTTAATACTGAAAGACAATTCACATGCTATTAATGAAAGACTCAGAGTAACATAGCTCTGTTGGTATCTCCTTTTAAAAATATCTGTGTTTGTTAAAATGAAAACTGCTTTTTGTTTTTAATTTATGCTGTGTGAGTCTCCCTTGTCAGTCTCTCTAACCTCTCTCTAAGATATCTACCAAAACATCCAACAAAGAGAAAAATCTCCATATTTCAGTCAAAAGAAAAATAAATGACCAAGTTTCAGGATAACATGATTTTAACTCAGATAAAGGTTTAATCTAAGTAGCATATGGCTTTTGTTCTGTTTTCCATTGATTTATATTTGTACATACATAAAAATATATTTCCATTAACAATATCAAACATGAACGTATAATTTAACAGCCTGAATTTGTATGGGTATCCAAGTCAGAGTTCAGTAGTGCTGAGCCAATAAGAATCATGCTGCTTGAAACATTTTATTTGGAGATTCAGTGCTCTCAACAGATTATATTATTATATTCCATTCCCTGAACTATATACAAATAAGAAAGACAAAGACAGGAAATGGATATTGTGAATTTCAGCATTAAGGTGCTATACGTGGTACGTATATATTTGAACACTAACATATTAAGGAAACAGTGGACTCAGGATTTCTTTGTGGAAAAGCATTGTGCTTGGTTTGACTAGATCCCAAATTGCATTGTATCTAATTTAATCAATGGCTTTCCAACAGTAAAGACACAAACCTAAATCCTGTATCTCTTGAAAACAAAATTTGTTGACTTCAGATCTCTATTTTGAGAAAAGGATCAAGAGTTCATATTTTTCCCAACTCAGAATGTCTAGGTGCATATTTCAACAGAACACTTTGGGGGGACTTTAATTTGTATAATTTTCTATTTTAAATTAGAAAAACAATACAAAATAAAATAGTTTATCTGTGGGTTGCATGAGTTAAAGCCAACTCTCAAAAAGTCAGGGCCAATTTACTGCAATTTGGAGAATAACGTAGTAGGAGTTACTATGTAACTCAGATCCAACTGAGTGTGAGAGAACAAAACTTACTTATAGTTTTTGTTTCAGAGTTCTGAAAATTAATCCTCATCCTCATTTAGGAGACATTCATGTAATAGCATAAAGCCTCTTAGTCCTTAGGGAAATGCCACGGACAGTGCTTCCCATTACATCAGAGATTGAGCTGTCTGTACACTGAAATCAATACAGCCAAGAAGCTGATTTGGTATATCCCCTTTCTCAGCTGTGATTCATCATTGCAAGTCATTTTGCTTTCAAAGACTTTTTTTTCCCTTAGTCTGACTGTCCTGAGCAACCAAAAATACGTGTTAGGGAAACAGCACTTTATCAGATTATTTTTCCGTTGAGAAGCCAAGACCTGCTTACCTCTTGCCTTTTGAAAATGGTCTGCAGGAACTTGAGAAAATAAATTAAAACAATCAGGATATGTCCCCATTTTTTTTCAACCACTGCTAACAATGTTACTCACAATGTAGCAGAGAAATTTGCAGAAATAATGGCCAAAGGGTGAATACAAGAGTGAGGCAAAGGAAAAAACTTGCAATAAAACTAGTGAGATTCATCTTGTCTAATTCCAGCCATGTAAGAATTAGGCTTCTGAGCTAATATACTGGTCTAGGATCTCTCTGCAGTCATAACAGAGAAATAATCACCTCATGGTGGTAGTTCAACTGCTGATCTTTAGTGAGAGCATTCAAAATTCAACTCCATAATATACCACCAGATACCTATTTTATGGTGAGCTGAGTAACTTCTAATTTTGACTGATTCTGTTGACTAGTAGTGTATTGAATTGAAGGAAAGTTTAAGTAACAGCATATATATAGACATTTATGTGTAAACACCTGCATTTGGATGTCTTAATTCTGGACTGAATTTCTTCAAGGCTAGGTAGCAGGTAGAGAGACTCTCTGCAGAGACCTCTATTGTCAACCATATGTTTTATGTTGCCACCTACACAGTCTTAATTCATCAGAGATGTAAGACAAATGTATTATTTTAATTTTCAGAGAAGGAAGTTTAATCTAATGCACTTTAAACACATTTGAGATGGCCTAGTAATGCACATTGAGTTGGGCACCTCAGTGCAATAGATTCACTCTGATCCATCAAACCATGTCCTCAGTTGGAAGGGACTGGATAATCTTGGAAAGATTATCCAGTTCCAATCCCAATCCCTCTGCCTTGACCAGGGACACCTTCCAGTAGATCAGATTATTCAGAGCTCCATCCAACCTGGCCTTGAACATCTCCAGGGATGGGCCATCCACAGCTTCTCTGGGCAACCTGTTCCAGTGTCTCACCACCCTCAAAGTAAAGAGTATTTTCCTAATATCTAAACTAAACCTTCTCTCTCTTATTTTTAAACCATTCCCCATTATCCTGCCACAACACACCCTTGTAAAAAGTCCCACTTCATTTTTCTTGCAGGCTCCCATCAGGTACTGGAAGGCTGCAACTGGGTCACCTCAAAGCCTTCTCTTTTTCAGGCTGAACAATCCCAATTCTCTCAGCCTTTCCTAAAAGCAGAAGTGTTACATCTCTCTGATCACCTTGGTGGCCTCCTCTGGATTCACTCCAACATGTCCTTCCTGTGCTGGGACCCCAGGGCTGGATGCAGCACTGCAGGTGGGGTCTCACCAGGGCAGAGCAGAGGGGCAGAATCCCCTCCCTCACCTGCTGCCCACGCTGCTTTGGGTGCAGCCCAGGGCACATTTGGCTCTCCAGGCTGCAAGGGCACTTGGCTGGGTCATGTCCAGCCTCTCACCCCCCTGCACCCCCAAGTCCTTCTCAGCAGGGCTGCTCTGGCTCTGTTCATCCCCAGCCTGTGCTGGTACCGGGGTTTGCCCTGACCCAGGTGCAGCACCTTGCCCTTGGTCTTGTGAAACCTCATGAGATTCCCATGGGCCACTCCTCAAGCTTGTCCAGGTCCCTCTGGATGGCATCCTGTCCTTCAGGAGTGTCTCTGCACCACTCAGCTTGGAGTCATCTGCAAATTTGCTGAGTGTGCACCTGATCACTTTGTCTGTGTCATTAATGAAGATATTAAATAATCCTGGTTCCCATATGGACCCCTGAGGGACACCACTTTTCACTGATGTGTGTCTGTATTCTGAGCCTTTGACTACTACCCACTCGATGTGGTTGTCCAATCACTTTCTTATTGATCTAATAGTCCATCCATCAAATCTATCTCTCTAATTTAGAGAGAAGGATATTTTGTGGACTTAAAGTCATTACATAAGTTCAGATAAATGATATCTGTAGCTCTTGCTTTGTCCAATTATGTAGTCAATCCACTGAAGGAAGGCCACAGGGTTGGTCAGGCAGAATTTGCCTTGGTGAAGCCATGCTGGCTATCTCAAATCACCTCCTGTCCTCCATGTGCCTTAGCATCCTTTCAAGCAATAATATTAAGTTAGAGCTGATTTTTATTCATCTGGTCCCTGATTTAAGTGCCTAAACCAGAAATAGCCCTGAGTTAGGAGTAGGAAGAGACCTACTGAGTAGGAAGAGACCAAAACCTGTCCATTTAATCGCATTCTTCTTGTTACCAGAAGGAAATGCAAAACTCTTCTACTTCAAATTATTTAATTGCTAGTTTTTGAGCATAAGGGAAGGAGGAAAAGGAAAAAAAATGAATCATTATTCCAGTGGTCAGACAATTTATTTGAATTATGAGAGAACTTTTTTCATCCTTGCTTCACTGTTCCAGTGATTTAATTCAAGAAAAGTGGATTAAAATAAATGTAGGTTTCTCAAGAAATCAGCTAGATAAGGCAGAGCTTTTGAGGTTCTAATGCTTGATTCTATATGCCTCAAGTTTAACTAATATGTAGTGCATAGTCTTAGTGACCAGTAAATCTGCAGAGCACAGCACTGTGTAATACCACCACTCAGGCAGAGGACAGCTGTGTTTGTGGAGCACTAATCTTGAGGAAACCTGCCCTTGCTTTTATCTCCTATTAAGTTGCTTTAACTTGCACACCTACGCAAATCTATGCTCAGTGGCTGGTTTGGCACACAAACCTGCATCTGAATACATCCACTGTGCTTATGGCCTTCATGGATCTGGTCAAATTACCCTCCCAAAACCTCAGGAGACTCACCTTTGAGTGCTCAGAGTGCTGCAGATGGGTGTGGGCCTCCACTTGTATGTTGTCTCTGTTGGCTCCATGAGGATAGCTCAGATAATCTTCAGCATCTCTGTATAGGCAACTGAATCATTCCTGAACAACCTAAAAGCCGTTCTTCTAAATCTAGGATAATAATCCTTTCCATAGCCAGTGAAGAGAAAAATCTACTTAGAGAGGGTGACTCAGGTAATTAACTCATCTTAGACACCTATTTTATGATGCTTTGAGTCATTTGGTGAAGATACTTCTTATATACCATTATATATAAAGAGAGTAACTGAGTTGGACTCAAGCATCTAACTTTTTAGACACAGATTTTCAGGTGAAATTAATCTTCTTTGTATTCAAAACTAACACTATAACTTAGTATCATAGTGTAAATACTATGATTTTTAAACTTAAAAAATTAAAATTAAACTACTTTTATTTTTGGCCTGAAACCCACCAAAGAAGAGCCTAATTTTCCAACTGATTTGAATAGCTGTTGAATCAATCTGAATGGGGAATGGCAGGAATTCTGAGAAAGGAAAAAAGATTTTGTAAATTAACCCCCTTCTCACAAAAAGAAAAAAAAAGAAAAAAAAAGATAAGACAGTGAAAAAGAAAACACTGAAAATAAAAGGTATTTGTACAGAAATTGTTTGGCTTTAGAGTTATAAATTTCATAATTCTAGAATAGAAAGTAAAATGTTTGTTTCCTCTAAGATCTTATATTTGATACTGTGCTTTCAACAAGAGACTGAAAGTCATTGACAATGCACATCTATACTGTAGAAACAGAAGTTTTTAGAGGAAAATCAGGTCATGATTCCATAGGAGAGTGTGTAATGATGAGCTCAAACTAACTAAAGTCTGCTCAGATGTTTCTGGTGTATGCTAAGATGAGTTGCCTATAGAAGAGGCGAAAGAGAGGCTTGACTTTTGTCTATGAGGAACAGAAAACTGCTAGTTGAAAGCTTTCCAAATCGAGTAAGCGAGGTTATAACAAAATCCAAAGATTAAAGTCTGAGGTGAGTAAAATCTGGATTATGATATAAGGAATGAATGAACAAATTAGGTACAAGAAAAGGTTTAGATAAAGAAAACATGAAAATTCAGGTAAAGCTTCTCAGTCTTGGACTATTGACATCCAGAAATTGCATGATAACTTAAACAGAACAGGACTGTTCCTGGTCCTGGTAGAAAACATGGCTTTTTCTCTGTGGGACTTGCTGGTGATCAAAGATTTATCCCCAGTTACAAGAGTTAGGAATCAAAAATAAAATTATATACCTTTAATATTTCTTCAAACCTCTCTGGGACTTAAAATTGCCACACTTGCTATTTTGGTAAATTTAAGTGGTGGTGTCCTGTCTCCTCAATTTTCTTGTAGATGAAGAGCAATTCTTGTTCAAAGCTGAAAAAGCCAGAATTCTAAGTGCATGCTAGACTCTGGTACACTGGATATCTCCAGCAGCTTATTCTAACTTGATGTAGAATCATTCTGCTCAGCTGACTCCTTTGATTGCTTGCTTGCTAGCAGGAAAAGTCTTCTCTACTTTAGATTTACTCTGATTCTGTCACCTGCCTTTATTTTTATATCAAGTCTTGAAAATAACTGGAACTAAAAAAACCTCTTCAGAGCCTGAGTATTAGAAATGCTCTTCAGCCTTGTTGCAGCTGGAAGAGGCCATGTGCCTTCTATGGCCTCATGAGTCTATCTGCCTTTGTTGTAGCAAGTGATACTGCTCATATGTCAGAAAAACTTCATTAATAGACAGGATTTGTGGGGAACATTCTGGAAATTCAGCTTAAAATTGTTTGCTATTTTGTTCACTACTCAACTGGATGAGTACTCAGCTGGATGACTGAGCAGACAGGGTTTATAAGCATACTTTGAAAAATGCCATAAAAATGCATTTCATTGTAGATGTAATTCTTTACTAACTGTTGGAAAGAAACACATTTGGATATGTGTTTTTTAGGTAAAGATCTTTTTGAACATTACAGATAGGGATTACACAGTCCAAGGATTTTACTTATACAGCCACAATACAGGACAAAGGAGAAAAGACCAAAAAATCTATGAAGGTTTTATTTACTCAGCAGATTTACTGAGAGAAAGCACTAAGCAGGAATTTCTTATCATTTGTGAATGGACCTGGGTAAACTTCTATATTTAAAGTACTTTAATGGTAGCATATGGGCAACCATGTGTTTTTACCAACTTGAGTCTGAACACAGATTATTTTCCAATTTTCTATCACATTAAGTAGAAAAAAAAATAAAGATGAATCACAAATCATCCCTTTGATATTAAGGGATGAGACTGCATTTTGGAAGGTATGCAAATCTACAGTAATAACAACAAGCAATAAAGTAATACAGTCGTCTTCATTAACACTAGGCAATAGCAGATTACTCATCTTTATGCAGGCTAGCACATGAGGTGAGTGAAGCATGTGCTTTGTTAGAAAGTCTCAGTAATATGTTCCAAAAGCAAAGAAACGGTAAGGATCAGAAAACCAGTTCCATTCAAGATTAGCATAAGTAAGCCTGTTTATTGATCTTTAATGCTTATGCAGGTAAAGGTAAAGTGCACGGGTGCACATAGATTTGCAGTATTTGTAGTGCAAGTAGAATATTGTTACAATCTCATTCTCTAGCTATTTCTGAAAAAAAAAAATGGAAAACAAGTGCTAATCCTCAAGTTTCTTACTGAAGAGATTTTATTGATCACTGTCTGTATCATTAATAAAGATATTGAACGGTACTGGTCCTGACGTGGAGCTACACCACTTGGTACTGTTTTGTTTTTGGACATCAAATCACTGCAGCTCTTCTTCAAATCCATCTTTCCTATTAGATACAAGGATGCTGAGTGAGACCATGCCAAAGCCCTTACAGAAGCATCAGTTACTCTTCCTTAGTCACTGATGCAGACGGCCCTATCACAGACGACAGGTTAGTCAGTCCTGGGCACCATATCCAGGTGACCCTCCTCTGAGTGGGAAGCTGGACTAGGCTATCTCCAGAGATGCCATCCAAACTTAACACTTTTCTGATTTTTTGACTATGCTTATAATTTTGGAGAGTGTCAAATTCAAGGGCACTATTATTTCAGTAATGTCTTTTTTTTCAATCCAGCGGTTAAACTGTAAAAGTGCCTAAATAAACACATCATCCACAAAGTAAATATTTTTATTGATCATTATTTGTGGTACAACAACACTGTGAGTTGGAAAAACCTAAATGTATTCTCACTGGTTGCCCAGTTGATTATTATCTCCCAGAAACTGTTACTGTTACTAAAAAATGGATGTTGTAAATCAGAATGTACCAGATTAGTGTGAAAAAACAGTCATTCATTTCATTAGGCTTTCTCTAAGACAGTGACTTTTCCTTCTTCCACATGTAGACAACCTTTTGGACTGAGTTTTGAGATTATAAGGAAAAACCCTGGACAACTGAATTTAAGTTACGAATTTTCTTCAGTCAGCTGCTTTATTTCACTGGTGATCAACTTTCAAAAAGGAGTCAAACACAATTTGATGTTAACATGTTAGATCTAACTGTCAAAGAATCATCTCTGTTCTCTATTAACAAGACCTGTTACAATTACTGATTATCTCAGTTAGTAAAATGGATTGCTTTTATTCAGCACTTTGTCCCACAAATGCAGATCCTATCCTGTGCTACCATCACTTTTTCATAGTATTGGATTTCCAAGTAACAAATGTTGTTAGTATCCAGTATAAAGCATAAACTTAGCAAATGGAAAGCGAGAATACAATTTTAAATTATAATTTTTATCCTAGAAAGAAGATCATTAAGAAAACAATTTAACCATGAACAAGCAGAAGAGCAAAACCCTGGTATTCCTTTAGTAGAAGTTTAAAGGTTGTAGTGCCTCTGGGACTAATAGGCCCAGATTTACCTCTCCTAATTTCAACTGCTTAACTGAGGGACTTTGCTGTTCACTGATGAGAGGAAATGACAGTTATTTTCAGAAGGCACTTCACTCTGATCTGTGTTCTTAGGTAAGACTGTATTACTGTATTCAACTATTTCTTTTCACCATTGAAGCAGAAAGTCCTGGGTGATTAGATAACTCAGCCATCTGATAACAGTCATCTTAGGTGAGTGTATATAAATGTAAAAAATCTAATGTGCTCCTAAATTTGGGTTAGCTGTGGAGGTGAATTTTCATTGAAACTGAGGTTGTTCCTCAAGTTCTACCAGAGAAGGGTCTGAAACAAATGCCATCAGTGTCGATTTTTACCTGCATCCATCTTTGGAATGCCAGTCTCAGTGAGACTAGAAAAGGGGAAGAGTCCCAACCTCCCAACCCTTCCTCCTGCCAAACCAATTCAAGAAAAGAGCAGGGATGCCTTAGAAATCAATTTACATTCCTTCAAGTGTCCAAAAGTACTTTCTCCATGGCTCCCAAAGACTGATGTAGCTCTAATCTTTCTTTATTTTTTGCACTGACAAAATGCCACAGTTCTTTCCTGTTGCTGGAGATAGACAGGAAATATTTTTTTTCCATGCTGTAAAAATAAACATTTTTAAAAAGATATTGCCATTGTGAATGACAGCTCTGCAAACAACTACTGCTCTCTGCTTTGAAAAGACTACTATAATTTGCTTGCATTTAAAACCTGGAAGGGATATCAAACAGAGAAGCTGTGTTTTCACCTGGTACACCCTTCTTTTTTTTTTTTTTTTTAGTTGATTGGTTAGTTTGGGTTTGTTTGGTTTTTGTTTTCACAAAATTCTATCCTTAAGTTAATCCCTTAATGGGTTGGACTGGACTGCTAACTATGCCAATCCCTAATTTTTGCTATTGCCACTTTGAACACAAAAATGACATCTATTGTTGTTTTGTCTGTTCCTGATATTTCCACTGCTGTCAGTATGGTAAATTTGTACTGCACAACAATTCAGAACAAGAATAAAGAACAGAAAAGGTATGCTCAGTTGTATTTCCGAGTTTACTAGTGCATTATTTGAATAATTCAGTTTTTGTGTTGTTTTTAAGCTTATTTTCCCCAAAACATTCAGCAGTTCACTGGTTGAAAGCTAGCTCTTGCATCTATAAAATTTCATGTGCTTGATTCCCAGCTGTTTCAGCAATCCTAAATCATTATCCACTTTTGAAAATTTAGACTATGCTTCAACATTTTTAGTTCTTTAAATTGGCAAAGAGAGGTGAGAGTTGGAGAAGTTTGTGATCAGCTGGCTAACCAAGATGGGAAACAAGAGTAAGATTTGTATAGATCTTGAGTTACCTGAAAACAGCGATAAAGATAATATGTAGTAAATAAATAAAATTATCTTCAAAGTCAGAATTACACATTGAAATGTTGTACATAATTCAATAGTTTTTTCAGAATGTTTAAGGGCTTGAGAGTTTTCTTAAAATATTGTTTCCACAGGCTGTATACACTTTAAAAAAAATGTGACCTTCTGCTGTGAATGAAGACAATGTCAAGACAGTAAAAAAACATGAGACCTGAATAGCTTTAACAGTCCTCCCCTATCCAAAATTATTTAAATTACTGTTGAGTCATGGTCTTCAATAGAATAGGGTGTATTTGGAGGAAGAGGGTTACTGACAGTATTTCTTTCCTCAGAAGTTTATTAATTCTGATGTAGTGACAACAGATATGCAGAACGGCTGGCAAACCATCTCTACCAGGAACTGAAGGGCCAATGGGTTGCAGCCTAAAAAAACGTGAAAAAGCTCACAGAATTACAGGCAAAGTGGTTCATGTGACAATAACAATTGCCTCTTGTCAATTCTACCAGCTTTCTGTTTTATACAGATGATACCTTTTCATTTCATAGAGTTACAGTTTCATCCACATTCTGAGTCACTCAGAAGTTCTGGATAGATATGGTAGAAGAGATACAATGCTAAACATGCTTCCTAGACCGTGTCATCTCTTCAATCTTCTTGCTAGATTTTCATGCTTATTTAGAAAAGAGGAAAATAGATCAGGAAAAAAATCATAGGAAATGTTTCAGAGTAGTGCCCTGCAGAAAAAAAACAAACAATAGCATTGAAGGAAGTATTTTTGTGATTATCAGAAAAGAGGGAATAAACACTGTTTGCTGATAGCAGAAACATCCCTTTTATTAATTCAAAACAGAATAGTCAACTTTTGATCATCTAATGAACAGAATCCTTATAAAAGACCTTGTATTGAAGTGAAATCTTTCTCCAGATTTGAAAGTGACTTATTTCTCATTTCTATATACAAGTTCATGAGGTATCATGTAGAAAATAAGCATAAATAAGAGTGTTACAAAATGGTAAAAGGTGTAAGTGAAAAGCATTTAAGGAAATAATTTTCTTAAAATTCCATTTACTTCTTTTGCCTTATGCTATTTCATTTTATTTACACAGCAAAAAGAGCTGTCACACTACAAAATGGACCCTCCAAATGAAGGTAAGCAATGAAGGAAGAATTAAACTGTCCACCAAGTAGAACATATTTGCTGATCTGTGAGTCCAAGAACCTTGCCTTTACCTCCTGAAGAGCATATGGAAAGAAGCCTTAATTCATTCCCAATCTTTAACTGTTGGTGGTATCATTGTTTTTCTTTCTGCATCATCTGTTTCAAATCAACTATAACCTTAGGTTTTCTAGGAGGTCAAACAGAAACCGACCTTCACTTCTAAGATGTAAACATGTACAGTTTGGTCTTTACCACCCAAACCAACTGTAGCTTTGTTTTTAACTTGGAAAAACTACCTTCTTTGATAGAAAGCTGCCAACTGCATTTCTAGTATCAGAGGTTATATGGGTTATGGCTCAGTGGAAACTTGAAATAATGATATTTCAGTTTCTTATTCTTTTGCTAGGCCTATTAGATGATCACATTTGGTTAATTTAGACTATGGTCAGAACTGGAATATGAAGCAACAAATACAAACAGCAAACCTCAGAACTGATTCTGTATTTCCAATCTGAATGGTCTAAAGACTGATAGTGTTTCAGCTTTTGATAGTCATTCTTCCACACCAAATGAAGAAAATAGATTTGCCATCTTCTAACTTCTAGACACAGCTGAAAGAAATGAGAAAAAGCAAATGTGTGGCAGCTAAGGACCATTTTTCTCCATTTGTTTTCATGGGTCAAAACCATGAGTACTCTGCAATTTACAGCTGAATCAAGAGGAGAAATCACAGGGAAGACACATTCTGCTCTAAGTTGCATCAAGAGCTGAATAAGAATTTAAACCAGTTCTCAAAATAAGCACAGAGCTAAAATCAGCACAGTTTTGGCATGAAAAATAAAAGGGTATTTCTTTGCTGCAAATTGTAACAGATTGTTATCTACAGCAGTGCACCTGGGGAAAAATACAAACAATTTTCTGCACAGTATTTACAAATCTGAAAGTAAATGCTCATGGTTATTGCAAAGATGCTTGAAGATGTGGTCCAGAGGTCATTTAATGGGTGTACTTCACTTATGAAGCTAGTTTAGAATGACCCTCTGTCCATTGTGTGAGCAGACCATGTACACAATGGCTCTGGGCTAATCATAAATTAGGTACTTTAGTAGTAAAGCTCTGCTAATGAGAGCAGAAGAGCTGTGTATGCATGTCCAAAGAAGCCGTTGAGTTTTTCCATTGAGGAGCTCAAAATGGGCCCATGGAAGTGAATTCCTGAGTTTGACCATTCACTAACTAAAAGAAATAAATCCAAGTCACAAGAAAATAAAAACAACAGATAAGTGTGTCAACAGGACATTTATTCAATGGATACTTGTGTCAGTACAAAAAGAATCAAAGGAAAAAGTTTATTGTCAAAATTAATTCTGGGCTATTTGCTTTATACATTACATTTTGCTAATTCCTGGCTGCTTTTGCTCTCTTTCACCTTAATATCAATGCTTTTGGTTTGTTTTATGTTTACTAAATGCACAAAAATATGAACTCTCGAAAAGAGGAAAGTATTGACTACCTTTGGCCTTGAGAGGGTTTCATTTTCCCAGGTGCTCGAATGAATACTCATCTGGTTTTGTTTTGTAATTTTACAAAGAACTCACAGATTTTGAAACTGACCCTTCATCCTGCTGACAAATCTTGGCAGAATTGTTCCAGTGATATAATACAAAAATGCAATGCTGAGTTGTACCTCTCCCTGTGATGTAATGCACCTACAGTGACCTTACAGAAAGTGACTCATAATACAAATTTGTCATAGATTTAGAGAAAAAATTGATTGCTTTTATCTGAATGAAAGTAGAGGCAAATCATTATACCGCAAGTGAAGCCATTTTCCTGGATCCACCAGGACAACAAAAATTATACTGCTAGCTTTGCTTTATCAGCAGAGGAAGATTCTGTCATTTTATTTTATTTGTAGCAATGGATGTGTTTTAAGCAGGTTATTTGGGATGTTGTCATGGTTTAGTCCCGACTAGCAACCACTAGGCAGCCACTTGCTGTTTCCCCCACCAGCAAGACTGAGGAGAGAACTGGAAGGGTAAAAGATAGAGAATTCATGGACTGAGACAAAGGTAGTTTAATAGGGAAAGCAAAAACCACACATACAAGCAAAGCAAGGGCAGGCTGGTGTTCAGCCATCTCCAGGAGAGCAGGGTCCTGTCACACGCAGCAGTTACTTAGGAGGACAAATGTCATCACTTCAAATGTCCCCCCCATCTCCCTTCTTCCCTCCACTCTATATACTAAGCATGATGGTCTGCAATATCCCTCTGGTCAATCTGGATCACCTGTCCTGGCTGTGTCTCCTCCCAGCCTCCCAGGTACCCCCAGCCTCCTCACCAGTGTGGCAGCACAGAAAGCAGAAAAGGCCTTGGCTCTGTCTGACCCCTGCTCAGCAACAAAAAAAACATCTCTGTATTATCAACCCTGTGTTCAGCCCAAATCCAAAACACAGCCCTGTACCGGCCACTGAGAAGAAAATTAATTCTACCCTACCCAAATCTAGTGTAGATTTCAAGAGAAGAAGTTGTTCTGTTATAGATAAAATGAAACAGGGAATGGGATGAGTATCAGAGACAGAGGAAGAAAATGTAATGTTGGGAGATGAAGATGATATGGAAATAAATATTCCATAATCAGGAGAATATCAGGTAATAACTCTCCCCCTAAAAACATCCATGGAAATTGGGCAGTATGAAAGAAAGGAAACCTTAATAATTCCATCATTAAAATTCTGAGTGCCTAATATTATTGATTGGAGTATTGATTACTGAATGGTTAAAAAAAAATGTTAAAGTCATTCAACTAAAGACAGTTCAGAACCAGAATTTCAGTGGAAAAGTTCTGAGTACAATTTTATTTACAGTAATTTCTTCTTGTATGCTTTTTGTGGTGGTTTAAATGATGCATTTAGTAAAAACCTAGGTAAATATATTTAGAAGTACAAATATGGATGTGTATCAAAATGTAGGCCATAGTATAAGTGAAATAAAGACAGATGAAATTGTATCTGATTTTGATTCTGAAACAAAAATCAGTTGCATACTTAGGTGTGTTTTGCATTCCATTAAAATCTCTGCTGCAATATCACAGTAAATGAAAATATCTATGATAAGGGAGAGTCTTCACGCTCTCTCCACTTCCTCAGATCATTGCATTATACTTTAACTGCAAGGGATCATATCATGTTTTTTTTTATTTTAAATATGTGTAACACCATGTCTGTGGTTATAGTCATACATGTCTAAGAAACATATAAAAATGCATCCCAGGGCATGTAGTAGAAGTCTCTGGAAGAAATTTGCAAGCTACACTGCTGCCAACTTCTACTCTTAGTTTTTGTCAAGGTCTTTGGATTTCCTTTATCCTGATGATGATACCAGCCTTCTTTGTTCCCATTTCCCTATATATATATATATATATATATATGTAGGATAGTTTACCTATATTACTCAAATATTTTTATATTTTCTAGCTAGAACCACACCATGACCATCTTCCTATTTTCCTCAGTATTCTTCACCGTATATATATATATATACACTTATGTGTCCTTGAATTGCCTGTTCTAATAGAGCTGAATTCCCTGTAGATGAATAGATACAGAAATTTGATGTATATGTTGTAAAAAAATGTAATGTTGCTGAATACTGAATATATCAGTTTTCAGTGAGTGTATCTGTGGATTTTTGAAATGATCACACAGAGGCAAGATTTATTGCTGAGAACTGAAACCTGTTTTTAATGTCCCTGAAGAAGACTTCCTTAGCTTCTGTACATGTGAATATAATTTCTTCAGCTGGAATAGCTGTTCTTTCGACATTCTCATGGACCTGAGGCCAGCATTCTACAAATCCTCAATGTCAAACTGTGAGTAGATTGAGTAAAAGACATAAAATAATGCCAGAAGCAATTTCTTCTTGAGTGAGTCATCTTTAAAGGGTTATTTTTCATTGGTGCCAAGTTTTTAAATGATAAAACAGGAAACCTCCCAAACAGCTGTGTGATTTTGTTGTGAGATAGTGTAGGGTAGGAAGGAACAGCTGGTAGGAGGGGAGGGAGAATGGGGTATGTCATCTGCATACACTAGCCCTTATGCTGAAGGAAGTTGCATTTAACCATAAATAGGGACTTCTCAGATTGGGTAGATTCCCTAAGCAACACACATGCCCATGTATTCATTACTGGGTTTTGTGATCTTATTCTGTCCTCACCTTTTTTTTGACTTCATAATAATTTCAAGATTCAGATTATGAATGAGAAAGGCATGGAAGGTAATTGATAGCCTAAATTCCTGATAAGGGAAGACTTTTTGCATTTGAAGAAGGATCAAAATTTATTATAAAGTACATGTTTTTGTTTATGTTTGTTCTGGTTTATGATTCAATTTGTTAAAGGAGTCAATGTAGTCTTGAACCTCTAATGAAGAACCAGATGAGGGAATATAAAAGACCACTGATTGGGCTGGTATAATTCTTATAAAAACTGGAGAATTGGGCATACCTTACCACTTCTCCATTTATGGCTATAGTTCCAACATATTATGTTACACTTTTATTCAAATTTTGACTATAATTAGATATAAAAGTAAATGTTTGGTTTTAATGTAAACAGAAGCCTCTTCCTTACATTGTAACAGAGGAATTCCTAGATGTAAGCTCTACTTTATACTTTTTCTTACATAGAAATTCTGTGTTTAGTGATTTAAAGATGAAAGTGCTTGATAAAATTTATTGACGAGGCCGATTTTGGAGAATTCACAAGAACCTTGAGAGGCACATAACCATTTTGATAAATCAAAAAAATGGTGTGTAACAGAAAGACGCAAACCAATGTAAACAGTCCACTCAGATGCAAAGAGTCAGATACAAAATGTAGACAAATAAATATAAAATATAGCGTAATTACTCATGTTTTGTTAAAAAATCAGGTCATTATAAATGAAAGGGAATAATGAAGGCAGACTTTATATCTGGATTTATAAAAAAAATCAAGGACAAGCTTTACTAATAACAAAATTCCTGAGCTAGAAATGTTTTCTGGACACCATAACCCTATTATTCTTCACTGTTCAACCATGTTATTTCTTAAACCAAAGCCTGTGAGAAAGCTTTAATGAAATCTAAACCATATTAGTTTGCAGAAAGGGATCTAAGACATAAAATATCTACCTTTTTTTTGTCACAAGGGAAAGCATTCATGTTCTGATGAGCATTTTACAGAGAAATCTTTGTGGGAATATTTTTGATTTGAGGATTGCTCATCTGTCAGCTAAATTCTAAGATGAAAAAGACTCACGTACAATGGCAAATTAGCTTTGGCCAGCAGCCAAACTCCCATCCAGCTGCTCGCTCACTTCCCATCCTCAGTGGGACAGGGCAAAAAGTAGGATGAGAGAGCTTGTGGGCTGAGATAAATTCAAGATCACTTACCAGTGACCATTACAGACAAACCATGTTTGACTTGAGGAAAAATAATTTAACTTGTTGCCAATAAAAATAGATTCATATAGTGAGAAACATACATTAAACCAAAACTTTTCCTCCCCCCTCTCCTGACTCCTCTCTTGCTCCCTGAGAAGCACAGGGGAAATGGGGAGCAGGGATCCATGGTAAGTAAACAGTGGTTCCTCTCTGCTGCTCCTTCCTCCTCACTCTTTTCTTCTGCTTTGGCATGGGTCCTGTTCATGGTCTGCAGTCACTCAGGTTCAGTCTGCTCTGGTGCGGGGGTTTCCATGAGCTGCAGTTCTTCAGGGAATGAATGAATGAATGAATAAATGTTACCCCTGCCCAAACATGGGGTCTTCCACAGGCTACAGCGTAGGTGTCTGCTCCCCATGTTCCCTCCACTCCCTGCAGGAGAATCTCTGCTCTGGTGCCTGGATCATCTCCTCTCGTTCTCCTCTTTTCCCCTCCTCACAGGGTTGTTTCTCTCACTTTTTTCCCTTACTCCTCACTGCCTGTGCAGCGTACTAATCCCTTTGTTAAATAATCTTCAAGTCACCCCCCTCTGGCTGTCACTGTCCTCAGCCATGCCATGCAGTAGGGCAGCCAGCTGGAACCGGCTGTGTCCAGCTGGAACCGGCTGTGTCCAGCTGTGTCCAGCTGGAACCGGCTGTGTCCGGCTGTGTCTGGTTGGGGCAGCCCCGGCCTCCCCTCGCTGAGCCACCGCTGCTGCCAGGGGCCCTGGCACCCACACCCTTTTACAGATGTACACGTTTCAATGAACCAAATATAACTTCTCTAACAAACACTAGAGTGAGCTCAAGTCAGATCATCTTGCTATTTCTTTTTTATGCTTTACTTTATATTCTTCATGTGTTGTTTTCATCAAAAATTATAAATATTTAAATATAAATAATAGTCCTTAGGTCTATGACTGTGTCTAGTCAGGAGCTGTACAGAGAACACGAGATTAAAGGCAAGGAAACAGCCCAGTGGTTACAACATATAAAAAGCTTCCCTCCACAGTATTGGCAAATATCACAGTGTTCACCCATCTTTTGGAGGAAAAAGCCTCAGTGTGGTGCTTGAAAACCTAGGGAAAACATCTCCATAATTTCATCTAAAAGGTTCAAAATGCTTATAAACACAACTTCAATATTGCAGATGTATGGCCACCCTCTGTTAGATGCAGAGAGAGTAATTTGACGCTATATCCTTTGAAAAATCTTTATATTTACCATTTCCATGGTACATCCATATGTACATGCCCCATCCCTGGGAAACATTCAGAAGTTGGACAGGGCTCTGAGCAACCGAATCAAGTTGTCCCTGCTCATTGCAGCACCATTGGATCAGATGACCTTTAAAGGTCCCTTCCAACCCAAACCACTCTATGATTTTATGATCTTCTTTCTTAATAATATTAGTGAAATATGATTTGAATAAATAATTATTTTTTTTTAACTTGAGTTCCTTATATATGTTTTTTAAAAAAAGGTAGGTCACCCCAAATATCTGCTGTGATATGGCCCTTACTCACTAGCATTTCTGCTTGTTTCCAGGGCAACTGATTAAAATTTTACTCATTCTAATTTCATTCTTAACCAGGTCTGACTGTTTTTTCTATACAGTGTATCTAATCAAGGAAAAGACACACATCCTGGGTACTTCTGCGCAAGTCACAGTATCAAGTTTGCTGTACAGTGGCAAGAGGAGAGGCAAGGAGATAAGGCCGTGACCCTTCAAAGTGTTTCATGCTATATTAGCAGGGACTAGCCATCTAGCCATTACACAGAACATTACAAAGATTGCTCTATTTCCCATTAATTTCATAAGCCTCACACTCGGTTATCTGTGAATGCATGTGTATCACTTACAGTCACTTTTCCTAATAAATGATTCATATTTAATGGGAATAATAAGTGTTGCTGCAAGTTTCTAATATGATTTTTTTCGCTGCAATTTCCTTCTCCCTGTTCTTTCAAAACACTTAATCATCCATGATAATAATTAGCAAATTCTTGTTAGCTGAAGGGGAAATCATATCTTACAGTATTTGCACCAGGTAAACTGGATCCATTATAACCTGTTCCCGTGCTATATTTTGCAGGACAGGAGATGAATTCCCAAAGCATAAAACTATGCATTGTTTTTTTATCATGAGCCTAAAAAAAATTGTCCCTCCTGATCATCTACTGTAAATATTTTCATTTGCCTTCAGTAGTAGCACTCTGGCTTAAATGATGAAGGAGAAATGAAATACAAAAAGCTGTTGAACTCCATCATAAATAATGTACAGTACCTGGGGCTGTTTATGCCCTCACTTATACATGTGCTCCTATTCAATGTATATATTTAGCATATAAATTGGAGAATTTGGTTTAGTAAGTAATATTTTAATTTCATTGATTCTGAGAGCAGTGCAAGTCTCCTAAAATTATTCTGCTTTTGATGGACTTTAGTACAAACCAACAGAAGATGTGAGTGAGCAAGAAAGAGGGGTGGACACAGAATTGCACAAGTGCTGAGATTAGAAGGGACCTCAGGAGACCTTTAAGTCTGACCACCTGCTTAGACAAGGGTCACCTAGAACAGGATGCTCAGAACCAGGTCCAGTCTCTTTCTGAACATTTCCAAGAAGGGAGACTCCACAGCATCTCTAGACAAGTTGTGCCACTGTCACACTGTAAAAAGGTTCCTTATGTTCATAGAGAACATCCTGGGTTGCAGTTTGTGCCCATTGTCCCATGTTCTGTCATTGGGTGTTACTGAGAAGAGCCTGCTCCTCTTCTCTCCCCTCCTTTTCATCGTGCATTTATATACACTGATAGGATCTCCACCTCCTGAGCCATCTGCTCTCCAGAAGTTCTCCAGGCTGTGGAGAGCAGCATTTTCTCTGCTGTTCTCCCCTTGTTCATAAAGCCAGCATCTCTTTGTAGAAGTCTATCAAGTTGGTTGACATAACATTCAAGATTTAAGAAAGGAAAGACATTAATTTTGAGAGTATTCTGGCTCTGTATCTTAACCTGAATAAAAGAAGATATTAAAAAGGATTCATCCAAACCCTTATATCCAAATAAAAGTGGACTACATACTCTTAGAAATATATAATTAGATCCAGACCCAGCAATCTGGACAATAACACAAATCCAGTTTTAGAACCAATGAAACTAAAGCAGAAGATAATGTGTTAGTGTTTCCAGAAAGTACATTATTGGACATATATAGCAAAAATATGTCATTGCATTACAGACCCACAAAATCAATTGCTCCAAGGCAGTATACCTTATCTACTATACTGATTCCTGCTTGATCCTGTGATGGCAGGGCAATGGGTTAATTTAATGGTTTAAATTATCCTTCGCTATCTGATTCACACATCCTTCCACTGCTATTGTTGAGAAATGAACCCCTGCTGAGTTGCAAAACTGAGTGCCAAAAAAAAAATGAAAGAGATGTACTTATCAATGAAGAGCAAGTACCAGCAGTGGAATTGTGCCTAGTGAAGAGAGGCACAGGACCACTGAAGATATCACAACACAGGTACATTACTCTGGAGTGATGAACTGGCGGGCTGCCATGATTAGGACAAGTATTGATTTAAGACAGGTATCGATTGATTTGGAGGCAGGCACTCAGAAGGCAGCTGGGTAGCTGTAATGCTCACCCAGATGTTCATCCTGTCCTTTGGAAGACAGAATGAACATGAGTGACCTTGACCTTGTGACACAGTGCTGAAAGAATATGCTATTTGCAAATTATTCCAAGATAATTTTATACTCTGATGTCATACATTTTCTGATGTCACAGTGCAATTGTCTAATTTTAATGTATGAATTTCAATTGGTTTCACATATATGTTTTCTCTTCAAAAAGGAAGCTTCCTTTTAGTGTTATTATTTATTAGTGAATATAAAAAGAAGTGCAATTGTGTCATTGTTTTTATGTTTCTCTGATGAAATACCTTCTTTTTTTCTGAAAACTAGTATGTTCTCTCTAATACCAGGAATTGCCATTCCACCATCTTTATTCCAAAATGTGATATAAATCCAGTGAGAATCAAATTTATGATTTTTAAAATTATACATAAAAATACCTTTTAATGTGACTCCAACGGATATATTTTTACAAGTCTGTCAAATACTGTAAAGCGATCTTCTGATAGAATAAAACCAACCCTCTCTCTTCAGTATGTATTAAAGTTATGGAAATAGCTGTAAATTTTAATATATCAATATTTATTACAAATATAAACTCATAAAAATATGTACCGTTATTAGAAGAACAAATATTCACTTTCTGTATGGTTAAGTCACATAGGACAGTGGGTGTGGTCTCATTAATATTCTTACTCTTTGCTCATTAGTTAAAATGGTATTAACTATTTGTTAGTCCATTATAATCATTACTACCCAAAATACAAGTAACGATCAAGACCTCTTTGCAGTCCCATGAGGTAGTAGATCAATTGAATTTAAAACTGACCCCTTTTAGGATGCAGTCTCTTCATTGTGCAAAGGGATGTTTAGCTCAAAAGAACTTCTGCGTATGCAAATCCTGGGTAATGCCATTGTTACTGGTTATGACATCAATTGTTATGCAATGACATTAACTGTGGATGCATCTGTAGAAGAGTGAAAGTAAACTATTAAAAGATTCCTAAAAGTATAACCTCCATATGTTAATATATTTTTTATGTCTTAGTCTATATCAGGGAAAGGAAAAGATTATTTCAGTAACTGTATTTTCACACCATCATGTGATTTTTTTCTGTGTTAGACATCCTGCTCTCTACAATTATGCCCTAATAACATAGTATTGCATACAGATCCACCAAAGTATTATGTCACTTACGGGAAATAATTTTATTTAATTTGACTTTAACCCAAGATATTATACAATTATAATTCTATCAGAGTTTTATCTTGAACTGTATGCCATGGCAACACTTTATTTTAGAAAGCACAGAGAACAATCTAATTTGTATTACAAATACAAAATAAATGAAAGTGAAAGTGGATGGGTAAATCTAACTACTACATGAATAGACATAACAAGATAGTACATGTAATTCCAGAAAAAGAAGAATTAGGGGAGTAAAATTAAAAACAGAAGAGAAAATAGCATATTTACTGAATCAGAATTCAAGATCTGTGGGACTTCAACATACTGGTACTTTTTAATTAATCTTTTTATTTTCTGGCAATGTAAGGTGACATTCTTACATCAACAACAAGAGTTGAGGATTTTCAAAGTGTGTTACTAGTGTAACCGTCATGGACAGACACGTAACTTAGATTTAATTTGTCCTGCAAATTAGGTGATGCTTATTGTAGATTTTTAATGACGGACAGGAAAGAAAGTTTAGGCATACATGTCATAGAAAGCAAGCTCAGCTAGTCTTACTGGAAGACTTCATGAGCATATCTATGTTACAATAATCATGCTGAAATAGCTGTACCTCTGATTAGAGATAAACACAGATGAATGTGTTTCTCTTTTGTCATTATTCAGGATTATGTAAAAGGCATGTGGCCTTTCTCTATCTGAATTATTTTTAAGCATGTAATTAAAATACAGCAAGGTCTTGCCTCCTGTTAGTCATAGAAAATTTATAAACTTTCAGTTTTTCATAATTTATTTACCAGCTTCTAAAATATGAGTCATTTCCTTCCTTCCTTCCTTCCTTCCTTCCTTCCTTCCTTCCTTCCTTCCTTCCTTCCTTCCTTCCTTCCTGCCTGCCTTCCTGCCTTCCTGCCTTCCTTCCTTCCTTCCTTCCTTCCTTCCTTCCTTCCTTCCTTCCTTCCTTCCTTCCTTCCTTCCTTCCTTCCTTCCTTCCTTCCTTCCTTCCTTCCTTCCTTCCTTCCTTCCTTCCAAAAATATTTCTTCAAATAGGTTTTCATCCCTCTATTTCTCATTTGCAATAGGAAAGAAGTAGGGTTGTACACGATATACAGTAGGAAATAAAAAATTGTCAAAAGCAGTTTGGAAAAGTCTTCTGGTTCTGCATCTACATCCTTACACTTCTCGACTTTTTTTAATCTCCCAGAAGAGTAGACACTGAAAAAAAACTTGGAAAATTCGGAAAATTGCCATAGACACCAAACTTTAGCTGAAAAATATTTCTGGGGAATACACAAGTATTTATTTTTAAATTCAACCTTAATTTTACCCATAGAGTAAACAGAGTATATCTAATATTTCAGAATATATTTTATCGCCACTGGATTTTATATCTACTAAGAAATACACAGCACTATTACTTTTTATTTTCTGCTACAACTGACTGTAAAAAATATTTACTTTTTAGAGTTACTGTAAGCTTTCAGACAATATTAGTGCCTGAAATCTGTGCTCTGGTAAACAAAACCATAGAGAAAGGGGCGTGTTGGGAAGTGGCATAGTAAATTAAACTACCACTAAGAGTATAATCATAATTATATGAAGAAATTATCAGAAGTTGAAATGATTCTCCTAATACATTAGTGTTCAGGAATTCAAACCTATAAATTGGCTACTACTTAAGATTATAGACTTCTTATTCTGCACACAAGCAAGTAATTAACTTTACGTTCCCTTCTTATGACTCTCAGGCTCTTGTCCTTTTAATTATAAGATCCAGAGGGTAGCTTTTATGTTACTATTATCTCTACTAAATTTTGAATAAAAGCTGCATTGAAACTTGATATATTAGTCATATTAGTCATAGGTAATAGCCTGATAGCTTCTAAAAAGATGTAAAGTGCTATTCTGATAAAGTAGCCAGACATTTGGTACTTAATTTCCCCTTTGCCCACATACAAATATTCATTTTTTAAATGCCAGTTTCACAATTTTAAGTAAAAGTTTTATGTGGATTGTCTATATTGGCATGTTATAGAAAGGCAATCTAAACTTCTTGATTTCTCATGTTTCTTTATGTTTCTATTCATATTATCATAGGCCAAATTTCTATGTTCAAATACACAATCATTCAGTATGATATTACAGATTTGTTGAGAAGGACAATGAAACGTTAAACTCCTTCACAGATCTGAAATACATTATTCTAATATTAACCTATTACATGCCATAAATATATTACAAATAGAAATCATGCATTGCAGAGCTGCACACCATTTACTTGGTTAATTTAAAAAATATAAATTGATTATTATTTGCTAAAGGTTTGTCATTGCTGTTTCTGTTAAAGGGAAAAAAGAGTCAATAAAAATATCTAAAAGTGTTTTTAAACTAAAGAAAAAGAACTCTATGAAATGTGAGCAGCTCTGTAGTGCTGAACATTTTCAATCTTTGATTTTTCCTAAATTGTTTCTTGGATTCCCACAGATACAGAGTAAACTCATTTCTCAACATTCTTGGGACTGCTCCACTTGCTGAGACTATTGGTGTTTACACTTGCATTAGAAGGGCCTGGTAAGTGTCAAGTTCTTATTAGAAAAATAATCAAAGAACACCTGAGGCCAAGAAAAAGCTTCCATCTTTTAACTTTCAAATTATAAAGATGTTCCCTCCATTCATAAAGAGACCAAGTACAGCAAACGTAAATAAGAAGGTTTGGCACCTCAGTGGCTGGAGATTGCTACAAGAATGCCCAGGTTTTGGGTCCTAGTTCAAGGAATGCCTTTGCATCTAAGGTGAAAAAAAGATCTTTTGAAATATTTTTGTAGTAGGGAGCAGTACCCATGCTCCCTATCCTTTAGCCAGTATTCTTCATTAGACTGTGCCACACACTCCTTTCTTTGATTGTCTGTGTCTGTGACTCTTACAATTTTCAGGGTAGACAGTTTCATCAGGAGAGGCACAGAGATGAATAGACCAGCCCTCTGTGTTGCTCAGAGGATCAAGAGGCAGAAATAGGTGGAAGGTGAGCTGGCCCCTCCTCCAGTGGCTTGAGGGTTCCACAGGGGAACCAACCATCTGCAAACTCCGCACAGAGGGTGCCACATCCCAGGCATGTGCTCAGCTCTGGCGAACAACTGGCTGTGTGAAAATTAACTTTTAACTATGATTCTGTGTGCAGCAACTTCTGGAGACTGTACGTGGGATCTGATGTTATGATATAAGGTCTGTAGACATTGCAACTAGATAAAACAATCCTTCCTAAAATGCTAACAGCACCACAATAAAAAATGGAAAAAGATTCTAAAGATGATAAAAGATGATAAAACTAAAAGTATTAATGCTGTCTACACCAAAACACTGTATAATAAGCTCTGGAGAGGACGAAAGGTTACCTAAGGCCTTTTATTTGTTGCTATAACCCATATAAAGAGTACTTAAGCTGGCAGTGCTTGTCAAAACCATCCACAAAACCAAGTCATAATAAAGACATGTCTGCAGTGCCAACCACTGCTAGGGAAAGGGGAGTAGGAATATGAAGATCACAGAATGAAAATAGACAGTTGTGCACCCGCCAAAAATTATCCTAATACTGAAGCTGTTCACTTGTGTTTTGACAGCTTTTGGGGCTGCAATGCTCTCCAGATTTAGGGATGGATTGATTCCCTGCTGAGCACCGATTTTTACAATTTATGACGCTTGCAGCAATTACATTATTTAGTGTCAGTGGTGAAAATATGGGAGAGAAAAGAGAAATACAGCTAACCTTAGTATTATATTTTTTACCTCATGAGAAAAACCCTTCAATAAATAATTGAAGTATGTTAGGAGAGGAGGAAGATTGCCAGGATAAAAGTTGTTGTTTTAATCAGAACCATACTGCTTTTAGTACTGCTTGGTGGCAAAACACTTTAAATAAACAGATTTAATTTAGATGAGTGTTCCAATGGTGGCCCTGTTGCTTGACTGTATCATATTTTCAGGCAGGTGAATTAAATAATTGAAGAAATCCCTGGCTGCATTGGTCTTTTTAAAATCTTTTAGTTTATAGGGTAAGATTACTAAATTATTTAGCTCAGTTCACAGATTTTGGCACATGAGTAATAAAAAAACAGAATAAAATCACCACATAGTTCTCTTATCATATATCGTGAAAGGAGAAATTAAAGAAATGTCAGAGATGTACGATTATGAGGAAAAATCTGACCAGAAGCACAGTTTTAACTTCCCTCAAAAGTCTTTTTAGTCCTAAGTATGCATTTCTTCGCCTTATATTTTTAGCATCTTTTGAAGGAAGACTCAAAGAATATAAATGCCTTAGGACTACTTCAGGCATGTTTTAAATGCTGACTTTTAACAAAGCAATAAAATGAACACTCCATGCCTACTTCCCTTGGAATCTTTTGATGTCTACAATTTTTGTGCACCACCACTTTGTGTGACAAGGGACATCAGGGCCATTAAGGAGTCACAAAAAAGATATTGTCAGGACTGTCCCCATGGGGATCTTTATTGATGCATCTATTCAGAGTCTCCTAGAAAACACTGATAATACTAACTTCGGAATGATGGGCATGCTAGGAGTATCAGAATTTGGGAGATGTGGATCTTAGGCTACCTTTTTTTCGAACCTCCAAGGCTGAAATTCATGTGGCAGCATGTCTTGGTTGTACCAGGCCAGACTGCAGTGCTTGAGCACTTTCCCTATCCTCTGTGCTGAAGCTGACCTCTGCAGTTTCATTCAGGGTCTCTGCAGAAATCATTGCAGCCAAAGAATGAAGAAATGCAATTTTCAGGAACTAGGTCTGACTACATTTTGCACAAGTATCCCCTAATGCAAAAGACAAGTGTTATTCCTAGCACCTTTTTCACTGGAAGATGCTAGGAACAGCTTCACATTCATCTTGTTGCAGTTAGTAATCATGCTCTCCCTGAGGACCCTAGGTTTGCTAATGTGTGGTTGTCCAAATTATGCAGGTTTTCTTCTGGTCTTTCTGAACACCCACTATCTGATCCCAGCTGTCTCCTGGGAGAAGAAAGCTGACTCACAGACAGAGAAAGGCCTCAAGCTCTGGTGTCTCATTTCTGGATGAATCAATTAGTCAATGGAACTGGAAAACACACATTGGTCCTGAGCCTTTGCCATTACACTTCCAGTAGGCAGCACAGCTTCTACAGGAGGAATAGCAAAGGGGCCAAAAGCCACATATGTATGTGCTGATTTTGGCTGAGGTAGAGTTGCTTTGTTTCACAATAGCTGGTGTGCAGCTGTGTTTTGGATTTGTGCTGAAAACAGCACAAGCTGTTGATAACCCAACAATGGTTTTGTTATTGCTGAGCAGCGCTCACACAGCGTCAGGGCCTTTTCTGCTTCTTACCTCACCCCAACAAGGAGTGGGCTGGTGGTGCACAAGGAATTGGGAGGGGACACTGCTGGGACAGCTGATCCCAACTGACCATAGGGATATTCCACACCATATGACATTGTAATCTGCAATAAAAGTAGCGGAAAAGATTGGTGAGGGGATAAGCTGCTCAGGGACTGAATTGGCATAGGTTGGTTAATACAAAGAAATTGTTTTCATTTGTATCACCTGCTTTTATTTTATTATTAAAAGAGGATTTATTATTAAAGAGGATTTTATTCCTCTTTGTTATATTATTACTATTATTACTATTATTATTGTTGTTGTTTTGTTGCTGTTGTAGTTGTTTTGTTGTTGCTATTGCTTATTATTTTTTAATGTCTAATTTTAAACTGTCTTTGTCTCTACCAATGAGTTTTATCAGTTGTACACTTCCAATTCCCTTTCCTTATCCTCCAGGGGTAGAGTGAGTGAACAGCTGTTCACTGGGGCCTAGTAGATGTCTGGGGTTAAACCATAGCAATATGGAATGTGTTGATCATTTCTACAAGTGGCATTCATATATTTTCTTTAAACTTTCAGTACTGTAAGTAAAAGCATATTCTCCAATGCACCATGTGAATGCTTGCAAGTGTTTCTTAGAGCATCAAGGAACCTTGAAAGGAATACCAAAGAACAAGAGGACTTATGATCAAAGGTTGTGATTACATGCAAGTTCAAGAGATGCATCTGAATTTTCTCATCAGACTGTGGGGTTGACTGTTCTGTCATATATGGAGTTGTTCTTGATGGTTAACTTTCAGAAGACTAATGCTTTAAAATTGTTTTGTTTGGTCACAACTTGGTAGGAGGCTTCTCACATTTTGTCCTGGTAACCCAAAAAATGTATATTGTACTCCATATTTTTCATACACCAATCTGCCCAGGATTGTTACTGTTCCTTTAAGCTCCTGGGGCCAAAACCCGAATTAGAGTGTCTTGCCCTGGTTTTGCAGAGGTGGGGGATGTGGGGTTTCTTCTTATATGAACACTCAAGTAGGGCTTTCTTTTCATTCTTGCAGGGCTGATAAGAGAGTTGTTTTTCTAAGCAAAGACAGCACAAAGCAGAAGCCTTTTGTTTCTCTCTAAACTCTGCCTGGCGCAGGCCTCCAAGGAACTGCATTTCACAATCCTAAACTGTTTCAGGGCAAATTTCACAAATACTTGTCCTCAGGTGCAATCCAATTCTGGTGGGCTCAGGGCTGCTGTTTTTGGTGCCCTGTGGAGCCGCTTCTCCCACATCACCCACAATGTGGTAACGACACAGACCTGCAGCACGACATCAGCTGGGTCCAGTGGGCCAAAAAGTAGCAGAGAAATGAACTGTAGGTTCAGAGCTTCCTCCACAGGAGAGGCCCTGTCAGGTGGCGTGGAGCAAACATCCTGGTAGCACTGGACTGGTTTTGGACTCCTTTGCTTTTGTTCCCTGTTGGTTGTTGTTTGTAGGATGAGGGAGCTTTGTTATTGCAGAAGTTTGGTTGCTGTGTTGTTTTATTTTTAGGTCTCTCCCCACCACATGACTGGGAGATCCACTTTTTTGCCTTTGTCCCCTGGACCACATGGTCTTCTCTGGAGGCTGCTGTTTTGGGGATGCCTAGGGATGTACAGACACTGCAGCACAGTTTTAGATAAGCCAACAGATGAATGAATTTGCTAAAATAAAAGCTTATCAGGTTAAGGTAAATGTTTGAAGATGGACCACGCACTACCTGAATTCTCTACCATACGGATCTTATTAGAACATTGATCCTGGAAATTTTTACACTACTTTTTGTTCAATTAACATAGAACTTTTTCTTTTCTATAAATCAAACAGCTACAGACCAAATCTGCAAGCTGAAACAATGGGGTATGTTCATGTGGCCCTCAGTCACCAGGTGCTGAATTTTACCCAACTAAGGTAAAGCCCTGTGCCAACATCCAGTCACTTAGACGATTCATTTCTCAGTCTCCTGAATTTCAATTATAGATGAATGTAAATTTTAGTAATGATCCTATGTACCTTTCTGCATTATTATTTTTTCCAACTAGAGCCATTAAAAAAATTAATTAGCAGTCTGTTTTTGGCAGCTGCACACTATTACCTCAGCAGAAAGGTTCTGAAATCTGATTTGTGTGTATACTGTTTGTGCAGTATAGGAAGCCTTTCTAAAATGAAGATCCGTGCTGTGAACTGCTTGACTGCTGCGTTATTCCAATACTATCAGAAATATTCATCAAGTATGACCTTCATTTAATTAGTCCATTCAGTTTCCTCTTGGTATTATTTCTTACTGTATGTATATGGGTTCTACATGAGTCAGCCTGCCACCTCTAATACCTGCTGTAGCCTGATGTTTTAATACTTTTGCTGCTTTCACAAAATTCATGTATTGTCTCTCTCTGGTTCTGGTTCCTCATAAACTTGTTATGTTGTTAAAGGTTTAGGACCACAAAGGCTTTAGGTTTATGTTAGAAGTCTTGCCTGGGAGAAAAAAAAAATATTCTGCAAATAGTTAGGCAATTACAGTAATGTATTTCACACATAGTTTTTCTTACTGCACAAGAATAACAACAGGTGCAAAACAGCACCAACTTCTACTTTCTCATGCAAGCAGCAGTTTTGACTTTATGACAAACATGTGTAAGACATTTACAACCAGTTTAGGGGGGAAAAATGCAGATTGTCATTAGGGCCAGATGACCTTAAGAGTGTCTTTTCAACTTCCCACAGAGTGTCTGAGCTTCCTAATTAATCATTTGGATATGTTAAAAAAGGACCAGAGGAATATTTGTGTGAATTGCTCACAAATGAAGAAATACCAAATGGTGACAGAGAATGACAACATGAGTTAGAAAACAAATCAAGTTAATTGGAAATTTTCCAGCAAATAAGACTATATTTACATTGAAAATGCAAATATATGCCTATACTGATATCAGAATTCTTATATGCTTCAGAGTCATTGTACGCCAGTATCAACTATACCATGGTATCACATGTCATGAAAAAGAGAAGCATATTACAACTGATATTTTTGGACTGTAGGTCATACTTAAAGAATACAGATTTAATTTCAATGTAGACAACTCTGGATGTATAAAACTAGCTGTTTTAAAGATTTTGACTGCATTAAACATAAACACAATGTTTCTACATGACCAGTTTTCTTCACAAGCCCTGGGAACAGTTCTCTAATGTCACTTCCAGTCCAAACTTTAAAGACATGAATCTTAAGTTTCCTTTTCTGTCATCACAGATTCTTGACCACCTAAGGCCTCTTTTTCAGAAGTGGTCATAGCAATTTGATTTGCTGAAACACACCAAGAAATGCTGTGAGCCAGACTCCCTGCTACCCTGGTTGGACAGAACTAGCTGCAAAAAAAAAGTGTGAAATAATCAAAACAGCTGAGAAAACACAACACAGTCTCCCTGGTCAAATCATATTTGCTCTTTGAAAGCAAAGAGTTGTGTTTCAGGAGCTGCTGGCTATATGTAGACAGAAAAATGGCAGAGAAATGCTTCTCCTTTACAGAGGCCCCAACTCTGCCACCTTTATCTCCAAGCAGTGGAGTCAAAACACACACACACACAGTAACACTTAGAAAAAATGTGTTTTAGTAAGAATGTTTTATCTCAGCTACATTCTCTATAAGTACTTTTAAAGTGACAAAAGGCATGAACAAGTCTGTGGAGAGTAGTGTCCCTTTCTTGAGTGTGCAGTTATACACTACTACATTAGGAAGACAAGCACATACAGCTTTCTTCTTGCCACTCCCCTCTCACATTAAAATTTTGCCTCCTTCTGTGCAGAACTGTTAGTTTCTGTCCCCAGCTTTTCTGGGACAGCCCCATAGAAGAAAGATTTAACCTTGAACCTGGATATGAAAATTTAGCATTATCATCTCTTTCAAAGATGTTCGTAAATAAAATGAAAATAATGACTGTGTGTGCATTAGATAGTCATCATTAATACTCATCAGACTCTATTTGAAGGTGGTAGTTCAGTACCTGCTGAGAATTTTAACGTTTTAAAATTTTCTAGGGGAAACACAGGAGCTATGAGCTTTCTGGCATCAAAGAGCTTTAAATTCCTGGGTCTCATCTTTGCCCTTGAATGCCTTGAGTTGTGCTTGTATTCTACCTTAAATGCCATGGGGTATTTTCATGCTCAGTGCAATCAATATGCAGTTTGTTGCTCTGATTTTTACTGCAGCCAAAACACTGAGCTCCTTCTCAGTTTGAGAAAGGGCAGAAATAATACATATTTTTCCCTATTTAACTGAAAATGATTTATAAGGGATTTAGAATTATGTAATGCCAAAGTGACGGAAAGTGTATTCAGCATATAAGCACCTTTCTAATCCTACCTGGGATTGCAATGTTATTAGCACCAATGAAGATAAAATGTAATTCTACTGAAATCAGATGAGTTATTCTCAGGTACGTGGGTGGCTGAAAAGCACACAGAATGGTGTCATGGCCTCCAGACAACCATAGTTTTAGTATTTAATACTTGATAGGATACAAAAATAAGAGACTAGCTACCCTTTGCTATTTCTGTAGTCAGAATAAGCTGCACTTATTGTAGCAGAATAAAATGGGAATAAGAGAACTGGCAGAACAATGTTTTTCTCTCTACAAAAATATTTCCAAATATGTTTTTTGAGATTTAAAGAGAAATCTTAGCGAATTTATAAACCAAACAGAAGAAATGCAAGTATCAAAGAATTTAAAACAAAATTACTCTTCTGTTTTTCAAACTTTTCCATGAGACCATGTCCTGAACATCGATTAATGTCTTAGTGTATCAGTGCAGGTTAAAGAGCCTTTGAAGGCTCTTTACGGGAGGAAAAAAATTACAAGGCAGCTTGACTAGGAAAGCTGTTTCTAGTTTCCTCTTCTTAGTAATTTAACCGGGAGCGTTTGGTGAAAGGATACTGTAAGTGTAGGCCCGGCAGTGGAAGGAAGAGACAAATCCCTTTTTTGAGACATTTTATGTCTTCAACTGTGGTTCCCAGGAACATGAGAGCCTTGTTAACATGTAGCACAAGCTAACAATTTCAGCCTGACCTGCGCTGGCTGTGTAGGAGTCACAGCACACCTGGAGCCAGGACAGGACAGACACAAAGGGAAGAGCTGAACCCAGTGACATGCACAGCAGTGACTTTCTTCACTCTCAGATATAAAGATTACAAAAATACTAGATGCTGCTAATTCTGGGGCTCCCCCATCCCTAACAGTATGTTAGTAGAAGCCAGGAGACTTTTATTTTAAAGTAGTGTCTGAATATTCAACTGAAAAAATACGTCAGGGCCTAATGCTCTGTGAGTCTTCCAGACTAGCAAAGTTACTGATGCATATAGAAGCTAAAGAAATCTCAAAAATAAATTGCCTGGGAACTGAAGCAGAGATAGTTATGAAAAATAAAGCCTTTGCTTTTAGTAGCGATTTTCTCTAAGAGAATCTTTAATTGCTTTGTTGAGCAATTCTGCAATACAGTAATGCCTAACATGTGTTGGCTTGCACAATTAAGACTTTTTTGTTGTGCTTCTAGTACCTGGGAAGGCTGACTGAGTCCAAGCAATTGTTTTCTAATTCGATTATACATGACAATATTAACAGCCCAGATGTTTATTCTATATATTTAAATTTGTTTATACTTACTTGGGACGTAACCAGGATGCAGTGGAAAGTGGAAACATGGCAAGTTTAATTAATTTCAAACTTTCAGCTTATTTCCTCTGTTGATGCTCGGCCTGATGTCAGAAGGAATGTACTGTGTTGTTCTTGGAACCCAGTAATAGTTAAAGTATCTGATACTTATTTTCTTCTACTTTATTTTTCCCTGCTAATCTCAGATATAAACAGGCTGTCTTTCAGAGGCATGGGTTCAAATCCAGCCATATAGTTACATCATTTGCAATATGTCAAGATTTCCTCCACATTCCCTTCTGAAATACTTTGTTTGGATGTTTGGAGAAAAAATGATCCCTGTTCCATATTAGCCTCATTAATAGGCCTGTAATTGTAAGATAATTAAGCAATAACTCTTCTATCTCAGAGCAAGTTTTATACATGCATTCCAATTCTGTGTTTTTTAATTATCCTATAAGCAATCCTTTAGTTATCGTCCTCACTTTATTAAGAGTATTTGGTTTTCCTTTTACATGGAATAAATAATAGTGGTACTTCTTTTTTTTTTTTTTCCGATTAATTATCAAGCACTGTTTTCACAAAAATGTTTTCTCTTACTCAACTAACTCTATAGATGGTCAGACTGTATTAATAAAATTAATTATTTGCAATTTTGCCCATTATTTTGTGAATAATTTATCTGGAAATAATTGGTCCAGATTCTCAGATGCTTTTAATCAGAAGATCTCTACTGGAACCCAGAGAATTTTACTGATTAAAACCAGCTGAAAATTTGATCCATCTGCTCCCATGGTGGCCTTAATGTTGAACATAGGCTTTAACATGGTATTAATTTGTATAAGTTAAAATTGCTTTATTTTTATTTCTTAATAACCTAGCATGAGTACTCTCAAAACCATAATGGTATCTTAAAAATATAGCATTCATTTGAGTTCAGTTACTTGGCTAAATCTTGGAAACCTTTTCAAGAATGCATCAGCTGCTCAAGAAAGCATTCATTTCAAAGAAAACCACAGACAAACCATGTTTTAGGAGCAGCATAAGGACAATTCCTTTTATATACTGATCATGACACTCAAAGTTAATGATAAGTACCATGCTTGCACTTCCTGCTCTCCTTTCTGTAGCTACTGTTGCAAGTTTCACAATCAAAATAATTTTGTCCTGGCCTTCCCACAGCACCACAGTGAAGAGCAAGACAGCTGAGAGTGTCTTTGTCCCAAATGTCTTTATTCTACCAGTAACAAATGCTGTCACTGAGCTCCTGTGGGTAGTGTATAGCTGTATCAACATCTCAGCATGTGCATTATCTAATGAAGCTGGGTGATGATTTTAGCATGTAATTCAGAAAAGATCACAAAATTCAGATCATGAGCTTTCTGGGTAATGCTCTAACTTAAAAGCAGACTAGCAAAAGGCTGAATTGTGTAGATTTCTGTTATATTGTAAAAGCTTTTCAAACAAAAATGGATTAGTAAATAGTTTAAGAGAAGTGAAAGGACATTTTGACCAAGACTTTTAAATTTAAATTTAAATTTCAGATATTAAATTGTAATAAATGTTTTCTTCTGTCCCACTGTCACAACAATGGTGAAACTGAAGAAAACCATGGCATGAAAAACTTTTAACAGCATTTCAGCTGGAACGACAATATTCCTGCAAGGAAATGCTGAGACTGAAATTGTCAGAATTTATTTAGAAATGTACTTCTTTGTGAGAATTCATGTGTGTGAGTAGGGAGAGGAGAATAGGATTCCACAGAAATGGGCACCCAAAAACAATTTTTTTAGAGGTAATTGGTAGCCAAGGTACCAAAGGTATCCAATTTCCATGTTCTTTCCTGTAATAGGAGCTTAGCACAAAATACCAGTATCATCCAACTATTTTGTTTAAGAGTGACCTGGTAAATAATGAATTATTTTTTATATTGCTGACCAAAAGATAGCAACATTAGAAGCATTCATAAGTTTACTTTCTGGAGGAAAAAGTAAATTAAAATGCTGAAAAAGATGATAACAAATTTTTTGAAAAGCGATTTACCTTCTTTCAATTGGTCATATTCTTATGGTAAGTCACTGAATTTTGTGCCCTGATATTGAATGTAGTGTTAAAATGATAAATGTTTCTAATGTTGGCTAATACCAAGGTGGATTTTTTTATTGTTTACTTTGAAATTAAATAAACTGATGTATCATATATGCTTCATATTCTGAGTACCTATTTTCAGTCATTTCAGATATTTTCACGTATTCAGCTCTACACCACTTCTGAATTTTAATTGCTTTTTTAGCAGGTAGGTTGGGTTCTTCCCTTAGCTAAAGGTCTTAGTGATTACCAGTGGCACAGTTAAAATTTCTATTACTTAAAATGAATTAATTTAATGATGAAATTTATTGATATATTTGATATAGAATATAGCTCTGGCTTCATATTGGATGACAGGTAGAAGGAACAGAATAAACATTTTGATTGGATCTCTAATTGTTTTCCTTCTTTTTTCTTCAAGGAAGGGGATATTTCCTTTCTCCCCTATGTTAGCATCCTTAAGGACAACCTTCTTGTAGCAAAAGAAGGATCCATCCTGATACTTAGGAACATGATTTTATGTGTCAGGACCTCAGATTGGGTAAACAGGAAGCTATCAGCCCAGAGCTGTATAAAATAGTTGTATTCAACTGAGAAGCTGATTCTGGAGAATCCAGTGATATTGCTATTTTTTTTTTATTTAGAACAAAATTTAATTCTTTAATTTTTTTTTTTTTTAATTTTTGTAACTATCTTTTGGTTTTTTTCTTTTCAATTTAAAATAGTTTTGTCTAATAATATGAGGTTTTCTCAAAATATGTGGTCAGAGAATGAGAATAACTTGTAGTGGAAACAAGTGAAAGATTAGACATCGTTCCCAGGAGTCTTACTGAATTTACCTTTCATTTCACTGTGTTTCTTAAGATTTGGGATAGAAAATACTGTGCAGGTTTTATTTGACACTGATCTTTCCTGCATCAGGTAACTGCACTCCAGTAGAATTTTGCCCACTTCATTGCCACAGATCTCAAATAATTTCATTTCACTTTCAGTGAGTGAGAATTATCCCAATTACTCTATTTTTAGAATGTAAAAGTCAGAGAACTTTTCATCAAAAAATGAAACAAATATAAATACCTGATAAATATGTCCACAAATACCTGATATAGAAGTTTCAATCTTTTCAATCCTGAAGTTTAATCCTGAAATGATTTTAACTTTCCCTTTATAAATGTCATAGAGATGGACTCCTCTACTATAGGAAACTGGCTTTCTCTTGTTCCCTTCTGTAACATTTCAAGAACTGCTGATCTCATTGTTACCAATGTAGGATGTTGGAATTTACTGTTTGGAAGTAGTTGACTGAAATTTCATGTGATCTAAATAATTTTTTTTTTTTTTTAGCAATATAGGCTTCATACTAGCCTTCCATAATAAAGATGTGTTACTGTCTAATGACATTTCTGGTATTAAAGAGTAGAGATATTCTAGTCTGTTTTAAAATGACACTCACTGCAGAAAGTGATGATTGAGCTTCCAGAAGAATTACGTTTTCTGGAAGAGTCTAAAACCTGCTTATTTGGCAAACAAATTACAGCACATGAAAGACAATAACAGTATATTTAATCTTCAAAAACAGGTGATCAATAATAAAAAGTAGGGCAGAGAAAGTATCTGAGAGGGTGCAATAATGAGCTACTTTTCCACATATTTTCATGGTTGGGGGATTTACAGTTGGACTATATCTAATTTTCTTGGTAGAGCTTAACAAAATAACTGCAGTTCTGACAATTTCAAAGATTTAATTGATGAGAAATAATGTATTACCTGTGTGTATTTTCCATTGTGAAGGTTTTTATCAAAATACAGTCATTTCTTTTTCTGTGCCTTCATGAAACTGATAGAACTTTTCTGCTGGTAGGCTTGTAAATGTGGGGAAAATACAGAAAATATTAAGGGATGTCAAAGGTTTTTCTTTAAATCATGTGATTAATAAATGAGCGAACCGATACATACCATGGTGCTGGCAAAAAGTATTACTGGAAAATGTATTCATGCTCTTCACTTTATCAGTATATTCTCAGAACTTAGTTTTGTGATGTTCTTCTGAAACTGCTTTGCACTCTTTCTCTCTTTGATATGTGACTTTGCTACTTTACTTATTCTGATTTTCCAGACAATTTAATATCTTTTTCTCTGAAAAACCATTTCTTTGGAAACTTTCTAAGAAATTCTAAAGACTTTTAAAATAATGAAAACATATAAGACCTATTAATTGTACTTTTGAGGAGCAGTGAAAAATAAGCTCCTTTTTTCTGTTCTAAAGATTGAATTTCTTAAGAATATAGGAAAATATATATAAAAAATGTGAAACAGTATATCCTGTAAGGCACTTTATGTATAATATAAAAATTATGTCAGCCTCTACAGCTGTTAAAATCCAGTAATTAAAATTGCTAGAGAGATGCCTCTGCCTGCATTAAGGTGCAAACAAGACCATATGCTGAAGTCAATGGCATGGATTTCATTGAACAGTAAAAATGAGGGAGAGAGAGAAAGAGCAAGAAAGAAATAGAAAAAGGTGGGGAGGGGATGGTGGAAAGAGCGTGTCAGAAGGACTAATTAAGTAGAAAATATCATCACTCTGTGGATCCCAACAGCATCCCTTCTTTCTGGTCTCTTCTGGTCTTCTCAGTGGTGATGGTCCCACAAAAGACAGAGTTCAGTGGGTTAATAGTGTTCAGGCTGGCTGGGACCAGGTACCTCCTCTGGCAGGGAAGTTTTACACTTCCTTTCTTGCCATAGGCTCTGGATTGGTTGCATCATTTTGCATCAGGTGCAGTCCTCTGGTGCAAGGCCTCAGGAATGAGTCTGGGGGTGCTTTGGGGGGGGTGGGTCTTTGATGGGCTGTGATCCCTCCTCAGCTGCCTCTCTTGTGAATGTCTCGTGTGTGTGTGTGGCCTTCCCAGGGTGGGGGGACTTTACAACCAGTAAGAAAAGCCAGTTGGTGCAAGGGAATATGGTTGTTCACCACACCCCCAAAAACTCCCCTCCTCTCCCCTTGTTTTGAGGGGAATGTGTGCAAACCTGGCTTCAGCAAATGTGTCTGTGTGCTATGGCCTCCTCCACCACAAAACTGGCGAGAACTGATTCTCAGGACAGCTGCTGGGTTTGGCTTTCCATTCTTCTCCCTCAGCCTTGTTTACTTTCCCCCAACTTGAGATAATTGGACAATAGAGTCTCTGTTAGGTGGCATAACTCACAGTCCAGTTCCAGTCAGAAGGCATATTCAGGGAAGGGTGGGCTTCAGTGGCCACAGCTCCTTTATACAGTTTTGCCATAATGGGCAGAAGTCCTTCTTAACAATGCTTAAGCAAGTAATTTTCAGGCTCTTACAATGGCCAAGCAGTCAATAGAAGTGATGCAATATTACAGATGTGTGCTGCTGTGGTTTTGGCTAAGATATACAAGTGCCAAAGGGGACAACAGGGAGGAGGTGTTTATACACACACTTATTAAAGATGATCTCTAAATGTCTGTCATATTTACATTTCATCTTGTTCCAAAGGATGAGTTCCCCATCAGCTACAGAAACCTGTACAATTCTACTAGACAGTCACTGATCTTAGACTGACCTTTGATTTTGTATCATTCATACAAATGCACATGCATTCCATGCTGGAATATAGACCAACAAATATGGTAATAATGCCATTGAGCATTTTTGTACACTTTGCTCGGAATATTTAACCTAAGCTTAAAAAGACCATGCTGAATATGCATTTTCTTGAGTCGAGTATTATATTTGTGCATAAGTTCAGACCACTTCAGAGTACTTTTAGAAATAAAAATGTTTCTGTGTCTTCCTAGTCAGGTGAGCTGCTGATACTGAATGTAATGATGTTGTACAGGAAGAATGAACTCCAGATTTTCATGTAATAGAGGCAATACTTGAATTTTTTTATTCTGTTTCAGTGGGAACATACTTTTTCCCAGGGTCTGTCTCATGCTTGTTGTGTAATCCTTATTGAATCAACAATGCCTTACTTTGTTTACATTTAAATTGCTTACTGTATTCTTACCTCTTTCACATTGGTGATACACATACAGTTAAATTTGGATTTCTTTTACAGGAAGCTGCTACCTTTAAAGCACCTCTCTTAGACTCCAGATACTCATGGAGTATCTCAAGTTGGAAGGGACCCATAGGGATCATTGAGTCCAACTCCTTGCTTCATACAGGACTACTTAAAATTAAAGCAGGAGTTGAGTCTGAATCTACCAGTTGACTGAGGAGTTATCTGGTAGATTCTCTGTCCGGTTAAAGATCATATTGACAAGTTTCTGTCAATTTATGTCTAGGTCATTTCTTGTGATGCAGTCTCACCTGAAGCTCGTCATCTCCTTGGGCCCATGACTGGATGACTCCATTAATCATGATATCCACATTAGTCAGGCACTTAGGTCACCCTTGCTAACAGCTAAATGTCACAAGAGAAAATTCCATGGGCCTAATGGAACTTGCATTTAGAACAGTAATATCTAAAAAACCCTTCCGATTCTCAATGTTATGGATTTTCTCTGTCAGGAAAAAAAACATCCTTTAATACTTAAACACAGTAATATTTAATCTTCTTTTAGCTAAATGGAAATGTATTGTGTTTTGTGAGTATGTATTAGCTGTGTTTAACAAATATTACATATTATCTGTGCTTTAAGGCTAAGCATAATGTTGTACAAGTATAGAAAGGAGAATAAGGGAGAAACAGTTCTTGTGGATCAGAGGACATATGCAGGGGTATCTCCAAAACCTGGACACACCCATAAAATATGCAGTGTCTGAACTCCTATATCAATTATATCAGGCAAAATTTGATTTGTTGGACATTCAACATGTATTTCAGTAATATATCAGTTTAGAGAAAATACAGCAACTGATCATTTTTTTACACTAACAAAACCACTTTTATTTGTGCCAGGAATAACTGCATATTTTCAGCAAGCAAAAAAAAAGGAATGTTTTTCTGTGTAAATAATAGATAAAGAACAACAAAAAAAGCATAATCCAGCTATCTTCTCTGCAGGGAAAAATAAACCCATATAAGACAAATTTGTGTAGAAAGACCCATTAGGCAGGAAGTTAGTAAGCCAGAGTCTGTCATATGTCTCTGAAGGGAATAAGTTAATGCTGGGAGTTTGGAGCCTTAAATAAGAAATTGCGGAAGGAAGAATTTTTATCATTTCATTATTTCTCATTAGCAATTTACTCTAAAAACACTTTGGATGAGCATTTTACAATACTAGTGTATAAGCTAGAAGAACACTGATTCTTATAATAAAGTTATTATTATCAGGAGGCTACCCTATGACTCCCAGCACTTCCACTCCGGAGTGCTCCATGTCCCCAGAGGATGGTGTCATTGCAGAGGTGTGTCACTTTAATAAACACCAGGGTAAAAAAACATAAAGTCTTGAGTATCATCTGAATGAAAGATGAATTCTCAATTTGGTTATGTTCAAGGAGATTTGTAAGCCTCATAAGACCATAGCCTTATCCTTTCTGGATACAAGTACGGTAATTTACCATTTCTGTTCCATTAAGCACAGATGCTGCCGCATTTTTAGGCACAAATCTGTATTTTGAACGCCTGAAGGGGTTAAGATGCATGTCGTTCCTGTATAGTAGTAGAATGCTCTGGGTATCCTGACACACTGTGTATGGAGTCTGCCTCCCAAAACTTAAAAAAGTGAGTAAGGTTTGTTTGTCATATAATATCCACTTGTAACCCTAGCACTGTCAAGTGCAGCACTGAACTGTGTCCCTAAGTGTCACATATCCATGTGGTTTACAAGCACACACAGTTAGTAATCTTTTCCACTGAAGACATGACCAACCTTCCCTCTTGGCTTAGTGCTGGCTGACTGAGACCGTATATACATGTACACTCATTCACAAGATGCTTTTAAGTAGTGTATGTATGATACTTATAACATGGCTGGTGTCTGTATTTTATTATATTATTTTTTATAATTACTCTTGTCTTTGCCTTTATCTCCTTTCAATCAGGAAGTTGAACCTGAAAGAATTCTTAAATGAAGCAAGGTAAATTGGGAATGGGATCAGGGATATCTTAACTGAGAAGAAAATCAGAATTGGAAAAGCAGTATACAGAAAAAGCCCTTTATCTTGTAATTTAGGACAGGTTTCTCTAACCCAGTAGAAGTCAGATGCCCTTAGGTGTTTTGAAAATCCCACTTTATATGTCTCTAAAAGGCTGCTCTCATAGATAGGTATGATGTACTGCTGATTGCTTATGAGGACCTAAAGACTCCACAAGGAACATGCCTGATAGAAAGCTTTTGTGAAAATTACCCATCTCAGATTTCCTGGAAATACAGTCACAATAGTACATAAAAGCAAAAAGGACTATGTGTGTGATGCAACTCATCAAAATTATATGGTGATGGATCACTGCATAGAAGTACAGTGGAAATATTCTTGAGAGAGATTCAGTGATGCATGTATTACAAATCAGCCCTGCAAAGATGACTGTGCATATCAAACTTCTGCAGCATAAAGTTCAAAAATAAAAAAATGGTCTTTAATATTTGTGGATTGTGCAACTATTTAATGGTTTTACTCACAGTTACTGTATAGAGTTTTTCAAAAAGAGTAGGCCAGGCTGTAGGGAGTAAGAATAGGGGGTTATTTTGTTCTGCCTGCTGCACACTGGATTGCACTGGCAGCTGCCTGCAAGAAGGGAGACACTCTTCCCAGATGGTAACAGGGCTGCTTCATGGGAGGAGGGTCACTTCAGACTGTGAGGTGGGATGGGCAGATCGAAAAGGGAGGAGTAAAAGTCATCTCAGCAGGTTAAACGACCTCAGAAAGGGCAGGAATCATGTCAGCAGGGGAGGTTGCAGGGGACAGCAAAAGCAGAGGGGTGGATGGCTGTCTGGGGTTAGAACAACCCATGGGTTACTGTAGGACTTGAAGGCTGAGCAGGGTTGAACTTCTGTTCTTCACAGACTATCACAAGTATAGCTCAAGAAGAAAAATTCAGCAGCCATGCATCTTCTTTTTCCAAACTGGTGTTAAACAGGACAGACTTGAGCTCTTGGTGGTCAGTGTTACTTAGGGAAGATGGCTTTTGCCTTCCCTTTGCAATATGTCTGGCTCTACCTTGTGGTTTGAAAGGTGCCTATACTCCTTTGTATGGGATTAGCACATTCCTTTCAGCCTTACATTTATACCTGGAGCCTTTTCCCCACCATCTTCACAAACTGAGCTCTATTGTGGAGACACTTTTACAGCTTCTACATGCTTAGGTTGTTGGTATTTTTACACCATGGTAAACTAGTAATTGACAGTAGTAACACTTGTCTTTTTCCTGCTTCATTTTTGCAGGTAGTAATTGTCCAAAAATGTCAAAATGAGAGAGAAAAGACACAGAAGAAGTAAGAAGAAAATGGCAGGGACCAGAATCAAATCATTGGGAAAGAGAGATTGGAGCTAAAAGTAGATTAAAACTAAGAACACAAAAGGATAGGTGAGCATATTTTTAGGGGAAAATTTAGAATAATTTTATTGAATATATTCATTTGTAGTCATGCTTCATAGGATGATTAAAAATGCAAATCAAAGTCCCAGTAAATAAACAGGAATGATGTCAGAAGGCAGGAAAAATTGAAAAAGTCAAAACCTCAATGACATCTAAGACTGTACCAGGTGTTTTCCCATATTGCACATATTTTTTGTCCAGAATGATTAGCATGCAGGGAAATCTCAAAGAGTTTCAGGTACCTGTGATAATTTTTTCCTTTGAGGCCATCAGGGAGTCTTTCATTTCTCTGTCTTCCTAGTCTATGAAGCCTCTGGAATAAAAGCCCAATTGGCTTTCACCATTCCGGATGGGAAGACATGTACAAACACTTCACAAATCAGTATCAACCTTATTCTCAAAACAGACCTGATCTAACTCTTCACAAATAGAGGGACATCACACACCATTTCTTTGCATGGGTGATACATCAAGATCTCTCTCTGAAACTGGTAGCAATGGTGATACAATCTTTAAATGTATCTCATATTTTTGTTGGCAGCAATTAGGTCCCACACTTCAGGTAAGGACATAACAGGGTAGAGCTGGTTCTTAGTAGATATTTTGTTTGTCCACACTTGGACCTACTGTATCCAACTACATATGACTCAGTATTCAATTCAGCCTCAGTATTCAATTCAGAAAGCTGGAAATTTTTCGTATGTGCTGGGTCAGCTCTCTGCTAGAGGAAGCTTGTCAGCAAAAGGCCCTCTGTTATGAGGACATTTTACAGAGACAATTTTGTTACATAATAATAAACACACCATAGTCAAAAGATATTCTCCCACTTTTCCTGTCTTAGTAAATGCAAGAATGCTCTTCATCTTGCAATGTGAGAGGTGTTTGAAATTTGCATGCTGTTAAAACAAATATGGATTTTCCCCCTGTTTCACCAGGGTGAAAATCCATTTTTTAGATGAAGAAATACCTATATAGAGATGCAACTATTCTTTTATCAGCGATAGTATAAATTGAAATTAGTTCTATTTGGTGCACATAAATTTGGACTAATGTTTACATAGGTAATTATTCTTAAAACCCCCACAAACATATCTCCTGGTGAAAGAACTTTCAAGGATAAAGATATCAGCAAGCCAAAGTGAACTAATCCCAGGAGCTCTTTGCAAAGAACTTCTTGTTAATTTTTAGTGAAGCAATCAGTATATTGACTTTATCTTTTAGTAATGCTATGTACAAAGCAACATGAGAAATGGGAACAGTTCCTAAAAGAAAAGAAGAATGAAGTCAGAGATTATTGTGAGTGACAGCTAGAGGGATGCTGGCTTCTAGCTATGGACCATGGTGGTCACTGTCCATGAGAAGCTTGTTAAAAATAAATTAAAAACCAACAGATTTCCATCCCAGTACAAAAAAATGACTCTTTAAATAGCTGAGTTTAACACATCTGAAAGCTCCAGTAATGTTGTTTGTTCCAGAGGAATGCAACTGAATAAGCCATGCAATGTTGAAGACTGAGATTTTGTTGCCTGAGATGAGAGCTGGCTGTCATAGCACTGACTGTGTCCTTGCTCATCACAAGGTATGATCAAGCAACTGTAACCTATAGAAATTTATTTTTTGTTCACTGTGGCAGGAATAGTCTGAGTCTGTTTCCACAAAGGTCAAAAAAAAATGCTCAGGTTTCTCTGTCTGGATCATCATAGACAGAACCAGTTCTCACAAACTACACATCTTGTAAAGAGCTGTATGGGAAGGAACTGTGAGTCTTGTTAACAAGAAGAATTTTGTAATTTTTCAGACTACAAGAGATAGGATGATCATAAGTGACAGAAAAACACTATAAAGATTATGGAAACTGAATTGATGAAACCTAAAAATAGAAGCCCTAAACAAAAAGCCTCAGAAAATTTTAAACCTGGCAAGCCCTTGTTTAGAAAATCAAAGGATCACAGGTGGTTTGACAATTCTACACAAGAGGGAAAGGTACGTTTTATTAGGCTGGCATATCTAAAAGGAAACAGAGCCAACTGGGGTAACTGAAAGTAAGAAACATATATGTGATTCCATGTCACTAGTCCAAGGCTGAAACACCTAAACTGAGTAGGGACATGATCTCTCATTGTTTAAATTTAGAAGAATCCTAAATTTTTACTATTTAGAACCTAAAGCTATCTATATCCATCTAAAAAAATAGCTCAAGAAACCAAAAGAACTGAACCAGATTTTCTATTATATGCAATGGATTCCCTGAAAAGTTTAGGTTTCCATCACAGCATACAGAATCCATATTTAGGTCCAAATTATCAGTCTCAATTGTTTCTTTTATACTTTTCCACTTTCATTTTTTCCCTCATATGCCCCATGAGAGCATTAGAGCTGACCTGAACATATTCTTAAAATAATTGAGCTTATAAAAAAATCCTATTTTGAAAAAAAAAAAAAGAACTTTACTTGTGGCATAGAAATGGAGCAATAGTAAAAAGAATAAAATAAATAAAACCAGGAAAAATGAAAATGCTTAAGGCCACTCTGAGTAAACATCAGGCAATCTGTTTATAAAGAGAAAGAAACAAGATATTACCTCCATGAAGTCAAATAAATTGCCCAAGCAAAATAAATTCACTCCTTGGATGAATGAAAAAAGGGAAGAAATTTGATAACTATAAATTGAAATGGTCTGCTCTTGAAGAAAGAGTAACTTCAGGGAATATTTATATTCATTTCCCAAACTTCGTGATTTTGAGAATATAAGAATTGTTAAGGATTTCACAGATTTTCTTTTAAAAAAGTGCCAGGGGAGAATCCAGCTGTGATCTTTGCTACATGCATGGGAAATAATACACAATGATTAAAATAATACTAGGTGCAAGGGCAGTCATTACTAATGAAATGAGAGCTGCCATCAAATATACAAAGGAAAAAGAGAACTGGCAAACGGGAAGGTGTGTTAATTGAGGCAACATTCAAAATGTCATTAGCACATGCCCAGTTGGAAGGGTCTTCAGGTGCAATGCTGCATACAAACCAAAGCTATGTATAAAAGAACATTTTTTCAGAATATAAATAATTCACACATAGAAAGGCTTCATGGTTATCAGTAACACTGACAGTACTCTGTATGCAAGAATTTGACTGAAGGGTGGATTGAAGACGCAAGAGAAATAATTTTTTAAAAGAGACTTCACAAGAAAAAAAAAAAAACTTTTAACATTCTTTTCAGTGATGGAGTGTAATATTAAAGGACATATATGTCATACCTGATAGTGAGTGATAAAATATATGTCGTTCAGACACCAAATTAATTGAAGAACATTATATATAAAAATACTACCAGTTGCAATAGTAAACTGATCCAAATCCAAAATCCTTTGGAGAAGGACTGAAACAGGAATCCATTTATCACTGTGTACTTTGAGGCAAGCACAAAGATATTAATTCAGTGCCTGGTGGACTGTGGGGAGATGGTTAAATTTCTGCGTGCTTCATGGATAATGCTATTATGATGAATCAGTAAATTGTTAAAAGTCCCTTTTCCACAATAAGAACAACTCTGCAAATCAGTACATCAAATGAAATTAATCTTCTTGCAGTCATCCCAGCTGGGGCCTGCCTGCCTGGGGCAACTCTGCTGGAGATATCCTGGGGCCCTGATGGGCAGCAACCTGAGCCTGAGCCAGCAGTGAGCTCCAGCAGCAGTGGTGGCCAAGAGCATCTCCTGTGCTGTATTAGCAAAAGCACAGCCAGCTCACTGAGGGAAGGGCCTCTCCCTCTCTGCTTAGCACTTGCTACTTCCATCCTTGCAGTTCTCCAAGACCTAGCTGGACAAAGCCCTCAACAACCTGGCCTGATCTCAGAGCTGACTGAACTTTTGAGCAAGAGGTTGAACTAGAAACCTTCTGAGGTTCCTCTCACCCTTAGTTATCCTATGATCCTACAGTCCTAATCAAGGGGAAAGATATAATTCAGTTAATATAATGAGAGACAAAAGGAGAGAGACTATACAGATGCAAAAGGATCATTCTCTTTCCATGTTATTTACTTTGGAGGAGAAAGAGAATGTATGTCCTATTTGTGTAGACAACAGAAAACTAACCCCAAGAACCTCCGACTTTAAGAGAGATTTTAAAGGCTTATAAAAAATTAGGCAAAGGCTAGCATTTGTATTTCTTATTAAAGTGAAAACAATCACAAGTCCATGATCATCACTTAGGCTGTGGCCTAAAATTCACAAGGAAAAAGTCACATTTGTACTGAATTCTTCCATGCCTTGCACCATTTCAAAAGTATTGGAAGACAGTGCCCAGAGGATCTCAGTAAAGAAGTGTTCACTGACAAAGTATTCCATCTGGCTATATCTACAATTTCAGATATCATACTGAAAACAATAAAAAACTTATCAGAAAGTGTAAATTTCCAGAATTCTATATGTCTTACTGTAGAAGGAGAGTGTCAGCTGGGGATTGTGTAAAAAAACAAAAGGCACAGCTGTTCTTCAGACCTTAAAACAAAATGTGTCTTTTCAATGAAGGAAGCTAGATAGATAAATAAATAAATGCCCAAGTCCTGTGAGGACCATAGTCCCATAATGGGTTTCCAAGAAAGCAGTGTGCCTGGTTTTCAATCCCAGATACTGTGACTTCTGTCGTGATTCTTAACAAAGACTGCTGTAGGATGAGGAGTTATTGATCCACACAGCAGCTGACCTAAGTAGGTTCAGGTTTGTGCTTTACTCCAAATAGTACTTGGCCTTTAGGGCTGTGCTAAATGGCACAAATCTCTTGACGTGGGATCATTAGTAATGATGCCACCAGCATGTCCTTAGCTTTATCTCAAAGTGAAACAGGATGCTTTCATATAAACCTCCTTTTGCTCAACAGCAGAAATTAATAGAGTTGTTTACTTCTAGGAAAACCCAATAAAAGCTTTAGTGCTGGTGAACTTCACCATAGACAGGTTATGTACTGTATGTAATACTCTGACCAGAGATCTGTGAGATACTGTGTCACCACAGCATTTCCAGAATCAGAGTGGGCATAACATTTTCTAATTTATTACATATTTTCTGGGATGTTAATAAAATAGTTATCTTTGGAAATCTGTGTGACTTTCTTATTTGGATTCAAAAATAGCCAGCACCTCCTGGAACAAAACATTGTACAAAAGAACAAGTTTTTACTAGACAACTACTGCCCAGTTAATAGTCAGCAAGAGAAGACCAGAAACTTTAAAACTGCTGATTTACAGCTTCTTTAGTCTTGTAAGTATGGCCAGACTCCAGGAATCTTACGTGCCCCTTCTTGAGAAAGCAACCAGAGGTCAGCCCACTACCAGTACCAAGAAGCTTTTTGTCACTGTCTACATATGTCAAGATCTTTAATACCTGTCAGGAGAAAAAGAAAACAAGAAACTTCAGTTTGAACATACTCTAATAGAGAAGGATTCATACATTGTCTCTTTGTCATCATTTGCAGTTTATAGTGGCACCAACAATCTATTCAATTTCAGCAGCTAAGCTAGATGATTAGATGGATCTGGGGTTGCTTAGATTTTAACTTCACTGCAACATCCAATGCTGGCTAGCAGGGATGATAATCTTTAGCTGGCATAGGGCTGTATAACAGGCAGAATGCATGTGGAAAGCAGTCCTGAACTCTCTGCACACTCTCAAATCCCCAAAACAGTACAGGGATTAAAATTAGAGATAACGTGACTGGGTAGATTTATACTACCAAATAAAAGCAATGACATATTGAGCTCAAAGAAAGAAATTATGAAAAAAAAAAAAAAAAGGAAATTCTGTGAAGTCAGATAATTTCTGTAAGAGCAACTAATATTGTGCAGCTCTGGATGGTGTTCTGAGATGCAGGATGTAGGACCTCCAGGGCCCAGTTGAGCTGTTAAAATAATGTAGGAAACTAAAGAGTTACAAAAAGAAAGTTTCACTGGGGAACAGAGAAAGCAATAAACCTAGCCAGACAGTGTTTTTGGCTTTCAATGTGAGAAAACATACAACATTTTATCACAAGAACTTATGAATGTGTGAAGCAGGAAGCCCAGATATACTTAGCAGACGTAAGTATTATTTCCCCAACACCAGCTTTCTTTCTAGCCCCATTGTTTCCTGGTTTGATTATGGCCTGAAGCATAAGAGCAGTTCCCCTTATAAGTGATTTTATTTGTAGTGACCATATAAACATTATTTTAATACTGTTATAATGTTAAACACCATGTGGAAATTACATTGATCATTTACACAGTTTGTAAACAAATGCTGTCTTATGTTCCTTTCTATGCAAATACACATGCTGAGGTAAGTAAAATCAGAAAACTTTATTAACCATTACTTCATATATTTTCTAATATTTCAAGGTCTTCTTTAATAGAGAGGTTTCCCTGACTCTTATTATTTTTACCATGTGCATTTCCTTACAACTCCACTGTAATATTATTAAATAATTTCTTTGAAATGACTACGTCAGACTTGTTAAGTTATGGCATTGTTTAAGACGTTGTAATAATCTTTCACATGGATCAGTTTTCCATGTCAGTGTTCTAATATTTTTTGCTTCTCAATTATTTGCTTAAGAAGTCTCCAAGAAGTTGCAAAAAGATGAGAATCTGTTTTTAACAAGGTTAACTTGCCAAGAAACAGTATCTTTGACAATTTGCAGCATTCTGGATGAGTTTTTAAATTTTTTTCTTTCTTTTATTTTTTTTTTTTTCTATATGGTTTTCCTCTTTTCTTCTTCCTTGCATGAAGAAAAATAATTTTGTGAATGTACATGAAAAGATTGTTTAAGGCCCCTAACCTAAATCTGTAGATCGTGTTCTAGTATATCTTCATTTTAGAAGCTGAACAGTTTCTCACCTTGGAAGCTCGTTATCTCTTACCCTCTGTCTATTTAATTTCATAATTGATGGTTTAGTGGGTTATTTAAAATGCATTCTGAAGTACAAATAAATTAGTTGGATATCCTATTTTGACTGTTTAGCTGAAATATTACAACCATTACTATCCATTAAAAACCCATATGATTTTAACAAGGTGATTTACAATTCTCACTCCAATTATATTTTCAGGCTTTCTGTTCAGATTCATTCTGTTCATTTTTGGTGGTATATTAGAGGTTTTCAAAGATTTAATCCTTCAAATTTGTCTCTAATTTTTGTAAAAAAGCAGCTCAGCTATTTAACTGTAAAATACTTTCAGCACTGTCAGAGGAAAAACAGCATGTTATGCTATGGACTTCCTATGCTGTAATATTCATTAATCATCCAAAATCATAGAATGGTTTGTCTTGGAAGAGACCTTGGAAAATCATCTAGTTCCAGTCTCCCTGCAGTGGGCAGGAACATCACCTAGATCAGGTTGTTCATAGCCCAGTCCAACCAGACTTTGAGTATTTCCAAGATGGGTCACGTACAGTCTCTCTAGCCAACCTATTGCAGTGTTTCACACCCTCAATGTATAAAAATTCTTCAGTATTTCTAGTCTGAATATACCCTCTTTTAGTTTAAAACCATTACCCATTGTCCAATTGCTACAGGACCTAGTAAAAAGTCTGTTCAAAACATTCTTAAAAGTCCCCTTTAGGTATTGAAAGGTTGAAATGAGGTCCAATGAGAGAATGTACCATCTCTTTCACCCTGTCTGCATAGAAGAGGTGCTCCAGCACTCTGATCACCACTTGTGTCCTTCCTCAGGCCTCACTCCGACAGGTCCACATCTTTCTTGTGCTGTGGACCCCAGAACTGGATGCAGAATTACAAATGACATCTTATTAAAGTGGAATGGAGGGCAAGAATCATCTCCCTTGACCTACTGAGTGTGGGGATTTGTGAGCCCCCTGCCCCGAAGAGTGGTAAATCCCCTTGGAGGGATGCCACTATAATTTAAGGGTTAAGGCATCCCCTATGGTCCATCCCTGTTAATGGTGCCTGTACCCCAGTTCTACCCTTCCACCTGGCCTGTTGGCCAGCCCCTTTTCCTTCCCCCTGGGCAGTTCCTTCCCTGCATCCTTTCCTCAGACCCTCCCTTATCCCTAGAACCTTCCCTTGGTTCCCTATTATCCTATTATTCTCTGATCCCTCCCCTACCTCAGACTGGTTGGCTCTGGCACCCTGAACCCTCCTCTGTACCACCCTCCGGCCCTAAGTTCATTGGTCCCAGTTGCTCTCCACCCCTAGTTTAAACAATGTTGCACAGCCCTGCTCTGGGGCTTTTGTTCTGGGACTCTTCACGAGCTACGAAGAATAAACTCTCCTCATGGAACCCATACAAAGGCCCCTCTCTACTCCTTGCTGCTGACTCCAGCAATATCTGCCCAGCTGCGTGAGTGTCTATGTGAGTGCGTAGTGCTGACCAAAGCGGCTTTCCCGGAGACGCTTCTGGGAAGGTTGCGGCACCCTACCATGGACCCCACACCACAACAAGTGGTGCCTGAACAGGGACCCCTTGGTGGTCATCCCTGGAAGTGTCTCCAGTACTTTTAGTACTGAACATCAAGTCACTTTCGGTGCATCACCTCCCTGAAGAGAGCTCCATGTTACAGTGGAGTGATCTGAAGGGGCAGCGGGCAACCCTCTAGGTGCAGAGGATCGGCTGAAAGTCAGTGGACCACCTCTGAGGTTTCCTTTACCCCCTGGAAGCAGTGGTGACTGGAGAAGTTGAGTCTCCTGGGGTTTTTACTTTTCTGTTTCATTTTTTCCCTCAGGGGTGGGGAGGAGTTTGTGACTGTGACAAGAAGGGAGCTAAGCTGTCACAGCCACAGAGAGAGGTTTATGTCCAAGTTAAAAATGCCCTAATTAGGAATAAGTTTAAGTTTTCAAGAGGGGAGCTTAAATGGTTTGTTCACTTTCTGTTTAAACATTTCTCGTCAGTTACACCTGATCTGGTTTTGACAGACCCTTTTTGGGATGCTGTGGGGAAAAAGTTATATGGTTTAACAATTAAAAGGGATGTTACAACTTCAAAGTTTTTTCCTTTGTTTCAAAGCATTGTTTGGGCTGTTGAGGGTTTGGGAAAATGTTTGGGACCCCAGTTGGAATCCTCTTCCCCTTGGTCCTTTCCCTCTGCTCCTAATCCCGCTCACCTGTTGCAGAAGAAATCAGAAGGTGGAACCTGCCTAATGGCACAGGGTTGCCACCGTCTCCCTGCCACCTCCCGATCTCCTCTGAACCCTCACCAGAGTGACACAGGCCATGCCACTCTGGATTTTCCCCTTCACATTTCCCCTATACCTGTATAGGTATAGTTCAGTCTTCCCCAGTTGGGAGTTCACAAGATGGCGCCTGTTACCATGACGACTCCACCATTTTGCCTTCCTCCTCTCAGAGTCCCTCTACCCTCAACCCTAATCCGCAAAATGGCGGCAGCCTCTATTTTGTCACCTTCTCCCCACAATCCATTTCGGGACCCTCCCCCTGTTTTGGGCTCTGCCCCTCTCGCATCGATGGGAGTTACTGCGTCGGGCTCCTCCCCCTGTGTTGCACTACTTTTGATGCAGTACTTTTGATGCACCCCAGGATGTGATTGACCTTCTGGGGTACAAGAGCACATTGCTGGGTCACGTCCAGATTTTCATCTGCCTTATGTGCTGCCCTTAAGGTCTCAATCCATTTTGTGTACAAATTCGTACAAATACAAACTGTATTTTTAATTAGAATTACTGCGACCCTGGTGTAGGATCTTGCACTTAACCTTATTGAATCTCATGAGACTCCCACTGGCTCGCTTAAGCTTGTCCAGATCCCTCCATCTGGCATCCTGTCCCTCAGTCATGTCAATCAAACAACTCATTTTGGTGTCATCTGAAAACTTGCTAAGGGTACATTTGATTCTACTGTTTATGTCATTGATGAAGGCATTAAACAGTATTGGTCCCTACAAGTCCTGAGGGGCACCACTCATAAATGATCTCCATCCAGAGACTAAGCCATTGTCCACTACTCTCTGGATGTGACCGCCCAGTTTAGTTGGATGTTTCTTAACTGTTTCTCTGTGTGCTTCTGTGTCAAGTGGGTCCTCGGCTTTATGGGAAAAGATTAGCCTCCATCCTGGGTATCACTTTGAACAGAGAGAATCATGATATAAAATCATTAGTTCCCTTCATGCCATTTCCTTCCTTTATTTATTTATTATTTTTTTTCAGATTTTTTTCAGATTCAAATCTTTTCGTCAAGTTTTTTTTTTGGTTTTTTTTTTTTTTTTTTTTGTGATTCCCAAACTCATTATGCATTTCTAATTCTAGTATTTCTCCAAAAGAATTATGGATTGCCCTTACCTGATGCTGACATTACTGCTGCCCCTGGGCTAGAATGAATCATCTCTGGGAAGACTAAAACCAAAACTTATTACAAAAAATACGTAGTACTTAATTTAACTTTAAGAAATCATTGACTGATTCAGAAGGAAAAGAGCTGTTCTGAATGGAAAGAAGATGCCTAAGCCTGGGCACCTAATTTTCTGTATGTTGAAAACGGTGGGTCATGTAAACATATAGTGTGCTTGTCTGACCTTGAGCAAACATGCAAGAGTGTGTATGCTCCCTTGCAAAGTCTTCATCAAGATGAAACCTAAAAATAATTGGACAGCTTTGGGTTGTTAATAGGTACAGAGTGAACAAACAGATGGGGATACCAAGGCAAGGATATTTCTGGTGGATTTCCAGCTGAATTGTGTAGTGTGCTCCTTTGGGCCAAGCAAAGATAGAATTAACTTTAAAGCTTTCACTTCAGCTATTCTGTCAATATTGGCTTGTATGACTTCTAGTACTGCCTTTCAAATTCCTGTAGTGTTGTTGCCCATCATAATTAACACTGCTTTCTTTACAATATGGTCTGTCCGCTTCTCCTTGAGGAAAAGAGCTTCAGCTTTCATAAAGTGTCACATTGACAGACTGGGGCTGTGAGAGCTGCGTGTCTGAATATTCAAACCCAAACCTCACAGGTTTTTGCCATTATGCTGGTTTTGGCTAGGAAATAATGAATTTTTTTTTTTCATAGAACCTGGTATGGGGCTGTGTTTTGGATTTGTGGTGACAATAGAGTTGCTTTTGTCATCATTAAGCCGTGCTTGCACAGTATCAAGGCCTTTCCTGCTTCTTACCTCGGCCCACCAGTGGGGAGGATGTGAGTGCACTAGAGGTTGGGAGGGGATGCAGCTGGAACAGCTGATCCCAGCTGACCCAAGATACATGACACAACATACGGTGTCATGTTCAGCATATAGATCTGGGGCAAGAAAGAGGAAGAAGGTGGGGGCAGGAGATGTTCACAGCCTGTCTTCCCAAGTCACTGTTATGTTTGATGGAGCCCTGCTCTCCTGGGGATGGCTGAACACCTCCCAGTAAGTGCAAAGAGGCGAATTAACACCTTGTTTTGCTTTGCTTGTGTATGCAGATTTTGTTTGCTTTACTTAAACTGTCTTTATCTCAACTCATGATTTTTTTCAATTTTACCACTCTGATTCTATTCCCCATCCCACTGGGGCGGGGGGAAGGGGAGGTTTAGCAAATGTCTGTGTAGAGCTTGGTGTCTGCTAGGTTTAAACCACGACAGACATACACTACCAAATTCTCCCTGCTTTTAAAATCCTGAAAGTGATCTTGCATAGTATGAAGAGACATATCTTTAAATTACACCAATGTATGTCTCCTCAAAATAGTGTTTTCAGCAGATCAGATATCTGTCCTGAACACCATTATGCCCCGGACAACTCCAGCTAGAGTCATGCTCACACGTGTTAGCAAACCCCTGTTTGATACTGGGTAAAGCAGAGACTGAAACCTCAAGGAAGACAAAGCCAGCAGGTGTAATCTGTGACTGCATACTTCATCAGCTCTTGCCATCAGAAGCCAAACAGGATGCTAATTTTCCCAGAAATTGAAAACTTGCATCTTATCATCTGTACAGAATTAAAATGGAAATTATTTGAAATAAATAAAGAAGAGGAAAATTGTTAAGATATTGGAGACAAAATAGATTCTAATTTATTCAGATTACAGAACTTTCGAAGTACAGAAATATGCTTTAACTCAAAGGAAACAGATGAACTGTTAGCTAAAAATGGCAAAAAAACTGCCTTGACTTTCTTGTTGAAAGGGCGGTTATTTTCTACAGTTTCTGCAATGAGCTAAAATGAGCAATTTATTTTGTATTTATTTGCCTTCAGACATGTTTCTATTTATGGCCACATGGTATGCTCAATGGAGACTTAAAATAGTGAGGCTGGGTTCACAGGATGACTCAATGGATCAGCATGTAGAAGAGGGCGGATGCAGCCTCTCTGCTGGGGGCAGGATGGCAGCCAGTGTGTCGTGTTACTCCCCTAATGGCTGTCCACAGGCTTCCTTGGAAGCAGCTGCTCCAGTCCCAGTATGACATTTTTGAAATAACCACAGTTAGTATTTGATATCCCTGTTGTTCTTACCAATTGAAAGGCTAAAGGCTAAGTAAACTGTGGTGAAAAATAATGGCTCTCAAGTTTTGTGACCAGTGGAGTCAACTTAAACAACAATGATGGTTAAGGAGAAATGTTTCCATTCCATTGCCACTGGCAGCGCATGCCCCATGTGGACCAAGTCCAGCATTCTCTATCCAATAACACTGTACAGGGTATGGGTGCCAGGGCCCTGGCAGCAGCAGGGGCTCCATGAGGGGAGACCAGGGCTGACACAGCCGGACACAGCCGGTTCCAGCCGGACACAGCCAGTTCCAGATGGATCCAATCGCCCACCACAAGGCATGGCTGAGCCCATGGCTGGGGCAGGGGCACTGCGAGAGAGCAAATTCAAGAAAGGGCAAAACATGACACAGAAGATTCTGAGGAAAAAGTAGCTAAGAAAAACAACCCCATGAGTACAAGGTGAGAACAGCTGGAGAGGGTGATGCTGCTCCAAGTCCTGGAGCAGAGGCTCCCCTGCAGCCTGTAGAGAGGACCATGCTGGAGCAGGTATTCATGTCAGAGTTGTGTTGGTTTTGTCTGAGGTAGGGTTACTTTTCTTCCCAGGGGCTGGTATGGGGCTGTGGTTTTGATTTGTGATGAACACAGGGTTGATAAAAGAGATGTTTTTGTTATGGGAGGTTGGGAGGAAACACAGCCAGGACAGGTGACCCAAACTGACCAGAGGGATTCCAGAGCATACAGCATCATGCTCAGTAGATAGAGTAGAGGGAAAAAAGGAGGAAGGGGTGGGACATTTAGGGTGATGGCATTTGTCTTCCCAAGAAGCTGTGATGGGGCCCAGCTCTCCTGGAGATGGATGAACACCTGCCTGCTCATGGGAAGCTGTGAATTAATTCCTTGTTTTGCTTTGATTGCATGCCAAGCTTTTTCTTTCCCTATTAAACTGTCTTTCTCTCATGCCACAAGTTTTCTAGGTATGACTCTTCTGATTCTCTTCGCAGTACTGAAGGAGAGATGGTAGGGGGAGTGAGTCTGGCTGCATGGTACTTGGTTGCAGGATGAGGTGAAACCACAGCAAATGCCCATGGAGGACCCCCACACTGGGCCAGGTGGATATTTTCCAAAGGAACTGCAGCCCATGGAGAACCCTGGGTGGAGTAGGTTTATACTGTAAGGATGCAGCCCAGAGTGGGGAGGACACACATTGTACCACTGCGTTTGAGGAGGAGTTAGAGGAGCTGGAAATGAAGGGCTGAAGTTGTTCCTGGGAGAAAGGGGTGGATGGCTAGGAGGTGTTTTATCTCTTCCTTTTTTTTTTTTATCACTACCTACATTTTTTTAATTGACAAGAAATTAGTTTTTCTTCAAGTTTTCATCTGTTTTGCCAATGATGGTTGAAGGTATCTTACCTCATAAGTAACCTTTACCTCAACATATCTTTTTAATCTTATTCTCCCACTCATCCTTTTGAGGAGAGGGAGTGAGAGAGCAGCTGAGTAGTGACCTTCCAGGCTGGCAAGTTCAACTCACCACACTCAGCTCACATGAACACTAAATTAACTAATTTCTATTTTAAATAAATAAATTACTTAATTTTTAATTCAAGCATTTTTCAGTTCTCAAAAGTCAACATTCTTGACTAAGATTTAGCGTAGAAGTAGAATTCTTGAGTTAGCATCCTTGCTTATGAAAAGGGCTTTTCTAGTCTGGCAGCTTTCAATGTTATGCAGGTGCAAGCCAGTATATGCCATCCCTTTTCAGGAACTATGTCTGAGACATTGTCTGGTCTATTTGAGATCAACCATTTTCTGAGGAACAGGAAAACTCTGTTTAAATGCCAACAAGACTTTAATTTGAATTTACATAACTCAACCAGCTTCTCTGGTAAGGAGGTCTGCCAGGACTTTACAGTTACTTTATAAAATCCAACAGACTTCTTATGCTTCTAAGCATACATTATGAGTGCACTTAAGTTAGAAGCCAGGCTATTTTAAAGAATAGTTTCTCATCAACACAGTTTCTGGTAAGTGAGGACTGTGAAAATTCTCTGAGTACCCTCCTCTTCCACGTATTTCTCCATCAATTCTCAGAGCCAGCTGGCCGAGCCAGGTGCACCATTTTGGAGAATGTGGCATCAGCTGATTAAAATGTAGTGGCCTACTTGTGAAACTACCTTCACAATGAACAATGAATACTCATCTATTTCATCTGTGAATTAACACTTCAAAATCTGTACAGTGAAGGTATGCATGTTTGAACAAATAAATTAAATTCATTATGTTCAGTCAAATACCAACATCTAAATAAATCTCACTTAAAACAAATCTACTTTTTATGCTTATGTTTCTATGAAATTCTTCCTCATATCCGAAACAAGACAGATTGCTGCTGGGCTAATACTGTATCTACTGCCAGGAGTCTGTGATATCCCTTAGAAAATTGAAGAAATTACTACAGTTTTATTAAAAACAAACAGACAAACAAACCATAGCATTGCAGTGGGAAGATATTGTAGTGCTCACATCATTGTTTTTCTGTGCTCTGCTGTCCCCAAGGAAAGTATGTACTGAAACAGACGTCATTGGTACAGGTGCTCAGTAGCTACTTCCGGATATAATTAAGAATAGACTGTTCTGCAATACTTTTTTTAATGAATTACTGGGTGTATTTTTGATACAAGACTATTTTGCTGGATAGTCTTGTATTTTGTAAGCCTGCTTTCTTACCATTTTATTTTATTTTGGAAAAGCTTTCCAAATTGCTTTCTTTATCCTGTTTTTGCTGAGTTTTTATAACTTCTGTAATTTGATATAATTTTTTTGTGATTAATTCTGTGGACTTGTACTAACTTATTATGTTGTTTATTCTTCTGCTTTAAAAAAAAAAAAAGACTTTATCCCCTGAATATAAATATTTACTCTAAAAATGCACAGTGAACATTTGCCATTATACCATGCGCTATGATTAATTTATTCAATTGCTCCTGTGTCTTTTTTCTTACCATTGCACAGGCTTTTTGAATTCCAAATTTACATCTTTGTTAATATTGCCATCTCCCTCTCTCCATCTAATTTTTAAAATTTATTTTAAATGGGGGAGATATTTTTATATTTACTGACTTTGAGACTAATATTAAATTAGTGATAAATCTCAACTTTTTTATATATTTAAAAATAATTCTGTACTTACCCAGACAAATACATAAAGAATTTTTTACAGCATAACAGTCTCCTGCTGGAAGAATAATAAGAAATAAGTAGCTCCCATACTGCCAGTGAAGTGGTGAGGGTTGAAAAGTAGGTCATTTTATTGACAGACAGGGAAATACTGATGTGGCTGTAGTGTTATGACCAGCTGGATTCTGTGCTATTTTAAGGAAAATATTGATGTGAAAATTTTAATTACAGAATCTATAATATATAGCCACAACCTCTAAAAATTATGTAGGGCTGCTTTAGTTATGGTTTTCCTGTGATAACATTTTAGTGGCAAATTCTGTTACAGCACATATTGGCTGGACTTGTTACAGTTACGCCTTCCAGGTTATGATTGGTCACATATTTCATTCACCTTTTTTAGCCACTTATAAAATTGGTTCTGCAACTTTGGGTTTAGAGAGAACATGAAAGAACATTTTTCCTGAACAATTATATCCATATTTTAGTAAGCTTATTTAGTTCTATCTCTGTGTTCATATATTTATCTTATCCTTTGTCACATCTATATGAAGTTCACCTGTGCTATATTATCATATTCATCTATATGAAGACAGTTATTTTCTTGCTATTTCCTTGTTATTGACATTCCAGCTATGTCCTTCAGACATTTTGAAAGTGACAACAGATTAAAAATAATTGTGAACAGTGTTTTCACTAACTGAGAACTTGAAGTTATGTTTTTATAAATCCATGGCACTTAAAAAGAAATATGCAGTCATTTCCCACTGGATTTGTTTCTGCAGTGATGAGAAGGTTATGATGTTAGCAACTTTGTGGATATTTCATATTTGGGGTTTCATCAAATTCCGACAAACACCTTTTGGAGCTAAGTTTTTGTGTTCTGCTGGGTTTATTCTATGTGTAGCAGCACAATCTATGAGCATTTTTCTTTGAAGGCTATGATACAGGAGAGAGATTTATCTTAATAATCATAGATATTTAAAATATAAATTTAAATAATAATATATTTAAATATATAATAATAATAATATAAATAATAATATAATTTAAAATCTCTTGTCCAGGTCTAAAGCAATAATATTAAATTCCTTTTATATTCAATAGGAAAAAAACCCATCACTTCCAGAGCAGCTTATCTTCTCATAAACATGTAAAGTTGCATAGGATTAATTTTATTCAAGATGTAGGGCTTGTTTTTAGTGCTAAGTTGCTCTGGGGTTGTTTGTATTGCCTGTTATCTGACATCTGGACACACATGGGATTCTGTAGCTTGAAGTGATAGATTGCACTGGAGACAAGTGTATGATTTGGTGTGGCATGAGCATTGTTTTGATGTGTGATTACTCTCGTTTAACCTAACCTGTTTCAAGGAAAGTTAACCTGTCCATAGATAACTTAAGTCACACATTGTGGAGAAAAAAGTCGTAGGAAAATAACTAACTCTGATTATTAATTTTCTTTCATTGGAAGACTGACCTTGATCTGCACCTCAGATCTACTCATGCACTTTACAAGGCACTCCAAATATTTTGGCAGCCTAACTGTACTAGTGTAAAACGGTGAGTAATGGTTTGGGAGTCATGAGTAGATGCTAAGTTTCCATCTGATGACCTACACATGGACATGATCAGCTACTTGTCAGAGCCCCACTGGCATATAGCAGTGAGCCAGAGCCTGAGCTTTCCCAACTTCAGACCAGTGCCTTATTCCACATCTCATGGTCCCTGCTCATGAGAGGGACTCGTTCAAAACCCCACGCATATCAGCACACTGTAATGAGATGAGAGTTTGAGACTGGTAAAATTGTGGTCTTTGAGTAAAAGACAACAGGTGTTACCACTTTGAATAAATTCATTTAGCATCACTAAATCTGTGAGATTTGCTTGTGGTTTTTTTCTTCTGTTTAGGAGCACAGGCAAGAGTGCCTTGAGCATTCACTGGGTGCTTTTGCAGAGTTTCCTTCAGTCCAAATCATAAGTAAGAGAGCTTGTATTCCCTGTGTTGGAATTCCCTATGGGTTTTCTGTATAGTCAGTAAAAATGCTGACCTTTCACATCCAAGGATAACATTTCTGCAGTATTTTCCCACAGAATTCAATCAGTAAATAAGTTCCATCTTATTTGTTATGCTAAAACTGTTTGACTTGTAAGCCATTACAAGTTTGCTTAGTAACTCAGTTTCTTTAAGGAATCCCACAGTCTGATATTTAGACTGCTTAGACTCTTACCACATGTTTTGTTTGTTTGTTTGGGTTTTTTTAAGAGATATGTAAGGTTCTCCTTACACCTTTTCTTGAAGGTGGAGAAAGCTCCCTAATTAGCACTATCAAGTGCAGTGTGAAAGCCCTGATCAGAGTCCCACATTTAAACCAGAGAAACTGTTTGTGATTATCTCCGTACATGGGCAGTGGTTTTTCTGTGATGTGGACACCAACACATGGAGTTAACCATAAACTTTCAGTCTCCATTTATAGACAATTATCCAAATATATTTTTACCATGTTTCAGACTAACAACTCGTCAAATCATGCTATAGCTTTTTCTCACATAAGCATGTTTTACTTAGTTGTTCTTTGTACACTGTTTCTAAAAAGCTTCTGAGGAGTCTACCCATGTTCCTTCCTTCCAAAGTGACTTTGATGTTCAATTTTTAATAGATTAATGTCCCACAAAATTTTGCAGAGGTGTATTGCAAAAGCATCTATCACATTATTCAAACAACCCACTTATGTCTGAGTAAAGGGGATCTTTCTCTAATACATTGGTTTCAGAACATACAGAAACTGTTTGGACAAGACTTAAAAACTGGACTCTGCCAAGGAAAGGTATGAGCATGACCACTGAATAGAAAAATGTGTCTCCTAGCAAAAGAATTTAAAATTTTGGCTTGGTTAGCTTAGCTTAAAGGCAATGATACACTATAAGTTTCCCTCAGACATTTCAGAATGACTATACAAGGAGCAGAAATCTTGTGGTGGAGGGCATTCCAGTATAACATGGAGAAATGGTACAAGCCCCAGACATGACTCGCAAAGTTACATTAATTCAACCTGTAGTAGAAATAACCAATCCAACTTGTAACTTGAAGAAGAATTATCCCAGCTCCTTTTTTCTGGTAATATTTAGACCTTCTTTTTCTTGACACATAGGCTGAGAAGATTTTCTGGGTATTTTTCCTTCTCTGAAGGATTAATTTGTCAAATAGGAAGAATAACTCCGTGTTTTTTTTACCTACTTCTTCTTTCTTTGGTTGCTGTTGGCAGTAGGGTTTTCATTAGGTTTTAAATTTTTGGCCTTGCCCCTCATAATACAGCAAGTTTTCTACAGTCATCTTTCCAGAATACAAGTGACTCTCCTCTGTTGTTAATATTAAAATTTGATTGATTGACAATCTAAAATTTGTTCTAAACAAACAAAACAGTTTTGGGGCTGGGAAGATTTTTTTCCTCTGTGTCCTGCTAAAGTCTACACAGAAGGAAACGTGTCCTTTATTTACATATGCTTTGTTTGGAAGGTTTGTACTTCACAGCTGTTAGCAGGCAGTTTGCCACAGTAGGGTACTTTGCCTGAACCTTAGTAGTGGAATAGAAGGGCAGAAAAATGGCTCATAAGTGCCCTGATATTGAGCTTGATAGGCTGTCATTCCAAATTTTCCTTCTCTACCTGTAGATAAGGGAAGCAACAAAGAGTACTTGAGTGCCAGTTCATTGCATTGCATTTTGTGTCTCAGTTTCACTACAAAATTCATACTTCTTTTTAGTTTGAAAGCTAAATTGAGCAGGAAATTAAATAGATGACTGCCAGGACATTAAATTGTTCATACTGTGGACTGGAACAGCAAAAACGACAGAAGGGAATTCCAGCAAGTCAGCTGTTCTATTGCACAACTGGGACCCATTTGGCAAACAGTCTTAATCACTACCCTTCCTCTCCCAGTCACACCAAGAACTGCTCAGTTTACAGTCTAACTCCTATAACACACATTCAGCAGCCCATCCTACTTTAGGGTTTTCTTCCACCTGGCTATATAACCTTACAATATTTCTGAAAAGTCCCATGGTGTGAAAGTGCTACCCAACATAAATCCCATCAGATCAGCGGTTATGTTCCTTCTGATAAACCAAGACCATGTGACAATAAAAAGTCTGCTAATCTCTTGTGCAAGTGATTCCCAGGTTTGTGTTCCAATACCCAACACACAGGGTTTTTTTCTTTCTATTCCATTTAGATATGAACAGAAAAAAAGTGATGCACTTCCTGCACTACCCAAATGTCAAAGACAAATACCTTCCCAAACAAAAAAACATCAACCATAAAACCAAACAAAATCCGCAAATCCCCAAGAAAATCTTGGAACAGCAGGACTGGGATGAAGAAGAAGCAGAGGGATAAGGAAGGCTAGTGAAAATGTACAGAAAGCATCTGAAAGTAAAGGGAGCTGATTGGGCACTCCTGTTGTGTCAAAAGGGAAGTTTAAAAAGAGAAAAGGAATCATGTTACTAGGAAATGAGAAGGAAGATAAGCAAGGAAAGTTTCCACAGACAAATAGCTGTAAGCAAAAGATTAATTAAAGTATCTAGCACTATAAAGAATAATAGAAGGCAAAGGGGGAAAAAGGTCTATAAATAGGAAGGGGAAAAAATGGGTAAGGAGAAGTGTAGAGGGAAAGGCAGCATATTTCAGTTTTCCATGTTATGTGTATTCCTGTCACTTTGAACAACTGGGAGATTAATGTAAATTTCAGTGACTGAATAGATTGAGTAAAACTAGACCTCAAGTGCGCTTAAAACAAGAATTACTGCTGATAAATGCAGGAAATACTGCAAAGATGTCAGTGGCTCTTTTCTAGATTGTTAATTTTCTGCAAACAGAAGTTTAGACAGGCAAATAAGTCATGGATAATTATTGTCATTTTGAGGCTGTTACCTGAAATTAAATCCACCTGCAAGCTACACCTGGTCAAATAGCTCATTCTTAATAATATTTGTTCAAAGGTTAGTTTCCTGTAGCAGATGAAGTTGTGATGAGCTAGTCAGGACCCTTTTTAATTTCAAGGGCTTTTTAATGTCCTCAGCAAACACTTCACAACTTTCTGTTTGCCATTGGATACCTGTGCTGTATGAGCAATCATCAGAAAAACTTTGATATGTATGAAGATGTTATTTGTAGGTGTGACCTAACCCACCTAATATCATCATTTTATTTGTGCCTGGTATTAAGTACTGAGGGAACTGGTCCTGTAATCTGGCAGCCACAGGTGAAGGGCTTTTGAAGGGCTTTGGGGGTCTCCAGAGGGCAGAGCTGGACACTGCAGCTTGGTCACTATGGGTCCATCATTGAAGATGGGATTTTCATGCAGCATTGGCAGCTTTAAGTGCCTAAATCCCATTCACTTGGTGTTGTTATTCAAATACAACCACATATATAAAAAATAAAGCAGCTTTTTTATTTAGATTTTGCCACTATGTTCTTTTACAGATTTACTCATTACATGGTTTCTGATAACTAAGACTTTAAGGTAATTTCCAGGCTGTTCTTTTCTATAATTAATTTTTTGGGGGGATATGCTTACAAATTACATGTATGGGGTTTTATTTTCACAATTCTCACAAAATAATGAATTTCTTAACTTAAGGTATAGGTTTTTTAAACTTGTTGGGGTAAAATATTAAAAGCTGCATAGATGAAATTATTTTGGGAGGATACAGGTGAATGTTATAATGAATGAGAATTTCTCGCTTGGTTTAACTGCTTATAAATCATCTCTGGGAAATATATCTCCTTTATGCTAAAATGCAAAATATGACATGGAAGAAAGCAAAAAGTTTGTAACAGGCAAGTTTTCTAAGGCTTTTGTTATTCAGATAAAGAATACAAAAATCAAAAACCAAACCTAAAACCCCCTAGTAATCTTACACAGATACATGCTTCCTTTGTTGGCCTTCTGTACTGCTGAAAATTTGGAGTATGTATAAGATATATAGACAATAAAGAACTGTATATTAATTTGGAATTTTGATTGAGATCAGCATGGTTACACATGAACAATTGAGCTCTCATGCAGCTAGACTGTTTCTGAATTTCATGTAGTGACCCTCAGAACAGGGTCAGGACTGTTTAGGCTTGCTGAAGATATAAGTTGATGGCACCATCTCTAACAGCATAAAAAAGCTGTGCAAAAAAATGGAGAAAATTCTCCCCCTCTGCTCTGCTCTGGTGAGACTCTGCAGGGCCGCATCCAGCTCTGGGTCCTCCAGCACATGAAGGACATGGACATGTTGGAGTGAGTGCAGAGGAGGCCACCAAGATGCTCAGAGGGATGGAGCAGCTCTGAGGAAAGGCTGAGAGAATTGAAATTGTTCAGCCTGGAAAAGAGAAGGCTTCAGGCTGACCTAATTGTGACATTCCAGTACCTAAAGTGAACCTAAAAGAAAGCTGGAGAGGGACTATACAAGGGCATGTAAAGACATGACAAAGGGAAATGGCTTCAAAGTGAAAGAAAGTAGGTTTAATTAGATATTAGGAAGAAATTCTTTATTGTGCAGGTGGTGAGGTACTGAAATAAGTTGTCCAGAGAAGCTGTGGATGCCCTGGAGGTGTTCAAGGCCAGGTTGGATGGAGCTTTGAGCAATTTGTTGAAAGGTATCCCTGCTTGTGGTTGAGATTGGAAATGCATGATCTTTAAGGTCCCTTCAAATCCAAGCCATTCTATGATTTTATGATTCTATGATTATATTTTCATAGCATGTGATTGCAAATTAAAATCTCTGACTTACTTTTATGACATACTTGTGAATAGCATTGGGATTAAAGAAAGCCTTACATCTTAGAGCAGTTGAATTTTCTTTTTTCATTTTCCAGATTAGATAAAAAATTGGCATAGGGCAAAAAGTGTGTTGTAAAAATAAACCTGAAGGAATAAGTAATTAATTGAAAAGTATCTATATAACACTCTATTTTAACATTGTGAAGTGGTTGCAGCTGCCTGTCAAACACCCATCCAGCCCCTTGCTCAATCCCCTTTCCTGAGGGCCAGGATAAAAACAGAATGAAGGCAAGAAGATTCATGGATGAAGATAGTGATATTTTAATAGAGAAAGCAAAATGAGTGTGTGCAGGCCAAGGAAAAAGAGGAAATAATTCACTCCTTACCTTTGGCAGGTGTCCAGTCCCACACTGTAAAGCAGAGCTTCACACCTGTAATATATACTTGGGAGTGCAAATGTCATTACCACAATCAGCTTTTTTCCCCTGTGTTCCAGAGCCTGACGCCATACATTGTAGACTATCCCTTTGGTCAGCTGGGGTCAGCTGGCCCAGCTCTGCTCCCCTACAAACCCTTGCCCAGCCAATCTGTCACATTAGTAGTCTCACAACAGAAGGCTGGTAAATAGTCCAAGGTTTTTATGCATTAAAGTATCTCCATCAGGAGTCTTATAGTTTTCATAATCTGTTATGAGCCATGACTTGAAGAGCTGCCGACTACATGAGAACATGTGTGTTACATTTAGGGAATCTTCTGTGAGATGCTGCTGAGGAAAATATTCCAGTGAGGCCTTGAAAATAGTTGTCTCTCTTTGGAAACAGGGCTAAAAGGGACTGCTTAGAAAGTGATGGCTTTAAGATTTTTGAGAGATGCTTTACTCCTCCACATTATGACTTTTATTTTCATTAGGCTGAATAATGTGACTTTTGCCCTAAGGAGAAATCCAGATTTTGTATTTTTGAGGACAGATTGTCAGTTATTTGTGTATCTAGTATAATTTTAGAATATTTTTCAGTTTTTTTCACATACACAGAATGCACAGAAACCTTTCCAAATGATAAAAATGGACCCAAACCTAGAGTGTTTCTGGTGTTTCTGGTCATTTTGCTTATAGCAAATACTTTTTTTTTTTTTTTTTTTTTCCCCCAGTAGCACAGAGACTTAAGCATTCAGAATTAGGCAAAATGTGGGATGTTACACAAGTTTCAAGTTTCAGCAGTATAGTGTGGGATAGCAGTAGTGAATCCTACTCTGAGAAAGGTATGAGCTTTCATAAATGTTAGCTACTGGTAGCAATTCAAAACCTAATATGAAAATTATCTCTTCATTCCTCATTCTAGGTTTATGACTTAAAATATCACACATTTTAATAAAAAATGTGGATTTATTCATTCCCTGGCTGTGATTGTCAGAATATAATTAAGTAAGTAGATGTTCAAGGCAGCAAATATATCTTTGTCCTTCATACTCTTCCACATTCTCTATGCTCTAAAATAACTCAGGTTTTCACTTTTTTCTTTTCTTCTATTTATTAAATCATCTTACCCTGAGATTAGCTCAGTTGGCTAAGAGCATGGTGCTAATGGCACCAAGGTTTTGTGTTTGATCTCCATATGGGCATTAACTTAAGATTTGGACTTGATGATCCTTGCGGGCACCTTCCAACCCAGAAAATTTTGTGATCTCTCCTTTTTTTTATTCTCATAAGACGAAAAGAATATTTAGAGAAAAAACTCTTATAAGCATTCTAAGTCAGGTTACTTTACAGAAGAGGAGTGCAGCACATTATCCTGATGAAATTCTATGAAGTTCTAATATTTCTTGAAAGTAGAGACTTACCTGAAAGGAGCCTTATGAGAGGAGATAGAAGACAGCTAGTGAAAAGAGAAGAACCAGTACAGGTAGCTGCACAGTCTATGCAACAACTTTTATGAACTTGTTGCTGCCTGGAAAGGACTTGGATATGAAATGGAATTAAGGAATCTGCCTCTCATCCTCCACTCTACCAGTGTCCTCATCTCACCCCTTCAATCATTTTCAGTATTACAAATGTGCCATAAGCCCTTTAAGCACTTGATCACACCAAATCATGGCACCCTCAGTCACTTTTTTATTGTTGTTATACAAGAACTGAGAAAAGATATATCTGTAAAATGAAATTCAGTGCCTTCAAGGCTTGACTCCAGCCTGTGTATCAGTATTTGTAGGGTCTGCTGAACATGATAGCTCTGGAAGGAGGAAAGGTGTAGTAGTGTTAGAGTCCCTGTGAGATGCTCTGAGAAGAGGCAGTGACACATTAACCTGCCTTTACTGCTTCCAGAACCTGAGCCTTTAGTATGAGCCTGAGCCAGACATGTCTTTGCCTTAGGTTTCTCAGCAGTAATTAAGGCATTCCTATTGTTGTTCCATGTTGCATAGATATATGTCACAGTGGTCCAGAAAAAACAACTGTCATACAAGAGGAGATATTTTTACCTAAGAGGACATTTTCAAATAGGAATATCTTTCAGGGACATGGTGCTGGTATGCTGTGTAATCAATTGAATCAATACAGTAGTTCTGCTGAAACCTAGCATAAAGTAATGCTCACCTTGTTCAGTTATTAAACATTTTCATTTCCTAAACACTAAATAGCAAAAAATGGTTTTATAATTAGCAGAAAAACTTGCAGTGTTAAGACATGGCCTTTCCCTCTTGTCTGTTTTTCGTCCCTTTCGTGTTACAGATGTCCTGCAGGCAGAAAAGCCAACCAGAGGGTGGCAATCCTGTTTAACAACAGCTTTCAGAGTTTCAGAGCTTGCTTGTGGTCTGGCGCTCCATGAGAAAACATCTGGTGGAGCAATCATATGAACAACAGAATATGAAAGTGGAAATGGAATTTTTCAGGCTAAGGAAAAGGTTTCTGCATCTGACTTGTGGAAGACTTTTTCCTGTTTTCCTGATTGAAAACAGGCAAGATTTTCATCTGAGCTTTTTCTGACCCACAACAGGGATGTGAGTTTTTTCCTTTACACTCTGCTTCAATGGCTTTTTAATTGCTTTGGGATGCTAGTAAACATCATATTTTTATATTAAAAATTAAAACTTTATATTGAACATTTATTTTGTGATAATATCCTAGCATGCAGAATATTAAAATTATTTACATTAGCATACGGGTGCATATGCTAATGTAAAAAAGAATTGATGTTTACACTAATGCCTGTAATATCGAAGTGAGTATATTCAGAATTAATAGACTACCACTGAATTCTGATTAAAAAAAGTTAAATCAAAAGTATGTTTCTAGTACTAACTTTACTTCCCCCAATCTCTAGTATTTCTCTTTGATATGCATATTAGTATATTTTATTGTGATATTGCATACTTTGTCAAGAGGATCGAACTTATGAACATTATGAACATTCAGACATAAGAGACAGATACACAGCTCCTTCTGATGCCTTAAGTTTTAGCTTTCATATTTTTCAGATTCTGTGCTGCCTTAGTGTGTGACTCTGAACTTCATATAATGTGTTAGCAAGTTTTCTTCGCAGGGTAATTAGACAAAACAATCTTTTTCCAGCCTGAGAACCAAGGACACCGTTGCAGCTTCAGGCCCAAAAAGTATAAACAACAGCAAGTTGAGGAGAGCAAACTGGGAGGATGGGACTTCATAACCTGAAGCTGTAATTGAACAATTAACCCCAACATGGAAATGGACCAAAACTTATAAAAGTGTGAAAACCCATGACTCAGGAATCCATCTTGCGACCATCTTGGGTTGATCTTGAGTAGAGCCACAGCTGGGCTCTTGTATTGCCCAAGGTGTGTCCTTTAAAGGCCTTTTAATAAATACCTACTTTATTCCTGTAGCACGGGTCAGCCTCTCTAGGCATCACTTCCAGCAAGTCATCACAATGGTACTGTAACAAGGGATGTTAATGCAATGAAATACTAAACTTTAGTTACAAAGAAACTTCTACGTGAACTAGGCTGTTGGACGCATGAAGTGACTGAAATGGGCTACACGAAGTCTGTGTTCTAGAAGCTCCATGTAGAAGAATTAGGTCCTAGCTTGAACGTGGGATCTGGAAGTAAGCTATCAAACTGACTCCCAGATTACCAACTTTTCAGCTGAAAAGGAGTTCTTCTAATTGAAATAGAGAAAGTATTATGGTTCAGGTTAACTGGAACACTGAAATTGTATTTGATGCGCCAGTCAGAATGAAAACCTTCCATGCATTCTCATTCTAACAGTGCACACTTTCTCCCTGTATTTTTAGTAAGTTAGTTCTTTTGTTCTCTCTGGAGCTTCATAGTAAAAAAGTTAATTTATTTCTTTGGCAGTTGATTCAGTAAAATTGTTGTCACAATATCTGCATTGTACTGCCTAATTTTTTTTTTTCTGCAATACATGTTGCCTTTTTGGTATACAGTAATAGTAAATTTTTCTGACAGATGATTAATAAGTACTGTAAATTACATCCTTAATATTGTAGAATTTGTTTTCTGATATGCTGGCCAGTCTTAACCACAGTTACAGAGTGGTCTTTCTCTTGAATACTTTTTGTGGTACAAAATATATCATGAAGCAAAGTTGCATCCACTACTAAAGTCTCTGATGAAGTATTTTATTACTACAATGTTTGGTTCTTATATATTAGAAAGCAACTGCTTATAGTCCTAAAATAGCAGCAAAAAATGATTTTTTTAGATAAGCTGTGTATTAATTAATTGAGCTCAACTAAGAAATAGTTACTCAAGAATACTTTATTTAGTTTATTCAATGCTACTCCTATGCAAAAATATTTTGTTTCTTCCCCAATTTTCTTCTGTATTTCAAATGTAATTTTTTTTTTGCTTTTGTCATTCAGTCTGTGTACCCATATTTGAGGTGCATTTCAATCCATCATGTTCTATGAAGATGAAGATGCCTTATCCTCAAAAAATAAATAAATTTATCCAAAAAAATTTTTGGATAAATCCTCAAAACTGCATATAAGGTAAGGCAATTTGGGTCAAGGTCTTCCATAGCAATGATCACTATGGCATAGTTATTTTTAAATCCATATCTTATTATCTACTCTTGGTGAGGTATCAAGAGAAAGAACATACATTCACTTTTTTCAGTTTATTTTCCTATAGGCGTTCCCTTTCAATCAATTGGGTTTGTCTTATATATAGCTTATTTTGCTTCACCCTTAAGCAAAGAAATGTAAAAACTTCTAATTTTTATGCACACAGCACATAACACATCTAGAGTCATCTTGGTCACTAGTATTAGCAGCTTTGGTATGGCCAGAATTGTAAGTTTGCAGAATCAGTGCATGAGACCATTTGATTGTCTTAAATTACAGTGGTTTTATTTGTTTGGTTTTTAATACATACACACAAACTGAAATGTAGATGTGCTAAATATTTCCTAATGTTTTAATTTGGATGTCTATAAATGTTACTGTCCTTTGTAAATTTTGTGATTCCTTTAAGTGACTTCATTTCTGAGGTTATCCCAATTTCTTTCTACAGACTTTACTGTATATAAAGTTGAAGCAGGCATGAATAAAAACAGCAGAATATGACCAAGTTTATCATCTAAAGCAAAAATCAGACTGATTTTTGCAATGCTAATTCTAATTTATAGCACTACAAATCAGATCCCAACTTGAACAGATGGTAATAATTATTAATGGTAAATACATTTAATGAAAGTAAAATAGAAGAAGGTTGTGTGGCAACAAATCACCTGAGGAAGTCAAGAAGATTAAATTTATTTCATTGTCTAAAAATCTCTCAATGTTGAAGTACCTGCTTCCAGATGTATTATACATGTTTGTGGATTTTAGATGCTTTGTTCTTGATAGTAAAATTGAAATGAAAGTTAGAGCTGGATAGAAAATGATTTTTCCATCCCCAAAGAATTTTTTTTTTAATATTTCTATGTTTTTCCCAGACTAAGCCAGGATGAAAAATTTGACTGTCAAAAGAGTTTAAGAACTGAAATTAAAAGATAAAGAACAGATTTTGTATAAGAAACAATAAATATAGTTTTCAAGGGCTTTTCAGCTTAGGAAACATATCTTTGGCTTTCTGTGATAGCTGCTGAGAAGGTAGATAGGCAATTATTCATTGTTTCCAATGAAAAAAGTTGGGAGCATGAAATGAAGTTTGCAAGTGGCATAAAATGCATAGTTACAGTTTAAATGTTTTATTTTAAGATGCTGTAGAAGCAAAAAATTTGCATATGTAAAAAAAAAAAAAAATGCATCCTGGAAGAAAATTATCCATGCTTGTTAAATGTTTGGTAGTCATTGAGCAATAAAATCCTGCATTTCAAAATATAGTCTGAAGAAGCAAAACTGTTTGTGTGTTTTTATGCTCTCTCCTAAGGATTTCCTATTCAATACTTTTCATATGATTTAACACAAACATACACTTTTGCATTTTTATATTTATCATATGTAAAATGCCCTCACACAGATGAGTATTAAAATAATATCAAATTAGATTGTTTCCTTCTGCTAATTTTGAAAAAAAAAATAATTATGAGGTTTATGAAAGATTTATGAAATTTTTTCCTTAAGCTTCTAAAACCAAGATTGTCTTAACAATGAACAAATGCAGCCTTTTGCTTTGAGAAAATGTTAGAACATTTCAGAATTTCAAAAAACAATTCAAATAGTGGTAATTGAAATTTGCCAGTTTTCCTCTCTGGTAAATTGTATCAATTTGGTTAAATTGGAATTTCTAAGGAAAAAAATACTAACAAGATTATTCTAAACCATTTCTGTTTAGATAGTGGGGCAATTGTTAATGTTTTAGCAATTATTTTGAATTTAAAAAATCCTATTGTTCTCATGAAAGCATACTGGAACTAATAGACACTGGAAGAGAACCCAATCTTCAGGACATTTTTTATTTTAACACATGGCTGTGTCATGACTCAATGCTCTTGATTACCTAGATAACAAATCAGAAGACCTATGAACATGTTAGAAATTTCTTCTTTGGGTAATGGAATCTGCAGGCTTTGAAGTCTGAGACTAAACTTGCTCTGAGACTTTGAATTGAACACACACATTCACATATATGGAACACCTCTCCTGCGTGTGTATGCATTCTGTGTTTGAATCGGTGAAAGAATATCAACTATACTTTTGTATCTGTCTGTGTTAAGCCTACAGAGGGTGGAATCCAGGACGGGTAACTTGGGAAGAGTACAGAGAGGCTGACATCATATGAAAACACCAAGCTTTGTGTGGTGTGGTGTTGTCACTAGGTTGAAGGCAAGAGAGGCCACCCAGAGGCACCTGGACAGGCCTGAGAGGTGGGACCTCGCAAACCTCATGAAGTCCCTCAAGGCTGAGTTCAAGAGGCTGCACTGGATTGGGGCAATCACAAGCAGAAATACAGGGTCGGTGGAGAATGGACTGAGAGCATATCTGGTGAGAAGGACTTGAGGGTGCTGGTGGATGTTGGGTGTTGCTGGATGAGAGGCTGAGCACAACCTGGAAATGTGCCCCTGCAGCCCAGAAAGCCAATTGTGTCCTGGGCTGCATCCAAAGCAGCATGGGCAGTAGGTGAAGGAGGGGATTCTCCCCCATTACTCTTCTCTCTTGAGACCCCCTTAAGTAGGCTCCAGCTCTGGGACCCCAAACTTAAGAAGGACATGAAGCTGTTGGAATAAGTCCAGAAGAGGGCCATGAGGATGATCAGAAGGATGGAGCACACTCTGGAAACACTGGACAAATAGGAAAATGTGACTGCTGAGTAGGTAAATTGAGGCAATTGTGTAGGATAAAAAAAAATTCCATATGTAATTTTACTGGAAGTTGCCACTTCTGGAATAGAAGAATTTATCCGAATGATGTCATTATCTTCAAATAGGCATTTTTAGGGTATGATTCACCTCATCTGAAATGTACAAAGCACACTGTGAATCACAGATGAAAAGGAGCCTTCACTGACTATAACAAGAGCTTAGTGTGACTATCTTGCAGGGAGCTGTCTGGGTTGTATTTTAAGTGAAAGCAATCCCACCCCCTCTGTCTTGCTTTGGAGTGTGTCGTCCACACTGACTGTTCATCACTGAAGAATATTCATGGAAGAATGATTAGAAATCAAATGAGATGATGTTACTGTGCAGCACCCAAAGCACTCTGTTTCACTTACCAAAGAACAACACAATGTGGGGGAAATAACCATTTGAATGTAGCAAGAACAATCAATGAAACTGTAATGGCTGGAAGTCACAATTAGATAAGGAATAAGGTGCATATTTTTAACTATAAGGATGACTTATTATAGGAGAAATGCATAGACATTGTCAGTATCTGAGCTTTTTTCACCGACATTGCATTACTTGGGATATTTTTAAGATCTTTCCCCTACGAATAAAAACAAATTCAAAGATGCTTTGGAAGTCTTCTCTTGATAAGAGATTATTAGATTGAAGAAAAACTCTTTCTGATATTGCAATTACTTAAATTTTGAATCCTCCTCTGAAACAAATGAAAATATTACAAAGTTATTCAATAATACCAGAAGACAAGTGGGGAAAATCTTAAAAGAAAGACCTGTTTTCACAAGTTATTATCTATCACCAATATCTGATACAGTGAATTTCTAGACTCCACATCAAGCACTACCACCAAGAACATGCACATAAGAGATGGTTTGTTCAGATTCTGAGATATGATTGTAATATTAAAGTAGCTTTTACCTACATCAGGTGTCATAATATATAGAGATACCATCAGAGAATAAGCAATTTTTGGGAAACAAAATTTGACTTCATAGACCTGCCTTAAGTCATGACTTTGTATACTGAAAATACCCTTGCATTATTCAGTGAAGTTGAACATGTTTCTTTGGTGAGATTTCAATGCTGCAAAATAGCAGAAGTAATAAAAAACTTGAATCAGAGTAATTCATAGTGCTGTTTTAGAATTTGTACTACAGTTTACCAAAATTATTTGAGATGCCCAAAGTATTCTCCGTTTCTCTTCAGGGCATTGTGGCTTTCCAGCCCCTAGACTACATTCTCCCTAATTTAATAGATATCCAAAGGTCACATGGAATCTGTAAGGATCTAGATATCAGTCACTTTAAAGCTGGCTGGTAGTTTCATGGATGCAAGGCAGAATGTTCAGAAAAAGCAGAGGAATCCCACCCTCTTCAAGGTGCAGGGGATTGCAGCTGGGTGGGGATTTACCAGGGGACTACAGCTAAGAGGGCTACGACCTCTCCATTAGTGAGCACAGGATAACACAAACATGGTGCAGCATGAGGAGGGAGCCGTCCAATGACACAGCCCCTTCCTGGCTCCCTCATCATTCCTGTGGCAGTGATACAAACAAAATCACGTTTTAGGCAGAAAATGAGCCATGGGTTTGGATAGCATTGATTATTTAGTGTATTAGCAGAGGGCAGAGTTTACATGCAGTATCAATTAGAAAATACTTGGCAATGAAAACAAGGCCAAAGGTCTTTCTGTTTTATGGCCAAATCCTGGTCACTTTCCTCACATGAGTAGCTCTAATGAAGTCAGCTTGAGCTCAGTGATTTCACTCCAAAATCTCTTAAATCACTCTCTTAAATCTCTTATAAGTTATAGCTAAAATTTGAAAGTGTTTTAAAGGTAAACTTTTGACCTCTGTCCCTAGTTACAATTTTGGCTGCTTCCTTTATCATACTCTTCTCAGACCACCTCTATCCAAAAGTTCTGAAGAATCCCTCCAGATATTTTCTTCTTACTCTTTTTCTTTAAATACTATAATTCATATTTATTTCCCTTAATTCTGTTATAGGTTTCTCAGAAATTTGACATTATAGTGATCAGAGATATTCTTTGAACTTTCCCACAATGTTGCAGGATTCAGAAATACTGAAGGCAGTCTCAGATTTTTTGTTAAAAGGTATATTTCAGCCCCCTTTCAGTAGCTTGTGCTGTGCCAGCAAAGGCAGTGGTTTGTCAGAGAACTTTTCCAGGGTAAGAGTGATCTGGGGTGGAAAAGATGAGCTGAGTGATGTGCCTTTGGTCACGGTGTTACTGGGAGTGTGCCAGTACTCCCTCTCTAGCAAGTACCTTTACCCAAGGTTGAAATGGTTCAGGGCTCGTTTGCTCTTTGCTGGCCTTGTGACTCACCAGCTCTCTGATCATCCTGGCTGTGAATCCCCACAGTGAGACAGTGCCTGTCCCTGCCCCTGGGTGGGGGCAGTTCTCCTGCTGCTATTCTGCTGCTGCCTCCTCTCTGTGCAGTCAGAAGAGAGTCACTTATCATCAAATCATAGAATGGTTTGGGTTGAAAAGGACCTTTAAGATCATCTGAATCCAACTCCTGTTGCCATGGTGTCGTGGTTTTAAAGCAGTAACTAAAAATTACTAGAAAATTTACTTATTTCTTGCTGTGAGATGTGGATTAGAACAAGAGCAAAATAGGCTTAAAACTTGAAAGTAATAAAGAAAGTTTATTAACAAAACTACAAGAATAAGAAAACTAAAATAAAACTTCCAGAAAACCCTTTTTTCTCCCACTATCCAACCATTCCTTTGTTTACATGACAACATAGAGACAAAAAACTTTGGAACTTTGGTGTTTAAACAGTCCCCAATTCCTGCTAGAATCTTTTCATCAGTCTCTGTAGAGAAACAGAAGTCTTCTTCTGCTAATCTATGGAGTTTCTCACAAGAGAACTATTTCTGTTACAGCTTTCTATTTCTCTGATGCCAGCTGCCCAGAAATCTGTCATCAGATTTTCTCCTCCCATTTCACATCACTCTGAGGTGTGTTATGGGTCATGAGTCTAGGGATGTCATTTTTAAGGATGAGTTATTCAAAGGTAAAAGTTCTCTTCATCTGTCTCTGTGAGCTTCCCTGGAAACAGAAGTTTTCTCTTTGCCTCTCAAGGCCTCAAATCTTCAACTGTTACTCCTCCTCACTCTGTTCTAGCACCTCGCTGTATCACAATTACTCCACTTTTTGCTCAAAATCCACACTTTGAACACTCTATTCCTCCCAATATACTCTGTCATGAATTAAAGGAGTTTTTTCAGGACACTATTGTCCATCTCCATAACTTTAACAGAAAAATATTTCAGCTTAATTAAAGCATCTCCTTATTCTCTATCTCTTCTGAAGCTTAATTCTTTTCTTTACTGTCACTGATAGTTTATAAAGTCTCTTTACATGTTGATGACTCTCTTTTTCTCTCCCTGGAAAAACAGGATTAATCTGCAAGTCTCATCTGGGTAATGAAAAGGTTAAAATCTTGCCCAGGCTTTTGTAGATGGTTCTGTGACCTCTGCTGGAGCAGCAGCTGGAGTTGTCTGCGATGGAAGATTCCTCATGGCTGCTCTGGAGAGTGTGGTCACTGTCTCAGCCTGCCGCAGGTCAAGAGCTTTTTTTCCTTTCTTTACTCGGCAGTCTGTGGTGAATTCAGTCACAGCAAAAACTGCAGCCAAGCCAGGGACCGGCCTGGCCCGGCCAGAGCCCGGGGCAAACCCCGCAGGCCCCATCTCCCGGCCAGGAGCCGTGGCAGGCCCGGCCCAGCCCCTGCCTGGCCGCATGGCCTGGGCAGGGAACGGGAGGCCAGCTGGAGCTCTGTTACCTTTCACAGCCAGGAAACAGAGAGAACAAGAGAGCTCTGGCTTTACATCTTAAGGTAGGGTTCACAAGCTGATCTCACTTTTCAATGGTTAAAACTGCTGTCAATTCTTAGAAATGGCCAGCTGTTGGCTAGGAGAAAAACTCCTATCAGCCTTCAGCAGTTTTAACTTCCTTAGGTGTTTCTCTTTGTTTTCTTAAATGCCAATCTATCACACATGGACAGGGAAATGTCTGCTAGACCAGGTTGCTCAAAGCCCTGTCCAACCTAGCCTGGAGTACTTCTAGGGATGGGGCATCCACAACTTCTCTGGACAACCTGTTCCAGTGTCTCACCACTTTCACAGTATTTATTTTTAATATCTAATCTAATCTTTCCCTCTTTCAGTTTGAAGCCATTCCCCCTTGTCCTACCACTGCAGGTTCTTGAAAATAGTCCCTGTCCAGCTTTCCTGTAGGTTCATTACAGGTAAAGGAAGGTGCTCTAAGGTCTGCTCTGAGCATTCTCCAGGGTAAACAACCCAAATTCTCTCAGCCTGACATCATAGGAGAGGGACTTCATCCCTCTGAAAATCTTCATGACCCTCCTCTGCACTCACTGCAACAGGACATGTCCTTATCTCTTATACCATTGTTCACCTTCACCAAGAAAAGAAGAGACCAGAGGTAATCACAGTGTTTTTTCTCCTTACTCCTAGTTAGCAAAAGTTTGTCAATGGCTATCATTGCTCATATTAATAATAAATAGCAGTACAAATTTAATCTTTAAGTTTGCAACTGATTCAAATGTCTTTGACTGTATTAATTATCAGGAACTCCTAATCAACTTTTGGTGATCCTGTATGCTGCTCTGTATTTGAAAAAGGGAAAATTAATATCTAACTAAGACTGTTTTTTACTTTTAGAAAGAGAATGCAATTATGACAAACTATTTCATTGTCAAAAAAAACTTGTCAATTTTCTTGTAAAGAAGTGAATTACTTTGAAAATGTTTCAGACCTAACACTTTACTAATACTTGGCTTGCTGTATAACAGATCTCTGTGCTTTCTAAAATTCTTCACACAAGCTTTTGGATTTAAGGAGAAGTGAGCAATGGGACAAATTATTTTGTTGAGGAGAAAAAGAAATATCTGATCAAGGCTCTTTTACCATGCATTTGTGTTTTGTGTTTTCTGTTATATACAGAAATTTGGCAAACCTTCACTTGGGCTTTGTATACTAAATTCTCTGTAGTAAAGAAAGTAATATGTCACTAGCAGACTAAAGATAGCACAAAAAGATTACAACATCTTTATTTCAACTGAAAAAAAGATTCATTAAGTCTGAAGTATTTTTGAAAAATAAATAAGCTAAAATACTGTTTCTTGTTTGGAATGTTTCTTGCTCCAAATAAATTAGAAAAAACACTGTAGTTTACCTTTACCAGAATTTCATGGTTTCTTGCAGTTGGGTTGCTTGCTTGACCTATGGGAGAAAAAAATCCAGATTATATAGTATAAAGACCTAAATAATCTGGGTGTTCTGAAATCAGGGTTTTGGAGAAATAGAACTTTTTAGTTTTGGTTGTGGTTTGGGTTTTTTTTGTTTTTGTTTTTGGTGGTTTTTTTTTGTTTGGTTGGTTTTTTGTTTTGTTTTGGTTTTTTGTTTTGTTTTTTGCTGGGTGTTTTTTTATCCTATTTTCCCTCTGTATCAGAAATAATACAGTGCCAAATCCCTACCATTTTGGAGGCTCAGGGCTGTTTCCCAGCTTTTCTAGCAGCCTGTTCTCTCACCACAGTCAGTAACAGACCACATTAATCTCAAAAGTACATGTCTGGTTCTAAAGACTCTCTGTAAAGTGTCTCCCCCAAAAACCTCTAATGGCTTCCCCACTCCTTAAAATTCGGATCTTGGCACTGCTGTTTCTGAGGCCTATCTATCAGCAAAAGAGAAGTCTCAAATAAAATCCTCTACCCAGAGACAGGAAACAGAGCAGTTCATGCTCCATGGCATTTTTTCTTCTTCTAAACATTCCATGTAGTGGCAGGTGTTGTCTATTTTATTTTACATGCAGAAGAGCACCAGGGAGTTACAGTTTGACTTGCAATGCTACCAAAATGTCTGAAGTCTTTGCACCTCTAGAAAGAACAAAGAAATAAGTCTCATCTGTTTTGTTTTATCAGATCCTTCTAACACATTACCATCTGATAAAAATATTTTGTCAAATGTTGTACATGTAGGTAGCAGCAGCTGTACATATTTAGTTATTTCTTTTTTATCTCATAGTTGATAGGTAGTATTCAACATATTTCTTAAATGTTATTTTTACAGCTTTTGAAATTTAAATGATGTGAAATCTGTCTGTTGTTCTGGCAGTCTTTAAACTTTTAAAAGATATCATGTGTCACATACTGTCTTAAAACAACTTGAGGGTTTTTATCACATTAATAAAAGCATTTCCAACCTGACAACAAAGTAATTCTTTGAACAGAACTCCATTTTGTTGCATGTATCTATTATGCTTCCCAAAAATTCATTAAGGCATTTGTTCCTCCTCATTTGCTTAAAATGGCTTCTCTTCAAGGAGACCAAGAAGAAAGTTTCATACCAAAATAATTTAAGTCTGAATGTTCTTTGTTTATCTTACATCCACTCTGTGTTACATCCACTCTGGAGCCAAATCTCTAGCCAAGTCAGGACTAGACTACTTCATGCTGCTGAATTTAGTGCATCCTGATTATTCTAGTCTGAGTAATTAGCTGCAGTAATCATCAGCCCTTGGAATAAATCTCTATCAGTTTAAAAAGTCTGGGCTTGAAGTTATATGGTTGAGATCAAAATAAGGTTCATAATTTTATTCATTTTTGATGTTCACTTTTTTTCCCATCCCATCAGTGTTGAATTGTGTCAATGCTGATGTAAAAAATCCAATGTGGCCTGATATATATTTCTGATAGATACAGATTTACACTCTGTATGTGCATGTGCGTGTGTGTGTTTACTTCCTTGGTTTTTGAAAGGGTGGGGTTGTTAGATTTGATATTAATCTATTTTTCTTCTGCAGTACATGTTGTTTGGGACGCTTATATTTTGAAATTGAAAATCCTTACAAAATGGAATCAAGCACATTCTAAAAAAAGCAAAATATTAAGGAAAATAGAAGGGAGAAAAGTGCTTTAAGCCATGGCAAAGTTTTCTTTGTGGTTTTGAATTATTTGGTTTCAGAACTGTCTTCATAGAAAAGACTAAATACTCTAAGTCTCCTCATGTCTCTTCATTGACCCTAATTGTGAATGAATGAGCCCCAGCGACACTGGGAATAACAATTCCAGTTAGGGGAGAGGGAACAGAAAAAGGAAATATCGTTTCACAGGTGTTGACAAAATCTGAGCCTGAGGCTATCTCACATACATTCTCCAACAGAAAGGGAATCCCACAGCAAATCACCCAGATTCTCACAGTACTAAAGTATATAGAACTAGAACCAGGGAATATCTGGGGAAGAATCCAATTTTCAGCATAAAATATTGGTTTGAATCAGCTACAGTGTTAGGCTTGAGTCATTCATTTCATTTGGACCAGCATCTGGTTTCTGTTGCAGAAACATCATTGTTCCTTTTTATATGTGGGGATTAAAGCACAGCTTTATTTCTGCTCCTCCAGGTACCTGTTAAGCTGCTGCTTTGTGCTCTGTGGGCCTGGGTCGCACTGTGCGAGTGCTGCGGGTGGCAGTCCGTCTGTCTTGGTGCTGTATGTCAGTATGAGGAGGGCAGTCACACTGCTACAGCACTGTTAAACCACCTCCAAATGCTTCCTCATGGGGACAAGAGGCTGTTGCATCCAGAGTACATCCAGTTGTGCATCCAGAGTGAGCAGCAGCTGATTGTGACACTGAGGAGTAAAGGCAGGGTTGTGGGAATGTGAAGGGTGCTCCACCTCAGACACCAGTTGAACACATACTTCCAGAGTGGCAGCTGTAGCAGAGCCTGGCTACAGCTCGGTTGAGCCCTCCAGCATGAGTGCACAGCCTAATAATGAACATATGCAAGATCTGGTTTCATTCCTGCTCCCTCTCCACTTACTCCTGCGGGAGGGCAGAAAGAAAATAGAGAAGGAGGAAAAAGCCACATGTGTGTCCTTCAGCTTTCCCAGCAGCAGAAGGCAGCTCATGAGCCCTGCAGTGCCCCAGGTGATGCTCTAGAAATACATTTTTCTCAGTAACCCCAATATGCAATGCTACTGGCTAGGGAAGGAATCATCTCCCTGCATTCAGAACTGGTAAGTGTGCACCTTGAATGCTGTGTTCAGTTTTGGGTCACTCACTACTACTTTATCTCAGCTGATGAAAGGTCTGGGGCACAAATCTAATGGTAAGCAGCTGAGTTTAGCCTGGAGGCCTTATTGCTCTCTACAACTACTTGAAAGGAGGCTGGAGCCAGGTGGATGTTGGTCTCCTCACAGGTAGCAAGCAATAGGACAAAAATAAAAAGGCTCCTGTTGCATCAGGGGAGATTTAGATTGGGCATTAGGAAAAATTTCTTCTCTGACAGGGCTGTCAAAGAATTGGAATAGGTTGCCCAGGAAAAATTAAATGTGTTTAATGTGTTAAAAATTGTTTACAGGTGGTACTTAGGGACATGGTTTAGTGGTGGACTTGGCAGTGTCAGATTTACAATGGGACTCAACTATCTTAAAGGTCTTGTCTAACCTAAGCAATTCTATGATTCTGTGACCCCATATTAGTACCTACTCAACAGCACAGAAACAGTGGACCCATACTGAAGGACATCATCCTGTCAGAGGGTCACAGGGCCTTCCCTGGCTGAGATCAGATTTTGGCTTTCACAGCTGAGGCTTGGTTGCACTTTTATGTTTACCACTTCTCTCACTGACTTCTTCCAATGCTAAGGAAGGCCAGTGCCAGGGTGGTAGCAGAAAATCTGGGCTCAGACCTGAGCATTAATTCAACAGTCTAAAACATGTGTTTCAAGTCCAGCTGGACATCACAATTAATGTTACTATTTCTCTTCCTAGATTTTGGTTAAAGAAGTAATTTTTTTCCCTTCCCAACTTTGTAGTTTTAAATTCAGAGCATTTTTATTCTCTTCTGCTCTACATGTTTTAAGTTTGAAACAAAAATTGATCACTTCACTGCTATTTTCTGATTCTTAAGCTCTCAGTGAGATCATCTCTACCTGTCTTTCTTAAATCAGACTAAACTGGAACCAGCTTTTTTTCAGTGACTCAATTTTGCTTTATTTTTTTTCCAGTGTTCCAAGTGTGGCTTTTTGCTTTGGGCATGTCATAAAATGTATATGTAAAACATGGAAAGGATATCTCCTTTTAAAACAATACAGTGTACTGCAGTTAATTAAATCAATGTCAGCTTTCCAACTGCATGATCTGAGCTGACCTGTATCAAATGAATTAGAACAGCAGCCATTGTGATGGACTTTGGCATGTTGTCACTGATTTATTTCCCTGTGGTCTTTCTAAACCTTTAGGGAGGTTTACAGGAGGTATTTCAGAAAAATCAGTGAACCCATCAATATGAGACAGAGCAAGTATAGTAAAAATAGTGCTTAGGTTAGGAATACCAGCTGATTTATTTAATAAATCAAAGAAACAATCTAACCCAGTTGCCTCCAGCATTTATCCTTCAGACATCGTATATCCTTCTCTCGTCTAATTTAATTTTTCTTCTTATTTCTATTTGACATAAATATGAAATTTATAACTGAATACCTAGCTGGGGAAAGCTGAAATTCAAATGTATAGCACAAATATGATCCTCTCCATGGAAAACAGATAAAGGGTTGGCAATATCTAACATTTGGGTAATGGTATTCTTGGCAGCTAGAAGGTTTTACAGAATTAGAGGGGCTTCTACCACCCTTCCCATCCCTAATGCACTGAGTCAGTGTCAAATTCTGATAGTCTTAATCCACTCTGGTCTGCCACACTGCTCCTTCAGTACACAGGAGCTGCAGACAAGATAGGTACTCTTGCAAAACATGGTACTAATTTCTGACATTACCCTCAGGGATACATGGTCCAAAAAATCATGGGGGAGAGATTCTCTGCCTTCAGGCTTTCTCCAATTTATGCATCACCTGGTGTTCTCCCTCTGGGGATTTTCCATGTCCATATATCACTCACATAAGAAACACTTTCAGGCCTCTATAATTCCATCACAGAAACTTTTTAATGTTCCTAAATGTTTGTATAAGAAACCTCTGAGCACATTAACAAGCCTGAGAAACAACAAAAGCAAAATGGGTGCCAGAGAACAAGAGGACTCTGGAAAGCATTGAGGGTTTTAAAATGACATGATCTTAATTACTCTGAAGTCTGCATGTTTTCATTTCTTTAATTGGAAGGTGATCCCTGTTAGTAAGACCAACTCCACATTTTCAGATTGTTTGGCTATAAACTAGGAGAGATGGTGGTGTGTTATTGTTATGTCTATTTCTGCCCATGTATTGAAATAGTAGAGAGAAATACATAGAAATCATATTGGCAAGTTTCAAATAAATGATCAAGGTACTTTCTTCCCTTTACATGCTTACTTGGATGACCCATTTGAACTGTTCCTTGCAAGTGAGCTGTAGTGTCAAGCAACCATGACCTTTACTGAGAGTGGTGGGAATTAAAGGAAATCACTCAGCTATTTGGTCTTTGGAAATTCACAGTGCATTCTGTGCTCTGTGGTAGTGTTATAATGTAATTTGATATTATTTAATACCTTATAGAGAAAGCAAAAAAAGCTTAACTCAAAATTAAGTATTCTGTCCCCCAAGCACGAGACAGCTGGATTAATATTATCCACCATTGCACAGTTCCTGGGAGATACCTTTTCTCCAGCTACAAAGATCCTGGGTTTCCAAGCAGATTAAGTTTTTTTTTAATCTGGATAAGACAGAAGTATTAAGCTGTGTAGTGAATCTTTGGCTCAACATCAACAATATCCAGGAAGTTTGAACTAGCTTTCTGGACATTGCATACTAAGACTGCAAGAAAACCTTTGGCATATTCAGATCCAAAATCTGCCTTATTTTTTTATTAAATCAGCAAATATCATCTACAGTTATATCATCTGGATCAGGTTCTAAAATCCAAATGATTATGAAAAAGCTTCCTTTATAATGAATGAAAATGATATATAAATGCTTGTTCAAGATGCTATGGACATTTGGGTGACATTTAAAACCAGCAAGCATATTATCAGTTGGAGCATGTTATTCTGAGAATTAAATTAATTATATCAAGTAGCATTTCTGGCTGGCGTGACACTAATGATTAGCTGTTTCACAAAGATCAGGCTTCCATCATGCAGTACAAATAGTGAGTGAGAGCTGCAGAGCATTGTATAGTCAAGCAGGGGAGACACCCTCACCACTCTTCAGGCAAATCTGTTGAAGGTTTAGCCATTTCCTCAGCTGCTGTACAGTGTCTGAGAGCCCCACTGAATGTCTTCCACTGCGGAACCGGGAGCTCAGACCCAGCACCGCCTTGGCTGCAGTGTAAGGAACTTGCACCATAGACGTGATCCTAGAAAAAGCAGTCAAAAGGACAATTGCCTGTCTCCCATAATAGAAATGTAGCAGATATATCAACAGATGGGGCACTAAGAGCATGGCAAAACTGGCAAAAAAAGCTTTGCTAAATCTTTGGTTAAACTGTCGCTATCTAGCATGAAAAGGTTAAACTCTGACACTGATATGCTTGTCTCGTATATTAAGGAGGCATGGAAAGAACGCTACTCTCTGAAATATCACAGCTGTGTTTATTTAGATTTATTTATATGAACTTTATTTAGAAGTGCATTTCTTTAGTTCAATTTAAATGAACTTACTCAATAAGCTTTTTGCCTTCATCTGACATCTCACCGGAAGACTGTGCTCATGGGATACCATACACCAAACCACTTTTTATTTCTTAAAAGACTTTCAGTTGCTAGCAGGGTGGCTCTGCACAGTGACACGCAAAAAATGCATGGCCGTTTTCAGGGTTTAAGGTCATAATAGCAGCCTCCATAGCTGCATGTATACTGTCCAGAAGATGTGTTTTAGATTGCTGTAACTTGCCTGCAGCAGGACCCTCTGCAAATGCTGCATTCACTTCCTTCCCAGCACATGCTTCATAGTCTGTTACCACCCACTGCTCTTGGACAGCTCTGGCCTCTTTGTAGTAAGAAAATACAGTCATTGAATACCTCTGAGTGTTTGCTTACCTAAGAAAACCCTTTTCCTGTGAGTGGCCCTAGTAATCTGTGCACTGAGGAAAACAACTCACTCACTCACTCTACCACCTCCTACCATTTTGTGATTCCCTCTGGTTTCCTCCAAGCACTTCTGTTATCTCATACTGTACACTCAACACAGATTAATCCTCTTTACCACTCTTCAAATGTCTCCTATCTTACATGCTGTCATGAGCAGTACCTCCAGAGGGAAATTCCTGTTAAATATCCTTCTGAGTAAGTAGCTGAGTGTGATAATGTTCCACAGGAAACTATGGGGAAAATATCAGATCTGGGACCTGAATTCCTGATCTGAGTAGATCTTCTAAGTTATCCAGGTGGTTGAAAGTGATTTATTTTCCCTTTTGCTTTCCTGAGTATCTGCAGGGTGCCAGAATACAAATCCCACTATTAGTATCCCGGGGGTACCATCTAGTCTTTCATCAAGAAATGATAGCTGGTGTATGACTTCTGTGAATTGAGCTGGAGGCTTTACAGTGCTTCTTGTAGTTTGTACTTCTTGGATAACTGTGCTGAGAAAAGATTCTTTGGTGCAGGAATATAAAAGCGTGCTTAATCCAGGCATTCATTTAGGCCTTAGAACTGTGTAAAAAATTAATTATTGATAACTCTTGACATTTTAAACTAGAATATCATTCGATGTATGGGGACCGTGTCTTTTTCATCAGGGTTATCCACAAAGATTAAAAGATGAGCTTTTAAACTTTAATTGCTGTTGTTTCTGCTGCCAATAAAACAAAATCCCAGGAAGAATATAAGTTAAAATAATTTGAAAGAGAGCAATTTGAATTTTTACCAAAAAGATTCTATCAGATCATGGGGACAACTCCACTTTTTATGTTAAATTGTTCAGTACGTTGTAACACTGGTATGCAAAAAAAGCATTATGATGAGTCATCGGAATGATTCATTCAGTCCCAGTTCTGGCTACAAGAAAATGTAGATAGCATGTATTTTAGTGTCAGCAGTAGTTTGGATAACAGGATACTTGATTTTAAAAAGAGTGATATAGAAACAAGGGGAGAAGACAGCTTCAATGCCAATATATTATGTCATTTTTAGTTGAGTTTTCTAAGAAAGTGATGTATGTGGTCATGTATCCTGTACCTCTCAGCCTTCTTCCATTCCCTCTTGTTCAGTAAATAGTGGTAAATAAAAACTTGTTTGTGTCTTTTTTACTGGAAATACTGTAATGTTTTAATCTGTCAAAGGAAAATGCTTATACTTACTGGAAAAATAGAGATAAAATATGAAGAATAACCACAGAAATACATGAGCAGAAGAAAATTGGGCAAGATCTGCCCTTTGCAATTGTGTGCAAGCATGTTTAATTACACCAAAAGAAACAACCCCAACACCTCCCAAGCAGAGAAGCTCCTATAGCCCTGTGTTACTCTATTTTCATTTTAAAAGAATAGGGAAGAGCCCTCTGAAACTTTTGTGATAAGCTTTTAGAAGCAGAGTATAACACACCTCTTGAATTTCCTTCAAATTCGGCCTTAAACATGAGAAAGTAGAAATTAGTTTAATTAAATTAAGGACCTGTATTTGTACAGTTTTGAGGAAGCGGGTATAAACTGGACATATTAATTTACGGGAGACAGAAAAATCATTGCTGTCTGCTACAGACCTCAGTCCATATATCATATTAAAAATACTAAAAATTTCTCCCTAGCATGTGTCAGAAGATGATGAGGTCTCTGACAAGGTTTTCAGTTGAGGTTAAGCTGACTGAAAGGCATGTGGAGAGCTACTGGCTATGAAATGAGACATTGCTGGCCAGGACAGATAACTGTGGGAATCTGGCCAAAGCTACAGAGTGCTGTGACTTTCCCTGGATTTCCCATCTGTATAAGGGGTTTATGTGAAAAATGACCACATTTCACAAGCAAATGAAGAGGGGTGTCAAGGACCTTCTCAGGGCCAGTCTTTTGCAAAGCCAGCAGCACGTGGGACGCAGTATCACTTATGCCATATAAAGCATTCAGCTTGGGATATTCTATGATTCCATGATGCCCAAACACTGGAAATAGTCTTTAAACATAAGAAAATATTCTTTTCCCATTAGAGAGGTTAGGCAATGGAACAGGTTGCCCTAATAGGTTGTGGTGTTTCTGTCCTTGAAATTCAAAACCCATCCGGATGTGGTCCTGGGCAGTCTGGCCTGGCTGACCCCACTCTTAGGCTGTTGGACCAGATCATCTCCAGAGGTGCCACAGAACCTCAGTGGTTATGTGGTTCTGTGGAAGATTCTGAGCTGATTTGACACTTGTGTACCTGACCACTTGACCTGCATGCTTAATCTCTACAAATGTCAGCTCACTTGTCTCACACTTGGATGATGTATAATTTTAACGTAGTCTGAACATACATGAGGATATGTTTTCACTCATTAAAACTACCATAAATACAGTTTGAAAAATCCAGTATTGTCAACTGGATGGAGCAATCTTTAGCCAAGGGTACTGAAACATTTAATATTGCACAAATATTCCCACGTCAGACATAGGTTTGCCATATTTCTGATTTTTTCCCTTTCCTTGTGACATATCAGGTGAAAGTAGATTTGTGACATTTTTATTTAACCCTTGGGAGGCCTCAGAAAAGATCTTCAGTCATTGTCAAAACATGGAATCAGTTTCACCAGTAGCTTTCAGCTGACAAACAGTACCCACTAGTTTTCTTCTCTTATTTCATAAGGTATTTAATGTTCTCAGAGTTTTTGAGTTCATTGGATGTATTTTCTTATCTGATGTCTGAACAGAGTAAGGGCATATAATCTTTTCATGTTTTTGTACTTTCTGGCTCACCTTGAAACAGTTTTCAGTATGAGTTACAATGACCTGTGAGTTAGGTTAGAGGTGGGCTAGGAAAAGGTTGGAGGCTACATTGTCGTGTATAAGAGTGATGCAGATGACACTGGGGCCACACAGAATTACATGTGGTGGCAGCAGGTTCTTTTCTTTCTAGGCAACTGAGCGAAGCCTAGGATAAATGTCTTCTGTCCACTTTTCTTTTTGGTATATTTGGTTGGAAGCTGATGGCCTCAGGTTATAGAATTTTGGATTGTGAGAGGTTTCTGAGTGAATCTGGGAATGTGTAAGATACTCGGTCCTAATTCTTGAACAGTTCCTGGGATCTGAATTCTTTTTAGCCCAAAGCTTGCCTTATCATGTTTTTAAAGCAAGCTAAGCTGGTCATTGTAAAGCAATGCAGAGCTAAGTTCAGTGATGAAGTAAATGTTTGAGGAGCATCAGAACAGTTTGCTTTAGCTGGGGCATGTTGAAGTGCCTGATTTATCTTAACATATTTATTTGCTAATGTTTAAGGATGGCAGTGGCAAATGAATTATTTGTAGCACAGCCTCTGCAATTTTAGACAATTAATCTTTCTTGCAATGTTTAGAGTGACAATAATTTGTCTGGATAACTAATTCTCCATCTTCCCACACAAAATCAATTCTGCATTAAATGGAGATAAATAAAGTATCTTTAACTTTTAATGGGAATTTTGGGAAAGTATGCTGAAGATAAGGTTATTGTGTTATTTTTCTCCTCTTCAGACTAGGATAGCAGCAGTATTTTGAATCTCTGAGTTAGAATGTAGCTGGGTGCTCACTGTGAGAAGCAAGATGGATTATGATGATCACATTTCGAAATAAAGACATACAACATAGCCACTGTGGGAAGTTATATCAAGTCCGGGTCCATTTCATGGCAGCAGCTTTTATTAGCAGGATCGCTATGATCTCAGCATCTTCAACTGAACTACAAAGGTTGGGAACTAGGAGGAAGCTGTAACTGCACTCTGCAATTGCCTGGTCTTACACCAGTCTCCTCTTTCATAGTGGATCTTTTGATATCAGCTCTCTCTCAAGCCTTTTTGCTCCCTTCGATCCACTCTAACTTTATAATTTGGCTATTTTCTCTTTTTTTCTCATATTTTTATTAATGTTGGAGAAATTATACCTATTTTAAGATGAAGATGAAAGCAACTGATCTAACAATCTCCACCAATTTCTTTATGTAGCTCTTACAAGATGCTGCTCAAGGTAAGAACTGAATCTGCTGACTCATATAAGTGCAGCACTGCCTATTACTCTAGGTGCCAATTGTCACAAATGGCACAACTCACCACTGTGGTCATAATCTGACAGAAATGCTCTCTAAGAGACAGCCACAGTAAAACAGACAATCAAGTCCCTCACTAGAGAGCAATCAGGAAACCTCACAGGGGCTTGGCATGCACATCAGAGGTTTACAGTTTTTACACTGAATTTCCTGTCCTCTCCAATATCTCCTGCAAATCCAATGACTGCTCAGGGAGATGTTCAAGAGTCATTGTCCCTGGAGCTATTCAAGAAAAAGCTGGATGTGGCACTTCGGGCCATGGTCTAGTTTACAGGGTGGTGATTGGTCAAAGACTGGACTTGATCTTGGAGGTTTTTCCAATCTAAATTATTATGTGATTTTGTGATTTTAGCTTTTGAGAGTTTATGAAGCAACACCTACCTGAAATTCTATGAACATCTATAAAAAGAAGCCATTTTTAACTGCCGTAGATGACAAAGTTCCACTGCAGCAACAAGGCTAACAACTGATTGAGAAAATGACATTTTGACATCTAAACACTATATATTTAGACAATTCCATGTCAAATATGGCTCTGGTAGTGGCACTTCAGAATTCAAATTAAGTAAGTATATGTTCTCAATTAGGGAACAGATTCAGAGAAACTGTCGCTCTGTTGTTTGCCATCCACCACTATGTCAAGAATGTTCCTGTGACACTGAGACAGCTCCATCAGAAAGCCTCTGAAAAGACAAGGTCCACCATCAGTGACTTAAGGAAAAAGACAGTGGAAAAGGGATATAAACTTCTTTATTAAGTCTGAGAATCCTATTTTTAAACTGTATAATCTTCCTCATGTGGCATAAACTTGGATGTATTCTTCAAGCACAGTGATGGATGTATTTGTCCAGACTGCTCAGAAGGCAGTTATCTAACTGTCCTTATTGGCCAATGCTGCAGCTTTTCTTAATGCCAAATAACAGAGTATTTATTGAAAAGCTGTTGATATTGAGGACTTAACCAGCTCTACAAGCAGGACAAGATGAAAATGGTGTTTGTGATTTATTAGCTGAAACCAACATACAAACCAACATAACAAAGAATGTAGCATGTAACTATCGTAAGTACTGCATTCATTTGCCATCACCAGACAATGACCTGTGTAGCTGACACCACTGTTTCAGTTACAAAGATTTACAAGTTTTAATAGAGTTCACACATAGTATGTGTCAGATAAAAAGCCTGGCAAAATGGTAATTGTGTGTTATTGTTGGCTGGAATACTGTCCTGTGTGTAAGGCACAGGACTGGGACTGAGGCATTGTATTAACTTTCATTTTCTCTTATGTTCATCAAAATAGTTAAAGGCAGATTATTTACTCTCCTTGGACTTATTTCCTCATTTGTGACATAACAAAAATTATGCTAATACTATCAGGAGTGACAGGAGGTTAAACTAACATTGCTGAACAAGATTGAATTGCAGTATGTAAATACAAAATGTTACTATCATTCCACAAATAGAAAATCTTCTGGGTTATGAAATATTTTTGCATTTTCTTCTCTCTAACAACCTGACAACTTCATGACATTGTGAGAATTCTAAGGTCAAACCACACTCCTTTAGTCCCCAGTGATGAGGAGCTCAATGGGTACAGGCTGAAATTAAATGGATCATCATTTTATTATCTTTTAAGAACTTTTATGGGAAAAGCCATTTCTAGAACTCCAAAGAATTTTAGAAAAAAAAAATACCAGAAGCCTAGAAATAGTCTACTGATATAAAAGAAATTCTTAGTCTTATTTTAAAATTTTATATTTTAACATACTGATTCAGATGTAACCCCCCTGCTCAGAAATTCTCTAGAGCTGTGAGATATATCAAAGAAAAAATCAGTCTATACTCATGCTCAATATACAATATACAATATACAATATACAATGCTCATTCCCTGAGCATTTCTCATGTTGATCTGTATTAAAAAGTGGGCTTGTTGAAGCTAAAAGGCCTCCTTTGTTCTGGAAAGGGCAGCAATAAAATCATATTAAAACTTAATTTTGGAGTTAACCCATAAAAAATTAATTATCTGCTTAAAGCAAAGGATCTGGAATAGTCTCTAGAGATGTTCAGGTAGGTGGTTTATGCTCTCAGCATATAAGCACATGAAACTTGACTGTTTAACTCATGGCGCTATCCTGTACCAGAAACAGGTATTGGATCAGCTGGATCCTTAGTCCGACCCAGTGCAGAAATTATTACAGTCTTATGGGCCTGAAGGTAAACTTGATTTTATTGCTGATGTTCATCTGTCCCAAACACTTTACCTTTCTTTACAAAAGAAAGAGAATTCTTGTCTTTATCTCTTCAGGAATGAGTATTAAACTCTAAGATACCATCACCTATTAGATTTTCTTCTGATTCAGGAAGAAACTGAACAAATTTGACCTGTGATTAATTGACTACTTGTGGGAGTCACCTGTGGTAATGCAAGTCACACGAAGTAAAGCCCCAGTGACAAAAGGCAGAAGGAAGAGCTTACCCCAAATGTATCTGGAGGCATGAGACAGACCAGCTCCCACTTACCTTGTTGTTTCGGAATTTTAGTAGCCACAGTCCCTCTCTCTGGCCTGGAGAAAGCTGGTGTGGATGTCAGCAGTGCCCTGTGTAAGCCTGCCCCAGTCAGCCATCCCTTGCATGGCACCACGGCCGTACCCACCTTCCCCCCGGGACAGTCTGTGCCTGGCATCTTCCACCCAGGCTGAATCTATTAGAATTTTGACCACCAGGTGGCATAAAAACTATGTCAAATATCACAGAGGTGCTGCAGATATTATGATACAATAACCTCCTTTTCAGAATATTCAAATACTTTGTGATCCTAGCTATCAACTTTGAATATTGTTTTAAAAGTAGCTCATGGATTATAAAATTCCTTAATTTGCAATGTATCCCATAAGGAAGAGTCTGTATGGGACACAAATTATTTCATTTTCTAAATCACATTTTTTCATATTCTTATTCATGTTTTTTTTATGTCAAAAGCAAATAACTGATAGAAAGGAAGCACTTATATTTATTTGCATAGAAACACATGAAACCATTCTTAAGAAGTAAGTTGAAAATCAACTGTTACCCATTGTTGAAAACACGTTTTATGAAACAATCTCTAAGCTATAATGTAACTTCCAATGTAACAATAGAAATTTGTTCTATTGTAATGAAATCAGTTCCTATGTTCTTACTACAGGAAAAGAAAATTACTTTTTGGCACAATAGAGATGTGTTATTGGCAAGAAAACAGACGGTCTGAGGTGGCAGACAAATTCTGCAATGAAAGTAAAGATTTTCCTACAGTGAGATTCTTGACAGAATTCCACATAGGTTTTTGGGATCTTCCCCACTTGGCTATCATGGGTGGGATGTATGTATTGAATAAAAATTCCTAAAAAGACACATGTATAGTAGTCCATACTCCATTATATTCTTTTACAAATTTCCTTAACTTTTGTTCTTTTTCCTTCTGCTTTCTTTATTCACTTCTTGAACCTCTTCTCTGCACTGCTGGAGTCCTCTTAGCTCCAATTTCATCATTATGACTACAGTTTTAAATTATGCCACTGAAATGTCAGAACTTTTCTTTTTAATCAGCTTTTCTAGCATGACTCTTATTTGGAGCCCTCTGTTTTCCCAACCTTGTTAACACTCCTTTCCTTGGATTTCTGTTTTAAGTTCCTTTCTCTTTTGTTTTCCAATATTAATTCTTTATTTGTTTTAGAATCTTCTGTCATTTCTGCTTCAAGTTGTTTAATCTATTCAACTTCTGTCTCGACCTCATATTTCTGTGTAACCAACAATTGAACTTAACACCTTCCCCTAGAATTCCCTCCTCTCCCTTTCTTCTTTGTCACCATTAAAAATTTGTAACAGATTAGTTTAATCCATCCATCATTCATGTCTGATACACTGCTGGATTAATGTAGAAAATGTAGTATGAAAATTGCTTACAACTTTGTAAGTGGAATGAACTGTTTTGAGGATGGCACCTTCAGTCTTGAACAATCGTAGAAAAAAATATGATATATGGTTAAAGGTTTACAATAGAAGATAAGGTGAAGTTAATCCAAATAAAGATAAAAAGTCATCCTGGGTAATATATATTGTCTATTTTCACTTTCAGGAAAATTCATTTGCAGACTTTTCTGTCTGCAAGAACCAAAATAATTGTTCTGAAGGCATGGAGGTGTCAGAGTGCACATGGTTCCTGCAAGACTCAGAAAGATTTAATGGCATCTCAGATGCTCGTGAAGTGGCCAAGGTGCCTCACAGCAGTGACCATATCTCTACTTTCCTTGCTTCCAATGGAGCATAGGATGGGGCATGAAAGGGAAACACAGTTCTTGCTGGTGCTCTCTAGTAAAATCCAGGTGGAGATCCTCGAACTCAATTCGCAAGCTCAAGATTAGGCATGTTAAATAGACCTTCTCTTCTGATGTGTTTCTCCCAAAAAGAGTTGCTCTACTCTAGTACTGGAGTTCTGTACTGATGGGAAAATTGTAGGTAGAGAGAAAATTGAAATGAGCTGTAGAAGATGGGAGCTGGCTAGAACTGCTCAAAGGATAGGATTGTAACAAGTCCCAGTATCGGTACACAGTGGGATAGTGATTAGTTTCCTTTGACAAGAATAACACTTTAACAGCCCTAAGAGATACAACACCACTGTTTTACACGTCTCTCACACAAAACCAGCAGGAGCTATTTCTTTCCCATCAGCTAACAGGACTATATTAGTTTGTTCCACAGAGTGCTTTCTCTTTCCATGGCCTATCTGATGCCAGAGGTCAAGAGCCCGGTGTTGGGCTTCTCACTTTCCCCAAAGTCAGATCATTTGCTGTTAGCATTGCAAAGCACTGCATACACCTAGGACATTGTAGAAATAATAATGTTGATTCATCAAGTGTCTAGAAACACACTCAGAAAGTGATTCTTCTTTTTATTTGCTTATTATTTTTATTTTATTAGATCTTTGGGATCAATATAAAAGCAAATGCTTAGTCAGAACTAAGCACACAAAAAAATGACAATAATTTCTTTCATATTCTAGGTCATGGAAAAAACCTCAGTGGGGAACTTGGGCACACTAAAGGGATAACATCAGTTAAAACTGATTTTGTAAGACTTCAATTCAATATGCAGTTACATTTACATTAATCATGGATAACACTTTTCTCATGTATGTCACAGGATAAACAAGGGCGTATGAAAGTATTGCATCTGATAATCAGTCCTTCAGGTTTCATGTTTCCAGCACTAAAAATATAAAAGAAATGGAAACTGAAGGTTGTGTGGTGTTGCAGGTAGTCTGCCATATTGTATTACAATGATGTCCAGGGCAGCTCTCCTCAGCTGACAGCAACAGTAGTGTTACAAATGAGCTCATGCTGGGATGGGAGCCTTAAGTCTGGCCTTGTGAGAAGCAGGAATCCTTTGTTATCTCAGCATAAGCCAGCACTGAAACTGGAAGCTGTGGAAGTGTGCCGGGCATGTTCACTCCACAGGAATTAAGTCAAAGATAGGTTCAGTATCCTCAGAGCAGACCTGCATTGCTGCACATGCATCACTTAGAAAGTCTGAACTGCTACACAGTGAGCAGGTAAAGGGATTGCTTGCTGCTGGCTCAGGTGCCCTCAATTCTAGGGCATTCAAAGACTCTGAAGAGTTGTCCGTCATATTTGCTTTTGCCATATTTTATGCTTTAGGCAAATCTTTTACCCTAGTCTAACCCCAAAGTTTTTATGAGACAACCTGACCTTTAACTATTCCTGTTTTACAGATATTAAATACCTATCATTTTCATTAAAAAGCAGTTAAAAGCACTTCAATAGTAGTTTGGTCAGTTATGTTTTCTCCTTTCATCTGGGTGGGTGATACATGTGGTAAAAGAAAGGCCAGAATTTATAAACAAGTTTTGTCTCTTGATCTTAACAATGAAGAAAATGAGATACTTGAAGAGTTTGGAAGATAATTACTTCTTAGTACCTATTTTTCTCTATGTGCAAGTCAATGTTCAGCACAAAAGATTTTAACCATATTTTACATTTTTCCATGTGTGTTCACAAAGCCATTCAACTGAGGGGTGAACTAGATGATGTAATACAATTTTGAGGTATTATAGCTTTGTGTAAGTGGACACTGCCCAGCTGAGCAGCTATAACTTACTGTTTCCTCTTCCAGGTTCATCTGTGGGCAGCTCACACCTTGAGACAGCTTAAGTTGCTGCCTGCACCTCACAGGGATGGGTGTTTTGCTGCAATGACCCCTTTGCTGAAAAGGATCCTCAAAAGCAGCAACAGCAACAACTTTGAGAACAATGTCTGTTAATGACTGATGAAAGGGAGGTCAGAGGGTAATCAGAGAAGGATCTTCATTAAACACCTTTCTGCTCACTTAGATGGATGACATGGACTTCTCAAAATTGATGTCCCTGCTTCCTCTAGATTTTTCCTTCTGGAAGGAAACTTAATAAGACTAATAAGAAGACTTTTATTGTGTCCCTTGCAACTTTGTTTCAGCTGTTGATGGTCTATTTTAGAGCACCTTATAGCTTCTTTTCCCCCTACTCAAAATCATTTTGCAATAGGTCCTACACTTCAATGGCATGCTGCTTCTTTCATACTGTTAATTGTGTCCATTTAATTTCCAAGGAGGAATTCTTTCCATAGTTTCTACAAGCAGATATTTTTATAGTATAAGGAGCTTTGCTTTCACTACTTAGAAGTGAATCCTTCTCATGGCTTTATATACCAAAATTTGAAACAAGCTGTGTCAGTTACTTTGCTTCACAAGAATGTTTATCTACGATGCAACTAGAAACATTAAAATTCAGTTTTGGAGAAAAGAACACCACAAACTGCTTTTCTAATCTAAGCTTTTTTGGAAAAGTTCATAGTTTTTAATAAAGTAACTTAATTTCCATGTTCTAAATATTTTGTTAAGAATTTAATACTGTTTGAAATTGAAGTAGATATAGAAGTATTTCTCCCAATAAATTGCAAGAAATAGTTTGGACATATTTTAAGCAGTCATACGGTCACAAAAGACTGTAATGCCAACAGACATTATTATGATCAGTCAGTTCAACTGTGATGTAGAACATGGGCCCATACTTTTCACAGTATGTTCATAAAAGTATTTTTTTCTTTGACTTACCAGTTTTTAGCCAGAGCTTTTCATACATAATTTGTTTTTTCCTTAACATGAGCACCCCAGTACTTAGATACACAGTAGTGAAAACTCTCATCAGTTTGTTTTCTAACAGTTGCTGTTGAATATCCTGCATACCTGCTCATCGAGAAAACCCTACCATTTTATCAATATCACTTATCAATAAATCACTGCTCATTATTTTTTTTCCCTTTCCCCATTTTTATTTTCTCTTTCCTAACATTTGCTTTTCTTCAGAGGCTGTTATTTTAACTGATGAAACTACAGCATGTGATTGTCAGCTTGCATCATCATTGGGATAAGACAACTTTTTGTCTCAGTCTCATGAAAGCAATGCATCATCCTGCCCTCATCCAAAGAAGCTCCATCAGCAATACAGTTCCTTGCCTCCTCAGGGTCACATGAGTGATCCCAGAGCTGCACCAGGAGCTGTTCCTCAGGGCCAGACTTCCATGGCTGGTTAGAGGAGCCCAGGCTGGCTGCATTTCTCTTACAGTACACACCTGATGGACACCCAATGTGGCACAGGAAAGAGACTGCATGCTCAGAATCGTGTGCACAAAAGACTTGGGCATGGGAAAAGATGATACCTGTCATGTCCCTTGGGATTACTTTTGTGCAGCAGATAAGAAATAAGAGAGGATAGTCACCTAACGACAGGATGACCTGTGTCCTAGGATGGCAGGAATTACTCTGTAGAAATGCTTTTTTGTCTTTCTGTTAAGAGTCATAGATAAACTTGAACTATATGTCTTTGTTTTAGATTCTAGAATTACAGGAAAGAAATGACATTAAAATGTATCATCTCTCCAGAGAAGATAAAGTGAAGAAAAAAGCATTGTGATATGTTGTAAGAAAATATCCCATACTCTTCAGATGGCAGGAGCAGCTTATTTAACTGTAAGAGGTTTTTGGTTTTTTGCAGTTTTGTTTGCAGTGTAATTGGCATTTGAATAGAATTCATTACTCTTGTAACCTGGAAACAAAAAAATCAGAATATGAAATATTAGTATTAAATAATATGTGTAAAGCAGCATTACCCTATGAACTGCAAACAGTCAACAGAATTTGCCCTTAGAGGTACGTATGCTTCACAAAATATCTGCCTGCTTGATGAGAAAATATCTTCATAACTTTCAAGCTGCTAAATCTTGCAGTATCACTTTTCAATACAAAACACTTAAATTAAACCATTTTACAATTCTTCTAAAGTTTCTCAGCTGTATATTGTCCTTGTAGCTCAGACTCTCTCAACAATTTCTGTAGTTTGCTATTAACAGGTCTTACAGCATGTAATCTTTTAATGGCCTTTTCTTAAGTCTTTTTCTTAAAGTCTGCAGTTAAGCATGATAGAAGCAGAATTTAATTGTTCTAATGCAAAGAAACTTACAAAAATTATTTTTTGAGCAGTCTGATTATCACATAAAGGAAAAAGAGAAGGTCTATTTGGCTGGCACAATCACAAGGAACGTAAAGCTCCCACGCCTGCCTCCAGTAATTGATGAAGTGGGTCAGTGACATTTTACAGGGATGCCATTGAATTGGACCCTTGAGGATAAATAGCACATAAACTTCTTCCGCCAGCTCTTTGGTAAGTTAATATTGGCAATTCCAATTTAACAGTTATGAATGAAAGTATTGCAGGCTAAGTGAAATTAAGGAACAGCCACTGCCGTTGTTTCAGCTGGTGCTCTTCCCTGGAAGCACTATTTAATCCAATGAAAACCAGAGACCTCCTCTGTCAAAGAAATACATGTGACTGGGCTGGTTCTGGGGAGAGGGGAGTGTTCTGGAAGAATTTAGAATTGTTGTAGAACTAAAAATGCAGATTTTTTAGCAGAAGTGTCTGTCATTAGCCCATTTGGGAAATATTCTTGTTGATTTCTTGGTGAGGTGGTATATTGACTGGTTGTAAGTTTTCAGGTGCATGTCAGTGTTAACAAATTCTATTAATAATTTACAGTAAAAGGAAATATTTTATTAATGCCATCTGAAATCAATGCACAAAATGAAAATGAAGCATTCCCAATTGCATAACTAAGCTATGGGACATGGTTGGAGAAAACAGGTATTTAATTTTTAGAATACATTGTTCATTTATTTTTAAATGCTTCATTTAGGCATAAAGGAAATTCTTTCATGCTGTCATAATGAATATTTAATCTCTTCAGTGTCACATATAACTTTTATATAAACACACATAATTAGCTTTTATCTTCAACTGAATGAATCTGGAGTTTACCAACAAATCTTCATCAGTGTATACAAGTAAACTGGGCTTTGTTGGTGGTATTGATGGCGGTGAGCTAAACAGAGACATATCTTAGGCTCAGTTGCTGGTCCAGTGGGTATCTGCAGTGTTTAGTGCTAGTGCACTACTTTGTATAATTTTGTTCTGCTGCAGGCATCATTTTCCCAGAGTGCTTGGGCTCAGCCCGTGGGTAGCCTGGGGCTCTTCCAGTGGGGCGTATGAGCAGTGCTACCCTGCTGTGGGGGACATAAAGCTATAGCCAAATGGATGGAAGCCATTCCATGTCACTTCTCCTTAGGGTCAGAGAACACAACCTGTTTACAGCAGAGGTGTAGCCATACCCCTGAAGGGTCTTTTAGAGCTGCAGATTCATTTGCAGGGATGGCTATACACCTGTGGCATGCCATGATCCATGGGGGAGCTCCAAGGATCTCTGCTGATGGATGTCATGCTGCAGCTTTTGTTCCTAAAACTGGTTGAAGAAATGCTGTAAGGTCTAATGGATAGCTTTAGGCACATAAAACAAATTGCTGTAAAATAATTCTGGCAAAACTACTATTGAATTCAAGAGAACTTTTTCGACAATAAGGTTTGGGGATTAGCTCTGTTGCAATTGAAAATATAAAACCAAAAGCGTAAGGAATGGGAAGTCCTCACAAGTAACTGAATATTAACCTCTTTTTTCTGCAGCAAGCCACTGTACTTGGTGTGAATACTGATGACCCATGTGGACCACTCGTCAGGAAGTATAAGGGCTTGAATGTAATGGATTTACCAGGGCAGGGAAGGGAGAACAGTCCCAGCCTATACCTTATAGGCAAGGCATATGCTCAATATCACACTCAGATCTGCTGTCACCACCGTGGCTGCATCCAGCCCAGGGAGCTTGTGCCTTTCCTGCACATATGGTCAGAGCCGAGTCCCAGGAGCTCATAATCATGGGATGTATACTTTTTTAAAGGGATGAATAGTTTTGCTGGGAAGCAATCTAATCAACCTGATGAAAACATTCCTGGCTGGAAAACTCAAAATGATACTGAAAATATAACACCACTTTTGAAAAATATTTCTTTTCTATAGCTGTTTGAAAATGTAATAAATGTGAAAGAATCTTATTATATTTTAAATTCACTGTGTGGGACCCAGCTACCTAAGCCTTGTACCTGTGAGCTTCTGGCATAACCCTTTATGTGATACACATATTAATTCAAGCTAGTTGGGAATTTAGGAAAGTTAGTGTGGGATTTTTCAACTGAAGAAGCTCATTCTGCACTCACCTGTGCTTTGCAGATGCTAATCCATTTCCAGAAAGCTAGAAATTTTCCAAACTCAGGACAAGAGAAGGAGTAGGGAAAGAAAACCTCCCGGTGTTTATTGGTTGTATTGTAAGTATAGAAAGATGTATTACTTAATGGTACTATAGCTTCTTCTTTTTTCCTCTTGAAGAACTTGACTGGCACTCTGGCACATAATGAAAAATCATGTCTGAACTTTTAAGTTTTGTATGCACTGTTTTGTGTGAAAAAAAAACCAAAAAACCCTGAGTTTACAGCCAAAGGAAAAGAAACTTTGTAATCCTGCTTTAGGAATGAGAGTCCTACCTGATACCACTACTTCATCTGTCATCTATCTTGGATGCTTTGCAGGGGCAGGAAAGAAGGGCTGAAGACAACTGTTCAGTAGTTCACATACCTAAAAGAGCAAATACTCTATAAAGTAACCCTCTCAGATTTTCACTTTTCCGCTTAAATCATTGAGTCTTGTGGGAGCCTGCACTGTACTGTTTCTACACAATAGCCCTTGCCAGAACTGTATTGAAATTAATACTTATTTAATTTTAAAGGGCACTTGGATTTTAAGAGTAGGGCACCATGGGCACATATTTAAAAACATTATGCACAGGAAGTTATGAAACCTAGATTTTCCTTGGCATAGTTGATTACTATTAGGCAAAGAAATACCTTTTCATATTTAAAAACATGCCTGTTGTAATTGCTGACAGAGATGCTCTCAGTGCCTTTGACAGCCCCCTCAGATGGTTTTCCCAGTAAGGCTGATGGCAATATCCTCACCGAGCTCCACAGTGAATTAGAATGGAGTCAACACCTTGATTGCTGCTAGGTGTGTTTTCCAGCATCAAATCCTGTGGCCTATAAGGAAAGGCTTTCATATCTATTAAGTGGCCCATACAGAATTCCAGGTAAGACTGGAATTGTAGTCTGGCTAATAATATCTACAGTATGGGGAGAAAATAGATATCAGTTTTTCTTTTGTTTCCAGTAACCATGATGTGACAATTCCTGTGCTTGAAAATCTTACACTATTACATATTTTACAAGCAAGAAGTAACTACTGTTTAAAACTAATTAAGTTAGGAAATCCTACATGAAATATATGAACTCATATTTTTGGAAGTTTTGGGATGCAGAAGTAGAACAAGTTCAGAGAGGCTGCCTGACAGCAGGAATATGGAATAGATGATTGCTTGGGGTCATTTTCAGACTATGCTTTCTATTAACTTATGATTTTACAAGGTTATTCATATGCCTCTTTCCTTCAACTCTATCACCAGAATTAGATGGAATGAAATTATCAAGATAAGTAAATATTTTGTAGGACTAAATACCTGTAAAACTTCTGTAAGTCCCCAGTGAATGCAGCAGAGGTGAATATTTGAATGATAATTCTAACTGACGGCAAGATGACAGCAAGTCATGCTTTAATAAATACATAACAGCAAATTAATATGCTACAACTTCAAAATCCTAACAAGAAGTTGGAGTCTGCATCCTTGTGAAATGTAACAGTAATTCTTCCCTATCATATATGTGAACACACTGTGCTGCAGTACCTGTTGTGTGTCCTTTAAATGATGAATGTGTTTGTCCCTCACAATCTCACGAGCATAATGATTTGTTTACTTTTGTTCTCTTTCACTGCTAATCCATATCAAAAAGTTTAACCTAGTAAACAAAACAAAATCCAGTCAAAGAGGTAATAAGCATCAAGAAGCCTGAAGCATGGCTGGCTAATTAGACTGCTCATCCCAACAAATTATCACTGGTGCAACTGTTTGTTAAAAGGTTTGTTAAAATTGTTAAAATTGTTAAAAGGTGCACATGTAAAAAACCCCAAAACTACAAACTTTCTCCAGTGAGTCATTTAACCCATCCATTTATTTTCCATACACTTAATATAACAGATGATATTTCAACAACACTGTTGCCAAAAACAGTTGAGGCGATAAAAAATTTAACATTTAAAAATCCTCTTGAAATTGCTCTGATTTATCAGTCATAATCAGTTTTGAAAACAGTTTTGAGATCTATACTGCAGTGATTTAACCTTGAAAGGAAATGCTATTTGTTTTCAAGTGTTTGAGGTACATCTTCTGAAAGCCTGATTTATTGAAATTCATTCAAGGTAAGGAGATGCAATGCACTGGTTCCCAAACGAGTGCAAAGAAATTTTGATTTATTAGGACCTGATCCTGTGAATCATGTACCCACCTACTGCATCTTAGATTAGATTTTTGCAACTCTAGGTTTGAGCTGAGAATTAATGAAACAGGATTTGATGAATTCTGTAATTCCTCTATCTGAAAATTAGGTTTCTATACATATTTTGGGAATAAAAGGATTTAATTTTCAGTTATGTCTCTTGCTTTTTTCTTTGCAATGTTTAGATTCTAAAAAGTAAATATTGAAACAGCTATGATAATGATAATTTGTCAAAAAGCAAAGGTCATATAAACATTTTGTTTCTGTGCTTCTCTTCAATGTCTTCATCCAAAATGAACAAAAAACTGTGCATCTGTACCATCATGTACCGTACCAAGATGCAATTATCACTATATTTACCATAAATAACATTTTAATGACTGTACTTGTAGTTCTCTATGTCCTGGTTTGAAACAAATTTGGAAGGGAATTTCTAAAAGGATATTCTTTAAAGGGCAAAATTCAGCATTCCTTCCCCCCACCTGTTTGGGAGTTAAACCTCCTTCGAAAAAAGTGGAAAAAACTGTTTATTTAACAAAAAAAGTACTCACAAGCATGAAAAAAAAATTAATAATATTAGATAATGGAACTTCTTTTTGTTCTGAAGAGATGGCAAATTCAGAAAGTCCTTGTCATGGGGTGTAGCTGGGCTCACTCAGTCTCTTATCGGTGCCTCCTGTGCTGGACAGTGCCATGTCCTGGGCCCCAGCGGGCCCCAGGTGTGAGCAGGGGTTTGTCTGGGTTTTCAGCCCACAGCAGGGCTGATCACTTCCAAGAAAAGAAAAGCCACACTCTGAGGAACTTCTCTGCCTCAGCTAGCTAAAAAAACTAAGTAAAAGCAAGGGAGAGCTCTGTCCCACTGTCCGTGCTGCAGGCAACATGCACTGAGAGAGATGAAGGTCTTATCTCTATGTTTTTGAGTACAGTTGCCTCAAACATTTCACTGCTTCACTCTCAGATCTAGTTTTAAAAGCACAGAATTTATTTCTGGACTAAACAGATGAATGAGGATACAATTCAGCATCATAAAGTCACCCCAGGACAACACATTAGTGGTTTATTACATCATTTTACCTTTCATATTGAAGTGTGTCCAAAAATTATATAAATTTTTCATATTATTTTTACATTTTAAATTTCTGTATTACTAATATAATAACACTATTGATCTTCTAAGCACCCATTTGATTGGTAGTACAGCAATTGATATTTTTCTAATTAAAAGAGAGAGTGTTACTTAAGTCTATATGGGAGATCAGGAACGTTTTTGCGATACTACTTAAAAATATTTTTCAAGAAAGATGCAAATGTTGCAATATTTTGTTAAGGACATAAATAAAAGCTTGAAAATTTTCACTTAGAACATTTTAAAATATGTGATAATAATTTCTAGGAGCTAATTTCTAAGAGAAAATGTAAAGCTACACAATATTTAAGAGGAAACTACAGAACTGGGATTGAAAAGTAATGACAGAAAGGAGAAATGAGAATCAAACAAGGTCTGAGAGAACAATAGGTAAATTACTTAATGGTAAATTAGAAATTGCTCCATTTGAATTGTTTACAGGATGGAAGGAGAAGGGTGAGAAATCAGATCAGGTATACTTGCCTGCTAAGACTGCAGGCTGCAGTAGAATGAGTGAAGATAATGTGTTATATGTGCTTTTCCTGATCCAGTTTTCTGACTACAGTTTATTCTATATGCACTATGACACCACTACTGATATACACAGCCTCAGAGAATAACCTCATTATAATTTGGGATGTGCTGGCTATGAGAAGGAATTAAATTCAATTGTATATACAGGATAAGTGTTCAAACCTCAGTTAGTATTAAGAGCCAGATTTGTTTATCCCATATGGCGTCAGGTTATTCTTATGTCAGTCTTAACAGAAAGAGCTCAATACACGCAGTGTAAATCTACATTTTCACTTTTTTTAATCTAATGAAAATATACATCTATGAAATATGACTCAACCATATATGAGAGCATAGAAAAGCAAAGTGTTATTAAATATGTATACTACTGACTTAATTATAGGAGTTAAGGGGAAACTTGAGAAAACCAGGATTTTTTGGTATGTTTTTCTTCTCCTTAATCTAATCAGACAACACTAAAAGCCCAGGAGATATATAAACTTCAGTAACCAGCTATATTAAACCTGTGTTTACTTAGATGATTTGTATGAAATAAATAAGTAATTACCCAAAGGACATTAAAAAATGGAATATATGAGACTGCATGTGAGCAAGCTAACACAAAGTAGAAAGCTTGACTAGTGCATATTTAATAAGAATAATTCCCCGTGCTTTTATATCCTCTACCATTCTATAGAAGTCCTTATGTCACCTTTATCACCATAGTAACTCAGCACTTTGCAGTCTTCTTCTATTCATCCTATGATTTTATCAGCTTACTAAAGGATAAAGGATTTCCCTGATTTTCCACTATTTGGTACCCTGCAGTGTGGGCAACTTGCTGAGAAGCATTCTGAATAATGTAATAATTCATCAATCTTCTACAACAAACAAAAAGTGATCCCTGGTTTATACTATTGTATTATCAATTTGTTATTTCATCACAATATTTAAAAATTAATTAATCATCAGAACTGAGTCTCTTTTAAACACTTGATAAACACTTCTGTAGCCTTCTGAGTTTGAAGAACTAATTTTTATGGTCATAAGCCCTGCATAGGTTAAAGACTGACTCTAAATAGTCAAAACCCATCATTCTGAAGAAGCAACATTATTTAGGTTTACTAGAGGGTATTTTTTTCTATCTTCCTCTATTATAGTACCCCCAAAAGGAGGGAAGCTGCCAAAAAAAAGCATATTTTAACTGGTAGCCCCAGTTTACTCTACTACTAAAATATAACAGACTAGAAAAAGTAAGAAGGTGTTTTCATTTACATCCATTTCTAACCCTTTGAGCTATAGCATATGAAATTAAAAAAAAAAATATTTAATTACTTATGTACATAAGACAAAAGGAAAGAGGATTTGCAGTTAACTAGTTCCATACAAACAGGAGTAGCAACGACTATATCAGTGAGTAAAAACAGTTTTATAGATTGGACTAAAAAAATTAGGATATTTGCCTCTCATTATTTTTTTTTCCAAGATACCACCTTCACAGCTTCTAAATATGCACTTGGCTTACTTTTATTTATTCATGCTAAAGCAGTGTGCTGAGAGGCTTTGCCAAAGAACTTGAGTTTATCTGCATGAATGCATACATATTACTACTTTGGAACAAAGCTGACATTTCTGAGGTTTGATCCTTCAAGCGCAGACTGCATGTGCATGTGTCCTAGCTTTAATCTAACATTGCAAAATACTCTTCTCCTGTGTTACAATACTTCAGTTTGATCCAAAGAAGTGTTTTTATTCTGAATGCATGTTTCTAAAGTCCACATTTATACGTGTTTTTATTCATAATAGAACTTGTTTTTCTATACGGTTTCCCTTAAGGTTACTAACAAAGCCTCAGAAGGACAATTTATAATTTTTTTTTCAACTATAAAGTTGGTACGTCAAGAGATATCTCATCCCACTAAACCTTTCCATAGTAAATTTAATGGAAGCAAATATACTAGCTTCAATCCATTAAAATAAGTGTCATGGCTTGTGCAGTTTCACTCCATTAATCTCAACCCTGATCTGTGCTTTCTCAAGTGAGTAAGGCAAGGTACAAGTAAGAGAGTACAAAATTCGTCACACGATTGGCCAGCCAAGAGCTGCAGTGACCAGCTCATGGGATGTGTGACTCTCTGTGCTGATCAGCAGGTTGGGTGGGGTCAGACCATTGGTTAAGTCAGCCTGAAAGAGCTTCGGGATCTGATTTGCAGATTTGAAAACACGAGATGAGGAGTAACTGGAGCAAGTTAAGTTGTTCAAACTATGCTTAAAGACTTGCTGTGATATTTCCTGCAAATAAAGGGTTAAACACTCCTGGTCTAGATAGATGAACCTAACATTTACAGAAGCCTATTTATCCAGCACTGCAGGCTCAGTCATTCTTTCTTCTGCCTTGCCTCACAAGGCATTTAAATGCTTTCTCCACTGTAGGGACTTTTCCAAGAAAAGTTTCTCCACTAAGATTATAGATTTCCTTTTCACACCTCCTCTGATTGCTCCTTCTGTACTCACCTGACAGCTGAGCATGATTAAGCACCAATGAAGAAAAGGAAAGGCTCCAACACAAGATTCTTGTGAACAGCTGATACTTAGTTTCAACCTACAGATAAAGTTGATTTAGCCAAAGGAACAAAGAAACAGAAATAAGCCCAAGTTACATACATATAAACTTCCTTTAAAATATCCAGTGCTCTTTATGTATTAGTCAGTCCTGTCTTGGCCCTGTTTTGAGCTTAGCTCCATAAGCTTGCTCTTGCTCTAGAAGTTCTGATTCTATTTAAATGCAGTGGCAATGAGGTGGACTCAAGTGTTAAAGGGCCAACAGTGATGAAAGAACACTGGTTCTAGTTCTCCTGAGCCACACAGGCTCACAGCTCTTAACAAACCTCTCTAGAGATTCTGCCTCAGTGAGGGTGCCAATAATGACTGCAGTGTAGCTCTTCTGTTGCTAGCAGCACGTGAGAAAACAACCTTTTCAAACTGTGACTGAATAATAAACAAACTAGAAAGTTAAAGCCCTATAGTCTTAAAAGAAAAAAATTCCCAAGTAATATCCAGCAAAGCTTCCATTTTAGGGTAGGTTGATGTGAATTGCAATTATTTATAATTTTGTACAGAATGCAGTTTTTAAAAACCCCAAGTCTTAGTCTGTTTGTATCAGGAAGTGAGTCAGTTTTGGTCTGTTTTGATTACTTGGCAAGCTCATATCCCCTTGCTGTTGCATACATTTTAGTCTGCATGTCCATCACTGGAAGTTGAATATGATTATGTTTGGCCCAGTAGGTTCATGTCTTTTAGAACTATAACATTACTTCACTTGAGCAGTTATTAGGGCTGCAGAGATGTAACTACAATTGCTAAATGGGATAATGCAAAATGAATGAAGTGAGAGATCCCCTGGAGGCTTCTTGATGTTTACTCTTTCAAGTAATGCACTCTACTGAGTCTGTCAGCTCATCACAACAGAGAATTATTTAGGGAACCGTGTGAACAGTATTGCTTCACAAGTCTTACAGCCACCCAGAATATAAAGTGTGTATTATACAATGCAACTCATAAATAGACATTTCCCTCTTTCCTGCAAACCACTCTCACTACAATGGCTTGTCTCATCACAGCGGAGCAAATGCGAAAGCAAAGACGTAAAGTAGCAGCACACTGTTGTGCTTCATATGTTATTTGCAAACTATTTACTGGTATAAAGAAAGCTAAATTGCTATTTATCTCATTATCACTTACATTCTTCTGAGGGTAGACTCAGATGGTGACATTTCATTCTCTACATAGTATCTTTTAATAGGTCAGCCACAGTAATGCCATTGCTTAATGTTGCTACATGTTTTAACTCTGAATATTTTTATGCAAAAATAATTACCTCACAGCCATATAGGTGTGAGACATACGTTACAACTTAAGGATGTGCAATCCTCATGAAACCATTAAGATCATTTGCAAGAAGAATTGGAACTGTTCTTTTGTGGAATTTTTACACATATGCTTAAAAGACACCCATACAGTACTATCTGTTGCTAATGAAATAGAAATATATTTTTGAAAAGAAGAGAATAGACATATATATTTGAAGCGAAATATACATTATTTAATAGCAATAGAATAATCTTTTTTTTTTTATTAGAAAGGCTAATAGTCCCTCCAAAGTAAAGGAAGATCAAGGCACATTTTCTAGAACTCTTCTAACCACTCCAAGGCCAGGTGGAACCAGAAATAGCCATCACCTCCTCTCCTGAAGAGGGAACAACTTCTGATGTTCAGTAAGAGAAGAAGGCAAGAGGGAGTCATGGAGCAGTCTGTGACCTTCCAGGGGTGATGACAGAAGTATGACAGAAGAGCTATGCATGTGCCATGGCAATGTAAAGCAAGCCAGTAACATTTACCAGGATTCTCAGTGGCAGCTGTGCCCTGGTCTCTGGACTATCAGGAAGCAGAACTTCTTTTGATCCCAGAATTCCATAATCCCCAAATGGGTCAGGTTGGAAGGATCTACAGTGGATCATCTTTCTGCTCAAGTAGGTTACAGACAAATATTCCTAAGGATTGTCTTCTCCCAGTCACAGCTATCAACACCGAACTTTTAAATGTAGAATTTGGGCAACAAAATGTGTCTCTTATCAATGGCCTTCACACCATCTCAAATTTTATATGTTAAAGCCTACGCAAGGTGAATAGAAAGTGAGAAGAAAAGGTGACTTTTGTAACTGTGGTTTAAGGAGACAGAGGTCATAAAATCCTCTTATTTTCAAAAATTGGAATAAAACATTGGAACAGACTGCCTAGAAAGGCTATATAGTCTCCATCCTTGGAGATTTTCAATACTTACTTGGACTATGTCTTGAGCAACTCCAACTTCATGTCAGCCCTGCTATAAGGAGATGAGCCTGGTTGATTTTATGGGATCCTCTCTCACATAAATGGTTCTGTGGTCCTATGATTTTTGGGGTCAGACAGGCTGCTTGTAAGCCTAAATTTTACATTTGGCACCAATTACAGATGAAAATATCTTAGTCTTGTCAATGTGTTTTACAAGGGAGGAAGGAGAGACTGAGGTTATAGCTTTTTTGCTGGAGAATGGCAGAAAAGGTAGAGTTCCTGTCTGCTGAAGTCCTGCAATGAAAGTTTTACCATTGAAAATAAATTCATAGATTCCAGAATTATTTCAGGTTCACAGGAATGAACTTGATGTAGAGCACAGTGTCAGGAATGCTTTTGCTTCCATTTTCTCCTGAACCATGGCACAGAAGAGACAAAATATGGCATAATTAGCTTCTGTCTCTTCTCTGAAGACTCCAACATGCTCATTTTGAAACAATTGGAATCAGAGACTTTGATGTCAGTGTCACAGTGACAAAATCTACAGATTACTATTTCCTTACTTTTGTTTGACTCCTGTTACTGTAATTCTTTCCTTTCACTTTTATCTTATTCTACTGATGTGTCTGAGAACAAACTGTTAATGTACTTACATGCTCTGGGTGACAAAGCTCCATTGTGAAGCAGTCGGTTTGGTAGTCTATGTTTAGCATTCCCGTGGTTATTTATTATTTATTCCCATCTCATCATCCTATTACAGGCAATAAATACATAAAATTGCAGAGCCTGATGTGTTCCTTGCCTGTCCCCAAAGTCAATACAGTCAAAATCATATCCAGGTGAATGATGAAATATTAAAATAAATATTCAACAAGCATCCATAGGAAATGCTACTTCAGTCTTCAATCCTGTGTTCAGACAGGGAAGGCATTCCCTGATGAAAAAGCTTCTTAGCATCAGACTTTGTTGCTGTTGGCATGTTTTGGGGGAATTAAGATGTTTAATTCAAATGTGCAGAAGAAACCATAATCTAAACACTTCTTTTTTCCTACCTCTAAAGGAAAACCAGTTAACTCCAATTACAAGCTTGCTTTCCCAGATAGACAAATTTCCCAGATTTCCAAGATTTCCCAGACGCTTCTTTCACATATGGCATTATTCTGCACTCCCCTTTTATTCCCTTCCACTGACAAAAAGGACTCTTGTCTTCATTTCTTCTCTCTTCTCATATTTTACTTTTCCAGGTCTATTATACATTTCCTAATGCTTGTTTATCTAGGTGACTTATAAGAACTTCATTAAATAAGTTTATTTTTTTCATGTCTTGATATTTAATATATTAGTCTCGCAATGACTCTGTAAAGTGAAAAATTACTATAATTCCCAAGTAGAAAAACTTGAGCACCAGTCCTACAAAATAACAGAGCTGCCTGGGATACGGGTTGGATGTATAACTCAATGAGAGGATTTTAACATCTCTTCTTCCACAGAAGACCTCAGTCATCAAACAATAGTTGGTTCCAAAGGATCTGAGTGAAGAAAGGAGATACAATCCAAACCTCCTCTGGAAGCTGTGCAGCTATTTAGAAAATGATGTCACTGGATCACAGAAAGCACAACTGAGTCCTCTACACTTAAGCATAGCTTAAGGAGCTCAGGTCTTTCAGTTCAGTGCAGATTCCTCTCATGAGATGAGAGAAATCCATTACCTGAAGCATTTTTAATACATGGGATACTGGTTTCTCTACCTGTGTGTTTCCTGTGGCTCCTTTCAGCTTCCTCTTCCTGTTCCCTGTCAATAATGCCATGGTACTATCTTATCCTTTGTCACTCTTCTATCTTCCAATGTCTGGAGCCCCAGGCAACTCTGTTAGATTACAAATAAATAATAATAGAATCTACAGACTCGATCTGTTCTTGTCCTTAAGGCATTGTCCCCCAATCTTCCAGTTTCTTACTATGTGATTTCAAGGAAAACCATTTTCCTCTGACAAAAAGCCCCAACCAACCAACAAACCAACCAATCCCCACAATCAAAAAACCAAAAAACCCCAAACCAAACCTGAGCTATGGAATGAGTGAAATTGTTATATTCATAATGAAGTCTCCATTTAACTTTGACATAAACCCAAAATTTGGATATTAGAAGCTAGAATATTAGAAGCTTTTAAGAAAGATTCCATGCTGTTGCTTGAAAATTTAGAAGGTTCCTTCTGTAAGTACACTATGCCACCACAGAGCAGAGAACATAAATGACAATCCACTGCTTTCCAGATTGCATAACAATTGTTTTTATTTTCTGATAAAAAACACTCAGAGATTGCAAGGAGAGATTCAAAACTATAATATATGACATCCAGTCAAATGTTTAACCTATTTAAAAAACAGGGAAATCTAAGCAAGCAAAACCATCAAAACATCTCTGGCACCACCTACAGAAGTAATTCAGTATTAAAGATTTTCTGTTGAAAGAAGAAAAATTTAAATAAAGACAGAAAACTGAAGAGGAGTACTCCCCTCCCCCAGTAAATAAATAAATAAACAAAGAATTCCGGGAACTAGAAATATATGGATGCTCAGCCCCCTACTGATGAAGTGCTGCTTATTAGTAGCTGCTATGCTTTCCATAGCATATTCAAACTCCAAAGTGTGCTTACAACCTTGTGAATGTTCTCCAGGAAATGATTAAGTGACAAGATACAATCTGTAATGTGGGGAAATCAGTTTTTACTATGAAGAATTTACTTTCTAGTACTGGAAGTCTACATATATAGCTTAATCACATTTTCACAGCTGGATTTTTGAATAGAGCCTCATTAAACTGGTATAAATATGCACCATATTGTTGTGTATGTTTTGGTTTTTTCATCAGCATCAAGATAACTTTGGTACAGAAGAATGCTGTTTCATTATACCCACTCCAGCTGTGCTCTTCTTCCAAAGTCCTAGCACTTGCCAAATATAAAACTTAGCACTTGCTCACAGCAGTAAGTTGGTAAAGTTTGATTGAATGAAAGATAATACGAGAACAGAGTAGGTAAGGGAAAAGATAAAATGAACTTTAGAATGAAGAGAAAATTTTGGTCACAAGTATTTTTTCTCTTTGCTATGCACTAAGGGTGCTGTGCTTATTACCACATAAACAAAATAGACACTACTGAGTCCCCATAACAATGAAAAGAAAAAATGTTTTGACCAAAATGATAGACTACAGCAGAAAATGCCACACAACATCATTATGGTTGTGTAAAGAGAAAAACAGAATAAACAGTAATAAAATACATAAAATACATAAAATAACAGAATAAACAGTAACTCTTTCTGTAAACAGAAAAAGCAGGTTATATAAATGATATTGTGCCCAGAGCCCTGTGAGGAAAGTGTTTCACAGTAACAGTGATCTGAGAAGCTCAGTAAGATCTTGTGCTTTAAGTATGGGTATAAACCTTAGTGAAAAAAAAATCAAATAAGGAGCTCAGTAATGTTAAAGGCAAAATACCTCTTTAATTTCACCAGGATCAGATTTCCTTTGTGGAAATTTTCCTTAGAGGTAAAACAGGTATTTTTCTGTCTTCCAGACACAGGGCTGTGGCACAGCAATGAACGAGGAAGTCAGAGGAGACCCATAGGGGTTTGCAGTCCCAAGGACCCAACTGTTGGGCTGGAGGCCCTGGGGGCAGCCAGGACACTGCTGGCAGACCAACACCTGCCTGGAAGGTCTGGTTTACCCTTTGAGCTATTTATGCTTAGCTGCACCAAGTGTTCAGCATCTCTGTGTCACGTTGGGCACCTCACTGGGCACTTAAAGAAAAGAAACAAAGTTTGAATACACCTGTGGAGTATCTTAGCCAAAATCTCTGGTTTTCAAGGTGTTTTATATTTTGTCAGCTAGCATTTTTATCCCCGAAGTTACTGTGTAGTCTCCAGGTAGATATAAGATTCAAAAGACTTGCTGTATATATTCATATTTACGTTCTTTACAATTTTTATGCGTATATAAAATGTTTATAAGCATTTCTTTATTGAAAGTAGCTCCCTGATGAAATAATTTCAGCGGATTGCACTGATGTAACTCAGAGGGAAATTAGACTTGAGATAGATTTTTATGTCATTGCATTTCTTCACAGATTTTTCTTTTTTACCTACAACAAATTATGTATAACCATTACATTTGGAATTGAATGAGTAATTATTAAACTGGAGATTGTTATGATCTCATTAAAATAAGCCTATTCTTGTAATAAAAGCAATGATTCACTGTTCTCAAGTGAGTTTAGACCACTGACGTTAAATGCTAATCCTTCCACCAAACCAGAGCTAGAATGATTTTCTTTGTGAGCTGCAATATCAAATTCCAGTAAACAAACCATTTAAGCATTGTAGGAATCTCACAAATATCAATAACTAGTGAGACCAAGTCCCGTATTGCCACGGAGGGCATTGGAGGGTATATAATCCCATCCAGAGTGTGGGGAAGTAAAGGAGAGCTTCAGCTGATGGACTGAAGAGTGCTATCCAGCAAGCATCCAGTTTCATGTCATGGAAAAAAGGGTGGGAAATGAAGGCCATGACAGCCTCATTTGTCAGTGGGTTCTTCCAGGTGCAGCATGTCATGTTTTAACCAAAAGCAACATGCTTTTTTTTGTGGGTGAGTACCAGTGACATTATCTCCTACTGCCCAAAAAAACCCCAAAACAAAAACAAAACCCCCAAACAAATCTGTTGAATGACTGTAACGGAAAAATAAAAAAGAAAGAAAAGCCTCTCATCTATTTTCAGTTTATTTGCTTTGTACATTTCATAGCACTTTTGATGTAATTTTCATTTCATTCTCTAAATTAGTATGTTTTCTCTCTTCTTGAAGGAGAATGTCAATCAGGCTCTAATCTATTTTATTATATCTATAGCAACAATTGTTACTTATTCATGGTTTATCTAATGTATGTAAGGTCAAAACAAAAAGTTGCTGGTGAAACTGCAATTTCTTTCATAACAAGAAGTTTTTGTAGAGGATAAGTAAGTTTTGCATGCTGGAGGTGGGTTTCATTTAATTAATTTGACATGTCAATTAATATGTGGCACATATTAATTACAAATTAATTACAGGCAACAATTACTACTATTGCAACAATTTAATGCTTTCCCTTGATTGAGAAGATTAAATTGATCACTTAGCAGTTAAGAGGTCTGCCAGATACAACTCAGCTTCCTGCCATCCATGGATTAGGTGTTTTTTGGGATGCTACAGAAAATGATTTTCACACGTTTTGGTCTGAATTCATGGATTTGCTGTAAATGTCACTAGTGAGAGGGAAATGTTCTCATACTCTTGACTGAGCAGTTTTTTGGCAGACTTTTTAAAACCCTATATACTCTCAGTGACAGAGTGTTGATTTTTCTTCTATGAGACAGGGTCATGAAGGAGAATTGTTTTTCCCTTTTTTATTGTTTGGAAGCAAGTGTATCCAACACTGTTCTTGTCATATTGGCAATGAATATTAAATTTTTGGTTTTGGAAGCAGATGCACTTGAGAAACTTTTTACTGATTTTTTAGTGAGGTTACATTATGTTTTCTTCTTTTTTTGGTCCCCCCTCTGGAGTACTTTTAGTGAATATGGTCCTCTAACAAAACATTACAATTATATCACAAATTCAATCAATGGACTTGAAGAGTAAGCAATGAGAAATTTGTATGATGCCACAATCTATGACTATGGTGACTCATGCCCCAACAAAGAAGATGAATGATTTTAGGGATAATTTCCAAGTGGAGTATTCCAGGCACTGACTCATTGCTTGATTGGATATGGCACACAACAGCACCAGTGGGCAGAGAGGGAGCCTTCAAGGATGGGTTACCGGGCTCCTCTTATCACAGACCTTCAGAAAACTCTAGAAGATACATTCTTTTAGTTCCCTCTGTCATCTGTACCTCATTTCTCACTGCGCTGATACCTTATAGATCTTCCGAAATACATTTACAATAGGTAGATGTGCCAATACCACTCTTAGGCACACAAGTTTAAGCTAGTTTTTAGCCAGTTGTGGTCATCATTAGAAAGAGTTATGGGTTTCAGAAATTACTTCTGGATTACACACTTCTCTGAAACTTAAATCCACACATATGCATGTATGTAAAACAATATAAATATATTACAATGTATTTCTGACTTCAAAAAAATGAAGCAAATTATTAACTTTTTAAACTGGGAGCCTTAAAGGGATATTTTTATCCTTCTTCTTCCTGAAGTTTAAAAATTATACTGGTTTGTGTTGAGTAGATGGTACATGTTAACTTACACAATCTCAAATAGCATATTGCTAATAAAAATAGAATAATCAAAGTACTCACAGTCTCTTAGAAGTGAAATGGCAACTCAACCTAAATTAGCAGAAAACAGCTGGAAAGAGATTTTATTTAAGAAATTAATGTACTGAAATGTCATTTATAATGATGAAGAGATATTACAGGGCCTAATAAATCATCTGGTTAAAATTGCCATAATAACATCACTTTCTAAGATGGTAAGATTTTAGGCAATGTTTTTTTGCTAAGCCTAACCTAACTTTTATTGTAATTAAAGCCTTTTCTAACTCCAAGGGGGAAAGCAGCTCACTCACTTTGTCTCTTCAGCAGTCTTTCATAATCTGAAGTGTTCCATGTCGTGGCTCAGACTTCTCTTTCTTCCACTCAGCAAATCCTCTATACCCTTTGTGAAGAGCAGAGCTTCAAACTTGTCCAGCACTTCAAGTGAATTTTGAAGAGGAGGGAAGATTATAAGTGATGTAGGCTGTGACTCTCTGCATGTGTTACAGGCTGTCCACCTGTAGCTCTGGAGCGTGATACCACTCTGTTAACATCCATTGTACTGGCCATTATAATCACAAAATATTTCATTTCCAAAACCAACAGCTTTTCAGTTCTCTATTTTATACTACTGAAGTAGACTGCCTGAGTTCATCTTTCACTTACTTTGTTATATATCACAGTGTTTTAAAACTATTTTGTTCAGTTTGTCAAGATAATTTTGAATTCTATTAGTCTTTCAATACATGTGCGGTCCTTTCCTTATTGAACATTGTCTGGAAATTTCTAGCCTCTTATTTGCAATTGTTCTAATTCTTTGATTTATTGTTTCTTACAACTGTAAAATTAATATGACAAAATGATCCTGCTTCTGTTGAGCCCTAAGCAGCTCATTAAGTCTGAAATACAAAGTTGAAGTATTTACAAAAAGTCACTCTAAAAACATTAACTTATTATTAATCAACCTAAAATACACTCCTGGACACAGAAAACAACAGAATTTTTCTTTGAGTAATACATAAGTAAAATCAAAATAGCCTAAATTATTGCATTAATAACAGATTTTTAATTTTTTCTAAATTTGCTTCTTGTAGTAAAAAAAAACCAAAAAAACAAAACCCAAACCCTTTTTTGAAGTCAAATAATATGCTTGCTAGGCTGATCCAGAACATTTATTTGGGAATTTGGTTTGTTAATTATTCTTGGGTTTTCCTATTAAAAAATAAACAGTGAGAAAATGTATAATTTAAATACTTGTTTCAATTAATAATTTTTTCCTATTTTTTTTAATTTGCATTACTTGATAGTTACTACATTACTTTTAAAAGAAACCTTACAATGAGAGGGTTAAACACAGAAATAAGATCACTAAGAAGGTTGTGAAATCTTCAACCTTAGAGACTTTCAAAACTCAACTAGACAAAATCCAGTACAGATGAATCTAATTTTCGTCTAACCCAGCTTTGAGCAGCAGGTTGAACAATACCACACACAGAGTTCCCTTCCAGTCTATATTCTCCTGTAATTCTATGTAAATTTAAGGAAGGACATGCACATTAGGATGGTAAGAAGAAATAATTTTCTTACTTAATAAATGTCAGTATCTGTTTTTCCAAAATTTATAAGCTAGTATTTTTGTGACTGGTGTGCTTGTAAAGCACACAAATAGATCTGTTTATTAGCTGAAGGGAGGATGGGCACGGTTCTTGAACATCTCATGTAATTGCAGGTCCATGGGCTGGAGATGGAATCCTGGAGTGTGGGCAGGGAGGGGGAAGCCATGGGGGTGGCAGCAGGGCTGGCTGTGCCTTCCCCTAGACCCTGCACACCTGGGTCTCATGTAGCATAAAAATGACAATAAAAATGACACCCATCAGAACAGGTCACAAAGCTTCAGCATCGTGATGTGAAGGCACCACCCAGCTGGGCTGTGAGAGCCCTGCCCTCGCTCGCCTACGGCTGGCCAGTGAAACCCACCCCAGCCAGTGCACGCCAGCGGGTGCAGGGCACGGAGCCCAGGGGGATGGAGCCAGCAGCTGCCAGCAATGCCTGCTCTGAGCCATGAGCACCTCAATCAGCCTCTGCTGCTGGGTCTGGGACCAAGGCTCTCCTCCAGGCCCTGCTTGTGCACACAGCAAGGAGGAACTTTCTGTAAAGCCTTGCACTGGAGACAGCACATGAGAATAACCTCTACGCACAGTTTGGTCCCTAGAAGGGAGTGACACAGGTTACCCGAGGTCAGGGGCTACAGGTGCCACTTGGTGGGCTGTCAGAGGTGTTCTGATTGCTACCACACTCATGCTCACAATGAAATTTGGCTGTCTTGTCATAGCACTGTGTCCTGGCATGCTGTTGTTTTTTATTGGCTTCTGGAACTGCCATCCCCAGCTCACGTGCTTTGAGAGATGTAGCCACTAAGGCTTTATTCTTCACTAAGGATTTATTCTTCAACTGCTCATCCTACTAAGTCTCTGTGTAGCAGGGTGTGAAAATCTACACCAATGCCTTCATTGGCGCAATTCTGTTGAAATTGCCTTTTTTTATTATTATTATCTAGGACTCTGCTTTTTTTAATGACTTCACTCACTTGGCTATGTCCAGCAGGGCATTGACACCATGTTCCTGGAAATACATACTGAATTGCACATGGATTGTCTCACCCAAATGACTGTCCCTGGAGTTTGCCAGAAGTAGTTGAAAATTTTCGGATAAAATTTCCTAATAGAAAGTAATTTAAAATTTTTATCTTCCACCTTCCTTCTGCAACCATTTTGAGAGATGGACAACAACCTATGGGAAAAACCATAAAAAATTCACTTTTAACAAATACTCTGTGAAGGAGTATGTGTGGAACAACCTGCTCCTAACTTCCATAATCTCTTTTAAATATTCTTCACAGTGTATCTGAACTTGAATTTACTGAGTTGAACAGCTTTTCTTTTGCTCGGGGACAGGGCCATGGTTAACAGATGATCAGCCAGATTTTCTGAAGCAAAAAAATGCCACAGCTAAAGTTTGTGAGGAAAAAATGAGATCAGCACATAAACTATAAGCTGTAGTTTACAGCTATGTAGACACTCAATAATTCCAGTCCACCAGCTTTTCACATTCTTTTGGAAAGGAAGCGTGGCAGCATCTGACAGGGGCTGTCTCTCAGCATGCACTGCAGCCTGTCTGCTTTTCCAGCCTTGTTAACCAGAAGTGACTAAGGTGTGCTATCCCCTGGACCTCAGCCGAGGTGATACTTCCACAGATTTAGCACCTGCAAGAATGATTTCATCACCCTCTAGTGACTCCAGTTTCTAGAGGAAATGGCTTTGTTAGGCAGAGATTGCAACAGTATTAATGGTTTATTCCCTCACTGCACTGTTCATGTCTGAAAACACTTTTTTAAAGAATGCTCATTCCTCCAAAACACCACCTCTCTCTCAGGACAGTCCAAGGTGCAAGCAGAATGTGATTGTAACTTGCATGTATTACATGCTCTAATTCTCCACATGAAGAGAGAGATTGCCTGTATTAGGTCCTGGTTGCCCTGTGGTATTGCTGATAATGCTGTGGATTAAATTAGCTCACATTAGCCTAGTTTGCCTCCTGTACAGTTCACATTCTTTCGACTTGGCATGTTTTGCTTTCACTTAGACAATCTGTGTAATTATAAACCTTCAGCTGATTCCTACTGTATTGTGAGAATTGCTGAAATCTCATTGCAGATGCAGATTTTGGAGCTCTGGTAAATGCAGTAAGCAGAAGTCCGGATGTTCAAATCATCAAGCTATGACATGGCAATTCACCCTCAAAAATAAAATAGAACTGATCAAGAAGAGACACGGATGAATTAAGAAGAAAGCAGAAGCAACAGAGACAGAGCAAGATTTTTTTCCTTCAGTCTCTTCAGTGAGGTTAGCAGTGAATTTTTTCTTCCTTACAGGATAATTATGCATTTCAGATTCTAGCATCTTTGTACCCCTTTCAGTAAGACTGCTCTGTACAAGAAATAATAGTGTGATCAATGCAATAATAGTAGAGTACAAAACATCAGGAGTATAAGATTTCTATTAAAAAAAAAGAGTTTGACCATGAAATACTGAGAAAATTAGAACTTTTTATCCCATTCTATCAGGAGCTAGAAGGTGAGATTACACAGGTAGGAAATATTACAAAAGAAATTAGCCTCTGTAAATGAAAACAAGGACATGTTATAATTAGAAAGAGACGTTACCAATAAATTGCAAAAAGCGAGACTTCATTAGAAAAAATAGAAGTGAGGGAAATTTTCACTTTTGTTTTCCAACATTCATATTTTAAATATTTACCTAATTTTTCTCATCTGCTGGTAAAAAAATAGAAGATATACTTCGGAGTCCCAGAAGAATCATGGCTATTTTTTAATAAAAAAAACCCCAACAACAACAAAACAAAAGGAGAGACTAGAAATACAAAAATTGTGATTGTTTTTTCCTGCATCAATGTTGTTCCCAGATAATTGTGCTAGCTGAAGTGTTTTTAGTTGTCAGGTGATTAATTTTAAAATTTCCTAGAAAATTTTGAGACCTTAGAGCCAAGAGGTTGCATGACAAGAAAAAAATACTTTGTAAAGGCTTTCATGGTATTAGATGGAAAACAGTGTTTAGACTATCTAACAGTGGTAACTTTAGAGCGACTGTCTTGTACAAAGAGCCTGATTTTATTTTACAGTTAAAGCTGATTTTGGCAGAAAGGCAAAATTGTAAATGCTGAATATAAATGAGGTATTTATGACACCATTTTAATGAAGATTTCTCCATTAAATTAAGCTTAGTATGGCAAAGTAGTTCTCCAATAACTGTGCAAATAAATTAAATTAAATGAAAAACCATTAAACATTGTTAATATTTTCAATTCTTAAAGAATAAACAGTTAAAAGTCAAGAACTAAAATGCATATTTTAATTATTTATCGAACTTTAACATTTACATACTAAATATAAAAATGTCAAATGTAAGAGATATATATTTCATTAAACATGGATGTTTAAATTTAAAGTTGTAAACAACCTACCACCAATGACTAACCAGAAAAATAATGCAGATGAAGCTTTTTTGCAGCCATGTCTAAAATCTTTATAATATATTTTTTCAGTGATTCTGAATTCATTTAAGTACATAGTGTGGTGTGTAGTTTCTTGCTCCAAGATAGATTATTGTTAATTCATACTTTCAGGAAAAGAGTATGTGACCCTTTGCTAATGGTCACCTCAGGTGGTGAGCAGCAGCCATCTGCTGACTGAGAAAAGCATCTTCTCACCTCCCTCTCTCCCCCTCAGAGACGTCCCTAAACTTTGCATGTGTTGTCTTTCTGCATAAAATTACTAATCTTTCTGAAATGTTTTTAGGGTCAGTGAAAGCAAAGTCATGTACAAGAGCAAAGCGTTAAGACCTAATAAAATTTGTGGCAAATGTAGCACAATCAATTGTACAGAAGTATTATTCAGGCAGCCCACCAGTCATTTTCACATCTCCCATATGCAAGGATGAACAGCATATTGGCTGTGGTGAGATCCAGCACCACTTTTCTACTTGTAGTCTTCCAGCACTTGCTGCCCACCAGGAATTCATACACTGTGGGTGTGCAACTTCTCTCCCAGCTAGCAGGAAGAGCAAGAGCAGTGTCTGATAGGACATGAAGACAACTCCTTTTATGCTTCACCCACTTAGAGGACACTGAGAAAGTGTCTTTCTCACCCTGCCTTCGATGGTGCTGCATTTAATAGTGTGGCTGTGACCTTTTCTGCCATCACATTTCAAACGTTTGTGTTTCTAACATGACAATGTGAAACTTTAGTTAACTACTTGTCTATAATTTTGTTCTCTGATTCCTTTCAATTTTCAAAAAAACACGTGAAAGTGGTTATTGCCAGATGTTGTTGTTAAGATAAAGCTACTTGAATTTTATAATCAGAATTTTGGGGATGGAATGAGACTGGGACACACACACACACACACACACACACACACACACACACACACACACAAAATGCATATACAGTCAGAGAACAGATGGGGGAAATCTTATGCTTTACTGAGGCTGGTGCTCCTTTCAGTGCTTAAGCAATGCCCCTCCTGAGGAACACAGCTAAAGTCTCTCTCAGGTTTTGCCCTCAAACTTTAAGACAATTTTAGGCATAACTTTGACCAAAAAGTTATGAGCTGAACTGCTCTACATTTTATAGTTAAAGGAGAAGCTCTCACATTGGGAAAAAAAAATAAAATATTCTCATCTTAATTTTACAATTTTTGATGTGTACTATACAGTTTTCCTTTCAGGTTTTTGGAAACAACATCAAAGTTTGTGCAATTCTAACAGTCAAAATATTGCACAAAATCTCAATCCAACTTTCCTTTTTTTTTCCCCCAGAAAAATGATCTGGCTAATTTCAAACATTCTTTTGGTTGGGAAAAGCAGCTCAGAATTTGTAACAACTGTAATATACCTATTCAGACAAAAATTATGAACCTTAAAAATTCATTCATTTTTCATAGCACTTTTACTGCCAATGTCTTTGCCAGAGCTTCAGGCAAAATTTCACAGTAGGAGTGCCACAAGTGAAACAAAAACAGTAATACATACTACATTGATGGACATTCAGAAACACCTGTGCATTGAGACTTTATATATAAAGCTTTTGCTATTCTCATAGCAAAAGGTTCAAGTATTAAAAATATTAAAATAGACCAACAGTGGAGCATTTAATAGCACAGATTAAATAAAGTGTTGGAAAATTATGATATTCTGTATATTTTAAGGCTACAGCTTTCTCATGTGTTAAAGTAATCAATCCCACGTGCACTATAAATGTCAATTACTGTATATGAAGTCTAATGTAAATTTTCCGTCTTGCAACAAGAAAACAATATTATGTAAACCTGGAGAAAAGCCACCATACACTACTAAAATGTTTTCAACAGTTAAGCAGGAAAAACCTATCAGCAAATGCAAGGATAATGATCATTTAAGCTGTTACAAAAAGATCAGCAATAGTCGTTCCTTGCCATATGCATGTAGTTATTTTTACTGTACATATTAACATTCATTACCTTACAGTTTCCCATGTAAATGAATAATTATAATCAGGAAAGAAAGAAGATTATTTAAAAAAAATATGCAAATACCCGAGCATTTTGCAGCACAGTATTTTTTCCTTAAAATTGTACAACAATCTTTCAAACAATAACATAGCTTTAACTCTGAATTATTGCTATTGTATCTTTTGACACCTTGTTTCAAAGATTTCTTGGTTTTAGCCCAGATATTATGGGCATATAAACTAATGTTACTAATTTTTCAGCACAATTCTCAGTGATTTCTCTTTCTGTTTCTTTAGTAATCCAAACAAAAAACTGTACATCTATTCCCAGTATGGTACTCAAAGAATGAGTAAAGATTTAGTCAAGTGTTCCTTAAAGCATTTCCGAAATATATAGCCTTTATTAACATTTAAAGAACATTAACATTTACAGTCAAGACAAAATACAATAGAGAGCCTCATTCCAGAGTATTTTGATGTCTAGACTGTTCACCAAGGTTGGAGAGATCCAAGAGGCATGACTGCAGGTTCACCTTGTCCCAGCTGGTTGGACTTTGAACAAAGCTTTTCCCTAATAATTGAGCTCTCTCTCTTGGGCCCTTGACAGGAGATAGAAGCAACAGGCTGCCCAAGAAGGTGCAAGAGGCTGCTGGTAAGTGCACTCCTCTGTGGTGAGTCTCAAAATCATGTCTTACCCAGGCCTGAACTGAGTCTAATTATATCACTTTCTAAATGAGAGTCCAATTTCTTAAGCTGTGATTTATCAGGAGGCTCCCTCCATCTCCTTCTGTCTGATTATCAGGGTCAGCAGTTTCAGCTTAGACTTGAGAAACCTTTACCAACAAAAATGTTATGCACAAGAGCTTATTCCTAGAAACCAATCAAACTCAACCCAAACTAAAAAAACCCGAAAATATCAGTTCCAAACTTATCAACATACACATCCTCAACAAAAAAACAAAAAAACAAAAACAAAAAACCAAAAAACAAAAAAAAATCCTATTTACCCACACTTAGGAGGACAAGAAAGACACATTATTCATTCCCATGGAATTTTTCAAGCTTAAAGGTTGAAAATCGGATTGGCATCCACCTATCACTTTAAACAGGGACCAGATAGTCCAGTTATTTGGAACATGATATAAAAACCACATTATTTATGTACTTTGCATTTAGAGTTGACCTGGAATCATTAAAAGCTTGGAAAATGCTGAAGAATTTCAAGCAAATTAGCATTATTGCTACTAAAATTTTTAATGAGTTAAAAAACCCAACTCATTAAGTTTGGACTTGATCCCATGCTTTTCAGCAGGTTGGCTTAGGCAATAAATACCCATTGGGTTCAGTTCATCTTCCAAAGAAAATGCTGACTATGGCTTTTCTGCATCTCACAGAGGTGAGTGACTATCCTTGAAAATTAGCCCCAGGAAGAACACACCATTGAATTTGCTATGAAGCATTCATTAAGATTAGGGCATTTGTATGGGGAAAGTACATCAAAGGCTATTTAACAGCTGTGCTCTTATCAGGATGTCCCACAAAAACAAAACTCACCAGGTGATGTGTGGTGGGATGCCAGGACATATGATTTTTCTGTTCGTACAAGCTTCACAAAATAACTGCTATTTGCCATAGAGACACAGCACTGTAATAGATTTAGTCTGGACCAATAGAGCCTTTATTTTATTAATTATTCCTTCCTAATAGCTTTGAGTACAAAAATATAATAATATGTATTTATGAATCAATTATTTTTATCTTTCTGGAAAATAAAGAAACTTTACCTACACAATGAAAAGACAAGCAGAGTTCTAGTGTTGAATAATGACAGTATTGTATAGACAAGGTACTGTCCACAGTGTGTAAAAGGTTTCTAATTTATTTATAAATTAAGTAGATAACCCTGAACTCTACTATGGAAAAGAGATCATAATTTCTGCCTGAAAAGTAGGGTGGCAGCGCATAAAATCCTGAGATGAACTCAAAACTAAGAGAGCAAAACAGTATGTGAGCTTACTTGATTTATTTCTTTGCTTCAATGAGAATGTCCTCTCCTGCATCTTCAGTTTGCTTGGAGTCTGCATGCAGAACCAGAAGTGTCAGCGCTGGAAGATGGAGGAGTTCCCTGCTCTGGGAATATCTACAGAAAGCCCAAGTCACAATCACTGTCTGAAAGTATGAACAGCAATAAACAGAGGGTGAGGTCTTGGTCTTTGGTTACCAAAAAGAGAGCCACTTAATACACCCCTTAAGAACTGCATAAATCTGTATAAACAAAGATGAGTTTTTTATCATCCAAATTCCTCCCAATCAAACTCCCCACTGCTACTGAACATTCTGAGAATTTTTGTTTCTCCTGCACACTGTCCAGAGCAAATTTTAGGGTTTCTAAAAGATATTATATATAAAAGACATATATATTATATAAAAAGATATTAACCCACACTGATTTGTTATTGGCACTCCTGAGGATTTTTCTTGTTTCTCCTTTGCACAGCCCAAAGTGTATCAAATGATCTTCCCCTAAAATCACTGAATGGGCAGGGGCATTACAGAGGTGCTCCAACCCTCTGATCAATTTTGTGGCCTTCTTTTGTAGCTAAGAGGTCTAATTTTGTTACCAATTATCATTTTGTCTTTTCCATTTTTTTTTCATTTTGAATATTAGCCACATAGATTAGATTTGTTTTCTGTTTTCCTATACCTTACAATTTGTATTTCAATCCTGACCACTAAAAGCATAGTATCACAACAAGAGGCTTCAACTACTCTCACACACTTTTTGGGAACCTTTTATCTTTTGTTTCTAAACTACAGTTTGGGACATCATAACTGAAGTTCATACATTGCATAATGTGCAGTATTTAGGAGACATGAGACGTCATGAAATCTTGCTCTAGTGCAGCACTTATCAGTATTTTCAAGCTGTAAATCTCATTTGAGGGGAAAATACTAAGTTTTCAGAAAAGTAAGAGGAAAAAAGGGAGTATTCCCACTGGCTCCCCTCTGGTGTCTAGCATCTTCTGTTTCTCCTCAGTGTCCATCCTGTTCCTGTAGATATCTTCCTGCTAATGCTTTGGCAAATTATTTCTGTGTTGTTATTTTTTTCATATTAGTATTATAATTTTGTTCTAATAATTTACTGCTAGTTCTGTGCAGAGACTTTCCAGGGTTAACTGAAGTGCTGCTTGAGGAAGGGAATTTCTGGCATCACTTTAATGTAGGGGCAATCAATATGAACTTGCAGAGTGAAATACATCAGATCCATTACCTCCCTGCCTTACCAAGAAAGAACTAAAAAAAACTTAATATGAGACAGATATTAAAAAATGGAAGTTTCAGAGTGTTTTGAAAAATACCGGTCTACACTGTCAGCCTAAGGCCTGCCTATACTCCTCAATAATCCAAACTGCTTATGTGCTGGCTCTCCAACCACCCAGCAGAGGAACAAGTATGGGCACACCAAGAGGTCAGCTTAAATTCAAGCCCTTCTGGTTAAGAAATTTGAGCCACAGTGTATATAGAACTGAAACAATATAGAACTGGAACAATTTAACCCCTGATGGGATAAACCATGCCATTAATACCTGTTTTAAAGCAGTAAGAGCAAAGTCTATCCCCTCTGATTAAACAGGTCTGTGAGGAAGCATTTTGCAGTAGCATGGCTGCTACTGCAGCCATTTGTAGGGCATTATCATAACACAGCATCTGCTCCTTTATATCCTTCTTTATAGCTCTTACTTTCAGAGAGATGCTAGTGATTACCTCACATCTTTATTATATAAAAAGAGCTGTTTGCCAGTTCAGTGTTTAGGAAAAAAAAAAAAGTTTTTGTCAGTTACTCATCAATTTGCTCATCTGTTTGTCCTATGCAACATGATGATTTCAAGTCTGCTGACACTGTTACCCAAGGGAGTATGATTCATGCAATAATTTTCTTTCCTTCCTTCCTGCCTATTTCTTTTAAATTTGCTGGAACTTTAATACATCCCATACATATTTTTTACCTTAAACCATTCTATCCCTACTAGCATAACAGTCACTCATTCATTTAACTTTTTAAAAGGTGTTTTTTTTTTATTGTATTTTAGATAGGAGTTATATGAGTATTAGACAAATACTTTCAAATAAGATGGCATGCAATTTTGGTTTTGTACCCTTAACATCCCATTCTTGCCGAGATACCCATTTTCTTTTTCTCTTCTCTTGGAAAATGAAGACCTTCAAGAATCAAAATTAATATTCATAAAAATATTATTTTGTTTATAGAATCCATTATCACCAAGACTATGAGAGAATATTAACAAAGTGAGCAGTTCCCCCTTTTTCTATTGGGAGATAATTTAGCATTCTCCAGGACACAGGGTCAACCAGAGGCCTTCTGAATTAGTCTCCTGATACTGAATCCTGCAGCGATTAGAGCATGGCTTGTTGAAAGAAACCCATTAGGGCCTTCTGGGTGGAGCAAGACAGGTCTTCTCATTCCTATGGTAAGGGAAAGGCAGTTGAGGAAGACTGTGTTGGCAGATGCCTTGCTTTGATGAGCTCAAATCATGTGAATATGAAAAGGCACAGCAACATATTGATCCTGGCAAATACGTGTGCTAAAATGGTCATGGCTAATGTCTTCATGATCTAGATGAACTGAGATGAGGGAAGCATTTTAATTGGTAATGCACACCCTAATCCAAAGAATAAAGGAACAAGGAGTAATATCTTCTAGATCAGCAGAGTGCTGGTGGCAGGACATGAGGTTTAGTGGCTTTTAACTCTCAGTACTGACCTATTTATTAATTATTTTTTTTTATTTCTGAAAGAGTTTTCATAGTCATGATTTGATGTGTTTAAAAGAGTTTCCAGCTTACATGAACAACTTAATTTGGGTCCCTCTCACAAGAGCTCTTGTGGAGGATTTTTGTGCAAGGAATATGCTATCTTTTCCCTGAGAAAGCTTGCAGGCTGTAAGAAACACTTCTTTTTACTTCACTGTCCATTTCTATTTTCTTTTACATAGCTATTTTCTCCTTTCCTTGTCCCAGATAGCTGCTCTCCTATATCCACCACTACCGCAAAAATTTTCACCTTATCATGTTTTTTTCTTCCATAAATTTTTTTTTCCTCTGCTTATTGGTTTGGTTTTCCCTAACAATTCCTTCCAAATATTAGATTTTTTTAAAAAAATACTTTAACAAACAAAAATGTATTTAACTTAAATTTCCCCCAGATCTGTTTCTACATATTCCAGATTTGTTTCTGTACAGGAGTTCCATTTCAAACCTCTTCCTATTTTCTGAGCACACGCTGTCCTATAGGAGCAGTCTATGAAGCTGCAATTGTCCTTCAAGGTCTCTTATTCCCAGTTATTCTGGAAGCTTCCACATTGGCCTTTAAAATAGCATCTTCTAGACAGCAGAAACATGGATAAAAGTTTACTGTTAACACATCCATGCTTTCTTCTCTTTCATATCAAACACTTCTTATTTGTGGTGCTAGACCTTTGCTAGAGCTGTCATTAGTCTCAGTTGGTTTTGTGCCTCTAGAAAGGAGCTGAGTCACAGCTGAAGCCCCTGGAAGGAAAAAAGGAAATACTCTTATGCTTACATAAGCATGCAGACATACAGACATTCTGACTGGACAGTGAAGCATTCAGAAAATCATGAGAAATTATTAAGTCACGCTTTAGTTGTTTGCCTTTAGATGAGTCCACATGTTTTTGCAATTTGGGAACTGAGAATCTCCTCACATTTTTTATACTAATTCCAGTAAAATATTCCAGTACATATAACAGCATTGTAGGTGTTCTCTTTCATCTCACAATCCTAAATCTGCATCATCAGACCTTTTAGCCAGCTTGGAAGGTCCTGTACACAGTTAAACCCATGTAAACAGAGTTAATTTAAAGCCTAAATTAAATTACAGTAGATGTCAGAATATGTTAAGATGACAAAATAAGCCTATTCTCCAGTCCTACATAGCAATGGAGCCCTCTAAGGGTTATAAAGCAAACTGATCACTTTCTAGCCAAGATACAATATGCCCAGTTATGTATTTAATTGAAACAATTATGTATATTCTCCATTTGATTATTTTTTTAAAATCATTTAATAAAACTATAGTACATCACATTTCGGGGTTAAATTTAAATGATATGACCACTCTAAAAGGGTATCTTCTACAGCAATGATTAAAGTTGATGGTATTGAATGACAATGATAGTTGTAAATTGGAATTAATATGTCTCTACCTAATGAGCATATATACAAGAAATTCAGAAGGCTTCAGTATGAGTAGGATATTCTGATATTTAAACCTATCATTTTCTAAGCAAAACAAATATTAGTATTAATTATAGAATATTAAATTTAATACAATTATATAATTTCAGCACTTTCATTCAGCATTTTGTATAAAGATTCAACTTCTAAAAGAAGTTTTCTTTCATTTGAGAGGACAAGGTCTGTTTTTCAATTGAAAGGATTTTTGGTGACATTTCTGAGGTATAGCAGGCTGGAATTTGTCAATATTGATATGTATTAACATACACGAGAATTAAAGAAGCAGTCAGTCAAAAAATGTGATAATAATATTCTTTTTTTTCCCTGTAATTTCATCTTACTTGGCATTTATATTTCTTGATATTTCTTGTCATGACAGAACCATGACAAGTTGTCTTTAAGTGTGTTAATTTTGCTTAATTTCACATTATACATTATATGATTTGAAATTCACACTACAAAAAAAAAATCTGAAAGAATCCAATGTATTTCACTCCACTTAAGACTTTGTGTCTTTTTGGATGATTTCTATTAATTCTGAAGTCTTGAAGTCATAAATTGGAAACCGGCTGAGAGACTTGTGGTTGTTCTGCCTGGAGAAGATTCTGGTGAGATCTTGGAGCTCCTTTCAGTACCTAAAGGGGACCTTCAAGAGACCTGGAGAGAGACTTTTGACAAGGGCCTGTAGTGTCAGGACAAGGCAGAATGACTTCAAACTGAGAGTAGGTTTATGTTAGACATTAGGAAAAAATTCTCCACTTTGAGGATGGTAAGACACTGGAACTTCAGAGAAGCTGTGGATGTCCCACCCCTGGAAGTTTCCAGGGCCAGTTGGATGATGCTCTTAGAAGCTCGGTCTAGTGAGTGGCATCCCTGCCCATGGCAGCGGGGTTGGAATTGGGTGACCTTCAAAGACTCTTTTTATCCAAAAATCCAAACACAATCCAAAACAAAATTCCAATGGACTTGATGATCCTTGTAGGTCTCTTCCAACTCAGAATAATCTGTCATTCTGAGAGTTTCTTCAGAGCTTGGAGAAGAACGTAATTTTTCTTTTGACATAAATGTATAAATTATTATCTTCCTTATATTTCATTAAAATTAAAACTTGCCAAACTTTTTCTAAATGTCATGCAAGTTTATTGTTTAGGGAACCACAGCTCATGTATAAACTACGTTTTCTGCACATTTTCAAGTTATTTTTTTGTCAAAGTTACTGACAAATCGGTTTCCAAAGGACCTCTATTTAATAATATTTTGGAATCTTTTTACTTCTGCTTCAAAGAGAATAACATGGAGTCAGACACCATTATAATTGTCATTGTTTGCTCACATATAAAACCAGTCAGCTAATTTTGCATTGTAGATTTGGTCTTCCCACAACAGAAAGGAGGAAGCAGAAAACTTGTATAACATACACTATTTACTAGTCTATTTGAATTTTTTGATGGCAAAAATCAATAAAGCAATTTTCTAGAAAGAAATCAGTCTCATAAGCCTTTTTGTAAATTTGCTCTTTTTAATCAGATGGATATCGTGTCTCACTTTTTGGTAATTACTGTAGAATTAATTGTCAAATTTAGAACTTAGGGACATCGAAACAGCAAAAAAGATAAAACTGAACTGTTTTGTTTGTGTTGATTCTGTGACTTAAAAAAACCAGCCTGTGATTACTTACAAAAGCTCTCACTATCAATTAATGTACAAATCCAACACCTTTAAGTAAAACCATTAAACCTGTTTCTAAGCCCATTTTTCAACACTGCTGTGGATCGAGTGTATTTAAACAACCAGAATCTTATAGTTCCCTGGACTCTGCTAGAAAATACTTTGCAATAAAGAGCCAAAACCTTCTGTGTTATTTTTTTAGTACATTGGCTTCCTGATTTTTGTGCTGGTTTTGCTTGAGGACAGACATTACAAATCACATTCTCTCCAGGATGGCTATAGGAAGCCGATTACTCTCACTAATCCTTAAATTTAGGTGACAAGTATTTTATCAGAGACATTACTCTTATAGTTACAGACCTAAATGGTTCACGTCTTGTAGATCCTACCATATTAAAACCCTCCCATGCTTGGTGTTAAGATTAAGGTGTATTGGTTCTGATTATATGAAAAACCTCACGTCCTCGTCCACTGATTGAAACTACTCAGGTGTGTTTATTACACAGTTCTAATACTGACAGATGAGTGTGATTTCAGTGACGGGTCCTACCTTAGATGCCTCTTTGTCCAGCTGAATTTCATTCTGCCTCCCCCTGGGTCACTATGCAAACTCTTCTTGATGGAACAGAAGGGAAGAAAGGTACACAAGATTGTATTTCTTTGACTCAGGGCTGGATTAACAAGCCTATTGCAAATGACACTTGGAACATGTCCATTTTAAGGCATGTGCCTTGTTTCAATCAGTTCTGCTGAATGCCTTGTTAATTATGACAATGTTTTCAGATGAAAGAGGCAATATATTTGATCCTGTCCTGTTAGTTTCAACTAGTTCTAACTTTAGACAGTGCCAAAGAAAACAGGACCATGATTTCAGTGGGACCACTTAAAATCAGTGCTTGTAGCAATGTAACATATTACCAGTTACAGCTCCTTTCCTGGCTTCATTACACCTCTGAAACTATATAAGAAAGATTCCTATAGTTCATATTTATATGAAGAAAAAAAAATAAACACAAATATAGGAAATATAGAGGCCTTACTCTGGAGTCCCCTGAAATATTTTCTATTCACTACAACACTGTTCTAGTATTACAGCAAAACAGTGGTGTAAGTATGGCTACAATTTGGAGGCACTAGTTACAAGAAGATAGATTATGAAACAGAGGTCCATAAAACACATCAGATTTGATTTATGAGGCTGTCATTTCTCAAGCATGGTGCATTATTGCCTAATCTTTTGTTGTTATGTGAATGTGAATGCTGTGAGGAAGCTGTAGAAAGTCCATTAAAACTGTAAATCCATATTCCTCAACAGGTGGTGTGTGTAAAGTAGAACTCTGATGAATTGCAAAGATAAAAAGCACCAGGCTCAAAACCTGGTACACAAATGAGGACATCAAGTGGAGAACACACAGACCTTCTCAAATGAAGCCATAAAACCTCTGAACACTCCAAAGCACTCCAGGTGGTGGAGAAAGTCTGAAGTGACTTCTGAGAACCTCAGTCATGACTGTACGCTGTCACATAACAAGGACAGATGTGGTAATATTGCATTATGCAATGGTAAATCACAAAGAAATAGAGAACACGCATAAGCTCCATCAGTCTGTGAACTAGACTGCTTCAGTAAACTTTCCTGCATATTGATCACACAATAATGTAATTATATTTTGTTGTTAAATTACTTTTTAATTGAAGACAGTATCCTCCTCATGGAATGTAGGTATGAATAAACAAGGTATTTATTCCTTTGATTGATACATTAAGAAATTTTAAAATACATATATACTTGCTGACTCTGGAAATATGTATGTACCTCATCACTGCTCCTTTTTAATGTAAAAAGTAAGAGTTTCAAGAAACACCTGAAAGTGAATCAGGATGTATCTTGGAGCGCATGCAATAGTTTATGTTGTCAGAGGCCACAGTCCAAGGCTTCCAAAGGTCACTCCAAAATGCTGCAGAATTTATAAACCTATGGTGAAAAGCTCTAGAGAACCCTCTCGCAAGGAAAGCTTTGAGTCAGCTTTTGCGTGTGAGACAGTGACATCCAGTGGAGAGTTTGGTTACCTGCAGTGATCTCTTCCCCGATGGACGAAAAACGTCAATACTTATATTTCGTTGAAACACATTAAAGTATTTCAAACGTATTTTGAAATATTAAAAAATATTTAAATAGAGAAATCTACACAGTGTTTGTGTTTCCTGAACAAAAAAGAAACCCCGTATTTTGATACACTGATAATAAAAATGGTGTATTTACCTGAAGTGAAAAATTACAGAATCACAGAATAGGTCACATTGTAAGGGACCACAGCGAATCACCCCGTCCACCAACATCCTTGCTCAAGCAGGGTCACCCTAGAGCATATTCTACAGGATTGCATCCAGAACATTTAATCAAGCTTACAATAAAAGCACGTAAAAATGTTTAGCTGTATTTGAAGAAATAGAACATTTCTGACACTACAGCTGTATTCTATCTTGTTCAAAGAATCACTACTCCTTTCTTGAAAATCTCAGTTCCTATAAAAATGGAGCTCAAGATCTGAGCTTATCATTCTCAACACCCACAAAGCAATTCTTTGTAAACGCTTGCTCCATTTAGGATTCACGGCCACAGCAGATCTAACTCAAACACAGATTTTCTAGAGTAGATCACTCCTTTCAAGACCCAGCTGTTGAAAAGTCCTAAGAATGACCTTCGAAGTTCTTTGTTTTTACACTCAAAGATGTTCTTTGAGAATACACTCAAGGATGTAGAAGACCTCAATTCATTGTCCTTAGGTGACTTTTGGAGATAGGTAGATTTTTGTATTGGAGATGGAGATCAAGGTATCTACTAAGCTAGGAAATACAGCTGAGGAAGAGACATTTAAAATCCCTAATTGCATCTGTTCCTTTTTTATCTAGAATCATGAAATTTGTTGGACCAAAACGAGGCTAAAGTAACATCCCACATTAAGAATATGGTACTTCAGTAGATAAGGAAAAAGAGAGCATTCTAGGTTCTAATTTTTAGAAACTCATCTCAGTTACTACTTTTGCATACTAAACAAGGCAAACCTCAAATTCCAGCAAGTTTGCCAATTAATTTCTGATAATGTGTCTTTTCACAGATTATCACTATTTCACAGTGCAACAAAACTACCTTCTACTATGATAAAATTACCAGGTTAGTATTACTTTCTCCGTTGTAATGTTTTTCCATGCAGCTGACACTGTGCACTGACATATGAAGATACATTAAGGTAGGTTGAAGATTTGAGTCACTCACAGTCTTCAAGATACACAGACCAGTAACACTAACAAATCTCATCTCACTCTCCAAAGGATCCAGCTGAGCAGCTACCAGTTTTCTGTATGCATGTTGAAAATAAAATAAACTGACTCTTTTGCAAGCAACCTAAATTCAGGCTTCCCAATTAAAAGCAAAGGTATTCCACCATTAAACATTTGGCTCTCCTTCACTTATACACACAAATTCTAAGCAGGCAGAACAGCCTCTAAATTCATGATCCAATTATTTTGGTTTGTTTGCAAGTAAGTCCATACTTAATGTTATTGCATTATCACGTCACAAATCCAGACTCATGATGAAAAGAAGTTATGTTTCACTCTGAGGGTTTCTCCTATCGTTTATGATACCTACTTTAAAAAAAAACAACAAAGCAAACCAACAAACAACTTCACTCTTAAACTTAGTGTTTCTTAGGCAAGTTTAGCTAGAGGAAGTCACAGATAAGTTTGAGTCTTTCTGAAATGTAGAAAATGGGAATATTTTTCTGCCAAACACACATGCCCATGACAAGTCATCCAAGACAGCCAGAAAGACTTCACTAAGGGCAAATCCTGTCTGACCCATCTGGTAGCCTTTTATCATGGAGTGACTGCAACAATCAACAGAGCAAGGCTGACAGATGTCATCTACACAGACTTCTGACAAGAGCCTGTGACAGAGTCCCACACATCCTCATCACTGAACTGGAGAGACATGGATTTGAAGTGTGGACTATTTAATTAATAAGAAATTGGCTCCATGGCCAAGGAGGATTGTAGTCAATTGTTTACATCCAGGTGGAGGCCAGTGACCACCTGTGTTGCTCAGAGCCCTAGTCTTGGCACTGGGGCTCTTTAATGCCTTTATCAGTAACACCATGAGATCCAGTGCACCCTCAGCAAGTTCTCAGATGACACAAAGCTGAATGGTGCAGGTGACACAAAGAAGGAAGGGGTGTCATCCAGAGATGTTCAGCCTGGAGAAGGCTCCAAGGAGACATGCTTGCAACTTTTCAGTATTTAAGGGTGCTTACAAAAAAGAGGGAGAGCAATTTTCTATAAGGACATGTAGTGACAGGACAAAGCGGATCAACTTTCAACTACAAGAGGGCAGGTTTAGATCAGTTGTTAGGAGGAAAGTCTTCACTCACAAAATGGTGGGGCGCTGGCTGCCCAGAGCTGAGGATGCCACACCCTGTAAGTGTTCAAGGCCATATAGGATTGAGTCTTGAGCTACCCAGTCCAGTGGGTGGAATCCTTGACCATGGCTGGTGGGTCCAAACTAGATGATCTTCAAGGTCTCTTTTAACCCATGAGTTTTTACAATATATGGAAACCACGTTTTTGTGTTTGTATAAATTTATCTCATGTAACTGTTAAGATTTACTTACTGTAGTTCCAGGAGTCAGGGAAGGTTTTAAACTCACGATATTCAGATGTTCATCCTTCAAAAAAATACTGTTTTTGAATTTGGAGCTGTTTACGCTTTCACACAGCAATACATTTAGAAGACCAAAAAAATGCCGTCATGCTTTCTAAATCAAGTATTATGCATCTTTTTTTCCAACCTCACACACAAGACAGGCAAAATACCAAACTACTTGGAGAAAGTTTGCCTTGGATGTACTAAATAAGGCACACTGTTTTCCACTGCAAGAGACTTGTTGCTCAGCTGCTCTGAACCTCCTCACTTACTGTGAATCAAATTCATACACTTCACACTGTAAAACCAAAGGTTACTTGATAAAGGTGGTATCTCCACATTAAGTATTACAGCTTCAAGAGTTGTGACACTAAAACAAATGTGTACTGATTTGTTGCAGAAGTTATCAACAGGAAAGTCAGGAGCACATTTGCTTAGGGCCATGTGTGATGATTGCAACTCTCCCCATCAAACTGTAGAAGCAAGGCTGAAGTTTTATAAACTAGCCTAGAAGGACAACATCCTATGTATATGAAATCAGAAAGGTCTGTTGTTTGGTTCTGGTGACAGCTGCCACCTGGCAGTCATTTGGACAGATTCTCTTCACTCCTTCCCAAAAAGCACACGTTATCGACCAGACCACTTGAGATTTCTCCGTATAGTTGACATGACCCAACACTGCACCAAGAGTCACAACAGAATGCTCCAAAATGGGACAACACACAAACCTGCATCTATTTAGTTTGCTAACATAAAATAGTCTAGCTGCCAGTAGTTCTGGGTGGAGCAGTGAGTGGGTGAAGGAATGCCAAAGAGTTACAGGAAAGGTAAAGAAATGGATCCAATGCTAACGCTTCACTGCCCTTCCCGCAGAGTTTCACTTTCCCCCTGTTCAGGAGACTTGCAAACTGTGTATGACATACATCTGCTATCTTCCTCAAGTCTATCTCCACTCTGTGAAGACTATTAAGTAATTAAAATTAGTTTCACAAGTATCTCCTTAGGTTATAAACTTACAAGTGTTCTGCAATTTTGTACCCCAATGTTTTTCACATTATAAGATCAGTTTTATAGATCATCTTTCCTATGTCTTAAATGACATCTATTTTAGACAGAACTGTACATCTCCACACAATGGTACAACTTCTACTAAATATAGACAGTCTCCACCATATCCACACCCCCTCTCAAACTACTTTAATTCAATATAAACACGCCACTTGAAGCAAAACTAAGGCCTTCTTCATTTTTACCTATTTTTAGTTTTCAAGTATTAAAAAAACCAACATTATAAAGGGGACAAAATTTCGTATAATAATACTAAGTTTCTTCTCTTCCTTTCTGTTCTGCAAAGAAACATAAAACTACTAAATATTCACCCAGTTTTAAAAAAAATGTATTTATCTAGAAGCCTTAAGAACATGAAGTACAAATTGAAAGAAATGCAGAGATAATTTTGAATTATTTACACAAATTAAACTGGGAAATTTGCCAAACTGTGAATTTTTATGAGAAAAAAAAGAAGGAAAAAGTCTGATTAAAAATGAATACAAATTAACTCAATTTAAGATACAGTGAGTGCACAGTTTTATTTATAAAATGCCACTGGCACACAGTACACATAGGAAGTATGAAACTTGATTTATAAAGAAGTGAAGTGCTTCACAGAAGCATGGATTCCTGAGTTATTCTGAATAAAATCTCTCATTTACTGTAATTCACAACACAGCTCCAATTGGCTTAAGCAGCAGAATAACTGATTCTTGATAAGCACAGAATAAAGACATAGTAAAAAAATACACAGGCAAGTGGAAACTGGAAGATTGCATCTCTTCAATACTAACAGCCTTGGTTCATGGAGGAAAACTATCTTATACTGAAGGGCACAAAGACTTGTTAAGACTGGGTTTCATAATTTCACAGCCAATTTAAATGTACTGTAGACACCTGCTTCCACCTCAGTGTCCACAGCCACAATTACAAAGTCCTCTTGACATCGTACACAAAAATACTTCTGTTCCTGCATACCCATACAGAAGGACTGATTACCCAGACAGGCGTTATTACAACTGAAGAAACAAAAATAGGGTTTGGCGTTTTCACTTCTTTTTCTCTTTTTCTGCTTTCCTTCTCTGCTGTAGCATCTTTAGTTCAGTCATTACATTCAAAGTTCTGTAAACCCAGCTGACCTGAAAAGTAAGTAAATTATTAAGTTCAACTAGTCCATATACCTTCACTTATTCATTTAATGAAAGCATCTACATGAACGAACACATACATACCACAATTATAGTAGTATTCACCAGCAGTGGTGCTGAAAATACAAGTGAAATAAACATTCCTCTTGAATCAAAGTATTGGTATTTAGAAAACAGCCTGAAAGAAATAAAAAGAAAAGGAGAGACAAAGTTTTATTTAGTGTAGTTCACACATTCAACTTTCCCAGCAACTATTCTACATGGACACTGTACACATCCCACATCTTGGGATCACCAAGCATAGACCAGCATTCTACTGTATTAAATCAGAAAAAAGAGGCAGTTGATACCTCTTCAGTTATGATTATTATACAAATCATGCTTATTCTGAAGCATCTGAAATTACTTTAGGTCTTTTCTTTACTTATATTAGAAAAGATAACAAAAATAATAAATGTAGCAAAGCTGCAATTAGGTCATATATGCCTGAAGTGAAACATAATGACTACAGATGCCAACATGAATAGGGGTTAGACACATAACTTTCAGTCATATCAGGGAAAGATTAATTCAATGCTCAAAATATCATAATAAACCATCAGTTTAATTCTGGTATACACGTGTAGTAAAACAGGCTAATGTTAATGCTTGTTACACAAATAAGTAAGTATATAAAGCAGCAGAGGTATTTCTGAGAAGTGGTTCTTAACTTCAGCTATTAAACATGAACACCAAAGAAAACAAAAAAACCCAAAACAAACAAAAAACCCCAAAACAAATAAAAAACCCCACCAAAAAACAAAAAACAAAACCAAACCAAACTTCACACTTTTTCCCCTTAACACAGCACTCTGCTTTTCTCAGTTCTTTGATGAGTTAGTTTACAAGCATCCATATAATCAGATTTTAAGCAGTACAATAAATGCATGCTATTATTATTATTTCTTATAAGTATACTATAACTACGATGTATGGTTATTTTATTTTAGAGATGAAAGTGAAAACATTTACCTCCAATTCATGGCTGCTAATTCATTGATATATTCAGCACAATACACTAAGGCCACTATACAATAAAAGAAAAATATTAGATTCCGTATTTCTTTAAAAATAAACTGCTCGTAATACATCATCTAATCCAAATCCATATGATCTTAAACCGAAGCTAATTTCTGTTCTGCCTGTCAGCCATGAGTACTTTGGCTAGGCAAAGGTCACTGGGGACTCTCAGGCTGAATAAACCCCGAGATAACTCAAGCTGTTACTGCAACGTACAAGCCAGTCCTGCTCTTCCTCATGCCATTATCACGTTTGTCAGCAGGCCATATGGTGAACTTGCTTCAGAAACAGAAGCTGACTGTATTGACTGACCCGCACTATTAGAACAAGGCAGACTACAAAGCAACTGCTGGCTCTCAGTCGATTTCTCTTCTGCTTCCCCAGCACAGCAACACTTCATCGGGAATCCATGACATACACGGCAATGACCATGCAGTAACTTTACTCATCCCACTTCCTCACTAAGGCCAGAGTTTTAAGTCACTACTTCATACATTTTCTTGGAAATAAAATAAGCACATATTTATAGGTCACAGCAGATTCTGTCGCGGACTATCATGGACAAACATGCAGTGCTAGCGAACTACTAAGTTGCAGGCACTGCTTTGGCGCCCGGCACCACACGGTGCGCCCGCGCACTCACCCATGCAGAGGAAGTGCCCGACCTGCACCCGGCGGTGCTGCAGGGACGCGCACGTCAGGAGGAAGCAGAGCAGGTGGAAGGCCGCCAGTCCCAGCAGCCAGGGCTCGGACCAGTCCGTGCTCTGCAGGCAGAGGGAAAGCGGGTCAGGCAGCGGCGGGAGAAGGGGCGTCGCCAGGCGGCCAAAGCGACCGAACGCGGCCGCTCCCTGTCACGGACCGCGCCCCCGCACCAAGCTCGGCAAGGAGCGCGCCCCGAGCAAGAGCCTCCCCCATCCCCGCCGGACAGCCCCGCTCCCCCGGGCGGCCCCGCTCCCCCTCACCGCCAGCACGGCCGACAGCCCCGGCGGGCCGCGCACCGGCGGCTCCATGGCGGCGGCGGCGGCAGCGCCGGTCCTCGCGAGACTCGGGTGGCCGCCGCTTCCCCTGCGGGGCCGTGGCGGGAAAGGGGCGGCGGGGCCCTAGGCGGGACCGCATTCCCCACGGCGAAGGGACCGTGGTTTCGAGGGCGGGCTGAGGTGGCTCCTTCTCCTGAGGGTGGCCGACAGAAGTAGCTCTGGCTGTCCGGACCGGGGAAGGAGCTCTGGTCGCGTTTCCAGCTTTTGACGTCGGGAGGCCGCCAGTGTCACGATCTGCTCTGTGCGGTCCCGCTGGACTCGGCTGTGGGTCGGTGGCCCAGCATTGGTGTTGGCTTTTGGTCTCTCAGCAACACCCAGGGTTGGCTTTAGCGATGAAGTGCAGGAAAAAAAACTTAAAGCCCAGCTGGAAGTTCTTTGAAAACAAACACAGTTGAGCTTTCCAGGCAGGAACTTAAGTGAAATGAAAAACTTTTCTTTCCAAGTAATGCCCACCGTGACCCTCATCCACCTTAAGGGGCAGGTAGCAGGGCCACCTCCTGTTCCTTGCCCCTACAGCAGAGCTCAAGGACACATTTTTTAGCTTTGGAAGATGAAAAATAATTAAAATATTACAATGGAAAGGGAACAAGACCCAGGTTAAACCCCTTGTTTATAACTCCATTTGCTAAATGCGTCTACGTCTGAAAGAACTGACTAATTTTAAAACTCACTACTTAACGAGCATTTCAAACTTAGATTCTCAACAACAAAACCAAATCTAATCTAAAGTATTAGATTTGTTGAACAAACAGTATTTTAGTATATACCACTACTTCCTACTTTAATTAATGTATTTATTTATTTCCTGACATTTTAGCCTATCAGATGTGAATCTTTGGTCTTTTTTTCCCCAAATGTTTTGAAGTGCATGTATAAGTAAATATTACAGATACTCTTTTAATTTAAGTTTACTATATAGGCAGATACAGGTCATCAGTGTGTCCTGGTCTCTCTCCACTGTCACACTTTTGCAATTTAATATGAGATACCTGAAACAGGATTTTTTTAATTATTATTTTTAGGGGTTTTTTTCTTTAAGTTTATGTTAGTCTTTTTCTCAACAAAAATAGTATCTGGAGGCTAGTCAAGGCTTTCACTTACCATTATTGCCTTAAAATTAAGATTAGGGGAGAAAAGATATTTTTATCCCACATTGTAGATTGGAAAACAAGACTGGAACCTTAGGACAGGAGAGATATGGAACACCTGGAGCTCATCCAAAGGAGGGCTACAAAGATGATTAAGGGACTGGAACATCTCTCTTATGTGGAAAGGCTGAGGGAGCTGGGCCTGTTCAGTCTCCAGAAGAGGTGACTGAGAGGGGACCTCATCAATGTCTGTTGGTATCTGAAGGGAGATGCCAGGATCTGCTCTGTGGTGCCCAGCAATAGAGAAGGCAATGGGCAGAAACTGATGCACAGAAGTTCCACCTTAACATGCAGAAGAACTTTACTGCGCGGGTAGCCAAGCACCGTAACAGATTGCCCAGAGAGGCTGTGGAGTCCCCATCCCTGGGGAATATTCAAGAACCAGCTGGACACAATCCTGTGCAGTGTGCTGTGTACTGTAGGATAACACAGCTTGAGTGGGGTGGTTGGACCAGGTAACCTACTGTGGTCTGTTCCAACCTGACCCATTCTGTGACTTGTTTAGAAAGTTTTACAGCTAGTAATAAATTAAATGTTTTTTTTTATTTTGTAAATGAGGAATGAGTTTCATGTAATTGCTTGATGCAGCTCAGCAGAGCCTAGGCTAGCTCAAAGGACACACTGGCACTGTGCCAGGTGTGGGAACTGCCTCAGTGTAGGATATACCACAGGCAGAACCTTTAGAGCCTCTTGCTCTGTGGTGCAGGATCGCTAACCGATGTCAGGGATTGAGTGAAGGAGTAAGGAGGAGGCTCTTCGTAGGAGCTTCCCAGAGGGAAGAGTCTTTGAGGCTGAAGGGACCAGGGTCAGAAGAACCCTGAATACTGCTGTGCACAGGGTTAAATACAGGGGAGTTTCAGGGGGTGGGTAAAAATTTTAACCAATCAATAACATACAGGGGAGGAGCATGAGGCGGGGTTTACAGTATGGGAACCAGTGAGGATAAGGGGGAGGAGAGGAAAGGTCACATGGGCCAATGGGCTTTGAGGAATAGGGGATTTCCAAAGGGGATTTATTGTAGGGGGCTGGGCTAACAGGGGATTGACAGGGAAGGGTCCAGAACAAGGGGCAGGGTTCCAATGATGGACAGGGGAGGCACTGGAACAAGGGGTTGGTTACAGTGATGGGCAGCATAGGGGAGGATACAACTTAAGGGCTAATCAACTGTGGGGGGGAACATAGGAATAAGCTATTAACAATAAAACTATTAAAATAAACATGGGCTGCGACAATTGCTCAGTAATTGACTTCAGGAACTATGCAATAGCTGAAGGGCTTCAATGAATGCAGTATGCAGTCACTGCTATATGAGTGGAATATGCTGGTGAGTGGTAAATCTGTTATGCAGACAAGATGGGTGGATAAGAAATTATTGGCTTACTGCAACATGCTGAACCAAAAATTCATGTAGCTTTTACTGTCAGCCACTGTAGCATCAGTGGAAACTTTCCTATAGGGAAATATGAGTTGTTTCTTTAAGATTGACTAAGATAAAGTCAATAATGTTATTTGTCAGCAGATGGTAGCAGATACATAAATATTGCCAGATCTTATGTGCGGTATATGTTCTCTTTAGTTTATTTTTAGTGGAGAACAAAATGTGAACAGAAGACACTTAAAAGGCAGTGAACAGATACCTTACTCTTTTATAGGAAAAACTTGTGTATTTGTTGTATATAGCTCCTTTACAGAACCAGTATGCTACAATTAGATCCTAGTTTTATAATACTCTACTAACCATAAGTGTACAACACCAATAATAATAATATGGAAATATTTCTGTTCTTATTATTATAAGTAACTTAAATTTTAAGTAAATAAATACTTAGTTTCTAAAACTCACTCTTAGATTTCTGTTGCAAGATTCAGATTCTTATGTAATTTCCTTCTGCACTATAGTATTATCCAAGCAGTTTCAGTGAAAGATAAAAAAACCCTGATTTGTAAAATGATTTTTTTTTCTTTTAAGAACAGAAAAACTTTTTTTTACTTTACATAGAAAAGTATCTAAAATCAGACGTTTATCTTAAGTTTATATGGCTGAAAAAACAATCTGGCTGGTAAAAGCCTACGTATGATAGGGAATCTCAAATTCAAATGCTAAATTATGTTCCTAGTCATAGCCCTTACACACGTTTGCTAGCAGATCATATTTTATAGTACTAGAAAACAATTGAAAGTGCCTGTTATATTTCCTGCTGAGGGAAATGCAACTCTGATTCTGCAAGACAAGGTGTAAGAAGGTGTGTGAGTGAGTGAATGGGGCAGCCCCTCACCTCCTCAGTCAAGGCAACGATAGAAGGTGGCCACATGTGGGGGTTAGTGACAAGGTACTGAGAACCCAATTTCTGTGCTTTGCAACATCCCACTGTAGAGTTCTGCTGTGGGGACAAGGACTGCTCATCTCTGCATTTTCTGCCTCTCTCGCAGCCTGCTCCTGTGGAGTCATGTGTTAATAGTGACTTGGGTAGACTTCCCAGAGCTTTAGGAGGCATGCGTGGCTTCACTATAAAACAGGCTGAGCCTGGGAGAGGAGTCTGGATGATTATTGTTGCTGTGGTCACTTCCAGGCCATCATTTTTATGCTCTGAATATTATATTTATGATTGTGCTCAAAAGCAGTCTTAAATTTGCATTTGCTTCCCAATGCAACAGAAGTGAGCCTGAGTCTGGTACTCATTCTAATACATGTTTCACTAAAATCCTTCACTTTCCCTGTTCTTGCAATTATTAAATAATTATTTTTGAGTACTTTGATTATTTTTTGCAGCTGTTGTCTCTTTATCTTTTTATAGTACCAGCTCTAATTGGTCATGACATGCTTGGAAAATAAGAATAGTAATGATAGTGTTGTAAGGACTTCATTAGATATAGAATTTAAAACTGTCTGGATTGTTTTATGTATGTAATTTGTGAGTTTCAGGTTTAGATAATGGATGCCACTTCATCTAAGCTTAAGGTTACCTCTGCTTTTGAGAATGAGTTTGATTGGATGACCTCCAGAGGTCTGACCTACATTGCTCTATACTTTTGATTTCCCAGGGATATGGACTGGTACCAGCTGGCTGGGAAGCAGCACTGCTGAGCACAGCCTGGGAAGCCTGTAGGGTGCAAAAAGCTGAACATAAACCAGCAGTGTGACCTCGCAGCAAATACTGTCAGCAGTTTCCTGGACTGTATTAACAGCCCACCCAGGAGATTAAGGGATTCAGCATTCATCAGAACACATCTGCATCTACCTTGCATACTTCAAATATAAGGACAATAGAGCTAAATGGTGAAAATTCAGCAGAGAGCTGTCAAAATACTCAGGGAGCTGAGGAATTTGTCTTGGGGCAGGAGATGAGGGAGCTCGGCTTGTTTGGCCTGGCAAGAGGTGTCTCTAGGGGAAACCTAGTAGCAGCCTGACTGTGATTATGAGGAGCTTGTAAGAAAAATGGAGCCAGGATTTCCTGGTAGTGTGGTGTGAGAATGAGGGGCAATGCACCTAAAGTGAAGCCAGAAGTTTGGGCTGGATAAAAAGAAAAGATTTTTCCTCATGAGGGCAGTCAAGCAGTGGACAAGGTATTCAAAGAGGTGGGATGCTTCTTTTTTGGAGATTTTCAGGACCTCCTTGGATAAAACCTTGAGCAACTTGGTCTGGCCTCATAGTGAATCTAGCTTTGAGCAGGAGGTTGAAATGACTTTTTAAGGTCTCCTGTAACCTGAATTATTCTGATTCAATGATTCCATAACCTAAAATAAGAAAAAACAACTTTTTAGTAGTGTTCACTAAACAATACTGCTTTAGCCTGGAAGTGAAAGAAATGTTTTTGTGTGCGTTTTTTCAGAATCTTATTACCTTAACTTCCTCTCATCCACTTTCTGTCAGGGCTTTTATTTCCTCATTGCAAAGTAGCTTCAGGCATCTTCATCCTTATTTTTCTTCCTCTGCTATTCTCAGACAGTGCACAGAGTCTGAAATGCAAATGTCTTTTTGTTCTCTACCTACTAACATGACCTCCTGTTAAATTATTCCACTAATCCTAACAAAGATCTCAGAACTTTCAAAGCCTGTCTGTATTCTGGTACAGCAACCAGATTTTATTTCTGTTGGAATCTTTGTCCATTTTTTTACTCTTTGTTCAGAGTAGAAGAGGCCAAGTGTAATTGCAAGCAAAAATCAGTCGTGACAGTCTCAAATCCTGTTCTTAATTATATACTTTTTTGTCTCTTTGACTCCTTCTGAAGTGTTCCTCTCACACAACTGCTGCATTGATTGTTTTTCATTTCAGAAACACCACCTCTTGTCAGTCCATGGAATGGTATGGAAATTAAGCACCTCTGCATTTCTTTGATGTGTGACTGCATTGCACCCAACACAATGCAGTGCATTTAAGTTGCAATACAGGTATTATAATAAAAGGATGAGAAGAAATAGAAGTATCTGGGATGTGCAGGGCAACTTTCATGATTTTCATTATTGTATCAGATCTGATTGCAGAACTTCATGACAGCATTGCATTTTCTTCTTCAGGGCATGCTCTTAAGGCATGTCCCAGCCTCTCCTGCCTGTCATTCTTAACATGTAGGGGAAGTACAAGCTGAATGGAGCAGGGAGCAGCAGGAGCAGGATCAGCAGAAGAGACATTTCTTTTAACATGCCATTGTTCTGAGAGATCTCAGCCTTTTTGTCTCTGAGACTGAACACCTGATACAAATCTTGTACTTTGAGACTCCTGCTGCTTCTTGCTTATCATCATTCTCCAATGAATGAAGAATGAAGAGGGGAAAAACAGCAGTAATTTGGCAAGAGACAGCCAAGAGCCCTAGCACTTCCATCTATTGATCCTGGAGCTATCCATGGCTTTTTGGTGTTTTGTGTATTCCATCTCTTCAGCAGCCCATAGTTCTCTTGGTATAATTTGTCCAAATGGCTCAGACCATCTGAGCACTTGAGTTAAAATTTAATCTTTTGGATATAGGAATTGACACACACAAATTATATACTTTAAAATAAAACGATAATTGCAAAGGTGTAAACATTTGTACATTTAACGTGTGACAATATTGTTACAGCTCCTATCAGCTCTTTAATATCTATAAGCTTAAAGCATATGACCTGAGAATATTCGCATGTGGAAATTTTCTGGCACAGGTGTGGGAGCTCCACTGCAAAATCTTGCATCAGAAGAGTTGAGAAGCAGTCAGTTAATCCTCCCCCAGCTTTTCTGCAGTTTGAGGTTTTACAGATTCATCAGTTTGTTCCACAGTGTCATTCCCTCATAATTGGTGGGAAATGTCTAGCTGTATTCCTGACTGGATGGGGGTGTTGCTGTGATAATGATCTTTTGAATTGTTCACAGACCACTCTTCAATGTGTGATACATGTATTTTAATTCAAGATTGTCTCCCATAATAGCACACCAGTGCTGACAAGTCAACTGTTGGGAAGATTATGACAGAGAGGTTTTAGATACTATTCTGTACATGGATTTTATATGACACCTCTGTGTCAGAGATTCAGAATTTCTGAATCATCAGACATTTTGAGTTATGAGTATTTCTGTGTTTTGTAGGTTTCTGTGGTAGGGACAAAGATTTGCAGCTCCCCTAAGAGCTGTGACTTCATCCTTGTACAAGGAATTAACCTGTGGATGGAAGCTTTGAGGCACTGGAAAAGGAAATGTATGAGAGATAAATCAGCAAAAAACATTTAGGAAGCTAACAGACAGCATATCTGGAAAGCCTGTTAGAAAAGTCAAGTTGCACAAATTCCAGGTTAATGATGGATGCAAAAAGGAGACCGCATAGAATATTTTGGGCAAAGACTAATTTTTAGAGGTGCAGACAGAGGAATTACAGACCTAACTCCTGAATTTTTAGTTGCAGGCCTAATGTTTGTAGTTCGAGGATTGTGTATTATCTGGACAGTGAAACACATAAAATACTGTATCTGTTTTTAAAATTGTCATTGGCTGAGAAGCTCTGTCATGGGAGTGGTTGTACATAGGGCATGTTGAGGACCTGTACATTGCAAAAGGTAACCAGATTCAAATTGAGACTTGTGGGATTTATATTAGAAAAGCCCATGTATTCTGTTGAAGTAATGGAATTCAGCAAGAAATATGTATCTGTCCAGTAACTATATCCTGTATTTCCTTCCTGGAAAAGGAAGGAACTACAACTGGCGGTCCCCTCTTCCAGTTCCATCCTCCCATTTTTATATTCTGTGTCCAGTGTTTCCATGCCCTGCTTGTACCATAAGCAGTACTTCCAGAAAGGTAGTAGCCACTTGTAAAAAAAAAAAAAAAAAAAATTATCCTCTGCAGTGCCTTTTGGTGGCATACTGGAAAATACAAAAGGAGAAGGAAAAAACACAGCACAGAGAATGACAAAATGCGCTAACACCTGGGGCACCACTAAAAATCTATCCTAGAGCCTTTATTTTCAATTAAAGGACCTTGCTTCTCTGTGTGCTTGACCCCACACAGAGCAATACAAGGACTGGCAACATTCACCCTTTTGCAGAGTACATTGTAGCATCCTTTCCCTGTTACTGCTGTTTTCTCGGAATGCAATTAAATTTACCTTGCTTAACAGCGCTGTCTATGGTTTCAAAACAGGCTCTCCTAATATGTTGTCAGATTAAGCATTTACATGAGTATGGGTAAGATGTATTTACAGAGGGACAGGGAGAGAAACTGTTTCTCTGTTGTCCAAATGAAAGTAAATAAATGTATAATCATATGGAAGTAGCTGTTCTGCCTTCCTTGCTCTTTATCCCTTATCCCTGACAGAGTCAAACTGCTGCATGGTTTCACTGTGTCATTAGCTGTTGCTAGGAGAAAGATGCAGGCAGAGATCCTTTCCTTGAAGATTAAGTTTAGGCTTTCACCACTAGCAGTAGATAGGCAATCTTTCAGATGTCATGAACAACAGGATTTAACTATCTCTTACCAGTACAATATTGAGTCAAAGTCAGGGTTCTAGCATTATCAGATCTCTTCAGTTTCAAAAATGTCCATGTGGAGACTTCAGGGCATTGGAATGTTCTCACTGCGGAGAGTGGTTAATCTTCCTTTCCAACACCTTTGAATATCTCGGAAGAGTCCTCTGGTCTCTTCCAGGCTTCAGAGACTTTGTGTTGAGTAGTTTGTTTTTCTTCTCCCAGACAAAATTCTCCAGTTTCCTGTAACAGAGATGGATTTTCCTGGGTTTAGCAGACTTAGCTTTTACCTCTGTTTTTCAAATGTTGCCTTAATTTTAATTTTAACTTCATGCAACATTGATATGGGTAGGGTGGGACTCTGCAGGGATGGCCTTGTGACCTTTACAGATTTCTATCAGATAATTCAACCTTACAATGAAATTTTTTGTCCTTTCAGTGACTGAACTTGTCAGAATCAGGGTGGTAACCCTCCAGTAGCTGCACTGCTTTTATTCTCCTGAACTGAAGATATAAAGATATAATGGTGGTATAAGAGCACTTACATTGATGGGTTAAATACTGTCTTAGAATCTTAGAGTTGTCCTCTGTGGAAGTAGAAGGGCCATGTATACTTTTTTTTTTTTTTTTTGGAAGGTCCATAAGCTTGTGACTGGTCTCCGATTACTTGATCATTTTGGATTTCCTTCAACTATAGAGGAAGGACAAGGCATACAAATATTTCCAGATCTCTTGCTTGCAAATAGCAGGAGGACTTCAGAGTTGCTGAATTCTTGCTTTAAAGGCTGTTCTTTGTGTCCCCAGTAACCCTGGTACTCTGGATTGCACCTTAGTGTGAAGCTTTGTGCTTAGTTCAGGAGAGAAACCACAGTGTGTGCACAGGCTGTGTGCCCAGAGTGTGCTCCTTGTAACTCAAGGCACGGATACTCAGCACATTCGTACCTAGGAACTGATGCTGCTCAGTAAACTGTTAATGTAGATTCACCTTAACTGTTCAAATTGAGTATGTTATCTTTAGTTAATTAACTCAGAAGTTCATCCTCACTGGAGGAAAAAAAGACTTTTAGAGGTGGTCTGAGGAAGAAGGCCTAAGGCAGAAGGTTGAAAGTGTCTGGGAGACTTTCTTATCATGGAAACATTCAGAGAGCTATTTCATTTAATGTGTTTCTGTTTAAACTGAGGGAATGAAATACTTGTCTGTGTGTTTGATAGTTTATTTTATTTGATCTGTTCAACATATAAATGAAAAATACAAGTAGTAGTTTTTGTATCTGTTAACTACTAATCTGCTGTTTTGTTTTGTTTTTCAGATATAAGATCATTTTTAAAGGCTTACTTCTAGTACTGTTACAAGGCTAAGGTTGTTACAGGAAAACCTTCCTTTTATGGACAGTAAGTAGACTTTTATGGACTAACTGACACGACATTTGTGTTTTTCAGTGTCCAGTAGCAGATTTCTAGGGAAGCATATAAGAAAAGGACAATCAGATGGCCATACTTGCCGAATAAATTCTCTGCATCTTGCAGCTCTTTGCTTTGGAATATTGAGAGCTGGAAGAAATTCTTTAATTAAGATTTGAACTGTAGTTGCTAAAAGCTCAGTGCAAAACATTAACCAATTCCTAGTGAACACTGGAAATGGGTTTAAAGAGCGTTGGTGTCCAAATAGACGTGCAGTAAACCCGATATCGCTCAGCTGGCTGTTAGTCCAAGGGTACTTCAGTGCGCAGTGGAAGATGAGAAGGAGAAACTGGCATCCAGAGCCGTTTTCCTGTTAAACAGCAGCGGCAGGTGGCGCTCTGACTTTCCTTTTCCTCAGGACATCGCTGTTTCAGGAGCACTGGAGAGTATTCACAAAACATCCAGATGAAGGAAGTTTTGTTCTACAGATCGTCATCATAATGGAAAGCCGAGCACACCTCTTAAGTGTATGGAACAGCGCCTATGCTTCCCGCAGGCATTCGTAATTTCTCTTTTAGCCCCTACTGCTAAATATTTTTTGTGGGTACAAAGGTGCTGCATACTTCTGTAGGATCTTACTTGTTAGGGAAAAACACAGGCAGGGTCTTCTACCTTAAAGGTTAGGAAAGCAAAAAAATTTTCACCACTAAGACTTAAAAACTGTGTTGGGCATCTCTGTGGAAATGCTGAAAACTGTTCTGTTTTTCTGAGAGTCTGCTATGAGCCAACACCTACTGGAAGTGTGTCTGCTCTATGCACAGTCTGCTGTGCAGATAAACAGCATCTGCTTTGGTTCATTTGTGCTGTGTCCTACAGCTGTTCCTGCTACCAGTATGAAAAGGAAGTCTGTATTTGGAACATGGGAGGGCTGGTGAATAGGAGGGCAGTAGCCAAATGACTCTGAGCTTTCTAGCCATGCCATAAATACAAAGCTAATCACTCACTCATTGTGCTTATCTGTTAGTGTCCCATGACATGCTTTTACTAAGCAGAATTTCAGAATTTGTAGTGTATTTGATTACTGCTGCCTTCTAAGCACATTTATTAACCTAGGAATAATTTGAGATTTATGGGGACACAGAAGTTCTGATCAAAGTTCTAATTGCTTGTGGATTCCACCATGTTCCCTGGTGCAACTTAAAATGTAGACCCCAGTGGCTTTTGGTTTCTTTGTTGAGGCTGGCTCTGGAACCTCAGCTAGCTGCACAGAGAATCTTCATGTGATGGTGTGATGGACAGTAGAATCGTGGCATAAAATTGAGTTTCACAAAGGAGGGAAGACGCAAGAAGAATGGTTGCATTTTTAGGTAAGCAGTTAATCCTCCTTTAGTTTCCTGATTTTGAATCTATAATGCTTAAAGTCTTTGGCTAAACCAGGTTTTGGCCATCACCATCTGTTAGCTGAAAGCAGATTATTTCAGAGATGTGTTGTTGGGCTGCATTACAAGAATCCAAGTTCCTTGTATTCTCTAAACACTCATTATGATGGTGTAGGGAGAAACTGCCCTAAAAAAGAACAGAGTAATTCATGTCTTTTGGAGAAGGAAAGTTTAGAGAATGGGTTAGCATGCTGTGCACAGTGTAATAAAACTTAGGATTTACTCTGTGGTGGACATGTGCCTCTCTGGTTTATTGAGATGCATTTGAAGATTATGGAAAATCCTGTATGAAACCAGTCTTGTTGAATTCTTGTATATTGTCAGTGGGATTAGTGCTGAAGTGCAGCCTGACCTTCCTATGTGCCCATTTCCCTGTTTGGGGAATGTTCTGGTAGGAAGAAAAGTTCAGTCCGAGTATGTGCCCCAATGCAGGTAATATGCAGTCATGTTCTAGAACTTGAGTACACCTGAAAAATATGACCTGAAACTTCTATTATACAAAGTTATTTTTGGGTTATTTTTGATGTGATAGCTAAATGTTTTGTAAATTGTAGAAGTGTTTTTGATTTCCTAGTGTTGTTCTCCTGGAAAAGAGACTGCTGTTAATGACTCTTGGTTTGAAGAGCCTTCTGTTATGAACAGTGAAAATCTGTGTTAGTTGCAAGCACCAAAGGCATGAAGAAAGTACCTGGTTATAGACATTAAAAAATGGATTTCTTCAGGACTTTTAATTAATGCTTCTGTGGAAAAAATAAATAAATAAAAAAACATTTCGTGGAACATACCTGAATGTTACTGATTGAATAACCAGGTAACAAAAAAACAATGGGGTTTTCAAGTCTTCACATTTTCTTGGGAAACTGTGAATAGTTTGGCAGTGGTGTACAAAGAAAACCCATAGTAAATTGGAAAAATAGTAAGACAGACTGCAGTTCCATTGTATTGACATCAACTGTAAGCAATCTTAGTGATGACTTGTATATTGTAATTAGTGGATTCGCAGTGTAATGATTAATGGGAGATGCAAGGCTGAAACAATTTTAGTAATTAAAATTTTTAAAACCAGATAGAGTTAAGATGTTTGCTACCTGTATGACAATGAAAACGAAATAATATCTGATCGGTAATATTAAAGGAAAACTCTATATCAAAGAAAAATTTTAGGCATGGGAACTTGAATTGTAGTGTCAGAAAATAAGAACTATTGACTTACTGTATTGATTCTTTTAAAAATGTGTGTGTACATGAAAGTTGGTGCACTTGGGGTTGGTTCTCTGCTAACAAGAAAGCTGGAGAGAAAAGTGTTAATTACAGAAAACTCTTTTTTCTCACAAATGTTTACTGGAAAGAAGAACTATTAATTCAGGCTGTACTAATAAGAGATTTGACTATTGTAACTGAAGGGGGCAGGACTACCGAAAGCTTTCCAGGAAGTTCACTTTTATGGGAACTGTGTGCAAGACCTATTCAGCTCTCTGATTTTACTTTTCCTCTCCAACTGCTCCCTTTAAGATCTGTTTGGGGATAGACCTAAGGAGGGGGATTCCAGTGCAGAACATTTGCTAAGTGAACACTTAATGCACCTTTTCCAGACAGATGTGTAAGCAGCATGTCCAGCTGATGCTCCTACCCAGTCAGGAAGCTGGGGGTTTTCAGTTTTACATAGTTTTCTATGTATTTGAAAGTAAAAAATTGGTTGTACCTTGTTTAGTCACCCATCTTCAACATGTATTTCTAAATACTGGAAAATCACTTGTCTAGAGAAATGATGAGTATAATTAAGGATTTTAAAAATGGAACTGTTCTCTCACATGACTTTTTTTTTTATTTCAGTTGAATGCTATCAATGTGACATCTCCATCTCTAGATGTTTTCAAAACTTGAGTGGACAAGGCTCTGAGCAACATGACCTAACCCTGAAGTTAGCCCTGCTGAGAGTAGGAGGTTTGATTGGATGGCCTCCACGGTCCCTTTGTTGGTAAATTTTTGTATGATTGTGAAGATTCAGTTTCAACTATTAAAATACCTCTTTTATAAAGGACAAGATAACTCAGTTGTAATATGACATAAACTCTTGGAATAAGACATATTTAACATTTTTTTTCCATGAACAAATACTTTAAGAATTTTTCTCCTTGATTTTTTTTTTTGAATGAGGAGAGTCCTTCCTGCAGAGTTATATATTTTCCTTCACCTTGGTTGCAAATAGTGTTTCTTGAATAAGATTTTTTTTAAAGGAAAGACTTTTACAGCCAAGTCAATACCCATGAATCTGCCTTTGTTAGTCATGAAATATTTGTTTTCCGTGCATATCCTAATTATTTTCCACTTTTTAATAGATACATATTAGAGGACACTTTTCTCATGCAGGAAGAGGGTTCAGGGTTTTTTTTTGTGATACATTTGGCAATACCACAAATTTCATACCAAGGGGCTGTTCCCAAAGATGCCATTTAGAAGTTAGTGTCTGAGAAGAGGTGGGAACAAAGACTTTGGTGAGAACACCATGCAGTTTGAGGCTTTTACAGGATCAGATACTAGAGGAGGAGGAGCTGGCATGGTGACAGCCATGAGACAGCTTCATCATGTTCACCAAAGAGCCTTTAAACAGGTGTGTGTGCTCAGCTTTGAGAAAATGCAATAATCCTGTTGAATGCAATAATCCTGTTGAAATGTGTCATGATAGTTATACCCACTGGCTCACCTCAGCAGTTGATCAGACACGTGAGGTGTTGGCAGTGACAGGTCCAGTGTGTATCACTTCCTCAAAACACTGGTAGACTCGGAGTTTGAATAGAGCCTAGACCCAGGTCAAGACATTCACAGTCCTTCAGAGCCTAAGCTGAAAATTCTTGGCATAATGTTAGAAACTGGGAGGCTTTTATAATAGATAACACATTAACTAGGAAATTACTCTGGCAGTTCTTAAGCACCACTTTTACTGAAGTCAAATGTTGCCACTCATAAAAATAATAGCAAATGCTGTTTAGGATTACACTTAAGAATTACATTTTAAAGGCTGTTATGTGAATTGAAAATAATTTATATAAAACGTTGCAATGTTAAAGCAAAAGAAACAATTCAAAAGCTAAGTCTATAAAAGCTGTTCTGGCAATTTTTTGTGATTAAGGTGAAGTCGGTATCACTGTCCGTTCAGGAAAAGTAGTGTTACCCTGTATCACCCAAAGGCTACAACAACCCAAACATACACTGAGACAATGACAGATTGTAATTACTAATATTTCATCCTAAATAAACCTACACATTCTCTTCTTTCCTTGTAATGAGAGGGTAGTTCTGAATTTTCTTGGTGGGGAGAAGGCATGCACCAAAAGTTATCTATTTCTGTTAGCTTGCCTAAAGCTAGATCAGTACTGTAAAATTTAAAACAGAAAGCTATGAAAAAACACACAGGAAGAGATTAGCACAATATGAAGAGCTGGCAACTACCCAATTGTCTACTGTGTCTGATGTTCACAGCACCCCAATTTCAGTGGTTGCATCATTGTGAGTGAGATAAAATTGCAAAGCATTAAAAAGTGATTTGATTTTTTTCTATGATAATTTTAATAGGGTGGGGGTTTTCAAGAAGGCAGGCACCCTGGCTAGAGTCAGCACAGGCGGCTATCCTCAGCCACGCGGTCCACAACCCACAGCATCAATGTGATGGATGGCGAATATGGCAATTTATTGCAGAAGAATTTAACATTTATAGCCTAGGGTCACTGTGTTACTCTCATCTGCTTACATCATCGTTAGGTGCTATTGGCTAATTAAAGGAGGTTTTACTATCCTAACAGAGAGGGGGGGTCTGCTAATTTTCAGTTACATCCCGGTATCTTCCGCTCCACCAGACCTTAACTACAACAATAGGGTACTGAGGATGGGGTGCTGTTGTGATTTAAAGTTACAGCTTATCAAATTAAATGTAGTATAGTATTACCAGCTCTTCATTCTTGCAGAGGGGACATGGATTAATGTTAGCTGTTGAAGTTTTTACACATTTTGGAACTAGATAGAAATGTTTCATTGCTAAAGGAGTTCAGAAACACAAGAGGCACTAACATATTTGGGGCAGGATGAAGAGGTGGCAGCGAAAGCCAGAGTGTGGCACACAGGAGGTGAAGAGAAGGAAGCAAAGAGAAAGCTTTCTTAAAGGAGTAGGACAAAGGGCTAGAAACAAAACCAAACTAAAAAAAAAGACTGAAGCATCAGTGGATTAAAACTAGCTATCCCATGGGATATTTTCAAATATATGCAGCCCTCCAGTGCTGCCAAGTACCAAAGAGAAGAAATACTTTAAACAGAAAGAAACTGGGTAGGGAGAACTATGGCTTCAATCACGATGACCCAGATAGTGTCATGTTGCAAGATTTTTCCTTTGTCAGTGTGAAACTGACACTTTTGGAAACTTTCATTTTGCATCATCGTTCACTTTTCCATGGTCAAGCACTGTGGTGGGTTGACTATGGCCAGCTGCCAGGCACCCACCCAGCCACTGTCATTCCCAGTCCTCAACAGGACAGGGAGAGAAAATAAGATAGAAAACCTCAAGAGTCAAGATACAGACAGGGGGATGGACTACTTAGCAATTACCATCTAGGGCAAAACAGACTCACCTTCAGAAAAATTAATTTATTGTCCATTAGAGTTGGATGGAGAGAAATAAAGACAAAAATTAAAACACTTCCCTCCTATCTCTTTCTTCCCAGGCTCAATTGCACTCCTTCTTTCCTGGCTTCTCTATGTTCTTCTTTTCACATACTGAACAGTACAGAAGGGTGGGGAATAAGGACTGTAGTCAGTTAATAGCACTTCATCTCTGCACCCCCTTCCTCCATGTCTCCCTTGCTTCAGCATGGATTTTTTCATGGGCTGTAGTCCTTTGGGATAAACCCACTCCTGCATGGCCTCTACAGTCTGCAGTTCATTCAGAGCCCATCCATCTGCTCTGGCACGGTGTCTGCCATGGCTGCAGAGTGGATATCTGCTCTGACGTGATCATCTGTATGCTGCAGGGTGGTAACCTGCTTCCCCATGGTCTTCTCCATGGACTGCAGAGGAATCTCTGCTCCAGTGCACAGAGCATCATTCCTTCCTGCTTCTTCTCTCACCTTGGTGTCTGCAGGGCTGTTTCTCAGACGTTTTCCCTACCATTCTACTGCACAGTGGTTTTTGCCCTTCCTTAAATTTATTCTCCCAGATGTGCTGCCTTTGTGGCTGTGAGGCTCAGCTGTACCCTACGGTGGACTGGTTGGAGCCATCTGGAACTTGATGTGTCCCACACAGGATAGCCCTGTCCTCTGCTCACAGTGATTCTTCTGCATCCCCCACTGTCCAGCACCTTGCCACATAAACTCAGTACAAGCATCATGACACCTCTAGCCACTTTCTTCAAAAAACGTAGAAGACAGAGAGGGTATATATGTTGTCATTACATGCCGGACCATGCCTGTTTGAAAAAAATCAGTGTCTGTAGTCTCCCCTATGGTCTAGGTCTGAAAAATACAGCAGTATTTTTTATTTTTTTTTTTCCAAATGGGGACAACATTGATGGAGTCGTAGTGCTTATCTGCATGTGGTTGATAGGGCAAATCCCTTCTCTCACTGGGTAATGCAACCTGTGTAATACCTAGACAGTGAAAGATCACATTTCCAATTCAGGACTGCACTTTTCTTGTGCCACAGCATGATGGAGCATTCCTTTCATAGTCTTTCTGCAGGCAGAGATGGCTGTGACATTTGTAAGTGCCAATGTTTCGAGCAATTCGTGAATAACTGGAGCCTGATTTGCTCTTCATTACTGATGTGAAGATGCTAGAGAAAGATGTTACTGTGGCTACAGTTTCTGCAACAATTGCCCTCCCAGCCTACAAGAACTACTTGTAGCACATGTAATGCACAGGAGGAGCTCAGAATCTGAAATGCTATTTCCAGCATTTTGGTAACATTGGTAATAACTCTCACCATGATTTAAAAAAAATCTATTAAATGATTGTTAGTGAAGTGCCATTTTAGGAAAAAAATTTACTTGTCTTGTAAATCCATGCTGGTTTTCACAGGCACTATTGTGATGTTTGCTTTCTAATTCAATTGCTTTGTCTTCTCTTCTGGCCTTTGATGAGTCAGAAGCCGTGCAAGAACTGGCATTGTTGTAAGTCTGGAATAAGAAATTCCCTATTTTAGGAAGATATAGATGCCTTTTTCATAATTGCTGTCGTCTCTTCTGAAGGATAATTTATGGATGTAATCTCATTAAAAAACTACACATATGACAGCTGAAACTGCATAACCTTTGCTGGGAATAATATATACCTCTGTAGGACAGTGAGAGGAAAGGATTTCTAGTGCTAACAGTGTATATGGAAATCTGTATGGCATCTTCTTGATAGTATGGCCTGAGTAACAACCGCTGATACAAGAGGAATAGGACTGAGTGAATGGAATACCCCAAACTATTCTAAGGGGTGTTTACCCAAAAATCTGGTACTGCTAAGAAGAAAGTAACAATGATTGAATTTTCTTTGGATGACCTTTATTATGATTCAATTATAACAAAGAAATTATCAAGATACTTTTGAGAAAAGAAATCAATTTGAAAACTAAAAAAGCTTGGAAAGTAAAAAAAAACCCAAACAAACAAAAAACCAAATAAAAACCCAAAAGCTTGAAAATTTGTGATTATGGGGAGAAATCTTGGAGTTAGTAGAAGAGAACAGCAACTTATATGCCATCAGCATCCAGGTACTGGAGTGACAGTCTGACATAGAGACCCACACCTTAGGTGTGTATCTGAACTTGTGACATGCTTTTTCATCAGTGTGTCTTGGCAGATTTTAAGGACAGAGACATAAAACTAGAGAACCGATATGTCCATCAGCAGCAGCTGTGGATAAGAATGGAGAACTTGTCCAAAACAAGTTACATGGTGTGGATACAGGAAGAAATACATGTGCCATTTGAACAGGAACTCCAGAGGAGTGGTGAGGGTGGCAGGGAGGATAACATACCCACCACGGATATTAGGGGAAGACATGTCTCCTTTTAAAAGCAGAAGTGACATTGGCAGACAAAAAGATTGCATTTCAGGGTAAAAATAGGAACAGAAACAGGAGCAGAAAGAGGTGTGGAACAGATCATCAGAGAGAACATTCTGGTACACAGCTGAAAAAATAGAAAGGATGAAAAAACTGGGCAAATATAACACAGCAGTTGGCAGCTAGTGCAATGCTGGAATTTTCTCCGTCTCGCTCTAGAGAAGGAGGAAAAGCCATGCAGCACTTTAGATGATTGCCAGCCAAAAAAGAGCTGCATAATTAGAAAATTACGGTTAAGAGGAACTTTCATGAAAACACATATTGGCACCACCCGAACGCCCCACAATCATCATGGTAAACATAAGAAATCGTAATGAAAAAGAGTAGGTGCTGCCGAAAGAAGCTGCTTCCAGTTAAGATAGGCAGTATTGTAAAATATGTGAGGGAAGAGAGCAAGGGAGGTGAGAGGATTTCTTTGAGTAGTGACTGACTTTTCAGAAAGCTTGGACAGTGAGTGGTGAGGTGAAGGTGAACTACTGCTCTGCTTATACAAAGCTGGAAGCTGTTTTCAGGAGGAGATCTTACATGTAGCTGCTGAGATAAAGTGTTTAAATCTGCCTTTTCCTTTTTAGCTTTTTTCTTCCAGCAGTCCAAATTTTAGCAGCAGGGAAAAAGGGAAATAATTTTAATGAAACAGGAGCAAAACATAATTCTTACTGAAACTAATCCCAGCTGCTTGAATAACCAAATGTCTCCTAAAGGCGATTTTCTCAGCCTCTTTATTTCAGGAAAAATGCCTGTGACAGCACTCTCGAGTATTCTCACCTGTACTTGGCTCTTCATATCAATGATGTGTGCATTTATCTATTCTTAGAGGAGAAAGCTATCTGGACCAGAATATTCTTTTTCCTTTGCTGGCCAAAGATAAAGTATAAATATAGGAATTGTCTCCCTGCAGCAGCAATTCACTATGTAAATAACTCTCCTGTCCTAGCAGGGAGGGTGATGGAGGGCAATTTCCTTCTCTTGAACAGGAACATCGTAGCACAGTGCTCGTGTTCTAAACAAGATGAACTCTTAGCATTAGCCCATGACGTGAAGTAAACTGGAGTCTACTGCTGAAGATTAAATATGAGATGCTTTTTCAGTACAGATGGTCCAAACACCTTTATAAGCTCATTTGGATATACAGGGTAATGGCTGCTAAATAGAACTATATAATTTAGTGATATATAAATTTAATTTCTTGGTACGACAGGTGTAGCAGGTGGGTAGCAGACCGCCCTTCCTCCCACCAATACACATACATGAGAGTCAGAGCTTCAACCCCACCAGCCTGGTGTAGACCAGCTAAGTACCAGTGAGAAAGCAAGGTACTTGCTCTGACTGGCTCTGTGCTGCAGCCACGGAGGACAGCTCAGCTCCTTCACATGGTGGTTCCTGTCCTTGAACTTTTGCTTCTATAGATGTTAGGGATTTATGTATTATGATTTCCTTTCAAGCAGATAGTGCCATCATTATTTATTGCTTTCTAATGGCTTTGCTAATCTTTTAGCCTCAGACCAGCTCTTGAACTTCCTCCATCACTAAGACCAATCAGGTAGAGGTTGCTACCAATTGTGGTTTATCTAACTTGTCAGGTTCTGTCCTGGTGTGTTTCAGAAAAATGGGAATATTTGTTATCCAGGTTGAACCAGGTGAATCCAATCACCTTATGCTGCAAGCAGTCTACAGCAGTCCAATGCAAGGTAATCTGCTTGGCCTGTGGGTTATTTAAAATTGCTGGTGGTCAGATAAAAAAAATCAATTTAGAATTGAGCCATTAGATTGACAGAAAAGCCTACAAATCAGTGTCTTGGATGTTTGTTATGTAACCCCAAATCTGCTAAGATGTCTCCGCAAAAAGCTTAGGAAACAGTGCCTTTAGTCACCTTTTTAAGGTTTTTATACATTATGAGAGGGAGGTATATGATCTCTAGGTATTTCCAATGTTGTATTTCTATGAGTCGTTGCTAGGAGAATGCAAGCTGGTGCCCTACCCCCTGAAGTGCAGCGTCCTTTGTCCATACTACAGAAGGGGCACTGCATGCAGGCTTCAGCGTGCAGCTTTCTTCCAACGGGAAGAGCAAATTTTCTTACCTGAACCAACTGTCAGACATTGGATTAGATCAGTGCCTCAACATACCTCGGAATGCCATGCCTGTGTCTGGTAGGAAAGGCAGGCCGGGCTTTGTGTGGGTGAGGCAATGCCCTGTCCCGCCCCCAGACCCCAGCTGGGCGGAGCTGTCAACCAATCACACACTGCAACAGTGCAAACCCAGATTCTGATTGGCAGAGCTTTCCATCACTCACACACTGGTTGTGGCAGTCCAGCCTCTGATTGGCCGAGCAGCCAGAAGTCCCACCTGAGGGGAGGATCATGGAGCACAAGTCTTTAAAAGGGGCTGACCGTGAAGTGGGTGTTTGTCTACATCCTGCTTGCTTTTTGGATCTGCTTGGGAACCTAGGATTTGGTGGCTATTATATTTCTGTTTTTCTGTCCCTTTTCTGTCTTTCTGCCTCTTCTCCTCATTCTCTTTACATGGAACATTTTTGGGTAACTTAGCATCTCATAGATTTAAAAGTTTCTAGCTTGAATGAACTGAGTTTATGCTAACTTAATACTAAGTACTGCTGTAATAAGTGTTTTATATTGAATCTGGTGTTGTATTTACTTCTCTGCCAAAGTCCCTTAATTTTCTATATTTTTACCAGTAAATTTTGTGTATTAATGACCTCTTGAGAATATCTGATTGGGATTTCTTCTTGCACCAAATTAGACTAAACTTTGGTTTAACTCCTGTGTTTACATTCTGGAGTGGAACACCACTATTGTCTCCTATTGCAGTGCATGTAACTCCAGCTGTAGTCATATGTAGAAGTCACACCTAAAAAGAGTATATTGATCCCTAAGCTGCTGATGTGGACACTGTTGGAGTGCTTCAGATGACACTTAACTCCTTTTTTCAACTGCAAAGTCATGCCCAGTGCAATTTATTCTGGTTCCCAAGAGATTTTCCCGTTACTGTGTCTTTGGGTGTTGTCCTGGCATGCAGAATGAATGTCTTGGGCTTTTTTAGCATTATAAGCCACAGGCACTCTTGTCTCTCAGAAGAGTGGAGGAAGGAGGTGAGGTGAAGAAGGATCAGGGGATTGTCTGGTATTTCCAAACCTGCAGGGGATGGCTATGGAAAGAGTCATAGAATACTGTACTTGACTATTTAGGCAGGCAAAAGTCTGAAATCTAGGCTTGAGGACTTATCTTCAGTTGCAGCTTGAAAAAGGTGGCTGACTGTTTTTGTGCTGCCTGCCTTAACTGACCAGAAGATAAAAGAAGGCTGAGCATACTATTCCAAGAGGGAGAACGAGCTATCAGAAGCACATATATAATTCTGAAGAACATATATAATTTGGAAGGATACTGAAAGGCACTTTGGCCATGTGATCTGTCCACGAGGGCACTACTCTATAATGACAATAAGTACAACAGCACAACATGGATGGATAAGTGGTGATAAAACAAGTTGTTTCTGAAGTGTTACAAACTGTTCTTTGTTCCTTGAGTTCTTTTTAATCCCTGCAGGAAGAAAGTCTAGTTTTTCCCTGTTGCTGCAATTTTATAAAGCCATACATAAATGTTTTCCTGTTTCTTTCATGGCCATTTTGTGCGTAATCTGCCCCAGCAGAAAAAGCTAGATGTGCACTAGTTCTGTGCCGCACTGTTAATGTGACTCATGGTATTGCAAACTAAAAATGTGATACTCTTTCCATCTTTCACTGGAGTAAAAGAACCTGCAACTAAGCAATACATAGCACAGCTGCTGAACTGCAATTATTGGTGATAACTTGAAAGTACAGAATCTCTGAGTATTTTGTTTTACAAAGTGCCTTTTATAGTGCATCAGCTCCTGTGCACTATTCCAAAAACTGAATAGGATGCAACCATTGCTTCTGGTGAGATGGACAACTGACATGGGCTGTCCTCAATGGTCCACAAGTTTTCAAAGACTTGTTCTTCAAAGAACTGCAGCATATATGTATTAAATAAAAAAAGTAAAAATTTTGAAATCTTCTGCTTTCAGTGATCCAAGCTGATGATATTTGCATTGAGATGTCAGTGCTATAATATCAATGTGGCTGATGAATTCAAATGGTTTATAAACAAGGTGGGTTTTCTGACTTTTTTTTGGTGTTTTTTTCTGGAAAATGTACTTATGATCATCTCTTTTACATATACAATGATCTCTGTGAGCTTTTATACACCTTTTCAGGAACTAGGTTTTGTGTACATTTTTGAATTGAACAATAATGGAGCTTGACAAACGAGTTTTATTGAGGCAGCGGGAAAGATGAGCAGTGGTGTAGCTATATGGAAACTCACCCAATCCCCAGTAGCAAACACAGCATCCTTAGCAATGCCATGGCTTTGGACTTCCAGGGATGCTTGGTGTTGGAGTCATCTGGCCACAGCTGCCAGTCGTGCAAATGACTTCTGCAGGTGAGTAGGAATCCTGTTGCCCCTTGGCTTCACTAGTGGCACTGTGATGTGAGAGACCCCTACCTTAGAAGAATAATGTGCGTGGTATTCTGCCTGTGCTGCCCATGTCAGCCAGGGCAGAGTGTTGGCCATCTCAGTGTCTCTGATACTGGTCAGGCCAGGGTGTCACCACAGTCTGGCTGGGCTGACCATACTGGGCAGAGGCCAGATGTCAGGAGTGAGCCTTGCTATTAAAGTGTAAGTATAAGCCTTTAATTCCTTGCCAGTGCTTAAGGCAGCAGTTAGTGAGAAACAGTGGATAACAGAGTTGGAATACGGGTGCAACCAGGTAAACTGCTCATTAATGGGAGAGTAGTTTGGGTTGCTTTTCCAATACTTGTAAATACTTTCCTTATTTTCTCTCTGCCCTTCAAGTGCTGCACTTCTTTCATTCTACTGCTACCCAGGCAAGGCTTTGATGAATCCTAGTATGTGCTACTAACTTCTAGGAACTGAAACTGGAGTTTAGATAATTCTTGTCAATTTTCCATTTGGAAGAATGTGTTAATGTGTTTGTTCAGACGAACTGAAGGCAAGAGGTTTTATAAACACTGTTAGAACAGTGGGCCAAGTGAAGGATTCCTACCATAAAAAAGAACAAGCAAGTGTACCATATAGGACTGTTAAAGAACCAGATTGTTTAAAAAACTGTTTCAGCCAACTTGCTTTTGATTGCAATCCTGGTAGTTTTTGAGATGCAGATGTGCTCTGATTCTAAATTAATAACTTTTCAAAGAAGCAGTGAGACAGCATGCAATGTTTTTTGATTTTTTTTTTTTAAATCAAGAAATAATTTCAGATAACCTAATACAACCCATGCAACTGCAATGAATAATCCTATTTCTTGTGTTCCTAATGGGAATAATTTTGTTTATTTACAACTGTTTTATTTGGCCTTCTGGGATTTTATCTTCACATGGACACTTCAGGTTGATGAGCTAGATAACAAATACATTGTATAGCAGCTATGCTCTTCTGGACTGCCTTCATTTATTTGAACAGCAGAAGTCTAAAAGTCTGTAGTCTGAGCTTAGTGAGTAACCTTCATTTTTTCAGGTACTCTTAATGTAAATAGAACTCTTCCTCTCCAAAAGATACTTATCTCACTTGCTTTTATAAATCTACGTGAGGATGAAATGGAAAGATACTTTATAAAAATTTTTGGTGATGATCAATGGCAGGTGTTTGGCACAAAAACACTTTTAATATTCCATGTTGGAGGCCTGAACCAGGTTGTTTTGGAGCAGCTGTGGACTCTCCCTAAATCCACTGTTTCCCTAATTCCAAGTTAAGAAGTTAATTCACTGACAAACTCTGGTTAAATTTAGGATTAGGTTGAAAGGAATTTAAGGTAAGCAACTTGTCATTACTCCTGAAAAACACTTGTAAAATAAAGATGTGTGCATTTTTAGGAAATATCAAAAACTTGAAAAATAACAACCTCAGTCATGATTTATAAAACTACATTTATTTGTTCTAAAATTGAAAGTGCAAAGAAAAAAAAAAAGCTTTATGTATTCATTCCACCCTCACCAGAATGAAAATAATAGGGTGTTAATTTGGATGTGAGAAATGTTTTCAGTTGTGCTTCAGGAAGTATTATTAAAACTTGATGGGAGCTAATGGCAAGCACAGGCATCAAGTATTAATAATGCTGGAGACCTGGTATAATCAAGTTGTAATAACTGCTTCCAAAGGGATGTTTTTGTCTTCTCTGCAGGGTTCAATTTTCTATCATAGACAGGGGGAGAGCATCTGAGCAGTAAGAAAGATCAGCCTCCCAGGCATGACAGTTGTCTGCTCCTACTTTCAAGTTGTGCTCCTTCCTCTTTTTCTGGTGACACATGTCAGATGAATTAATGATGAGTGCTAGGCCTCCAGTAATAAGGAAACACTTTTTTTTTTTTAGAATCTCCATTTGCTTTAATGTAGGAATGTGTGCTTAATGTGACCCTGGCATGGAGTTAAGTGTAGATAATCATGCCAGGGATGAATTCACATTGCAGATAACAAATCTAGATAGATTCAATAATCTGAAAACCGTAATTGGTAAAAAAATACACCAGCTTTTCAAGGGCAAGATCTTCTTCTGTATATAAATACAAAGGCAGCCGGACATTTGTAACTTTCTATTACCCTGAGGGTTTGGACCACCTGTAGAGAAATCTGTCACTTTGCAAGCTTGTAAGAACAGGAACAAGAAATTGATCTTATCAGGCTGGATCCAGGGGACTTATCACTTAGAAGGATGAATATTCTTGATGCTTCCTGAGGATTATGTTCATATTTACATAAGCACTTGCTACTTCCTGCACAAGAGAGAGTTAGCCGTTTTGCAGTCTGGATCAGGTGTGAATTATAGGCTACTCCTTGAGACCACATACAAGAAGGTTATGAAAGAACATCCTGGATTTTAAGATTTAAGAAGGAACATCCTGGATTTTACTTAGATGGAAGATGTTTACATACTTTCAGATTGTGGACCTACATAACTGAGTACTAGAGAAGACTCAGTTGTAGTCTTACTACCGGGAAGAATATGCATGATTTCTCACCTTCTGTGTGGATTACTGCCATTTTTTCCAGGTTCAGAGCCTTTGGGAATTGCTTTAATTATCAGGAAATAGAGTAAGGAAATGGAGAATGATATGATAAGATAGAAGGAACTCCAATTATTGGCACAAACTATTGAATGATTTGCTCACTGAACTATGTGGCTTATAAAAGAAGTTTGATTTGTCTAATGCTTTTAAGGGTTCTCCCCCATTCTGTTTTTTTAATTTTTTTTTTCCCCAGGAAATTGCTCTTTCAGAGTGTCCATTTCCAGAGGCAGGAGTGGTATGTTAATCTCTTCCTAAGAATATTTTCTATAGAGGGGAAGAAATCCCTTAGAAAGACAGGAAGAAAGAATATTGATGTGGCAGGGTAGTATCTTAGATTAATTTTGAGTTAACAGTGTTCAGGACTCACCTGTTGGCTATTTCAATCTGCTATAACACCTGACAGTTTGGGAGCTGGACTCAGGCTTTCTAAACCCTTTCTTAACTCAAGGAAGCAGACAATCCCTGCTGAAGTCCATCTGGTAACAGTATTGTCAGTTTCTCTCAGGTGTGAGGCCCCTTCAGGTGTACCAAAGTAGTTTGGGTAAATGGAGGGTATAAAGAAAAGCTGTAACCTGGTATAACATTCTCCTTTCCACAGCAGACTGAAAAATTCTTAAGAATGGAAGCTCCTTGCTGGTGACAAGAAAGTAGTACACAAGGAGTAGCAGGGGAATTAATATGAATGTAGGGCGCAGGCACACCAATGGTTAGACAAATCTTCATAAATGAAGAAGATATAAAGAAAAAAAAAAGTTTCAATCTTTGGCCAGGTTTCCATTTGAGCCAGTATCTATGCATGTCACTGAAAAACAGAAAATAAACTCTTCAAACAATTTTCTAGGTTGGAAAATCAACCTTTATTACCAGTGCTGGATGTATGGGGAATTCTCCTCAAAGCATGCATGCCCACTAACCTAATAGACCAGTTTATATTTCTCAAAACAATACACATTCATCACATTTCCTGAGTATATGTATATATGCTAATTATTTTGGTGGACTTACTGGATATGGTTCTGGATCTTCTTATGAATCTTACCTCCTTGAGAGTATGTCAAATATGTGATCAGGGCATAATGTACTTCTCTTATTATTCTTTGTTCTCACATACAATCCTTGTTCTCAAAATTAAGATATCTGCTAATACATATTAATCACTAATATGAATAGATAAGGAGGCATTAGCTGGCACAAGACTTATTAGTCTTATTAGTCAGAGATTCAGAGAGTTAACACAAGACCACATTAATCTCTGGTATTTGTACTAATCACTCTATGGTACAAAACTAAGCATTGACCATGAATACAGAGATCATACACTATTGTGCTAAAGTTAAAAGAATTTTTCATCTTCACCCAGTGCTGCATAGACTTCTTCCTAAAGAAATATAACCTGTTTAGTAGCAGGTATAGATCTGCCAGGTGGAATTTCTTCATTCTCAACTTCTATTTTTCACTTTGTGGTTTGAAGCACACCTGAGGCTATTGCCTTACTCATCAGATCTAACTGAAACTTAAGAAGCTTTATTTCCAACAGATTTGGTGGTTCAGTGCTGCATGTTGGAAGCCTTTTTTTTTTAAGTAATAAAAAGGGGATTTTTAACTTCAGTCAAGATGCAAATCACAGGAAAAAAACACACATTCCAACTTAGGGAGTTGTGAATGATCTGATACTTGAACCATGAAAAGATAACTATCTTGCTCTAGAAAAGATAACTATCGGTATCAATGATCAAATTTGAAGAAAGGAGGGTAGTCACATTTGTGGTAATGTGGTTTCTTTAAGCTGTCATGCTTAAAGGCAGATGCTGACAAACAGGATGGTGTGGTGAAAAAACAACGTGGCTTGGAATAAGTTTCCCCCGTTCCAGAAGTTATACCATTTTGTCCAGCAGTATCCCAGAATTTTATTCTTTCTTCCTTTTTTCCCCCTCTAACAAACTATGCATATGTAGTAACTCTTATTGGTATTAATTTTTCATGCTTTTGTAGCTTCCTAGCTGGCAAATGCTTCATTATCACCTCAGCAGCATTGTGAATCATCAGGATATCAGCCATTAGTCTGCAGTGTAAAGGAGTAGCTGCTGTTAGAGTGAAATCTCACAGAAACCTAGTAACATGGTGACTGCTCTGCTGTAAGTCAAAGTCTCTGTTCACTGATATCCAGTGCTTTTATTGGAAATTTGTTTTCATTTCAATTCCATCAAGACATTTAGAAACACACTAGATTGTTCCAGGGACAGAAGGGCTTGAGTTCTGTATCTTTTCAGGGATTGCAATGAATATGTTTTTACAAATAATGATTTTTCTATGCTGTCTTTTTCCTTCCTACACATTGCTTTCCTTTGTTATCACTTTTATTAATAATCAAATTTTACTTTTAATTTAGAACTAATATTTTAATCTTCTATTTATATCAACTAGTCTTGTACTGCCTCTGACAATCTATACTTGTATAATTTGGTTGTAGATATATGTGTGCTGCTGCTTCAGTAAGCATCATTCTTATGGTTTGTATTTAGCATATGTATTGCATAGTACATGATGTGGCCATACTTTCCCACCAGGCTCTTGAGAGGTCATAGAATCATAGAATATGCTGCATTAGGAAGGACCCATAAGGATCGCTGAGTACAACTCTTGGCTCTGTGCAGGATACCTCAAGGACCACACCATGTGCCTGAGAGTGTTGTCCAAGTGCTTCTTGAGCTCTGTCACGCCTGGTGCTTTGACAACTCCCCTGGGGAGCCTGTTCCAGTGCCCAACCACCCTTTGGGTGAAGAATTTCTTTTTTCAATATCCAACCTAAACCTCCCCTGACACAACTGAGGCCATTGGACTTCTGGGTCCTGTCACTGGTCATGAGAGTGAAGAGATTAGTGTCTGTCCTGCTTGCACTTGTGAGGAAATTTTAAGTGCAGTGAATTCTCCCCTCAATCTCCTCCAAGCTAAACAGACCAAGTGATCTCATCTCCTCCACATACAGCTTCCCCTCAAGGCCCTTCACCATCCTCATGGCCTCCTGTTGACAATCTCATATCTTAGGGTCTTTTTTATATTGCAGTGCCTAAAACTGCACACAATATTCAAGGTGAGGCTGCCCCAGTGCAGATCAGAGCAGAACAAACCCCTGCCTTGCCTGGCTGAGAATGCTGGGGCTGATGCGCTTTAAGATTTGATTAGTTCTCCTGGCTGCCAAGAGAACCATCATTTTCCCATCAGACAGAATTCTGTTCTGATATTTGGCAAGGAATGAGTATGTCAAGCTCTCCTTTCCATTGGGACACTTGTAACTGCTTCTGTGTCCTGTTGTGGAATATCTGAAAAGAAATCCTTAAGCAGAGAAAACCAAGAATCCTGTGTTGTCCGAGTCTGCATACTCACAGCAACATCTTCAATTGTCCAAATATAATGTCTTTTTTTACAGTTTTTATTGCAGTGGCCTCAGCCTACTCTTTACCTGAACATCCTTGCCTTTCTGTAATTTCTGCTGCAATGTGCACAAAGTAAATAATATTGCTGGGATACTGAAAATAATGCCTGGTCACTGTCTAGGTTAAATATATTCAGTTGTCTGTCTGAACTTAGTGCAGAAAATGAAAAAAATAGTTTGAAGCACCTCTTCCTTCTTCATTTACAATGCCCCTAGAAATAGTGTTAACTCTTTTAGTTGGGTAGCTCATCTTTGTAAGGTTGCTATGCCAATGTATCCCTCTCTAACACCTGTGACTCTTGATACTGAGACTTGAACAGAGAATGGCTAAATCATGCCATGTTTGTACAGGCTCTAAAAGCATGTTAAGGTGTTAAAAGGCCTGTCCAGCAGTCACCTTTACTTTCCATGCTATGTTTCCCCCTTGGGAAGGCTGGCTAGAAGAGAGACTATGGGAGTTGGCTGTGGTTCCTTTGCCCTCAGTTTTGGATTGCTACTGAAAGCCTCTTGCCAGTGGAGTGACCATATGTGAGTCTTTGGAGTGGCTGAATGCTGGCAGAGGTTTGTCTCTCCATCTTGTCTGTGAAGGTAAGTTGGGCCAGAATATGCTTTCCATGCATTTCTGGCAGGGTGGGCTATGTTGCTTCATGGCCAATTGCAGAGTCATTGGTGGGTGTGCACTCATGTGCTTGTGGGAGTCTGAGGGGAGCAAGGAAAGTGATGGGCATTGTGTGCTCTGTAAATGCAGATTTCAGTATAGAAATCTCTCCCGAATGCTCCTGCACCTGTGTGCATTTGGAAACAACTAAACTTCTTCAATACAGTAATAAAGGCAGTAGGTATCACTGCCAGGCATCTTCCCCTGAGGTAGCAAGATGTATCTGGCTGTGATTAAAATTCTGTTTTCAGAGTTGGTTTGCAGATAAATGAGTCAATAGGCCTCAAGTTGACTTGTAATTGGGTAGTTTTCAAAGGTGTTCTTGCTATTCTTGGTGGCAGATAGAGTCTTCTGAGAGTGTATTTTCTTCTTATGCCCTGCTACTGGCCTGTGTCTGTGCAGTGCAGAGATAGGGGTTGCTGGATGAGTGTTGTGAAGGGTCTTTCAATGTGCTCACTGCCTTCACTGCTCACTGATTGCTATCAGTAACCTTCCCTGCCACTCCTCTTTGTTGTGTGTATTCCATCTGCAGTTCTGTACAGTGGAGAGCTGTTTCTTCTGCGCTCTGATGTAGTTTGACCTTTGTGGCAGAGGGCTGGAGCAATCAACTTACAATATAGGACATAATTGTATTCTCTGAATTGGCCAGATACACAACAGGCTCAGCTTTACTGAATTGCCTTTTACATCTTTTTTTCCTTACCACCTACAGCAACCACTGTTATTTCATCACTGATTGTGCATTCCAATGATGTGCTCTCTCACCAGAACTGAGGAGCAGTACAGTTTCCACTGTGTGGGTGGCAGAGGTCACTTGGCATCTTGATAATGCAGTTGAGATGCCTCTACTTGCCTGGCAGCATACTAGAGTATGACCTTTAAAAGTCAAATGGGTTGGTTTCTCCTAGGCTTTGTTTTGTAAAAACCACCTGTGACTGGTCTGTGGAATATTTCTAATTAGGTGCATGAGGACACTAAAAACTGAGATAGCACTGAGAAGATGCAAAAGAAATAGAGACTGCAGGGTAATGTAGGAGAAGAGACTCCAGCAGAGGGTAATGAAGATGATGAGGGAACTGGAACATCCCTTTTACAAGGAAAGGCTGAGTGAGCTGGGCCTGTTCAGCCTTGAGAAAAGACAACAGGGAGGGGACCACATCAAGGTCTACAAGTATGTGAAGGGCATGTGCCATGAGGATGGAGCCTGGCTCTTCTTGGTGGTGCCAAGTAATGGGATAAGGGGCAATAGGCAAAAAGTGGTGATCAGGAAGCTCCACTTTGAAGGAAGAACTTTACTGTATGTCCCAGCACTGGCATAGATTGCCCAGAGAGATTGTGGAGTCTTCCTCACTGGAGATAGTCAAGAACCATCTGGACACAATCCTGTGCTATGTGTGCTCTGGAATGCTCTAGGCTGAACCAGATGTGGTCCCTTCCAATCCTGTGATTCTGTGATGTGGTGGTGCATCCCCTCCCCACCACTTATTCAGGCTGGTCGGAAATGCTTGTTAGGTCTCAGCATTGATGAACAGGACCTGGACTCGGCTCCCCTTGAGCTGATCAGAAACACTGTCTGCTCCCCTGAACTTATGCTAACGACCTCCTGGTTTTTTTTAACAAACAGCCTTGGAAACTAATTTTTCTTGCCTGAATAACAACCCAAGTGGAACAGTACTTTTGTTATTGAGCTTTCTTTGAAAGTTACCAACATGAATTGCAGCCAGGATGGAAAATTACTAAGACCAAAGTCATCTCTCTTGTCACCCTATAAACAGCAATCCGAAGTGAGACTCTTTGAGCTCTCCTAGTCTGCAGTGAGCTGTGACCAGAAAACTCCCTCTGAGTGGGGCCTCTCAGAGCCAGTGAAATTTCAAATTTGCTATACTTGGAGGACTACCTCCAAAGACCACTAGCAGAGAGCCTGGGCTGATAGCCCCATTCCTTGATGGGGAGGATGCAAAGGCATCTGGTGTGAGTACTTCATTGAATGAAAGGGAAATTTTTCATAGGTATACCTTGTACCTCATTTAGGTCTGTGTACATACAAGTATGAATATCCTATAGTAAATGTCCTATGAATGTTTCTCTTCTAGATTCTGAAGTACTTTAGATTCATAGGTAGATTTTCCTTATAGGTGACTTACTGTTGTGCCTATAGTAAATTCTATTGAATCTTTTGTTAAACTGTTTAAATTAGGCTATTAAGTTTAAGTGTTAAAACCTTTAGGCCTAAATGGGAAACTTAGGGCTTGGTTTGGCAAGGGGCTTCATTCTGAACCTTGTCATATGGTGAGATAGTCTCCCTTACCCTTTTTATCCTTACCTTTTTCTGTCCTTACCCTTTTCCATCCCCATTCTCCACACAGATTTTTTTTGGTTGATTTTAGGTTTAGATTGATTGATTTTAGTTGAATCTTTCTGTGTGCTTTAACCATCTTGTAAGTAGTAGAGCAAACCTTTCCAAGGAACCTTTTCATGCCTTCATTTAAATAACAAACCTGCTTTTGCCAATATATTTGCTGGTGACTGAGCCATCTAAAGCACTCATTCACAACATGTGATTCAGTAAATGGAGATGGGGTGCAGTTGAAGAGCCCATTAAATACACTGCTGCCATTACTAGTGACAGACTGCAGGCTTTTTACGTACTTTGGAAAGCTTCTGGACTAAAGAATAAACTAAACTGGCTTGCCAAGTTTAGTTTGTCTGGACTCTTCTGCCCTACATAGAGTTTTCTTTTAGCTTGTTTGGCTAAACCAGCAGTAGTTTAACAAGCAGGTAACTGTTATGTAACTTGTTTAACATAAGCTGGCGTTATGCACTTGTGTAGTTGTGTAGTAATTTTGATGTCCTTCTGCAAATTACAGGTAGCAATACCAAGCAGTTTTTCTGTGTACCTTGAACTGTCTGTGACCTTAGAATAACAATGTAGTGAATTGGAATACAAGTAAAGGATGGTAGCAGAGGCCTAGATGGTACAAGAACAGGAAAATACCAGAGGCTATAAACAAATCACCAATGGTCAGTTATAGCTCATTAAAGTAATGCAATCTTGGGAGCTCGGTAAAACCATTAAGGACAACAGAATAAAACCCAAGTACTCAACACATATAAAACACAGTATGTATAGTATATTTTAGAAAGATCTTGAATTATGGACCATGAAAAAATAGCAAAGTGTAACACAAATTAGCATAAAAAAATAACAAACACTCGACACACTCTGAAATGAGGACAAAAGAAACCCCACCATCAATATCAATATTCTCTGCTGGTTCTCCTTCTCTTCTTCATGAGGAGGATTGGAGCAGTAATTGGTTAGTGTAGCAGCAGAGATAGAAGTGTGTATGCATGTGTGTGTATAGCAATTTTTACTGTAGAATTTTGAGAATTTACCAATGAAATTTTCTTTAGTGTTCTTCCTTGCTTTTTCTGTAAGGGTTATATCTGAAATAATGGCTCTGGAGTTATGGGTAAGAAGAGTAAGTGTTTTAAAGTAAGCAGTCAAGCAATATAAACATTGCTGCTTAGTTTAAATGTGAGATAAACATTAAAGCAAGAAATGAAGCTCCATCTAGTGTCATATATTCTATGTTATTTATAATCTCTTTTAATAGTATTGATATCTATTATCTAATTCCAGTTAGTGTTAACTGTTACTAGATGGAGGTGGACAAATTGCCCGTTTTATAGATGAGAAAGTGGAAATGCCTAACAATATTTCTAGTTCATAGTTGAAAAAAGAGTGGCCTGATTTATTTAGATTATAATGATAACACATACTACTCCAATAATAACTCAGAAATATGTGAAAGAACCTATGCTAAAATTAAATACTTTACAATCATCTGGCCAAGATATTTTACATACAGGAGTTTTAAAATAGGAGATTGAATGGTTCTTTCATTAAATGTGGGACCTGTTTGGAAATCCAAGAGATCTAAAAGAAAAGTGGAATGCCAATATCTTTTTAAAGGTTGAAGTAGTGGACCCAGGACTTTGGCCCCTTGTATTGATCAGGGGTAAATGGAGTCCTAAGTGATGCATGATGTTAAAAGTACTTAATAAAGTTACTGCTAAACATGGTGTCAAGTTGACAAACTGTCAATTTGGAACTAATAAGCTTAGATATGAAAGAAATCAGACTCTTGCTATATTTTTGTAAAGGATTTAATTTTACACAATCTTAATTAATGGAGTAGTAGAAACCTGATCCCAGTAGGCTGATTTAGCGCTCCTGAAGTAAATGTAGGCATTCTCAGTACATTAAGAACAATTCAAGCAACTTGGGCAGCACCTGGAGCTCCAGAGGCCTTCTGGAGGACAGAAAAGTAGGCCAGCCAGGAGGTAAGGAGGTGATAAGAAAAAGATGTATAACCTTAGATGAAGGAATGCTGCCTCTATTAATAAACAGCAGTACAAGCCATGGGCAATGGGTTGTAATCGTCCAGACAATGACATTGATATTAGGGAGTTCTTAGAGACTACAGTATAGATGCACAGAGTCCCCAGGAATGGAAAAGCATCATATTGATGGCAGTTAAAAAAATAAAATCATATACAATCAATACATATACCTTTTTGTCTGTAACATACAAAGATTCATGTAGAATTTTTCATTGCCAAGATCTCAAAAGAGGCTTCATTGTTAAAAAGCTATTCAGACTCCTGCTGCTGAGTGGTTACAGGACTGGAGGTTTTTGTCTAGGTCTGCTGTTCCTACCTCTTTCCTAGCCACTGCTACCATGACACAGAAAGGGCAGCGCACCAGCAGAAGGCTGTTAAATATTGTACATGTATACTGGTTTTAAGTAGCAAAATAACTGGGAAGTTGCCACTCAGAAAAAAAGTTCACTTTTTTCTGCCACTCAGGAAAAAAATTGCCAGCAGTTGCTTTTTACTATGCTAAAGACAGTATTTTTTTAACATTCTTTCTGAACTGCTTGCTGCTGCTCATTAAGCTAATTAATTGTGGTCAGTCAGCATGGCATGATAGATGCAGTGGTATGAGCCCTTGTGTTGAAATCATGCTCCTTGTCACACTTAGGAATTCAGAAATGGTTCTCTAATGCTTTTCTGGCCAAGCTGTGTTTTATGACGACCTTTCTTTTCATATGGGTTGCTATTTTTACTTTAAATGAGATGATAGGATGCTGTGTGCCCACCCACTTGCTTATCATGCACAGTTGAGAAGAGGCAGTAAGACAAAGACTCATCTGGTAAAAATAAGCCATTTCAATAAGGAGTTCTCAGCCAGCACTGACTTCCAGAACAATGTATTACATTTGGGTGTTGGCTTTTTTCTCTGACTTAGCATGCATTAGAAAGTTTGATGAATGAATGTTAGGGATGAAGAATGTAAAGGGGCCTTTGAAAAGAATTAACTTTACCTTACTTTGGTAAGGTATAGATGATCTGAATCTGAAGCAAGACCTGCATATCTTAATACTTGTAGGAAGTTATAATGGTCCAAACCTACATAATTGGCTGATGGCTATAAAAAGGTATGTTTAAGGCAATTCACTCTTTTGCATCTGCCCTGACTATCGAAGATAAAGTTTGCTCTTGTGTGGGTGAAGAAATCAGAATAAATATTTACAATGTCTTCTGGTAAATTGTGCACTCAAATCCAATTCTTTCATTGTCAGCTCTAGTTGTCAGGCTGAATATTCAAGCAAGAATTAAATGTCCTCTAATACAGTGTTACAAATATGTTCCTCAGCATCCCTCAAAGCACGATCTGAGACACAGCTGACAAGGAGTGAGAGTGCCTTTCTGTTATATCTGGAGCATCCTTTACACGACACAGCTTCCAGAAAATCACAGTATGATGTCCAAACTGATGTCTGATACAGATTGGAAGATGCTTTGTGTTTGTTACATGGCAAAGAAAGTTAACGTTTGCCATGAATAAATCCAGAGCATTTGTTGTTTTGTTGGTGCTGCTGTTTTTGCCTCCTGTTGGCATTATCTGAGATAGCAAATTATAATGTAAATTGTTTCAGTATTACTTCTATCATCTACTGACTGTTGAATGGCAAGAGCTTGTTGCTGAAAAGAAAGTTGCAGATCCTTGGTGATCATATTGACAGTGGGAAGGGTGTCATCTTTCATAATCTTCCTGTGCTCTTTGTTTATCATGCTAAGAGATGAGTGTGGCAATGCAATGACATGGGCTATCTCTTTTACCAGAAGATGCCATGTGGAGCACTAATTTCGTCTCAGGGAAACTTGGTGCAAGGTGTATATACTCCCTGTGGCATTTCATGGTCACTGTATTCCAGTGCACAGTTACCATGATTAAAATGTCATAGGCCTTTCAAGGACTGTGACTGCATTCAGCTGTTAGGAATAACTCATACCTGTATCCTTTGAGGCTACAAAAAATCAGAAACTTGCCTTGTTTAAGGAAAAATACTTAAGTGCTTATGTGGTAAGGAACATTATTATACTTGTTGATATTTTAATACAAAAAGATATTTCCACAACTAAAATGTAGACTAAACTATATGCCTTGTAGCTATCAAGTAAGTCAGGTTTGATACTAGGCTGGGGTTATATTACTGTTTATGGAAGAAGAATCTGCTAAATTCAACTAAGTTTTCAAAAGGTAAGAAATACAAGCTTGTCTTGGAATAAGTCATCTCACCTTAGTTTGGAAAACTTCTGATTATGTTACTAGTGAAGGATAAAACCTCCACAAGCCCAAAACATTTTCTACATCTCCAGCCCTACTGAAACTCCAAAAAGAATTAACATCAGGTATGTGTGATTACTTATTCAAAACCTGCTATGCTTTTGGGAAGGCAAATATAGTCTGTAACAAACTCTAGTGTAGAGAATGACAACTAGAGAAGCAAAAGTAGAATTCATTATTCAGCAAAACCCAAATTAAATTCAAGATTGTAATCAGTTTCATCAAGTTTCTTCTAATCTAAACATAGAAAGATGCTTGTTAATGGTTTGTTTGGGTTTGGTTTTCTGGTTTTTTTTTTTTTCCAGATTGCATTTCTCCTATTTTGAAGCTGGTATATAGGTCAAGCAGCTGAACTAGAGAAACATCCTTTGGTACAGAAAAAGGTGTTTTAAAACTGTCTCTACATTAAATTATTTTAATGTTTTTAAGCTGCACATTTCAAAAATATATGTATCTTTTGCACAGTATTTTCCTAATGCAGCTTAGCTCTTCATATAAATCAAACTCATAGACATGTAAAAAATGTATTTGAAAAGTCACCTTTTCCATGATAATGTAGAAGTGTGTAGGAGTGTTTTGGTTTATATTTTCTATCAAAGTTTGTCTTTGTGCTGTGCTTTTCTTTTTCATTTAAGCTGGAGCCTTTTAAAAAAAGTAATGTCTTTCTTTTTTTCCTCCTTTTTTTTTTTCTAATCCTTCAAGATTGAATTTTAGCAAGATCTGGCACAAATATATAAACCAAGAAAAATTCCCATTTTTACATTTTGTGTGTATGGGAGATGTACATTGATTTTTCTCCAGGTATCAGCTTACCATCCAGTTTTCTGTATGTCTGTACATAGTATGAGGGAAGCAACAGAAAATTAACTCACTACATGGTATGCCTGTAAGCTACTACATTACTTTGAATTTGCCCGGTCTGATGATTCTTTTACCATAGAGGCAATTTTATTTTGTTCTATCACTGTACATTGCAGATACCTTCTCTGCTTCTTTGAACAAATTTTATTTTTTTCTACGTTTTACAGTAATAGTAAAAAATACGTTGCAGTATAAAGTATTCTACATTCAGCAAATATGTTTAGAAAATAGGCACCATCACTTTTTTGGCCATTATATTTAGGGTCAATTTCTATGAATTTCTATCAGCCTGGATAACAAACACTGCACTTACATCTGGAGAAGTTACAAAGCTTTCCTCTCCTGTGTTCTGCTATTATTTAGCTTATGTCTTGGTATTCTTCTACCATGCTGGTTTGTTTAGTTGAGTGCATAAAGTGCTATTATAACATGGAAAGTTCCTTCACAGGATTCTATCAGAAGCAGATTCAAGTATCAAAACATACAACAGGTTGAAAAATGCAAAGTGTTAGAGAAAAATAATATGAAGATGGAAAAAAAATCTTTTTACCCTGTTTTTATTTTTTGCAAATAGAGCCACTTCATATAAAATCTGGATAATTGAATAGCCTATTCTACCCATATTATTTATTTCCTTTGATCACTTGTTCTCAGAAGAATGCTGCTGTGTACTTGCATTATTTTCTATGTACTAGATTAAAGGTAGCCTTTTCTGTTTGAAAGTTATATTAGATACATACATTGTGTGGGAAACTAAAATGAGTGTTTATGAAATAATGTTCACTTAAGCATCTGGTTTTGTGTAATTGGTTTCACTAAGCATTCTAAATTAGTTTAGTACTCCAGTAAAATTCTACTAAAAAATATGAGTAATTATGTTATGTTTATATATATATATATATATATATAATAGTTATGAGTAATCTCCTCACTTAAGTTTTCAATGTGAAAAACCCCCAAACTTATAAAAGAGAGGGGAGCCTTTACTAGGGGAAGAAAGGAGTCTGATTTGTTTTGAGATATATTTTCTAGTTTTTAAGTTAATTGTATCACATTATTAAGCTATTTTAGCTTTGAGTCTGTTTAAGAAGAATAAGAAGAACAAGAAATAAAGGCAGGAAGACAGTTAAAGATTTAACAGCCAACTATTGTCAAAAATTGTCCACTCATGTTGAAAATAACTACTTTGTTTTGAAATTTGTGATCAATACTATCCTATATATCTTGTAGTTTGTCCCACAAGTCTCTTCCACTGACATTATCTCTTAATTATAACAGAAAAAGAGAAAACGGAGTAACAGGCACATTTTAAGTGATTGAGTTCTTTTTCTTCAAAGTTTTATTCTAGATAAATGAAAGCTATTAGTTTGTTTCAGGAATAATTGCATGTCAGGGACAGAAGAAATTGTAGAAGTCTGTCACTAGTCCTTTGTCTCTGAATCAATAAAAATGTCACAAGAATCTGTGTAATGAGCTGTCGTAGGAAGGGACACAGTCACAGCAAGAGGGAATTGAATCTGAGATTTCTGGCACTATATCTTGAACTAACTGTATTTGTGTGGACGTATGATTAAGCTTGTGATTTTCATGGTTCATCATGGCATGACAGAAAATTCTGCAGATCTGTTTCAGTGCCCATGGTACTAATTTCAGTAGTACTTAGATCCCAGTTTTAATGTCCTGACATGTTCAAAATAACTGGGGGATATGCCAATGACTGTTGCCATCCCAGCAAAGCCTAGGCAGTGCTTGTGCAGTGTTCCCTACCTTGGATACATTTTTCAATTTGAAGATAATCTTGTTTTTACATGGAGGCTTTTGATATTGATGCTTAATCATCAGTTTTGTATATATTTTTTCCCTTGAATACATCTAGAAGAATCTCAGAATCTTAGGAGTTCTTACAAGTCTGCTATTCTTCTATACATGGGACAGTTTCCAGAGGATTCCTCTGCACATAGGACAGCACCTGGAATTTAGCTGAATGCTAATTTAGTGTTTATAAGTTGTAAGCTTCTGTTAGCCTTTTGACACCTTCTCTTTCTTTAGAGAAAGATTTTGAAATGAAGCCTAGCCTGATGAATTATTAATGTCATTTTTGCACTGGTGTGTGCTTTAACGATGGATCTGTGGCAAATGGACAGTGGCAAACTGAACTGACAATTAACAACCAACTTTTATGTGTTTGCTGTAGGAGTCTACAGAACCATGGCCGATTTTGTGCACCTTGTCTGCGTGAAGAATAATCCTAGTGTAATATCTGGATTTCAGATACTACTTTACCCAGTTGACCCAGGGCAGTTGATGGCTCCATTTGCCAGACAATTGCCTACTGAGGAGTTTTCAAGAATATGCAAACAGAAGATGACTTTTTCTCTCAGCTCCACCTGACTGTTTCCTTGCCTGCAAGCTGAATTTCTGCCATCCTCTTCTTTATTTTCTGTTGCACAAACATTCTCACAGGATGTGTTGGTAACCAATGGGTGACTGCCTGTGGTCTTAGGACAGGATAGATAAGAAGAGAACATTTCAACACTGGGTTGCAGCAAGACATCTTATAGTCATAACACAGTTGGTCTCCCTTATTGCTGTGCCAGGGACAGTGCAAACCACTGATTCAAATTCTCCCCAGATATAATAGGTATTTACAGTTACCATACAATTCACAATGCTCAAGTAGGCAGATACAAAAAAAAGCAAAACAAACCAAACTGTCCATGATAGAGAAAGACATCTGTTCCTCTTTGCTAGTAGTAGTTTCTCCCAGAACACCCAAGTATTCAAATAATTACAAAAGTAAGTTTTGCTTGATGGCTTCTGAGCTTCATTGGGATGGCACTAAATTAAAAGAAAGGTGGATTTTTTGAAGGAGGAGAACTTAATATGAATATTGTCCTAAGCCAGTAGACAAAGACTGAAACAAAGGGAATTATTTCATTAGTTAGTCTACAGTAGGATGAACTTCTGAAAGTAAAATGTACAGTGTTGTATATCAAACCCCCACAGTTCTCACTGTGGAAAACACTGAGTTGGATTTAAATTCATTCTTGAGAACTTAATGTGTCACTGTGAGGAAACTTGAATGACTCTGGAAGTGATGTTACTAAAAATCAATGCAATTCATTGCTGATTTCAGGCTAATTCACATATTTAGCCATTATCTCCCACATTTCCATCTGTTGTTTGCTTAATGTGGCCTGTTGTGTTGGTGCTAAGAGATTAGCAGCTTAGCTAAAATGTTAATGTGATCTCTAACAGGGCCCAGAGAAAAAAAGTGGAAGCAGTGTGTCTGGATGTTAGAAGCCTATTATAAAAAATTTACAAATGCTGAAGGAAGTATTGATTGCCTTTGGCTTGCAAAGTCTTTTGATGAGACCAAGACTACACAAGCATCCATCATTCACAAAAAGGGTGCTGGGCAGCTATAAATTTAATCTGCCATTTGTATCTACCTGCCAAACTTCCCTTCCTCACCTATTCAGGGAAAACATATATTGCAGAAACATTAATTCTGCTGACATACAGCAATAATAGCCTTACTAACCTTCTGTGGTACAGGCTAGAATAGGGATCCAGGGAACTACAGGCCTGTCAGTCTGAACTCTTCATGGAGCAGATCATCTTGAGGGGCATCATGCAGCACACCTGGGACAACCAAGGCATCAGGCCCAGCTAGCAGGGGTTCACAAAACACCTTGCTTGATCAACCTGATCTCCTTCTATGATGAGGTTACCCACTTAGTGGATGAGGGAAAGGCTGTGGATGTCTGCCTGAACCTTAGTAAAGCCTTTGGCACTGTCTCCCACAGCATTCTCCTGAAGAAACTGGCTGCTCATGGCTTGGACAAGTGAAGGGTCACTGGGTGAAAGCTGGCTGGATGGTGAATTCAGTTACATCCAACTGGGAGCCAGTCACAAGAAGTGTTCTGCACTCAGGATTTGGGCCAGGGCCAAAGATAAAGATGTTTCGCATCTATCAGTCATCTGGATGAGAGGACTGGGTACAGCCTCAGTCAGTTTGCAGATGACATCAAGTTGGGTGGGAGTGTTGATCACCACCTGGAGGGTAGAAGACTCTGTAAAGGGATCTGGACAGGCTGGATCAGTGAGCCAAGGCCAGTTGTTTGAGTTTCAGCAATACCAAGTCCCAGGTTCTGCCTTTGGATCACAGTGAACCCCTGCAGTGCTGCAGGCTGAAGACAGAGTGGCTGTAAAGCTGCCCTGTGGAAAAGGACCTGCGGGTGCTGGTTGAGAGCAGCTGAACATGAGTCAGTGTGTGCCCAGGTGGCCAAGGCAGCCACAGCATCCTGGCCTGTGTCAGCAATAGTGTGGCCAGTAGGAGCAGGGCAGGGATTGTCCCCTGTACTCAGCTCTGCTGAGGCCACACCTTGAGTGCTGTGTCCAGTTCTGGGCTCGTCACTAGGAGAAAGACACTGAGGGGCTGCAGAATGTTTGGAGAAGGGCAATGGAACTGATGAAGGCTCTGGAGCACAAGTTCTTTGAGGAGCATATGATGGAGGTGAGGTTGTTTAGTCTGGAGAAAAAGGGGCTCATGGAAAACTTTATTGCTCCCTATATCTACCTGAAACAAGTTACAAGCAGCAGAATAAGAAGAAACCATTTCAAGTTGCACAAGGGGAGGAATAGATTGGATATTAAGGAAAAGTTCTTCACCCAAAGGGTTGTCAAGCACTGTAACAGGCTGCTCAGGAAAGTGGTGCAGTCACCATCTCTGGAGGTATTTTAAAGAGGAGTAGATGGCACTTAGGAACATGGTTGTACTCAATGAACTTAAAGGTCTTTTCCAACCTAAACAATTCTATGATATTACGATCTTGTGATTTTGTTTTGTACTTCTATAATTGATGTTTTTTTGTATTTAAGGACAAAGAGAAGCCCTAAAATGAATGAACCCCAAAATATCATTTGTAGTTGGCAACTGTAGGGAGCTCTGAGAGATATGGAGAATGGACCTGGGCTATTGATGGAACCACAGAAAAGACAAATGGGATATACCCTAAGCAAACATGATTCATGTGTATATTGTCTTCTTTTTCAGTAGCTTTTGTGAGGTAATTTTTTTCCTAATTTCTAAACCACTGTAAAATTGCCTTTTTTACATCTATGTGGTTCATTCAAGGAGCAGTGACCACTGACAGCTGTGATTTATCAAATCATGAAAGTACTTTGATGCTATAAGCAGAATGTGAGCTAATTGATATAAAATTTAAGAAGAAAATAGTCACTTAGGGACTACAGGGAATGCACTTTATGGAAAGGTAGAATCAAAGTTCTGCTATGATTTAAGTCCCTGTCTTCACCAAAATTGATTTTTTGAAGTGAGGTTGTACAAAATTCTAGTTTGCCTTTTCCTAATTGATGCTGTGCTTTTCTTGTTGCAAATTTTCAAAGATAGTAATGTAATGCCCTCTTTACTTTTAACCAAACCAGCAGCTTGTTTTTTTACCTTGGTTATTTCCATTCCTTCCTAGCAAAACATCTTGTAAGAAGTAACTGACATTATTGACCAATGCCTTATTTTGAAGATGTATTCCAAGGAAATGGGTGGAGAATTGGGAACTTTTAGGAGTACAAGTACATGGAATTTCTACATGCAAATAATGTTTCTTTAGTAACAAAAGGAAGCAACTGGAGATAGTTCCATTTATTTACTCTTTGTGAACGAGGCAGTTATCTCCCCTATATTTTCCTCTGTTTTGATTAAGTCTTCTGTTGTGGTTCACATTTTCTAGTTCCCTAAACTGTGTTTTCCATTGCACAGTGATTCATATGAGGCCTTGAAAAGTTGGGGAGGCTGGAAATTCTGCATCACCTGTTCTGCTTGACCTTGACTAGGGTTTGCATTTTCCAGCCCAGCTGCTATTTGATTATATTCATCATGTCCTACACTGTAATCCAGAAGCGAGACCTCTTTTTTAATTATCTTAATAATGTGAATCATGCAAAATGACCATTTTTATGCTCAGGATATTTGTGATAGACACTCCTTTACATTCCATGTTCATTTGGGAAAGGGAGGGACTAGCACTCAGAGACTGAAGCTTGCATATTCCTGGGTGCCAAAAGAGGTTCTTTATTCCCATAGCAGGATGAGAAAATTCCTTAGCACACTTTGTTTGCTGCCTGTCGTTTAATAAATACCACTGTATTTCTTCCGTTCCTAACTTAAATACAAGCTATTTAACAAGTTTAATTTTTTACTGAAATATTAAATGAAACCTTTACTTTGGACTCCTATATCTGTATTGCTAGAATTATATTAACATTGAAAAAAAAGGAAGGGTGAAAGTCAGAAAAACATTAATGACAGTAGTTAGCAGATTAGAGTATTAAATGACCGGAGAAGACTCTCTTAAGTGAGAGATGGAAAGGAGATGACTAACAAGGTATTACTGAAATGGTCTAGTAAAAACTTCCTCCTGGCACCACATCCTGCTGTCACTGATGCCCAGTGGTTTAATCAGTTCTGGAGTGGTGTTAGAAGTGTGTTGGTTTTTTTGCTGTGCTAAAACATTGTTCAGCTCTATACTCTAGAAATAAATTAAAAATTAAACAACTGAATTCTGTTCTTCTGTAAGCATCTCTATTTCTCTGCTAATCAGTGCAATGTTGGCTAGCAAAGTAAGGAAAGATGAACACTTAGATCTGCAATGCTACATGGTAGTGATAGGCATAAAATAGAAATGATTTAGAGAAAATATTATCCACAGCTAGAGGGAGGAAGAAGTGACTAAGGCTGAGCAGATGTCAGGATTTTCCTGTTTTCTTCTGCAGACTGTGTGAAAGGAGACCTGGCTCCAAAGTGGGATTCTGACCTCATCTGTGCAATGTGACAGGTTAGGTCCTACAGTCTCGTCCACGATCTCTCCATGGATGCAGTGCTTGTGCTAAAAATCAGTCTCAACAACTATAGATTTTATCAATGGATCTAAGACACATCTAAGCATTTTCATGACTCCAAAGTCACACTAAATCATTACATCAAAAATTAAAGTCAGGGTAATTTTATTGTTTGCTAGCATGCTTTTCTTTCTTTATTGATCTGGAGCTCTGCATTACATCTGAACTTACTATGCATGGCTATTTGACACATCAGACACTATGTCTTTGTTTTCTCTGTTACCCCAAAGCTAATTTTTTTCTCTCTTCACGTTTGCATTTCTTTAACTGACTGTTGAGTCATGTTATGTTGTTCATAACTCTCCAGTGCCAGGTCTGTGCCCCACCTGTTATTGCCCCATGCTCATACTCCCCTGTACTACATTTGGTGTCTCCGTTTCTGAAAGCCTGTGCAGTCACCTCAGGCTTGTAGTTCTTCCCTTACTGTTATACCCAGGCTGTTATACCCATACATCAGGTATGATGATACCTGGTGGTTGCATGACCACCGGGTTGAGCAGGGTGATTCTCTACTCTGTTCTCATGAGACCCCACCTGGACTGGTGTGTCCAGCCCAAGAAAGACTTGGACCCATTAGAGCCATTCCAGAGGAGGGTACCAAAAATAGTCAAAGGGATGTGACATCTCTCATGTGAGGAAAGACTGAGAGAGCTGGAGGAGAGAAGGCTCTGGGGATACCTTATTGTGGTATTTCAATATATGAAGGATGCTTATTAGAAAGACAAGACAGACTTTTTTACAGGGATATATTTAGAATGGATACAAAGAAAAAAGAAATTTCATTGTGAGGGTGATGAGATGCTGGAAGAGGTTGAGACACTGAAACAGGTTGCCCAGAGAAGTTGTGGATGTCCCATCCCTAGAGGTGTTTAAGGCCAGCTGGATGGGCCTTTGAGCAACTTGATCCATTGGAATGTGTCCCTGTCCATGGCAGGAAGGTTGGAAATTTAAGGTCATGCCCAATCAAAGTATTTCTATGATTCTGTTATATTAGTCATAAACACCTAATTCTACGTAGGATAAGTCTTTGTTACTTCTATGCATTTAGAGCTACACTTGTACTCTGCACATATAAACAAAACTAAAACACCTTCCATACAGACAACTGGCCAACTAAGGAAATTCCAGTCACAGCTAAATCATGTACACCAAAGTTCACACAAATAAGACTAGATAAATCTCAGTTCTGATGCTTCAAAAACTCTGTACAAAGGTTATACCCTGTTACTAGTAGTGGCAGTACCACTGCCAGAATTACAGCTCTGCACAGCAATTAGGAGCTGTTTGGCAGCTTGTTTTAGAAGTCAAAAGAGAAAACCAAGTTTGTGGAAAGTGACTCCTGAGATTTGCTAACATTCCTACAAGGTCTGTAGCTCCTCTGTAGCTTTTTACTTTGGAGTGGTTTCTGAGTATTTACCCCGGCATCAGTGGTGCAAGCAATGAGAGTTATGACATTGTCAATGGTTGATGGAATATAAAATCCAGGCTTAAACATAGCTGAGATACTCTCAGTTTCCCCACTTCCCAACCTGAGGCATACCCTGTCAGCTATGATTCAGGTTCAAAACCAGCTATATATGTGAGGTCAACAGCTCCATTTAAATTCTCCTGAAGCAACAAAAAACATTTTCATGACAGGAGTGTTTTCTTCACTTAATAACAGTAACAATCAATTTATATCTAAAAGGCTATTTGTGTTTCTAGGTCTGTTCATGTTTTTACTTCCTTTTTTTTTCTTCCTAAACAGGAATATCCTTTAACTCCTATATGAAAGTAAACAGCCCACACAGTATTTCCATTTCTTAAACACTTGATTTAGATTTATAATGTAGTATTTCCTTCTCTCTCATCCCTGAACACTTGTAATTGTCTCAGGAGATGGTGAAGACAGAGGTGGTATGCCAGTCTTTCCAGCAACTTTTCTGTCCTGTTTGGAAAAATGGTAAAGTAGCTCTTTTGGTGTTTTTATACTCCTGGAGTCATGGAGAAGTTGATTTTCTGCCTATTAGTACATTGAGATTATGATATTAAAGGGTTTGTTTGTCAAAAATTACTGCACTCTGAGAAATTTATGAATAATTCTGTGCTGTCTTTACCAAAAGCACCCTGACCCAAACTTTTATACATTTGTCAGCAATTTTTCCCTTTTATGCATGATAAAAAATTGGAGTGGAATGTGAAGCAGTAGCTAAATAGTTTACATGGAAGAGAATGGGGAAGCTAATGGTGTTTGGGGTATCAAGTCTGGGTGTTTCAGAGCTTGCTGCTGGGTGCTGGGGAGGTGGGAACCAGGGAAACAACAACATGATTAGAGAGGAACTTTGGTCAAGTGAGATTTTCATTTTACTGCAGTTGTTTTGTTCCAGTTGATTGAAGCATTGTGCAAATTTACATCCAAAATTCAAAACATGAGACAAAGGTCAGTCTAAACCCATATTTTATCTGTATTACTTGGAATTTAAATAACAGCAAACAGAGAATTCAACAATAGAACTACCAAGACAAGAAGTAATGGTCTTTTAGTTTTGAACAACGAATCCAGCAGTTAAGTCCCACTCTATAACTGAAAAGTGTCCAAATTAAGCACAACAAATGATGTGACTCTTCATACCTAAACCACACATATTGAAAAAGAATTAACCTGCAGTATCATTGATATACCCACACTTGCACTTTATCTTTTTCTTGTATCTCTCAAGATGGTCGGTATTTTGTGTGGTAGCCTGGATTCCCTAGTTATATGAAATATACATCAGATTCTTATTCTCTTTAAAATATCTTTCCCTTTGTTTCACAGTCAACGTGGACAACAAAGCAGGCAGTCATTAAGAGGGCATTATGGACATTCCAGTTGTTCCTGTGGCTTAAGGCTTTGTTTTGTATTTAAATTATCTGTACTTCTTGGCTAGTAGGTGCTTAATAAGCCAAAGGAGCAAGTTTTAGGTCCTGTCAGATAGTCCCAAAAATGGTATTGCTTGAGAATGATAGTTCACAGTCTAAAGGTGAAATAGATGCATTTTGCCTTGCTAACCAATTGAAGGGAAAAGAGAGGCTAAGACTATGACCAAGGCTGTCCATGATTTACACAGTTTAACCTTACTGTAGTAACCTTTGACCAGAAAACTGATGGAACTCTTGGCAAAATATCTTTGTCATTGCAAGTGCAAATGGGCATAGCTAAGATAACATTGTTTGTAAATGGCTGCACAAAAAATTCTGTAGTTCACAAAGTGCAGTTTGCAATAGAAAAGTAAGCCTCTTCTTAACATGTTTGGTTTTTTTACACTGTGTCACTGTCATAAATTTTTTTAAGAAGCAGTAGGTTTAAATGGCTCAACATAATCCTTTCATAATTCTCAGGCATTCATTTTTGCTCAAGAAGGAGGGGAAAGGGAAAATTAGGAATTGAGACTGTTCCATTGAGATGCAGTGTGATCGCTGTATTCCCAAAACTTTTGGAAGGAATTTTTGACTAGCAGCTATGACATAAATTTTTGAAGGTAGTGAACAACATAATTTCTAACTTACTCTTGTCCTTGGGCACTGATTTTGATCACTGAGTACTGGTTTGAAAGAAAAAGAAATACATAAGATTTTATTTTGAGTGTGATTTTCTGATTTCAGGTGTGAAATGAGAACATACTTTCTGTTTATGCATAGATTAAGTTCTTCAAATTTTAATGGCATACTCTGGAAAGAATTAGCTGTGAAACACTGCAAGCAACCAGTTCTATAGCTCTGAAGAGTCTTTATAGATCACTCTTAATTGTGGGTTTGTTCTGAGAGAGAATTCTCTAGATAGGTATGTCTAGATAGGTATGTCTGTCCCTACAGACCTGTTACACATTCTGTGGGTTAGATATTCCTCTCTTCATATGACTAAGTGCTGCAATAGAGCATCAACCTTCAATGGAATATCACCTTTCAATTCCATTTGGACATGTCAAGTTTATGCTAAGGTAGTACAAAATTATTTTTTTGCCATGAGTCACAAGACCTCCTTCACTTATTTTTTTTTTTTTGTGGTGAATGTAATGTTGGCTGTGTGTCCCATTTTTCTGGCCTTTGCTGGAGAACTGAAAAGTTGTATACTTTTTTCTTTCTTTCCAGCTATTTGAATTGAGATGAAGGTACCTTCTCTATGTCTTTAACTTACATATGTACAAGCTGCAGAACTTTATTCAGAAGTACAAAGAGATTGTGTGCTATTAAAATGAAGGTTCTGTTCATTTCCTTTGGCACAGTTTGGGGCATTAAAGATAAGTTCATATTTTGACTCTATTGTCTCTTTTGTCCATGATATACAATATATATTTCATGAATATCAGTAGGCATAAAAAAGCTGTAATTTAATTCTGTGTACATAAAAGTGTATCCAAACACTTGTTTAGAAATGACAGTGGAAATAGAATAAGGCATTCTTCAGAAGCTTCTAATTCTTTGTCTTACTTTCAAATCATTTGAAGAACAACTGAGAGAGATCTGGGCACTTCTGCCTTGAAGCAGTAACTTTCTAACCCTATAAAGGCAAATACACAAAGTGGAAGCTAGTAGAACCCAGCTTTGTGGCACTTTCTGACCTGTAGATAGCAGTAAGCTTTATATCTACTAAAAGTCTTAATATTTTGTAGGCTGTAGGTTGTGGAAGTCACATGTGCCTTTTGCAAAACTCCTCTTAATGCAGGTAGAGAGGAATGCTCAAAATTCACTTGAAATTCAGTGATATTTCCATAGGGTTTTTGTCACCAGGGCAGTGTTCTTTAGCTACTTTTCCTTGGCATGTCTGGCATGGAGGTGGGTACCTTAGACGTTCGGCAATGTCACCACTGTCTTTCAGAGAATCCATAGTAAAAAAACATTGAGTGTAAGGTGAGCAAGGAATTCTGTAGGGATACCATGTTTTAACCTCAAAGTGAGTTAGACTGGCAGAACAGGAATAAGTTTATTGCAACACTTAGAAAAGCATAGAGGTGCCAGCTCATCGTCAAGTGCAGCAAATCAAGGCCAAGAAGGTAAGGAGGGGAACTGGCAAACAGAAAGACTGAAGGCACAAGCCAAACAGCAAAGTGTTCTGGACAAGTGTGCTCAGGCAGTATCCTCCAGGGAAAGGACAAGCAGCATCCATATGTTCCAAGGTGGGATGATATCTAGTTGACAGGAGCTTTTTTTGGATGTTTTTGAAGAAATCTGCATCCATATGTAAGGACTGAGTCTTGGTACACTCTACTGTCTGTATGATATGTTTAGGAGTAGCCTTGATCCAGACATGGCCTTACATGTTTCAGAGCTGTTTGCGATGTAATTCTTTCTCTGGCTATTGTGGCTCCTTTACCATTTTACTGGCTTTGTATACTAGCCAGTTTAGCCCTACCATAGAGATGAAACATCATCCTCTGTCCCAAGTCTTTTGTTATTGGGGATCTTTCACTGTACAAGTAAAATTCATCCTGCACCCCAGGCAGTACGTCTATGACAGTGAACACAGACTGCCCCTTAAATGTAATGGCTGAGTGCAGTGCAAACGTGACTCCTTAGGCCCTGCCATTCCTGATTTATGATTGTCATATTCCACCCTCAGTAGGCTGGGTTGCATTTTTTTGCTTGTCTGAAACTCTGTATGCATTGTGTTGGACCTGAGGTACATTTCTTAGTTGAATTTTGTGCTTCATTCCTTCCTAATGTTAATAAGTACCTAAAGCATACATCCTGCATTTAGCATCCCTGGAACAGGTTAGAGGTGATTTGATTTTGTATGTTGTGTGTCCTGCCAAGGTGGCACATGAATATTTAAGAACATTTTCTCTCTCCTGACATGGTGGTCCAGGTCTAACCAGTGCCTATCTGTTACTTAGGATTTGTGCTACACAATGGGTCTTGATAAAGGAGAGATTCTCTGATAGTGCCAGTTTTTCTCTCCTGACCACAGAGGGAGATGAGGTTCTAATTTAGAAGTTTTAGTTAAGTACCATTACTGTGTGGGAAGGATTCAAGCCCTGGAATCCACTAAAACAAAAATGTTTCTATGTATGTGACCACAAGGGAGTAAAGAACTAGACTGTGTAGGTGTTTGCTTGTATGTCAGGTGTGATCTGACATTCCATAAATTTCACATAGCCTTAGGGAGAAAAGAATTGGGGAAATTGCTGAAGTTAAACACTAAGAAAAAGTCTCTTATTGTGCTATTTTGGAGCTTATCTGTCCATTTCTGAATCTGTAGCATCCACAGACATTGCAGGTTTTAAGCTTCTCAGTGTTACAAGCTATGGAAATGATTCTTCTTCATTATCACAGAAATATATGTAAGAGGAGATTTATTAAAACAATTTATTAAGCAAATTGTAAAATTTATTAAATTGTAAAAAAGAAACAAAATCATAGAAAATGTCAATTCATCACTCGATGATTCAGAGCAAAGCAACTTTTAACATCACCATCAATGAGTATCACAACTGGATCAAAAGTAAATTCGTGGGAGAATGAAAGAAGGTAAAAGTAGCTTAAATCTCTTATTTCTACTTACATAATATTTACAGCTGCTGTTAAAATAAAATTTTTACCTTGCCAAGGAGAGAGTCTTTCAGCAAAGCAAAATTAATTTTGTGTATGACCTTTAAAAGTCATCAGTTTCAGATGACCTCCTCACATACGATGTAGTAGCCCTTTTCAGGTGGTAATGAACTGTCTTCTCAAATACTTTGAGGTAAAGCAGCAGTTAAAGTTATAAATGTGGAGAAAATAAGCTCCCAGACTTATCTCATTGGCTTCATCTTTTAAACACCATTGGACCTGCACAGCAAACTAACTTAATACAGTCCTAGACTGACGTTATCAAGACACCAGGAGCAGAAAGCCTTGCATTGAAGTAAAATGTGTGGCAAAACCTAACTTGTGAATATGTCAAAGTTTGATAAATTCTTTTTACGCTTGGCACTGACAAGAGAATAGATTTTCAATTTTAAAAGTGTTGTTCTACATCTGGTTACTTCCTGTCAATATTAATATTAGAGAGCAGCAAACGAATCCAGTATTTACATGACTGGAGAGTCACACTTGGTGCAAGATAAAACATAGTATCATTTCAATTAATGAGTCCATCAGTTTTTCAAATCTTCTTGAAGATGCTGAAAAAGGTATTTTGATATGTATCACTTTGAATAAAACATTGCTAATGCTGTATAACTTTAAAGATGAAATCTCTTCACTAGTATAGAAAAACCACTTCTGCAATAGCCGTAAGTTAAAAGGAAAACAGAAGGTCTGTGAAAGTACTGTGAGGGGGAAAACTCATTTTTTAAAAATAAGAGAGTTGTGATAAGGAGCTTACATTATTTAATGTATTCCTGAGGGTTTAGAAAGATATAAGTTTACAGTTTTTCCAGGCTGTAGGTATTTGAGGATAAACTAAAGTTGAATTGTTTCAGTTCATTATAATTGTTTTGAGGAGCACTGAGAATAGTCTATAGAACAGCACAGAAGAGTGCAAAAAATGTTATAAATTGCTGTTAGACTAATTCATTTAAAAATAAGAAATCTCTAGGTATCTCTAGTTAAAGTTTTTTTAAAAATAGTTTTTCTAAAACCTTACTACATAATTTCTACAAGGAATAATTGCATTCACTTCGTGCTACTTTTTAAAGATATTAGCTTTTATCTCGTGTTTTTTGTTTAAAGAAGTAGTTTAAAACATTACTTTCACATTAAACTGATAGTGTGGTTAACATACTTTGATGTTTTCTGTTTAGTTCATTTGGGACATCTCATACCTCTAAACCCAAAATGATAAATCAGCTAATGAAACTGTTTAATATCTTTGTGTGGACCAATTTTTATCTTTCAAGTCTAAAAGGGTTTTGCCAATTATTTCACAAAGAGCAGTCAAGAAACTTGCCAAAAGTGGAAGATAAGAAATCAACTGTTCATATTAAATAATTGAAGACGAAAAATGGATGGGTGATGGCTGAAAATTGTTTAATAAATCAAATATGCTGGTCCTTGGAAATTAACTTACTGATATTTGATATTTTCAGTCTCCAGTGTCTGTGTTTAATGAAGTTGGGGTGCCTAAAAGAGCTTCATTTCCTGCCTAATCAGAACTCCTTAGGTAATCAATGCTTAGCTTACACATGAAGCAGGAGCCCCTGTGAACCAAAAAGCCCAACAGTACGTAGATAAAGTACTGTAAATTGGTTTGGGCAGTTATTCTTAACTATAATATTTGTCTTTCCATCAGGAAGAATGCTATCTTATTTTTTGTTTCTTTCTTTCCCTCTTGCTTTCCCAAAATTTCTTATTGTAGGATTTTTCAAGGGCAAAAAATGGTGTGTATAACAGGTGGTGGACGCTGGAACAAATCTCAGGATGTCAACTCATCCTATTCCCTCCTCAGGCAGGGTCACCCAGACCTGATTGCCCAGGACTGTCTAAACAGCTTTTGAATATCTCTAATGAATCACTCCACAAAATCCCTGGAGAATCTGTGCTAGTCCTTGGTCATCATTCCCAGTAGCTAAGTGCTGAAGTTTGAGAGCACCTCCTGCGTTTCATTTTATGTCCTTTGCCTTTTGAACCTCTCATTGTTTCTATAACAGCAATTTTAACCTCTTAATAAAACTGTTTTATTCATCAAAAATCCTTAAAAAATGTTTACAGAAGAGGCTCAAATATTATTTGGTAGAAGCTGGACAGAAGGTGGTTACAAGACTACTTTGTGCCTTTTCAGTCAAGGCTTTCTGGACGTGACTGTGAACTGCAAACGCAGCCTCTCGATTCCTACATTCCCAAAACAAGGATTGTATTGTTTGCTCTATTCTTAAAGTAAAAATGGCCAAGTCTACGTTTGAGGAGAAGCTTTATGTGAATTCAGCTGTTAGAGTTCAGTGAATAAAGTGTGGACTTTAAGTTTTTATCATTGATGTTTTCACTGGCATTGTGTGAATGACAGAGAAAAAACATCTTATCTCCTGCCCAGAGATCAGGTGTCACACAATGACTTCCTGTAATAGTGGGCATCTGTATGAACTTTACATATAAATATATTTAATTGGAAAGTTTTGAGATTTTAGAAGTTCTCTAAAGTTTCAGTGTAAAATGCATTACTCTTATTTAAGAATTAGACTGTGGTTATGTTTCAAATTTTTATTCAAGTCCCATGCCATTGTTAGAACTACTGAAAATCCATCTTGGAAAAAAAGAAACCCTTCAGGAATGGCAGTAATCCACATTCTCTTCTAAAGTTAGTGTTCAAAACCTTTTTTTCTTCCATTTAATAAAAAGCAAATGAATAATGAAAAAAGTAACTTGAACATTTATTTTGATTTAAAGAAATTTGGAGCAGAATTGTGTTTATAATTTTGTTTATGGCCAACATATATATATATATATAAATTTGCATACAGTCTAGCTACATTATGCAGTTTTTCTTGAAGAAATTGCTGTAATGTCAGTGTTTGTAGAAAACACAGCCAGCAGAAGCCTTCTAGATTGTAAACCTCCTGCTACAGTTACTAAGTGAAGATTGTAATCATTTTCATAAATGTTACCTTTTTGAGATTAAAGTTTATTTGAACTCCACTTTGACTGTCTTGTCTTGTTTTTTCTTGTCACCCTCCTACACTGCTGTTTAATTTTTTCTTTTATTTCCATCCTAAAATTATCACTGCTAATTCATACCATATATTCTGAAGTCTTGTTCTTTATTTTAAACAGCTATTCTCCATTCATGATATATATTCCTAGATGTATTTTTAGAGAGCAATCAGGTCTTCTGGCATTAGTACTTTTAAAATAGATATCACACTAATTGCCTTCTAATTTCATACAAATCTTACAGGCTGGAGGCCCCTCTCAAGCCTGGACTACTAAGTGAGATTTTATCTTTTCATTTGCAGGTTGTTCTCTGTTTTCCTGATCCTATACCCTGTAGGAACAGCTGCTCAAGAGCATATAGGCAGAGCAGATGAAAGTGGGAATATTCAGAGCTTCCCTGTTGGCAAGGGTTACACAGTTACTTACTGATTACGCCTATAATCATATTGGTTTGTGTTCAGTCCTTCGGGAACGTACATGTTTTTCTTGGCCTTTATTTCATTGGTATTTGAGGAAATACTTTGTTTATTCAAGCCTTGAGCTGATCTCATTTGCAACACCTGCATTAATGGATTAATTTAATAAAAGAGAAGCAAGAATATAATCTTTTTCTGCTACAATTAGCTTCCAAAAGACATTAGAATACAGAATCAGACAAAGAACATCAAATCCCTAGTTATGTACTAGAATTCCAATGTTGATTAAATTTAATTGACTTCTAAATCACTCTTTCTTAGTTCTTTTCAAAGGCCATGATGTACTTTTCCCTGCTGCTAAAAAGGAGGGGACAGTTTTATTTGTTGTATTAAGTGTATTAGAAGTTCCTGCAGCTGATACTGTGATATCAGAGTTGTGAATGGATAATGGCAATCCTGGGACACCTTCTTGTGCTAGCAAGAGCACAATTACGTGTCAGACTCACAGAGAACAGACAGGCAGAACAAACTCGGAGCAAGACTCCCTCTACTACCTTACTAACCATTTTACAAATGGGATTAAAAATTCCTCATTGTATCTGAGAAGAGTTTAGAAGGGGCTTAGATAGGGAATGTTCCCTATTTCCCATGTCTTCCCTGTGAAGCAAATGGGTCACAAGTGTAACTGCATTCTGTTGTCTGGATTCCTCACCTGAATTAAAAAAAAAAAAAAAAGTCATCAATTGTCATTTGTGAATGAAGTTGAATATGGTTTGAGGGCATTGAAGCTGATAAGCAGGCACAATCAAGATGGTGTTGGGAATCACTTTCTCTGGGACTTCTTGGTTCAGTTTACTCTCCTTGTTTAGGAGGTGTGAATAATTTCAGCTCTCAAAAAGGAATGAACAGAACACTTATTTACAAAGGTCCTTGCCCAACAGCGTATAGGGACTTAAATAATAATGCCTGATATCAAAGAGAGGAGCTTAAATTAACAAGACTGTATGGTACACTGAGTTACATTGCATTAAATACTGGGCACAGTTACTTCTTATCTTTGTGAAAGCACAGTTGCCTATGCCCAAGAGGATTTGTGTTCATATCCTTTGTCAAATCTCTGCTTATGGTCTCTTTTTTTAATGTTTCCTCTAAATCAAAGGTCAGCTGGGCATCTTCATTTTTATTTTTTAAAGTATCAGAAGTATGAAGAAAACTCTGTGAGTGACTTGAAAGACAGGTCTATGACAGTTCAACAAAGTCAGTAAAGACTATGAAAATAAACAGCCTGCATTAATGCCTAGAATCACTGAACTGCTGACTCCTGGGGACCAAAGGATTAATCAGCTTTTATTCTCAGAGAAGAAGCGTCAATTAAGGTTGGTTTTGGATTTTTTTTTTTTTTTTCATAAGAAGAATTTTTGGTTTACTGCCAGCACTAGCAAAAGTGCATAAATAGACAAATTGCACTGGAATGGTATCTGTAGCCTGTGAGGGTAAAGGCTGCTTGCAACATACATTTTTATAACAGGCTATGAAAGAAATGTGATTTGCACTTGCTGACACTGAACTCCTTTATCACAGCCAACCAGATATTACAAAGCAAGTCATAGAATGTGTTTTTGTGTGTTACACAGAATTTATATATACTACCTCAGGCTTTATCTAATCTGGGAGTTTAAATTGATAGAATGTGTGGTTGGAACCATCCATACACTCAAGATTACAAACATCTAGGGCTTTCTTTTCATCTTCCTAGTCCCATTGGTCCATTAGATATATTCTCTGTGTGAGATTTAGAAATACTGGCTTTTGAGAAAAATATGGTAGTAAATATTGTTGTCACAATTTTCTCGTCAGGGTTTTCAGTGAAGAGGCTGTTACTGTAGGAACAATAGTATGAAAGGAATCTTCTTCTCAAATGTATGCATTTTATCATGTTTTTCTGTTTCCTTCCTGTGCTGATTCTCTAGTGGAGATGGGTAGGTGTTCCATTTATTTAATGCTTCTATTTGCAGTTCCTTATCATTTGTGGTTTTGATTTATAGTGTTGTCTTGATGTAATTCAGGAACGGATAACTGCTGTAAAGAGTTTCAGGTGGTTGAACGACTGTGGGCAAAGGCGTGTCATGTTCAAAATGTATCTCTTTGTGGTGACTTGAAGAGCCATTTAAATTTTACAAATTATGACCTCTGATTTCAATCACATGACTGGTGAATAATATAGTATTGAGTATATAGATTTCCTGTGAAGTGCCTCTATTCTACCACTGCATTTCATATACTTTCTATTTTATTAATGGCATTTTCTGTTGTTTAGTAGTCATTAATGTATTTTCTGCTAATGCTAATAGATTTTTTCATGGATATGCAAGTATGCTTTACTCTATAGGTTGGGTCAAACCGCTAAAGGTATATGAATCCCTACATGAGATGGTCAGATATATTTTCCTCCCCAGAAATAACCTATCTGTGAAAATAATATAGTCAGTGAAAGTTTTTTTTAAAAAATTGTTATTATCAAGAAACCCCAATTAACATGTGTGAAGAACAATCATTGAAAGTGAACACAGATGCAAGACTTATGACTGCTGACTGCTGGGCCAGAAAATTGTATCATGAAAGATCACAAGAAAGGTTGATTCAAGGCTTAAGCAAAGGAAAAAGGAGGAGAAAAAAAATAATTTTTTTTTTTGAAAGTCACCAGTATTTCATGAAACAACAGGAGTAAAATTTATTTACTTTTTGTTGATTTCTTTTGGCTGAGGTCTTAATTCCCATGGACTCTTTGAGTACTTTAAGCTTTCTAGTATCTTACTGCTCCACAGGAATAAATTAAAACCTTTTGTTGTCTAAACAGAGATGGAATTGCCCATGGGTCTTATGATTCTGTGCTTCCATACCTGTGCACTTCTTCTGACCACACTCCCATTTCTGTTCGGAGCAGGGGATTTCCTACCCATTCAAGTAGTAGCAGTTTGTGTTGGTTTTACTCAGCCTGGCCCTTGGTAGTGGGGGGGCCACGGAAGCAGCTTCTGTGAGAAGCTTCCAGAAGCTTCCTCCATGTCCAGAAGAGTCAATCCAGGTTGGGTCTGAGGATGGTCAAAGCTGGGCCAATGAGAGATGTTGGTTATGCCTCTGTGATGACATAGTTAAGAAGAAAACAAAACAAAGTTGGTGTCACAGTTTTAATTCCAGAGTAAGACTGAGAACATGTGAGCAGAACAGCTCTGCCAACACCAAGGCTGGTGCAGAAGGAGGGAGAGGAGATGCTCCAGATTCCAGAGCTGAGATTCCCCTGCAGGCCGTGGTGCAGCCCATGGTGAGGCAGCTGTGCCCCTGCAGCCCCTGGGGATCCACGGGGGATGCAGAGATCCACCCACAGCCCCTGGGGATCCACGGGGGATGCAGAGATCCACCCACAGCCCCTGGGGATCCACGGGGGATGCAGAGATCCACCCACAGCCCGTGGGACAGGTGCCCACACCAGAGCAGGTGGGTGCCTGGAGGAGGCTGTGACCCCGAGGGAGACCCCTGGAGAGAGAGGGCCCTGCTCCCAGACTGGAGCAGCCTGTCCTTGGAGGACTGACGCTGTGGAAGAGGGACCCAAAGCAGTTTTGGGACTGTGTGTCTGTGGAAGGGACTCACGTTGCAGCAGTTTTAGGAGGACTGCTGCTCATGAGACAGAGAAGTTTGCAGAGAGCTGTCTTCCATGGGAGGAACCCCATGGTACAGTAGGGGAAAGACTTCTGTCACTGACCCCGAGACTTCTGTCCTGAGAGAAACCACATATGATAACCAATAAACTGATCAAAACCTCTAATTCCTGTCTCTCTATGCTGTCGGTAGGAAGGAGAGAGGGATTGGCACAGGGAAAGGTATTTTTAAGGGCTTATTTTACTTCTCAGTGCCCCTACTCTGATTCTGTTAGTAATAAATTCACTTAATATCTCTAAGTTGAGGCTCATTTTCCCTTGATGGTAATTGATAAGTGTTTTTTCTCAGTCCTTAACTCATAAACCCTTTGTTATATTTTCTCCCCTCTATCTAATTGTGGAGGGGAGTGAGCTAGAGGCTTTTGTGGGTGCCTTGGATCTGGCCAGCATCAAACCACAACACAGTCCAACTCAGTGAAGGTGTTTGTTCCATGCCCCAGTTCTTCTAATGTAATGTTTCTTTCAGCACATCAAAATATCCTCTGAGAGACCCTTTGTCATTCATGAGCTTAACTGGGAGACACCTATGGCTGTACAGTCATTCTGGTCTGTTAGGCAGTGTTCCTCATGTGATTGTTGTCTCCTTTATAGTGCCTGTCAGATAGTACCAAGTAGATCCAAGAATTGAGGGTTGGAGAGCTGATGTAGGATGAAATGCATTATAAACCGTGCATTAGCTGGTCATAATCTTGGGGATGGAGGGTGGTGACTGCTTTAAAAATGCAGCTTCAAAGATACTCAAACCCATATTTCATGACTTACACTTAAGTGTGGTTTGAGGACCAAAATTTTTTGTTGATTACTTGCAGGGCATACCCATGGAGACCAAGGTAATTTTAACAATGATTTCAGTGGGTCCAGAGGCAACTTTTAAGTGAATAAATAATTTTACTTTCAAACAAAATCTCAACACTGAAAATATTCTACAACTCATATTGCTGTCTTCCATTAATATTCATTAAGAACAGAAAGAAACATGTATTAGGTTCCACTGGGTAATGGCTTCTACTTTTTTTGTTCATACTGAAGTTTCTTTTAATATATTCTGCAAAGTCTTTGATAACCTTTACACTCTTTAGTTGTGTGCAAGCTTTTACACCTCTTCCTCCACATAAATCACTGTCTGCTTCTGAATGTATTTCTATTGTTTCCTGTCATATTGCAGACCTCCTTTGTAGCTTGTTGAGACTGAGTGAATCTTCTGTTCATCTTGAATGAAAGCTGGTACAGAAAATTGGACACATTTACCAGGGTAATTGCATCTATTTGCAGTTCAGCTTTCAGTGGTTTTGTTGCAGCAAGAGAATTGAGATGTGGTGACACTGTTAGGCTTTTTGACACAAAGCTGGGTGAGACTCAAGTATGCCTTCAATTAATTTCTCATTCTCTGGAAAAAAGAAGACCTGCAGAAAAGATACTTGTTTTCCCATCTACTATTATCTAGACTCACCATCTTTTGATTCTTTCTTCTGTGTTAGAATTTTGCCTGTGATTATGGTGTACTTATATTTGCTTTGAGTAGTTGTAAATTATCCCCATGTTGGAATATTATTATATACTAAGAAGTATATTGAAATACCATCTTGACAAATATTATTAAGATACTAATTATTAAGATATTAAGTAAATGTGGTGCTCAAGCTAATTTATGGATTGTTAAATGTTTTAATTACAGGGCAATACCTTGAAATTGCAGGCTGAATTTCTGATTTTCTGGGTTTTTATTTAATTAGTCTTTGAAAATATTGGTTCCAATGTCTCTTGTCTGATCATAATTTCTCAAATGATTCTGTAACAAACAGATGAATACACAAATCATGAAGAAACCACATTTTCATTCTCTGTTCATATGGAATGCAAAAAATAACAGTGCCATATTTCTGTGTAGATTTAAAGAAAAGAGGTATTTATGGTATTTACACCATCAGAAATGCTTTTCAAATTATTCCCATAGTGTCAGGTCATTTTTTGTAGGTGGGAAATTATTTATTGAAAAATTTAAATCTTCACATATAAAGCAGTGATGAAATCTTAAGAAAAGATCACATTTCCCACAATATTTTCTGAAGTCAATTATGTGAGTTTTCAAGCAGATGGATAGCCTGAAGTTTCAGGAAAAAATAAAAATGTGTTATTTTTGACATAGAGCTCCAGCTCAGGTTTTGACTTGAATCTTTTAAATGATTGCTTTGAGAAGTCATATAAATGACTTAATGAAGATCTCAGATTAGGAGTGGTACTCTAAAATTCTAAAATATCAGAAGGAGAAAAATATTTACCTACTCACACCAAGGTATTGTGGCAATTAGAGAAATTTACATTAAACTGTTTGGAAGTCAATCAAGATGTTGACATTAACACAGTATAAGCTTTTTAGAACTGAATAAAGCAATGCTCGGTGACAAATGGCTCTTTAATCCACAAGTTGTTCAGAGTTAGATATAACACAGAAAGCAATTGCAAGCCCTCACTACCAAACCTCAGTCTTGGTCTTCTGGCCCAATCAGTCTTTTACCATGAGTTACAGGATAAGAGAAATTTGTCAGGGGATAATGAAAGATCACAGCTCATTGACTGAAGCACATTTGCTAGAGATGAGAGATATGTCTTATTCTTCCTCAAGCTGCAGAGAAGGCTCCTCTGTGTGTTAAGAAGCATTAAGCAGCTATATTAAACAAAAGACACATCCAAAGGCATCTGAATGCAGGAACACGTCCTGGCTGGGAATACCTAACACAGAAATAAGACCAGTCTAAGGGAGAGGAGGACTTCAGACATGCCTCTGTCTTTGTAAGTGTCTAGGTATTAGGAGGATTGCTGAGACTTGCATGGTTTTTCACTCACTGAATAAAGAGCCAAAATGACTAAGTATGAGGTTTAAGGATTTAATTCCCAGTCAGATGCTTAAAACTTAGGCATGACTGCCCAGAAATTCCTTGTGAATTGAGGCCTGAGACTTTTCTTGCATCATTCACAAAATTCCTGAGAATTGCTTATTCTTATAGGTTTCTGTAAAAAATAAGAATATTCATGCCTAATGTTACAATTTAAGAACATCAGTTTTTGTGGAAGAAAATACACATGAAAATAAATTTGGCACATTTAGAAATTTTACATCCTAAAATACTTTATATGTCTGGGATAATACTGTAAGACAACTTGCCATTATTTTGCTGAGGGAAAAAAAAATCTTTCAGAACATGAAACATGCCATGAATAAGATTTAACAGTGATTAGGATAGGCCTGATGGCTGAGGTCTAAAAGGGATATGAATCTCCTTCCCTCCCAAAGGACAAGTTTGGAGCTCAGTATGAGCTCTGTTACTGACATTTCCTGAAGAGAACAGGAGGTAAATGAAAAGATTCCAGTGAGCAATTATGGAACATGTTTATTTTATAGATATTAAGGATCTTTTGGGATTTGAGGTCATTTTTTGGTACATATTTCTGTTTAAGAAGGGAAGTGTACTGAATAGGTGGTGAAAGGTTGATAATTAAAAAAGTGCTATTATAAATGAAAGACTGAGTATGCCAGTTGTGCTTAAATATTCTTGAAGTTTATGGCCACTCTGCCTTAGCAGCTCGGAACCCCAGCATCCTAAAACCATATCCTTAAGAAAGGAAAAAGTAATAGGCCTTCTTGGCCCCCTCCCCTCCTGCCCAAGGAGGCAGGAGACCCATTCTAGCTCTGCCCAGGGCCCCTGTCCCAACTGTTACTGCTCATGCCAGTGCCCAACTGCATTCCCTCACCTCATGGCTGGATTTTCTCACTGGACTTTCTACAAAATAACATCTGTGCATAAGAGGTGGTAGTAATCATGGCCTAAGATTTCAGCAGAGAATGAAGAATTATTTATTTACTGAGCAAACATTAAAAAATAATTGTTAAACCAATTGATACATGTAAAGCTTCCTGGTTGTGACAAAACAGTTATGTGGCTTGTGCACTTTTTTTAACTTTGTTAATATGTCTTCTGATTACTGCACCAAGGAAAGTATACAGTAATCAAGGTAGGCAAGAAAAATCTTAATCAAAGAATAGTACAGAAGAGGAGTGAGTGAAATGAAGTTTCCCACTCTGTTATGTGGTGCCTTATCACAGGGAATTGGTTAAATGAAAAAAAACTTAATCAGGAAGGAAGCAACACCAAATTATTCTAGCTATGTTGAGAACGTACATGAATCTCATTTTTCGTCTCCTAGGAATGACTGCAGTCATCTTAAGTAATGAAATTTTTAGGTTAAAGGAGTGCCAGTGCAGATCAAAAAAGTAGGACATGAAATTTTTTTTAAGCTATTCAGCTGTTGTTATGGGGAGCTTGGCAATGTGATTTACAGGAAATTTTAATGTAAATTAAAAAGAAGCTTTGCTCTGTAGAAGAAATCTGTATTATAGTGTGAAAATGTACAAAAATAACAAAAATTCAGTTCCTTCACACACTGCATTAGGAGATCTAAGTTTAAAAGGATGCAATTCCATGGAAGATATGTGGATTTTTTTGAGACTTGCATTGAAGAGGCTCTTTAGGGACTGCTTATAGAGAGGAAACCTCTCCTGTATGTGCTATTACCTGGCAGTGAGGAGTTTGTATAAGACTTGGGGTGCTTTTGTTACAGTGGACATCAACACCGCTCCTTCCTGGTTTGTTTTCTAGCTTGTATTCTTTTGTTTCTGAAGAGAACCTGTTTATCTGATGTTTTTTGTCATATTTCTAAAATCACTTTGTCAAGCTCCATTCCATTTTGTGGTACTGGGCCTCCCTGTCACAGTTAATTTGGGATTTTCCTGTTAGTGCAGGATGCCTAGCAGAGCCAAATGAGTGGGTTGATTTGTTGTGCTTTCTATCAGAGCCATCTGGGGACTTGCTGAAAAGGGAACCGTTGTGTTAGAGGAGTTATTGGCTGTATTCATGTTCTTGTGTGTGTATGTGCCTCTCCAAGTGTCAAAGCATTGTTTCATGTCCACTGGAGATATTACCTGCTTTGATTGTTAAGAAAACACCTGCTTTATCTTGTATAGCATCAATTTTGCCTGAAAGATGCATGCAGCACTTCAAAAAGAATATCCTTCAATTAAAAAAAGTGAAAATATATTTACAGTTTTTTTCAAGATGTTCACAATGCTGTTTCTATTAATTCTGAGTTGTCCAAACTAAACAACATACAGCTGTTGCAAATTAACTTCCTTGTCAAGACAAAATGTTATGTGAAGCATTGAAGTAAATTGCAAATGGATCGGATTAGGATCTTTTGCTGTCAGGAAAAATAAAATATAATATCAGAAAGTATATAAGAGTCTGCTTTTTTGTTGCTGTTTTGAGAAGGATACAAAGAAGTTTGATTATAGTAGTATCTGAGTTCTTAAGCGTACTTCACATATTTAGCTTGTCTTTTTTGCTTTTCACTGTCTATTGATAAATGTGATTAGGCTTTTGGGGCTTTTTTGTGAACAAGCCAAAGATGCCTTGTTGAGAACATGGTCTTTAACAACTAGAATGGCTAGCACCAAAAAGGAGAAATAGTGTCTCTTTTTTCTTTTATTTTTTTTTTCTTTTATTTTTTTTTTTCCTAAATCTTTGCATAGTAGAGAACTAGTCTAAACACTTGTATTGATTTGCTTTTATTTACAGTTACACATTTCTCTTAAGACACATTCCTTGGCTGTTCTCTGATCTGACTGATATGTTTTAAAAAATGTTGTCAATAAACTGCTCTGGGAAATTTTACCTTATTTATTAAGAGCATCATAATGCAGCAGTGTCTAAAAGTATCTAAAAGTAGATAAAATCTACTTTTATTGTGAAAGCATAGGTGTCCTGAAGAGACTGTGGAGTCCTTTCACCTTGGAGACAGTCAAAAGCCATGTGTATGTGGTCCTCAACAGCTGGTTCTGTGTGGCCCTGCTTGAGCAGGGAGCTTGGACCAAATGACTTCCACACATCCCTTCCAACCTCAGCCACTTTGTGATTCCATGATTCCATTCAGGCACCACCCCATGGTTGCTCTGGGCTTGATTTAGACAAGAAAATTTGCTATGCAGCCCCCCAAACCAGGACAAAATTATTAAATGTAAACTATTTGGGAACAAGTGATAAGATCTAAGTGTCTAAGGAAAAAATAGTTTATTTCCTTAAATAATTTGACTTGCATTGGCAGATATCCCCTTTCTCTCTTGAGTGGGACAGTAGACTGACTTATGGAACAATATGCCTCAAGACAGCATCTTGTCTCTTGAGGGCTTTTGATATCAAGGTTTTCAGAGGTTAAACCCAGGTCCCAAATTTATTTTTGGTATATACATCTAAGCATGAATGAAATGAATGAATGAAATGAAGATATGTATTGTACCTGGAGAAAGGACTCTGTGCTTAAAGGCATTGAATCTATTTTCTGATTGTCAGTTCATCTAATAATAGATATTATGTCTCTTGCCCCCTGTGTAGTTCAGTAGGTTTCAGGGTCTCAACATAGTTTCATTGCATTTATGTCAGTGAAGATATTTTCAGCTTTGCAGATGGCCTAAAATTCACTTGAAATTTCAGTACAGCTAAGATGTGCAGTATCCAAACTGATCCAAGTCTACTGTGCTGCAAAGAACTTCAAATCAGTATTGATTATATACTTACAAAGACAAAGGTTCTCTGCAAAGCAATATATTCAGCAATGTTTTTCATGATCACCATCCATCTTTATCATAAAATTAGTATTGCCACCTCACAGTGTAGCTGAATGTGCTATGGTTTTATTATTTTAGTTAGCTAATAATCAGACTGATTAACAATAGAAGTAGCAATGCTGCATTTTTTCTTGTTTATCTTGTTTTTCACCTGTGTGTTGGTGAAAAATTAAATAATTGATCAAAAAAAACCAATTGCTCTTTTGTCAACATCTTTGTCTAGCCTGTGTTTTTGTACTAGAAACCTTGTAATTCTGCATGTAGTGGGCAGTTGCTGTATTTGTTTCATGTTTGTTATGCCATGGAATGAAAACTAATCACAGATAGAGCTTTGTACCTCGACATTCCAAGGTTACTTCACAACTATTTTTATTGCCAGTGCTCAGGTCACGTGTATCTTAAAAATTATTACAGTACTTTGTTCCTTGTCTTGTAATTCCCTTCAGAGGAGAAAATACAAGATCTTTGAAATTAAATGTGATATCATCTTCATAAACTTAGAATTAATATATTAATATATTATATATTAATATATTAATAATATATAATTAACATATATATTAATATATATGAATAAATTTAGCAATTAACATATTCTTCATATATAATTAAAATCAACCCCCCAACAAACAAACAATAACAAACAAAACCCCAGCCTGACACACAAACAAACAAACAGACAACCCCCTAGAAGAGCGCATTGCAAGGACAAGTATTTGAGTAAAATCTGAAATGTTTTCATTGAATTACCATTTTTCTTTTTTTCCCTCAGAAAAAAAAACCAACAACTTTCCCAAAACCTGTGTTTTCACATCTTCCGCAAGGAATTTTCTATTTTGATATATGTTCAGGCTAAATGGCAAAAAACTTAGAAGATGTGTACACCTTTTTTCAGCTTTTGTTGGATCATACCAAGGTGGGAGGTTTGTAGTGCAGCCTGCTGCTCGAGGCAGGGTGAGCTGTGAGGTTAGACCAGGCTGCTCAGGGCTTAGTCTGACTGGATCTTGTGAGTTTCCAAGGCAGGAGGTTGCACACCTCTCTGGGAAAATTGCTGCATTGCATGGCTGTCCTTGAGATGGAAAAAAGGTTTTCCTACATTTAGTATGAATCTCTCATTTTAATTTGTGTCTCTGTCCCTTGTCCTACCACCATGTATGACAGGAGAGTCTGACTTCATCTTGTTAAACTCCTTATAGACACTCGGGAGCTGATTTTAGATATTGTCTTCAACCTTCTCTTTTCCAGAAAAGAAGATTTGAGTATATACTTTTAATAAAGGCTTCATTATGGCTTTATTTCTTATATTTTATTATTATTACTTTTACTTCCATAAATGTGTGCTGGTAATATAATTTCACCTCCTTTTTAAAAGAATACTAATAGGAATATAAAATTAAAATGAAACAGTTGTTCCATTTTCCCTGGATGAGTTAATTTAATACTTTTTCTTTTGCCTGTTATGTAAGGCACAAACCCCAAAATTGCCTCCAGTTAATTTCTGTTTAAAAATTGATTCAGCTACATAAGGGCACCACATCTTTGTCCAGGTAGCAAAATACATCCTTTCATTAGAAAACCAGATCTTGGTTAACTTGCTAATCATGCTACAGCTTTACCATCTCAAAAGACTAATGAGCAGCTGCTGGCTTCTTCAATAGATACAGTGTCCTGTCAGAATTATTCCTTGTCTAAAGCCACTCCAAACCAATTTATCTATCAAGAATTAAGAGGTAGCTTGCCTGCAACAGCTGAAGTTCACTGCAACAGGTGTGTTTGAGAGGCAGAGAATCAAGGTCTGTGGCTGCAGTCAGAAGCTGTGGGATTAAGCAGAGGCTGTGGGACACAGCCATGCAATTGGCAGATGAATAAAAAGTTGCTTCAACCAGCCTTGCTTTCCCAAATGTGGTGGAGAGCAGTCTGTGGGACACAAGGATACTGATGTGATGCTGTCCCAATTTCTAAAGAGGAAAACACATAATTTTTTTTTAAATAATGCCACTAAAAGATGGAGACCCTCCAGAATTTATGTTATCATTGTATCAAAGAATTAGGAGGGAAGATGTGATTTCAAAACATGAACTCTTGCATCTTTTTTAAAGTAAGTTTTAGTCTTTTTATATCCATCTGTTTGAAGACATGATTTTTAGCTACTATTTTCCATTGCATCTCATTTCTGTTCAAATTATCATAATGTATGAAATAATCAGCAGTGTACAATCACTGCAGAAAACTTTAGCTGTATCAGGAAATGTGTCAGACTATGTTTCTGTATTGCCATGTGGATAGCACACTATATCATTCACACACCATGTAACATTTAGAACTATTTTATACTGACAGGCGACCCAGGTTTCATTCCATAATTATCCTTTTTGTCTATTTTCCTTTCTTGAATGGTGTGACACAGAGAAAGTTTCTGTAGCCAAAAAAGGTTGTGATCTTTACTGAAACCAGTCACACTCTGGGGAATGAAAGATATAACAATTACATATAATAAACAGTTATAGTTCTGAATATAAAGACTGGCATAAAACTTATGTCTAATGCTCCTGCCTTACCAAAGTTGTTTCTGTATTTGTAGAGGAAACTGCATTGGTAATGGAGATTACAAGTAGGAATAAAAGTTTTAAAATTCAGTGGCAAAATTATGATGGAAGCTGCTTAAACTTTTTTTTTTCCCCTCATTAAGTAGAATCCAAATAATGTACATGAGAAAAACTGAGCACATATGATTGTGGAACAGAAACAGATTCTACTTACAGGCTATGATATGTAACAGAAAAATGTTTGTGGGCAGCTACAATCAGCACAAATATTACTCCATCAACCTAATGTCATATTAACCTTACAGAAAGGACTGCCTTGAGGAAAGTGAAGAATATTGATTAGTAAGTGGCTCTCTTGATATATTCCATTTTCCTTTGTGACACACTGACTGAGCACACTATTCTGATTCAGATGTTAATTTATGGAAATGGATAATACAATGTATCTGATTGCTTAATTATGCATCCTGGGGATTCATTCAGAATCCTTATAATACATCTTGATGACCTTTCAAAGGCAAAACTTGCAATTTGCATCTTTTATTGGGATTTAATCAACTGGACAATACTTCTCACATCTTTTTCTGTTGAGGGAACTGACCCCTGTCTCTGACACCTTTGTCATGTGCTATAATCACTAATCTCTAATGCAAAAAGAAGTCATTCTTGTGTAACATCAGTGAACCTGAGAGCAAACAGAGTTACCCCTCAGTGCTGTCTCCTTACTCTTTAATGCTGAAATACAGGCTACAAAGGTTTGGTACTGAGGGGCCTTCAGTGTGCTGGCACAAATATGGCATAAAGGCCAAATGACACAAGCAGCAAGTACAGGAAGCTGTACATTGCGCGGTGTAATAAATGGCATGGAGAAAGTGAATTTGTAATTCCCATTTGGACCGTTTCATTATACAAAAACAAAGTGTTTCTACTGGAAATAAAAGAACTTATTGAAAATTGAAGAAAAGCCTCTTTACTGCATCGACTACAATTAACATGCATAATTGATTTCCGAGGGGTGTGGATGAAGAAAAAATATGACAGACTAATAAAAACAACCAATGTTTCATATGTATAATATGAACATCTTGAGTTATAATGGTAAATATGAAGCTGTTAGAAAGTGTATAAATCCTTATGTCATCCTCTGGGGTATAACAGCAAGTCTCTGCATTTGAATCTAGGAGCAACAGTCTCTTGGGTTTAGTTAACTACCAACTACAGAGTTTTTTCATTTCTTTCAGAAAACCTGAGCCTCTTTATTTGTTTCAGTCTGTACATCTTGATGGTGTGCATCACCATGGGGTTCCTAACTATTGTCAATTAATCATAGTAAGAAAGGTGACACTTTCGGCTGCCACTCCAAAACAGCAAAATAAATAACCGATGCAGAAATTACACATCCTGCTTGTGTTCTGTATTTTGGAACACTGAGGCAAATCAATGCTCTTGAAATCCAAACACCTCTTACAGTTTCAATATTCCATTATGCTACCAGAGTCTTATTATAAACACGTGAAGAATGTAATATGTCACAGAACTAAGTAAAGATGACTATAAGAAGGGAAATAACTTCTGTTGCCCAATACAGAGACTTAAAATACTAATAGTCTGGTAAAATTTTAATTGTTTATATAACTCACCACCAATTAAAAAAAAAAAGTCCAATTAAAACTTTTACACTTTTACACACTGTCCTTTTTCTTTTCCCTTTTCTTTTTTTTTTTTTTTTTGGCTGAAATGGTAGACCAGTTTAGGTTTTCAAATTTTTTTTTCTCTAGCTAGAGATATTAAGATAAAAAATGACCTTGTCAGTGCTAAAAGTCTAGGAGAGGTAATAATCCACCAAATGAATTGACAGGACCTATAGGAAGGAAACAAAAGCTTTTCATGGTGTGGCTAGTACCCAAGTACAATCTGTTTCTGCAGAGAGCATAAAATGCGCTTAAACGCTCACAAAAAAATGTTTGGCTGCAGACAGTACTTTAAATTCTTGCCACCTTCTACATATGCTGTACAATGGACATGCTGCTCTATCATGTATTGAGTGCTCCTGAGAGTTACTGGGCTGGGAAAAATGTAATCTTTGCAATAGTGATAGACAGGACAGCAGGACGGGGTTTTCTTTTTAAAGAGCTTCAATTCACATCTTTGATATTCTGTTGATGAGTAGCTCCGGGTTTATATTTTAAAGCCTTTATTGGCTACCAGATTTTATGAAACTTAAGGCAATTCAAATATTCATTTTTCTTTCTTTGGTTTTAGTTACCTTTTGTGGAGTGTTTTCTCAAATGGAACTGGTAATGGATAATAGTATGAAGGAAGATCTACATATCCTAGACTTTGTAAAAAAAGTAATCTCACAGCTGATTAAAGTTTTAAATGAAAAAGTATGTTTACTTAATTAATGATCTAATCTAAATGACTAAAGACACCAGCAGAGAATGCAAATGCACTTAGTCACAAAATATGCAAAATGCAAATACAGTCACAGACTGTAGTAGGGTGGAAGAGTGAGAATAGACACTTTTTTCCCTCAAAGAAGAGAGATTAATAGCACCCACTGTCTCAAACATGTCTGGCAAACTTTGTACTGATTAGTCTGAGGCTAATCTGCTGCACTCAGTAGCTGAATAGTCAGGGTGAGATTTTGACCTAATTTATCAGTTACCTCTACAATTGTTTATTTTTATGTTTGAAAGATTTTTGAAGCACAACAGCTTTCTGAATATAGGGAAAGCTTTCTGAATAGGGAAGCATCAAATCTTTTGTTTACAAACACATTTGTCTGAAATATTTTGCATGACAGGTTTCAGATTGTGACAATTACCCTGGGTCAGAGGAACAGAACATCAATGAATTCTAGTGCTCGTAATGAAGAATGGCCTGACCTGGTGGAAGTACCTTGATTGAACATGCCATGTTGTATTTCATACGAGAGCTGAACAGAAAAAAAAAAAAAAATCTATGAAATGTTGACTCTTACCATGATTTTGAGCCAAAACCTCATGCTAGTTGTTTCTGAATACTGTTTTGTTTTCTGTAAACCGTGGCAGGCATAGAGATGGTTACCTGAAGGGTAGCTGGTAATCCCTGGCTGTGCTAAGGCTGCCCAGTGCCAGAACTGGTACATGGGTCCCTCCTGTTCTGGGCATTTTGCTACTGTTCCTGCCTTCTCATTAGAGCAGGGATTCACTGTTGTGCTGGCCATTCACTGCTAATGATTTTGCCTAATGTTTCTCTTGTCTTTGTAGTACTTCCTATTAGCTGGTTTCCATTTACCAGGTTTGCTGGGGGGACTCTTGTGTCAAGATCCAGTATATATGCCTCAAATATTTCCAGTCTTGCTTTCTGAAGCAAAAAACCTTCTGCTTGGCAATTACTTATTTTTCTTTATTGAAGGACAAAGCCTTTCTATCCAGCACCCAGATCTTCTCATAGCAATTTGCAGTTAATTTTAGATGTTGATTTAATCTCTAATCTCCAGCTCTCATAACTGCTTCTTTTCAGTGACATTATGTTTGAGATTTAAAGTTTGTGTTAAAAAAAAGAGCAGATGTTTTGTATATCTTTGTTTTCAGCTTCTCCTGTCTAAAATGTCACTTCCTATTGAGCACTTTCATCTTATGCATTTCTGTTGAGACAGATAAATTCCTATGGTTACTTTTCTTTTGCTTTCTTCTTCATATGTGGTTTTCTTGGAGCAGCTGTTTCTGAACAGAGCCTGCTCCACAGTTTTTATGTTGTGGCAATGGTACTATCCCACTTATGACAACATCAAACAACCATTAAAAATTTGTTTTACCGACCTGAGGTGTTGTTGTGGATCGCTGCAGAGTACTTCACATTTCTGTAAAAAGCCTTGAGCAAACAGACATATTTTGATGGAATTTTGAAGAATATTGTTCAGTCTTTTTGTGTTTTTATTTTTGCCATTCTGGTATTCCAGTGGTGTTCCAATTCAAGACTTTTCCAGAATTTTCATTTATGAGGTCCCATATTTCTCTGCTTATCCCTTTGGTTTTGCATATCTCTGTGGATACGCAGCCATAAGTGCTGCAGCTGAAGTTGTCATTACTGATTGCTGTACACTGTTCTTCACACCACCCTTCACTGCTTTTAACAGTGCCTTAAATCTGCTCTTTTAGCTTGTTCTAGGTTTTGCTTGAAGAGTCGCATAGTAATGAGATTATTGTGGCTTCAGCTGATATGGATGTCCTAGTATGTACTTACATTTTAGGCAAGTGATCTGAGTCTTGCATTAGCAGAAAGATGCCTGGGCTGTTTTGCTGTTCTATCTGTTCTTGCTATCTGGCAAATCTCTGGGTGTTTTTTACGTGTTATTTTGAAGGAAAAAATTACCAAAGCAAAACTGGAAAAAGCACAATTAGTGCTTAGTTTCTGTGATTGTGGTTTCCTAATGTTCTTTCCACCTGCCACTCCTGATTTAACATTAAAGCCACCCACTGGAAGGGGTGCCATGCTCTGGTATCACCAGAGACACCTTAGAACAATTGCAGTACCAAATTGCTCTGTTCACCAATCCCAGATCCCATATCCATTCTGACAACTGACAACTCCAAGGAGATAGTCCTGAGTCTGATTTCTGTTCCATTGGTGAGCCTTCTTCCATGTGTTCTGTTAACATGACTACTGTAGTTTATCCAAGATATATATTTCTTCTTTAGCTAGAAACACTTGGCCATTTATTCTCTCTAATCTTAAGGTGTGAACTTCATGTTTTTAATACACCGCAATAATAACAATTCTTTAAGTATCCAAAATATTTCTGCTTCAGAGTAATAAGAAAGCAACACCAGGCCCATCAAAATCAGTAGATATATTCTCGGTAGTGTCAACAGGCTTTGAATCATGCCAAATAAACACATTCAGTTCACCAGACTGTTTAGCTTTGAGATGTTGACACACTGGTGCCAATCATGGAATGTGTTTAAAAATGGATGGTACCACAGCTGGACACAAGAAACAGGAAAAGTAGCTGGGGCTCAGCACTGTGATCAGAGGTGATACCACTGTTGAACACATAACACTTGTCTTGCTGGTGAGATCCAGTCTGTGAGTAGACACTGGGGCTGTTAATGCCTTTGGGGCTCCTGTTAGCCCTGGTTCAGTGGGTGGTTTGCTGAGGACTGTCCTTTAGTAGGAAGCTTTTGTAGCATAAGGACTGCTCACCACATACCAAACAGTGTTTGCTAATCACCATTTAATGATAATGATGACTCACTTCAAAACATCGGGTACTGAAAGGACATTTATTCTTAAAAAAAATGCTCTGCATGAAGTATGCAATGGTCTACACTTTGTGCACTTGCTGCTAGTACAAACTTATTTAAATGAATACATCTGCTGTATGTACAAGTTACCTCATACCTTATTAGCTGTATACCAAATCATTGACTTTGTAGATTGTTTGGGATATTATGTCAAGGCCAAAGGTGCATGCATACATGACATCTATAAGGCAGAGATTGCTAAATTGCAATATAGATCTTAAAACTTAACCTCAAATTTTTCTATAAGAGGAAGTAAAAGATGGTTTTGACCAAATAATTTTTCATAACAATATGCACTGATAGGTCAGATCTGCTACAGGATTTGCTTAGATCATTAATGATTCATAAGTAAGAGATACTGAAACAGGAAAGTGATGAAAACTAGAATGTGCTGGCAATTCCTAACTCCATGTTGAAATCTTTTTGCTAGTTACCTGGAAACTAATCTTAGTCCCACTCTGAGGACTTATTTTGTGTGATTAAACAAAGAAATAGAATAAATAAATAGAGGCCAATGGCACAGGACATTTAAAAAAAAAAAACAAAACAACAAATAAACCAAAATCATTATGTTTTCCGCTTGGTTATAAGACAACTTTATTTTCATACAGTGACATGACTGGCTGTTCTACTGCAGATGGATAAGCAGGGGAATTTTTACTAGTTTCTTCTCTAGGAATACAATTAACTACCCCATATAATCAAATCATATACTATGCATGATTCTTTTTTTTTTTCTTTTCTGTTACTAATTGAGTTATATTAAGCATAGCATTGGATGAACTTTCTTACAAAGAAGATTTATACTTTTCTTTAGGCAATGCTTCATTCTCTTCTCATGTTCACTTGAAAGCCTGTCATCTGAAATCATTCTGTGCTTCAGGTTCTAGGAATCAGATGAAAGTGAAGAAAGCTTTCATGCCCCATAGATTTTAATCCCATACTATTCTGACTCAGTTATTTTGAATGAAGACTTACAATTCCACTATTAGAGACATTGCATAAAAAATTAATAGAGGAGTAAAGAATAGTTTTCTATTTATTTTTTTTATTTTCTTTTTGTGAACAAGGTAAGCAGTTGCCTTTGCAGAATGAATGTTTCCAGGAAATGAAATATCTGTGCAGTGGACTTCAAAGCAATGCTGACTGTATTTATTTAAATCTGTAAGAACAGTCATCTTCACAAACATCCCACCATGTAGCATCATTAAATTGACAGCTTCTACTAAACAGTAGCCAGCTGAATGCCACTGTAGGAGACTGTATAAATCAAAAAGTGTTTTCATAATTACCTAGAGGACATGGAGAAAGGAGCTCACACAGTCACTGTGCCACACTGCTGGACTGTCTCTGGTTGCTCAGTGTAACAAATGGAGCTGATTATTCTGCACAGCAGTGGACAACCAAAGTTGTGGATTTTCATCACTCACTTTAATACTGGAAGGAAGATCAGTAACACAGAACCATGAAATTTGCCAGCACCTGCTACAGATATCCTTACTATTTCCTTTGTGTCTCCAGACTTCCGATTTTTATGTATTTAATTTTAGTTCTGGATTAACTTGAATGTCCCTTGTGTATGTATCATATTCTGCTGGAAAGTTTTTGGTATATGGAACTTGAGTAACAATGTGAGGGTCAGCACAATAAGGATCTCATTAAGAAGTAAATGCCAAGTACTAAAAATATTAATAAGGAAAAATGCCACATGGTAAGCATTAAAAAATCCTCCTGAGTTTAAGAATTCTCCCATCAAGTAAGAATCTACAACTATACAACAGTAGGACAGTGTAAAAATTCCTTCCAACTTGATGCTGAATAAAAAGATTGTGATACAGCCTAAGAAACCTTGAAATATTTCACACAATACCTGTGACATCTTTTTCAGGTTGATGATTTGAACTCTCATAAAGGTGGGCAATAGGGAATTCTAAGGGCGTCAGAGGGTATTGGTAAGAAATAGGGAGTGATGGAATATTTACTATTAACCACTTTAAAGAGATTCAGAGGTACTGGAATTAATTTTACATCTTTCTGTTTAAAAAGGAAAAAAAAAGCCACAACAAAATCATACCTTTTTAAATAAAAGAGTGAAATGGTAATAATTTAATAAAACTCCTGAAATTTTCTTCCTTATTAGTATCAGATACCTTTTTGGGCTCACTTAATTTTTTTTTTTTCCAAATTTTGTGCAAAGTGATCTTTCAGAATTACAAGGCAAAAGCTGTAGTGAAAGATAAAGAATTTAATTCCTTCTAAAAAGAGACGCTTAGCAGTTTGTCTTTCAGAGTACATAACAGTAAATTTGAAATGGATTGTATAAGGGGAGCTAGAGAAATTGTATCAGCTTCTGTGATAGAGCTGACTCTGATATTGAACAAGGTTTAATCTGAAATAAGGGTTGCATTAGAAACAAAGCCAGTAATATATTGATGGGTAAGTGATAAGAGAGTTTCCTGACTAGAATGCATTAAATGAAGGAACTAAAACTGAAATATTGTAGTGGTATGAGATACAAAGTGAATAGATTAATATTAAGGGTAGACTAAACAGAAGATGAACATGTCATCTAAAGGATTAATTTATGAATTTCATTACCTATATAAAATGTAGTATCTTGAGAAGAAACAGATATTAACTGAAATATTAAAATGGAATGGGGTTGAGCCTTGTATCTTTTGCTTATCTTACTACAGTTATTTAATAAAATTATTCAATTCAGTTATTTCAATGCCAAAGGTCCTATTTAGAATGAATTTCTCAGTGTTAAACTTGACAGTGTTTAATGATTGCTATCACGCTTCATTTTTGCTGTATAGATATTTCTATTATCATATCGTCAAATCAACAAATCTTTGTTTCATCTAGAATTGTTAGATTTGTCTTATTTTTTATGAAGCAACTTTAAGTCTTTTATTTATTTATTTATTTATTTATTTATTAGGTTTTGATTAGTTTGATTTTCATGTAGTACCATATATATATAACTAAGCAATCACTCTATGTTTCATTACAAAAAAGAGCTTTTATTGCATCTTGCGCCAGCTGATTTAAAATTGCTTTATGTGGTGTCCAGACACAGCTTAGTGCTTTGTTCTTGATTTCAATATCTATAAACAGTACTATGATCAATGAAGTGCATATCTCACAGTATCATCTTCACACCTTACTAAACCATTTCTCTAGTAGCATATGACCTTTTTGCTACATGCATTTGGGATAGGCAAATGGGGTGGGGCATACATTCCAACACACTTCATAGAAATATCTGATTAGCAAGTCTGATGATGGGCTTATTCCCCTTCATGGGGACATTTTTGAGGCCTTTCAGACTGGCAGGAAATTTTCAGTGAGAAAAATTTGCTGTCTTTACCACATGCAGCATAAGCATGTGCTGGGTGCTCAGATGCTTATTCTGCAAGGCATTTCCGTTAGACTTGCAGTAGTCAATAATAGGTTAAAAAAATGCACAGAGAGGGAAGAAAAATGGGAGGAAAAGAAAAAAGATAAAACTTCAGAAAGTTTTTTTTTTCATTAACAAATAAGAAACACAGGAGAGCTTGTGCGAATACATATGAATATGGTCAGCTTCTTTTTGTGACTGCATTTTTCATCATATCTGTCATTTTTTCACAAAGCATCATTGCAGTTGACTAATCTGGGATTAATCCTTGCTGGGATTGTGAGATACAAATAAGTACACAGGTATAAAAGGATCATTCAAACATTTTATCTCAAGGTGGGATGATTGCATTTTGGGATTGCATCCTTTATGATGTGGTAAAATTAAACTGAAGTACATTTTCTGTAACTTGTGGTTCTTGCTGTTGCTTTGCTGTCTGTGGAAAAGGCTCTGTATACTATACTATGACATAATCCCATTATTTAATAGTTTTTGATCATTGCTAATGATTCCTGTTATTTATTCAATTTCATATAAGAAAGATATATTAATTACTCCATGCCCTAAGTAAATTTAAGCGCATCACCTTTAGTGTGTTCAGATCCACTGTGCTAGAGATCTCGTGCTGTCTGCTCTACCAGACGCTGGGCAGAAGGACTTAAGCTTTTGTGTTGGCTTACCCTTGCTCTTGAGAAGCTTAACTCTCCCAGACTGCAGAACCCCAAACTTGTACATGGAAATTATATTTTGCCTAGGTCACAGGATGCTTATGTGGAGCTTTGAAACTCTAATATGCTAGGAGATTTTTACAGAGTCTATTGTTAATATGTTTCTCATTCTTACTGCTTTGAAAGCATTGCATTTTTCTTGGAGTTGTTGAATAATCCTGGAATGTTTGGATGGATGGACGGAACCCAAGGGGATGAAGTTTAATAAGCCCAAGTGCCAAGTCCTGCATTTTGGCCACAATAACTCCCTATAGTGCTATAGGCTGGGGATGGTGTGGCTGGACAGTGCCCAGGCAGAAAGGGACCTGGGGGTGCTGGTGACAGCTGGCTGGACATGAGCCAGCAGTGTGCCCTGGTGGCCAATGAGGCCAATGGCCCCTGGCCTGGATCAGGAATGGTGTGGCCAGCAGGAGCAGGGAGGTCATTCTCCCCCTGTACTCAGCACTGGTGAGGCCTCACCTGGAGTGCTGTGTCCAGTTCTGGCCCCTCAGTTTGGGAAGGACATTGAGACATTTGAGCGCGTCCAGAGGAGGCAACGAGGCTGGTGTGGGGTTTGGAACACAAACCCTGTGAGGAGTGGCTGAGGGGGCTGGGGTTGTTTGGCCTGGAGAAAAGGAGACTCAGAGGTGACCTTTTCACTCTCTACAACTCCCTGAGAGGTGGCTGTAGTCAGGTGGGGTTGGTCTCTTTCTCCAGGCAACAACTGACAGAACGAGAGGACACAGTCTCAAGCTGTGCCAAGGGAAATATAGGTTGGATATTAGGAAAAAAAAATTTACAGAAAGGGTGATAAAATATTGGAATTCTCTGCCTGGGAATGTGGTGGAGTCACAATCCCTGGATGTGTTTAAAAAAGATTGGATGTGGCACTTGGTGCCATGATCTAGTTGAGGTGTTGAGGGCTGGGTTGGACTTGAGGATCTTGGTCTCTTCCAACCCAGTGATTCTGTCATTCTATAATACAATCCCACTGTAATGATTTGGCCCACTGAACAGCTGTGTTACTGAGGGTGGGATAATCTTTTTATATGTACAGCAGATCTATAAGGTCAGTATCAATCTTTTTCCTTCCTTTTAGTTTTACATTATGAATGGCAGTTGTGTTCTGGGAAAGTTCCTGTCACTTTTATTAAGATAGATCATCTGGTATTATGCAGAGGAGGGGTTTACAATTTACCTTGTGTGCATAGAAGAAATGATTTTTTATTTTGCCCAAGAGTTTAAATACAATGTGCAATAGTAAAAAAAAAAAGACATAGTATATGAGAAAGTTTCAGCAATTAGCTTTTTAGATTGAATAGTAGATCTGAAAAGAAGATGGTGATAACAACTCTTTGTTCTCCCTTTTCACAGAGCTCTTAAAATCTATTTTATGCAGGTGGAATTTCAATTTTAGCTGTGATTTGCCAATATACTTCAGTAAGCCATAGCCACTATATACAACCTGCTATACTCTGGGCATATGATCCCTATCCATACATGAAGAAAACTTTTAATCATTGATTTCCTTGAATTTACTAGAATGAAATGTGGAGCTGATCTTCAAGTCTGTCATAGGTTTACAATTTTGCTTTTAGACACTTTGAGGTCTGTATAGCTAAAGCAGGAGGGTTGGAACCAGTTCCAGATTCTGGAACTGAATTTATCCAGCTGACAATGAAAGAACTGGATTGTTACACCCTTGGTCCTTTTTTTATTTGGTGACTTTCTAATGTGACTCTTTGGTGCAGCAGATAACAGAATAGAATCCCTTTAGATTAAAGATACCTTGAAGCCTGTCTATTGCATCCTGGGTAAATGCTATGCCTAAAAGACTGTCATGAAAAAAGCTTACTCATAAAGACTACTAACAATCACCAGTTTATGGATATTCTTAATAGCTGACCTTCTCCTGGAGATTACATCTCATCATGGTCCAGCCAGTGTTCTTACTACGGCTTTTTCAAGACTGACACCATGTTAATATTTGCTTCTGTTCTTACTGACTACTCCCATCTGGTATGGATGATCTTGTTGGGCTGTCTCTTTAATTAATGCTGAAAGAGGGTATTATCCCTATATGCAGAGTTGCTGCAGGGGTTTCTGTGCTCTATTATCCTTCAGGTACAGTTCATTTCTCATTGCCATCTGTAGAGGAAGCCTGTGAAGATTTAACCTCATGAGGATTAAATGAATATTTGTCAAAGCCTTCACCACCCATCTTAGGTGTTCGAAAGAGTGGTCTTTTCAGTTTGTACTGGTAGAAGGTGGCCCTGGGTTTCAAATGGAAGAAGTATCAAATGTGCAACCAGGACTGTGGTTTTTGTGTTCCTGGGTCTCAAAACAAATTAAACACATTATTGGTTTTGGGCGTTTTCTTAATATGAAGGTACAGCTTTTTGTGGGACATTCTTAGAGCCACCAAGTTCTGTTGTCAAGCTTCTTATGCTCTCAAAGCCTCAATGTTTTTAGACAGCCTCTTAGACATGAATGGCCATTTTTTTTGTTATTGACCTTAAAATAATTATGTGGAAGGTATATTCCAAATTCCTGCATTAGAGGAAGCAGATTTAGAAATTATTGACTTTCTTATCAATACAGAAAAGATCATATATAGATTAGGAAAACAATGTTCTTAGCTACATATTTAAATCCTGTTCCAACTCCTTTTTTATGTCCTTAGGTGTGTCTCAGTTTTACCCATTTTAGATGATTTTGTTTGTGACAGATGAGTTTCTGAGTACTTTAGTTTATCTTACAAACTCTGGGACAGCAAATTATAGCATATTTTAAAGCTAAGGTTTTTGGGATCTTCTTGTTGAGAGGAAAAAAAGTATGGATAACTTGTGGGAATGAAAAGTAAAGTTTTTGAACTCATAAGAAACAATTTTACTCTACAGATTAAAGATAATTTAATATACTTGACTCTTACATGGACTTGGCTGTACTGTATGTGAAGTGATTATAGCATTGCTTAAGACGTGAGATAACAAGGTGAGGGATAGCATGTTGACTAGAGATTTATTTTTTGCCAAAGCAGTGCTGTTTACCAAATCACTGGCAACATCTTATCACACTAAAACAGACATAGGCTTCTTACATTTAGTTTTGAGCGGCTGGTAAAATCCAATATGTGTACAGCACCTTTAAATGGTATTGAAACAGCTTGTCTACAGAAAAGATAAGTAGCATGGAGCATTAGTGTTTTCCACACACCTTCACTTTCTGAAACAAACTGGTGTTTACTAGGAAAAAAAGCAGTTTTTATTGTTTTTGTCAGGCAAAAGAATGCAGTTTGTAGAATCCCTGAAACCCTCACCATCCCTGTAAGTTCCCAATTTAATTTTGACTTTTAGTAACTCCCTATTACTTCAATATAGTTTTTGAAATGAACAGTAGTATAAATTATCAGTTTAGATGCATAGTAAGTTAAACAGTTCCAAACCCATATGCTCTCCCTGAAACCAGTTACTGTGGTCTTGACCACAGCTGTAAAACTAAACACTAAGATCTGCTTTAGGTGTGGTCTGCTTTAGGAAAAGCATTGCCAGTAGGTAAAAGCAGGTGATTCTTCCTCTCTACTCAGCAGAGGTGAGGCCACATCTGGAGTGGTGGGTGTAGGCCAATATAACAGACATGAACATACTGGAACAAGTCCAGCAAAGAGCCATGATGGAGGGGTGGGTGCATCTTACACTCAGGAGAGCTGAGCCTTTATATCTTGAGAATAGGGAAGGTTTGAGAGGATATTGGAAAGTAAAGGTCAAAGAGCAGACTTCTCTCAGGGGTGTGCCCAGTGTCAGGACCCTGGGCAATACAAACTGAAGTAGGAAATTCTGGGTACATTTAAGAAATAAGATGTTACAGTGAATTTAGTTGAACAGGTTACACAAAGAGGTTGTGGGACTTTCCTCATTAGAGATGCTCTAAACATGTCTGGGCACAGCCCTGACCAACTTACTTGAGCTGTCCCTGCTCTGAGTCAAGTGGTGAAACTAGATGGTGTTCAGAGGTCCCTTTCCACCTCAACAGCCCTATCAAAACAGAGTGGCTTCTTCCAGATTTCCTAGTGAGAATTGCCTCAGGTCTGAGCTAATGCCTGAATCTCACCCAGGAATATATTGCCAAAAGGTATTTGACCTGAGCCAAGTCACAGCTGGGATCGTTCTAATCTGGAGAGATGTTAAAAAAACACAGAAAATGTGCAGGTGTCTTTGTGATATTAAAACCTTTGAGGCACTTGGCAATCATAGAATCAGAATGGTTTTGGTTGGAAGGGATATTAAAAATCCTCCAGTTCCAACCCACCTGCTGTGGACAGGGACACCTGCCACTAGACCAAAGCTTCATCCCATCTGTCTATAAACACTTCCAGGGGTTGGGTTATCCACAACTTGACTGGGAAACCTGTTCCTGTGCCTCACCAGATTCACATTAAAGAGCTTTTTACTAATATTGAATCTAAACCTACCCTAAGTTTCAAGCCATTCCCATTGTCCTGTCACTACATGCTCTTGTAAGAAGTCGCTCTCCGTTTTTTGTAGACTTCTTTCAGGTTCTAGAAGGCTACAATTAGGTCACCCCTAAGCCTTCTCTTTTCCAATCTGGATAAAATTAAACTAAACTAACAGCTACTTTATCTGCCTCATGTGAGAGTGATATGTTACAATTTTTTAAAATTTTCTTTTCTTTTAATATAAGTAAACGATTTGCAATACACAGCAATTGAGGATTTTACTTAACAAATTTCTTGCTAATATGTGGCCCTAGTAAAGTCCTAAGCACTTTTGCTCTCTTTATGTGCCACTTTGTAATCACAGGTTTTGGCCTTTAGTACAGTTCTAGGTACACTGCAGTGTTTTGACATGTTATGTAAGAATTCTTGGTGCCTCATGAAATAAACATTACAGGAAATGTAGGCGTTTAGATTTTTTTTAAAAGAATTAGGTGTTTAGATGCCATGACAACAAAGATTTAAACCTAAACGAGGCAGTTTCATGCCATTATCATTAAGGGAAAGATCTTCTGCATGTCAGTATCAGATTTTTGTGAGTGTTGCTGTTTCATTTATAATGCTAATTCTAATGATATAATATATTATAATATATAATATCATTATATATTATATTAATATATATTAATATATAATGCTAATGTATATTGGTTGATGTCAGTAAGATATACAAATATTGTCCTCTCCCATCTGAAGAGGAAAAACAAAAAACAAATCCCAGGTAATTATTTTAGGCCTGTGTGTACATGCAAGAAAAAAGAGCAAAACAGCCACAATGACCTCTATCCTAGGCCAACCTGTTATCTCAACAAAACAACCCAAACAAAACCTACTGGAGGATGAAGTCCTAATCATCAGTACAGCTTGCCCACAAATGTCTCTTAAGAAGTAAATGCCGCAAGGTACTAGGACTAAAACATCTCTCCTTAATCTGGAGAGATTGCTGGAGCAGCTCTCCTATGAAGAGACAGGCTGAGAGCTGGAGAAGAGAAGGCTCCAGGGAGGCCTCATTACTCAGGATTTAATGAGGGCACATAAGAAAGATGGAGAGCAGCTCTTGACATGGGCCTGTAGTGACAGGACAAGGGGGAGTGGCTTTGACCTGAGAGTAGGTTTAAATTATATATTAGGAAGAAATTCTTCCCTGCAAGAGTGGTGAGGCACTGGAACAGGTCACAGTGTCTTCCCTGATCAATAGGATTTGCAAGTTCAACTGTTTAGTATCCACCTGTCTGTTCATTTTTGTAACTGAGAAGCAAGAGGAGAAATGCATCTTTACTTGTGCTATTTTTTCCAGCCTAAACCTACAGCGAATACTTTACTTTTTAAAACAGCATTAAAATTAGAGTAGTATCTTGGTTTATGATTTCAGTCTTGTTTTAAATCTGTATGAATGCCTGAATACACATGTTCATTTTGCCCTGTATGTATGTGATTTATCTGCTTCATCACAGAATATTATTTAGTGGTTGTGACTGTGGGTAATGAAAATAATCTGAAGGTATCATCACTTGAAATTTGAAGCACAGAAAGGGTCAATCTTATTTATTTGGTTATTGTATGGTTTTTTGTTGTTTGTTTATTAAACCATAGACAAATTAATAAAACTGAAGAAACTTAAATCACAGGACATTTTTCCTATGACATATTATGAATATATTTTAAATGCCAGACATATTTTTATTTGCATACACTAACATAGTATTTCTCTCTAAGTGATACTCCTGTACAGAGTGCTAAACATTTCGTATTTTAACCCCATTCTCTCACTGCTTCAGATAATGGATAACTATAATGTCTGGTTCAAGTCACAATACATTGTGAATATTTTATGGGCTTTTTAGATAATAATTGTATTAATTTGTGTCTTGAACAAAGTTACTTCTTAGAAAACTCTGATCTTCTTTGATCTTCAGTGTTTGCATGTGTGTGCTTTTTCTTCTTTTGAAATAAGGGATAGCAATTTGAACAAATTTGAACAAATTGATGTGCTAATATTTTTTTCACAAGTCAGCATCCTTTTAAAAATAATTTATGAATAGTAGTTTTTTACATATAAAAATAGTAACATGGAATTTAAATTATGGCTATCAGAACAAAATACCTAATGCCTTGATGAGCTTGTATAAGGTAAATCACTGGGATATAATCCTGTAGAGAAAATAATAATTACAGTAAAGGAAGCAGCCAGAGGAGTTGGCAGAATTTATCTTGATATGAGCTGTTAAGAAAATGAATTTTTTTGCAGATTATGTCAGAAACTTGTGGAAGCTGCTACATCTGGATGGCCTGGGAACATATGCAGCCCCAAGGCTTTCATGCTCGTGACTTCAGAGAGAGAAGCAGCCCCTGTCCTTTTGAGTGCAGACCATACCACCTGCATTTCTGTCACCTCAAGATGTGGGTGTTATGGTGGGTTTGCATGGTACCAGGTCTGAGAGCACGCAAAGGTGAGGGCAGTGCAGAATGCCCTACCTGCTTTACAAGCTGAAAGCTGGGGTACTTCAACCAGTGAGTCACTGCCACGGTTTCACCCCAGCCAGCAACCCACCCCCACACAGCTGCTTGCTCACTCCCACACCAGCAGCATCAGGGTAAGGTAAAAGGTAGAAAACTCATGGGTTTAAATAAAGACAGTTTAGTAGGGAGAGCAAAAGCCATGCACACAAGCAAAGCAAGGGCAGGCAGGTGTTCAGCCATCACCAGGAGAGCAGGGCCCCATCATGTGCAGCAGTGCCTTGGGAAGACAAACACCATCACTCCAAGTAGCCCTTCCTCTTCTCCCTATTTACCTGCACTTGATAGACTAAGCATGATGCTCTGGTATCTCCTTCTGGTCATCTCAGGTCATCTGTCCCAGCTGTGTCTCCTCCCAGCCTCTCAGGCACCCCCAGCCTCCTTCCTCAGTGTGGCAGCACAGAAAGCAGAAAAGACCTTGGCTCTGTGTGACCCCTGCTCAGCAATAACAAAAACATCTCTGTATTATCAACCCTGTGTTCAGCCCAAATCCAAAACCCAGCCCAAAAACCAGCACAGTCATCCATTGCAAAGCCATTTGATAGCTCCTCTTCTGTCTTTTTACACACCCTCTCCTGATCCTTCACAGTATGTACAGGTATTTTCGTGCCAGACTAATTTTCCTCACCAAATTTTTAAGATTACTGAATAGAGCCTTCTAATTGAAGCTGGCTGTGACCTTCACTACAGGGTGGCTAATATTTCCATGTAATGATGAAGTGGATTCTGTGTGTGTGATTCAAATAGTAATTTTGAAATTGAGGAGACACAGGAAGTGTTTCCATATCACTAAGCAAAAGTGAAAGACAAAATTCTCTAAATAGAGAAGAGGAAGATGACAGTTACTGTTCTTTCTATTTGCTGCCTCTGTTCTATGCATACTTCCTTTATTTCTCCTTTCTCATTTCTTCTGTCACTAACTTTTCTTATTTTTAGTTAGTAGATAGCAGCACAGATTTCAGAGACAGCATTAAGAAGGAAGTTATCAGGCTGTGTTTTATGCTGCATCAACTGCAGGACAAAATATGGTCCCAGGTGAAAGTTATTGCTGCAAAGGCAGGTTTGTCTCAAGACTGCCATACTCAGAAGCAGAATTTCTTTTGGATGGCAGACATTCAAAAGCATTTCCCTGCTACTAAGAGAGTAAGCATAAGAGGTGGGAGACAATGTAAAACCACTTGTGCAGATCATTTTGTTTTTCTTTTGAAGCAGTTTTCTTTCTCACTCTGATAGAATTTATATATTGTGTCACATTTGCCTGGCATTTTCTAGTATCTAGATCAATCAGACTAAAGAACTCATTCCCTGAGAGCAGACAGCCAAACTAAAAAGAGGCTAGCATCATGCTTGGCTGACACCAACTTGGGGAAAAAAAAAAAAAAGAAAATTTAGGCTAGCAGATGTCTCAAAATATCTGTTGCTATATACTTTTGTGCATACCAACTTCTATATATGTTAAGTATTTTTGTTAGAAAATTTCAAAAGCTTTGCCAGAATATTTTCTGTCTAAGCCTAAGATCTTGTGGTAAACTCTGCAATCCTTATAAGAAAAGAAGATTCAAAGTCACAAAAATACCTTTGGCAAGAAAGATCATAATGGCCACCACTCTTGGGATAAGTGTTATTCAGGATAACAATGCTGTATAATGCACAATGCTGCCTTCCCTGCAGTTCAGGCAGTTGCTGCTGTCTGCACTTTGTTTTAGAACAGGGTTATTCTTACTTATCTCTTAGTTTTTTGATTCCTGAGAAAGTATTTATTTTTATTGAAATAATTTAAAATGAAAATGTAGGATTTAGACTTGTGATGAACTCAAATGTTTTATTTTTCTCACAGCAGTTAGGTATACATCTGTCCTAAATGCAGGAAATTGCACTTATCTATCTTGGTGCAAAATTTTTAAATACTTAGTTAAAAGGTATTCATCAAATATGCTTTTATTCCATAAAAACAGATAAATAGCAAGGAACCTAAATAAAATTCCTTCTTAGGCTGTGTTTTCTTAAGGACCCAAGAAAACAAGGTTTGTTACCTTGCAAGTATAAGCTGAAAGCCTTCTCCCTAGCTCTTTTTGCTAATTTACTGACTCCAGACTGCATATGAAGTCATAAAGACAACTTGCAGCTAGGAGGCATAGGAAAGAGGGATTATTGCATGGATACTTTGGGTAAAAAATACCTTAGATTGAAGTTTATGTTATCTGAGATATCAATTACCAAAAACACAGACAAGGACATGGGGTACAATTCTGTCTATGAGAGAAATATTGAGATCCTTGATGTGAATGTGTGAGATACAAATACCTTTCAAATGTTCATCTGACTTTGGCACCCCACAGACTCCACAGGCAGTGGCAGGCAGCTTTTTTGTCAGGACATCTCAGTCACATGCTTTTATCTGACTGCAGAATTCTCATGTTTTGTGACAGTTTTAAGATTGAAGCTTACTGTATGTGCAAGGCCTGGAGCTGGACTGAATGATCCTGATGGGTCATTTCCAGCTCAGGACATTCTGTGATTTTCTAGGTGTGGACTGAGATCTGTTTCCGTGCTATGAGCTAAGCACACTCCAACTCATGCTCAGGTCAAATCTTTATGACTGTCCATCTTGACTATAAGGAAGTTACATTCATATTTGTCTTTAGTAGGAGCTTCAAAGTCTGCCAGGTCAAGAAGGATGTTCAGGTAAGCCCATTGCTTTCCTATGGCCCTGGCACATGCAGTGCAGATGGACCAGGAGTGTTGATGTTGATAACACTCATGTTGAACCAACACAATCTACACAGCACCTTGCAATGCTCACACAACATGACAATGCAAGACATCATAAGCAGAAAGCTGCTCCCCTAGGCCTGAACTGTTAAGTATTATCTCACTTGAAATATGAGAACAGAGACTGCTGAGGTGGCTGTTGACTGGTGTGAAGCACAGTTATGTATCTTTTCCCATCTTTTTTAGAAGAGTGCCCTGAGGATAAAAAGACTTGCAAAAGCTTTTCTGTCCAGTCATCTATGAGCTAATGTTTAAATGTTGCTAGAGCTGTCTTTTTCCATTTCTGCATCTCCATGTTGGATGTTATGTTAATAGAGAGTGGTACTTTGAGTTATATTAAATTTTCAGGAGTCTATTCTAGCCTCTTGTTCTATTTCTGCCCTTGTAATTTATCATAAGTGAGTAGCTTGCTGTCTGCAAGTAAGGATTGAGATTTACAGTTTTCTATGACTTGAAATGTTTTGTCTGACTCCTTTCTCCTTTTTTTGATGTACTGTACTAACATTGATGACTAAGGCAGCTTTTGAAAGAGAACTATCCCCATTATCTGCTGCACGCTACATTTTCTTTTTTAATTCCTTTCCAGGTAACCCTTGCTTGCATATTTTAAAATCCCTGTGAATTTTTTTTATTACTTTCTGTGCCCATAGTTTAGCCTTCTATGGGGGAAGAGTGGAAGGGAGAATGCCATTAAAGTTTGCAAGCCTGTGAAAGGGAAATTTACCATTAACTGAATTATATATTGTAATTACCAGTATCTACCAGGTTGTCAGTGGTCACTAAGCTCAATAATCAGTGTCATAATCCTTACTGCTGCTGTTACCCTTGTTGGAAGTTACTGATGCATATTTGTGAGGTCCTGAATATTGTGTTGCCAGCTAATTTGCAGTCAAGAGATCTCAGCATTCTTAACTTGAGAAATAGCCAAAAGTTTGGTACAATGGCTAAGATTTTTTGGAGACAAGCACAGTTCCAACATTTAGCCTACCAGCAAGGGAGTAAAGGGATATGTACTGATGGAAATGTGCTTACTGAAACACCATGGTACCACTTACCCTGGTGTACTGGTCATTGGCAGACTTTTATCCTTTGTTGTGATATGGTAAGAAGAGCACAACATGTCTATCACATGCAAGCTATATCTTTGTTTTCTTACTGTCTTGTCCTGTCCATCCTTACTGTCCCCTTTCTAGCCCAATCTCATTCTGCACTTACTACAGTATTCCTTTTCCACCACTGCAGTAAGATTGCACGTATGAGTCAGATGCCTTAGCAAGCTTTTGTGTTGCTGGTACTCTGGTGAACCCTATACTGGGCAGCTGCAGAACATATTTCCCCATCATACAAGTGGTTCCATCAAACATGGAACAAATAAAACCTTATTTCATATTGATTTGTGTCTTGCATCAGCCTCATGAGCTTTCTGCTAACCAGCAAAGTGTGAAATCATATTGTAACATCTCCTTCACATGGGATTCTTATCAGGTGTCTTTCCTTTGCACAAAATCTGTGAAAGAATTCTAACTTCATACCAGTCACATGTAATGTAAGGGCAGGAATGAGTGGGAATTAAAAGTTGTTCATGTATGTGTGCTGGGAGGAATAAGGGGGTTAGAGAACTTACTCATTCCTAAAGGCTGTCTTAATTTGTCTTAATTAATTTGATTAGGGAAAAATGATAGAGGCCTTATGGGCCCTGAGAAGATCTGACTGAAAAGTTCTTAGATCAGTATTGGCTGGAAGATACAGATCTTGATAATAGCTGAGCCAGGATATTTCAAGACTTGTGTGTGTTATATACATATGAGTAAGTCTGTGCTGAAAATGTAAATGAACACAAGGGAATCAGGCCAACAGTTTCTGTCTAATATAGGGCAACTGACATTATATTACTAGCAAACCAAAGAGTCTCTTGAAATGCCAACTTGGCTTTGAAACTCATTCCTGGGGAATTCAGAAGTCTGCACAGAAATAAAGAGAGAAAGCAACTGAAGGAAGAAAAGCAAAGAAAATAATCTGAGATTAAAGCATCCCTCCCCTTCTTACAACTTTTGTTACAGAAAAGGTGACTGACAATTCACAGAAAAGGCATGAAACTCCTTACAGTGTTTTTCAAGACATGTTCCAGGTGATTAGTGTTGTCTATCATGGGTTTATTTCTTGCATCTCTTGAAATATGAATAGTCCTGGACATTTGGATTCTTGATGTGGAAGAAAAAAAGGAATTGATTTCTTAGATACTTATTTTAAGGGCAAAATATTTTTTTAAAAATCTCAAACTTCTCAAAAGTGGAGGGAGAACGTGCTCTAAAACTTCTTACTGTGTGCATTCCTATAATTACTGTGTCAGTTTCTTCTTTTGGTTTGGCTTGTTTCAAGGTCTACTGCCAAGAAGGCTATTTGTGTGAACTCTCTCTTATTATTAGCACAGTGATGAAGAGGTTGACATGTTCTCTTCTCTTGCCTGAAGCTGCTACCTAGTCAGCCTGGCCTCTGTAATTTTTTCTTGTCATATATTCTTGTTTCCTGTGGTTTTTACTTCTTTACTACATGACAGTCACATAGATGAAAAGCAGTCAAAGGAAAACAGAGTAAAAAATCCAACTCAATCAGTAACCATAAATAATATACCTTCAAGAAGAAAATCATTACATTGGTGAGAAGTCCAGCAGACAAGAGACTGTTAAAAGGTTTGGGAGTATTTTATCAAAATCAGTAGTCAAAATCAAGTCATGTGATCATGAAGGCAGAAAATACAAATGAAATAAGGACTTATTCAAAAGGAGCTTTTTTCTGTTACAGTGCACAGTGTAATGATTTCGGGTCTCAAGACACCCAAGTTCCTAACTTTGTTCAGGAAGATATAGCAAGTACTATTACAATATCTGAAAAATATAAAAATTTATGATCAATAGTAATTGGTATGAGTGAGTTATAAATATAAGGAATAAATAGAGAAGGGAATCTAAACATAGCAGGAGCAGCTTCCTTTAAGTTACCATTGTGAAGGCAATAGCAATGTCATAGTATACATTTAAATATAGTTAAACTATATCTGTAATGAAAGAAATGCCAACACCACTCAAACCCTAAGATTTGAACATCCAAACTATGATGAACAAAATTAGTATTTAATAACTATTAATTTACATATTTTATAAAGGGGGGATAGACTCATGTATCAGAATAACAAAGTGCTCTCCAGTACACTGATTTAAAAGCCCATAGGAAAGCAATAATAGAAGTAATATTCAAGTCCTATAACCCAAGATAGCTTTGCCCAGAAGCTTGTTAAGATTCAGTAGATTCCCCTTTTAGACCCAAGAGTCCTGGTGAGCAACAGCTTTAAAATGAACCAATAGTGTTCCCTGGGATATAAGAGGGCCAAGACCATCTTTGGGTGTCTTTGACTTTTGGCAAGAACTGAGCAGATGGGTTGAGGGTGTCCATCCTTTAAAAGGCTAAAGGAAGATCGAGTTGCTGCCTGTAGCTGTATATTGGGAGGTTAGAGAGAAGGTGCAGCCAGACTTCTCAGTCAGACACAGAGAATGGGAGGTTCAGCACAGGGAATTCCAGTGCAGTGTAAGGAAAAAATTATTTCTATGAGAGTGGTCAAACATTGAAAAGTTGTCTGGGCAGGGAGTAGAATGTCCATCCTTGAAGCTACACAAAATGGAACATGGCTCTGAACCAGCTGTTCTTACAAGGACTTCATTGGGCACATGAGCTTTGGATGTTCCATTCAAACCAGTGTGATTCCATGCTTCTATTGTTAAAGGATACTAATTTAAAAAAAAAAAAAAAAAGTTGTTATGAGAGGTGTTTATAATTATCAAAGAACCCCCCAGTTAGGAATTAGGAATTAATCTGGGCTTCATGTGGGTTCACAGTTACATATTGGTTAGTTAGCCACACTGGAATCCCAAGTAAAAATAATAGCTGTGAATGGAAACAGTGAACCAGCAGCAAATCATGAGTGTCAGAAACAATGAAGGCTTGAAAATCAAGCCTTGGAGACCTGTGAGATCTAATGTCTACTAAAAGTAGGCCTGGTGGGCGCTTTAAAAAGTCTTTTTTCTTTTTATACCATTTGAAAAAAACAACCTAGAAACATGAAATCTTTGAAATCTCTTTCACTTTGTCAAATATGTTTGAAATTACTGGTCAGCTCATGGTTTGTTTCATGAGACTGATCAACAAGAAAGTGAATACAGAGACAGTGTCTTATTTTTGTAGGAAACCAGGCTAAAAATAAAAGGATAAAAATCTAATTAGGACAGGCAACTTAATATTATGGAAAGAAGTCTTGTCAAGGAAACATGGTTTCATTCACTCATATCATTAGAAATGGAATTCATAAAACTAAAAGCAAAGAACAAAAGTATTTAGATGCTTTATTAGTCACTTATAACACCTTGACTGCCAAAAATACGATTATGAAGTATCAGTAAAGAGATTTTTAGAGGGATTAAGAACTGCATTGCTGAAAGGAGCTTGAAAATAAGCTGTCAGTGGGGAGTCACAGCTGCATAGAAGCTCATCTAGTAGGGTACCTTAGTATTAACTTGTTTCAGTCAATGACTGAAGGTGAATTTAAAATCACTGATAACAAACTTAGGCAATTCAAACAAAAGCAGAGCATGCATTTTCACCATTAGGAAGTGTAGTCCCCTGTGGAACAAACTAAGGGAAGCAGTAATGCTCTAATCCCCTGATGACTTCAAATCAAAGGAAAAAAAGATGCTGCTAGGTTGCTTTGTTTGCTAAGGCTGTTGACTTATTTCAGATAGGGTGAGTGAGTAGCATGCTACAGTCTTTTCCCTCCAAGAGTTGAAATCAGACTATTGAATGGATCTTTCCAAGCAGGAAATTCTAGTCTTTGAAAACAGTGACAGAAAAATGTCATTGATGAGACCAAAAAGATAAAAACTGAAAGAGAAAAAGTATTAGGGAAACAAAAAAAACCAACAAAAACTGGGATTACAGCCAAGATAACTATTTTGCATTAGTAAAACAAATATTCTTAAAATGCATCTTCAGCTAGGACTGGACTTGTTGGATAGTAGCAAAAGGTTCTTCCCCCAGAAGGTGGTGGGGCACTGGAACAGGCTCCCCAGGGAAGTGGTCACAGCACCAAGCCTGGCAGAGCTCAAGAAGTATTTGGACAATGTTCTCAAGCACATGGTGTGACTCTTGGGGTGTCCTGTGCAGGGCAGGGAGTTGGACTCAATGATCCTTGTGCGTCTCTTCCAACCCAGAATATTCTGTGATTCTATGAAGCTTGAAAAGCAATAAACTCATTCTTTGATTTGGCTATCAGAGACAGAAAATTCAGGCAGCCAAGAAATCCCATCTGCATGTAAATTATTATGCACTCGTTTTATGAAGTAGTTCAGGCTTTTCAGTAGGTTTCTGACAAATGTTTCTTCCAGTAGCAAACGAAGTTGTTAAGGTACCTTTCAAAATAGAGTGACTGTAAAACTGACAGTATGTTGCAAATGCCTGTCTGGCTACACACGTAGTCTCTCTCCCCATCCACCCCCCCACCTCCTTACTAGAAATCCTGAAAAAGCCAAGCAATCAAAATAGAAATGTGTTCGTTGGATTGTGTAATAGGGGATCCAAACAGGAGTGTACAATGAAACCACTGCATACAGATTACAAGTTTATTGCTCCTCTGTGCACTTACGGCAATTTTTATCTTCACATACTTGTACATGTATTCTTTTCAGAAAGAACTGTGTTGAAAGTTTGAAGAACTTTATCACTATTACAGTGTTGTTTTGCTCCTTGTAACACTAATTGTAAGTCTGGTTAAGCTTTCCCCGGCTGCTTCACTTCCTATTTTTTGGTAGGAGTCCAGTTTTCTTCTTTGAAAAAACACTACCAAATCCTAACCATTTATTTAACCTTTTGTGATGCCTTTTTACTTATTAAAAGCTGTGTTCCAACTTAGACTAATTCTATATCCAGTGTTCAGTAACTGTTCTTGCACACATGATTGCTGTTTCCATAAACATACTCTTATGTCCAAGTGTCCAGAGTACCAGCCTGCTTTGAGTGTGCCTGAGAGCCTGCCCATCAAACTGGGGCCACAGAGCTCAAGTGTCTGAAACAGCACACCCTATAGGGAGACACTGGCAGAGCTTCCTATTTCCCTATGAAAACTGGTGTCTCTTCTGTTTTTTTTTTTAATTTTATTTTTGTGCCTTTTCTTTTACCTTCTATTGCTGTCAGATCTTGTATGCTAGCAGCATATGTGCTTATGTCTTCTCTTTCTCCTGAGTCTTGCACTGTCTTGCCAAATTATGCTGTGGACCAGGCGTCAGCTACATAATATTTTTGCAAGAATAATCCCCATCCAAAGCACATACTTCTGTAAACCTCATCAGAAATCTTGGGTTTTTACTGTGCACTTCTTGAAACTGTTATGCTTTTCTTTAGGGATCTTGAACAGACTCTGTAAGAACTTTTGGGTATATTCCAGTGAAAATGGATGAAAGATAAATGGGCTTAAACAAAAACTATCACCAAGAGCAATTTCTACATTTTTATTTATAAAATAAATAAATAGATAATAATAGATAATAAATGTATAGATAAGTATATGTGGAACTTTTTGCTGTTGCAGTCTGCTTTAATTGTAATTCAGTCTTAATTGTACAAGGTGTTTGGCAGAATCCTACCAGAAAGGTGTCACTGCTCCAGTTGTGCTCTGGTCAGTTTTCTAAATCTAACCACTTGGATCCAGAGCTAGGATCCCATTCTCTCCTGGGGCATACCTTCATATATTCTCTCCACTCACACTCCTCTTTGCAGTTTCTGATTCCTGGCTGAGCAGTGATTCTCTCCAAGTCAGTTCATGCCAGGACAGATGCTCCCACTTCCTCCAGGTTCAGTGGGACTTGCAATCACAAGCAATGAGCTGATATATGTAAGGGAAATGTTACAAAACATCTCTGCCAAGCCTACATTTCTGTGGGAATGGTTGTGTCTTGGTCTATTTTGCACCACACTCAGAACTGCCAGTGTTTAATATGTAATGTCTTTCAAACACACCGAGCTGTATGCAACAAGCAGTGCTAGAGCAAAGTAACTCAGAGCTTTCTTATGCATCTGTGATGTCAAAGACCCAATGATGATTCTAAATCCACCTCTTACTCTCACTTAAACACTTAAATATACCTAAATATAGTCTAGACTGTCTTTTATACAAATAGAATGGCAAATATCAGGAGGGCTTTTTTTCCATTTTCAGGTAGTGCGAACATTTTTTCATAAATATAGATCAAATCTCTTTACTCAGGCAGCAGTATTTCTGAGTAAACACTTCCCTAAGTTGCTTTAAAATCATGGCTAGATGATTGTTTTCAGGTTCATCTATTGAGATGAGACTGATTGAGTCTAAGTAGAGGGCTTCAAGCTGTGATCTCTGCAAGAAAGTTAAGCATGGAATTATTGACACAAGTAAATAAGGGCTGGAGCAAAAAAGAAGATGCTTGTAGTCCAAATGAGCTATAAACCAAATGTAAATGCTAAAGTTGTGGTCAGGACCTTTACCTGGCTACAGTATGCACAAGCCAAGTAAACAATAATCAAGTGTTTGGTACCTGGATCTGAGATGTGTGTTTTATAAAAGAAGAGTCGTAGAGGTCATCCTTCAGACTCACACTACTGGATACTGAAATTTTACAATGCTGCTGCTTTAAAAATTGCCTGAATAGCCTGAGGACTCTATGTAGAGCTAAGTTTGTGATTAAAGAGGCCTAAAGATCCTGGTAAGTCAGAAAGACTTTTGAAGGAAACTATCACAAATTATTACAACTTCCTTCTATCATATCTTTGCCTGTGTTCTTTAACATTTGGCATTTTTCATGTCATCAAGCCTTCTACTTCCCCATTTCCCATCTCAAATACTTTTCTCTTCAGTCTTGACTGTAATATTTTAGTTGTTATGGAACATTTATTTCTGTACAGCATTCTCCATCTCCATAGTTCAGCCCTAAGTGTATTCATCATTACTTATATCAAGCATTTTGTCCATCATTTTGATGACTTTGAGGTGCACAGCAGTATATTATTTTGGGTGAAGCCGCAATCCCTTCTATTAAAAAAAAAAAAGTAGATTCCATACACATTTATGTCTATTCACTAAATAACTTGGTGTCCACATTCTTAAATCTTCTCACCTTTAAATAGAGGAATCAAAATCCATTTCCTGGACCTTGCTACTTAGTTAAACACTAAGTATTTACCTTGAAGATTGCTCAAACTAATACATTTCTGCTATAGGAATTCTTAAGTATCTCCATCTTTATGTGTCACTAGTGGAAGCATTGGGAAATATTTCTTTCCCATTAGTCTTATAAGCAAACCAGGCTTCTCAGACTCCTGCTATTTCTTTCACATGCAGTACTCTCTAAGAATCTTAATTACATTATGCTAAACTGTGTTTCATCTTTTCAAGTGAAATGATGCTCCATTTGTTCAAATGCTGCATATGCAATCAGTCATGGTGTGGACACCCCTGCTGTAAAAAGACATGTAAGTAGAGCTAAGCTCAGTTGCATTGTCCTTGCCTCAACAGCACTCAGATAATAACTGAAATGATCAGTTAACGGTGCTGGGGAAGTGCCTTAGAAATGTCATCCCTCTAGTTATGCTGTCTTCAGCAACTTCAGAACAGGTCCTTGGTGCCACAGAAAGACACGTGAGAATCTTATATTACTGACTAACTATATAGTAAGTAAGCATGCAAAATTCAAAGTTACTAAAGTTAACACATGGCATAAAACCAAAACTTCAGGACATGAGAAATGAGAATAGCAACACTTCAGAAATAAAAGCACGTCAGAAACAAACTCCGGAGTCATGATGAAAAGTTCAGTGAAAAAGACCAACATGATGTTCAGGACTGGTCAAACAATAATACAAAAAGATAGGAGTTCTTAGGAAAAGAAGAGGCAACAAATAAAATATGCTATGCCACTATTTAGTTGATAACATGTCTCTTAAATGCTGTCCTAGCCTCAAAATGCATACCATAGAACTTGGAAAGTCTTAGAGAAGGTGAAGTGAATTATGAGGAGGCTGGAAGGAAAACTAAATAAAACTTGTAAAAGAGACAGCTGAATGGGAAAAAATAAGTGTTAATTGTCATGAGAGCTATGGAAAAGATAACGAGGGACCAGTTTCCATTTTTCTCTTAGAAATAAGCAGAAGGAAAACAAGCCACTGCAAAGCAGTATTTTAGCTACACAAAGTGCAATAATTTTCTGTATTTTTAGTAGTGGAACTCATTCACTTATAAGAGGAATGAGTAATAGAAAAATATATGGAAAGCTTCTCATAGTCTTTCCCAAAGTATCCACTGTGGTCAATACTGAAAACATGGTACAGGGCTGAAAAGAAATTGTTTTATTGTTTGCTTTTTTAGTGATATTTCGAAGCACAGGCACAGTCCATAGGAGTAAAAAGACCACAGCTTCTAAGCTATTAAGAATACAGTGAGGAGGTTGTGCCTCTCCCTTTGCTTCCTGGAGTAACTGGATCACAAATTAGCTCACAGTCGATGCCTGTCTTGCTGAAGAAAAAGGAGCAGCTGACAGGATCAGAATGTTTGTGCAGGTACAAATGATGAGAAACAGCATTTCTTTCCCATGTTGTTTTCAGCATCTTGTCAAAACTGAAAAAGTAATAATCACAGGGTCACTTCTGATGGCCTTTCTCATGTTTTACTTCACTGGTTATAGCTGACCAAGAACTGAAAGGGGGTGGACATTGCAATACTAAGGATGACAGCCCCCTAAGGGGAAAATAGAACTTAAAGTGAACTAAATGGGAGAGAATGCATGCGCAAGCGGTGCCTGGCAGCAGGGCATCAGGGAACAAAAGCACTCAGTGTGCAAATCGATGCTGTCTGTAGGGAAACATCCTGCTTTCCTCCAGGCTCACAACTGCGCTGCATTGCTGATGACGTGAACAGCTGCTTTCCTCGGGCATCAGTACTTTTGGTAATATTAGAGTTCTGTTACCATGTGCTGCATTTATACTTCCTCTGCCATTGGAAGTACTGTTTTCTTTTTAGAGAGAAACTCATAGTTCTTATTTAATTCTCACTCTGAGCACAACAGCTGAGTTGCTAATGTGTGGAAAAGCATTGCCCAGAATTAATATGATTGCATTCATACCATTTCCTACCATCTTCTTGTCAGCCCTTATAAACTTAAGTTATACTTATTTTGGACTGACCTTTTCTCTAATTGGACAGGAGAGCACAGAGGAATAGCTAGGTGCTAGGATAATGCCTTATGGTAAGGAGGGAAAAAAGGGTTAGTCTTCTATAAGAAATGTCATTTCTTGGAGGAGACATATAGCCAAGACCTTGACCATCTTGCAGCAACACAGGTTCTGCTTTTGTGTCCAATTTAAATTATTTTAAGAAATGCATGTATTTCTCTAGCAAAACATTGACTGAGGAGATTTTTTTCTCTGTGTTAAAATATTGTCTGTTTTTATTTTGGATTGATTTAAAAACTGGCAGCTTAAACTTTGCTAGTGGTCACATTCCTTTATGGAGATTGGAATTTCTGGAGTAGACCAGTAGGGTGATTCCACTCCCACTGATGATCTTCAGCAAATACTGCAGAAAACATGCCAGAAACCCCAGTCTGCAAATGTAAAGTAGTCTTAATTCTAATCCTTTTAAATTAGACTTTGGTTTAGATCTTGAAATGTAGGATTTTATATTATCTCCTTCTTTTTTTAATATTTATTTTAAAGGTAACAAGCTGATTCTTCTCATGTGAAGCCTCAGCTCTGCTTTGTGGCCTACTCAAATGCTCAGCCATCTCTTTCCTAAGATTCACGCAGATCAATAGGGTTCAGAAGTAGGACACATTGCCCATTTGTACAATTTTCAGTCCAGGATGGCAGGCACCAATTCAAATCAATGATTTCTGTGGGAGCTGCAGTACATGCTGGATGTGCCTCTGCTGGAGGTATTTTGGTGCTTGTTTAGGAGTTATTGGTCCCTGCCAGGTATCTATGCTGCTGAAGCAAGGGTTTCTACCCAATATGTTTTATAAAATTGAGGGAGCTTAATGTATCACTGTACTTTGCTGTGGGGTGAGCAAATAGGTCATGGTCATACTGAGGAAAAGGCAATGTTTATCCCTCTCTGACCCCAGAGAGAACTCAGGGCACTCACACCACCAGCTACAGCCTAGGAGGGATTTGCCTCAGCCCCACAGCTTGCAGTTATCTGTGGCAGAGGAATACAGGGCAGCTGCGGAAACAGCCAGGTACAGCTTTTTGTTACCAGAAGTATAGGGTGCTATATATATATAAATATAAATATATATATATATATGTATATACACACACACTAGTATATAGTACTGATGGGGCCGAACAGCGTATGTTGCTTTCACCTGGAATCTTCATGTAAATGAAAGAGCTCCACATCTGTTCCTTATGCATCTGTGTAAAATTTTAGTATCACTTTTAAGAGCAGAGCTTTGGGATGTGTTTCAGCACTGCAGCCCATTAGTCGAGCAGGAAAATCACATAACCTTTACATCCCTGCTTCATATCTGACATCCAGGAAAAATATCACAGTCACAACTAGTTGCTGGAATCAGTCTGTTTAATTAATGCCACTATCCTTGTCAGTACTTTCTATGCAAAGAAAATCCAACCAAAAAAAACCCCAAAGAACTTAAAGCAAAGTAAGGTGTCTTTGGAACTTTCTGAAAGGATTTCCTACCAAAACATGGATAAAGAGCAAGTCACAGGAGACCTATAGCCCATAGGCACAACTGAGGTTCAAAGAGATCAGCATGACACCTTGTGCTACTCAGCTCTTGTCATAGCTGCCTGCCAACCTTTTTCATGTGTTTACAAAGTACATTTTGCTTTGTGTAGACCTGAGTATGAAATTCTAAATTTTAATGCACCTTGTGTTTTTGATTATCAGCATTAGTTGCCAAAGAAACAACTTGGGCCTTGCATAATCTTGTTACTTTCAGCAACAGGGATGATTAGAATCACAGACCAAAACCTAGTGCACAGAAGGAATTGTACTGGGTACTTTCAGTCTATGAACAGGGATTTCTGTCACAGAGATATTTTTTTCAAAATAATTCATACCTCATTCCTCATGACATATAGCAAATATCAAGACAATCCAAGTACATGCCTGGATTTTAGAAGACATACAACAGCTACACAGTATAAGTACAGCAGAAATATTGCTGAAGCACTCTTAATCTGGCTGTATATTTACTGGCATCTTTCCTTTTCATGGTTAAATAAGAGGCATAAACTTTTCAAAAAGCACCATCCTCACAATGTTTATTTGCCCTGTTTATAGTCGGGTGATAAAGAGAGACAAGAGAGTCAGGAAATAATAGAATATTACATAACATTAGCTAAAGGCAAGAAATAGGTGCTGCTCCTGTGGAACTCTATATATTGCATTGTTACAAGAGTAAGTGTTCTTCTAGAAGCTTGTGCTGGTACTTGACTTCACCCAGAGACAATTCTTGCCTCTTTCCAATAGTAGCATACATTATAGTCCCCTTTTTCTTGATACAGACATGAACTGTAGTATTCTTCTGAGACACTGAAATGTGACACTTCAGTTTTTTGGTGTCTATTGAACTGGCTGCATTTGTTCAAGTCTGACATGATAAAAATGTTAGTAAAAAGAGAGTTCTTGCCTGGAATGACTTTTATTCAAGTACAGAATAAGAGGCTGTTTGATAACCCTGCTTCTGTTTGGAACAAAAGCAAAATAAAATCAGATCTTTATGATCAGGCACTCTTAGACTTTTATAAATTTTTTTTTTATTTATGCTGATTGAAGACTTCACTGGGTCACTTTTCTAGTTTTTTAAACATATATAGTAGACACCTAAACAAATAATGTTGCTCAAAATCTTGGATTTAAGGTCAGTGCACTCTCCATTAGACTACCTAAGGCGAAATTCAAGGCAAAATGCAGACCTGTCTAGCCCAATTTAGATGTTCTTTGTTTCTGTGCTCCAAAAGATAGGCAAAGCTGCGTGTGAAACAAATAAATTATTTATTCTATTCAGAATATTAACTTTTCTCCAAATGCAGGGAAAGAAGATTGACTTCTAAGGAGAAGGATAAGGAGCTCAGACTGGTTCTAGTATCCTACCTAGAAAAGCTGTCAGCAGATAACTGTGTTTTCATGGCAAGTAAGAATGTTGTATAGTACCATCCAAAGTATTTGTCACTGGCTCACTCATAATCCTAACAGAAGAAAATTTTCTGACTATAGCTGAACTACAAGTTAAGTCTTTCATTGGCATCACATTCATTTAGAAAAATCGTGATGAATATTGAATTAGTAATTAGAGGAAGAGCTTTTATTCTGGTTCTTCTACCTTCTCAATTGCAGGAGCAATTTATGACTCATTAGATGTTACCCTTATTTGATTAAACTGCAGCATTTCTTGACCTAACAGAATTTAAGGCACCAAGTTAGAACACTGAATATCAGTGGCTGTGTTTGATGTGATTTGAGACTTCTTTAAATATTAGACATAGGTTTTTTTCATTTAGGTGCACAATTAGCCTTGACATGGAAATTTTTTCAAACCGTTTGAAATGTGATTACTTGAACTACAAGGTAGCCTTAAACATGATGATTTAAACATGATTAAAAAAAAAAAAAATTGTCTTTGTGGACATTTAAGGGACAAAAAGTAGAATTTAAAATAAAAATATTTTTTTAAAAATAAAGATGTTAACACTAGAGTATAACATTTATTAAATTATATGTTGAGACTAGACAACTGTTAAAAATTTCCACATGGGTTATATTTTCAGAGAAGTTTCTCATTCCAGTATTCACCATTTCCTTCCATCATTAACATTTTGGTTTAGAACTGCCATAGTTCAGAGATGACTTTGTCTAAACTTCTGAAATAAAAAAAAATTTGTACTTTTCCAACTCCATCATCAGCTAAAATCATCTTTGTCTGCAAAAAGAACAGACTCAGTTTGTTATGGTTTGTCATAGGTAACGGTCAAGATAATGCATAAGGACTAGTGAGGGAGATTATAATGTAATTATAATTGTAAATTAGAATACTGAGAAACACAGTAGGCTCCAAGGTACATGAGCCATTTTCAAAGCTGAGCTCCTGCCTGACACCCTCAAATGCTTGTTCCCAAGTATTGCAAGTCTTTGGAGCACTTGTTTATTTCCCCTGACACTCATTTTATCTTCACTGGCTCACTCTTTTTCCTTTCCAATATTCAAAATAAGCTCAGTGATACAAATCATTGTAACAAAGTTATGCACGAAGCAAAAGAATTGACAATCCAATGCTTGGGCATCATTTGCCATTTATTTCAACAGTTTATCTTCAGTGTCAGAATACTTTGGGGAAAAGGAGATGCACAATACAGCCTTGATTATAAGAAATGTATCCATAACCAAAAGATGGAATTGTATTTATTCAAGCTGTTATTTTTAGTATGGATGTTTGTGTTTCTAAAAAAATGATGAATGATTCAATAAAGCATGACATGCAACAGTTCAAAATAGTGCTGTGAATTAAAAATTTAAAATAGTACTAAAATAAAATGTAACCTCCCCCCTTAATCCTCATTCTCCAGATATGTTTAAACCAAAATAAAACTGCTTTTAGATTTTTTTCAGAAGGATTTTTGTGATGAAGTGTAGGTTTAGAAGAAGGGCAATAAATGGCAAATTCTTCCAACCCCAGACACTTATGGGAGTACCTTGATATTCTTTAATAGATCCTCTCAACTCCACTGACATTAAAATGAGCATGGTAATCCCCTCCACACCCCTCCTCAATAATTGTCCCTCTTTTTTTTCTCCATAATGCCTATGGGATAGACCTTATGGTGAGTATGTACTCAACTGTTCTTTTCTTCACAATTAGCATTTCATTTTTTCTGCACTGATCTGTTCAAATGTCTAAACACAAATGGAGATCCTCCTTCTATTTTTAATTCAGCTACACAATTGTAACCTGATGGAAATTTTATTTTCTGTAGTGAGTATGTAACTTTAACAAGAGTTTTGGTTGTTTTTTTCAAAACTGCTAAAATACACTATCTGAGGATGGAGTATTCTTTTTACTATATAAATAACTGATAAAAGTTTAAGGAAGCTCCATTGTGCTAACACACACAACCAGGAACCACTGTTTATAAGTTCACTTTTCATTAAAAAAATTCCTTAAGGCAAATTTTTTTTATCAGACAAAGAAGTTCTTTTTTTTTACTTTTTTTTTCTTTTTTTTTTTTTAGTGTGTGGATATTTTTTTCTCTTTTTGTGATAGTGTTAAATGTAACACTAAATGTTAAATGGTTTTGTGTTTAATTGTAAATGAGCTATGTTAAGCAAACTAAAAGGACAACTTAAACGCATAGGAGACTGCAGATAGATATGCTCTTATTTATTTACCCAGATATTTTGCTGCTTCATTATATCTCTTGAATTCTTTCAGTTTGTGACAAAGAATCTGCACCTGTCAGACACAAAATAATTTCATGCTGCAGTGTTTTGTTATGTTTTTTCTCTCCAGTGGAAGTCCCTTTGTTTATTTGATGCACTGTTGGGAGAGTATGAAGGGGTTGCTATTTGTATTCTGAAGGTTTGTTTGGGTACAGTTTGTAACTATAATGATTGATACCTCTGGAGGAGTTTAAAATAATGACAGTCCACCCTAGGTACCTTGCAACTTCTCTTTTTTGAGGCACTTTCATATGAAGTTCCTCTGGGATCTCTGGAATGTTTGGTATCGATCAGCCTTCAGTCATCCATTCAGTGAGTCAAAATGAAAATGGGCTGCAGCTGTGGAAACTTGCCCATGTTTGGAAAATATAAGAGAGATTTTTCTGTCCTTCCCGTCATGTAACTGTAATGACCTAAAAGGAACCATCATGCCTCCACAGTATTGGCTTATTTTGATAAGCTGAAATTTTTTGTATGATGTCTTCAGGCAGAAAAGGTGAATCAACTGACTTAATACTGCACTTAGTATCTATTCTGCTATAGAAGGGGGATGGGGAGGTTTGATTCTAGAAATCAGACAAGAAGGCATTCATTTAACTGTAGTAACAGAGGGATAATATCACATCAGGCTCCCCTGATTTTCCCAGTTTCTCTAAAACCTATTAAATGTCTGAGGTTTTTTATGGCATCAGAAGTTAAATCCACACATTGGGATGAAAGTCTGCAACATTTTATTTTTCTTATTACAACACATGGTTAAAACCTCTGAAATCTGTCAGTAGAAGAAAGCACAAAATAAAAGAAACAGGAATCATTGAAAAAGTGCAGTGCATTGGAAGCAGTGCTTTAAAAAAACTAACACACAAACCAGTATACAGCAGGGACTAGAACAAATAGCTATGTGGTAACAGAAGAATTATATAATGACTTCCAGGGAGTAAATTCTAAGACATATTTTAAATTTATTAATTAAATATGTTAACTGGGCCTTTAAAAAGTATATATTCATGTACTTCTGCAGAACAGAAATATAGTCAATCTTCTGTCTTTATTTTAATGATTTTATTAAAAAAATATAAAAATGCATTGAAGTCAGTGCAAGCAAAAAAGAATTTTAAAGTAATACATTCTACATACAGCTTCAACTGGTTTTGTAGTAGAATTTTTGTTTAATTTCCTCTTTTACTCTGAAGGAAATATCTGATTTATTCTATTCATGTCCTAGCAATTGAGTCCAACCAGAATCTGTAAACAGCAGTGAAATATTCTGTGTATATGTAATTGGATAAGTCTGGCAAACCTCCCTCTTCAAATAGCGGTCATATTAAATATTGAGAAAGATAAACTTTCCACTTTCATCTTTCACTTTCAGCAGTTGTAATTGCATAATGTGTAGCCAGCATGAACAGAAAAGGTGCATTGCATGTATTTACCTTTGCTCTTCCCAAGTTCATTTTGGGAGGTTTTGGCTAAAAAATGTTATGCTTCCATGAATGCCTCTAGAAAAACAAAACAAAACAAAACAAAACAAACCCAAACAAAACAAAACAAAACCAACTAAAAACCCAAACAAAAAAAAATCCACAACAAAAACAAGAACAAAAAACAAAAACAACAACAACAAATAATTTTAGCTGTTGGAGTCTGAGATACAGAGTGTGTGCCCTTGTTTTTAATACTTAGTTATAGGATTCAAAAAAACCACTGAATTTCATATAATATGAAATTCATGAGCATGTTTTCATGGTGATACATGAGAACAAATGCTAAAGTTAGATAGGAAAAGTGTAAGTGTGTAAATTAGAAAGTTTCTTGAATCACTGGGTGAATGGGTTGAGGTTTAGAGTTTAAAGTAGTTTAGAGAGCAAAAGACAAGATGGAGGATTTAGGGTGTTGTCTCTTGTCCTTCTTTCTTCTTCATGTTCTTCTCCTAGGGGTTTTTGGGTAGTAGTAACTGATTGGGTAAAAAATGCCGCAGTGCAGCACACAGGTGTTGGGTCATTGGGTCACTAGTAAAAATAATTTAGTTGGCATCTGTTAATTGGGTAAATGGACATATAAAAGACCTTGAAGAGGATCTTTGTTGTCCATTTTACCCCTTTACTATCATAGTGCACATAGCTCCTTGTACCTTGTAATGCTGATAAGAAAAAGTAAACAACTGAGACCGAACAAGAGAAAATTGCCTCCCTCTCATCAATCTTCAGTTCAAAGGGAAAAAGAACCCAATCCAAAAGTCCATAATGAGACATTTAGCTGTTAGAAACATTCTTTTAACCTCTTCCTTATTGCCTTCAGTCATAAAATATCCCTAGATAGCAGACCATTCCTCTTACCTGTACTCCTCAAAATCATTGTTTCTCTTATCTTCATGCTCCTTATGGCAGCAATACCCATTCACATCTCAATCTTTTGCTTTCCTGGTGATACAGTACATTCCATTTTTTGTGTCTTCCTCTTCTTCTACTCTGTGATTAGGAATGAATATGTAGTAATGCAGATAAAATAAGTTCCATATCAAAGTTTCCAGTAAAATGGAGTGTCTTCAAGAAAATAATGGCATGTTGTTCATTGAAAGAACCTGCCAATCTTGTCCCATTTAATTGTTAAAATATTATTCTGATGTTTAAGTTCATAATTAACCCAGTGCATTATATTTTATATTTTACATGTTAAAATCTTTCAGTTGCCATATTTTAAACAGAAAGAAGCAGCTCACTCAAATATATTCATAGATATATGAATTTCTGGGAGATTCTAGCTGTAACTTTTCTCCTCTGTAGTTAATGAGTGTTTTCTAATTTTACTTGAAATAAAATATGCTAGAATATCATGGCAGATGTGTGGGAAACTTCAGGAAACTTCCAAAGTAAAACCCACAGAAAGCCTTAGTTACTGATTACTTTTTTCCTGGGTTTCAAGCATTTTCTCCTGTTGACTCAATATTTTATATTCACATAAATACCTGAAAAGAAAAGCAGAAATAACCAGCCTCTGAATGCTGAGGGTACGAAAAAAAAATTTACCTGTTCAAAGCAAATTATTAAATATTAAATAAATTAAAAATAAAATAAATAATTATTAAATTATTATCCTTTGTTTCAGGAGCTTACTTGCAGTATTCTTGATAAGATATAATACATTTGATTCTCCTTTTTCTGTCTTATTCCAACTTCTTAAATCCTTATACAAGTGCTACTGTCCAGATGAATAAATGATTAAAAAGGGCTTTGACCTGACATAGCTCAGCAATCCTTATGGTTAAATTGCTATTACATGTATTTTTTGAAGATATGTATTTAATTTTTAATATCTAAATCCTAATATGAATTCCCAAGACATTATTAATAAGGAGCTGTGCTCAGGTGCTGGTTCATACAACTAGACAATATATGAAAAGGTTTGGGCTATGCAGAAGTCTAATGGTTTCCATAAATTTTCTTGCTGGTGTTCAGACCTTTCACACTAGGGAAGGGAAAAATGAAGACTGAATAATAAAAGTCCTCCAAAACTGGGTTTTTTAAATCTGAATTGAGGTTAACATACCTGACTGTCCCTTCCACTTTAGATACTACAGGACAAGAGGCTGATATGCAATGAACAGTTAATGTGTTTCTTAAACACAAATCTAAAATACAGAATAGGAATTCCTCTGCAAAGTGTTTACAGATCACCCATAGATGTAGATTTGTATGAAAGAAAAAGTGGCTAAGCTAAGTCGTGGTTCTGTTAATATTAATTACCCAGTGGAAACTACATTAAACCCACAGTCTTGACATTTTGGTACAGTTTAAAATTGGCTAAATGTTATCAGGTGCTTCTTCAAAAAGTTTAAGTAATTTACAGTTGATAAAGCTGAAATTACCTTTCCTTTATATTCAATCTTCTGATCTCCAAATTTCTAGAAAGTCCTTAGGTAGCACATTCATAAAGTATACAATACAAAAACCCACCAAAGTAGAAAACCATCTGCATCTAATAGTAGATATGCAACTGTTAACAGCATACAAAATAAATCTGCATATATATCCTTAAGTGCTCTTAGATATAGAAGTTATTTCCCTCTCCTCAGAAGTTCACTATACAAGGTAATTTCCCAAAAAAACCTGAGGAGTAGATCTTTATCTCTTCACTTCTCTTTCAAGCCCCCCAAAATTTAAGGCCCAAACATCTTAGCTGTTTGAAATGAGTTGTTTGTCTCTCCATCTTTTTTCTTCCCAAATAAATTATTCCAATTTCCTTGCAAGAGATTAAAAAAAAATAAAAAATGTTTCTACTTAGTGTGGAATCAAATCTATTAATTGAACACAAATCTCAAAATAGAGAATAAATATTTCTTTGCAAAGCATTTAGAGATCACCCATAGAGCTAAATTTGAAGGGTTTATTTGCTATATTTAAAAATACCATGCAGAGTCAGTTCAAAACTTCCCAGGAGCAGGGCTGCATGGAAATCTGCCCAGAGAAGAATAAAGCAAAATAAAATCAGAGCATTCAGGCAGATAGGAAGTCAGGGAGGAGGAGTCAGGGGTCAGTGGGAAGGATCCTGGAATGGATCACTCTAATTTCAGGGGGTTTAGCACAGGAGAGAGGTTGAGAGAAAAAAATTTTGAGGCAACTGATAATGGCCAGTGGAGTCTTTCACAGATCATTGCCAAAAAGTGGGGAGAGTCAGGTTTTTCTGTAGAAGAAAGTAAAGCCACAACAGGTAGCTGCAGTCAGTGTGTGAGAGAGACAGGCAAGAGCAAGTCTATCACTGGCCAGCCTCTGTATCTGCCTGGTCTTTTCTGCAACAGCACTCCTTTGGAAAAGCTCTGGTTTCTTTTCACCCCAAGCTTTGCCTGCTTTCCACTTCTGAGTGCAAAAAAACCCACCAAACCTTGATATAGTCTCTTTTAATTACTTAAATATGAATGATTTGGAATATTTTTAAAAATTTTTATAAATCAAGAAATCTAGTTTCTTCAGGGTCAAGATAGGAGCAATATGGTCATTGTGCTTATAATATCCTCAGCCTTTACTCCTCCATCTTCTGTCACTACAAATATGTTACTTAAGTGTTTTGATAGAAAAGCAAATCCCAAAGATGAAATTCCCAGATTACTGCTCTCATGTGGGGTTAACACAAATTAGCTCCAACTATTAATTTTGCAGAAGAGTGAATTTTATGTTACTTATCCACTTACTTGCTATGAGAAATTGGAGAAAGACTCCTTTTCAAACTGCAGAGATCTGTAGATTTGGTAACAGCCTGCTTGGAGGAGCTTTTTCAAACAGTCAGCATTCTAACAGACTCCCTGAGCTTAATCATATACTGTCTACTTTTTCCTTGATTTCATTATGCTTTATATCAGTGAGACAGAATCTTAGCATATTGCTACACCAAGCACATTCAAAGTATATCATCTATCAAATGAAAAATATAATTAATTGAAGTAAGAGAGTTTGGTTGTGTAAGTTTAAAATAGGTATAATGTCTATATAGATATCAGCAATTTTCTCCATGTTTTTTAAGAGATCAAGTTATCAAAGAAATTAATCTAATATGATGGATGCATTCCATGTTTCAAAAGGTAAATTGGACATTTCTAAAGTAAAAAATGGACAAAGTCCACAGAGAAACACAAAGGGATAGTATCTCTTTGCTTCCAGACCATAATTCGGTAAATCTCTATTGATATTGATTCCTCTGTCACTTTGTGTGACAGCCAAGTGCCTCTTTATATTACTGCCATAAGAAAAAAAAGAGCTTGGTAACGTTGTGGTGTCTGTGTACTCAATATGTTCCTCTCTGAGTGAACTACTCAGCAATTAAACATTCCCTTTAATGAGAGTAAAACAAGTTCTGTTTTTAAATAGATTTCAGTATGAAAAACATTGCTCTTTTCCCTACAATCCATCTTGAATACAACAGCAGCCTTTGCAGCTGCCTCTCCTGGTTTCTTTGAGAAAGAGAAGATATTCTGCCACAAATATATAACTTATTTTAATTAAAATCAAGCCAACTGAGATCAGGGCCATCTTTTTCAAAACAGTTGAAATGTTAGAACATGTCAAGGTATTTGTTTACAATAGGGGTTACTTGTTCTGCTGAATAAGAAACCACACTCAAAATTTTACTTTCAGGCTGTTGTGCTTAGAGAAAAAAAATCTAAACTATAAAAATATTTCTGCATAAAATGATTATTTATTCCCAAAATATGGGTTCAGAGCCTTTGCTTCCTTACCAATATTCCTTGCAAAAGAATAAAAAAATTTTGGTCCATTTATAAAACTTTGAAAAAAAATTGTGTTTTCAGATTCTCCTCTTTCTTCTCTTCACTAGTTCAGCTTGGGAATAGTTTAGGTGGCAAGTCCTTGTTTCTTTCCAGTTCTTTCTTAACAAAAAATCTTTGGAGTTATGTCAGCACAGAACTAAAGTGAGACAGCAGTAAATTAGACCCAGCAGAAATGGATGTTTAGACATCTGAGCTGAAGATCACAGGGAAAGGAACATTGAGCAGACATTGAACTCACCAAAGAAGGAACAAAATAAAACCTCCTAAGTCAGACCACACGACTGTGGGACTTCACTAATTGCTCATAACAAGTGTACAAAGGAAGCACTTGAAAGGAACTTCTTTGTATCAAATATTCTCACAGTAGCTTATAAAGAAAATGGAGCAGAGGATCACTGACACTATGTCATGAATATTGTCTTTCAAGATCATAAGTTTGATCAGTTCCTTTTTTCTCCCTGCTCTTCCCCGAGATTGCTTTTCTCTTGCACTAAGTGATTTTCTCTTGGCTGAAACTTTTTACAGACTTGATACTTAGGAGGAAAGGGAAATTGCATGTTGTAAAGAGCTAAGAGAATGCATGTCTGTTAATTTTAAGAGGGATTCATAGAAAACTGAACTACCATATCTGGCAAGATGATTTCACACAAGATAAAGAAATCATGTAACAGTCACTTTATTTTAATAGAAAAAAATGTTTTGGTGTGTGATTTTTGAGGGTTTGCTTTTTTTTCTTGTTTTTCCTTAATTTTTGCTCCTCTGGCCCTTGTTCTTTGCTTTCTCAACCTTCCTGGAGAGCAGCTGGAATAGCCACCACAGAGCAGTATGGAATATCTGACATGAAAAATCAATTCTATTCTCTAGCATTCCATGCCACTTATAAGGATGCTGTACCAAGTTTCTCACATTCTAAGTCACAGATATTAACAAAAAAAAAAAAAAAGAAAGAAAGAAAGAAAAAAGGTATGTTCATTTTCTTCTGCACTTCCTGTATGTTTCTCCTTCTGGCAGGTGATTTGAACAACTCTGAGCTGTACTGACCCTATGAATTAGTTCTCAGTTGACAGTAATGGACACTTACAACTATGATGTATTTTTTGTAACTTAGCCATGTAAATTTAGCTTTACAATAAATTGCACTAAAGATGTTTATGAAGTTCTTGATATTAGAAAAAAAAAACCTGAAAGGGGTTCTTTGTTCATAGACTTGATTTGTATTGTGTTGACAAAGCAGATCTTAGCAAAACTCTCTCTGCTAGTGTCTACAACACAGTAGGCAAAGATATAAATTGGGGTTCAGGCCAGGTCCCAGACACTATGACCAAGCAATTATGATCAAAAGACATAGCACTGTGGAGAAAGAGATTTTTATCACTCACCCAGCAATTCAGTTGTAATCTCACATCAAATTTGGAGCAACATGTCTTTCTGACTCTAAATTAATCTTACTGATAATAGTGTTGTCAAGACATAAGAAAGAATTTGACCAAAAGTCATACAAGAAAAGAAAAAGAAAAAGTGAAAATAATTAGCAGATCAAGGCTATGATGAAAAACAATGTTCTGACACATAAAATTCTAAGACACTGAGTTAAAAAAAAAGGCATCAAACCCACAGAGAATCTGCAGGGGCTGCAGTTCTGCAATATCATGGCACAGCCTTTTCTGAAAAGATGCAGAGAGTGATTCTTCCTCATGTGATTGACAGCTCTCTGGACAGCACATCCTCATCTATCATCTTACCAGCAGTCGTCAGTATATTAATGCTCAGCCTTGCAGCTCCTTAGCCATAGCTATCTTTGTCTGTTGGCTGACACTCAGTTGCTTTGTTGTGTATATATTCTTGTGCAGTGTCTCTGCTTATGACAAAAGATGCCAAAGCGTAAGTAATCAGAAGGGGAGAGTTATAGCTGGATTTGTAATGAAGATGCTTAAATGGCAGTTAATATGCAAAACAATTCTCTTATAGCTTCACTGGGCAGCTCTATTAGTACCAGCCCAATGACTATGTCTCATAGTTTTACTTTAAAAATGTGATTAAATTAATTCCACAATGTGATAAATTCATTAACATATTGTGGGAACTTAGTGAAAGGTCACAAATCTTTGCCAATTAGAAAAACTTCAGCAACACTGCTGCTAATATTATCAGTTGAATTTTGGCAGTAGATAAGGTTCAGTTTTTCCAACAAATGGCCAAAGTGCTAGGAAAACATTTATGATCACAGTGACAGCATTGTGTTGATGGTGTCCTAGTAAAGCACTTTCCTGTTTGCAGTGTCAGGTTTTCTCAGACCATTTGGTGCTGATTGCTAGTCAGATCACTTAATGAGCAGCACAGTATCCTTAACTGCTTGGTGCTTGCAAAACAGATACTAAATTCTCATTAAAATGCTAAATGCCATGTCATTCACCATGGCAGTCACAAAAAAAAAAAAAAATCAACGAAAAACAAACTTCTTATTGCATCTTTCAAATACAAAATCATAGTAAATGAAGGGTCTCAAAGAGGGACTATAGAATGCTCCAGAAAAGTAGTTTTGTTTTGTCAAAGATGGCTTTTGGAATGGGTTTAATGGAAATGGCAGATCCATCAGTTCACTCATATATATGGACTTCATAAGGTGGAGTAAAATACTTAAATTAAATGTAAATTTATAAATTAAATATAAAATTCTTGGCACACAGTTAAAGGACACCCAACACAAGTTTCCTGTCCTGGAAGATGAGCAATTCACAGGGAGGAGAATCAAGATAGAAATTAAAATGAGGGGGTAGAAGGAGGAGGGGAGGGACATTCACATATTTTTTCCCTTTTCCAACTGTTTTCCCTTTTCCAACTGTTTTCCCTTTTCCAACTGTTTTCCCTTTTTCAATTGTTAATGAATCTCTGCTTTACTGGAGATGGCTAAACACATGCCTGCCAATGGGAAGCAGTGAATGACTTCCTTCTTTCACCTCACTAATGAATGTGGCTTTTGCTTTGCTTATTAAATTGTCTTTATCTCACCCCATGTGTATTCTCACTATGACTCTTCCGATTCTCTCCCCTGTCCTGCCACAGAGTGAGTGAGTGAGTGAGTGAGTGAGTCAGGCTGAGTTCCCAGCTGGGGTTAAACCATGAAAGTCCTTAAAACTCCACTGGCGTTAGTGAAGATAGTCAAATATTATTAGGGAGCAAGACAAATTCCCAGCACAAATATTCAACAGTTTATGCAGTTATCCATCTTCCATCTCTGATGGAATAACGACTGCAGTCCAGTGGGCAGCATACTGCAGAAACTGTATCATCTACTCTGCTGAAGACTTTTGAGACCATGAAACAGATGTTACACTGCAAGGCTAAGTACTGATGACTTTTTTTCCAACATAAACAAATCTGGAGGTTGGGATCTGATCACAAGTGATTGCAGCTCTTCACTGTTCCATGTTAAATGAAAGCACACAGTAGCTAAGGGATACACACATCACCCACTTTCTCGAACTGAAATCTGCTCCATCACAGTACGATGATGATTGGGAGATATAATTTCTGCCAGTAGATCTTTGCTGCCATAGATCTCTGCAACTTTTTGAAACTGAAGGTGATCCACAGAAAGTTGGTTTTAAAACATGATTCATGTGTTTTTTTAAAGCTGTGAAGATTCAAGGGATATGAATAGAAGAAAAGCAAGATCTGTGAGTGTCAGTCAGTGGAACTTTGGCCCCTTGACTGTACTACGACTACTTGTCATAGGTTTAGAAATTCAGCTAGCCAGGTGAACTTACAGATTGTTCAATTACATCACAGAGGCAGTGCCAGGTCTGTTGGTTTCTCACATGCTCATCAGCAAGGCTCCACAGTTCCTCTGGTATGACTGTTGTGTGGCAAGCTCTTTCTTACATTTAGGCATGGTGCTATGCAGCCCTATGTCCTTTACTGTAGGTGGTGTCATGTCTGACCTACAGAGACTCTAAAGTGACCTAAAGGACACAGACTGAGTGGTCCCTGCTGGAAAAGGTCCTTCTGGTGCAGGCTGCACCCCTCATTGCTGGCTGCCTTGTCTGCACAATTAAGCAACTAAACCTGCCCCTCAGTGTGATGCAGTGATCCTGGGCATGTCTCTCCCAGCCACAGGCACTGGCCTATAGAAATATATATAGAAATCTATAGAGATCACTATAGAAATCTCTGAAATCGACAAACTCTGCCAGTCTGGCAGCATCCCCTCTCACTACCTCTCTTGATGACAAAACCTGGTGTAGCTTTTGAATCATTAAATCAGCATGTCTGGAATTAAAAGGACATCTGACTTCAAACAAACGTTAATGTGCACGGTGTGGTTGTCACCGTTTTTTTCCATGATTGTAATACTTGAGCAAATGAACAGGTTCACGTTAAGCCTTCCAGCCAGCTCCATGTGACCTATTTTTCTGCCCTTAATGATGTTAAAATGTGTAGCATGATATGATCCCAAGCAGTTCTGAGGCAGTGCTCCTCTGGGGCTGAGCTACACTGGTCCAAGCATCTGATGCTTATCTCAGAAAAATGATTGCTCAGAGCTATTTTCTTATTTTAAAATGTGTGAACAGCTGAGAGGTCAGCCAATGAATTGTTAACCAGATATGCTAAAAGCAAATCTTCAGCTGTGTGGCATTAGCTCTACAGCATGGGACACTGCAGCTGAGGCTGTGCCAGAGAATGTGAACTGGTACTGACAAAGCCAATGAGCAGAGCTGCCTGAGCTCGTGCAGCGCAGAGCACAGCGAGGCAACCAGGGGACTCCCTCTCATGCATGTGGCTATTTTGATGGCAGTACCAGTCATATATCCACCAAATTATCCGTAAAGGAGAATCCTCATATGATTAACTAGTGGAAGACTGGCAATAGCTTTTTCTGCATTTGCCACAGAAATGAGTTTTGACAGTTATGAAATTGAACACCTTTCTTTTTCTGTGATTAGAATATGCAATAGAAAGGCTGATGTAAAATAATGCAGTGAGGCTTGCTTCTTTTAAATCTGTGAGGAGGGCACTTGTAGCTATTGGCTGGGGAGATTGAAATCCTTTGGTTAAAAACTTGAAATATTTCAGTTTTCCATGAGGATTTTCTCAGGAAAAATGAAATCTCCTATGCTCTTGTCTTTAGAGAGAAGTAGAGTATTTAGAAACTGCTGCAATATTTTTTAATCACATTTCTGTTATTAACTTTGTTAAATATGGCAGTTCAATGTTCTGCTCAAAAATAATTTATGGGAAATTGACGCAAATTTATAATTCCAGAAAAATATTTTCATAGAAGAGCAAATTATTTTTGGATCATTCCAGAACAATATTTTCAATAATCTTTGTATTTCCAGCCATTAGTCTTTCCAGGATTTTCTGTTCAATGAAGTAATAGTGTAGGTGTTCTGTTAAGACAAAAAAAAAATCAGATTCTTATCCAATGATGTCCATTATTTCCTGGCCCAAGAACAGCAATATTGATTAAATAAGTTTCATACCACATTATACTTTTGTTTTCTTTCTCAGCCTAAGTTTTAACCTTTTAATCTTCTGAGGTAACAGAATAAGACCCTTGGGCAGCACATTGCACACAAGGCTTGGTTCAAGTCTAATCCAAGATGATAATCCTCAACAGTAAATGTTTAGGATTTTCTTGGTAGCTTGCATTAAACCTGCAGTTTCTGGCTCAACACTTGGAACAATGTTTGAAGATTCAAACATTCCTAGCTGCCAGTTTTTGCATAGCTTTGTCCAGTTCTTCTAAACCTACTTTCTGCTCTATGGAAGATCAATATTAGATTAAATAAAAATGCCTGCTTAGGAGGGTTGCTTGAGTTGTTTTGCATTTTTTTTGACATATATTTATAATGTACTTAAAAACCAAAACAACAGCCTTGTTGATGTTAAATATTATTGGTGTTGCAGCAGTCATTCTATTTACAGCACAGGAAACTCACATATATTTCAGAAGAGACTCAAATGCTACCCCAAAGTAGATATTATGGGCTTAGTCTCAGTGCTAGCAAGTTCCTGAGCATCCATCTAAAACTATATCAATATGATCTTTTGTGAATTTGCATTGCTTGCTACATCATATAATTGGAAATAACTGACAGTGCAAAGTCATTTTTTTGTTCTCTCTGACTTTGGTTTTGTTTAAATAAATTTCAAAGAGAGGGAAGACACCATGTAGAATAAATCCAAAAATTTATCAAAGTAAATGTCTTTCAAAGGAAGAGCTGGTAACTGAATTCCCAGCTCAGTGTCATAATAAAACTGGATTTATCATTTGGAGATGATAATACTTATAAACTTTAATAATCTCAATGGAGAGGACAGGTTACCTGACCATGCATATGTCCAAATAATCTAATTTCAATTAGAAGGAAAGGTTGCCTGAGCATGCATGTGTCCAAACGATCATCTAGTCTTGATGTGACAAGGAGAGGATTGCCAGCATATACCAGGTTTATATCCCAGGTTAAAAAAAAAAAGAAATAGGCAAAAAATTCTAGGGAGAGTTATGCTGCATATTCTGATTAAACATTTCATGTGTTTCTGTATCAAGAATAAAAATGTAATAAAATAAGCTGATCAACTATATATTGTTATTGTTTATACAAATAAAATACTACATAAGCTTGATATTTTTTGTCTCTCTTTGTTGGTTTTTTTTTTTTGGCTGTTTTTATAAAAAGACAGTTAGAAATGCTTAGTATTCTCATACCATTACATCAGTTTCCCAAGAGAAAATAATTAGGAAGCAAAAATGCTGTAAATATCAAACCAGAATTTCATACTATTTTAACATATATATTACTCAAGAGATAAAAATAAATGATATTTACAGGAAAGTGAAGATAAATTCTAATATGGTAAAAACATAATTTCATGTAGACAGTGTTTTCCAGCAATTATTCTTGAAATTTGCAATAATATATGAGGAACTATAGATGTGATATAAAGTTTCCACAGGCATTATAGGAGATGTAATGCACCGACTGCCAACCACAGCCCTTATTTATAACTTGTTGAAAGAATAAATTACTCTTTTACTCTGACAAAGAGTTGTGCTCTCATTGCACATTGTTTATATAGATGTAGCCTGGTGCAGACTATAAATTAGAAGATTAATTCTAAAGTTCTAGGGAATTAATTCTGGAGTAACTTCCAAGTATGAGAAAAGGAGGAACCAACCTGCATTTATTAAAATTGATGACATAAAATTTATGGTTGGGATTAGGTGATCAGCTAAGGTGGAAATGACCTAGGAAACCTCCTCACTTCTCTGTTCCAAACTAACCTTTATTCCATGCCTAATATATTGTTTGCTGGTAGCCAGGCTGAAATACTCAAGAAGAAAAATGCAAGCAGGAAAAATAACACCACTGTATCTGTCTTTGCATGCCTAAGAGTAAGAGAGGAATAGCCAGTCCCTGTCCTATAAAAAAAACACAGCTTGTTTCTACTGTCTATGAAGGTTTTTTAAAGAAACAGCCCATAATTAACTGGCTAATATATTTACCTGGTTTTGGTGCATCAAACATAAGGCGCTGCTAGATAAATATATATAGATCACACATACTAAGTACAAAAATATATTGTTTGAAGTCTATTTGAACAGCTTGTATATTTAAAGTCAATAAAATTGGCTTTGCAGTCATACTGATGTTGAAACATCTTGTCCCATTTGCCTTATAAGTTCATAATAAGACATACACAGCTGCTCTATATTGTTGGAAAAAAAGGAAAATATATATCAGAAATGTGTGGATTCACATTAGATTCTGCTGTACTCACAATAGATTCTGCTATTATTTTGTTATTTCTGGAGCTTCAAAAGTAAAAAGTGCCTCATTGTGCCAGACTTTCAAACTCAAGATTTATTAAGGACCCACATTTTTAAATTTGTCCAGGTGATCAGGTTTTGAGTCACCAGGATTGAGTGGTCACACCCTAAGTTGCTGAATACCGTCTATTAGCTAGTCATGTTTCAGAGAACCTGCTCCCTCTCTGGGGCTTTCATGGTCTTTGTGGTAAGTGCTGGGTGCATTTACATGTGCAGCAGTGTTACAAATAGTGCATTTAATGTTGTTGTCACTGTAGTAAATGGTCATGAATGGGAACACTTTCTGCTCCCACATTTTTGTGGAAAATTATATTGCCGTGAACAAGATCTTTCCCTCCTCCCCACCGACTGCTTGCCCAGTTGTTTATATTTTCATATGTGTATGTTAGTGTTGTCTCTATAAGAAAACTGGAGCTGGTCTTGAGAGGGGAAAAAGCTTCTCTAAATCATAAAAGGGATTTGGCTATTAAATACAAATATAAATATAAACTTTCATGTTTAAATATATACATTGGTTGAAAATATTAATCTTCATTAATTCATCTTGTTTGTTTGCTAAATGAAAGTTGTTTCCATCATCTTATAACAGTTCTCTTGCTCTCCACTAAAACATGACAATTTAGAAATCATAGCAGCCTCTCTAATTTTAGGGGAGAAGATATCTATTGTTAGAAATGTATCTAAAAACCTATCGATGCTTGATTACAGCTTTTAGGGACAGTCATCTTGTTAAATTGCGTCTTAGCATTTGCTAAACTTTACTGTCTCTAATAATATCAGACATTTCCAAAATTTTATTTTTGCATGTAAGATGTGCAAGCTTCTGTGAAATGTGGGAAGCAATTGCAGAAATTATTGAGAGTAATGCAATCCCCCAAAAATCTTCCACACATTTTATTTTTTCATGTGCTTTTAATACATTTAATATGTTTCTGAGAAAATTCAGAATTAGGTGCGAATCCGTAAAACAGTAAAAAAAATCATGATATATGTTCAATTTCCTTGGCTTAGATTAGGATAAAAATTTTAATAATTTGTAAAAAGGCCAAAAGTTATGTTGGACCAGTAAGTATTCAAATAACAGTGTCATCAACATCAATAATAAAAGGTGAAATTGCCAGGTTTTTAAACCCAGGAAATAACTCTTTGAAACTCAAAACATTTTCAGTATAAAACTTAGGTTAGGCTCTGTTTTTAATAACTCAGCCCTGATTTATGCTACCTATTTGTGTGTCAGTGTAACTTTTTTATCCTAAGTAGACTCAAATCTGTATCTATGGAGAAATGATGTAAAGTTATTGGTATTGGAGCACATGACTGCTGTGTACCATAGCAACACCTTTTTTTTCATGCTCTGTGTACTGAAGGTCAATATTGGATGTGTCATTACCTCACACACTATTTGGAATAGGTCTGCTTACTTGTGAAACAGAATGACTGAAATACCACTCCTCTGCATAGTAACTGATTTTCACAGTCTGTTCTTCAAGATTAATTCAAAATTACTGACAGTGATCATTTATGCATGAACACTTTAGACAAACTGCACTATGCAGCTGACTGCTTAGCTGGTATACACTGTAAATCAAAGGTGTATTTGACAATACATGAAAGATTGTTTTGGAAACTAATTACAAATTAACAAATCATAAATATGGATATGCACAGTGCTGTGAAAAATGTCTTTGTTTATATTGGGGCTAGAAAGATTCCCCATCCTTACTGAATTTTTAAAAATTATTACTATATACTGTCTTCAGTGATAGGTTTGGGTCTTCCAATTTAACTTCTTCAATTAAATAAACCTAACAACACCTCACATTCTGTGAAAGTGCCTCTTCCAATTTCATTTGGCAGATATTATCCCTTGTATTTGTGTAGTAAGATAACTTTCTTGAATCATTTAATACCACACTCTCTCTTTTAGCTGCTTTACTCAATCATGATTCAGAATGAATAACTGAGTGCCTTATCTAAAGTACTTCCCTATTAGAATTTATTCTCTTCCCAGTAACTCGGATCAAATATTAATTCTTTTGGAGACTGAAAATCCACTCAGTGCATTTAAAAGCATAGAAGCTTTAGATTTTTAGATAGCTGGAGATCAAACAGAGTTTAAAGATAGCACAACTAAATATTTTAAAATTTTGAATTTGAATTCAAATTCATCAGATGTTTTTCCTGAGACATGTGTTTGGGGTTTTTTGGGGTTTTTTCTTCCCAGATGAATGCTGGTAGGTTTTATTTAATATAAATGCTCCCTGCTTTTGCTGCTTTCATTGCTTCAGCCCTAAAAATTTTTAAAGCATCTCTACGCAATGCTCAGCATATTTCTTTAACTGCAGAGATTTTAATTGTGTCTTTCCTATCTGCCAAGAATGATTCAGCTGAAGTATATTTCTTGGTTACTGGCTGGTATCAGTGCATGCAACCTTAAGTTGACAGGATTAATTTTGTCTGAATTTTCTGTCTCAAACTTTATAACAGCCACAGTGAACAGTTGAGAATTTAAGGCCCCTGAGTCAATAATATAGATGGCAAGTGGCATGTCCTAATTGGGTTTTATCTCAGACTAATATAAATATTTAAGGTAGGTGAGTAAACTGTTTCTGGGGCTTTTTATCTGTTTATATGAGCAATAGGAGGGAACTAATTGACAAACTGAGGATAGGCACCTCAGTGGCATTTTCCCTGTAGAACTCTTCCCAGCATTTTAGGACAAATATGCATTTTCATTATTCCCCACACATTTTCTTAATTGGTGAATTTTTCATCTGGACAGAATTTCTGAAGGAGAAACAGCACTTTCCTCACATTTTTCTTCTTCAAATAATTTTAGGGAGCTTTTTTAACTCTGCTCTTTTTCAGTTCCTTAAGTATAAAAATTGCATCTCATGATCAGTTTCTTCCTTAAGCTTTATGAGCTTTATTAGTGAGACACACTTTCTCACAGTATGGAAAATTCAGGGAAAAAATAAATTCCTAAAGTAAAAGCATGTGAGAAAGCAATTATTCTTCATGGGCATTCTTCATCAGCCATGTATAAAAAGGCAATACTACTCTGGTAAGAAAGTCTTGGTGTCACTATCCACAAATGAACGTTTTGATCAAAGGACTAAGAATGACAGCTTTTATGGAGCTGATAATTAATTATGTATGATATGAATATGGAAGGAGGATCACATAAAAGAGTAACAGTATTGTCAAATGGAGGCCATAACTTAAGAGAACAATTCAAGAAAAATTATATTACAGTACTTTCACAGCCACATCTTTGAACCTAAAAACCTATGACTAAAATAAAACTAGTGACATTTCCATGACACTTCAATTAGACTAACAATCTATTTGCTGTTACATTCATGCTATCAGAAACACTAATGGCCATTAAAGATTTTACAGCAAAGTTCTAGCCAATATAAAATGGTGAGGAAAATAATTAATTTTCTCATAAAGAGCATAAAAATTATTTCTATTAGGACAGAAGGAAATATTCTCAGTAATCATATGAAATCACTGTGTTTTTATTCTGAACACAATTTAAATACCACCAAGAACCTATCTGACTTGACTGAAGCCTAAATCAACTTCAAGAAGTAAGCTGTAAACTCCAAATGTATGATATTTTCCTCTATTCCTCATTATTAGTTTTGCATGAAAAGCTGTGGATACTTCACAGTTAAAATATATGCCTTGTCATTACCTCATTTTATCTCTGAAGGTCAGTAGTGGATTCATGCACCCAAATAGGTGACACCCCTATTGGGTGTCATTTGACCCCCTACATGGTTCATTCGGTCCCTATGAAGAGGATGATTTAGACATCTTAGTGGGAATCAGAGCAGTCACATTGTTGAGCAGCAAACATTAAGGCAGAAAAGCAGAAAAGCATCTGCAGATAACCAAAAGGCTAATGCACACTTGATATTTATGTTAATCACTTCAGGCTAGCATAAGACATTTCCACTGCTTTCATATGACCCAGAAAAAAGGCTTTTTTAAGAAGGTGGGCTTCAGTATTAGGAATCACAGGATTAAGATTACAGAACTAGAGATTTTAAAGATAAGGATTAAATTTTAGTCATAAGGTTTTAATGGTCTAGATTCTACCACAAAGCATGACAAAATTGACTTTACAAGTGCTAAGTGCCATTTATTGCCAGGGTCATTAGAAGCTAATCAATTCATGATAGGAAAGGAAGACAGATATGCAAAAGAGAATTAGAGAAAGGATCAAGGAAAACCTTTGTTTGGTGATGACCCTGTGACAAAGACTAAAAAGATTTTTCAGATGGGGAAGATTATTTAGAGTTCAGAATTGTCTACAGATTTGAGACTGGAAGAACTGACAGATTATGATAGCTCTGATATTTTATGGTCTTCCAGGACAGTGTTGTGACTGAGATCAGGAATAGGATTTAATCAAACAGGAACCAGCAAGAACAAATGCAGTATTACAAGGGTTGTGTCTTCCTGAGAAAATAAAATAAAATATAAAATATATTATATTAATATCTTCACTGGGAGATACAAAGATGGATTGATAAAAAGAGCTGACAATTTCTTAAATTTTGCTCCAGAGAAATAATGGTCTGAAGTAAACACTGACCTAAATGTCAATTGACTGCTTTTCCTGAATTTTTAAGAAAGCAAAACTTGGAGCACAGATGACAGAATTAATGAGAGTGTAATTCGAGGCATATGGTCCTTTTATTTCTTTTCAGCCTTACATGACTTCAGGTGAGACACAGCTTTTCATTTAGCATGTGATGATATTGTCAGATATCATGCTCAGGCTACCATTGTAATTTTGAAGATGGAGATGAAGATGAATTAAACATAGAAATCAATGCTTAAAAAGGCATGATTTATCCAGACATCTTTTTAGTTTTACTGATACCAGTATTACCATTACCATTTACAGTTTTGTCTGAAAAAATTAGAGATGTTCATGGGATTATCTGAGGGAGGCAAGAGAAGTCCATTATAGGGTATATCATATACATTGTATGACTGAGGCAGGAGTGGTACATTAAATCCACTTGAAAGCTCATTTAGTGCTGCATACAATAACATTGTCCACAAAAATCACTTGAAGTGATACAATGTGGTGTACAATGTTATAATGCTAACATAAATTTTGTGATATCACTGTGGAATTTAAAATGAGTTTGAGATCAAAAGGAGATGCTACATTAAGCTGAAGTTGGAAATGTTATGAGTAATGTGAGTAGGTCTGAGATGCAGGTTATCAGCTTTGTATCCATTCAAAATTCACAGTAAAACCATAACTGCTGATGTAGCACTTGTACCTCACATCAATAATGATTGCCTGAATAGTGAGCTCAAATGAAGTAATTAAACAGGAGGAGCATTGATTTTGTTTAAAGATTAGGCCAAATACTTTGAGTAGGATTCCTGTCTTTTGATACCCCCCTAGAGATGATTATTTCAGAGGTAATTACCCAATCCTTTTTCGCAATGAAGGGAGAGAAACAAGCACTTATAGATTAGAATTAATCTGATTTTTGAACAAGCTAATTCGTGTCCTACCCATATTTACAAACTGACTGCAGACTACTGACCTAGGGGGTCAGATAAAACCTGTCTTAAGTGTTCAGGGCAGCTTATAAGTGCTCCAGACATCTGGACACTTCTAGAGCAAAAAAAAGGAAAAATAGTTCAGGCTTATGGGGACATCAACATTGGATTTCAAGCATTTTCTAGTAAGCATAATATGGAATATGAATAAACAGTGTACTAAAGGGTGGACAGAAAAGCTCTGGAGGTGCAGAATACAATTGAGGATGCTGGAGCTCATTCAATGGTTCTGCAAATAGTTAAGCTAGAATCTGGCTTGATATAATACAGGCTTAAAAATATGATCTCACCAGCCTTAGGATTTAGAGAAACTAGAAATTTGATTAAATAAATTGCAGGAAAAAGTAAAATATTTTCCTCTACTAAACCACAAGAAATTCACATTACCAAAGGCAGATTACAGTATGTAGCAGAGGTATCTCAGCTGATTGTCTATATGTCCTTATAAGTGGAACTTCTGTGGTAATACTGGTTTCACCCTCATTTAGACTTCTAAAACAGACCATTTGATACCATGGAAGACAGCTGGAATTCAATTTTGTCAGAGGTCTATACTTAACCTATGAAGTGAATAGCAGTCAGAAGTAACACAAGAAAAATACATCAGTATGAAAAGTCCCTTTAATTTGTTAAGATTTTCAAGATCTCTATTCTTACAGGTGCAGTATAATTAAATACATATATATTAAAGTGTTTCTGTGTTCTGTGGGAACATTATTGCTAAGACTGGAATCGAACTCCTTTTGCTAATTCTGTGAAATTCCTTACAATCTCAAAGCCACTCCTTAAGATGTAAACTTGGATCTCATCTTCTCAAATAAGAAATTCATGGACTTACATATATGTGAAAGGACTTTTTTCCTTTATTTCTCATTTTTGTTGCTATCAGCTTGTTCACAGAACACAGCATTAAATTTAATATAAACAGTGTTGTAGTAAAGACTAAAATTCATAAACTTCCTTTCATTAGGAGATAAACCAAATTCCAACATTACCACAAACTTCTGTTGACTCAATACAGATCTGAATTCCATTTTCTCTTCCATAACTCTCCATTACTTAGTACTGTTCTCTGTCTATTTGGTAATAATTATTCAGGAAGAGTAATTTGTTTCTTGAGAATTATGTGGTGTAAGGTAAGTAGACAAACAGGTAAAGGTAAGAGAATAGGTAACAGGTGAATTGAGATGTAATGTTAAACCTTTTAATATTTGTGCTTTGAATAACATTATTGTTTTCAGAGGGAGCGTTAATTTTTTCACTGCAAGTATAGGTCTCTGGGTGATTTAATGAGGAATAGGTATGAGTCCCACAGAGAAGTGCCCAAGTCAGGTATTCATATATATTGATAAGATTGCTCCTGATTCTTCTCAGGCTGAAAAGTCCCACCTCTCTCAGCTTTTCTTCATATGATGTTTCAGTCCCTTCATCATCTCTGAGGCCCTTTGCTGGACTTTCTCCCACTTGTCCATCTCTCTCTTGGACTGGGAATCCCAGAGCTGGACTCAGCTTTCAAGCTGTCTCTTACCACTGCTGTGCAGATGGGAAGGATAAGTTGCTTTGATTTGTTAAAAATGTTCTTGTGAGGAGGTGATGAGAAGTGGCAGAAACTCTCTCTTTTGTAGGAGGAGTACATGAAAGCAACCTAAAGCTATTTGTTCAGGAAAGTGAAATAATGTGGATAAACCTCCCTTAGGATATATCCTCTATGATGTAACATACATGTGATGAGCACTGCAGTAAAGGGAATCTCTGTCCCTTTAAATAGTGTAGGTAGAAATTACAGATCCTCACAGTGACTGAGCAAACAGGATTATTTTCACGTGGCATTTAGGATTCTTGGAGGATTCCTAGCTGTTACTCCCCTCTAGCTATGACTGCACACCTGCAGATTTGAAATCTTAATTTCCTAGAGTGATGAACAGAAGAAATTGCAGTTTTTTTATCCAAATGCACCAATTTGTTTATAGGGCTATAGCGTAGGAAATACATTTCTATTTCTATTTCTATTTTTCTATTTCTATTTCTATTTTTCTATTTCTATTTTTCTATTTCTATTTTTCTATTTCTATTTCTATTTTTCTATTTCTATTTTTCTATTTCTTTCTATTTCTGCTTCTTTGCTATTGTCACTACAGTTTATGATTTTTCTTCTGCCTAACTTTATTCAGCAGCATACATTTCACCTGCACCTTCTTAAACAAATCCAGAGAGCTGATGTGCTTGTGATGAGTGAGTGGCCTCTAAAGTTCCCCAAAATTAGTCCATTAATTTTTCTCTGAGTTTTAATCTACTAATTATTTGCCTATTTAATTCCATGTTATTCCTTGTATGCACAAATTGTAATTGCATTGTTGAATTATACCATTTTTCTATAAGATTAATTAGCTACAGCATTCTAGCTCTCTTCAAAGCCCTGTAAATCTTTTCATATTAGAAGTTATTTACTACACCAAGATATGTTAAGATATCTTAATTCTAACTTTTCAACAAGAGGTTGAAAAGCTCATCTGTTCCTCTAACATGTAGCTTGAATACTTTTATCTGTTTATATAAAGTATTTATTTTGAGATCAGAATTAGAATATCCATGTCCATGTCTACATATATGTATATATATAAACATATATAATGACAGGATGTCAGAATTCAGTTAAAATACATTCTTCTCTTCCTATTATCATTTTCCTTTCAAAGTTTGCCACTGTAAAACTGTAGGGCATTTGATTTCTGCAAAAATAAGTAGAGCTCAGGTAAGTATAAAACTGCTCAGCTGAGCAAACAGCAAAACTAAGAGGGGAAATTGTGGTTATCACTGATTTTTAGAAGTCTTATATCATCTAAACAATTGTTTTTATGAATAATAGATTTATGAATCAGTTTATTTGTCTGCCTTAAACACAAATGAAGTTTTGAATACAGTCATATTCTTTTCCCTCAATTGTAATTTAATTTCTTTTTCTATAGTATATTATTTTCTAACTAAAGCATAAGCAGTGTTTTAGTATAAAATCTATTAAAAAAATTATACATTTATATTTATATTATACATTTATGTATAACATAGCAAATTAGAACAACCTTTGAGAATTATTAATATGAGTGAATTTAGAATGAAGACCCATGTCACTTATACAGTATTTCAAAATTACCAGAAATACAAAACTGTAAGGGAAATGGCAGTGAATCAGTAAATTCAGCATGGCTGAATGAGCAAGTTTGCTAACAGTTAATTTTTATGTAAAGGTGCTGTATATGGCATCTAAGTCTAGCTTCCTTCTAGCTATGAGAAGCAAGCAATTCTTATTTTTGACAAGTACTTTCAGGTGGAAAAAGTAATGGAGAAGCAAAAGCTTATCATGACTGTTGATGAGTTTAGTCTAATGATAAGAGAGGACAAAACAAAATAATACAGAAGATAGGAGAGTGTGTGGCATAATCACAATAAATTTAGCATAGCTTTGTGGACAATTTATGGGAGTAACACCATGATTGGAAGTAAAAAACAAGACTACAAAGTAATTCATCATCTGCTGAAACACTATAGTGTTGCAGTGATCTGCAGCCCTTCCTGCAGACTGAGACACAAACACAGGACGCCACATTCCAGTCTGTATGAATGTGTTTGCAGACTAATATGACTGAATTCCGTTTGCTTCGACTGTACACAAGAGTTTGTCAATTTTAAAACCACAAACAAGGGATTATCCTGCAGTCAATCATGGTATAAGCTTGCTAAAGAAAAATCCTTATATATCTTAAAAACTGCATTTTAAAACATGTTAGTCTGTCTTAAAAAGAAGAGCATTAAAGTCTTTTCCTTTTGTTTTAAGAGTTTCTCTAGAGAAATTAAAACAACCAAACCAAATATTTCTTTTATCATTTTCACTTTAGCTTGTGTCTAAAAAGAAAAAATCCTGCCTAGATACTCATTTACAGAGACAGTTTCAGAGTAGTGCCCTGTAATTAATGGGTTCAAAACTAATCAGAAACATAAAAGACTTTAATGACATGTTATAAAGAAAGTAGAATGAAAAAAATCTACAATAATCATCCTTAGATGGGTTTATACTCATTTCAAGTGAAAATTTTAATAGATGGATTAGCTTAATTGATGAAGATTTGATCCTTGTTGCACTTTTCGGGTCTAATTTAAAGAGATGAGTCTTGGAAACATACCTGTTAATCAACTCTGTTAGGCATTTATGAGTAATCTGCCTTGTCTTTCTCTAAGGACTACATTTAAAAAGTGAGTTTCTGCTCCTTATTTAAAGCATTGTAGCAGCATGTTAGCTGAAGCACTCTAATTACTCGTGCTTGAGGGTTTGTGACACTAAATGACAAATGGGAACCATGCAAAGCAGTGAAGCAAAGATGAGAGGAGCTGCCAAATTTGTGACAACATGTGATTATGCACACACCATTCTTGTTTATAGATCCCGAAATAATTTCAGTAACATCTGGCAGTGAAGTGGACTAGATCTATCAATTTATTCTATTGGAGAAATTTGCTAAATTCAGTGACATACATAGCTATTAAGATTTATTTTCAGCATTTTTTAAAATCAATTTTCTCTTAGTAATTCTGGCTATGGTTCAGGAATTTATATTGTTTTCTTATTTCTTTGCTGCTATGCTGACACTTACAGCCAGAGTTTCCTCCCCATTCAATACCACTTATTCTTGAGAGTAGCTTGGTAGTTTGCATTTGAGTTGATTGCTAGTAAATCTTTGTTATTCAGCACATGGAATTATTTAGTTTTTGGCAGATTTGAATGTACATTGTGTGCTACCTACTGTGATAACTTGCAAGACTATGTGCAAGTCTGTCTGTCCCTAAAAAAATTGTTCTAAAGTTCTACTAATGTATGGACTTACTGGTGACAATCTTAAATGCAAAAAAATTCCATTCTTTAAACAAGTAGGCTTTTCAAAGCATTACAGGGAACAATAATTTGGCAAAAGACTATGTTTGCTAAAATTCTGCTAAGATAATAACTTAGTTTTGGGTATCTTGTGTTTTCTATATTATCAGGAAAAGAATAAGAGACAGATTGTTGAGTTTTTTTCTTGCTGAAAAAAACCCAAAACAATTAATCAACTACTTTATTTTAATATCTGAAATGACAGTCAAGTGACAAAATACCCCAAATAAGAAGCCCAACAAGTTCTGGCCCAAGGAATCCATCTTTCATACCTCATGCTTAATAATACCTTGGAGACACTCTCCAGCCTGCCCACACTACAATCCATCTCTACTCCATTCTGTCACTTCAGTAATCATCACTGCATACAAGTGTAATAATGCAGGAGAAGAGGCCTTTTCTCCAAGGAGCTTTTATAAGGACACCGTAAGTCACATATGGAAATGATGAGGTTTTTTTGAAACTAAGATGGATGCAAGGATGATTGCCACCTCAGTATAGTGTGCTCAAATGTGTCTTTTGTCTGTTTCACACAGTAAAGAAATGCAGTCAACTGCTTCTTCTTTCTTCCTCTAGTTAATTAGTGCCTGCATAGGAAAATGTATTCATTCAGAAAATGACAATTTTCCAAACATTCCCTTGACATGGACATATACAGAGATGTTAAGACTGAGCACCTCGTTTTCTCCCTTTAGTTTTCTAAAAATATATATTATAGAGATGTAACAGTCAGGGTTGAAATAAGAATTCATAAAATCATGTTTTTATATTTCAGATGGTATTTAGAAGATGCCAGGCCTTTCTGTTAAAAGGTCTTTCACAGCATCCATTCATCCTTAGAGAAGGAAATGCTGTGTCAGTGATCTGAGCTAAAGAGCAAAAATAGCTTATATAAAGCTTCTCCATATGAGTACTTCTCCCTTTCTGCCTTCATTTTCATGATAGTAACCCATCTCTCTAACATAAATGGCTTAGTGCTATCTCACCATAGATTTTTTTGGTGTCTGCCTTTGTGTCTCAGACTTTTGTGGTTTTCTAAGATGTCAGGAAGACTGCAGCACGGGGTGAAGACAGCAGGGTACCTGCACAGCAAAAAGCAACTTAAATAAGGTGATGTTGTCTTACTGTTCCCTTGGACTCCCACAGCCCGTGGCAGAAGACAGCAGTGCTCTGCAGAAACAGCAGCTATTAGTAAATGCAAATGTCAGGGAGATGCCCCTGGTTCTGAAACCAGTTATGCCACAGCTCCAGTTGTGGGCACAGAGCTACCCAAAAGGCAGACTGGCTGGTGTGGTCCCTTGCTTGATCTTGACAAGAGATGGCTCCAGCTCAAGCCAAAGTGGAACTCCAGGTCTTGCTGTGTGTGTAACAGCCCTGTAGACTCAGCAGTAGCTCTTGGGCCAGAGTCTTTCCCCTGTTTAATTTGCTTTTAAGGATATGGTAATTTTGTTCTGTTAAGAGTAAACACATCTAAATAGTCACAGAGTAAGTAATAATCTGAAAAGGCGAGCATTCTTCCATCTTGGTTTTTTGGGGATATTTTCATTTGCTTCAAACTGGACTATAAATGTTATGCATATGCAATTCCATCAAAATATGTAAGGTCTAGGAATTCAGCATACTCACACTTCAGAACAAATTCAGAAAAATCATTCAACCAGGATTCTTGCTCTTTCTGAATAGTGCCTTTGGTGTGAATCTCTAAAATTCAATACTTGAATAGATAAACCTAGGCTGAGCTATAGGCAATACCTCCTTATAAGGTATTTGTACTTACAAAAACGTAAACCAACATTCCTGAAAAAATTCTGGCTCTCTTCCAGATGGTGACAGATTTGCAATACCATGGAATTTCATAATGATCTCCTTATGCTGCCTGGGTAATATAGCTATTACCCTGATTTGACATGTGTCAAAATATCCCTATAGTCTCTGTCATGGTTTTTAATACACCTCAGATGACAAACTGCCTTAGGTCTTCAGCAAGTGTGAGAGAAGAATATTAAGTGAGCATTATGTCAGTTCCTAGTTCTATAAAGGTTAAAACATGAGGTTTTCAATAGGCTTGTGATATATCATCACAGTTAAAATATATTTCTGTTTAAACTTATTTACTAATAATGGTAACAACTATAACTTGTATGTACATAAGGTTTTAAGAGTATAAATCTTTTCAAAATATTGTAGAATCCATATTTTAAGAAGCCACTTTTCCCAAGATCAGAATTTGACCATTCACAAGGGTTTAGCTTTTCAATTGCAACATTAGCACCAAACTCATTATTTTAGGAAGCAAAAAACCCCAACATTAACTGCAAATAAGTTTTAGTATTTTTTAATATAAGAAAGGTCAAGTATAGGAATTTTCAAAACATGTTAAATTTGAGGTAAAAACTTCAATATCTGTCATCATTGTAGGAGATTGTGAATCCACAATCATAAACGAAGTCACCACATACCTGTCTGGTCTCAGCAATTCCCAAAAAATTTTTTCTTCTGTAATGAGACATTTTCATGCAAATAAAATTCAGGAGAATGTTAATTTCCGTAAATGCAACAAAACCCCCAGTGTTTTCACAAACTGAAACAAGACTTTGGGTGTTGGGGTTTTTTTCCCTCTCTAAATTTCCATAGATCTTGTTTCGGGGATTGCTGAAAATAAGTATAAATGGCACTTCTATCAGTAAAAGCATTTTGTCCTATATATACAAAGTTATCTTTAGATATATCCTCCTTGTAGGCTTCAAAAGTGATTTGTCTTTACAGAACTCATTGAATATGATAGATTGGGACCATGGAATTATGGTCTAACAGCTGGACTCTCTGCATGAAACAATTACTGCCAGTGAGGAAAGATGTGAGCAATTGGGTACAAGCCTAATGGAGACAGAAGGGAACATTTTCAACCCAGAGGTAATAACAGAGGGCTATGATTTAATTATTTCTAAACTGAGTAAAGCTAATAAATCTTCTAAATCTAAACTAGATGTGATTAAAAATGAACTATCAAGAAAAAAAATTTAAATTTTGATGTTTTGATTCAAAGTTTTTCCAGAGAGAAGACACTTCCTATTAAAATGAATAGGAAAGTGTTTAGAGTGTTTAGAGCTCTTTTTCATTATCCTTCAAATTAATGATATTTTCTCCTGTTAAGAAGTGAACTTTTGCATTTCCTTCTGGTACAAAGAGCAAAACCTATTTTGAAGTGCCATTCTATCATTTACCCCAGTTAAAAAAAAAGTGGTTAAAATAATGAAAGAATCAGAGGAGTTCAATATAGTATTTAATCATTCTGTTGGAATTTTTGTATATACATCGTCATGACCTCATAGCCAATGGATTTGTATAGCTAATCATAGAAAAAACTATCACTCTTTTGATATCAGAAGGCAAAGACCAAACAAACCAAGAATTTAAACAATAAAATCCAGGGCCTTATTTCCCTTTCAGGTTGCTTCTTTAAGAAGATATATTTTATGAGTTATACAAGAAAATATTCCAATTAAAATAGTTCAAGATAATAACAGTAACAGCAATGACAACAAGAATTCCGTCCTCCACTTTTTTAATACTTGAAAATTCATGTAGTAATACATTCAGAAGTATTCTTGTAGTAACAGCAGACTAGAAAATTTTGAGACAAAAAAAAAATTATTTGAAAGAGTTGTCTTGTGTAGTTTCTTTGATGCATAAGACTGATTTGCTGCAAATTTTTTTGATGAAAATATCAGTTTGTCTTCTGAGATGGAAGGTACAGAAGCTATTGTATGTTATTACTTGTCCATGATAAAAAGGAAAAAGTTTAAAACCTATAAAAATTTGTTTTATTGTTTTATAATAAGCTTATGATATAACGATATTAAAATGAAAATTACCTTTGGATTTGTATTTGGCAGGCAAAATGACTTTTGCTTCTTGGTTGAGCAGTGGGTCTTAGAAGCCAGAAAATATTTTGTGACTCTTTAGACATGAAGAGCACCAGCAATTGGTACTTTCTAGGCTCTGCAACAATGATCTATTTAACAATGCATTTTTCTAGAAAAAATCTTTGAGTTTTATTCAAAGGCAGATGAAACTAGCAATTAGTCCAAGCAAATATTACTAAAAAAAAGATGTAATCAAAGTAAAAAAAAAAAAAAAATAATAAGAGCATTTTAAATTATACATTTCTGTACAAATGTAATAAAAAACAAGCAAAATAAGGAGAAGGAAAATAAACAAAACTTGATCTCTGGGGGCTTTTTGTTATCCTTCTCAAAAGTAGGAGTCCTGAATTCAGTTCCCTCTTATGTGAGCTTAAATTTCAAGCTAGAATGCCTTCATTCCAGGAACCACTCTGAGGCTTTGATATTGAATTCTGTCTGCTAGGGGTCTTTTTAACTATTGATTTTTTTAACCCTCTAAAAGCCAACTAGATTATTTTCCCTTTATCTATCAGAATGATGAAACTAAATAAACTTAGAGCAGGCCAAGCCTTTGGATCACCCCCACAAAACACCAGTTTTGGACCCTCATTAGAAAGACGTATAAACTGGCAAGAGATCAGTAGAGGATGGCTAGGGAGTTAACACATGGGTTGCATGAGGAAAGGATTTTAGATCAGTGCAGAATACAAAGGTATAGAAAGTGTCAGGATGTATACAAAAGTATACAAAACTATGCAAGTGGACCCTACAGTATGGAGAAGAGAACAATCGGTATCAAAGACAGGCACCTCTGGTAAAATATTGAGAATGCTGTAAAGCCCCCAGCCACCCTGGTCTGAAACAAAAAACTGTGGGATGTGAAGTGGTATAACAGTAGAGTAAGATGAAGTCTGAGTAAAACAATTTCAATTTCATTCTTAAGTATTTTCCTTTGGGGGAATTCTCTGAACTAATTTATTTTTTTCTTTTCCTTTCCTTTCTCTTAAATCAAGTCTTGACTAATAATATTTCTTTGCTTTGACTGTGAAGTTTTCATCTACACTTAGCAATAAATTCCAGGATTTGTGTATAATGTGAATTTCCTTTTGTCTTTAGCAGCATTTTTAATACATTAAAGGACAAATGAACTTTGTAGTCTCAGCACTGAATGGATCCAGTTACAAATGCAGCAAACACCAGAAAAACCCCTTCATTGCTCCACAGGTTAGATTTGAAACGGAGTTTCCTAGCAAAAGAAAGGTTTCTTTTCTCAATGTCATTGCTTGAGAAAAAGTCTGTAACTAAGTTTTAGAAAAATTTAAAACTTAACTAGTGAAAAAAAAAAAAAAAAGTGATGCCCATATTGCCCCCAAAACCTCCACCAAACAAACCTGAGACAAGCCAAAACTAACTGGTCAGAGCTCATTAATTCAGTATTTTGGGGGAGAAGTGACAGCAGCAATATATATCTAGTTATATTTATCCTTATTTAACTGAAGGTAGTAAATAATGTTCTTATATTTAAAATAACTCAAAGTGACAAAAATGTAGGCCAAGATTCTCCTCACATACTTGCATCTGTCAATCAGATATTGGGCTATTTAAATAAATGAAGTTACACCTGTGCAAACTCACTGTAATTGCAAGGAGGTAACATTTCCAGGGTTATGATGGTAGAAGGATATTATGTGAAAATGACACAATTAATTTTCTCCTCTTCTCTCTGGTACAGCTTAGGGAAAGGTGGTGACAGCTCAGAGGTGGGAGAAGATGTGATGAGGGACAAGGGGAGGGAGGAGGAATGGCCAAATGTCTGTCAGCTGGCGACTCTGCTGTCAGGCAGCAGCATTTGTGCTGGAGTAGCACAAATAAATGGGCAAAATCAAGGGAGCGGGATTTGAAGGCAGTGTTGGGAGGGACACGGTAAAGCACATTGTTTAAGTAACCCAATTAAGAGGGAGAAGTTGTTCCAGGATTTTTGTGACAGATGTCTGACAGCTACAAAAGGTCTAGGCCAAAAAGGACAGCTGGCTGAATCTAAACACTTGTCTAAATAGACAGCAGGGGTACCCAGACAAACACACAGGCTGTTCCAATGTATTTTAAAAACACTCTTTGAAAGTGCTCAAGGCAGTGTTCAAGGCCAGGTTGAATGGGACCCTGAGCAATCAGATCTAACTCATGGTCTCCTTACCTATGGCAGCAGGAGCTGGAGCTAGATGATCTTTAAGATGGGTCCTTTTTTCAAACCTAACCATTCTGTGATTCTATACAAGTAATCCAGCTCAGTTTTCTGGAGAGAAAGAGTCTGGGCTCCTACAAGTGAGTCCTGGTGTGGCCCAGTGACTGCAGGTCACTCAGGCCAGGCCAGAGCCCACGCTGCCAGGAAAGGCTCCAGCTCTGCATATGGTTCTATATTTTAAACACAGAAAATCATCTTTTTGGAAAAAAACAGGGCCAGACCCTCATCCCAGCTGAAGCTACTGTATTTTAGTGAGGGTGCAACGATGGTCAGTGCTCTCCAGAGAAAATGCTTTGTTATGAGGCAACTAAAAGGGCAATAAAGCATCAGTAAAATAGCAAGAAGCATTTGGATTCCCCCCTGAGATGCCACAGAGATAAAGAGTGGGCTCATCCCTCTAATAATTTTTCATGCCAGTGTTTGCCTGCAGAAGTTTACAAATTTAAGAGTAGGAAAACTAGGGTATGCTAAAGTAGATGAATAAAATCATGTTCCAGTCATAGACATTTCTATACAGCCTAAGGAGAAGCTGAGGTAGTCAAGCCTTTTGACTATAATTTGTTATCCTGAACAATCATTTTAGGAAAAATAATGCAGGGGAACGATTCTATAATGTATCATTAATTAAACTGTGATCTAAACTACAAGACAGATGACACTAATTTTGCAATGACTTATTTTTGAACTTTGAATAATTCTGATAAAGTCATTTCAAAAAAGAGTAATTTTGAAAAGATAGATATTTTTATGCTTTTAAGAATACCCTTTTCCAAAAACCAAATGAAACTTTGACCTTTTCTAACTTTTTCCATCTTCTGATGAGCTGAAAAGTAAGAAACATTGATATAAGCTTTTTCAGTCTTTTCAGACAGAGAGGTGAATAAACAGAAACTGAAAGTGGAAATTCCTTCTACTAAAATAAGACAAGCATCTTTGCACAAAGAATACTAATTTAGCCAAATGATTGCATGAATCAAAATTACCATTTTGAAAACCAAAATTACTTTGAAAAACTGTTTTGTTGAAAGATTTGAGGGAATATTTAAAATTTATTTAATAAAGGGTGAATTAATTCATTTATTCTCACTACCATCCCATACCAATTACTGTTTTATTCTATATTTTACATCTGATAGTTTTGAGTACAAACTTAAGACAGAGAGAACCTTACCCATTAGCTTCTTCTGAGTAGTTAAAGAATTTTGCCTAAATTTTAATGAATTAGTACCTCAGAGATTCTCTTTCATACTTCTTTTTGCCCCTCCAGCTTCTATTAAACTACTTTTTCCAGATTCCTTAACATTACAGGAAGCCACAAAGCAAAAAATGCTGCATGGGTAAAATGCTGTAAAATTACATGATTAATCCTTATTGTAGTTCAATTCTCATAGGAACAAGATGCACAGAAATTGATAACTAGAATGCTTTATATGCTGTCCAACAGGTGAAAAAGAAAGCAAGTTCCTACTTATTGTAACCAAAGTAGAAGCAGGTTTATTGTAGACATTCCTTTTCTATTTGCCTTTTACTACTGAAATTGCTGTACATAGAGTCCCAGACTGACTAGAAGAGAATCTGTAAAGGTTTCAAGGAAACAGGATAGAAAAATTAAAAAAAATTCTCACTTTTTTATTTCTTTTTTTTTTTTTTTCTAAAATCGTATTATTGACATTGAAAAATAGTGCACTCTTTGAAGCAACAGCTTCTTATGAAATGATCTGAAATCCTTTACAGTTGCAAGTGAAGATTGCACATATGGGTATTACACAGCTGTGCAACACTCAATATATTTCCAGGGAAGTATAGGTGGTATTTTTTTTACAAGTGAAATTTCAAGGATAGATTTTAATCTATGCATTTACAAAAATTCATATTTTTAATCCAAAGCAGATATTTTAAAGAAACCTAGAAACCAGTGTCTGAAATCTTCTCTGGTAAATGCACATTCAGTTTTACATTCATGTTGGTTTGGCGGGTCTTGATCCCTCATACAGTGCCAGAATGACAAAGACTCTGGCAGTAAAGAGAAAATAGCCTTCTCTTTTTAAAAGCTCTCTGATGATCACATAGGAATGCAAGAATATACAAAGAAAATCCATGAAATGTGTGTTCTATTTCCAGGTTATCCTTATGGTTTATGTTTGCAGCTTTCTACTTCAAAATAAGTAAGATTTGGACTTACATGTCTAACATTCATTATACTTAGATAGTAATGCATGTTTCTATAGATCTTTTGATCCAGTAGTTCAGTGTTACATTCACGGGTTCCTATTTTCAGTATGATTATTGGAAAGGAAAAATTATCAGAAATCAGATAAGCTTAGCTTGTGCTGCATAAGAGAAGTTTTTAACTGGATAGGAAGAGATAATTCTAGCAACCATAAGATTAGGACTGAAGTAGGTGCTCTCTCCACCTTTGTAAGTGCACACCTGACACGCTGTTTCCCTGCAGAAAAGAGGGTAGTGAAGAACACATTGAGTCTTAAGCTTCCTGGACTGCTGTTTGCCTTCTCAGGCAGGGATTTCATTGCTTTTAAGCGTAGATGTAGCACTGACCTGCCTGCCCTGCTGTTCTCTGGTAGCATGAGAAACAACTTTTTTGCACCTCCAGACTGTCATTCGCTATCAGTGATCCACATGTCTGACAAACATTTGGATTTAAACCAGACAGACAGATGATAGTGGATAAAGAATAAGGGATCAGGATACCAGAATAATTTATTTGAAAGCTGATGTATTTAAATGATGCATCTACAAGCCACTGTTCATGAGCTTATGGCTGAACTGCAGTGGCCAGTTCCAGTGGACACTGTGAAATGGGTGCTGAAAAAAGAAGAGCTACAGTATTAGCCAAAATCTGAGAAAATTTTATTTCCCCTTATTTCTCTTTTGAATTAAAAAAAAGCTAGTAAAATGTAAAAAAGTCTTTTATAACCAAATATTTTCCAATACTGTGGTAAAAATTCAGATGTTACCTGACTGTATCTAACATAAGAGCCTTAAAAATCATCTCACATGAAATGAGTTAGTAGGAGAGGACAATCAGTTTGACTTGCTCTGTACAGGCTGCAAAGAAATATTACTAATATATAGTATATATCAATATATATAATATATATAATATATATATAATTTATATATATAATTATTATATATACATTAAACATATATCTAAAATATAGATATAGTATATATACTATATTATAATAACAAAAAGCCTAATTGCCTTTAAAAGGAGTCTTTTAAGATGAAGGAAAAAATATTAACCTTCTACAAACTCTTTCCTTCATGCCAAGTATTTATTTTTGTCCTTGGTAACTTAATTAACAAAAACTACCACATAGTCAAATGCACTATATGTGGTGTTTAAATATATCAACACCAAAAAAGGAACAAAATACAAAGAAGTATAATTAGGAATTATCAAATTTCAGTAATCCACATGATCTCATGCTTGTTGTATAAAGGAATAATAAATTAGCTTCCATTTAATCATGTGAAGAAAGAATATCAAAGAAAAAAATGAAATTATTATTTGTATTTTGTTTTATTAGTCCACCACTCAAAATAGCAGAAACTGATTGATAATCTCTGATTTACCTGTATAGGTTATGTTACAAACATTAAGGAGTTTGTGGAGCATGTATATAGGCCACTTCTTCTTGAAAAAAAAAAAAAATTACTGTACAGGATTTCCAGTGTAAGCTAACTTGATAGAGATAAATCAGCTATCAGGAAGCCAGTAAGTCCTTATTAACCTTCAGCAGGAATCAGAGGGGAAGCAGCTTGTCTAAGTTACTGAGTAATCATAGCTGTAAAAGGTTAGATGGTCCAGTTGCTTTTAATCAGTGCTCAAATCTGCTTCTGAGGACTTGATTAGTTAACATGCTCCTTTGCCCGACTTTAACCAAAGCTTGTGGAAACTCCTGCAGTTAGGAGACAGTTAATCAATTAGAAAGGGAAAAGAATGATCAAAGCAAGAAAAGAAAGTCAGTCATGGAGCAAATATCACAATCCATTTCACAGTAGCAATGCCAGTGCATAGCTGGTTTAATATTAATTGTATCAGAAAAGTATTCAATTAATATTGCTCATTTTATGAAAGGCATTATAGATTGCAGTAGCCTTTAATACAAGGTAGTTGTATCTGATAAACAAAATTATTTTTTAAATCCTGCTTTTTATGTATTTACAGCCTTAAATTTTAACACTTTGAAGTACTTTAGAAGATCACCTGGAAAACAAGGCCTTCCCATTGTCCCACTGTCTGCTTGAGTAATATTTGCCATTTAACAAACTTAATACAACCTTTTTAAAATTTCTAGAACACAAGAACTAATCTTTAAAATATAAAATTAGGCATAAATACATTGGTAATATGATTTTTAAGAGTTTTGATATTTTTTTCATACAGAGTGTTTAATGTTGACCATTCAGTGATAATTTCCATGGCAAAGCAATTTCATTGCTAACAGAAGTGAAGTAGGGGCTCAAATCCATGCACAGACTAGAGCCTTTTTGTTCTACTCATTGAGTATTATTTCTATTAGGTATTGTTTTATTTTGCAAACAAATTGTGTTTATTTTGTGTTATTTTGACAGTGTAGAGTAACTATAATTCTATAACTTGTCAAAGAAATATATTTTCTTGAAAACCAAACTTTACTGTGTTTTGGGGGTTTTATTTAGCATTTATTATTATTGTTCTAGGATATTTTAGGCTCATGGGAAATAAGAATAAGGATTATTTAGTTCCATATTCTCAACTGTTTATAATTCTCTTGGCTTGAGACAGTAAAACAGAACTTTGTTTCTTTGGTGTCTGCAGGAGCATGTAGTGAATATGTGAAAGCTAAATATTTAGCTTTATAGTCTGTGTTTTAGAACAGTGACTAGTGGTTTTGATGGCAGTAACCATTTGTGAAGATAAAACATCACAAGAAGGTCTGGCTTCAAAGGAATGTGTTCAGACTTTTTAGGAGATTTACATTATGTATCTCAAACTTAAAAGTAAAGAAAACTGAATCATCAGCCAGTTCTCAAGGTCTTTGTGCAAATGTTAAAGTTTTTCAAAACTGCCAAACAGTTGGCTTTGGAGCCCAACTCAACTCATAATATCAGAAACATTTAAGTCAGTTTGAATTCTACCAAACCTTCCCATCTATATTAGTGTATTTCTCTATTAGTGATAGGCAGCCCAGGGTAGAAATATTTGTTTCTATACATACAGAATTCTTTTATCTGCCATATCTGCTCATATTAATAAATGTTGATATTCTAGCTTTGTTTTTGTGTTGTTTTTTTCCTAAGAACTTTTATTTCCTAATCTTCTAGCCCACTAACCTTTTTTTTTTTTTTTTTAATATGCAGACTTCACTTTATATCACAAGAACTTGCAGCATTTTGATTGGAATGTATGAAGCTTTCACTTTGTACTTATTTATGAGTTTTGATTAGGAGCAGCATGTTGGACTATTCACTTTTAGAAAACGTGGATGGTCAGACAGGAAAGCTTCCTTAACACAACCACAACATGACCTGTTTTATAATCATTATAACTAGAAGTGTTGATCCAGCACTTACTGGATATATTTGCCAACCTATGAAAATAGAGGTTGTTCATTGCTGGCTTTAGTTGTTACAAGTCCAAGGCAAAGGCCATGGGGATGTCCCATTGCCAGGAATCTTTTTCAGAGCTACATCGAAGTTGCATTTGAAGATGCATACTCTGTCTTAGAGAAGTAAAGGATTTCTACCAAAACACTGACAAAATCAGCACATTTTTACAAGTAAGTGCTGATTAGTCTGCCTCACTACTCAATGACTGATGGCGGTGACTCAGAGTGAAAAGACATCTCTCATCATGTTAAGCACATGCAGAGTTAGGTTTACACACTTCACAATGCATTCGGCTCTGGATAGACTGAGATCTCTCTCCTGTGACTGTCCACAGACCAGTGCATCGTGCTGAGTCAATCAGAGGTTTAGGACATCTTCTCATTATGATGTGTTTAGAGCATTGTGATTACTGCTGGCCAAAACAATTAGAGGAAATAAATTAGAGGAAATAAAAGCATGAAAAATTTAATTTGACTTCAAATAGTATCAGACAATAATAGCTCTAATATTAACAACTGTTAATACTTTTAATGTCTCAATGTGTGCTAAATAAATAATTTTATATTATTGGGCATTAGTGACTTAATATTTCCATCTGAACCACATGTATGTTGGGAGAAGCTTGGAAAACATATTTTATTAGTTCAAATAGCTAGGTCAAAAGATAAAGTGATCATTTTCTGAAATAAAAGCAGCAAAATTAGTACTAAGGTTATTAATGGTTCTATAAATATACCTTACTTTTTAACTGGGAAATTATGCTGAAACAGTTTGTTCACATTTTATTTAGAGAAACACAAAGGCTCTATTCATGCTTAAAATAAGTCACCTTTACAATATGAAAGCTGAAATTGGACCTATACTTCTGGGGAGATTAAGCTTCTTAGGGACTAAGTATTTCAATTTTTTTTATCTACCCTAATTTTTAGTGTTGCAAAATAATGTTGAATAGGTAAAGAAAAAAGATAAATATGGACATATTATTTTGCTTTAAGTATCACTACGTTGTTTTTTGTCATGCAGTAAGACTTAACATTTGGTGTTAATTTACTATACTAGGAAATATCCACAGGGTTGTGAGACCTTTGAGAGTTTTTCTGAACTATCAGCTTTTGTTGACAATGGCATCTTTCCACCAATTTTATAATTTAAATAGCTTATGTGTCCTGATTTGCTGGTTTTTTTGATGGTAGTGGGCAGGAACGGCATATAGCAGCTCAGCATTACCACCCAGTAGGGTAGGAAATTTGTTGGCTTTTGCCTTCCAGGAGGTGGACTGTTTGCTGCGAATGACTGGGAATATTGCCCAGAAAGCTAAGCAGCTTCAGATATTTTACATAACATTTAAAAACATCACAGAAACCTTTTCCTATTGCAGTGGTTGATGTTTCACATGAAGTCTGGGACAGTCTTCTGTCAGAAACCTAGACCAAAACTAAAGCCCAGATTTTACACCTCACTCTTAGAATCACAAGAGACCCCCTCAGCCCAACACCAAAGATGCACTAAGGCTGCTATTCTATCTTTAGATGGAACAGGTCACAGCAGATGCTGTGGGGAGTTGTGAGTTCCCTGCACTGTGCAGTGGGACATGGCAGGAACATTCTGGGAGACAATGTCTGGCACCTGCTCATCTGCTCTGAGCCAGCAAGTACCTGCAGCTGGAACCCTGAGCAGCCCACAGCTTGTGTGGCAGTGCCAGTCAGAGAGGCCTCTGGCACTCAGGTGATGTCTGGCTGATGGGACCACGAGATTCTGGGTGGGTACTGCAGGCAGAAGGACAGGAAGAAACCTGCACAGACACCAAACTATCACTGGGTGCCCCTGGGCACACACATGAAAGAACAGAGTTCTGCTGAGTGTGTCACCATGTCCAAATCACGTACTGAGAGCACATTTAATCCAGAGGAGACAGTTGAAGGCATTTTCTTTTTGAAGTGCAGATTTCTGTACAGAGGCCCAGCAATATCACTCTTGGTCACCAAGGACTGAGCAGAAAGAGCTAGGTGAGGAATACTAGGCCATGAGAAAGCTGGAGTCATGCAGCCTGGAGAAGGCTCCAAGGAGACTTCATTATGGGCTTTCAGGACTTGAAAGGGACCTCTAAGAAAGGTGGGGACAAACTTTTTAGCAAGGCCTGTAGAAATAGGGTTTACAGTTTTTAACTAAAAGAGGGTTGATTTAGATGAGATGTAAGGATGAAGTTTTTTATAATGAGGGTGGTGAAGTGCTGGCATGGGCTGCCCAGAGAGGTGGTGCATGACAAATCCCTGGAAGCATTCCAGATCAGGCTGGACATGGCTCTGAGCAACCTGATCTAGTTGAACCTGATGATTCCAGCAGGATTAGACTAGATGACCTTTAAAGCTCCCTTTTATCCTAAGCTATTCTATGATCTATGACAATAAGTTTTACACAAAGACAGCTAAAGATAAAAGCACACAACTTTCTTTAAAGACCCAGAAAATGTGTGTACTGAAAAAAACCCACTGATGACAAAGTTATTTCTGTCCCAGTTAGGAACTGTTACCACTTTCATACTGTTCCACTCTAAAAATAAACCTGTCAATTAATCACCAAGTTACCGTCCAACTACACTTGTTTGACAAAGCATCTGTTTGTGCTTTCATTATTACAAGCACATATAGTATCTGACAGACTGCTCCTGAACACTTGCATTTAATTCAGTATTATCGACCATTGAATTTTAATTTTATTTTAGACTCATGAAGTGTGGACCGGTCATATAATTCATTCATATTTATCTGGTTGTTAGTTCTGATGAGGACCTAAAATTAAATTAAAATTTATATATAATCAAATATTAATATTGAATAAGTTACATCCATCTAGGCCAGAATGAATAAGGAGAAGATGCAGAACTGTCTACATAAAATTTTAGTTGTTAGGAACATATGAATCAGGTAGACCTGATAGGTGATGAAAACCAAGCCCCATCCTATTTGCCAGCAATTCAGTAATAAGATGTTTTTAATAAATAGTTCTTCACTACCGGAGAAGTGAGATCCTGCACCCATTTTCCTCCTATAAATTCTTTGCATCTGATATTTTCCACTTCAAAGACAAGAAAACATTCAATAAACTTACAAAATATAAATGACTACATTGATCCACGCAGGTCTCCAGGGTTTGCCAGGATTTTAGAACCATTTAATTGACTAATATCACTGCATTTCTGTTTGTTTGGGGTTTGTGGAGAGGGGGCTTTGCTTGCTTGTTTGGGGTTTTTTTGCTCATGCTTTTAGTCTAGACCTAAAATAAATGTAAATTTATTTACATTTATTTATTTGACTTACAGAACTAGAATAAATGTAAACTACTTACAATACATTTACAATTAGGATAGAACATATAATTTCACATTCTTACTGGATGTTTTTTGTAGAAAACCCCATTTTTTTAAGAGAGTGACATTGATAAATTTATGAAATTATAAAAAACAGTTTTAGCTTATTGCTACATTCAGTCAAATACCCGTTCACTATCTTTCTTTCTCTTGGGAGCAAATTTCCTAATTTAAGTCATGGCAGTAGTGATATTGCCTAAATTATGTAGGAAAAATAAACACATTAGAGGTACCTCTTTTTTCTTTCCCTGAACTGTTCTTTGTTTTTAAATTATTATTCTTTAATTGTGATGTTCTCTTGTACAATTACCTGATTAATCTCGAATATGACTGATCAAGAATTATTTTTAGTAAAACTGATTATGTTTTACTCAAAAACTGTAGATTTATTTGATCTTTTTACACCAGCATAACTTCTACTTGACTTAGTTATAAAGAGCTCTACTTGAATGAATAACAGCTGGGCTCTACTTGGATTAATCTTTATAGTGATTTATTGCATAGTCATATTGTTATGCACTTGGCTACTCATAGCCTTTGATTTCTCAAGGTAAATTGCAGTTTTAAAGTTGGTTAAAGCATATTTTCACCAATGAATTCATTAAATACTGTGATATTAATAATATGTTTCTTTATTCACATGTAGATAGTTTTTAAATTTTATATTAAAATATTGGTTGCTACTTTTTTTCTTACTTAACATGTTTGTTATGAATTTTATTTTACTAGTCCAAAGTTTCATGCTATTTGGGAGACTACAGCCTTATCCTGAGAACTCTCAGGAAAATATACAAATGTTGAATGACATAATACCAAAAATATTATAAGTATGTGAAATTTTGAGGACGTGGTGGTTGATGTGTTCTATATAATTTGCTTAGCTACTGTTCAGCCTCTTGTGAAGAAGATAGATGCAAATTCTCAGAGATCTACAGACTGTTGTGGTATGTAACAACAAAACTGGCAAGCCCTAAAAGTAGGAGTTGCATCATTATCTTAGTAATAAATGGGGAACAAGATCTTATAGAGTCATAACAGACCAGTTGCGCAGAATTCATTAAACTAATGTTGTTAAATACTCTTAAATTTTCCCAGACACTTACTTTAATACCAGCTTACAAGAAGTATATCTATAATGCAAAGAGTATAATTTAAATTATTTGTTTGTGGTCAATGTGATGTGAAAGTGGTCTAACAAAAAACCCTTAAAAACAGTTTCTGTATATTCATCAATGGCATGAATATCAATGGCATGAATATCAATCCAAACTTCCTTAAATACCAGCAGTAGGCTTGTGATACAGTTAGAGTATTAGTGATGAAATCCCTGCTGAATAAAAATAATTTTGTCTTGTTCGGTCTAGGCAGATGATGAAGATGACTGAGGAGTGGGAAAAAAATTCAATGATTTTCCTCAGATTCTGGAATGGATTGTGTCTGGTGATGTTATTAGATTTAGGCAGTTAAAATAACTTTTCAATATACTGAGCAGAGCAGAAGTGGGGATTGTGTTAATATCAAATCTGACCACTGCTAGCAAAAGTTCAAATGTATTAGCATTCATCTGTGTCCTGTCATCTTGGCTTTTCTTCTTCTGTGGTTTTGTGAGTGATGCTCTGAGTGGAGAAAGAATGTCATATTTATTTATTTGTTTATTTATTTATCGAAATCCAGTGCAGGGGGTAATGTGTATATGGCCACCTTCCAGAGTTGTGAACAGAGAATATCTTACAGTTTTGAATGGAATCTTGTGATAAAATTGTCTAAGGAATTTATCTGCTTTCAAAACCAGAATTAGATTGTTAAAGACTTAATCAATGGGAATGATAGTTACACAGTTTCTATATTTAGGATATTTTAGGCTTTTTTTTCCCAAAGTCATCCAGAAGCCAAAATCTCAGTGTTAGGGGATTTTAACATCCTCAGACATTCATTTCTTTGAAAACAGTGATATATGTATATCTATATAGGAATGGGACCTCAGCCAGAGAATCTTGTTTTTTTCTGGTATCAGCCTATGCATTTCTACCCAGTTTCACTGAACCTCACACCAAACAGATTTCTGGATGCTCTTCATCAGCCTCTGGTTTTGCTGTACTGTGATTTCATGCAAAAAAACCCAAAAAATTCTTTTCTTTTGCTATTTTTACATGAACCTTCACAAACTGAAAGACTTCTTTCTTAGAAGATGGAGTAAAAATATGGAGACATTTTGAATTGCAAAACAGACACAATGTTTCCTTTTATCACAGTAAAAACAACCAAAGAGTAGGGTCAGGAGTCAGTCATAATAAAAATCCTTTTTCTCTGTCTACTCTTACCTATATTTTAGCATTGTCAGCCTTATGTATCACTCATCTTACTAACAGAAGAGCTTATAAAGACCTTATACAGCTGCATGTTCATCAACCTTTTACACAGATGGATGGTAAAAAAAAAAAAGAAAAAAGAAAAAAAGCCAAGAAATCCCTTCATTAGGACTGCATCTCTCACAACAGTGAAGGATGCAGTTGGAGAAGAGTGCCCAGCAATTAGTGTGGGGCAGGGTGTGCATAAGGGCAGTGCTCAGGGATGTTCCATGTGGACACACAAAGTTCCTTATCCTTTCACAGTTCTCCCTGTCTTGTTTCCTGTGAGGAAACACACTTATACTTGTGTCTCCAAATATTTCTGTGCTACATGGTCAAGCCCCCTTTGCTTGGGCCCATGCTACTCCATGACCCTTTCTTTCCTCCCAAGGAAATCAGTTTCATACAGCAGAATCCCAGGAGCAGCCCCCTTTTGTCTGATTGAAATCAATTCACTCTTAAACTCCAAATCCTTCCATGTTAGATTTCCTTTTCCATATGCTACTGCCATCTTCTTCTGCCTTTCAATGGACCAAAACCCCCCACCAAACAGACCTGTGCTGCTCCTACATTTGTAGGACATAAGAGAGGATATTCCAGGAAAGCCTAGGAACAGCTTTAAACTCACAACTCATATCTTAAAAATCAGCTGTTGACACCAAATCATGAGGAGAGTTGTCCCTATTCACCTTTAAACTGGAAAATGGAAGCCGATTTCTAACTGGAGACACACTATTTCAGGAGAAGCAGAAGGGGAGAACCTCTATGAAGGCAAAACCTCAACAGTTACCAAAAGTCATTCTCTAATGGATTTACCTGCTGGAGATGAGAACACCATACAATGGTGGAGGAAATTCTCTCTCCTCTCCAGCATTGCATTCTGTTGCGTTCTGCAACCGCAGGATCACATCCAGAGAAGCTATGGTTACTAGGAACCAACATGGGACATTAACAAAATGGGCTTCTGTTCATGAAACCATTTATTCAGCATGGGAACAAACTCAGATTCAGAGACAGAGAGCCCCAAACAAAGGCAGGGTGATGGGTTTTGACGGACAGAACCAGGGTGGAGTTCAGGGTCAGGGACCACTAGCAATAGATCAAGGGAGAAACCCCAGGGGCTCAAACCCAATCAGAGCTCCTGGGCCGTCCCCAACAAGGGGTCTGGGGTGGGGCAACTTCATCCAGGCCTCATATGGCCCATTGCCCAAAGCAAAAGATCAGGATTCACACTAGCCAGGCCTTACAGCCACTCCTCCACTTTAACAATGCTTATCTGAAACTAAATCTTTGCCTCCCTGAGGCACCTCACAACGGCATCCTGTTCTTCCTCCTTTAGATTTCTTTCTTCTTTGAGATCCTATATTCTATCAGGCAAATCCTGTGTCTTCTTACTGTCTCTAAGATCCCAAGTATAATTTAGTGTGTTATAAATACAAGTTATATTCACCTGTGGATCACAGTAAATAGTGTAGGTTTCACAAGAGGACAGTTTTATCAATTTTTGTCCCCCTCTCCTCAGTAGTAATATAGCTGCATGATAAGCAAGGAAAAGTAAAATGTGTTCTTTATGTTGTTAGAGGCAGAAAAAAGAGATATTTCTTCACATAGCTTTGGTGGGAACTGCTTTGAAATTAACTTTGAACTAATAAGCAATGCAAGTATCATCTGGTGTTCTGATTGTGCTGTCAAATAATTGCTGTTCTACAGGGTACCTGTAAAAAATAAGACAGCATAAAATGTTAACTAGAAAATGGCATGGATAAAGCTCAAAATAATGATAATAAAAGCCACTCACTATTTAAAACAAACCAGACAAATGATAAAAGTAAATATTAAAATAAAAATACTCCATGGGAATCATAGTTGTAAAAAGCCTTTTAAATAATGGATAGCTACAGAAGTTTCAATTTTGACAAGAAACCTGAGACTTTTAGAGACTGGTAGAATAATCAAAAATAGTATCCCAAATAAATTCAAAGAACAGGAGAGGATAAAACTATACTTTTTAGCCTATTCTTTTATGTTATAAATGCAAAGGCAGATTTGGGTTAAAATAAAAAACAATTTATTATAAAACAATTTCTATAAAAAAATAAACAATGAGGAAAAACCACAATAAAACAAACAGCGCAGCGCTGGGTGGACAGGGGTCTATACCCAAAGGTATAGGTGTTCCCAAATCCACGAAGGAGGGTAGACTGTCCGGGGTTTTTATAGGGATTTTGTGCCTTGAGGCCAAATTCCAGGCAGGCACCATTCACCAAGGGTCTTTGATTGTTGTATGAATTGATTTCTTGGCGTTGGAGAATAGAGTCAAATAGACGTCCGGACAGAGTCTCCTCATATGTAAAGAAGTTCTGGGTGTTTCTTGATTTCATTGTGGTTCAGGCCATCTGGATGGGATGGTTGGATCCGGGTTGGAGCTGATGGATATCTCGGCTGGACTTTTTCCCTTTGTCTACCTGATTGCTTCCCTCAACGGTGGCCTGCAAGGCGGGGTGTTCAGGTCCGGTGATGAGTATCTCGTTGGAGCCTTTCCCTGTTAGCCTGATGATTCATGTCCTGTCTATTCTTTTCCGTTGATGGGCGCCGAGCCTGTCCCTGTCAGCCTGATGGTCCATGTCCTGTCTATTCTTTTCCGTTGATGGGCGCCGGCTAGGATCGTTATCTTTTGAGTGGGAATTCGCGACTAGATCTGGGAAGGGCTTGTGGGCCACACTGTACTTTATATTTTATATTATTATTGCTACATACATTTATTTAGATTTCTACGAATTTTTACAAGTTCATTTCTCACAGTCTCCTGCCTAATAATCCATTACATTAAAAATTTGTGTTATTTCATCCAATTCTGCAGGGGAAGGACTATAATTTTCACTCACATTCATTTTCTTCCTAGTCCGTTAACGAATTCTCACTATATGTTTGTGCCAGGTTATGTCTATTTTCAAAATTCTTTAAGGCTTTCATCGCGTTTTTGTTTTCCTTTTCCTCCTCTAATTTCATTAGTTTAGAGAGAGGAGTAGGTCTCCCTTGCGCTTTCTCAGGATCGATTGGAAGTGTGGCAATCTGCATTCCTTGCACAACAGAGTGAATTAGTCTGATGAAGCAAGGAATTAAGCAGGGAAGGAAAATGATTCCGGCAACTGAACAAGTGATGAAAAATACTAGCTTCTTCCACCAAGCCCCTTGCCCGAATATCTGGTCCCACCAGGAGGCTTGTAGGATTGAATTCCATTTTTGGACTGGCACATGCGCTACTTTTTTTATTTCAGCAGCCAATCCTTTTATTGTTTCTCCGTAATCGTCTATTTCCATACAACACTCGGATTCGTTGTATCTGCCACACACATTCCTCCCTCCTCGGCTAGCAGATAATCGAGAGCTAGTCTGTTTTGATACACAAAAGCTCTCATTTGTGAATGTTGTTTGGCTAGGAGTTTCTGGGGCTTCTGAAGTGTGGTTGGAAACTATCTCTACCACCGCTTGCAACCTGATAAGTCTGTTGAGGAGATAAATGGGGGTTCTGTAACCCCAGCTGCCATCATTTGCCCAAGTAGCGGCCCGTAAATATTGAATGATTCTTTCGGCAGGCCATTTCTTCCTCGTTCTACTTCTGGTTGCCCTCCTGCTATTGGTAGTTCCCGTTTTAATTCCCTCCTTTGTCTGTTTAATGTCTCAAAGAGGGGGGCTCCCAATGATTTACTCTCTGTTTTAGGTAGAGTAAAGAAAAAGGGCCGAATTATTCCAAGTGTGCAGGAATTCCTTTTCCATTTTCTGGGTAGCTCGCTGTATGCCTTTTTTCCACATATCCAATATATACCATCAGGAGCTTCCCAACCCTTGTTCAACTTTGCCGGATCATCCCAATATTCCTTCAGTCCTATTAGCTCATGGAAAGGGATTGGCCCCAGAGTTTTTGTACCAGCAAAGTCCAATTATTTCCATCCATTCACAGTTATTCCCCCGGGAGCGACTCCAATAGCCCGCGGGTGGTTTCAGGTTGCCAGGTTTTTGTTTTGCTGTCCGAATTCACCGTGAGTGTGCTTACACACGGGGTATAGCCTACTAAATCAGTGAATTCTTTTCTTTCTCTGCTAATGCAGACAGTACCGATTATTCTTTGGTCTATAACCCCATCCCTCTGGTCTTTGTTTTGTTTTTGATATTTTAGAGCCTTCCCATTTTAGAAGTTGCTCTGGGGTTAGTCCCTCTCCCTTCCAAGGCCACCTTTCAGCTGATTTTAAACCGCCACAGATCCAACAGTTAGATAGACCTAATTCTGTGGCTATTTCTTGCATTAGATCTATGAAAAGGTTCTGGTTGGGGGTTGGCAATCCCCAATTGCTGTATTGTTTCTCTAATTGCTCATAGTGCTCACTAAGAGAGTTAAGCCTCTCTTGTTCTAGCCTCTTTTTCCGAGCTTCCACTTCTCGCCTCTTTAACTCTAGGGTTAGTTGTTTTATTTTGTTTTCAGGGTCCACCCCTTCCTCATCCCTGGAGAAGCAGAACACTTGGTCAAATTGCAAACATACCCGGTCATCACCACTTTTTAACAAATCAAGAATTATCGGTTCATTATTAAAAAAAGCTTTCTCTTCATGTTTTAAATTTCTACCTTCCTAATATACTTTCCCTCCCATGGTACACATTTTTAAATTTGCTTTATTGTAACATAAAGGGTTAACCGTATAATATGCCAAAAAGGTGGATTGTCTTTTTCTCCTTATCTAGACAGTTTTGTTACATTGACTGCAGATTGGAATTGGAGGGATCATTCCCACTTCTCTCCTATACCTGAAATGGGAAGTTTCAGTCTTTCTTTTCATAGGAGTTTTAGACTGCCCGTCCTTAAGACTTGCCGTTGGGTGATAACACCAGACCTCCCCCTGTAGTTCACAGAGATTATACTGAGTGCCGTTGGATAAACAAAACCCCCTTTGTTGTTCTGGAGGACAGTCAATTATTCGTCCGGCATCTGTGGTGGTCTGGCACCGCTCACACTTCTCTAGGGGATGATCCCCCAGAGGCACCTCGGGGCTCATTCCCTTGGTCAAGCACATGGCTAGATTCAGGACTATCAGGATTCCCCACCGGTGTATCCCTCTGCCTTGCCCTTCGCCCGTATAAAAATATACGGCGGGGATTACCATCTTCCCGGCAGCAAGGATATTCTTCAGGGGCCCTTGTAGTTCTTATGGCGTACCTTCTTTTGAAGGCAGCCCACCGAGACGACTTAATCGTGTCTGTCCTGCACGGTACTTTTACTGTCTTTCGGCACTCGATTTCCAAAGCTTCTGCCTTGGAGTCTAGCTTCCCTCTTATCTCTTTTTGAAAGAGTAGGAACCACTCAGGAGAGTCGAGTTCCAACAACCCCGCCCTGGTGGCAAGTATTAAGAGACGGCTAGTCAAATCCTGTTTCTTTTCTAGACACTTTGTACACAATCCCTTAGGTTTGTACCCTCCCCAACAGTGGGTTACCCAAATCTGGTTACAATAGGCGCACTTAAAATGTATAAACGGAAAACAATCACACTCAGGGTTGATACAACTTATCTGGTCGTCACTGGTCATTTGTGGTGACGCTGAAGTCTAATTTTTAGTTCTCCCAGAGGGGTGGTGACTTTCCACTTGGAGGTGTCGTATTCCTTTACTTTTTTTACCCAAGATGAGTGCGTCCAACCTTTTTCTGCGGTCCGGACAGCTGTGTCTGTGGTCAGGAGAACCAGGAAAGGTCCTTCCCAATGGGGGTGAGGGGAAGCTCCTTCCACGCTTTGACGAGGACTTTATCCCCAGGCTGTATCTGGTGTATTGCGAATCCCAGAGTGGCACTTTGGGGGATCAGTCCTCGTTTTCGCAGTTCCTGTAAATTTTTGTTGATAGCAATGAGATATGGTTGTATTTGCACATCCTCCACTTGAGGGTGTCCTACTGGCATTCCATGTTTGTATGGCATTCCGTACAACATTTCAAAAGGGGACAGACCCGTTTCAGAATGGGGCATTGTTCTAATATTTAGTAAAGCAAGGGGGAGACACTTAATCCATGACATTTTCGTCTCTATCATGAGTTTAGACAATTGGGATTTAAGTGTCTGATTCATTCTTTCCACCTGCCCGGAACTCTGAGGATGCCAGGGAGTGTGGTATTGCCACCTAATACCCAGAGCTTTTGAAATTTGTTTTATAATTTTTGAAGTGAAATGAGTTCCTTGATCCGAATCAATACAGTCCACTATCCCATACCTAGGGATGATTTCTTCCAATAAAATTTTTGATACTGTTTGGGCCGTAGCCCTTGCCCTGGGAAAGGCTTCTACCCAATGCGTTAGTTTGTCAACTATTACTAATAAGAATTTATATCTACCCATTTTTTGGTAATTCGGTGAAGTCCACCTGGATCCTCTCAAATGGTCTGTATGAGAGAGGCCCGCCCTCCCCAAACAGTTTTGTTTGGAGTTGGATTTATTTACTTTTTGGCAAAACCACACACCCCTGTACCTCTTGTTTTGGCAATTTCAAAAATCCCCTTGCATCTGAAAAATTTCAGGAACTGATCAGCCAGCGCCCGAGTTCCCCCAATGGGTCTGTTTGTGTAGTCTTTGTAACACTCTCCTTGCCACTCCCCTCGGGATCAGTTCCCCCCCATCAGGTAACCACCATTTTCCTTGTTTCATGACTCCCCCTATTTTCTTGAATTCTTCAATCTCTCTCTCTGAAGGGAGCATGGGGGATTTCAGGTGATTCCTCCGGAGTCACCTCGGGAATACTTACGGTAAGCAGAGCTGCTCGTTTTGCCTCTTTATCGGCTAGGTTGTTACCTCGGGTTTGAAACTGCAACCCTGTCTGGTGTCCTTTTACATGGACAACTGATATTTCTCTCGGCCCCCGGACTGCCTCTAGAATCTGTCGGATTATTTCCCCATGAATTAGGTCTTTTCCTTTGGTATTTATCAGACCCCTCTCTTCCCAAATTTTTCCAAAAGTGTGTACCACACCGAAAGCATACCGTGAGTCTGTGTATATGGTCCCTCTCCTTCCTTTCAACCTCCGGAGGGCTCTTAGGAGAGCATAGAGCTCGCAAGCTTGTGCAGACCAACTTGCTTTCAAAGGACCAGATTCTACAACTTCCCCAGATGCACCATTTATTATCGCATATCCCGATTTTCTTTTTCCCTCAATAATTTTCGAGGATCTATCTACAAACCACTTCTCTCCCCCTTCTAACTCCTGATCCTCTAAGTCCGGTCTTATTCTGGTCTGCAGCTCCACGATCTCAGAACAGTTATGCACTAACTTCTCTAGAGGTTCACCGAATAAAAACTGAGCAGGATTTTGTGCAGAAGTAGTTTTCAATTCTAAACTGGGTGAGCTGATTAAGATGGCTTCATATTTCAGGAGCCTGGAATCAGTCAGCCACTTCTCTGCTTTTTGTTGCAATATGTTTCTTACATCGTGGGGAGTGTAAACTACCAGAGGAGCCCCAAAAGTTATTTTCTTCGCTTCTCCTACTAACAGAGCCACTGCTACAATTGCTTGTAAACACGTAGGCCAACCCCGACTGACTGGATCTAAGATCTTTGAAAGAAACCCTATAGGCTTCTTTTTGTCTGCCCATTCCTGAGTCAGGACTCCCTGTGCTGTTTGTCCACTCACATCCCACAAACACATGGAATTCTTTATTCGTATCTGGTAGAGTTAGTACCGGGGCAGTCATAAGAACAGTTTTTAATTTCTGAAAATTGGACTCATCCTGTTCAGTCCACTTCAGCCTCTCAGTGTTTAATCTTTCATATAAAAACTTCACCTTTTCACTGAAACCCTCAATCCACTGCCTGCAGTATCCCAAGAGCCCTAGAATTTGTCTAATTTGCCTTTTTGTTTTTGGTGCAGGCAATGCAAGGATGCCTGCTACCCTCTCCGGGTCTAATTTTTTTTTCCCTTGAGATATCCAATGTCCAAGATATTTTATTTCAGGCTCTGTGAATTGCAGCTTGGATTTTGATACTTTCAAACCTTTTCTTCCTAGGAAATTTAACAAGGCAATCGTGCTTTTCCTCACGCTCTCTTCAGTCGGTCCAGCTATTAGCAAGTCATCTACATATTGCAAAAGCTTTGTCTCGCCCTCAAGAGCAAATTGGGTTAATATTTGTTCTAAAGCTTGTCCGAAAAGGTTTGGAGACTCCACAAACCCCTGGGGGAGGACCGTCCACCTTAGCTGTTGCTTACGGTTTGTATCTGGGTCCTCCCACTGAAATGCAAAATAATCTCTACTCCTTTCATCCAGAGGGCAAGTCCAAAAAGCATCTTTCAAATCAATCACACTATACCACACATCTTCTGGTGTGAGCCTATTTAGTAAAGTATAGGGGTTGGCCACCACCGGGAATCTAGTCCGGGTCCTAGCGTTTACCGCTCGTAGGTCCTGGACCAATCGGAAGCTACCATCCGTCTTCCTTACAGCCAGGATGGGGGTGTTGTGTTGAGACATGCAAGGTTCTAAAGTTCCCCCTTTTAGGAGGTCATCAATTATTTGTTTCAACCCCCTTCTCCCTTCCATCGGGATGGGATATTGTTTGACTCTTATAGGGTCCTCAGAGTTCTCGATTTTTATTTCGTTAGGTTTGATATCTAGCTTTCCTACCTCTCCTTTTGAATGCCATACTTTAGGGTTTATTTTCTCCTCATCCTTAGGAGTCAACTTAAATATTTTTACCACCAATTCAGAGTTTTTAATCATGATATTAATTCTTAAAGCGACAATCATGTCTCTTCCCAGCAAATTGTAATCTGCTTCTTCTACTAATAGCAAATTCCCTAAGCAAATTTTATTTTCAGATTCTATTTCCACATCTTTTAAAGGGGTCTCCCTTTGCACCGATTACAAAAACTTTTTCTCTGCTAGCCACACATCCGTATGGCAATTTCTGCAGGGTACTTCTCTCTGCCCCAGTATCCACAAGAAAACTTGCCTCCTGTCGTTGGGGTCCCACTTTTAACTTTATCAAGGGCTCCTTGGATGTTCTGGTCTCCAAATTAAAGAGCCCCTGACACCCCTAGTCTTCCTGAAAAATTTTCTCATCTTTTATTTTTTGTTTACAATTCCGCTGAACGTGTCCTACCTGTTTACAGTAGTAGCACTCAGGGGGCTCTCTCCGTGGGGCCGGGGCTGCCCGGTGAGAACCTCGACCTTTCCCGGGTAGTGTTTTAAACTTACCCTGCATCTGTTCTTGTTTCTGGACCTCTTTTACCGCAGTTACTAAAATTCTAGCTTGCAATTTCTGCTTCTCATCCTCTCTCCTCATGTATACTTTTTGAGCTTCCCTTAGGAGCTCCTGAAGACTTTTATCTTGCCACCCCTCGATCTTTTCTAATTTTCTCCTAATATCTTCCCAAGATTTAGTAACGAATTGTGTTTTTAACAGAACCTCCCCCACAGGAGAGTTCGGGTCAGTCCCAGAGTAAATCTGTAAACTTCGCCGTAATCTCTCGATCCATTCAGTGGGTGGTTCCTCTTTTCCTTGACATTCTCTAAAAACTTTGCTAATATTCTGGCCCCTAGGGACCGCTTCTCTTATACCTTGTACAATCATGCTCCTTAAATCCATCATGTTCCGTCTGCCTTCCTCCGTCTGTGCATTCCAGCTCGGGCCTACGCTAGGCCATTTCTGGTTACCTGGCGTCCCCTGTGGATTGCGTCTGTCCCAGTCTCTGATCCCGGCTTGTTTAATCATCTCCCTTTCCTCCTGATTAAACAATGATCTCAGGATTGCCATAAGATCGTCAAAGGTATAAATACTGCTCCCTAAAAATTCATCTAACCTCTCAGCCACCCCAAGAGGGGTCATCCAACAACCGCCCCACGTCTTTTTTAAATGCCCTTACATCTCCAGAGTTAAGGGGTACATTCACAAAACCGATCACTCCCGGGGCCGTCGGTACTTCCCTAAGAGGGAACAACCGGTGCCCCTCTTCACTCTCTCCCCATTCATTATCTATCATTCTCGCTCTCAAACGGGTTCTACTTGCGGGAGGGGAATTGGTGATTGTGTGGTTGCCTCCCCGTTATCAATTGTGGGAATTCTGCCGCCACCCCGGCTGAAGGGAGGAATCCCCTCCGTTGTATGGGAGGGTCCCGGTTGTGGCGGCTGGACCGGCAGGGACGGATAGGGTGATCCCCAGCCTTGTGCAGGAAAAACCTCCGAGGAGGTTGCTGTGGTTACGGTGTTACAGGTGGGGAAAGGGGAAGGGCTGCCGGCATCGCTGCTGGCCCCAAGTCTCCCGTCTGAGACACACGTATCTCAGTGGGTTGGTCTCGGGGGCCCAAGGGTGCTGAAGGCACCACTTGATCTGCAGAGGAAGGTCCCGCCGGTCCTCGATATGGGGGTGGTAAGTGATCGAGGGGTTCCCAGGACTCAGCTCTCGACTCACGTTTTTCTTTTTGTTTTATTGGAAATAGCCCTACTCTGACATTTACCCAGAGCTTAGCATATTCCCTCTCCTCAGGATCTGAGGGGACCTTGTTCTCCACATAGGAGAATAACTTGTTACACGTCCATTTTTTCAAATGTGCCTAACACTGGCCAAGTGAGGTGACTTCTCAACTCCTGTCCTCCCCAAACCTCCATACAATAATGTATTAATTTCTCCTTTGATTTCCCCTTCCTCTGGGGACAATCTTCCCAGTGTTTTAGCATCCACCCCAAGGGACTCTCCAGTGGGATGTCTGGTGATTCCTCCCCCTGATTGGAGGAATCTTTCCCTGTGCTTCTTCCTTGAAGCTTACTCTTTTTCTGCCCCATACTTCGCAAATATATATTCTTACCTTTCTTCGACTTCTCCGGGAGTCGATATCTGTTTCTGCGTTGTGTACTTAGGAATCAAAATTTGCCGATACTCACCTTTCAGCGAGCTGAGCTGAGGTCTCTTGTAATCGGTACTTTTTGATTCTTTCCTGGACCTCTACCTGGGTCCGTTTACTAAAAGGGTTTACCAATTCTCGAGCTCGACAAGACGTATCCTTCCCCTTTTAGTACCTTGCGATCAGTTCCCGAGACACCCTTTGGCCTCAGGTTTTACGAGTGTGTGTCGAGAGAAAAAAAAACTTTCACTCTGTATCGCTTCCTTCGCGGCTGGCCAATTCCCTCGCGGGAGGATGGAAACGCGGCCTTGAAGTCCGCACTCGCTTCGTGATCAGATCACGTCTCACACACTCGCCCGATCGCCCACTCAACCAGCAGTACTTACAGCTATTTTCCTGCGTGGGTGTCTTTGTGCACACTAGACGTTTTACGAGCAAAGCAAGCCGCGGCTTCCCGAAGGCTCCGTGCCTTCCCGAGCTCTCCGATCCGGATCCTTTTCCTTTTTATTGTGGTTTTTACCTCAGCCTAAATTTGGTTCGGTGATCGGAATGAACTACGGGGGTTCTCAACTCACCAGGCCGCCAAAATCAGCGGGGGTACCCGTCCTGGGCAGCGAGATTCCCCGCAGTTTCTCCGACCCGAGTCACGGCACCAATCTGTTATAAATGCAAAGGCAGATTTGGGTTAAAATAAAAAACAATTTATTATAAAACAATTTCTATAAAAAAATAAACAATGAGGAAAAACCACAATAAAACAAACAGCGCAGCGCTGGGTGGACAGGGGTCTATACCCAAAGGTATAGGTGTTCCCAAATCCACGAAGGAGGGTAGACTGTCCGGGGTTTTTATAGGGATTTTGTGCCTTGAGGCCAAATTCCAGGCAGGTACCATTCACCAAGGGTCTTTGATTGTTGTATGAATTGATTTCTTGGCATTGGAGAATAGAGTCAAATAGACGTCCGGACAGAGTCTCCTCATATGTAAAGAAGTTCTGGGTGTTTCTTGATTTCATTGTGGTTCAGGCCATCTGGATGGGATGGTTGGATCCGGGTTGGAGCTGATGGATATCTCGGCTGGACTTTTTCCCTTTGTCTACCTGATTGCTTCCCTCAACGGTGGCCTGCAAGGCGGGGTGTTCAGGTCCGGTGATGAGTATCTCGTCGGAGCCTTTCCCTGTTAGCCTGATGATTCATGTCCTGTCTATTCTTTTCCGTTGATGGGCGCCGAGCCTGTCCCTGTCAGCCTGATGGTCCATGTCCTGTCTATTCTTTTCCGTTGATGGGCGCCGGCTAGGATCGTTATCTTTTGAGTGGGAATTCGCGACTAGATCTGGGAAGGGCTTGTGGGCCACACTGTACTTTATATTTTATATTATTATTGCTACATACATTTATTTAGATTTCTACGAATTTTTACAAGTTCATTTCTCACATTTTATAAAGACATCTATTGTTTTATCACACCATTAAAAGGCACACATCTTCACTGGAAAATGTGCTTTCCAGCCCTACGTTTTCTTTTCTTCTGTAATGGCCAAGAAGGAGACCTGTTTTGATCTCTGATTAGCAGATTCTCACAGAAAAGTCTTCATGCAGCTGAACAATCAGCTTCTGCCGTAAGAAAAGGGAACCTAGAGAAGCATACTTTGAGACAAAAAGATATTTTTCCAAGCTCAGAGGTGAACTTGTATGCTCCTCATTCTTCTTTCCCTTAATTTTAATTTACATTTATCTTTAAAAGAAAACCCTCAACTTCAATGCTGACATGAGATTAATGCAATAATCAGTGTCTTTTTACCATACCACTGAAAATATACCTTTTTAAAACAGTTATCCTGGGCCATCATGACCCATCACTTCTCCAGTGGAGCTAAACTTAGACTTTAAACCATGAGATTTACTTTCATATGTTCAACTATGTGCTTGTGGAAAAGCAAATATGCAATGAATATAGAATACATTGATTTACAATATAGTGCCCAACCAGTTAATATTTTGTCCTTTGTGAAGACAAAGCATAATGAGTAATTCAGCAACAGTAATGTTTTTTATGGCTATTTTGCTATCTGGTTTCCTCCTACTGACTGCAAGCTCCTGAAAAATTATGTAATTCACTGCCTAATTTAGCTTATACTGAGTTCTCTGACATGTACAACCCTGCTCAAGAGTTTTTCTTTGTTATATTTTCTTATATTCTTTGATTTCTACTTACTAACATTGTTCAGCCTCAGTGATATTAAAAAAAGCTCTGATATACATCAAACTATAATTCTTCTCTCAAAGGTTAGTTTTACATCCCCCAACAGTATCACTTAGGGTTCATTATCCTTGTTTCACCTCAATGTCACTTGTTATAGAAGCCTTGGCTTGGTTTCCAAAACTGATTTAGCCTGAGGTGAAACTTTCCCATAGTTTTAGTTTCTCTTTTTCCTCTTCTGCTTGAAGATCCATTTCATTTAATAACCATATAATCACTGTTGATGTTTTTTCACAATGATATATTACATCAACAATGGCCTGTGTCATATCTGAATTGTGCAGTTCTTTATTTACAACATTGCCTATTAAATAATCAATACTTTCTAAAATCTCTTTCTTTGAAAGCTCTGTCTCTATGGTATTGATTGCTAGCAGTCTCCTGGTATCAGCTGTTGTTAGGGGGTGTCAAAAAAGTAAACTTTAAAAAGATAGGATATAGTGACAAATTTCGTGAGCCAGTGATCTCTTTGCATAAAGAGATGTGGTAAATCAAAGTTACAGACTTTATTCAGGAATAAAAACAGATAACAGTTTTAACAAAAAGAAAATGTGCTTTGTGGGAGAACACTAAAGAAGTGGAAAAAAGCATGCAAGAAGTATGAGGCTGAACATGACACAGTGAAATATCTAGAACAGGACCAAAGATACTTGAGTCGTGCTATTTTCCCTGCCAAAAGAATAGCCTGTGAAACACAGAAATTCAGTATCTTGTCCTTTTTACTGGCTTGTTCATCCAAAGGTTGATAACTAGTCTTGTCAATCACTTCAGGAGCTCAAGAGGAAAAAAATCTGTGCCATAAATCAAGGTCTTGCAAAATGATATATGAACTCTGAATAATAATTTTATACAACAAATTGTGTTTGCAATTTTTTTCTAGAACAGCTCAGGAATAACACTCTAAATCACATTTTTACAGAATTGTATGTGTAATTAATGTTGTATAGGAAATATAACCTGTTTATTGCCAGGTTGATATAGAAATCAAAGAATATTTCAATCTTTCAATATTTCTTATATATTTGGGAAATATATATTTCACATAAATTTAAATGTGTTTCAGAGATCTAGAGACCCTTAGGGATTCATGTGGTGATCTCCTAAAGTGGCATGTACCCTATCCATACTGAGCCCTTGAACTCTTTAAATAGCTTTTCCTGTAGAATCTCTAGTTTGCCAGCATCCTCTTCAAATTGTTTAAGAAGGCTCTTTTGATAATGATCTATTATATTGATCTTATCAACACTGTGTAAAAGGACTGTCTCCCTAATTATTTCCACCTCATGTATATATGCAGAGTCACATTAATTACAGTTTGGCTCTGGAATTTCTGTGACTTTTATTTTTTTTTTTATTTCAGAAAAACAGCCTTCTCTCCTTTCTTGGTGCCTAAGGTCAAGATTTTCTCCCAGTTAACCTTAGCTTTTCTAAACTTCCTTTTCTTGCTTAAGTCATTTCCCTCTGCCGTGAATGAAGAGATGGTTACCTACAGAAGTTGTTCAATCCAGTGCTAACTTACGTGAGTCCACTGTCTAGAGACAGTCTAGACTGTCTAGAGCCTCTTACTGAAAACCTGCATTTGAGGCAGTTAATGTTGGCTAACATTACTTACTTCCAGGGAAAAACAAAAACAGTTTTTCATTTGCCTCTATTCAAATGAATATGTTTGGATGAGTCCAACTTTTCAGTCAGTCTCACAGACCAGCAGAGGCAGAACAGTACCTTCAGCCACAAAAACAACACCACTCACACAGACAGCAGCACAGACTGCCTGGTCCTTTCCAGCTGATTAGGTGGAAATCACTGGTGGCAGACCCTTATTCACTGAAGTCCATCGGTCAGAGACCTAATTTTTCTCATTTCTGTTCTTGTCTTCATTAACTCTGATTAGGCTTTGTGTACCTTGATGTTCAATTTATTAATTTTTCATTCTTTTCACAGTTTTTCTTAATTTGAATAACTGTTTACTAGATACCCTCAGAGCCCTTATAGCCTCAAAGGTCCTTGAATTTCAGGTATCTGCCTGTCCTTTACTTTACAATATATTTACAATCCTATTATGATAAGGAAAAAAATCCCACTTTTTTTAGCATCTTTCATCTGAGCATCTCAAAACATTGAATGAAAAATAATAAAAGAATAAAAGAACTAAGACATTTAAAATTCTGTGATGCAGATATCTCATATCTGAAAAGTAAAGAAGAAGCCCAGTCTTATCTTGGTTAAATTCAGCTAAAGGGGAAAGAATACAAATGGTTTGAATTTAGCATGAGAGGCCAGATTTATGAATATTGCCCACGTGTCTAAACCCCATTAGATTCCTTGGTAACTAATCATAGCTAATTGTGCCATATTCCTGAAAGACATTATATAAAAATAAGTCTCCTATAACATATGCTGTAACTAAAACTTGTATTAGAAAAATCTCAGATTGCACTTTTTTGTTTCCCCTTTCATAGATTGGATTAATTGCCTAAACTTTGAAAAAGTAGGTGTGGAAGTTTCTTTCTACAAAATGGAATTAATTTTCAAGATGTTAAAGATCATTATGAAAGGAGAGCATTGGCTCTTCTGAAACCAGCAATTATTCACAAAGAAGTCTGTGGACCTGAAATCTGCCATTTTATGAAAATTTGGAAATGCTCTCTCCAAATTACAGGTGAAGCTGACAGCCTGGCAGCTAAAGGGCAGAGTAATTTATTCTTGTGTAAAAAATAACTCACATCTGTCACACTTGCATACCTGAAAATCCATTGTATCTTTGCTGGCATGTATTAACGGTTTAAATTCTTTTTATGTCTCAGGAATGTAAACAAGAGAAATAATGGGAGTAGAAGAAAAAATAAGTATATAGCACTTAGTAAAGCATTTATTAGTACAAAGTTTCAATGGAAAATCACTGTGTGGTAATGAATATAAATTATATTCAAGTTGAAAAAAGTATCTTGAAAATACTTTTGAACAAATAGCTTCATATGTCAAGTCTGAAATGTACTCAGAGCTAGATTCAGTACCCACTGAATTAAAATTATTTCTTCTTGGTGAACACCAAATAGAGAAGGAGAGAAGGAATTGTGGGAGTCGTTAAGGATGAAGTCAAAGCTCACATAAAACTGCAGAGAAGTAGAACACAACTCAAATTTACTTTGCAATTCAGTGCTAATAACGTTCTGGTATGTTTTGCATATCTTCATATATCCCTGAGATAGCTGAAAAAAAAAGTAAATATGCTATTGAAAAAAAATATTATTTCTGAAACAGCCAAAGAGACTGCAATATATGGAAGGCAAGATCTGTGTGTCTGTCAGTGAGTTTGGTTTTCATCCACCTCTACACAAAATGTAGTAGTATCTTCAGATTTATTGATGCCTAGCCACCTGTAATTTTCTTTTCTACTTTCACTATAGAGATTATGGTGTTATCTTTATAGTAGAGGTAGTGTTAAAAGCTTTAAATATCCTGAACTCCAGTATCTGTTGTAATCTCTTTGATGTGTGGGCACATCTTTTGCCTGACTACTGAGAGTATTTCCTTGAGCATGGTTAGCTGATCATGAAGGATAGGTGTAAGCTCAGCAATTATTTACACATGAAAAGATGAGCAAACTATAGCAATACTTGTGGACTACTAAAAAATGAAATGTGTAAAATAGTGACAGCAAGAGATAATACAGATACTTTTAAGTAAAGCCCAAAGAACACTAAGAAAGGATTTTTTCCAGGTATGAAGCAAAATGTTTTTTTCTCTAAAAGTTGTCAAGCAGTGGCAGGTCAGCATAGCTCCCCAAAGTTATCTTTGCCTTAGTATCAAATCAGGGATGGGATTTCCTGCTAGCTGATGTAGCCCTCAGATTTCAAGAAGACAACTTCTAATTATAATCTATTGATTATTACAGGAAGAAAGGGTATTTTAAAATAAATAAATAAATAAAAATAATAATTCAATAAAAAATGAATTAACTGAAAGTCAGATGAAAAAGATGTTCAAATGACATCTGGACATGGTACTGGGCAACTGACTCTAGGTGTTCCTGGTGGAGCAGGTGTATTGGACTAGGTGATCTCACGAGGTCCCTTCCAATCACAAATATTCTGTTATTTTCTGATCCTGTGAACTACAATAACCAGCATTATCTTGATGGATAATCCAAAAATTAACAAATGGATTCAAGTGAGTATGACTCCATTTTCCCCTGAAGGTTCTCAAGATCCTTTAGAAGCAGCTTACTAATATCAGCAGGAGATGACAGATATAGAAATACATCATCAATTATCTGCTCCCTATCCTTTCTGTTCCTGTTGCATTTTGAAATATCTGCTCAAGCCACACAAACTTTGTGCTGTCTTGACAATTTAAAAGGACACAACTGTTAAAACTTCCTTCTGGCCATCTTATTCAATAGCTAGTTATTTATGGTTCCTCCTAAATGTGCTTAATAGAAACATCGGTAAAATATAATCAAGAAATTGATCTCCATTGTCTTACTTAAAAATTAATTTCATAAAACACACATGCTCATACACATAACAACAGTATCTATTAAAATGCACAAATAAAAAAACTGTGAAAGAAGGATTATTAATATAATGCTTATTCTTTCACTTTTATGTTTATTTGTGTCCATGAGTCAGTGAAATACCTCTAGCATTAAGCTTCTGTCTTTTATACTTAAAATGGCAAGAAAAAAATTAGACAAAAATGATAAAAGCTTTGTAGGTCTGCAAAAGATTTTCTCCCTCAAAGCTTGAATATGTTCTCTAAAATAGATGTGAACAGTTCAGCTTCACATTCTGTTCAAATGCAAATTCATAAGTAGATGTATTTAGAGAACTGAGATGCTTGACTGATAATTCACAGTCAGAATTTGTTCTCAGTAAGTCGGATGCATATAATGCATATACTTGCTGAGCTAAAACCCCCTGTCATTTCTCAAAAGAATATCTATCTTTAGAAGCCCAGTCAAAGAGTTTCTAATGAACACGAGTCAATACACCATCTGATTTGCTCCTTTTCTCTTTGCCTATGTCCTAAGCACAGCACTCTGCTGCTTAAGACTCTTTGAAGAGTGTATTCAGTGACTTTAATATCCTTCTTTCATCTGTAGGTTCACTAAAATATTTTAATATCCATGTATGCAGTGCCTTTGATTTAGTCTTGTCTGTCATCATGTAATACTACATCTACCAAGTGGGCCATGTGACATTTTAGAATACTGGGAAATTTTTGACCAAAACCTAGAAACTGTAAGAAATGATAAATAATTCAGAACCCTATCCAATGAGAAAGACAAGTCAGCAATTGACTGGGCAAGAGAAGGCAGTAAGGAGCCCTTGTCTCTGCCTAAAACGAGAGTCATGCATGCCTAGTTGGGCTGTGCTCACCACTGCTTGCAAGTAAAGGGTGAGGTTATGTTTTCACATCGTTCTTCAACATCTCGATGACCTAAACAAAGTTACAGTAGAGCAGTTATAACAGGTGAATTAGAAAATTTACGAAGCTGCAAAAAGAAAATATATAGAAGAGGAAGAGGGAGATGTAAAGGGTTGTAATATGAAACAAAAGATTAGGAAGTGTGCAAAAAGAAAAGAGCACATGTAAACATTAGGATAGAGAAGAAGTGCAAAAGGCTTCAAGACAGCAGCTACTCTTTGTTGCTCTTTCTATTTACAATGTTTAAGACTCTTCCTATTCCTGTCCTAGAGTGCTCTTTACCAAAAAGCAAATTGAAAAGTCTAGTGTCTTAGTCCTTTTATTTAGAAAAGGCTTTAATTTCACAGTAGTCAATACAGAAATCATGAAGTAGTAGGAAATTAGTTTGGTGGGAGAAAAAGTTCATTCATGATGTCCCACATTTGCCTTAACAGTTAACATTATTTTTCAGTATTTCAGAGTATGTCTTTTTGTTTAAAAACATCTCCAGTTCTTCATTCTCTAGAGAAACAGTTCTAGAAGACTTTCATCAATCAAAGCCATTTACATAAATAAATTCTCTTGTTATTTATTTGGAGATTGTAAGTAGTTTAATATACATGAGAGGAAAAATGTTTCATTCTAAACCCACATTAATTACATGCACGCTAACATATCATTTTTACCATATCAATATCTGTTTATGCAGAATCCCAGACCTGAAAAAGAGAAGATTATTTTTCAGATATAATGATGCATTATTTATGATAATATTTTAAATTATTTTGTCTTAGCTATGCTTGTAATAGTTATTCTATATTCTTTAATTTCAGCTCTCTGACATTTACTTTAATTTTTTTTAAAAAAGTTATTTAATTAATCTTCAGGAGAGAATTGTGCATCACACTGGCAGACCTTTAATTTCCACGATGGTGCCTATTTTCTTCTGTACTGCTTCATAAAACAGATTGCTCTCTATAATCTGTAAAACAATAAACAAAATTATTATATCTTAGCCCATTCATACTCTGCTGCCCTTTTTAATACCATTTTGTAAGTCAAGCAGTGAAGGAAATTACCAAGGTGATGACAATGAAACAGGAGACAATTATTTTGAAGAAATAAAAAAAAAAAGGAGAGAGAATATAAAACAAGGCTTAATTAAATGAGAATTGTATTTATGCTATGACTAAATTTTAAACTAGTCCACTTTAACCTTAATTTTAGAAAAATACATTTTAACAAATACTGGTTTTTTAGTAGAGGAGCATTCATAATCTGTACAGGTAATATAACTGTGCTGTTAAATTTTTTTATATCATTGGTATAGCGTGAGGTCTGAAAAAAGGGCTAAAAGAGGGTAAATACCCCAGGAAAAAAAACCCTAAAAAACCCTACAACACCACCACCACTACCACAAAAAAAAAACAAAACAAAAAAAGAAAACCCAAAAAACCACCAAAATCAATCAAAACAGAGTTGAGAGTTTTCCTGTATAATATATTTTAATGCCTAAATTTAATGTCAGAAAGAGTATCCAATGTTGTCTATTTAAATAATAGAGTTACCTTGCATTTCCTTAATTTCCTTCACTTGTCCTACACTGACAGGAAGACCACCCTCTGACAGGAAAGGTCTAGAGGCAGCCCCTCACTCTGATGTTGTTATATCAGCTCACCTTCTGCAGGGGCCCTTGCACGCTTCTCACACACATCCTTGCACAGAATTGTTCTTGGGGTCTTACTATGAATATGCAAAATTGTAATAGTGTACAAGAATGTAATAGATGGACACGTGACCTTGGGATGCCTGTAAGAAAAATATGAGCATGAGAACTGACACATGAGCTCCAGCATGTCAGAGGGAAACTGTCTATGCATTCTGGCTGGGGCAGACTGAGGAGAAACCTTGCACATGAAAACACTTCAATGATTTTCAGATCCTCAGCACTGCTCTTCAGTGCTCTAATAAGGCTGCTGCTCTGTCAAGGCCGAGGACAGACAAAGCAGAGTTGCTGCCTAGGACAGGACATGAGTCACTCATAGCCTTTGTTGAGCCCTGTTGCTCTGAAAAACAGAAATCTGGGTGTTCAGACAACTTCTGCTCTGCTCATTCCAGTTTTAGAACAAGGTGCAAATGCATAGATTGCTCTAGCTTTGTTGGCTAATGCAATGAATGCAATGCAAATATACATACTGATTCTTTTAGACATTATCTGTATTTTTTTCTAAACACAAAATGATACAGATTTGTTTTGAAGCATTGACCTAATGTACTGGCTAAACTCCACTAGAGCTTATGTTTTCCGCCTGTCTACATTTTTACTGGTTCCAAGGGAACACAACATTTTCATGTTGAACATACTGCTTTCTCTGTTTTAGTTGTAAGTGTTGCTGATTTTCACCCTAGGGTTGTCAAGATTTCAGTGATGGGAAAGTGATCTCTGTAAATACAAATTTTAATTAGTTTGTAGAATTTACTGACATCTTCTCCTGAAATATGTCAGCTTTTATTATTGCCATGTCTGAATTCAGATCCAAACATATTTATCTTAGATATTTTAAAGATGCCTTTGGAAGCCCCAAGGAGGAACAATAATCCTTTTCTTATAAATGAAGTAATAAACTCACCCTTTCTATTCAGCAGCTTGACTTATTATTTGATTTTAAAACAAATAGTATATTCTAGCCAGAGGGAAACCTTATGAAATTTACCTGCAAAATTACACTACTGCATCTGACTATTCCCCTAGCACCTTTAACATGAGTAACAAGAACACATTTTTCAGCCCCTCTACTATTTCAGGTTTAAAATTATGTTAAAATTAAATTATTTAATTAGAAAAAAGAAAATTACAGACATACTTTATAACTAAAACTGACTGTAACTTCATAATTTCCAATCCTGTCCATCTCCTTGACAGTGGAGCTCAAGCTGAGCTATTAATGCTTTACAGCTTAAATTAACAGTGCAGTTCAGTGTTTAAGGATCAACTGAGGAGGACATTTTACTGCTCAAGGTGTAAGACCATGTGAGAAATATCCTGAAGTGCAAGAACACCCTCAATTTGAAAATTCTACTTCTTATACTTTCTGTATCTTCACAAAATGGAGGGGAAAAAAACTTAACTAGAGCTTTTAATTTAAAGTCCTTGTAAGAAAAGGCATCCAGCTTATCCTTCTGAGAAATCAAATCACAGAACAGACAAAGAATATGGAGATACTTTTACTCTAGAGGGGATGACTTTGCTTTGGTAAAGCAATACCAAAATTTACATCCTTGTAAAAAGTCAGAATATATTTCTTTGTTAATAACAGAATTTTGGAAAATTGATTTTAGTAAATATTAAAGTAAACCTGAGGACTAAATAGATTCAGATGTGTGTCTCAACAAGGTTGTAAGACGCAGTTTTTGATAACTTACATTATTTGTGTGGAATAGCATACAAAAATTTATTTTTATAGTTCAAAGGAATTATAGAAGATAAAGATTATTTTATAAACGTGTATATAAAATAGTCTCTTGATTACATCAATAAACACTGTTTTAACAGTCTTGTGTACTTCTTGGTGAGATATGAAAAGTATGGAATTTACTTGCTTGGTTCTTACATCATAGATGGACTTTAAATGCATTTTAAAAGCATGATCTATACGAAAATCCAAATCCCATAACTTTAAGTATATAAATACCATCTAATGAAGGCCATATTGAATTTGATGTAATTTCTCTCCAGAAGTCTCTGCTAAATGTATAAAAAAGATGCTGAGAGTCCAGAGCACAGGCAGGACTCTGAAGGAGTGTTTGATGCCTCTCTGTGTAAGTTTAAGGGGAATGACACCTCTAGGTATGCCTAGGTACAGCTATGTCCTCACCACTCTTAACTTTTTATAAATTGCCTCATAGAACTTTTTGACAGAATCACAGAGTTGTAGAAGAAAGGTTCCATATTCTCTTCCCAATGAGACTGAACTCACTGCAGTCTTGCTGCTTGTGCTGTACCGAAGGTCAGACAAGATTTGCACAATGGCCCCTACAGGCCATGTAATGAATGTAGTAGCATTAAAATGTAGGACATTTCTTCTTTTCATGTTCTGCTGAGGTTGCAAAAGTTTGTAGCAGGTATTTCTGAGATAACAATCCTTATTCTTTTTAATAAGCATACTGTATTTGAACCAAACTCATTATTTTGCCTTAGGTTCTGCTGCTTATGTTCTAGTTTTTCAAAAGACTAGCGCATGTTGGTTTATTGATATTTCTTCCATAATCTATTTTTCCTACTTGCTCATTCAAACCTGTCCTGCTCAGAAGTTGTTTTGCATTAAAATGTATTGATACGTGCCATGCTGTATGAGGTTTCAATTATGCAAAAATAGATCATCATCTTGTTTTAATGTTTCAAATTATTCTATAAATTCCTTCATTCTGTTTCATATCCAGAAACATCCAGAGCCTTCCTGAGGGCGTTGCTATAAATATTATAGGAGGTAAAGACTAGTTTGAGACTGTAATTACATTATTAGTGTATATTACATTATGTTATTGAAAGACATACTGGATAATAGCTATTCTAAAGTGATAGAAAATAATTTGAAGGTCCTTTTAAAATTTATTTTATGTATTTTTTTATTTATAATAAGGTATATTGTTACTCTGTTGAAATAAATCTAATTATTTGTTTTTTGTTGTTGCAGGATTACTAGAAATAATAGATAGAAAACTTTTATTGATTTTGTAAGAGTATTTTTAGAAATTAAAATAGAAAATTCTGTGTTAATATATTAAGACTGTCTATTTCAAATCATTCCTGTAAGCCATAAGTGCATTTTCTAAAAAACTGGTATACCTGAAAGAATCTTATTTGTGGATTTTGTTTGATTTAAAGTGCAAAAATATTCTGAAATGTACAGAGCTGGTAAGCAAAACATTCTGAAGAAGACCACTTGATGAGTATTACTGCTGTATTGCCCACATCTGTCAAAATAAGAGTTTTAGGAAAAATTTAGGAAGTCTTGTCCTAGCTATGTCTTCCCCTGATTTCTGAGATGAACTTACCAGGGGGATTGGTATGAAAAGAAGGACACACAGGAAATTTCATCAGCACATAAGAAATTTTTCATTGGAGAGATTTTGCTGAAAACCATTCATGCCAGCATTGGCTCTGAAATCATACAGAAGACATTAAATATTCCTAAAGAAAGAAAATCTTGAACTGCAAATAAGCTTCCTCACACATTGGCAAAGAATGAGCACTAGCTGTTTTTTAAATTCCAGGGCTTTCCTGCTTGCTTCTGAGCAATGAATGCTTACGTGTCTGTTCTGGCAGTGAAAGAGAAGCGGTGTCCTGCAGTTCTCTGTTGGTCTGTGCTGGTCTGGCCATGACTCTGCTAATAATGAAACACTGTCCACTTCCCTGAGTAATAAATGTGATCAAACCCAGTAGGTGTAACTGCTTTGAGAACACAGGCAGTTTTCTCCTTAGCTATTATCTCCTTGTACTTTATCACCACAATCCTGTGCACTTCATGTGAACAGCCTGATCTCAGTCTTGCTGTCCCTGGTGAAACTGAGTATTCTTTATTCTAGTCTTTTTTTTTTAGTTTATGGGTACAGTCCTCCTCTTTGAATTTTAACATTCTCATTTTATTGATCATTGCTTTTTGCTTGCTTGCTTGTGATTTTTGAGGTTGAATTAAAGAGGATTCTGTTCCATACAATATCTTTTTTTTAAATTCTTGGAAAAATATTCCTTCTGTCATTATTACCTTGATATTACTTCAGCTTAGAGCTCTAGCAAACACTTTCTACATGATGAGTTGTTGTGTTTCTTGCAAATAATTCTTTGAAAGTCTATATTCTTATTAGTGTTGGAACATGGTTTTGCCTATTCCTTCCAGCTGTTTCTCTGCTTGCTTGCTTGCTTTCTCACTTCCTTCCCCCCTTTTTTTACCCCTGCCCTTCTTTCTACCTTTCTTCCTCCCACCCTTCCCTTTCTTCAGTATTTCTCAACCTGCTTTCGTTTTTTTCCCCTCTTTAATTGTGTGGCCTCAGCCTGACTTGTGGCAAGAAATCTAAGCCACAACAGCACAAGACTCTTGCATGTGGTCATTATGCAGTTCACAGCTAACCTCCAGCTTCAGCACATGATCATAAATATGGAATCTCAACAAATCTCTGGACAGTTTTGTTGCCTGCTAAACTCTTATTTCATGTACCATTAGGTTGAATTCTGTCCATTTTTATGCTTAGGCAAAACAATCCATTTGCTTATGGCCAAATGAGTATATTTTGCTCATAAATGCTGTTTCAGCAGCAAGCAGGGGGGACTTGGAAAGTTGGAGAAAGTACATTTTCTCAGCTATTCAACCTGAATATGCAAACTACAAAGTCACTTGAGAGCATTTTCACAGCCAATTCCAAGGAAAGCAAGACAGCTATTTGCAGGTTGGTCATCCACAACTAACAAAGTACAAGCAAAAATATTCACACTCTGATAAACCATGCAAATGTTTTTCTATAATGCTGCTGCTAAAATTGAGAATGATCAACAATGATCAACAAATTACTTAAATTAACTCTTACCAGATCAGATACTCTTCATAATAACAACTGTGTCACAGGAACACTTCCCTTTGTTTTGGTAAAACAAATCTATAGATAAATGTGTAAAAAAAAAAAAAGTGTAGGTGAAATAAACTATAGAAGTAAAAAATGTCAAGGTTTTGAAAATATAATTTAAGGTTTTAGGCAAGCTTTTAAAAAATTTAATAGGGCTTTTAGCCCAACTTACTTGGGCTTTTTTTTTGTTTTCTTATTTTAATACAATAAAACACCCACCCAGTTAGCTAAACTGCTTTATGAGATCACATGTATGATCACAGGGATCAAATACTACAAATACTCCAGATAGAAGAGAAGCACATACACGAGAAACTTCTTTAAAACAGAACAAATTGTAGCACTTGTTCCTTACCCTGAGCCTCTCCAGTGCCAGTTGCAACATTCGGTGAGTCTGTTCAACTCATATGGAAGAAATGTCTTTATTTATTCACTGAATTATTGGTTGCAGGATTGGTGAGTTGAACTGGCACAAAGAGATACCTAGTGAGTAACAGATAAACTACTTCAGGAAAAATAAAACCCCACAGATGTGTCTGTACAAAAAAGCACAGTAAGGGAGGAAATTACAGAGGACTCTTTTTCTTTGCAGTCATTAATTGCTAAATTGCCTCAGACATCTTTCTTAACTTCAACATCAGGCTTAATCAGTCAGGCACAGTTTACTTTACAATGTCACTGTGTATTAGAAAGGGAAACGTGATTACTGAATGAAAAAGATAAAAACTTTACTGAATGAAAAAGATAAAGTGATGGTTTATAAAATATTTAGGGAACATTATTTGAATTTTATCTTATGAAGTAGAACAAACACCCAACATCTTAGATTCTCAGATCTATTTCCAGCAATTGGGAAAAATAAATCTAGCATTTTCTTGTTGAGGAAAAAACAACCATAACATTATCAGTGTAAATGAAAACACATTCATCTTCTTCTTTCTTTGAAGAAAATCCAAACTTCCAGGATATATTTTTTTAATGTCCATCAATACCATTACATATGTTTCACACACAGAGGATTATTCCAGATTGCTGGTACTTCTTATTACAATTTACTTTAAATCTGAAAAAAAAAAAAAGGCACTATCATGTACATGTTCTATCCTTTGTCCTAGAAAAAAACCTGCTAAGAAACAAATTTACAGTATGTTGAAGGAATTGTTCTGCTCTGTAGAAGAAAAACAAAGCATCCAACTGGCAGGTTTTGCCAGCACGATCTGTTGTTTGAGAAGATGATGAATAAACTGTGCATGCTTCTGTGTTTCTATGCATCTTCAAAGAAGTAGGCACTACTGTGAATAAGGGATAAATCAATGTGAAATGATTTTAAATTTTCTGATCTCTATTCGCAACTCATCTGTTTTATGCAGGAAAGCAGATGTTTTCTACTGAACTTAAACCCTTTTTCTGTGAGTTGGCAGTCCACCCTTGTATTCTGTTTTACATTTTCCCAATAATACTTCCATTTACTTCTCTACTTTTTGGATACTTGTTAAAATTTTAATAAAACCCAAGAAAATGGTAATTCAAGAATCTAGTTCGGGAGTTTTAAAATGCTAATGTGATTAAATGGTAATATGATTACAAGAAACACTTGAAGAAAAATAGAACAATGTAAGATTGATTAGAGCACTTTAAAAATAAGGTTTTCAAAGAATCATCCAAATGAAAACATTGGAATCAAAAAAAATCCCATAATAACACAAACACAATAACTGTATAGGTAATGTGTCGGCTGCCACAAACAGCTCCCTCACATTTTCTTAGAAACTATTGTTAAAAAGGAGATTATTCATTTTTTCATGCTGCTTCCAAGTCTGAGGTCTCCCAGTGTATTTATTTTTAAAGGCAGTTCTCGTTACACAGACAGTTGCTGTTTTGAATAGGGGTTTTGAGTTTATGAACTTCTGAAATTTTATCTGGAGAAAAACCAAACCTCAGGCATCGACCACCTTATTGACACTGGCTCCTGATGATGTCTGCAGGCATGCTGGGTTTTGTAATCATTTTGTAGAGTATTTACAGATGCTCTACCAAGTGCAAGCAGCCCACTGACCACAGGCTGAATGATTCTTTGGTTACTGGGCCCACTTACAATTTTTCCTTTATTTATTTTCAACCCTTTTTGATGTTAACAACCTTACCCAAGGCCCATGGCTTATTAACTACTGATAGGTGACAGATAGTAGAGGGATGTTACAAGGAGTACAGTGCATTCTAGACTGTCAATAGATGGATTCTTTTTAATGCCATAATTTGTATCTACTTTGAGGATTGCTTTAACTAAACCACTTAACTATTAAACCTCAGTTGTAAGGAATTTATTCTACTTTTGCTATAATTTGTTGAAGGATACTGGGTCCCCAGAAATATTTTTTTATCCCTTTCTAAAATAGGCAGGCAAAATTAATTCCTTTGTGAGATAACTGTGATGGGTGCACATATCTTTTTCCTCTGGCTCCACCAGTAATGAAAGAGCCTAAAACAAAGTACTTTTGTGGACTTAAACATGACAGCTGATTTTAGCATTGTTTTTTGTCAGGAAAATAGCATAAAAGGATCTTTGCCAGAGACAAGGCACAGGCTGAATATCTGATGAGAGATTTGCCTACCATTATAACAACATCACATCATGTTATATACTCCTAAAGAGTATTTTGGTGAACTCAGAAGTATCCTTCTGTGTGAATTTTCTGCATTTATAACTATTTCCCCTCATTTCTCCTATCTTGTGCTCTGTAACTCAGCCCAGTAGGATCCTACATACAAAAAGAATGTATTTCTCACAAAGATTGAGAACGCTCAAGACAGCAAGAAAGAAGTATGAAGATTTTTATTTTTTTTTATTCAGGTTACTTTTCAAGCCAGTAGCACTACATGCTTATTTTCCACTGCAAAGCAAATACATTAAATATCAAATTAAATTGAATTTTTTGCATTAAAAAGAGTTTGAAAATTTTGGTTTATTCTAAAACCATTCAGAATGGTAAAGACATTATTTCTAAGTGCAGCTCAAAGTAATACTGTGTAATTAAGAGATACCACAATTTAGGAATACATTTGGGAAGAGAGGTACTTGAAGTTTAAAATTCTTGACAGACACTTATGATCTATGAGAAATTATATGTCTAAAAATAATTAAGTTCCAAAGTAATCTCATGATCATGGTTTGAAACATTTTTCTGTACAATAAAAAACTACCTTATTTTTGAACCATTCTTCATGATAGGGGTGTCTGTAGCATGTTTTAAAGAGACAGTTTTCTGGATATTCTCCTTCTCTTAGGAATATACAGAGAGAGAAAACTATTTTATTTCTATCAAAATATAACATATTCATTGCTCAAATTGTTGACTGCAATTAAGACAAAGTGTGTTTAATGAATAATGACTGTCATAGGTGCCAATGAGTGCGAGCAGAATGATGTCAGACTCATTAAGTGTGCTCATTTCTGCAGTTTTGGTGCATAGTTCTGCCACATAACAAACCGTGGTTGAGACATGAGCACACTTTCTGTATCTAAAAATCACAGACGTGCCCTGTTAAGAGGAACAAGTACACACAACCTAGTTCGGGCTGAGGGAGAGAGAGAGTTGATGAGCTGGTTTCTGAGGGTTTCATGACAACTGTATCCAAAAACCCTGGTAGTTTGTTGCAAGGCTGGAGGTTTTCTGGCTTTTGTCTCCTTCGCACTGGGAATTTGGGTCCGGTTGCTGGCCATTGTGCTACCCGCAATGGTCTGTCTGTGACTGTCTTTCTAGTGTAATTTATGGTGAAAATATCAATGTGTTTTTTGTTAAAGCATTAAAAAAGCATCACTGGGAGTTGAAACTCGATGATAGCAGGCTATCCCAACATTCACATTGTGGCCTTGGATCCCCATTGGGCTGCAAATGAATGAGAGACAGCAGGGATCTGTGACCTTAGGCGTATGCTGCAGCAGACAGCGTTACTGGATTAGATGTATCTTGTTGGAGGGTTTTATTTGGACCTGATGAATGTGATTATGAAGCATAGAGAATAAAATAAAAGAATCATCACCATCTCATTATGGCATTCATTACTCTTGCTCTTTTTATCCAATATTGGGAAAAAGCCTTGATAAAATGACCTGCTTTAAAAAGATATGTCATAAGTGATGACATTTTATACTCCTCTATTTTTGTGTGTATTTGACCTCATTCTCCACACTCGAACTGTGAAACCCCTCAGGTTATGGTTCTTTTCAAAACAAAACGATTTTTGAAATGGATCCCAAGGCATTTTAGTCTATGAGAAACTTTATGAGGCTGCTCTGGAATAAGTGGAATTTGCCTAGTGTCCATAAGCATCTGTGTTTTGCGTCTTGTAAAAGTATGCATTGCAGTTTGATGTTACTGCTATTTAAAAATTTAGGAGGCTGCACCAGGAATTATGGAACTACAGTATTCATCTAAAATGAAATTATACAAAGCTATATTATTATTTTGAAAGCTATTTTTTTTTAATTGCAGTAGTCAATGTACATTTCTATGTAGGTTTATGATTTGGATGTAGAAACCTCTGAATGCTGTATTGTTTTCTGTAAATGTGGAGCATTACTTAGTATCAATTCTTTGACTCCTGTCTCCTGTTTTTAGACAACTGATATTACATTATTGATGTCAAGAGGAATTTACCAGGTACCTCAATGGCAACAAGACAAATTCCCAGAAGAGACAAATAGGAGTTCCTACACTGCATCACTGAATTCAGACTTGTATTTCAAGTTCCTGTATATATTGAAATAAGTCTTCACACAGAAGATCAATCCATGAAAATACTGAAATATCCTGAAAATACTAAACCAGGTTTTCCTAAAATATTCGTCTTTAATTTATTAATTTTTCATTCATTCTAAGATGTACTTCTTGAATCTGACAAAATTAAAATTAAATAAAAACTGAAAAACTATTCTCAGTTCACAACTATCGACCTTCAATCTCTCTTTCTCCATCAGTTCTCAAGGAATGTTGCTTGGTCAAGCAGAAACAGCTTTAGAAGTCTCTTTTTTTAATGACTTTTAGTGTTAAAGCCCCCTAAAAATTATAAAGGCATTCAATAAAATTATCACTGGTTTTCAGCTGGTCAAAATATAGCACAAGAAGAGGAAAGCATGTTTAAGTTGGAAGGGACCTACAATAGTGATCTAGTCCAACAGTGCGACTGCTTTAGGGCTGACCAAAATTATATCCTGTTGTTAAGGGCACTGTGCAAATGCCTCCCAACCACTAACCCCAGATTTGGGGCACCCGTCACCTCTCTAGGAAACCTGTCCTAGTATCTGAGCATGCTAATGTCCAGTCTGAACCTTCTCTGGTGCAGCTTTGAAACATTGCCCAAGTGTCCTATCAGTGGATCCTATGGAGAAGAGCTCAGCACCCACCTCTCAACTTCCCCTCCTCAGGAGGCTGTAGACAGCAATGAGGGGTCACCCCTCAATCTTTCTGCAAGCTAGACACATTCCATGTCCTTTGCTGCTCTTCATAAGGCACAACTTCCAGTGAAGGAAGCAGCTACTGATTCCCAAATAAAGATACTGCCTCTACACTACACTGTTATTGCTGGTTGGCATGTTCCCTTCCTCAACATATTATTTATAAAGATCTGTTAACATATAATAGGACAACCACTGGCAAGAGTAGATTATGTCTCTTTTGTCTTAAAATTGTTGGAGATAATTTCTATATAATATTTAATCTTATTATCAAAACATTGTGGAGCCGTACAATTCAGAGGAAGTTTAGACTCAAAAGAAGTGCATCATTTTCCTCATAAGAGAATTTGTACACTTCTGGAAGTTTCTCTTACAGAAGTCCTCCCCAGTTCTTACTGTTCTTATGCCTCCTTACTCCTCACAGGAGCCCTTCCCTTCCCAGTTAAGCTTGGTCACCTTTACATCCAGCACAATTTCTCTAAGATGTTTTCAGAGAAACTCAAGAGATATTTAATGGGCAGCTCAGCATACTATGTTCATGTACTGTGATCAGTATTTTAACATCAACAAATCAGGCATAAGCATCATGTGTGTGCTGTGAACACATACACTGCAAAAATGTTGAAGTTTAATTTTAATTTCATTGTTTGAAATTTAATTCTAAAAAATTCAAATATTTGACCTTAAAATATTGTCCTTCTAAGTCTTTCTCTGAAGGAGAATCTTTCTTCTGAGTCCTTCTTTGTCCATAAAAGCAAAGGCTTACAGAAAGAAACTGTTAGTGATTTTGGAATCATAGATCCAAAGAATCATTAAGGTTGGAAAACACCTCCAAGATCATGGAGTGCAGTCTTTGACCAAACACCTCCATTTCAACTAAATCTGGCATGAAGTACCATATTCAGTCATTTTTTGAAAACTTCCAAGGGACAGTTACTCCGCTAGCACCCTGGGCAGCCCATTCCAATGCTTGACAACACTCAGCGAAGAAATTTTTCTTAATGTTCAACCTGAACCTCCTCTGGTGTAGCTTGAGGCAATTTCCTCTTGTCCTGTCACTGACTTCCTGGGAGAAGTGGTCACCCCCCACCTTGCTACAATTTTTGTTGTCCACTTGAAGTTGAACAATCATGTATGAGTAATCTATTTAATTTTAGAACAACTGTAATCTCAGGTAAGTGAACTTGCCAGCATCAGTAATATAAAAACTGAGCTGACTAAAATGTATCAGGTGGCAGAGATTGTGGACTGTGAGTTGCAGTGCTTTTAAATATCTGTGGTTCAGGCTATTTGAATCAGCAGATCCTAACTTTTTTTTAAAAAAAACAAAATTAAGTAAAGAGATAATATTTTAAGGCTGTTCACATTTACTCCATCTCCTTTTTTTGGTCTGTTTTATTAAGACTTTGTTTTTTATATTTTTCAACAGGCTTCTGTGTGCAGTTGCAATATAGACTTTACAGAATGTTTTTATAAACCAGTTGTGACATTTTTGCATGTTTCTCTATTTCACACATTTCAGAGAGCTGCTATCAAAGTAAAGCAATCCAGCTTGTTTAGTATCTCCTATACCTTTTATGCTGAAACAAATTCTGTTCATGTTATGAGCTAAGTAGCTGTTTGCAAAGGGAGCCATATTTTTTATTTATTTTCCTGTGTGAGTCCCAGCTGTGCCAGTTAGTGGATCTGTGCCATTTTAGTCACCCCTAAAGAAAGCAAATAACACTAGCAAAACTTGTGAGCTTTCTGCATTCATGTGAGGGAACCTTATTTGCAAGAAGCACCCTGCTGGATTCTCCTGGGACTCCTGGGGCAGAATTATCACAGTGATGGGTTGACCTTGATGTGCCCACCAAGCCACTTTATCACTCCTTCTTCTCAGCTGGACAGGGACAGAAAATAAGATGGAAAGCAACTAGTAAGTTGAAATAAGGCAGTTTGCTCAAGTAAAAGTTTGTACAAGCGAAAATTTAAAAAAGATTTTATTCTCTACTTCCCACCAGTGATTGATGTCCAGCCACTTCCGGGGAAGCAGGGTTTCAGCACATGTAGTGATTGCTCCAGAAGGGAAACATTGTAAATTATTGTCCCCTTTCCTTATCCTTTTCTTAGCTTCTGTATCTGACCTGACATCATAAGGGATAGAATATCCCTTTGGTCAGTTTGGGCCAGCTGTCCTAGTTCCAAGACCTTGCCCACCCCCAGCCTGATGGGGAACAGAATGCTGGGGACAGCGTTGGTGCTGTGTCAGTGCTGCCCAGCAGTTGACAAAACACACAGAGCAGTGGTGTGTTACAGCACCCTTCTAGATACCAGTGCACAGCACAGCACTGCAAGGGCTGCTATGAGCTCCATCTCAGACATATCCAGTACACACAGATTCTGACTCAGCTTCAGAGGAATAGTCTTTATTTGTACAATGTCTTCCCCCACAAGCATCAGTGATTTTTTTTGAAGTTGTTACTTATTATTAGAGTATCAATTTAAATAAATTTCACTCTCAGTCTAAAATTTTTTTAGTTTCCACTGCCTCCTTTCTTCCAGTGGGGAAAAAAAAAAACCACAAAAAAATCAAAACAAATTAAAATTCTTAACTGACATTAATGTCTGGAAAAGACACAGTTTAAAACGTACTGTTATTCAAGGTACAAGTTATGCATATTACCTTAGTTCATTATGAAAACTGTGCCCACAGATGCATATACATCCTTTTCTCTCTACCCTCCCCACTCAAGAGTAATCTAGAATATATGTAAATAATGAACCAAATACATAGAATCATCAAATACCTTGAATTGTAAAGTACCCATAATCACCATCAAGTCCAATTACTGCTACTCACAGGACTACCTAATCTTAACTCTTATGACTAAGAACATTATCCAGATGCTTCTTGAACTCTGGCAGGTTTGCTGTCATGATCACTTCCCTGGGAAGATTATTCTGGTGACAAACCACCCTCCCAGTGAGGAACATTTTCCTAGTGTCCAGTGTGAACTTCCTTGATGCAGCTTCATCCCACTTCCTCATGTTCTGTTGCTATCAGAACAATATTAAACACCTCCCCCTCTACTGCCTTCTCTGAGCAAGTTCTAGACTGTGACCCTTCAACCTTCTCCAAGACAAACAAATGAAGTGACTTTAGCTGCTTCTCATAAGTCTTGTCCTCACAGCCTTTCAGCATCTTGGTGGCTTTTCTCTGCACACACTTTAATAGTTTAATGTCCTTTCTATGTTGAGGCACCCAAAATGGCACACAGTACATAATGTGAGGCCACACCAGTGCAGAGTGGGACAATCTATTCCCTCAAATGGTTCATGTTGCTGTGCCTGATCATCCCAGGACACTGTGAACCCTTTTGACTGCCAGGGCACTACTGACTCATATTCAACTTGCCATTGACCAAATCCCCCAGATCTCTTCCTCCAGGGCTGCTTTCCAACCTCTGGAAGCCCACAGCCCCACAGTCTAGTATCATTAGCAAATTTAATGTATGTTCTGCTCCTGCATCCAGATAATTTATAAAAACACTAGAAAGGCACTGACCCTAGCATTGAGTTCTGGCAAAGAGCCACCAGCCTCACTCACTGTAGCTCTTTCAGCCTGACCCATTGGCCAATCGATCACCCAATGTATTATGGACTTGTCTAGAAGTGTTCTGGACACACCCAGAAAGATAAAGTGAGAAACAGTATCAGAAACTTTGCTTAAATAAAACCCCCCACATCTACTGTCTTCCCTTGGTCAACTAGATGGATAATCTTGTCATATAAGGAAATTAAGTTGGTTGACCAGGACTTTCTCCTCACAAACCCATGCTGGTTACAACCAAAGAATGCATTGTCTCTCAAGTGTTATTCAAGAGCTCCCAGAATAACCCTCTCCACAATTTTACCAAGCACTGAAGTGAGACTGACAGGATTGAAATTGGGTCTTCCTTACTCTTCCTGAAAACAAGGATGATATTTTTTAGCTTCCAGTTGACTAGGATATCTCTAGGCTCTCAGAAACATTGAAAAATAATGGAGCAGGCCTGCAATAACATCAGCCATCTATTTCAGTACTCTGGGATGAATCCCATCAGATCCCATATACTTATGTGCATCCAGCTGGAGCAGCAAGTAGTGAACAAGTTTATTGTCAGTTGGAAGTTTGTCATTCCCCCAGACATGGTATTGAAACACAGGGCTACAGGGCTCCCAGAGGCCATCACAGGCATTAAAGACAAAAGTATAGTGAAACAGTACAGTGGGGAAAAACACTTCATGTAGGGTTAGCCTTCTGTGAAGCTTGGTCTCATACAGTTGGAATTACGGGGTATTTTAGCTCTCACATACAGGAATGCAAGCACATATATGTATGCATATGTATGTATCAGTCACACACTTATGTCTCAAAGAGAAACACACAGAGATATAAAATCACAGAGCCGTTATATCGTCCAGTCCTTGAAACACAGAAACATAGAATGGTTTGGGTTTGAAGGGACCTTAAGTTCCCCAATATATGCATATACATGTTCAAGTATATATACATGCATGACAGAAATGCAAGGATTTCCCGTTCTCAGTCTTGAACTTTGTTGAGATTTAGCCCAAGAAAATTATCTGTAGCCTTAGGGTTGGACTTGGGTGCTGCAAAGTGGGTGACAAAGGAAAGGAAAAGCATAAAAATATTATTCCATGATAATTTTTTTTCAACTGGGATAGGCCTGACTGGGATAATTTTTTTGATTTTAGTCCATACAAAAACTTGAGTTTAAGATGGTCTTAGCAATTCAAAATAGGAGGGGAGTCAAAACCTAGTATACCACTTGGAGTGGAGCTACAGAGTCTACTAAAGGATGGCAGGTTACACATAGTACATTCTCTGATATCTGTTTAATCCGGGCCAGGTCAGGGAGTCCTTGGCTGTGGGTCAGGATATGTGTAGGGCTAGGATTAGGCTGAGGATAGGGAAGGCAAGAGCTGAGGTGTATCTGTAGTTGGGCTGTAGAGGGTCTGTCAAAGGAAGGATTAGCTTGCAAAAATATTTTCTCTTGGAAACATTTTCAAATGGATCCTTGGGAAATGGTGGGTGCAGGTTTAAGGTTTAAAACCTGTGACATATATAAGAGTCCTTGGCAACGGCTAGAAACATGCCTGCAGTGTTTAGAGTCTGGGAGAGAAAAGGATCAGACCTCCTCCACTTGGGTGTAAAGTCACTGACTAACAAAGGCTGCTGAAAGAGTTCCTTTGCCTCAAAAGTAGGTCAAATCTTTGGCAGGGAATTCCCTTCTAGGGGAGGATTTCAGAATGAGTAAGTATCTTCAAAAGTATAATTCTTTTAAGAAATTATTAGTTTGTTTTATTCCAATTATTATCTTGATTTATATGTAGTATTACATTATTTTATTTCAAAATGTATATGACTTTATGCAGAAAAAAAAAATCCATGTTTATGAAAAAACTTTTTTTTTCAAAATAGTGTGTTTGGAACTCACAGAAACTCACTACTTCTATGGTCTGGACAAGTGGAGGCCTGTTTTTTTCTTTTTCTGTGACTCTTGTTAGTCTGAGGGTGGCATGTAGGAATTAAGGTGTAGAATACCTGTAAACTGCTTTGTGCTAATACTTCTTCTAGATTGACTGAGGAACATAAATAATTTCCATCTAACAAATCAGCTAGTTATATTTGGGGGTTAGAATCATTTGTCTCTTTACTGGTGGATTGTTTCCCTGTCCACAAAAGCAGCAACTTTTCACTCTCATGGTGTAGACTTGAGCACTAAAAAGTCTACTGATAGAACTGACTCTGGAACTGTATTTTCCTTTATTCAGAAAAGAAATTTCCAGAGCTGGATTGAAAATTACAATTACAATTGAGAAAAGAATGAACAGAAAGGAATGAGCTAATTAATCAACAAAATCCCAAACAACTCAAATTTAATTTTGTCTTTGAGAGAGGAAAATGAGAAATTAAATTTTTTTTTTTACTACAGTTTATTCTGAACACATTTCAGTGCAGCAGGGAGCACTGCTGCAAACCAAGAAGCAAGTCTGACTTTTCTGAATGTGAGTGATTGGCATTCTGAAAGCCAGGTATGCAGTCTATTTACCTGTTACAGTAAGTCAAGCCATTTCTTATATTATCCGTAACAACCAAATAGTATTTCTCATGGAGAAGCTTTTGATACAAAATATAAGCAATAACAATTGCTACATTTGAGGTATGAGGCCATGAAAATCTTAACTTTCTACCACGCAGCAAGAAGGACAAAAGACTTAACTGCATTTCCACAAGATTCATTCTCATTATTATTCTCTTCTCCATGCTGTCATAACTTTATTTAATTATTCTTCTCCAAAAGGTTAAAAAGGACAAATATTTGCACTTTGGCATTTCTTTTATAGCTTGTTTAGGGGTCTGACTTTATTTCTTTGTAGACTGGGTTTCTGAACTGGCCGTCCAAGATGGTTTGCATCTCACAGGATGCCAAATGTTCCTGATTGAACAGATGTGACAGAAATAGTTCTACACCAGGGTGACACTACACTGCCTCACACAAGGTACCAGGAAACATTACAGAGGCAATTCTGACTCTTGGTCATTTAAAATATTTGGGTCATTCATGTAAATTAATACTTGACTAAGAAGATTGAAATGCCATTATGTTTCTTGTGTAATGGTACAACAAGTAACATTATGACTTGGGTGAGGAACTGTAACAGGGGAGCTCTCCAAAGCCACCCATCCCAACTTTAACCAAACAGGCCTCCCTGGTAAAGTGATTCATTCTGTCTTAAGCACTGTGGGAAAAGCAGTGTCACAGCTGCTGGAGTAGAGACACCTCTGTCTTTGGTCAAAGGAACTGTTGTCATGCTCACCTCAACCAGCTGCAACACAGGCTGATGTAGGGAGTAGGTCTGTTAAACAAGAGTATTTGAGTACATGAACAGTGGAGAGAAGGATGGAAAGGGCTGGGTAGAAGCTAGATTGTATTATTTACTTGCCCCTTTGAGGAGACTAATGCCGTGATTATAAATGCCCAACGCATTGGTGCATTTATGCTGAAATAATCTTTGATGATTGATTGCTTTCCTCTTGGAATTTATTCTGAATTTCTTTCTAACTCTTCCTAAATAAAATTGTCTTCATTTCCAAGACTGGAAAAAGTAACCTTGTAAAAGATATGACTCTTAAGGAAACTCAGAGAGTGTCACTTGTTTTTTCCATGTTAATGAATAGATTTCTTTTCATGATTTCAGAAAATCACTTCTGTAATCAAAACCAGTGCCTTATGCCATCAACCAGTTATGGCATAAAATTACTTTTTATTGTCCTGCTTTTTGGAAAAGAAAACAGGCTCCTGGAGATTGAATAAATTTTCACAGAGATGCCATAACAAATTATACTTGCTGATTAAAACTTTGAGGCAGTTTTGTCATCCAGGATTTGCACATAAGCTAAATCTTAATTAGAAACTTTACTGAATTAGTGTATATCAATGCTACAAATGGAGAATATTTAAACAGAGCAGAGAATTCAATGTAATCAGGGAGCAATTCAGAGAGGTTTTTTCCCAGAAGATCCTATACATTTCAAGAAGGGCAGGAAGCTCAATTAGCCACTCTCTGAAGCCAGTGAACAAATTCCCTTTGACTTTATCGGCTGCTGCATAGAGCTGAAGGGTGAACACCACAGCACTGGGTTTTGATGACTTAATGAACAAATCAGTCATCAAGAAATGTGCTTGTGAGTGATTCTGTTCATCATAGCTATTGGTATATATTTTCTGAGCATAAGTAATTGTTAAGGATTTAACAGTCTAACATACTTTAAGTACAAAAGTCCGTATTTCACAGGCAGGGTTTTTTTAACCAACTTTTAGATATTTATATCTATCGTTCCAACAAGCATTTAAGATAATATTCATGCAGTCGTAAATGGTTCATTGTATTTGAAGTGTGGGTTTACAGAAAGTGACAAGTCATTAAACCAAGTCTATCTCTCAGCATGTCCTCAGTTTCATGTGCAATCACTGTAATTTCTCAGGACTTCTGATCAGAATGCCCCTTCTGCTTGTACATTTTATTGCATCTAATAAACTACATGATAAAATGACATGATTGTAATTTCACCTTGCTAACTTAATCAACCCATATGATGGAACACATATTGAAAATTGCAATTTCTTTGGAAATAAATTCTACAAATAAATATGTTGATAATAAGGAAAGTTGTTGTGAATTTCATTGATTAACAGTAAGACTACAGCTGCTCTTTGTGGATGCTCTGAACTTTCCATTACCCAGCAAATTGCACAAGAACTGATGAGGGTGTCTAGTATTTAAGGGTCAGAATGCTGCAAGATACCATGATACAGAATTCTTAAGGAACATACCATGGCCACAATTTGCCCAAAAACTAGGTTCCAAATTGCCTGATAAACTTACTCAAAAAAAACCCTGGTGTCTCAAATAAAATACGTACACTTTAAAGATATCACTGAGATTTGTGTGGGCTTAGGGAGATGGACCACTCAGAAGTAAGTACAGATTCAGTGTCTATACGTAAAAATTTCACAGATTTCCAGAGGACTTATCATTAAGAATTCCAGTTAACAACCTTGAATAACATAGACACTAATCAAAGTTTTATCCCAATATTCCTTTGATGAACTTCATATATCTGAACTTAAGATATTTGTGCCCTCCAGGAAGAAAATTGTTTGAACTTGCAACGCATCTCATCACATCTTCAGTTTTGAAAGAAAACCTCAGAACTTTGCTCTAGGAGTGTCTATGCATTGACTAATGGCAATGTGGTTTGACCTGTCCAGGTGTGAATATCCATGATATTGAGAGCTAAATCCAGGAGCAAATTGCCCCTTTAGAGTCTATACAATTATATTGCATAGGAAAACTATTTTACCAATAGAAAGAAGGTGAATAGATTTTTTTTTTCTTTTTTAAATAGATAAAAGTAGACTTAACCCTACACTCTAGCAAGAATTTCTGAGATGTAAGATAGCACATGAATAACATCTTAACCCAGATTCTACCATATAATATACAAACTGGACAGTTGGTTTTGATGATTTTAAATGTTTTTTCCAACCAAAATGATTCCATGACTCTATGAAATAAATAAATTTTAAAAAATCTAGTAACTAATTGAAATTTACATGTGAGTGGGTGTGTCTAGAACAAATGTAAAGTTGGAGTTTGGAAACTCATTATTTGGCAAGGCTTGCCTGTATCTTTGAGTAACCTACTTTATACAATTTTAAGATAGTTCTGGTACCTATGTTTGTTTTCATATTGCAGGACACAAATGAAATAAACCTCTTCTACTGAAATGATGAAATTGCTTGTTTTACAAGACGCCTCACTGAAGTCAATATACATTGTTTACACTCAATAAAAAAAAATGTTATCCTAAGAAAAGAACAAGGTAGTTTTCCTGTCATTTACTTCAGTCAAATCAAAAGGAAGTTCTGTGGAGTTGGAGACATACCTGGATCGCTTGTGTTACCACAACATACTTCATGCTGAACAGTGAAATCCAGCTGTTATGCTTCTTAGAGATGCTCAGCTGCTCTCTTCACCATACACGTGGAAACCCCAGAAGTTTGGCAGAATTTCCAGGCAGTTTATAAAGAAATTCAAAGAAGACCATCAAAAGCAACTCACATGTCACCACCCTTATGTTGTTGGCAATAAGCAAAAGCAAATACCTCATTTTATATAGATGGATATGATCATAGGCATAACATTTTCCAGTAATTTTATTTGCTAAACTTGAAAAGGATACAAACTCTCAATTACAAATACTGTAGTTCCTTCTCTGCTTCTGTTAGGATAATGTGGAAACTTACTTACATATTTCTGTATTTTTACATCTTTGAATCCTTTATTAATTCAGTCACAAAATGATTGCATGATTTTGAAAACATTACATGACATATGAAGATCTTCCATGTTGTAGTCAGCAACTGCAGGATCATGTCCAGGGATGTTATTTTCTGGGAACCAGCATGTAATACAACGAGATGGGCCTCTGTTCATGAAACCATTGATTCAGCATGGGAACAAACTCAGATCCAGAACAGAGAGCCCCGAACAAAGGCAGGGCAGGGGTTTTTGAGGGACAGAACTCTTGAGGGTCTCCACCTTTGAGGGTGGAGTTCAGGGTTAGGGACCACTAGAAACACAACAAGGGAGAAACCCCCAGGGACTCAAACCCAATCAGAACCCCTGGGCTGCTCTTCACAAGGGGTTTGGGGTGGGGTAACTTCATCCAGGGCTCACATGTCCGTCCCCCAACACAGCGGGTCAAAATCCACACACATGGCTTACAGCCATGCCTCTCCTTTAACAATGCTTATCTGAAATGAACTCTTTACTGTCCTGAGGCACCTCACAACACTTCCAGAATGCAGAAACAGTGTTGCTTAAGGGTATTCAATGGACTTATCTGTTTTCTTACCGAGTCATGATAATGTATGGTTTTAGTAGGTGGGAGAAAATGCCTTTGATCTGAGAACATATGCTAAGAAATTCACTGCCTGATGAGATGGAATGCTCAGTAATCGAGGCCACAGAGATGTAATACCTTCAAAACAAATGTGCTAGCAAGTTCTCAACAGCTCCTTTGGCTCTTTCTTCCTGTGCAGTTTGAACAACACTTGTATATACTGTTCCTGTTGCTGGTGACTCCCTTTGTGCAGATGCTTTTCAGTACAAAGGCACAAGTGGCCTTAAGAAGCAACACAGTAAAAGATTTAAATACTTAATATTATCTGACAAATATTTGGCATTCTCACACTTTCTGTGACAAGTGCTTGTGTGTACTTAAATCAGTGAATCCATGTGAAAAAAAGGCAATAACAATCACTACTGGAGGGAGGAGAAAAAGAGGAAAAGTTTATGAGCTGTTTTATGAATTTGGATTATTGCTCCTTTTTCACATCTGAATCCTGCAGTCAAGTAATCCCATCTATTGTGCCAGCTTTTAGTTAGAATATGTCAGTGGAAGAGGGACATGCCAATAACAGTTAGTGTTTTATTATGGAAGTGTATGCATACAATTTAAATAATATTTTTGTTTCAGTCAAAAAAACCTATATTTTATGGATTTTCTGTTTGCTTAGTTGCAAAATGGGTATATTTTATTTACATTATGGGTTTTTTTTTCTAACTTATATCTAATAAAATTTGTATTTCCCCTTCTCTTAAAAATAAAACTGCTTGCTAAGGTAGAGAAATGTTTCTTTTTCTCTTTGTAAGAAATACATTGCAACATTTTCATAAATGCATATATTCTCACTGTTTTGCTGTGTTGAAAAGATTAAGGTACTTGAGACCTAATACTGTAAGATTTTACTGAATAATGAAGGATATACTCTGCAGGTGAACTCAAGTTTTTAAATGTAAGCATATTGTGCTTTCCATTGTTTGTGTTCTGCAGCATGAAAACCAGAAAGGGAGCAAAGTAGTTTGATAGAACAAAACAATAGTAGTGGTTTGTATGTCAATAAACACTTTAACAACAACTGGGGTCATTTCCAATACAAAACATAGTATCAAATTCATTTTCTGAGAAGAAACTATCCTTTTTTAAATTATGTGCTTCTCTTTAAAAATAGAATTTTAATAAAACACATTTATGCAATACTTTGTCTCATTCTCTCATCTGATTAGAAACAGAGGAATTGTCTTTGGGCTCTATCTTGATATCCATAACTATTATGCTGATTCAAAACCTCTGGAAACAAGAGCGAAGTTTAATACTTGCACATCTGATAAGATAGAAGTTGAAAAGTCATCAAGTTTGATGATATCCTATCAGGACCCATCTTTGAGAGTGAAAAACACAGAAGGACCCCTATATATACAAGGCAAGTTTTTTTTTTTTAAAAAGTAATTGGAGCAGAAAGGAAGTATGTGACCAGTTTGGTTCTTTTCTTAAAAAAATACAAATAATATCATGAAGAAAATATCTAAGGAAAGGAAAGAAAGAGAAGGAAAGGACAAAAGTAGACAGTGGGAAGGAAAGACACCACCACCTCTGGATCCAGCTATAACGCTTGATCTTTGCAGTTTTGATGTCCATGGTCAGACCAATGGTCATAGTTTTGATTCCTTGGGGGTAGGGGTGGGTGCAGCCGAGTTCTGTGGGTTAGAGACCATCAGGCTTACGTGGGCATGCTCCAGAGGGCTTTTACACTGCCTGACACAACCCTGTGGAAAGGTGGTTTTTGTGGTTTGTGGCCCCTTCTAATGACATGACATGACAGCTGTTTGGCCCTCCTTCTTGTGACTGTGTAGTTTTGCCTTACAGCAAGGCTTGAAAGGCTAATAAATAAATGAGTTACCTAACAGATGGGAACTGGAACAAAGTTATTATTTCTAAGTGAGCTAACTAAAGGAGGGAACAGAAATATTATTCAAGATATTTTGATGCAGACAATAGGCAGAAACAGGCCTGTAAAATCTATCCATTCTGCATGAAGCTTGGCAGGATATGAACACAGACTTAATGAGGAGTAGTTGTAGTGAGTTTATTGTTTTTCCCTTATATCTTCTGTTACTAACCCCCGAGTTTTTATAAAGATGAATTGCAGAATATGAATAATTCTCTAGGGGCATGCAGCTGTTAAATATTGTATGCATTGATAGTAAAGTGGCTTTCCATAGACTGAATGCAGCTTAAGCTGACTAGAATCCAGTCCACAGAAATTGTAAAACAAATTTTCTGCTTTGGAGTGAAGCCTTTGCATTTTTTGTCTAGTGCAAGTTCTGAAATCTTATTTTGAAATCAAAAAATTACATTTTTATCTACACTGACAAAAATTGCAGATGATTCTATGTTGATCTATCTACTAGGTGATAGCTTAATTGGTACAAAAATCAAGGAATGGTGACAGAAGAGGTAAAGGGTGCAATTAATTAGAGAATTCTGGGGGTCATTTAAACTTGGCTGTATTGGTATTTTTCAACAATAAAAATTTCCCCATATGCACATTTAAATTATTATTTACATTCTCTGAATCTTTAAATGTCATTCTGATTTTCTGCTTATTTTTAATTTAATCTAGGGAATGATGAGATTTTTGCCGTGAAAGATACTTGAACCAGACAAAACATGTTTGTTTTCCTTGATAGATGCAGGAATTTAATTAGGGAAATATTATAGAACAGTGGCTAGATTTAGTCACTTATAGCTTCATCTGTATGTCTCACTTGAGGTGACATTTTTGTGACAGATGTCTATTCTCTTGCTTGTGAGTATAATAATTTAATTAAAGTTTACTTCATAGGTCTATTAATAACGTCATAGCAATACTAGGAATTTTGCCCAAACAAGCACTGCAAGTCAGATTCTTAAGCTATTTTGGCATTTAAACAAACAGACAAATAAACAAACAACCTATTAAAAACAATTTTCAAAAAATTAAGAGATTAATAGTTTTCATTATATAAATAATTAATTACAAACCTTAAATGGTCAACTCAAGAGAAATTCAGATTCTGAATTATTTTCTCATCTGTAACATATTGAATTTTATGTGAAATAGAGGCCAGACTAAATATCTAGAGATCAGTGCTTAGGTGATTCACATTCAGTTTCTAGATTTGTTAAAAATGTTCTATTCAATTGTCAAAAAGCAATTCTAACTTTAATGAGACTGAAATGGAACGAGTAGTTGATAATTAAGGAAAAAAAGATTACTTTTTTCCAGCACAACATTTTTTTCATATTTGAACAAATTATTACTTATGTGTAATAAGTAATAATTCAGCTACTCTACTAAATTCAGTAGAAAGCTCCTGCCTGCATTCCTACTGCTTTTAAAGTATTCACAACATAAGATTGGAGATTATTTTTCTGGAATAGCTGTCTCAGGAATTTCATGTCTAAAAGGTATCAAGTCCAAAGACAGCACTGTGATAGCCAAAACTGTCCCCAGCACTGGAGGTGAGGCTGCCCCACTGCAGAGCAGAGCAGGACAATCTCCTCCCTTGCCCAGCTGGCCATGATGCCCCCCAGGACAGGGCTGGCCCTGCTGGCTGCCAGGGCACTGCTGGCTCATGTTCAACTCATCATTGTCCAGGACTGCCAGGTCCCTTTCCATGGCCCTACTTTCTGGAATCTCATTCCCCAGTCTGCCTGTACAGCCAGGGCTGCCCCATGCCAGGTGCAGAATCCAGCACTTGTTGAACTTCCTATGGTTGGTGATTTCCCAGCCCTCTAATGTGTTGAGGTCTCTTCGCAGGGCCTCCCTGCCCTAGACAAAGTCAACAGCTCCTCTCAGTTTTGCATCATCTGCAAATTTGCTTAGTATCTCTTTCAGACCTGTGTCCAAGTAATTTATGAAGATGTTGAAGAGCACAGGGCCCAAGTTACTTTGTTATACCTTGTGGAATGAATATCTTTTTATTGAAAAAAATACTTTAAACAAAAATATAAATAAATACAAAATATGATCTTATAATCATGCCAAATATTACATTTTTTTCCATGATACCGCTAAGGTACGGTTCATTTAGAAGAAAGTATAGAATTGTTCTGAATATTTTATTAACACTAATACAGCCTCTCCAAAAATTAGATATCTGCTTGTCAGGTTCAATACTGTCCTCTAAATCAGACATACCTTTGCTCATTTTACTTCAATTATTAAGCCTCATTTGAGTAAGGCTACACTGAAGTGATGCAAATCAAAACTCTAATCTGACCTATTTTCTGTATCTCTGCTTGATGAAATAATACCTGAACATGCATGCCTCTGGTCAAAGCAAATCACACATGCAGACATAAACACACACTCAGGGAGCTTCCTCAATTTCTCTGTTGTCTAAAAAGAGATTCCAGATTACCACTTTTAACGAGGTGCCAAGACTCCACAGTAGCCAAAACAGGCCTGATAATTTTCTCTCGTTCATGCATACAAATTCTTAAACGAGGTTAATTATTCTATTGAGCAAGTGAATCATCTGAATTTTTAAATGTGAGACATTTTAACAGGTTCTCTAGGGTATTTGCGACAGTCTGACTTCATTTAGCTTTGCAGCCTCCACAGCCCAATTGTCTTTTTCTGTCTCTAGTATTGAAGCATCTTGAGCATTTAATAAATTAATGAGTCAAGATTAAAAACTAGAGAGTAAACTGAAGCAAATAAGTGATTATTAATATTTAAATAACTGAATGTTAGGGGCCAGAGAGGAAAACTACCAAGCTGGCAGACAGTTTCCTAAATACTTAGACATCCTAAGTAAAAGGTATCCTTTATATTTTACTATGTTTCCTTTGAACCATTTGTGAAATCTGAATTCTTTGTGACTTGTAAGTGAAGATAAATTTCAGTTACTATTTCTACTAAATCTTTCTTTTTCTAGTAAATTAGTTTTTTCCTTTTCATTATCTTCTCTGAAGATCATGAATTCCTGATTAGTCCAAATCTGAATTACCTTTTTCTGGCAAAATAATTATAAGAATAGAATAATAGGTCAGCTAATGAGCTCTGCAATGAAAGAAAAGCTGGTGGCCCTAATGGAAGTTGAGCAGGTGTAGAAAGCAGTTGAAGTCAAATATTGCTGGATAATTCCTTGCAGACTATGGATGGTTATAAGATGTATCAGATACCAATCAGGCGTAACAGATGACATAGTTGTATTCCTCTGTGACACAGGAGCATTAAGCCAATATATACCACCAGAATACAAACCCATTCTGTGATGGGATTTTATAGTTTTGTATATTCAACTTTCCAATGAAAGATATATTTCATCATTTTGTGCACAAATAATTATTTCCTGATGAATTTTTTTTTTACCTTGCATATTGAAAGGAAAATCACAAATGTTATTTACATTAAAATATATTTATGATCTTACCATAGATTTTTTTTGCTTGAAAAAGATATTTAAGATCTTCAAGTCCATCTACAAACCTAATACTACTATGTTTACCACTAACCCATGTTCCTAAGTGCCACATCTACACATCTTTTAAATACTTCAGGGGATGGTGACTACACCTGACTGCAGCCTGTTCCGATGCTTGACAATCATTTTGGTGAAGACATTTGTCCTAATATCCAATCAAAACCTCTCCTGGGGCAACTAAAAGCCATTTCCTCTTGTCCTTCTGCTTGTTATCTGGGAAATTAAACCAGCACCCACCTGGCTACAATCTCTTCTCAGGCAGTTGGAGGGAATGCTAATGTCTCCCCGAGACTCCTTTTCTCCAGGCTGAAAATCTGCAGGTCGCCCAGCAGTTCCTCACAGGACTTGTGCTCCAGGCCTTTCACTGCCTCTATTGTCCTGCTCTGGACTCACACCAGCCCCTCAATGTATTTCTTGTAGTAAGGGGCCCAAAACTGAATGCAGCATTTGAGGTGCAGCCTCACCAGTGCTGAGTACAGTGGGACAATCCCTGCCCTGGTCCTGCTGGCCACGCTATTGTTGATACGGGCCAGGATGCCATTGACCTTCTTGGCCACCTGGGCACACAGCTGGCTTGTGTTCCACTGGCTATCATCTTCATTTAACCTCATCCAATTGGCCTCAGCCCACTGATCTAGCCTCTGCAGATCCCTCTCCAGTCTTCCTACTCTTCAGCAGATCAACATTCCCACCCAGCTTAGTGTCATCTGCAAAGTGACTGAGGCGGCACTCATCTCCTTGTGTAAATCATTGAAGATGCTGAGCAGAACTGGCCCCCACACTGAGCCCTGGAGAACCTCACTAGTGACTGCTGCCAGCTGGGCCATGCTCTGGGCCCAGCCATCCAGCCAGTTATTCACCCAGCAAAGAGTGCACCTGTACAAATCCACAAGCAGCCACTATCTCCAGGAGAATGCTGAGTGAAACATTGTCAAAGGCTTTAATGAAGTCCAAGTGCAAAATATCCACAGCCTTTCCCTCATCCACTAGGTGAGTCACCTTGTCAAGGTATTGCCTTTTTCTCAACCAGGAAATAAACACAAGGTAATTTTAGTAAGGAGGTAATATATTTGGATATAATATTATATTATATATAATATTATCTAAATTCTATACTGCATTAGTATACATCTCTGAACTTCTTATAAAGTGTTAGCAATTTCTCTTCACAGAGTAGTTAGACAAAACAATCCTTTTCCAGCCTGAGAACCACGAACACCATTACAGCTTCAGGCCCAAAAAGTAAAAACAGTGAATTGAGGAGAGCAAACTGGGTGGATGTGACTTCATAAACTGAAGTTGTAATTAGACAATTAACCCCAATATGTAAATGGACCAAAACTTACTAAAGTGTGAAAAACTTGTGACCCATCATCCATCTTGGGTGCAGACTCAGCCAGGTTTGTACCACCTAAGGTGTATCCTTTGAAGGCCTTTTTAAAATAAATACCTGTTTTATTCCTTTAACTCTCTCTAATCTCTGCTCTAGGTAGCCTCTCAAGGCATCAGTATTTGAAGGCCTTCGGGGCAGCTATGGAAAGATGTCCACAAAAGGCACCCCCCAATGGATGAGTACATTTTTATAGGTTTTAGGAAATCAGCATAATTGATAAAAAGCACCAATCAGGAGGACAAATGATGATGCAATTCCCCCCAGGTCAGGCCCCTTCTCTGGAGTCCCCCTTGTCACTGGCTGTAATTTGTCCATGAAAATGTATCTCAAAGAGCTGTTCTCGGCCTTGGTTCCCGGCATTAACCGAGATAGGCCTTGTACCCACTGAGGCTTGGAGCTCTGGAATTTGTTTTGTCTTTCTGCCTAGGGAAAGGCCATGGAAAAGTACTGAGAAAACTAGCCACTAATAAAATAGGCTTACAGAGGTACAAATATATGTGTGAAGAATACGAAAAACATACAAAAGGAGAAAGACAAAAACCAAACAGCATCAATAGAAGGAGATAGGCTGGCCAAGAAACATGCGCCTTCCATAAACCCATGTTGGTTGGAACTGATGTCCTCGTGGTCCTGCACATGCCCCATGATGATCATAAGATCATATAATCATAAGACGATCTTCTCCATAATCATAATCTTCCCTGGCAACAGATCTCTTCCCCAGATTCTCCTTTCAGGCCTTCAATTATCCAGCATTTGCTGATAATGACATTTTTATGAGTTTGCTAAAATTTCTTTTGAAATAGAAAATGGTTGATTATTAGTAACTAAAATAATTTCTGATTTACTGAGAAATATTTAAGAATTCAGACTTTATATGTATTTGCTTTTGACTTTTCTCCTTATATATGATAATAATGGTAGCACAGAGGCATAGTTGAGAATTTTTTTTATCTAAGATATAACTGTTAAAAAATATGAAAGACTATTCTATTTTTTTTAATCTTGAGTTTGTTTTGCTCCTCTGTTATCGCAATTTCACCCCAACTTAGTTTAACTGATTTCAGGGGATAAATTTATTCATTGAAAGAAGAATCAAGACTACTACTTTTCTCTGCAATCTCAATGAGAAGCAAGATATGTCCAGTTTTCTCGTTCTCTGTATTCACAAGAGAATACAGATACATCCCAACAGTGTATTTGAGAGTGATACAGGGTACCAAGAGCCCAATATTGACACTGCATGCATTTCAGAAGGTTTTGCTACAGCTGACCTTGAACAGTCTCATGGTCCTGTTTACAATATCCTATTGACAATGTACTGTGTGAAAGTTTTAAATTATATGTTAAATATTAAGAGTCATATTTACCATTTAAACATTTACCAGTGTTTACCTCAATAGATTTTCAAGCCTGTTGATGGCTGTTTTCATGACTCTGCTGCAAGGAAGCAGTAGAAAACTTCTGGATACAAAAATGCAGTCCTATATCCTACCTCAATTTATGAGCTCAGTTATTAATCCTGATTACTTCTAGTGTTTTCAACAGTTTCATTTCATTCTTAAATCAGGCAAAAATACTTTGCCTCTCCTTTTATTCATTATGTTTTTCAATACATTTATCATTGTACATGTGTCCACACGTGAAATTCCATCATTTAAAGTCATCCTATTTTTCTGCCTGTTGTTTTGCACTAAGTTTTGTTTTGGAGCAAATCAGCTTGTTCCCTCTGAGACAGGTCAAGGACTAATTCTGTAGAAGGTTCGTTAAGGAACAGTTCACAACAGAAAGTGTTATGGAGGTATCATTGAATACCTTTGTCCTGCAAATTCTAATGATGGCCAAGTCAAATATATTTATAAAAGTGAATTCTTTAGTAAGACAAATGAAAATATAAAATAGAACTGATGAAAGATCTTAATCAGAAATACTATACAGTATAAAACTAAAAGAACTACTAGTAGATTATAATATAACATAAAACACTATACTATATAAAGGTTCTCATGTTAAAGGTAGCAAACGAAAGTATATTGATTAGAAGCTGAAGGTAACTTACCACCAAAATGAAGGTAATGTACACAGATTCCTTCATTTACCCCTGGGGGGGTGACTGTGAAATAGGCATCCCTATTCAGAGGTGAAACCACACATTTCCAGGAAAATGTATGGAAGATTTCTTCTTCGTGGAAGTTTGGTATGACTTTTATAGTTAAAAAGTAAATAGCTGTTATTCAAAAATTCAGCTTATCTGTCAAATCTCATTTAAAAAGTTAGATGTTTCTTGGCAGTTGGGAGGTGTTAGACCAGCGTTAACCCTTTGGTGCCAAAAGAACTCACTACAATACAGTTTGTACGGCTTGGGTTATTTGATCAGTTAACAAAGCTTTTTTTGGGGGGTAAGATGCCATGCTATGCTGGGTCTTTGTGCTCTTTGACAGTGCAGATACAGCCCCTGGCTAGAATCCCCAGTCTGCTAGAGTGACCTAAGTCAGCTTCAATAAGTTCTTCAATAAGTTGTTCATTTTCGTGTGTGATAGACTCAGCAATTTCTGACCTCACAATGACTTCAGGGAGATAAATATCTCAAATTGAGGATGGATGTGGTCTTCTGTAATAGGGAGTGACCACTAGTTTTCCATCACACAATACAGAGATTCATGAAAGGGGCCATCTTCTAGGACCACGTGTCTGCAGAAGTTCCCCATACTTCCAGGGACAGCTCTGTCACAGATATCTCATCAAGGTAAGAGATGACATTGTGACATGACACTGCCATACCAAGGGACCTATGTGTCTTTCTTTAGATGCTCTCTCTCCCTGTGCAGCCACCATGCCCTTTCCAGCTTGTGGGGAACAGGGCTGTGACAACAGGACTGAGAAAGCACATTAATGCCACTCTCCTGGTGACTGTAGGCATGTGTCAAATGGCTCAGTGGGTAGATACTGCGGTGCTGAGGGCAGCTAAAAATGGACTGATCTTCATTGTTACATTTAACTACATCAGGACACCTATATTTGTAGCATTTGGACTGTATTCCAAGTGCTCAGAAAGAAGCCATTAATTAGGCCAATAAATGAGAATTTGAATGATTAATTATTTCACCTAATGCCTTACTGGAATTAATAATGCATTCTTAAGTACTCTTCTGGTTAAAAGTAAGGGTCTTGATAATAAGTAAAATATCATCCTGAGAATGTTGTTAGGCTCAGATGAAACAGTGACCAACATGACGAAAAATACCTCTTACACTTTGTAGCAATGATTTCAATAGTTATTTACTTTTTCTATTGTTGGGGACCCAGATGTTTATGATGTGAAGGTGTATACCCTCATCCAAAACAGGAAATAGTGTCTATATGTTCTACAGGAAAAGGAGGAGGAGGTGAAAGAAAAAAGGATGTTATGGAGTGATCAATGCCATAGCCCATTGTATTGCAAGGGCATCATGAGTCATTGGCCTGAAAAAGTCAATCAAGTAAGAATCAATAAGAAATAGAAGGTGCTTTGCTCAAGCAAGTGGTTTGTTTTAAATCGCCTTTTTATTTTTTTTCCTGGTTCTTTTGTGGAAAATAACTTAATACAGGACTCTCTAATACAGGGCTAAAAAAAGAGTACAAAATATAAGTATGAATTCCTGCAGCCTTTTTTTTTTTGTCACACTGGGGGAACTGCCTCATACAGCTATTGCTGTTCAAAAGATGCCTTTAAAAATTTAGAAATTTTAAGAGAAAATGCTGGCTAGAAAACTCTTACAGCTTTATTTCTTGAGTTTTTATCTCAGCCCCACACCCTTGCCCCCAGAACCACCCCTCTCCACCTGCTTTGGCTTTTAAGCTTTTTCAGCATTACAGAGTGTTTTTGCAGAGTAATTTGTATTTGTCAGGACAATAGCTTGGGGGTTATGAATTGTAAAGTGGATACTTTGGTCTACATTGGAATTGAAAAGCCAAATCCAGAAAGTAAAGATGAAGAATGGAGTTGTTCAGTCTTGCATTACCTCTTTTCTCTTACCCTTCTTTTTTCTCCTTTGTCATGCCTTTCCATACATTCTAGCTTTTTCAGTCACTGCAGAATGTTTTTTTTTCATTTTATGGTAAAACCTCAAAAAATAGGCTACAGTGACAGAAGTGCATGCATTATATAATCTTACATTTTCAAGAATGATAATGAATAGTTTTCTCCCACTCATAGTTTTAAATTTAGAATGTGACTATTATATAGAGAAAATCACTTTATTTGTAGCCATTCCCACATCTACAAATTACACCTTCTTGATTGTCTGCACATGTTCTGTTTATTTATCTCAGAGGCTGAACTGTCAGGTGGCAAGGTTACATGGATGTTGTCCACCTTCTGACAGTTAATTTGAGTTTCCCAAATACAACGTTAATGGCTAAAATATATGCATTCAATAAAACATCTGGGAAAGCAACCTGGTTTTGGCTAAAGTACAGCTATTTTTCTTCATAGTATCTGGTACAGTGTTGTATTTTGGATTTAGGATGAGGATAATGGTGGTAACACACTGATGCTTTTGCTGCTCCTGAGCAGGGGTTACCCAAAGTCAAGCTTCTCATGCTGTCTCACCACTGGAGATGGTGGCGGTGCACAAGAAGCTGGGAGAGGACAGCAAAGATGATTCCAACAGACCAAGGGATATTCCATACCATATGGAATTATGTTCAGCATATAAACTAAGAGGAAAACTGCCTAGGGGGGGCACTGCTGGGAACAGGTTGAACATCAGTAGGCTGGTGTTGCTTTCCACTTGCAACACTTGTTTTTCTTGGGTTTCAGTTCTCTCTTATTTTGTTATTTACCTTTTCATGATTATTGTTGCTATTATTATTATTAAAATTTCAATTATTAGACTGCTGAATCTCAACCCACAGGTTTTCTCACTTTATCCTTCTGATTCTGTCCATCATCCCATGGGGGAGGAGTGAGCAAGAGGCTATGTGGAGCTTATAAATGTGGGATAAATTAAATTCAGACAAGAAAGAATAATATACACTTTCTATAAAAGCTCAGATTTTAGAAAACATAGATTATTATAATTCTAAAAGGTATATTAAATATTATGGCAGAATATTGGTGAAAACCCACTTTGAAAAAATTGCAAAATATTCTGCAGTTTATCTCAGCCATCTCCCTGGGGGTTTTCGTGGTGTCACATGTGAGAATATCTGGCAAAATTTCTCAATCAGCATTTATATTAAGATGTACTGTGAGGCATTTGGTATTAGATGTTGATAGCTCTTCCTTTTCAAAAATAAAAAGGCCTTTCAGAGACTTAATTTACATTTTTTACATATATGGTTTTTACATATACAGTTTTTAATATAACTTTTGGTGATCTCTAAGATCACCCATCATCAAAAAGATGCTGATATTAGTTCAAATAGTCTATCTCTTATATTTTCCAGTGATCAGGCAAAACTCTTTGTTATAATAGAGTATTCCACAAAATTTTAATAACATATTGTTATACCAACATGGACATAACCAGTTCAGTCTTTGCTGCATTAACTAAAATAGTGTCTAAAATGAATGAATGAAAATGAGAAGTAAGTTACCAGTTTTGGAGGACCATAAGGTAAGAAGTCTGTACTGTTGAATTATATTCTCTGAAAAATGTGAAGTTAATATTTGCATTTGGTTGTGGATAACTCTCACCACTTAGACCAGAGTAAAACTTCGGTGTGAGTCTTTGTACTGGAAAAGTGAATTCTGACATTAGCAAACAGACAAATACAGAGGGTCAAAATCAATTATGCATGCAGCTCAGATATATTTTGATACAGAAGTCAATACAACTCCATTTGAGCAGACTCAACAAATATGAGTTCCTGACTGTATAAATACAAGTAGAGCTTCTTTTCATAAACGTACTCCACACATTATTTTTCAGCTCGGTGGGCTTTAGCCAATTAAGTCACCTATTTTTTTCTTTTGAAACATTTTCTGATGCACTTTCATAACTCAATACAGTATTTTATTCTTAGAAAGGAGTGGGATGTATTCATGGTTTCTTTGTATTTGTTTTTGTACAATTTATGATGCACAGGGAATTGGAAGTCTGGTTAATCCTTAAATAAACTACTAAAAGAGAATATTATTAAGATATTTTTAAGTGTTAACCAATTTACCTTTTAATATATGAAAGGTTCTCTCCCTGCTTTCTGTTGGTTTTTTTTTTTCTCTTTTTTCCTATCCTGTGTTTTTTCTTTCTTCTGGTCTGATGTTATTTGCTCCTGTAAAATGTTGAAACCTGTATTTTTAACTTCCCCACTAAGGACATAAAATATCAGCAAACTTTGAGAATCACAGTTTCATTTTACAATGTCTTTAATTTTAAGTCTTTTTTTCTCTAATGACCTTCTGTAAATGTTCCTACCAATTATTTTATTTATAGTGGTGGAGCATATAATTTTTTTTTTCCTGTTGGCAAATATGAATTATAAACCAAATGAGAGATATTTTTACTGTTTTGTTAAAAAATTTCTTTCCTGACACACTAGATAGTATATACTTGTCTTTTCATTTCGTAACAACTAAGTTGGAACCCATGCTACATATAGAAATGAAGTTAATTTATGCAACTCAAACAATGTGGAAGCCACATGTCTGTTTGCAGACAGAACTGGTTGCATAGGATATCTCCTGATGCTGTGTCTAGTGCTTTGGGTCATTTCCCTTCCCTTTTCCTCCAATTTAACTCCACTGGAGAAGGCCACCACATTTGTTTAGCACATTTTACCACTACTGAAGCCATTCTGGCTATCACAAATCATTCATATTTTCCATGTGCCTTAGCATGTTTTCAAGAAGAATCTGATCTGCATTATTACTGAATACAGACTTGACCACCCAACGGTACCAGAGCAATTCAGTTATGGGATACTGAAACTTGATTTTCACTTAGCTGAAGTTTCTCATGATTAAACAAACAAAATTACTGCTTAGACACAACACATAGAAAGGAATCTGAATGTGGCAGCATTTTAACCACACAAAGTTAACATATGTTAACAGCAAAACCTTTCACAATGAAAGTTAACACCAAAACCTTTCACAATAAAACATCAGCACTTCCAAACTTTATGTTGGTACCAAGACAAACACAGAAGGATATAATATAGCAACACCCTCTGTTGGAGTCTGGAATACAGAGTGTGTGCCCTTGTTTCTGATACTTAGTTATAAGATCCAGAAAAACACCAAATTTCATATAATAAGAAATTCATGAGCATGTTTTCATGGTGATACATGAAAACAAATGTTAAAGTTAGATGGAAAAAGTGTGTAGATTAGAAAGTTCTTTAAATCACTGGGTGAAAAAATTAGTTTAGAGAACAGGAGACAAGATGGAGGATTTAGGGTGTTGTCTCTTGTCCATCTTCTTTCTTCTTCATGTTCTTCTCCTAGGGGTTTTTGGGTAGTAGTGAGTGATTGGGTAAAAAATGCTGCAGTGCAGCACACAGGTGTTGGGTCATTGGGTCACTAATAAAAATAATTTAGTTGGCATCTGTTAATTGGGTAAATGGACATATAAAAGACCATGAAGAGGATCTTTGTTGTCCATTTTACCCCTTTCCTATCACAGTGCACATAGCTCCTTGTACCTTGTAATGCTGATAAGAAAAAATAAACAACTGAGACCGAACAAGAGAAAATTGCCTCCCTCTCATCAATCTTCAGTTCAAAGGGAAAAAGAACCCAATCCAAAAGTCCTTAACAGGAAAACCCTCTGCCTTTTTCTTCTGGTGAAAAACATTTGCATTTCTAGTCCCTTTACATAACCTATTATTTCTGTGTAAAGGAAAAAAGTGCAGGGTGGTTTGGGACTTTTATCTTCTGTAGAGAGTTTGAAATTTCATTCCTAGTTTGTTTTTCTTTTTGTTTTTTAGGGGACTTATCAGAGTATAAGGAAGTTGAGGTCATGATTTATTTTTTTTTTTTCCCAAGGAAGAAGAAAAGAATTTAGGACTCCACAGAAAGATCCCTGCTTCCAGCATGAGTTTTTTCCATGGAGTGGAAAAAAGGGCTTTGAATAAAGGAACAGTTCTTGCTTAGTTGAACTTTCAGAGATGCAAGACAATAAAAAGACAAAATAAAACAATTTTCATAAGAATTGTTCAGAAGAATTGTTCAGTTTAATTTATTTATGTAATTAATATGTATACTTTATGTTAATATTTTTCATCTTATCTACATTTGAAGCCTTTTGAGAAAGAAATTGCTTTGGACTGCTGCAGGACAACCAAGTAAATAACTATAAGGTAGAGAGGTTTGTTCACCCTTTACTCTTCTACCACTCATGTAAGTAATATTAAAATCTATCCCAGTGATAACGTTATTCTAATCAGATCACATCTGTTATGAGAAGGAATTAACTGAAATGCTTTTGCAGCCTTCAAGGGGAACATTTCTAGCTAACAGAGACATCCACCCAGTACTCTTTATTTTTTTGTATGCAATTTTTTTGTCTAGAGTAGGAAAAAGATTAATTTCTCACACGTTATTCAATTATTTATACACAAAGCAGCAGTAATCCTTGTCACTCTGGGATGTTTACTGCTGTTTCGTTATCAAAAATTCAGTGATAACTACTTTACTAACAAAAATCAAAACATTAAAACCCAGAAATAATAGATGAAGCAGTTATGGAGACAAACTAAACAATCAATTTAGATAAATTTAGCACCTGTTTTTTGTAAACAGTGAAATGAATACTACTAAGATTTTAGTTTTTTTCCCAGGGGAAGAGTGTTTCCATCTAAAACTTCATCACTTTACAAACTCTTCTATTCTTTTAAGATCTAAATAAAACACAGAGATTGTTGAAGTAAAAAGCCATGTTCACATATGCTCTTAAAAGAAGCACAAGTTTAGTTGTAATACATTACAGCAATATTTAACAGACATATTACTTCTTCATGTGTCATTTAAAGTCAGAACTTTTCCATGTGTGCATATTACAGCTAGTAGTCTTATAGAAAGCATTAATTCTCTTACAAAAAGAAGAGACGTCAAGGCTCTGTGCAGCTGGTACTGGTGCTGATAGTATTTAGATTCAAAAACTCTTTTGAGTTGGAAGAGTCCTTTAAGATCATCAAGATCCATGGGCAAGGACACCTTCTACTAGACCAGGTTGCTCCAAGCCCCATAAAACCTGGTCTTGAGCACTTCCAGGGATGGGAAGTTCCTTGTCTGTCCTGGACTGGGGAGCCCAGAACTGGACACAGCACTCCAAATGTTGCCTCACTAGGGCTGAGTAGAGGGGCAGAATGACCTCCCTCAACCTGTTGTTGGTGTCCTCCCTAATGCACTCAGGTTATCACTGGACTGCTGGCTCATGGACAACTTCTTGTGCTGTCAGCCAGAAACTTTGGGCAGTTGGAGGCTTACAGACACAAATATTCATTTCTATCTGTCTGCATTGCCCAAGTTTGGAACAGCAAATTTTTTTTTATGGGAAGAGCAACAACAAACATCTCAGAAGCACTGGACATAGGGCTTGAGTATTCTGTTAAAAAGTCTACTGAAAATGTCAAACTGGCAAGTGCTGTTAACTCTCTTGAAGGACAAGATGCCATGTCTAGACACATTGAAGCATCATTGATGGGATGAAATTAGACAAGTCTAAGACTGTATTCTACACTTGGGATGCAGTAATTATGGCACAAGTATAAATTTGGAGGGGAGTGGCTGGAGAGCAGCCCAGCAGAAAGGGATCTGGGGGTGCTGGGTGACAGCAGGCTCTGTGTGAGTCAGCAGTGCCCAGTAGCCAGCAAGGCAAAGCCCATCCTGGGATCTCCATAAACAGCATCTCCACTCATTCAGGAGAGGGGATTGTCCCACAGCGTTCAGAGTAGGTGCAGCCTCACCTTCAGCACTGGGTGGAGTTCTGGGCCCCACCATGTAGGAAGGATGTGAATGCACCTGGACGACAAGAAAGCTGGTGAAAGGACTGGAAGGTGAATCCTATGAAAAAGGCCTGAGGGCTTCTCCAATTTGGAGAGAAGGAGACAGAGGGGTGACCTCATTGCTCTCTACAGCTTCCTGTAGAGAGGAGGGTACGTGGAGAGAGAAGTGCTGTTTGACACACAATTTACTGAAATCCACCGTACAGAAACAACTGGAGCCAGGGGGAAAATATCTACCAATGAACTGGAATCAGATAGTACACCAGATGGTTTTGTTTGGATTGCTAAGTACTGGATGAGTGCCATTACACATGATGTAAGCTGTTGACATACATATATAGAAATATAAATACCAGCATAATATTTACTGAATTTTATTCCTGCTGTACTTTCCCATCACACAAAGCATATATTTTCTGCTCTCACTGGAAATTCTCATAGTTAGAGATCATGTTTTTAATCTATACTGGACCAAGGAAGCTTGTCAGTATTTAGACTCTTTGGGACTACAGTATATAAATGTTTTGTGTACCAAATGCTTGAGGATAAAATGACACAGCTTTTCTTTCTTGGTAACCTCTCAACATTATAGTGTATCAGAGCATAAAGGCTGTTGTGCAGAGGCTGACCAGGCTGCTACATAATGCTGCAGACTTTGTGCACAGTTATACAGTTCCTCATGGTAACAGCTTCCCACAAGATTTTAAATTAAATTCTGGCCTGCTGTTTCTGTGGTGCTCCAATATCATAAAATATTGATATAATATTCTATGAGATCTACCCACTGCCTTACCAAGAAGTCTCTTAAAATGCTCATGGTTTGTCCCTCAGACTGTAGCACATGGAGAAACTGAGAAAATTCATCCTTCTGTTGATTTTCATGGAATAATGTCAAACAAAGATTAGGAGCAGTACCATATTGTAACTCACCTGTGTCTTTAATGTATTTTGCAGTCTGAGAAAAAAAGACTCAGTGGGAGTTCTGAAGAGAGATAATTAAACTGAAACAAAGACAAAACCCAGGAAATTTGAGGAGAGATACTAGAAGTATTATAAAACATTATCCAATGTATGCTTAAAATAACAGGAAACCAGACTAGACCCAGGCAGTTCTTTGTATTCTAGACTTTCTAGTACATTGCTGTTGTGAAATACAGTATACCTGTACACATTTTCTTTCCAAATTTCTTTTCTTATTGTGGTTAAAAAAAAAACCCAATTATATATCCTCCCCAAATCTTTTTATATTTAAAATTTTCTATCACTCCAAGTCATAAGGAGACCTTATAAGAATGAACATAAACTTGTCAGAACTCCAGACAGCCTTTTGTTTGGTTGTTTGTTTTTATAACTGTGCAGATATTGTGGTCTGTCTCTCAGAATGAAACCAGTTATTTCCAGGTGTTTGTTCACATAGTTGAGTATAGAAAGAGGAAATATAAAAGTACCTATAATAAAACAAATAGTGAACAAGGAGAAATTAATTGATATATTGACAGAGAAATAAAAATATTTTTGAAAAATTAACAGAATTTCCTGGCTTATTTAAACTGAATTGGGTCCCAGATATAGAGGAGTGTAAAAAATCATGGGAAAATTCAATGAGAGGGATTGTGCAGGTCTTTTCAAAACGATGTTCGTTTCAAAACTAGATCAATTTTCCATGGGGCTGATGTAGTTCAGTTGGAAACATCCAGGATTTTTTATCCCAAGGCTTCTGAGAGAAACTTGTTTCAGGATTTCACCATGGTGGAGAGCTGCACCACTATGTCTGGCTGCAAATTTCCTTCCTGCTAGTTGTGACCTCTTGTTGCAACTTGTGAGCAGTATCATACCACGTCCTCTCACCCTGCAACTCAAGGAAGAATCTGGTTCTTGCTGCTGTATAGTCTCCCTTCATATAGTGGGAAATGGTAGAGAGAGATTTGCTTGCTGCAGGAGGTGCTGGTCTATGACCAACCCAGTCAGAAAGGCACTCGGACTCTGTGAAGTATCATTTAAACTGTTGTTTAGGAGTTAAAGAGAGAACAGCATAGATAATCTGACATTCCTTTAGATACTGGATATCTAAAGGTTACCCTGACTTCATTCTATAACTGCTCAATGTACCAACCCATTGCAAGATAAAATTTTGTTTTTTCAGAAAACTTGTGCTTGAAAAAAAGGATTAAGTTTGGGTGTTTCACTCTTATTTTCTCATTCTGAGGGTTTAGGGCTCATTTTTTAAATTCAGTGAGTCAGAATTTTTTATAAACAAGAAATCTTTCTATTTTTTTCAGGCAAGAAAACTTTATAGTCTGAGGGAGTAAAGGTAAACGAATAGGTTTTTATATATATCATAGCATTAATATTAGAAAATATCCAGTAATTTTTTCACTAAAACTCTTCTGAGAGAGAAATATAAACTATTGCAGGTACTTCTTGCTTTGTCAGTATATGTGCCTACCATTTTCTCTCTTTATCTAACATGGGTGTAGATAATGTATGACAATACATGTATGTAATGTATTGTTAAACAAGTGAAACTCTACCTTAGCTTCAGTAAGGTTTTTGAGACTCTCTCAGCATCTAGGATTTCATGAGGAATGATCTGAAAGATTAAGTTCATTCATTATTTTTTTCTGTTGATTTTTTTTCCTACTTTCTTTTTTTACCATTCAGTATTAATGTACAAAGTGCAAAATAAAGTTATCAGTTACCCACAGGAGAATTGTAACCCTTTGGGATTTAGTGTGCTTGATAATCCAAGAATTCTACCCCAGAATTACTTTACAGAAATCTTTTTCATGAAAGGTGGATATTGTATAGAATCAAAATAAGAGTGGAAGTCTTCTCTTGCCTTACTTTCCAGTACAGTTTTTTGTAAGATTAGTTCTTTTACAACCAATAACTGAGCAGCTCCACTGCTCATTTTTCACAAATACATTATGATTTTAATTATTTACCATTCATGTTTCATCTGTCCTGGGTGTGTCCCCTCCCAGGTCCTTGTGCAGCCCTAAACTGTTCACTGCTGGGGTGGGGTGAGGAACAGAAAAGTCCTTGATGCCATATAAGCACTGTTCAGCAGTAACTAAAGCATCCCTGTGTTTTAGAACTATTTTCAGAACAAATTCAAAACACAGCCCCATACCAACATACAAGAAAATTAATTCTATCCCAGCCAAAAACAGCTTAATATATCATTGGGAATCTGGCCACCAGAGAACAAAATATGAGTATGCAGCCAGAAACCTGTGAGATTCATCTTGGCTCTATATTTCCTTAACTTTTTACCAATTCACTTTGTAGAAAAATATTTTGCAAGTGTTGATAAAGATTACAGAGAGGAACACAATGGGATTTAAATGAACCTAGACACCTAAATCCAATTAACCTTTATTTCAAGTACCATTAGGTTTTCCTGAAAAGTCTAACCTAAGAAAGTACTCCAACTAGAGATAATACAGCAACACACATAAACTTTGACAGAGTAAAATAAAATTAAAAATTAGAAAACTTTTTATCATCCAAAATATAATGGCTTAAAGTTTACATTATTGCTTTTCCTTTTTGTATAGAAAAATTTCTGTCAGTTTTGCATTAACTGCTATCCCTGCCTTTTTATCCCTCTTCCTTTATGCTGCAGTTATCAATCATCCAGAATCTTTGCCTTTGTTGCAATATTTACATAGCCTTTATATATTGAATATATGAACCTAAATCCTTATTTCTTTTCTAATATGGTCTTCCTGTTTCTATGAATCATAGAGCAGCCACAAATGACATCAGTCTGCAACCTAGCACTGCAAATCTGTACAAACAGTATTCCTAATAATAAAACTCCTTCCTGGGTTTCAAAGAAAAAAAGGGCAGGAAACTAAAATTAGGTTTGACTTGACTTTTTAGCCATCACCAAGCAGAACAGTCCAGCTCTCTCAGCCTTTCCTCCTAGGAGAAATGCTCTATTTCTCCATTCATCCTGTGGGCCTTCACTGGTCTCTCTCCAGGATGTTCATGTCTCTCTCTTCTACTGAGGAGCACAGAACTGGAAACAGAATTGCAGGCGTGTCTTCACCAATGCTGAAGAGAGGGAAAAGATCACCTCCCGTGACCAGCTGGTATCTCTGTTCCCAACACAGTCCAGGTTGCTGTTGTCTTTCCTTGTCACCAATAAACATCCCTGGGTCACGTTCAAACTGCTGCTCACCAGGACCCCAGAGGCTGCTTTTCCAAGCAGCTTTCCAGCCAGTCAGCCCTCTTCATGTGCTTGTACATGGAGCAATTCACCTCTAAAGAGCAGAGCTTCTCAAGCTTGGAAAGCAAGTTCACACTGTTCCATTTCAAATCTTCAAATCATGTACTATCTGGTAAATTTGATCAAGATATTGAAACAAATCAACTATTTTTTACTGATAAACCTCATGCATGTGCCAGGATAGATAAAATAATTATTTATATATCCTTTGGTTTCATAGAATCGTTGAATACCAGGTTGGAAGAAACCTCTAATATCTGGTCCAACAAATCTTGGCAAAATCACAGTCTAGCTGTCCAGCTGAACCATAAAACTGTTCAACTCTCAGGAACCCACCACTTCCCTGGGGAGATTATTCCACGTCTCTTTGCTCCTGTGGAATTTTTTTCCTCCTGTATCCAATCAGAAACTCCCCAGAAGTAACCTATATTCATTGCTCCTTGCCTTTTCCACAACTCCTTTTAAAAAAGTGAGTCTTCCCCTTCTTTTAAGCACCTTTTAGATATCTTTAAATACTGAAACACAGTGATAGATATCCTCTAAGCCTTCTTTTCTCAAGGATGAACAAACACATTTCTCTCAGCATTTCCTCAAATATCAAGCTTGCCAGTCTTTTAGTCCTCTCTGTGTTCCTTTTCTGGACCCTCTCCAGCCCATCTACATCTGTTTGGTGGTGAGAATACAGCTGAAATAATGGATCAGAATAAAACCCAGAAGAGCTATGGATATTACCAAAGATACCAAAACTAGTCTACCAATTTCTCCCTTTTTAAAGTCAGAATAGCTCTAATGCCACTGGATACATTCAAACTAATCACAAGTGGACACAAAATCTGGTATGAACTGAATCTATGTATGTATGAGTGTCTATGTGCACACACACAAAGTAGTGTACTTTCTTCCTTGCTGTGCCTAAAACAGTTATAGATGGTGATGCTAAAGTGAGTCTGTTTGAATTAATTCTGTTTACCAAAAGACTCAGAGTTCCAAAGTATTTATACAAACATATTAGCATTGCATACTTCCGGTTTTTATATTTTACAAGTGTTTACCATCTGCACATCAGTAACAATTTTTATATTGGCTTCACAGCTATTGTCACAGATGACAATATTGGACAGAATCAAGACTAAAGCAGTCCTCTTGGAAATCCCCCGTTTGAAATTGATGTAATTGTGCCTTTTGCAATAATATTGGAAATCATGTTTATTCTTAAATATAGCATATATTGCCAATCCTTTATCATAATGCCATGTTTTACTAAGTCAGTGCTTTTCAAATGTATGACTATTTTAATTTCTTTTTTTCAGAAAAAACTAATACTTGGCAGCCACATAGTCAGATTTTTCAAGGTTTATTTCCCAAAAAATCTCTTCCATCCTTCAGTAGTTTATTAATTCCTGTTCTGTCTAGGGCTGATACTACACCATGAATCTTTGTATCTTCATTTGCTGAGTACTGACAGTACTCTGACAGTAGTACAATACAGTACCAACCTCTTCTTGTCTCTGGAGTTGAAAGCTGGCACCAGCAGAAAGGAAATAGTCTAAGTCAACTCTTTTACTATACAAAAAATATTCTGCTTACAAATTGCCTCCTACACACTTCTGTGGTGTTCATGGGGTGGCTTCTGAATGGATCTGTTTCTGTAATGTAGGACATGAATGAGATGCTTCTGCCTGCAGCATTTCTATTGTCCCAGGCTGATGAAGTGATGATAACAATATAAACTTTCAAATGTTTAAATAAGATTATACATTCAGAATCAAAACCATATGATATACCTGTGTAATAATATTCTTCTGCAGTCTGTAGAAGACATGGAAATTAGTAATTTGATATTGTTCTGAAATCCTAATATGTCAGACAGCTTATACAGAAAGGTTGATTTTTGCAGTAGATTACAGATATTCATAGGAATTAATACTGTAGAATAAGAAGTTTCCCACAGGATTGTTGGTATTATGAAGTATTCAACGTAATGGATAATTTACAGAACAGGCAAATTTAACCTTTATGAGGAGGTGACTTTTTTGACCTCTTTCTTCATAGGCTCTCAGCTAATGGAGGGAAATTCTATGTCTGGTAACCTTTTGAGGAAGTTCAGTGGCTGGAGATCCATGCCCTTTTATTCAATTCAGTCTCTCTCAAACACAAAGATGCTGCACATAACATGGGAATTTTTTGTCCTTTTGTGCTGACATTAAGCAGCTCCTCAATCTTTCAGCATCTTCATTCTTTTAACTGAGAAATGATCTAGCCACACCTGAGAAAAGATCATTAAGAAAAATGTACTAATAGATTACAATTCTAAATAAATGTAAATAATAAATAATAAGTAAATAAAAAAATAAAAAATAAGTAAATAAATAATAAAAAATAAGCAACAATAAGTAAAAATATTTTTTAAAAAATAAGTAAATCAATTATATAAGTAATAATAAATAAGAAAATAATAAATAATAAGTAAAAAAATCTAAAAGGAAATGTACACAGATGGCTTTATATAATTCATAAACCCATCTCAAACTTTCCACCTATTGCTACAGAAAAAGTCATGTCTCTCATAGCAGTAAGTATTGATAGGAAATTTTATTATTTCAGCACTCACAAGTCACGTTTTCATTTATAGAAAAACCATCTAGTATTGGTTAAAGCATGTTTGGTTTTACTGTGTGTCTGTCAATATAAGAAAATAATTTGAGAATCAGATTTTGTCTTATTCATGATCTTTATTTGATTTTTTTGCTATGATAAGAGATAATCTAATGTCAGTGCTTTCTGTGTGCACAGCATTATTTATGGATATCCTCTTAATGTTCCTTATTAGTGTTGTGTTAGTAATTGATTTGTTCACACTTTTTTTCATTGTAGACCATGAAATTAGTTTAATAACTAAAAAATGGTCTTTGAGACCCTGGAGATGAAGGGCTGGGAAGAGTATATAAATTAAGAATTTATAATATAATTTAATTTAAGGAGACATTAAAAACTCTTTGTATTCTAGTAAGTCCTTCAAAGAAAATGGGGCTTGTTACCTCGTTGATTTTCTGTGAAGATTCCCAGGACTTCAATTTTAAAGAAACACTTTGTAAGGGTCCTGTTAATTGCTGGAATAATTTTGGTCATATCAGCAGGAGGAAAGAAATGGCTAGCACATACAGACTGTTTGCTGTGAAATGGAAATCTACATTCAAGAATTCTTATTTAAACTTTTTTTCACTTTTTCTGGCTTGTCAGGAGCGAAAAACAGTGATGAAGGCTAAAAACATTGATTCAGCTGTAGACTGCTCAAGGAAGTGTGACAGTGAAGACAGCCATGTACCTGTTAGATACATATTATGTGACTGGTAACACTTTCATGGCATAAAAGTGGTATTGCAGCTGCTAGTTTGATTTTTTTATTTTTTCATCACAGCATCACCCTTCACGAATAAAAGATTTCTACTGTCCTATCTATCATTTTTTCAATATGGAAAAATACTAGCAAATGAGATTCAGTTTTACTTTATGTAGAATCACTGTGAGTATCAGGGCACTTAAAGAAGAAGACTGTGCATGCACCAAAGGAAGAGTGACGATGTGCATAGAGAGATTTCTGGTAAAGTCTGAATGTATTCATTGTGAAACTGGAATCTATTTTCCTAGAGAAATGAAATAAATTGGGAATTTATTATGAGGATTATATAAAAGTGAAGGATTTAAAAAAATTCTGATATGAATGGGGTGAATGAATACTAGAGACAAAAAAGATACATGACAATGTCAAAGACCTTGGGGAATTATTGTAGTGGAGTTGAAATATTCATCAGGCAAGAGCACTCTAAGTTTATTAATTATATTGCTATAATATTGTGTCATAATCTCTGATTATGTGATTCTGTGATTGTTACAAGCTCCTTTATTAATTAAAATAAGAATATCTATCAAAATCAAATTCAATTTGTAAGCATTCCAATCTTCAAAAATAACAAGGCAAAATAAGATTATATCAAGCATCAATATGGATAATCAATGTCACTTTTCTTCTGTTAATCTGCTGATATACTTTCCTTGTCTATTATATTGAAAGTGAACCTTAATAGATTTCATTCTTTATATCTAAACAATATACCTAATTTTGGAAGAGAAAGTTTACAGTACATTAGCGAAGCATAGGGATCTAAAACAGCAAATGGATTTGATAATTGAAGAGAAATCCATATTTACATAACAAATTCTTTCTAAATTAATGTTATCTTCTACATGAACTGCATCATGAATTAGTCAAGTAAAAGTTTTAGTTAATGACTGCAAAGTGAATTAAATATGGATTTATTTTTTTTTTTTGTGATGTACTGTTCAAGTATTTCATTTAACTATGTCTGTACTATTAAATTATACATAGCCAGGGAATTTTGCTTCTGGAACTTCTTACCTTCTTACCTGACATGTCTTACCTGACAAATTTTTTAATGGTGGCTAACATAGTCTAGCCCAGAGAATATATACACCATATATAACTATCAGAGGCTGAACAATAATATGGGGACTTCAGAAATGTCTGTCTGGCTCATAATGATTCATGTCACACAATATTTTATTTTAAAAAAATTAAAATGAGACAGAACAAGTAGAAAATCTTAATGATATTTTCAGACAATTTATTTCATAATTTCTCTCGCATCCACAATATTTATATTAGAAATATTGGAAGGTTTATATTTCTGTCTGTTTAGAGACCTATTAGTCATTAAATTTCTGATCCTTTTTGAATCTGCAGTTACTATCTACCTTCATAACCTCCTGTGCCAATGAATTCAGGAAATTCAATCTACAATGAATGAAACAGTAGCTTTTAAACTTAAGTTAAGCTAGCATGCTGCCAGCTTTAATGATTGCTCTCTAGTTGTATAATTTAAGGGTTGTGATCTAGTTATATATTCATACTCACTCTTCAGGATTTTTTAAATCTAACTTGCACAGTCTTCAGACTTCTCTGGTCTCTCTTCATAAGACAGTAATTCCTTCTGTCTTCTATTTTAGCTGCCCTTTTCTGTTCCTTTCCTTATGTCTTTGTTTGTCCTTACCAATCAACCACTGGAACTTGGTCACCTTAATCTGAAGGATAAGAGGATTTAATGGGCTATTTCAATCAGGAATGGTCTTGAGACAAAAAATTGATTCCAAATATTGTAGAGGGAAAAAAACCCATAACATTGAGCATGCGGGCCAGGAGGCAATCACAGCACACAGTGAGAGATCTCCCAGTCTTTCTGGGATTGAAACTGAAGGGCACACTGGAAAAAGTACAACCTCACCCTGGTCATCATCTCTTGGAGATCACAGTTTGAAAGACATCCCCTTCACCATGTCATAAGCACAACATATTTTCAAAACCTCATTGCACCAGCAGCGTAGACAGAACAGACATCTCAGCAAAAGCCAGAACATGATGGGAGGGATGAGGATTTTGACCAACATGAGAAAAATCATTCATTTAGAGACCTCAGATTAAATAATTTCCATGGTCTGTTCAATTAAGATGGGAAACTGATTCCAGAAATGGTGCTCCTGTGAGGTTTTTTTCTGGAAACAATTCCCTTTTTGATTGAATTCACTCAGTATTCATGCACAGGGTATTTCCTGTTTCATGCACTGTTTCCAAACACAGAGCTAGAATTGCCTTCTGTTCTTTTGTCATATAAACTCTTTATTTTTTTTCCCTAACCAGATGATATTACTTACTGTGGATTAATAAACAATGCCTGGTTTATCACTGGAGACTCCTACATAAGACATCTAATTGAATTCCACATCTTTTTCCCACTGGTGTTGAAACAGGACATATTTTTTTCAGTTTCATGAGATTTCACTTTTCAACACTTTACTGGAATGTAATATAACTTAAAAGAGTAATTTGTTTTGAAAACATTGACTACTATTAATAATAAGATTATATTTATGTTGCTGCTTGAATATAGTCTGCTGCACACAGGTGAAAAAAGTTGACAATGATAGCATAACTCTGAGAATTTTTTCAAACCATTTATTGTTTTGGCATTATGCTCTATTAAATTTCTTCTAGAAAATTGCATCATTCCCAAGATACGATCTCCTTAAGTTTTAAGAAAAATACTGCTGCAAAACATATTATACACACTGTGGCCTGAATTAGCTTACCTGCTGCTGCCTGTAGCAGGCAGTATAAATTTTCTCTTTATGTAATCACACCTCTATCTCTTCCCAATTTTTTTTTCAACACAAGACTTTTACTGACACAATGCATGTGTTCACCAAAGAAGGGGGTTCTGAGGGGCAATGAGGTGTGATTAAAATGCCTTTGCTGGAGCTCGGAAGGCAGAAAATAGAATCCAAGTTAGAAGAGCTTTTAATATTATTACTACTACTACTATGACTACTTTATTATGCTAACACCCAGTCCTTGACTGGTATTAGGAGCAAGCCATCTGTTAATGTCTTTTAAAGCTATGTTTTTCTGCTGGCTTTTGTCCTGTTTTGTCATTGTTCTGTTAATTGAAGGGGTGGGTGTATGGTGTATGTTTCTTGCCATAAAACCAGCAATGTGTTTTCATTTTCAAGTAAAATCAGAGATAAATTATAATAAGTCCTGTAATTAAATTGATACATGTGTTCTTCAGCAAGAATTTAGAAGTTATTGATGGTCTCTGAAGAGAAAATTCAGAGACTAATTTTTTATGATCAGATCCCAACTTTATTAAAAGGCTGTCATATCAAATGTAATGCTGAGTATATTTAACAATTATGAATTTATTGAAAAGGGTAAGTATTTTTATACTAAATGTCAAAGTCTACTTAATTCCTGTCTACTCATTAAAAACCACTTCTTTGTAATTTTTTTACAAATTATTAATACTTTTTATTCAGAAAATATGTAGTCTGTATATGCAAGTTTTATATGATACACTTACATATGACATATATAGATATGAATATTTATAGATTTTTAGTATTTTTCTCTTTAGAAATAATTTTACTGAGACAAATTGAGCATATTGTGTTTGATAAAAGCTGCTCTCATTTGAAGGGTCATTCTGTTCCAAGTATCACTCTAAAAAAGAGAACATTAACAGACTGTGTTTTAAATTAATGCATTACATTTTCAAAATTATAATTGCTTGGGTTTGAAACAGCCTTCAGAGAACCATATTTTCATGTCACACAATACAGCAATTAACAGAAGCATCTTAACGAGAGACAATAGGTTCCTTTTTTCCTGTTAAGTAGATCAAAGGACAAAGGGATTATTTTTAAAAATTTATTTCATCTACTTCCATGCTTAGGGCATGAGTGGAGTCCAGAGCTGCAATTCACTGGCCCAGGGATGAAGCAAGAAGAATGGATGTGCAGTGTTTGTCAGGATGGACCACTCTTTGTCCTGCTCAGTGCTCCATCACCACTGCAGCAGTATCCAGAAGCATCTAGGAAGGCACTACTTTTTTTTTTTTTTTTTTTGCCAGCATTTGGAAAAGCTTTGCAAGGAATGGTGCTGAAGACAGCTGGATCTCTTGAAGCTTCTGGGTCTCCAGACTCTGAAGATTTTGTAGAAATAATAGTGAATTTTCCTGCCTACATAGCATTTTATTAACACTCATTTTTTAATTGTCAGAAACTTTGTGTGTTACGCTTACAGGATGGGTAAGCAGAATGGAACACATACATTAAGCAAACATTTCTGCTTGTGACTGCTTTTTCCCACATACTCTTGTGAGTAATGACCAGAGGCACTTGGCTTGTGCAGCTCTCCCAGCCTCTGGAGTTTGATACCCACATCAGGAGGGTGCTCGGGTTTCCCACTGTCACCTGTCAGTCCTGACAAATGAAACCCGTGTCAGGGTTGGGATAAATTTCTTGCTCTTGGTTCTTGGTTCTTTGTTCATTGTGCTAGAACTGCTGCCTTAGGCTGTGACTCTTCATCTCCTGATGTCTGGAGGAGCCCTTTACCAGGAGAAGGGGCTGAGCTCATGGCAAGAGTCGCTGCTCACACCCAGCCAGGACACTGCTCAGGGCAGGGGGAATGCTGCTCTCTCCATCTCCAGCTCCCTCGTGGCCTTCCTAAAGAATCAAAGGGTAAAACTTTTGCCCTACTTCATTAGTTTGCACTTCTGAATATATTCTATCCTTAAAGCTTTGACTGATTTTTTTAACTTCTTTAACACACTGGCTAAATAGTAATTTTGGTATGCATTAAGTTATATTGTATAAGAATTATTCATGCAAGCAAATGATTTATTAGTCTAGTTTTCTTTCATATTTCAGTTTTAAGGATGCATTGACCCACAATAATTTGAAGTTTTTCATTAAAAAGGTCATGTTAAAATAATAATTTCAAAATTTCTGATATTTAGAGAAAGACCACTTGTAAATTAACCTTATTTCAGGCAAACTGATGCTAAACCTAGAAAATGGTCGTAAGGGATTACATTAGTACACCTGAGACTACTGTAGAGAACTCTTAAGAAATTAGCTCATATGGACACCAAGACATTTACATGGTTCAGGCTTTCTTTGCTCATGAAAAAAATATTCCAACCCTAATTCTTCATGGATCATAGAAATCTAAAGATCAAAGTATAGCTCAGATCTAAAATAGCAGACACTCCAAGACTGTCACCACTCCCAAAAGAGATTTTTTCACTGCTGTGTTCATTCTCAAAGAGGATTAGTTGCATGTATTATTTCCTTACAGGTGACTTTACAAAATGTGATTGTCAAGGTGTTGTTATAGGAATGTTACACTTGCATGAGCTTGTAAGTAGTTAGTTCAGAAGGAATTAATGATTTCCTTAAATGTAGATATTGGGAGCAATGTTAGCACTTTCTATTTGTTGTCTAGACAGAGACATTAGCACTTCTCAGGCTGGGGAGGGGAAGTCAACCATCCTCCCGGCACAATGTTACAAACTGACATTCCGAAAATGTGATGAAGCACCAGAGAGCTGTGGAGCAGCAAGGACAAATGTCTGTGCATTAATGTAGCCTGAACAGAGAAAATGGTCACACAAAGACTGATGCATCCCACCATCCAGATTTCCCTCAAGAAAAGCAATATCCAACCTGTGGATCTTGCCCTACAAATGCATTTCAGCAAGTAAATCATATCAGCATGGTTACAGTTTGTTATCTAACTGAAACACATAGACAACCTAAAGGGTTCTTACTGCTCTATATATATATCTACCTCTGAACACTGCAGTGCTTTATCTTGGCTAATTCTAGGGTTTCTAAAGATTAATTATCTACTTCTACTTGAATTCTGTCTGATGTAGAAGTGATTTTAAAGAAACAGAAATCCATGCTTAGGGTTGAAGTAATTCATGACACACATTCACAGTCCTAAATGTTCCATCAAATGTTACACAAGGTACCAAACCACTTGGGAATATTCTCCTTTTCTTTTTATGGCATGGTAACTTTGCTACTGATACGGTAAAAACATTTCTTTCAATGGGAAATTCTACCCAACATATATCAGGTATGGTACAAGACTGAAAATGGGCCTGAATTTCAAGGATCGTTGCTGGTCAGCTCTTACGGCTGCTGCTCATGAAACCGCTGTCAGATCTGAGTTTTAGCTGAAGTGAATGGTGAAGTGGATTTCTCTCACAAGGTTTCATCCCCATCTGAAGGCTTATCCACTCATCTAAAATGATCTACTGGACTTAAGCCTCCCTAATCCTGAGCTGTCTTCATGGATGGGGATACCTGCTTGGTTAATGCTTACCGTTGTCCCTCTACCTGGTTTTTTTTTAGCACCAATTTTAAGGAAAAAAAAAAAGTTGAAATAGAGTGAGCAAAATTGTTCTGTTTTTCAGCTGAACATCTATGCTTTGTACCTGTTTTTAGTTTTTATTTATTAATTTATTTTATTTATTTTTTTGAAATCTTGTTCTAGCATCTCTTTTCATATAAAACAAATTCTGTTTGTTAATATTCTATCATGCAACATATTGAGTCAATATATAATGTAAAATGATCTGATGAGTTTGCTCTACATTATGAGTACGTGTGTATGAGCGTGTGTGTACTATGCTTACTCATTATTTGTTTTTCTGTACATGCAAACTAATAAATAAATTGTACAAATATTTGTTTCGCAAATGCAGCTCTTGACCAAAGCATCTTCTTTAATGATATAAATGCTTTATTGATTTTTAGGTACATATAGCAAATGATAGCAGCAGGAAAAGTATATTTTGTATTAAATCTTTAACACATTGTATAACACAGCAAATAATAAGAATCAGTGTCTTAGAAACGTTTGTAAATTTGTTTTGTCCTTACCTCATTTTTTCCCACCAGAAAATTATCATTTAAAGTACAACTGCAGAGTTTATCTGCTTTTTTGTAATCATTTTATATACAGATATCATTAATGATACTTTAAAATTATGAAAAAAATTCCAGGATATTTCATTAATTTATTTCAATAAGTACTTCCTGCCCCCCCAGCACTTAATAAAAGTATGTAAACATCATAGTTTCTTTAGCTTCATATATAACAGGTATAAAAAGCAATTAAAAATGTCTTTGGAGTGCCTGGAGCAATAAGGATTGGAATTACTCACTTGGCTTCTGTTATGTATTTCTCTGAATTACAGCATCCCAACTTTTACTGTTTAACTTCAGATATCAACTAAGTACTGTGCAGCCACTCCCTTTCCTCCCTCCGGTGGGATGGGGAGGAACAATGGTTAAACCTGTGGGTCAAGATATGAAAGCTTAATTATTGATCTAAAATAAAACAAAATATTAACACTGTTTTATATGGAATATCCCTTTGGCTAGTTTGTGTAAGCTCTCCCAGCCATGTTACCTTCCAAGTTTTTGTCTAACAGGCAGAGCATGGGAAACTAAAAAGTCCTTTATTTTGAGGGTAAGCACTGCTTAACAACACCTAAAACATCAGCGTATTATCAATATTACTCTCAATATCAAAACACAAAACTGTACTAGCTGCTAGAAAGACAATTCACTTTACATCAGCTGAAAGAAGGACACCATCACTTCAAATTTTTCCAAAACTTTATGAAAAATATATTCTCTAAAGAAGAATCATCTGGCCATGCAGAGGGTAAAAGAAGAAGCTATTTCTGTCACTAAATCAAATTTCTTAAATACTTTCCTGGTTGAAGCCAAGAGGAAATGAACATATTCACAGGATAAATTGATGTTAAATACATAGTCATAATGCTCAAATTTAGTCAAGTCCTTATTTGTGCTTATGGCAAAGATCTGAACTGTAATTAACACTTAAAATATTCAGCAATTATTTTGTTAAATTTATTTCAATGTCACTAGGTCAGTAGAAATAGTTTATGAGAAATTAGTTGTTTTATTGATTTGTTATTATGAGTTGGTATTATATCTTGTGTTGCTTGAGCTTTCAAGCCTTTGAACTTGATTCTTCCTTTAGTACTTATTCACACCAGTAAGGCTAAATTACTGGAAAGAATGCTGAAAGCAAACACGAAACAGCAATGTTATGGTTCTATTGAAATTTTGAATATATGTGGATAGTCAAAGGAATTTAAGAAGACACTGTTTTCCTATTCCACTTCCCTCTACACTTTTGAGCAGTGTCATCTGGTTTTAGATGAAGTTAGACTCCAGCTCTGATTTTTTTTTTTTTTTTAAGCTCACAGATGTCAAAATATACCAATATGAACACTTTATACACTAAAGACTGCTTTTCATAAGCTTAAAGGAAAACTTTATACATGTTGGACTGTATAATCACCCAACTTTTATTTTTATGAAAGAAAATATATTATCCCACTATTTTCAAGCACTTCTTTTATGACATTGCATAGAGTACAATTCAATTAATTGCATTTCATCTAAAGGATAAAACAAATTTCTTTCAGTTTTGTATCTGTTCTTTTTTGCTTGCTGGCAAGCTTAGTGAACCTTTCTATGAGAGACTGGCATAAACTATCAAAGTCTAATGGGAAAAGTCCAACTAAATATAAATTCTCTCTAAATTAGGCTCTTTTCAGAATCGTAATTGCAGTTACATTTCAGTTCTGAACTGATGATTACAACTGATTGAAAAAAGACTAGAAACCTCAAATTTGAAAGATTTGAAATTTGATTTGAAATAGAAATTGCAATTATTCAATATCTCTGGGAATCCTACACTGCAGAGGGACTTAGTCGTTTTCCACATTCCCTGCTGATCATGACTTGAATTTACAATATTTAATACTGAAGGAAGATTTACCAGCTCATCACAGGACTGAATTCACTATAGGTTATATGTTTTTTACATCTGCAACAAATCAACAGAAATATCCAGAATTTTTAACCAAGTACAATTATCAGGGATCTTTCTTAACACATCAAAAGCTCAGATACCATGAAAATATTAATAAATGAACAAACTTGTTTTTTTAATGGAACATTATTTTCATCTTAAAATGGAGTTTCTGTCTTGCATTCCAGATAAACTCTACCTAAGTTCAATAAATAGGCATTCCATGAACCTGAATGTTATGGCTCATCTCTCAGAATGTGGTTTTTAAAATAACCTCTAAAATATTGGAGAGCTGAAATCACATTCTACTTCTGAAAGAATTTCAGTTTAAGCTACTTCTTCAGAGTCTGCTACAACTATGTCTGTAATTTAAATTGCTTTCTGATTCCCTGTGGAGAACCAGTCCATTTAACATCATAAAGTATTTAAATATTTAAATAATCAAATAAAAGATGAGCTTGATTCTTAGCCAGGTGGTTATAACATATCCACATATATCTACAGCAGAAAGAAACTCTTGGACTTGATATTATTGAAATAAATTTTAAAGATAAACAGAAAAATATGGAGTAACATTTACTGACAGAGTTCAAGGCTACATATCTGAAGTGGCACCCAATATAAGGTACTTGTGATGTAGAAATAGACAAAGATCAAGATGTCCCTATTCTGTTCTCTTTGTTTTGATTTCTGTAAGCTTAGTCAACAATTTAGTTAGCAGGTTCTTGTGGGCCTCAATCACAACTTTCTCGCAAGTGTTGCACAGGAAGCCAGAAGGACTGGGCATCATTTCTTCTGTAAATCAACATTTTTGATGACCACATGCTAGAATGGGATGCCAGGTATTTCTAAGGTCACATATGACATGAACGTTCACTTTTCTCCACTCTCAGGGGTGTATGATTATTGCATACTGAAAACAGTAATTCTTGTCTCATACTCTTCAGTTTGGGCATGGTGAAAAATATGCTTAACAAATATATAACCAATTCACAACATGCCTGTATGTAGTTCAACACAGCTATAGTCATCAATCATTGTGCTTGAGGAATGCTTCATATTTGAGAAGATGGTTTTGTGTTTCCTACCAAATCCTTCTCACATAACCCTAGGACTGAAACTAATTGTTTTTTAGTTCACAGTGCTATAATATGTAGAGATAATAATATTACTATTTTCTTTCTGTCTTTTGATATTTGAAAATCTGAAAATGAGAAAATAAGAATGGATGAACTGGTAACTGGTAAAATATCTATAACAGAACCTTATAGATATTTCTCAGGGACAATCACACATGGTGTAAAATCTTGAAAAGATATTTACATTAAGCTTTATTTTTATAGAGGAAAAAGAAGTGATAAGAAAATAAATAGCGAATAGCTAGTTGCCTAACTTCAAGTTGTTGTGATTTTCTGCTGGTAGACCATATACAATCCAAATAAGCAAAATGTACTAAATTTCTAATATATTTTAAAACACTAATTTTTGAAGTAGAAACTTTTATGAACAAGTCAGAAGGGAGAAAACCTGAAGAATAAAAATAATGAATACCTGTGAGAAATGTCTAAAAGATAAATCCTTACTGTGGGCTGAAATAGAGGATGAGGTCCACACTCCATTCAGAGGAATTTGAGGGTAGCCATTTTTTAAATTTGCTTATCACTAATACTGTTAGGTTTAAAGGACTGTCTCCAACACAGGGGCTGTGAGAATCTACACACTCTCTGATGACTGTATGCCAAAGAAACTAATCCAGTAACTCATTAAAAAAAACGTTGAGAAGTTATTTGGGCTCTAATCTGCTCTTGTGTCTGACATTACATACTCAAGGATGTGAAAAACCTTATTCCTAAAGCTGCAACCTTTTCAAAAGGTGCTCAGAAAACATTGAGACACTACTTTTTTCATCTGATCATTCAGCAGTCTTCCTCAGAGTTACTACATATATGCATTTTAATAGATATACAGAGAAAAAAAAAATCTACAGCACTCTTTCCAGTTATAAAAATCTTCTTTTCTTTTGTTCAGCTTCAAAATTAGAAAAGGTAATAGGAGTAGCTAGCTTCAGGAGAGTGCCAGCACCAAAAGACTATTTAATTAAAATTACAAGTCACAGCACAGCTTAAGAGTTTGCTTAATGGTTACTGGCTTGGAATCACAAATAGTCCCAGTTAGTATTTAGTTAGAATAACAGCAGGCAGAAATCCCTTACTTAAAAAGTACCCTGGCTCATGTGAATTTGTTATTTTCCTGTCTAAAAATACACAGAATTTCTGTTTGTGCAATATGACCACTAACTTTCTGGATACTCACTGTATGCGAATGAGCTAGACCCATCCATTCTTAATGTCTTGAGTGCATGCGCTGTCCCTGTGAGCCTGCCTGATTCTTTGAGAAAATTAGATACCTTGTGAGGACAAGATAGGTCAGTGTCACTGACAATATCAGCATGACAAGGCCAAGCCCAGAGCTGGAATATCACTGTAGCCAAGGTAAGTGACTGGGAGAGACCTGAAATGAACAGAGCAGAAATTTTGAATTAAATAGAAATAGAATTCTTTTGGCAGAGGAAGTTTTTTCACGAAGTTGTTGGTAACTGGAGTTTGTAGGCACTTCTGCTTAAAGAGAAAATTGCTTCTGCCATTTTGTATCCTGAAGTGCCAGTGCCCAAGCTGCCTTGGGCAAATTTCCTTTTCATTAGAATCATTAAAGTGTATATTGGTGTCGTGGGTTGACCCTGGCTGGATGTCAGGTGCCCACCAAAGTCATCCTTTCACTTCTTACCTGAACAGGGGAGAGGAAATATAACAAAGGGCTTGTGGATCAAGATAAGATCAGGGAGAGAGATCACTCACCAGTGACTGCAATGGGCAAAACAGACACACCTTAGTGTGAAAATTAGAGTTGGCTTTGTGGTCAACATAACATTATTTCTGCTGCTCTTTCCTCCTCTGGTGGAGCAGTTCTCACAGTCTTCCCCTGATCCACAGTGGATCCCTCCCTTGGGAGACAATCCTTCATGAACAGATAGCTTCAGCATGGGTCCACCATAGGGTCACAAGTTCTGTGAACAGACCTGCTCCAGCATGGGCTCCTCTTTTCCCACGTACATAGGTAGAGTGTGGGCTTCCCATGGGATCACAGCCTCCCTCAGGCATCCACTTGCTCCAGTGTAGGGTCGTCCATGGGCTCCAGGAGGATATCTGTCCAGCTGTGGTTCTCCATGGGCTGCAGGGGCACAGCTGCCTCACCATGGGCTGCACCACTGCCTGCAGGGGAATCTCAGTTCTGGCACCTGCAGCACCTCCTTCCTCTCCTCTCCACTGACCTTGAGGTTTCTTTCCCATTCCTGATTCTTGCTCTGGCTGAAGTTGTATTGTGCATTTCCCCCCCTCCTTCCCAGCTGTGTTATCCCAGTGGTGCTACCATCACAGCTGAATGGCTTGGCTGGGCCAGCAGCACATCCTTCCTGGAGCTGTCTGCCATTGCCTCTGTTGGACATGAGGGAAGCTTCTGGCAGCTGCTCACAGAAACCAGATCTGTATTCCCCAGCTACCAAAACTTTGCCATGCAAAACCAATGCAATTGGATATACTCTACTGAGAACAAATGTAGGAGCTTCACTGATGCCAGGAAAGAAAATACCAGAACTGAATTGAGTTCCTGAATTACTTTTAGAATTAATGTATGTAAGAGCATAATCTGATCCATGCAGTTTGTAGATGCAGTAGTTAATGATTTCAGTAAATTCACCCTCTGATGCAGCTGTTTTGTGTATTGTATCCTCTTGGGCCAAGAGGAGGCTGACTATTCCTCTTTGCATCATGTGACTGGAGTGTAAAAGTGCTTAAAGACCTTAGATCAGCATTCAGACTGAATTCTCTTCCCTTCTCCAATTCTGCTTAAACACACATATTATCTATATAATGCTTAAAAATACCCATTTAATATCAGTGACCATCTAGAATCAAAAGTGAAGATTACTGATGTATGGGAACAAATTCACTAGGAAAAAGGGAAGAAAAGGATATTTTGGTGCCTTCCCCATCACTGAACATGGAAAATAGAAGAATGAACTCCAGTGAGACATTTCATGACCACATAGTTCACCCATTTAGTCCTGGCTGTATCTGTTTCTTTTTCATTATGCCAACTGTATATGTAAATATACTCTTGAAAGTCAGTTTTCCATGTTGAAAGACATCTTTATATACAAGGCTTGATTACTTCTACACTATTTTCCCAGCAAATCATCAACCTTTAATAGACATCTGTCTGGTATTTATCATGTCAGGTGGAAAATCAGAGTGAAAAAGATAGCATCAACTGCTCCTTGTACACTCCAGGGTTTAATGGCTTGTGAAGCCTCCAGAAGAATCTGATTGAAGATTCTCTCAGACAGTGATGAGCCTGGGCATGCCTTTAGGCCTCTGTGGTCACAAACACTCTGTTCAGTAATTAGTCAAAATGACAAATCAAAACCTGCATTTCCAACTTTCATCTCCTCCCTCTCCAAAAAATTCACTTACTCAGTGGTTGTAAAACTTCTTAAAACGGTAAGCATTGGCTACAGTTAAAGGGAATTAATAGATGTAATAGATTTATCTCCTGAATTTCAGTCTTTTATTTTTATTTCCACACTATGTTCTCAGCAACCAGAATTTCTGAAGATTTCCAAACATACAAGTTGATGTCTTATCTATCTTCAGCTGAGTGGTGTGTGCTTACCACTTTTCACAACTAGGGGATCAGGGAAAAACTTCAGGAGACATAAAGGGACAGAGATGACTTAAGTTCAGCCCTATGAAAGAAGAAGAATATGCTGCTTTAGACAGAAGAAAGCCTATATGATTTGAGCTCAGACTCCCTCTTGCTCCAGTTCCAATTGAACCATAAATGTCTGCCCAGGGCAGAGAAACAAAGGGGTATGAGGAGGCAGCATTTCAAAGTCATTCTATCTTTACAAAGAAAGAATAGCCACTGATTCAGACGCTGATTATATGTGGCAGTTTTGTACTCTGAAAAAAAAAAATAAAATCCCGACAGATTAGATAGAGCTACATGTATTTTTCATTTCCAATAGGCAGGAAACTAGGTTGTCCTAGATCATCTGTCTTCTACTTTCTTCCATTCCTACCCAGAGCCTGGAAAAAGAGGCAAACAAACAAATAAACAGTCATGGGAACATCAGCCTTGTCATAATTAATGAAATATCATTTTAAATGTCATCTAGCCAAACATATCATGAATATTTCTAATCTATCTAAATACTAACTCATAAATTGTAGCCCTAGGTAGGATATTGCCTTGCATTTAGGACAGCTAATATGCCATTGTCTATTGCAGCATGCTCATCAGCACAACAGAGGCATTCTTGAGCATTTTATTTTAGTGTGCACTGGAAATAACCTTAAAAGGAAGTGTCCATTTCAAGGATTTCTTTTCAAATAGGTAATAGTTTTGCAAACTTCTCCTTCCAACTTAAACCTATGAAAACTTTGGCTTCAGTCACTTGTTTTCTGCACTGTTGAGCTGAGAAAATAACAGCTTTTCCATTACAAATAGCAGGTATTATAGAAACAAAATTGTGTCTCCAAGATGTCGGTAGAAGAAAAGTCTCAAGCCCAGTTCTCCAAATATTACACACATACTTATCTTCACTTGTATGTGTGGTTCAATTGAAGCCTCTACTCTGTGCACCCCTCAGTGGGTAATTGCATCTGCTCAGGCAGGATGTAGGGTTTGGGGGAGCTTTCCTGTCCAAAGAAACAAAGGGTTGTAAGAAGTAGCTGTATATCTGCTCTGCCTACCTTCTGTGTCAGTGTTCCATGTTGTCTCAAGGGAAATGGAAGCCATGGGATTAAAACATTATAGAACAGGAATTTGCCCCTGAAGTTACACTTTTACATTCTTCTTCCTGCACTAGCTTTGCTAAATTCTGTCCTATGTTCTAAATATCAACAGGGAGCAGTAAATAAAGCAGACCTTTAATTGTCATGTCTAGTAATAGTACATATTTTGCATTTGACATTAAAAAAAAGGGGCTTCATTTTGTTTCCATTGAAAAATGAAATAAACATTGTTTGGTTTGGTGCTGTATCTGTAAATGTTTCTCAATTTTCCAGTTCCTGAAGAAGGTCTGTTTAAATTGATGGGACATCAGATAGTCTTTGCACTCACTGTCATTTAAATTTTTTTGGTGTATGTTAATTATTCAGTGATTACTTTCTGTTTCTGTAACATTCTACACATAAAGCTTGTGTAATACTAGGGTGTGTGGATCTCAATATAATTTTATCCAGTCAAGGTCTGATTGAAATATGATTGCTGATGGTGTCTTTCCTCTGACTGGGTCAGGCTAGGTCAACAACAAAAGGCAAGCCACTGCAGTAGACACAAACATAAATTTTTTAGTATATTTTTATTTTTTTCTTCAGGGAATTTCCCTTTTTGAAAAGAGAGCAAACTTATATGAAAATTTTATGCTAAAAGTAATGCTTAGTTTTCTTTGTCCATTTGTCTCTGGACAGAAAGTGTTCTACTGTATTTTAACATTCTTTTGTTACACTGAACTAGAAGTATCTCTACGTAAAGCACCTAAGAAACTAAACTTTGTAAGTTAATTTAAAAAGAGAAGACTAATAATGGAAAAGAGCAATCACCTGTTGCATTGTTTCTCTTCAAAGAAAACAAAACATTTAACCTGCTTTTATCCATTAGGCAGGAAATGTAGCAATGTTAGATGTTACATAAAGACTGTCAAACTCTACAAATTTTATTAAATTGAAATAATATATGGAATAGGTCAAATTCATCCCACCGAGAGCTCTATTAAGTTGAGCAGGCTTGCAGCATCTATTTCAATTCTTATTATAATTGTTTTTCCACAAGAAAAAGTGTATTTCCACAAGAGACAGTGATAAAACCTATGATGAGAGAGTCCAGCTGCATTTTCTTAAAAACACAGAAGTAATTTTATAGTGGTTAGTGAACAGCCAGGCTGAAATAGACACATTAAATCACTGAAAAATGTATCTGATTATTTTTCCCAAGGAAAGGAACACTTGGAAGTAGAATTTATCCTCAAGTCCAGATACTTAAAGCTATTTGGGTTTAATTGCTTTCATGAGAGTTAGGACTTTAGACAGCTTTAAAAATTTTCATCTAAGAGCCAAGGAACCACCGTGATACTGAAATATTTCAGTTCTCTTTGAAGCCAGTAGAAATCACACAGCCCTTAAACAACTGCCTGTACTTTGAAGGCTTGAACTGTAAGACAACAAGTCCTTTTTTTAAAGATTAGTAATTTAAGTAAACTGAATAACAATAATTATTTTTTTTAAAAAAAATCAATTTAGGTGTGAATCTTTACAAAGAGTTCCTTAATATTCCATCTTGTCAGAATAGGGAAGCACAATGCATTTAGAGCAAGGCATTTTATTTGTCTTTAACTAATGTTTCCCACATCATTCCTCATTTTCATAATTTCTCAATTGTTTTTTACAACATGGTGAAAACTAAATGTAGTCAAAAACTAAGGGAATTTCTACAAAGGTACTAGTGTGACACTACTAAATGTTTCAGTAGCAAATATTTTGGAACTCTTGTCACCAAATGAAATCTTCTACCTTAAATTCAATGCTCAGATCCCTAAAAACAATAGGGGAAAAGTAAAAAAAAAACAACCCTTTATATCAAACAAAAATATTCACAGAATCTACCGATTTGAAAAATTTAGAAATAAATAGAAAATTCTCAGGAGATGCACCTATTTTAGACCAGAATGCAGTTCAGCCTTTTTTTAATTCCCCACTCTCGGGAGATTACAGACAAGCCAGTTCTGTCCTTCACAAAGATCATGATTCACAAGGCACACAAATTGGGTGGGTGTATCAGTAGTTTGTTCCCAGGCTGAGACAAAAGTGAGCACCACTGGAAGTTATTGGCTGGAGTGTTCATTTGGGAACAGTATCACACCTCAGGACATGTATCTGCATTTTCAAGATCCCTCTCATTTCGCTGTTCCTGAGAGATCTTTTTTCCCATGTTACCCAGCCCTATTTGCAGACTTCAGTATGGAAGGCTAGAGATAACTTATGTTTTTCCCCCCAAAACATTTCTTGCCATCTGGAATTGGGATTTCTAGCTTAGGGAATGGATGTCCCCTACCCCTATCTAGGGTCAAAAGCACCATTTTAAAAAGAACACAGCTAAAGATATTAAAGCAACTGAAACCTTAATGTGTGAAGATTCTAGGACTTCAAGTTGTGGATAGTGATGGTTTTGTCCAGTACTAGAAAGGTAAGTTTAAAAATAATATAAATGAATCTAAGCAGAATTTAGATTATTTCTGTACCAAACACCACTGTAGCCCTTAAGATATCAGATATAGGCAGTTTAAGAACAGGGAGCTTCAAGGTTCTGAGTGATGCCTAAATCTTGATTTAGGAATCTGCACTGAAACAAATTAAATTAAATTACTTCAAGGCTGAACACAATTCAGGATCTCACTATCAGAACCTTCAATTTAGATAAAATCCTTCAATATTTTTCAATATTATAAATATTATTCAATATTCAAAGTTATACTATGTTATTCAGTATTTTCAAGATTATTCAGTATTTTAAACTGGGGTAATGCCAATTAAATGTATCAGTTCCCGTCTAGTAGTAGTAAAACCATTGAGGAATCTATATATCCTCCATTTGAGTTTATTGTAAGATTGCCAGTTAACAAAGTCATTTTCTAAAATGCAAGGAGGTTTCAGCATCTTCTGATCATAAATACTAAATCAGTTCCCATACAAACACTGCAGAAAACTTAGCTGACATTTTAAATCAAAATTGTTGACATACATCGTGCACAGGATGGATCATATAACAGCTTCACATGATTTAACTAATTCATGTATTGACTTAAACAGGGCTACTGCTCTATCCTTAAAACATTAGGTTTGATAAGTAGGAGGTGTAGCTGTTATCATCAGCTCACTCTTAGGTGTAGAAATCAAAATAATTCTGTACAACTCAATAGATTCCCTAGGAAAAAATTTCACTGAAGGTAGGTTGAATACTACAATGTTAGCTCCTCTGTCTCATCTAATGAAACCAGTTATAATTAATTTCCTCATTGAACCTTAATTACAAGCATTAAGAGGTATGGGAATATTTTGCACCTGAAGATATTTCTGGGCCACTGTTTTGTGATTACTCTTTGCTCCTGTTAACAATAAGAATTGCTAGGCTCTACTCTAAAAATACATGCAAGGCAATTGAATTGGATTGAACTCACAGTTATAGACACATTAAAGCTCCTGTCTATAATTTTCAAAGACAATACCACAGATTATAAACCCTTCATTACTCTTTCCCACCCGCCCTGTATGCTGTCAGTCAAACTCATGGCATTTAATGACAATATCAAAGGGTGTTTTTTCCATCTAAAATTTCAATATGCTTTTATCAATTAGCAGTTCAGACCTATAACTGTGGATTGACAATAACCAAAACAGAGTAAGATTATATTTCATTCCTTTAGGCAGGTTCTATAAAGGATTTCTTGAACAGCACCATATATTTGCACTCTAGCATGCTGTCATTTAATTTTGCACTTGGAACTGGAGGGATCACACCTGGGATTCACCATCACTAGAATATTTTTCTGTCTTTCAAGAAATGAGCTTTCTTTAAGCTGAGATCTTGCTGTAAATATTTAACTGCTGGCTGGATTCAAGGAAGGGAGGGCTCAGCCATATTGCCTTCAAACAGCTGTAATCTTAACAACCTTTTGGTAGGAAAAAACAAACCAATAGTCCTGTGTTCTCCTATGTTCACCAGAAGACCAAAACTCTCCCATAAATTGAAATATCCCTGATTCCAAGGTCAGCATTCCCAACCATTTAGTCAGCCTTTCTGCTGAAGGAATAAGATTGTTCTTCCTTCAACTCTACTGAGTTTATAAATTAAATAATTGCAATATGAATTTATTTATGCATAAATTTTGAAGGGTACTGGAGGGTAGGAAGCACACCGTTTTAGTAGGAAATGAGAGGAAGAATGGCCATGGACCTTTTTTAATTTTTTTTTAACTGTATTCAGAAGTTTAAGCAGCCTCAGAAAGATGAAAGTAGTTTGGTCCCATCTGTTATCAAACAGGAAAGCTGAGATACAGTGAAAGTTGGTGTATCCATTTTTATCAAGGACATTTCTGAAGTTGCTGAAACATGAAAACAATATGTGCAGAATAGAACTGAAAGAGAAAGGAAGAGGAACTCCCTCTCACTGGTGTGGATGGTTTCTGCATGACAGTCAGTCACTAGACTGCCTGGCTATCAAGAGGATTTTGCAAAGTGATCCAAAGAAGTTTTTCATATTATTTAATAATGATTTTTGGTGAAGTTGTAAAGAACACATATAGAGCCAGGAGGCTGTGTACTTTCTTGCTTCAGTATCTTTGGGAATTCTGAGACTGTCCTGTTCACAAGCCCTGAATTGTAATTATAGTTTATTGGACTGGTGGAAAATATATGGCTAATTTATGGCTATTTCATATCAGAACATGAGAATTTTGGTAATGACATTACCAGAAGCGGGTTAATATAAATTATTTTTCATTCATGTATTTAGATCTATGATTCATTTGCTTTTCTACCTCAGAGCTGTTATTTTTCACATTACATTATTAGTACTCCTTATGATACCCTTTTATGATTAAAGAGTGATGAATTACTACTCTTTCATTGTTTCAGGAAAGAAATTTTGAATAAAAGCTGGAACTAATAACAGTTGACTAGATGGGATGACTGCATAAGGATCCATTTCTTCAGCTTAACTATTGAATAGATGGGTACATACAGAAACCACATCATGAAAAGTATTAATAAAGAAAGGAACTGACTACTGCCCTTCTCACACCATCTTTTCCTAACTATTCTCATTGTATTTTATCTGCAAGCAATTGTGCTAATCTTCTCCATGTTTAAACTTTCAGAATCCATGTTATCCTCAGAATAACTGCAAGCTTTCTAAAATGTTGTCAGATGAAAAGCTTGTGACATAGGAAAAGAAAACCAGACATATGTTGAAGTGCAATTTCAGCCATCATATTCAATCCTTTCTCCTATCCACACTTTTTATTGCAGTCTCCTTTTTCTCAGTGGATAGGTACAATAGGACCCTTTATCAGGACTGATCCTTTAGCTGTACCAAGTAAAGTGGAAGCAGAAATAAAAGTATCTGAACAGATGTATATATTTATTACAGAGCTTGTCATCTAATGCAATTACCTGCCTCCCTTACAGAACTGATGTTTCCAGAGGCAGTTCCACTTACCCAAAACAGAAATCCAACATATATCAACCATCCTTAGTATGTATCTATGCTTCCATTTCTTCTACTGAGACTCAGTTATAACACCATTTCCATGCTTATTTTTGCAATGAGATTCTGCTATATTCACTGAAGAATATTTATTTGGTCTCATATGTCAGTAATTATAAACTTAAAAAAAATAAAGACAATATTAGAGTTGAAAAGTAAAAAGTGGGATATGCTACTTTGTGTCTTCCCATTTTAATAAAACTTCTTTTTAATCTATTCATGCTATTTAATGAGCTAGGACTTTTCCTTACTGGTCTCATAATGCATTAGAAGATAAATTTAATATAATCTTGTCTATTGTTTTCACAGAAAATGTATTTGAAGACATAAAACCAGATAATTTGAATAATGTTAGAAAGGAAGCAAATGGATTTTGTTCTGCAATTCAGTGACAGGTGGAGCCATGAGATAGAGATCTCCATTTGAGTTATTGATCTAGATTGCTTTTATAGCAAACACAGGAAAACATAATTGAGATATCAAAAACTCCAACCCCAAAGCCAACAGATGACTCACAGCCCAGCAGTCCTGCAAGCTCATCTGAAATCACTACTTCATTTGTAGATGTCTTCAAGACAGAAATCTAACATTTATGCTTTTTGTACTCTGTGGCTTATTCAGTACAAATGACATACATTGTTAAAATTAAAGGGGTTCTTTTATTCATACATCTTTGTTCTGTCTGAGCACTTTCTGGTATAGTATTTTCTGTATGTAAATCAGTACTGGAGGGCAGAACTGAACATTTAACAGTGGTGACATGTTTAGCTATTAAAAATTAATCTCTCTGATGTTAAGGGAGGAGAAAGGGTGAGTTTCCTGATGAAGGTCTTCTGGCCAACTCAGAAATTTCAATTATTTTAAAAATAGTCTTTCCTTTCCTCTCCCATACATGGAATAATGTGAGTAGAATATCACAGTAAAAATAATTCTACTTGGAGATATTTGTACAGTAATAAAATAAATGTTGACATTTCAATCCCAGAGATAAGGATAATCATATTCATAAACAATTTTTTAAATTGATCAAATGTTTTCATTTACTTTCTTGGTTTTCCTTCCTCTTTTTCAGCTTTTAACACAACTAAAATTTGTGGGGAAAACTATTCTTTGCCTACTACTCCTCAGTTTAAAAACTGAGTCATTTTTTAAGCTTGCTATACTTAGAGAAAAAAAAAGTACTGATGACTGTTCAGATGAAAAAGGAGAAGACTTCCAAGTAGGCATGTATTTCTTTGTTCAGCAGCCAGGATTTTGAGATTAACCTGAAAGGTGGCCAGATCCTGACCTCTGAGATGCCTGCTCATATATTCAAAAGGGTAGTCCTGTTCTGAGACTTTTAGAAAGAAGACAATTTTTTTTAAAAAAGGGAAATTGGGAATGAATGAATTCCCAATTGTTTCTGAGGTGAATTTTGAAGGTATAACAGAAAGGGCCAGATACTCAAGTCCACAAATACACTTAGTACCAACACTGTGCAGACTCAGCCCTCATGAAGATCTCTTCTCTATCTCTAATGGCCCAGCCTCAGCAAAAGCCCCACATCTCCTTCAAGCAGCCAAAAGGAGCAATAGTCTGGGCTGTTGGCTGACTTGAAAGGCACACCTGTAACCCTTTATCCAACATCAGAGAATGAGCACTAGCTTGCAATCATCTATCCTATTAAATTGCTAGATCTGCCTGGCTTGGTTTTGCAGGGCAATAAACAGTTCCCCAGTGCTGCTTAGGAGTAGACCCAGGAAATTCCCAAACAGGTAACTTGATCACGGTATTTCACTTTGAAATCTAGGAGCTTTCAAATTAGACCATTTTGTCTTAGGCTTCAGCTCAGAGGAGAGATCTTGGTACATTTAATCTTCTGTTACAGATGCAGGCAATAATTCCAAACCCTGAGAATCCAATCAGATATGTGCTCATGGGGAAAAATCCACAGGGTGTTCCCTTTAATATCTTCAGAATTTAGTCAATGAAGGAATAGACGAACAGGAAGCAAGGCTTCCTGCTAAGCAGGAGAGAGAACCAGCGAAAGGATTCCTATTTCTGTATTTCTCTGAATTAACGTTTTTTAAAAAAATAGATTATTTCAGTAGCCATTTCTACTGTTTACAGAAAAAAACAACCCATTGGAATATAGACTTGAAATAACCTAGTGACTTGTAATCTACATGTCTGTTTTCTTTCTTTCTGTGGACACATAATGACATTAGAAGGATACCTTGCTTAACTTTTAGATAAAATGAACATGGCCTACGTTTAGCTTCCTTGCCTTCCTCTGGGTAGTTCTGCTTTAGGGTATAATCCAAAAGACAATCAGACTTAATGGACTTCTGACTGTATCTATAGCCTATACTTTTAAACTCAAGAAAGTGTCCTGAATGTTTTCAATCCACAAAAAAAAAGAAAAGTCGCTTGGACCTTAGATTAAGGTGGAACTTTAACCTTCTGGAAATATTTGGACAGCATGTAACGCTTCATAGAGGTTAAAATTATCAAAATTTTGGACATGAACAAGAGTATTTTAAGGTTATGTTGCACTTGTGTGAGTCATTTTATAGGCAGTGCATTAAAATGTTTCCAAATAGCAATCTCCTGTGTATCTTTTACCTGTTCTCCACTTTTGTACTTCATGAGCCCTCTGGTGCTAAGTGTTTGAAAATGATTTCTGTTTGCTTTTTCAAACACAGAGTCTGAAGCTCTGTGGGCAAAGAGAAAGTGTTAACAAAAAACTCTGTCATAGGAAGAATTCATGTTTCCTGAGTGAAACACAATAAATTACAAATTGCCAAACACATACATCTGTATCCTTAAAACTCATGATCCCTTTGGAAAAGAACTTTGGCGATGACCTTATTCCCGTTAAAATTATATTCTCATTAATGCAGGCGCAAACACACAGTCAATTACACATTGCAGATCTCCCATTCTGCGCCTTAAAGCGAAAAAAACTGTGTCTCTAAGAGGGGCTGGATAACTTTCAGGTGAATCCAGATAACCTACTCTCAGGCATACTCTGACCCACCAAAATATGGCAATCACACATAAGTAGTCAATACTATCGGAGTTCTATTACCATGAATCAGTGAGGCCCTCTGGCATGAGATTCTGAGGATCCAAGTGGGCAGATTCATGAACTGAGTATTAGCATCACTTGTAGGCTGAAACCCAACACAGCCCCAGGCTCTTTTCACTGCTCCACCTAGGGTTAGGATTCAGAAAACCACAAAGCCCAGAGCTCCAGGGACTGTGCAGCTATAATATACCTGCCAAACTGAAAAGAAAACTGCCACCAAAAAGCACTCTCCATAACTTTTTGCTCGGCACCTGACTCAGCCCCAGGCTCTTTTCACTGCTCCACCTCAGGTTAGGGTTACACCTAAGTTTCGAACCCTCTTCCCCTTGGGTCCTCTCTGAGGATCTCCATGGCCCATTCTCATGGATTAGATGAACTGGGCTGGGAGTTAGTGACAGAAGAGCTTTTTACCAGAAAACATGAAAAGTCACAGACTCCATATGTCTGTTCTCTGCACCTGAGCTAGGAGGTGTAGTGTGCAGCTTGCCCATGGTGATAAGCAGAGGGTGATCATGATCCCCAGGTCAATGAATAATCACAGAAGCCCTGAATGGGGAATATTGGAAGTTACTGCAGTGGGATCATGTGTTTTACCCTACGTGCTCAATCATGGTCACCCAAGAACACAATTCACAGGTTTGTGTCCAGATGGTTCTTGAATGTCTCTCAACCTCATCAGTGGGCAGACCCAGCCATGGACACAGGTCAGTAAAAGACACACACCATTTTAGGCTGCCATGGTAAAGATCAGGCAATGTGATGCTGCACAGGTTCCTGACTGCTGCTGTAAACAACCTTTTGACCTTCCTGGAGGTTGTTGGCTTCCTTAGTTGAGCCAGCGGTGGTTTTCCAGTACTGGGCAGAGCCAAATGCTTTCCTTCTGCATGCATCTCTGCTCAAAAATAACTTTTTGTTTTGTTTATCAACTCCACAAAATTACCAACACCAACAAAGACCTGAAATTGAAGGTGATTTGTCCTCAGTAAGTCAGGCTTTTTTTGCTGTGAGTGTAACAACTCAAATATTTAATTTTAATTTTAATGAAGTTGCTTTTCTTGATAAAGGTCAGTGCTGTCAACACAGAAAAATGTTGAAGTTCAAAGTAGCTTGTTTGCTCAGAAGACTGAACTTTTCAATTGATAATATATATTAATAGCCCTTAGTGTTCACAGTAAATACACAATAAGATGAAATTCATTAATCCATAGTATTTATTATGATTCTGAAACAAATCATGGAGGCTTTCAGATAAATGTCTGTGAGGGTTACTGGATTGGAAGCATGTATCACCAGTGGTTTATTTCATCAAAAATATTACAGTTTAAGTTTCTGTATTATTTTACTTTTCTAGGAACAAGGAATTAATTTAATGATTTATGCATTTACAGCTTTCTGAGTAAGACTTTCTATAAAATACTTGCTATTAAAGAGTTGCTATTCTTGGAAGTTCAAAAAAGTATTTTTCTTACTGTAGGTTTTGTAGAAATAGAGTCAGCAGACCCCTGTCCTGTGATTTCTGGATCTTTTATCCACATGGTCAGATGGCTGGTTGTAGCTATGTCTTCATCTCATCTCATCTCTTACTCTGTGTACCCACACTAGCTTTAGCAGGAGTTCTCAATGGGGACTGCAATGCAGGGAACAGAGTAAAATAAGATTAAAACAACACATAAACCTCACAGGAGATGTTAGCAAACTGCTTCCACTATAACTTACACATCAGGAAAAATTCACTTGAGCAACAGAAAGAAGAGCTGTGTGAAAGGTTAATTGGATTGGCTTTCTATATAGAAAATGGATGTCTATTATTCTAGTTTCTTACAGAGGTCATGATACAAAGAGATCATTAGATGCTACATATGCATGAGAAACCATTACATTTCATCTGTTTTCCCTTTAATGAAGCCAGTAACTTGTCTCTGATCAAACCATTATTTGTTTTGTGTTAAATAGATGGGCAAATACTTAGCATAAGTTCAAGATGTTGGAAACATAATTGAGAGTAACTAAAAGGCACAAGATTAAAAAAAAACCAAAAAAGATTAAAAAAAAAAAAACAAAGAAGCATTTGAACAATATTCTCAGGCACGTAGTGTCGTTCTTGAGGCTCCCCTGTGCAGGGCCAGGAGTTCTTTGTGGAACTCTTCTAACTCAGAACATTCTGTGTGAGTCTTTGTATGAACTCTTTAAAAAGAATGGATTGCAAGAGTCATTCTATGTCAAATATGGCATCATCTGTTTCCAAATAATTTACAGCACAGAAGGACAAGGAAGAATATTTCTGTGTTCTAACACATGCTGTTAGAAGTATACATGAAGTGTAATATAGTAGATACTAGATGCTGTCTGCTACAAACCACCAAATCACATTAGAGAATGGAATGTTGGTTTCCCACACCTCTATGTGCGATGGCATAGGGGGAATGAACTGCTTATATTTTGTGACTTCAACCTGAGTGACTTAGTTCACATGCTGCAAGTGCTCAAGCAGCCTCACAATATCTAAATATCACTGCAGTCAGTTTTTTTAGTTCAGAAGAAGCTATAGGGAACAGACTGAGTTTCAATCAATCTTTTCTTATAGATGAGGAATTTGATAAGAGCAATAAAATTAGAGGTAGCTCAGGACCAACAAAGAATTATCCCTTTATGTTTGCTCTGATAGTAGGAAAAAAAACAGTGCATGCCTTTGGTGCACTAAATGTGATACTTTCATAGAGCTGGAACAAAGGATCCAACATATACAATTTAAAATGGGAAAAAAAAGTTCAAAATATTAACTATATAAAAAATAGAAAATAGGAATTCGATTGTCAGGATGGGCTTCTCAGCTATCTTTCTTTCAAACACTCTGAACATTCTCCTGCTAACAAACCTAACCTGCAGTGATTCAGAATAAAGGTTATTTTGAGGAATTTTTCATATTTTTAAATATAAATTTAGTCAACAAAATTTCTCTGATAAGTGGCAGGAGAAGAGAAATACCTCCCACCAAAGTCAGGTATGTCAGCATGGTATCTTTTAAGGCAGTTCCTCAGTGTGATGCCTTTCCCTTCTATACATCATTCAGAATGTAAATGCTCTGCTGACTTGCTTAAAGCTTCTTCTGTAGGGAAAACTTTCACGTGACTTTTTTCCACCCTGTTAATTCTTTATCTAGAAGAAATTTATCTTAGGGTAATTTCTAGAGGCTGATAAAATGGCATACATTATTTCTTATGTCAATTGAAGAGCAAACTGTAGCTACCTGAGGTCTTATTTTATTTTTTCTTTTTCAGATTATAAAACTACTTTAAAGTAATATTTTTATCATTAAAAATATGTCCCTTTTCAAACAGAGATTAATGCAAGGCCCTACATAATATGCACAACAGTAAAACTGGGTTATCCTATGGGCATGTTCTAGCTCCCAAAACCATTAACTTGAAGTATTCTCCAAAAATCCTAAAACTTCAAGTTGCAGAATTGTTATTCCTTTTTTTGCCCTTTTTCTCTCAGTGTCCTCAAGTCCCACCGTTGGGCGCCAAAATCTGTCTGGGTTTTGGAAGACAGGTGTCTACTAGGTGACTTTATCAATAAATTATTGCCCTTATAGTATTAAATATTTCTGCTCTGTGAAATAAATTGTTTTCTTTAATCAAGTCATTATTTCATCTTGATTATCTGAAAGAATTGAAGCCTTCTGATCTCTCCTTTTTGAGCTCTCTCTTCTCTTTGTCTGTTTTTTGGTTTTGATGTTTTTGGAGTTTTTGTGATCCTTTTAAATGTACAACCTCTAGGAATTGTTATGGTGATGTAATACCAGGACTGATCAGTCCAACACCATTGTCTCAAGACTTAATGGCAAAGGTCCATAACAATCTGTAGTTCATGATACCCTGGTCTATTTCAATTATTGTTTTTTTCATGACATGCTCATGTGGAGGAAAATAAAACAACATGAGGTGGTGTCTGATGTTCAGTGCCAAAAAACCCTGATATGATGAATATATACTAACAAACCAAAGTGAGTTTTTAGTTTATAGCCTAACTAGGTGGTTTTGGCAAAGGATATACGAACAATTTCTTTTAGAATTGTACCTCATAGGTAGCAATCATGAGAAATAGTTTTTACCTCCTGAGACTTGGAGGTATAGGACATGTTATATTATTCCCTTAACAGTAACAGGCCTCATTATAATGCCACCCCAAGCTATACTGTAAAATTTTAAGAAAAAAAGGATAAAATGCTGAGTCAAGCTCTTTTTTCTTGCTCTTCTACTCTTCCACAACTGAGAATGGATGAAAAATTTGTCCCTGTAAGCAAGAAAAATTAAAAAAGGTAATTAAAACTGATCTAGTGTTTCTATTGTAAATCTCCTTTGATGCTACCTGCACAGTGCTGCAATATCAATCTTCTTAAAAGTTGTGTCTCAGAATTTCATCTCTTCACTGAGGGCATTTTCCAAAATTCTTTCTACATGGCAGTTCAGCCTTTAATAAAAAAAACAAACAGTGAAGGAATCTAGGAACATTGGATTTGCCATGCAGGATCAGTGTACTCACCTATCAAATCAAACATCCTATCCTACAGGACACATAATGTAAATAGAGGTTTATTGTATTATTTCCTATTTCAAGCACATAGCTTCTAGAAAAAAAATGAAGCAGAATTTTTTTTCACTCATAGTCATTATATCTAGATACTTAATGAAAATGTCATTGTGATCTTTAATAGAACTTGAAAATTTAAATAATTGGAATAGCAGCATGATCTAAAGCATCCTTACAAATAAATTTGTGGTGGGAAGAATAAGCAAGGCCAACTTGGCAGTTCTAGAAAAGTAAAGCTCTCTGTTGAAAGATTTCTCTAGCATGATTGTCTACCTAAAAGAATACCAAACCTACAAAACAAAACAAAACAAAGCAAAAAAACCCATGGATTCAGATAGTCAATATTTGTAAAACTGTTAACACAGGCATTTTTCCCATTTAATCAGTGGCTTCAGTGATAGCCCTGCCATTATTCTTCCTGATGTCTCAACCTTTAGACACAGGGGAGCAATAAAACTGTCCTCAAAGGGCTGGCAATTATTTCCCTGGCCAAAAAGCTTCATATCACCTTATTTTTTCTTTTTGCATTGAGCTTGGTAGCAGGGAAAATTTATGGCAACCTCTGGCTCCTTTAATTAATTTTCCATGTCAACACTCAAAGTTAAAAATCCTATGATTTCAACATCCAATCTAGGAAACTATTTATCCTATAAACATTTTTCTACTAACATGAATAACAAGCTATCAAGCAAAAAAACCCTCCAAAACAACAACAAAAACAATAAACCAATCAAAAAAACAAACCTTCTGATTTACTTGTTTCTTTTTTGTCTTGTTTACATCGTGTCTAATGCAATATTCATAATGGAAAATGCACTTTTGGGAAGCTTACGTTTATCTTAACATTTAGATGACACAATTTGGATACTGCATTAGTCCTTTGGGAATATTCATGTTGTTTTACGGAAAGCTACTAGTACATCCTGTGTCTATCTTAATTAGAGATGACTAAAAGAAAACACATGTACAAAAAACACTAAGAATAGGCAGCTACTTCTGTGATTTTTATAGTTATAGACAAAGATTATGCTCAACTGTCTGATGTGCATCCTGTTTCCTTATCATTTTTCAGCCTTACAAGATGGACAGCAGAAATCCAAAATGCCTGTCCCTTTCAAGTTGTGGTGGGGTACATGAAAATTGACTACCAGACAACGAGTTGCAAGAGGTTAGACAAGAACTGAGTAAGATTTGTAGTTAAAATAAAGAAGTAGTGAGTATTGGCTGGTATTTCTCACATAGTACCATAGAAAGATTTGGATTAGGAGGAGCCTTCAAATATCATTTAGTCCAAGCCCCTACCATGAGCAGGGACATCTTTCTACATCAGGAAGCTCAAAGCTCCATCCATCCTGACCTTGAACACTTCCAGGGATGGGAGATCTACACCTTCTCTGGACAACCTACTCCTACACCACCATCATCTTAAAGAACTTTTTCCTTATATACCATCTAAACCTATCCTCTTCCAGTTTAAAACCTGTGCCTTATGCTCTGTTGCTACAGGCCATGATAAAAAGTCCCTCTTTATCTTTCTTATAAGCCGCCTTTATATACTGAAAGGACAAAATAAGGTCCCCCTGTCGTGGTTTTAAACCAGTAATTAAAAAAATTACTTATTTCTTGCTGTGAGATATGGATTAGAGTAAGAGCAAAACAGGCTTAAAATTTAAAAGGAATAAAGACAGTTTATTAACAAACTACAAGAATAAGAACACCAGAATAAACTTTCAGAAAACCCTTTTATCTTTCACTACTTGACCATTTCTTTGTACACATAACATAGAGACAAAAAACTTTAGAACTTTGGTGGTCAAAAACAGTCTCAATTTTTGCTAGTCTTTTCTTCAGTCTATTTAGAGAAACAGAAGTCTCTTTCTGCTAATTTATGGAGTTTTTAGAGTTCACTCCTCCCATTTCCACATCACTCTGAGGTGTGTATGGGCCATGAGTCTAGGGATATCATTTTTAAGGATGAGTTATTCAAAGGCAGAAGTCTTCTTCATCTGTCTCTGTGAGCCTTCCTGGAAAAACAGCTTTTCTCTTGCCCCTTCCAAGGCTTCAAAATCTTCACTTTACTCATTTCCAGCAATTCACAGTATCACAACCACTCTCTCTTTCTCTCAAAATCCACACTTTGAATACTCTATTCCTCCCATACTCTAGTCATGAATTAAAGGAGTCTTTTAAATTACTATTGCCCATCTCCATAGCTTTAACAGAAAGATATTTCAGCTGTAGAGCACCTCTTTATTCTTTCTTATTTAAACTTAACTCTTTTCTTCATTGTTTTTGGTGGTTTTATGATGTCTTCTCTATGTTAATTGTTTCTCTGAGAAAAGGAGTAATCTGTATGTTTATCCAGGTAGTAAAAGAATTAAAAGCTTTAGGAAAGCTGCAAGCGTTCATGGTGTCAGGTTTCAGTCTAGCAGCAGAAACTGAAAACTAAACCAGGCTGCTTTCCTTTCCTCCCCCTCCCCTTCCCTCTCGTCCTCTGCGGCCTTCTTCGGCCGAGAGAGGGTGGGGGAGTGAAAGAGGCTACCACAGAGCCCTGTTACCTCCTCAGAAGCCGGAAACCAAAGAGAACAAGAGAGCTCTGACTGTACTTCTTAAGGGGGTGTTTACAAGTTGAATTCACTTTTTAATGGTCAGATCTGCTGTCAATTCTTGGAAATGACTGATAATTAGTCAGGAGGAAAAACTCCCATCAGCCACTAGCAGCTTCAACTTCCCCTCTTTCCAAGCTGTCTTAAAGGTAAAGCTACCCCATGACACCCCCTAAAGCTTTTCTTCTGAGACCTGAACCACCCAAACTCCCTCAACCTTTTGATACAGGAAGTGTGCTCCAGCTCCTTGACTTTTTTCCCAGCAAATTTCAAACAAGTCCACGTCTTTCCTGTATTGAGAACCTTGGAGCTGGATGCAGCACTGAAGGTGGGGTCTCACAAGAGCAGAGTAGAGGGGCAGAATCACATCCTATGACCTGTCTCTTTTTCTGAAGCCCAGAATATTGTTGTTCTTCTGGGTTTCAAGTGTGCATTGCTGGCTCATATCCAGTTTTCACAACAGTATCCTAAAGTCCTTCTCTTCAGGGCTGCTTTTAATCCATTCATCATCCAGTGATGAATTGATAGAGTGCAGACAGTGTGGAGAAGGTCTGGTTCAAAATCCATCAGAATAAACACAATTTTTTTATTAAATTAAACTTAGATTTGGAATAAACCCACAGCTTTTGACTGCCTCAACCTTTTGACTGGTATATTCACTGTCACAATAAGGGTCTAAAAAATTTTATAATGATGCTGTTCTTTGGTGATCAAACTACAGCTGTATACAGAACCTTCCTATAAAGTCTCTACAGCTGAAAAGAGACTTGAAACCAAAATAAAAGACTTGAACCCTAAATAAAAAACAAAGAATTATTTTTATCTGCTATCTTGATTAAAATACTTAGTAAACAAAATATTTTGCTTTGACAGATTAACATAAAACTACAGCAAATCCTAATTCAGAGAATCTGCAGCATAATCAAAGGCTACAAAAGCATCTGAAATTAAAAGGGAGTTGGAGGTTGTTTTTCTCTTTCCTCCCCATGCTCTCCATGACCATGGATGTCAATTACAAAGATAACACTGTGATGCTTAAGGTTGAAAGGGTTTTTCTAATACATACTGCTCAAAGCATTATTCTCTAGAAAACAAAATCTTATGTACCCACTGTGTATAACTCAATCAAGCACTTCCTGACAAGATGCAAAGAAACAGGGTTTTGATGTTTATTCCCCTGGAATATATTTTCTCTATTTTCTTTATTTCATGTGTGTAGCCTTCTTAGGCTTGATGCTTTATCCTTTGTGAGATGTTCTGCCCTGTCTGAATTCCTTTAAATCCTACAGTTATTCCACAGAACTGAGATTTTCAATTGTCAATCACACTATTTGGCATTGATGTGAAAAATACTCATAAGTTAGTTAAACATGGTCTAGTCATTATCTTAACTGACCATATTTTTAATTATATGTACAAGGCATTTTTTGCTCTTGAGAAGCATTCAGTCTTTCCTTGTGAATTCTTACCTTTGCCAACTATGATACAAACTCCCTAACAATGCAAGACTTTTCCATTGCTGTGAAGTCTTTGTGGCTGAAATGTAACATGTGAAATACATTTGTCTGTCAAAATAACAGCAGTAAGTCAAATGTCTCAAGGGATATATAATTGGATATGTGGTGCTTTCAACTTGTGACACAGTTTCAACCACCCTAGGTGAGCGCCGAACAATTTTTAGCCCTTTTTTTGTGTCCTAGATTGAGGGTCTCAGTTCACTTTTTAGACCACATGAGACATCAATGTGGTACACTTAGTTGTAGGTTCAGCTGAAAAGAATTGTGTTACCAATCATAGAAGTAAGAATGTGTTGTTCAGCACAACTCTACAAAGTTGCAATGGCTTCACATCTGGGGCATGATATCTGGTTTTGGACTTAATGCCTCAATACAAATATCTCCTTCTTGTGTAAAAGTCTGGTTGATAAAAAGCTCTCTCCCAACTGGAGGAAAACTTTTCATGTACAGCACATACAGAAAAACTCAGAAAAAGTAGCCACTAAAGGTTACAAAAATTCATGAGTATGACTTTAAATACATACATTATCTGACACTTAACAAATAGTTAATGGAAATAACTATTGTTTTGTGGAAGTAAGAGAAGGATTCTTCTCAGGACAACTAATGGTTTATCTGACAGCCAGTGTAAAGTACCTGAGAATGTTAGTGAAGCCCAAACCATAGCAGTTTAAATCTTAAAGCACATACAGTGTCATTTTAATAAAATAACAAAATAAAAATATTACCTTGTGCAGTGAAGACACATATTATGCCTGCAAGGTCAAAATGAAAATTGTATTTTCCTAACAAATGGTAATAAGAATTCCTGGTACTTTAGCTAACCTCTTTTTCTTTCGAAAACTGATTTACTTATCTGACTGTACACCATTTTGCTGTAGGACAGCCTTTTTCTACTAACTGTATTAAAGATAGAAATAACCTCAGCTATCCTTAGGTATTCAAATCTGAAACATCTGAATTTCAACTAGGCACCCTTGGATCCCTTTGTGCTCTGAAGCACAAATCATGCTGTGTGATCCAGACACCTAAAGATGACATGAATCACTCTACAAAGGTGCCCATTTATCTCTACTGCTGTAGTCTTAATTTTCTAACTTTTAAATGTATAAATCAAAAAAAAATGGATCCACTCTTATTTATTACCTATATTCTTTGCCCATTCTAGAGCTATGGGTAAAAACTCCCCCAAACCTCAGACAAGCCACTAAGATTTTAAAGCAGAAGGTTGCTGTTTAGTTCATTATGACTAGCATAAATTTGAAAACAGATAAATATTAATTATGTCTTTCTAAATTTCCTAGCAAGTTTGAAGGAAAAGGAAACATTTCCCCATATTTGCTTATTGCCAGTGTTTTTTAAATTTTGCACACAAAAATACTTATGTAACATTTGCTGCTTAGTAAGACACATCTTAAAATATGGTCATATAATATTTCGAGAATGCAAGCCACTATCTAGTTGAATGCTTAACATGATACTTCTCATAAAAAAAAAAAATAATCACAGAAATGGTATTGTTTTAGCATGTATCTTCAAGCTGGGGAAGTATAATCAACCTATTAGGGAAGTATTAAAGCCGTAGAATTACTACTGATTTAATGGGATGCTAAGCCTGTACTGCAATAGTTTCTTTTCTTATTTATGTGCTAGCAGTTATTGTCCTGCTTAGGTAGTAAGTATACACTGTAAGGTTACTCTCTGCTGTTGAAATGCTGCCATTTCTAAAATGCATCTCTCACAAAACCACAAATGGCACATTTTCATTAGTTTTTTTAAAATGCTTACACATAAAACTCTACAGAGGTTTATATGATTACCTGACAACTTCACATATTACTCCTCTACCCTCCTTCAATTTACACTCTCCTGCCATTTCCTATGTGTATTGGGAGGACAGGTTATTTGTAAATATATTTATATTACCAGCCTCTTTCAGTACTGATAATTTTCACCCAAGAATATTCTCATACAACTCCTATGTTTACGTGTCAGCTAATTCTAAAAATGTGAGGAAGCTCTCAATTACTGCATAATGAAGACAGATATTTTATGTTTTTTGAAGATGTTGAAAAAAATAATAATAACACAATAAAACAAAGCAGAAAATCCTGCATCCTAGTTGTCACTATTTGTATATTGTAGTACCCAGTGGCTTAAGAACCAATTAAGATAAATGAGGTAAATATATGTATAAAAAATACAAAGCAAGCTTAAGGTTTTAAAATCTGAACAGCTGCATCTAGTGGTTCCTTCTGAAACAACTGGTACTTATTCTGAAACATAATCTAGACACCATATAATATTCTAATCCCCTACTGTAACCTACATATGACCATACCTTTTAAGAAGAATTTTACCTCTTTAAAAATTAAATGTCAAATGACATGCCTTTTTAAGCTAAAACTGTTTTAAACAATTTGGAATAATCTGATTGCTGGTTTTATCCTGGTTTAATCCATTGGTTTTATCCATTAACCACCTCCATGGTGTCATAGCTCTATGTCAACCAAAACCAGTACACTTGCTAAAGTTAAAATTCTAGTTAAATTTATACTGTGAATTTTGGGACATAGGTTGGAGCGCTATAAAGGGAAAACAATGAATCTTTTCTCTATTGTGAGTGATACATTATGAATACTTGATATTGAAATCAGCAGAATATGAGCAGGGCCAATTACCAGCAACAAATGAGTGTTCTACAATACAAACCGGAGAGATAATACAAATAAATAGAAGCCATAAAATTCAGTAACATTTTGAACTTGCTTTTCCCTGAAAATGTCTGCATATCACATAAATGCTCATCAAGATATTTTATTTGATTTCAGAACACTAACAGTGAGTGTCTGCCAGATATTGTGATAAATCCTCTAGATATGAGCTTTTACACAACATTATCTTACAATATTTAAAACTGAATTCAGAGGCTTAAACTCACATCAACCTATTCTACAGTGAATTTAGACAGGAATTCAAAGAAACATTTATCACTTATTCTACCATAGTTTCCCCTATGTGGCGAAATAACTGGCAGCTTTCTTAGCTGTTCAGTTATTTCTATAGCAATTAAGACACTGATTTGCTATTTCTTTCTCTGCGTGTTTATTTTAAGTAAGCCAGTTATATATGTTTCATCTGAAAGTGAAAATGACTATAAATCACATTAAAAATATTATTTTCTACGTGTATCTTTCTGTTTTCCTTCTATAAAATGTAGACAATCTGCAAGTACTCTCTTGCACAGTCCAGCTGGGAAGGTATGCAAGCAGAAAAAATAAAGCTTCAATAAAGCTTTATTAATTGAGAATTACCTCACATCAGCAAAGGCACAAGAACATTGTGCTGGCCAAGGAGCCAAAACTTCAAGAAAGTATTCTATGTATGAACACAAAATATGTGAAACAATGCATTAGGCTTGTCTATCTCACTACTACTATTTGGCTGCTGACCAAATTTGTGCTGGTGCTGTAATGCCTGGAGACAAGACAGTTTTTACACTGCAACAGTGTAACACTATTTCTGCCTACATGCAGCAACATACAGATGCTGCTTTTAAGGGTTATAAGCCTATTTGTCCTCCACAGCAAGTGCACCAACATGTCCACATATCTTCCTTTTCACATGAGCAGCAAGTGAAAGAAGCAACTCAATTCAACCATAAGTTGTGACTCAGAGCCTTTAAGCTGTTGCAAAGTAAAAAGGCAAGAGATTTATGAGGTCCCTTCCACCTTCCTCAGTATCTTACTAAAAGACCAGGAACAAGAAATCCATGTTATGACCAGCTGATGAAAGAAGTGTGCCTTCTGAACATCTCCCTTTCTGCTCTTCCTTTTGGATAGAGGGAGCTGTCAATGTGTGTAATTCACCACTAATATCTGCCGTTCCATATGACTTTCAGGATGCTAAAATGGTTAATGAAGGTCTTTTGTTGGAATTCTTTCTGTGCCTTTACTGAGAAGATGTTTGGGGTACTGAATTAGGGCCAATGGAGTTTTGTGGGTAATCTCTGAGCAATTCAGTGTTCACAGATCTACACTGTTACTCTACCACGTATCAGAGATATCCAGTTTTCTCTTTTAAAATTCTTGAGTTTAATAGATAAAAATTATCATACAGATGATAATAAATTCAGTTTTTCCAATAAATCAACCTGGAAAAAGGTAAATTTGTTCTAATGGAAGCAAAGACAAAAGTACATAGTGGTGTTAAAGTTCTGCTCAACCCTATGAGTCTGCTGATAGCAGCTGAAATGCATAGCTACTCTGCTAGAAGCAGAGCTTGAAATCTCTCAAGGGCTTTCAGTTTCTTCAGCAGCCCTTCACAGGCAAGTTCACCATGTTTTGGCAATTTACTTCCTTTTCTGTATCAAGAACTAAGTTGGCTAGAGAAAGAAAATTAATTTAATATATAACTGAAATAGTAATTTAGGGTAATCTTTTTATTCAGTTGTAATTTTCTTATTAGCAAAAGTATGTAGGTATTTTGATAGTATTATATGAGTGATAGAGTTATATGGAGTGACTGGCTAAACACTTTGTGCCTGCATACCCAAGATGTAACTGTTATTTTGGAAGGTATAAATCTTCTAGAAAGTGTGTTAATAAATGTATAGAAATCTCATATACACTGGTGGTTTTCCCCTGCTTTCATATTGAATTAAGAAGCAATTAAATGAATTTTTATTTGGTCATAGCTGGAACAACAGGATCCTCTTCCCAAGGTGCAGACTGCCATGGCAAAATTTGAATGGAAGCTCAACCATGTAGTCTGCAAGGTTTCCTCTGAGACTTTTTGCAGTTTTGATGGCTTTGGCAATGTTTTGATTACAGTTGATTATCTGAATATTTGTGGGATGAACCAGAAAGCAAGCAGACAGGCAGATACACAGTGTGAATTTGGTCTTGAGAGAAATAAGAATTCCTTTCAGCACAAGACTATTTGGAAAGACAGTCTTAATTTCTAAACAAGAGAACTTCTGGGCTTTCTTCTTTCTTCAAAACTATGTGTTAAAAACTCCCTAAGAGCTTCCCTATTCTTCTATGGTAGAAAATTATGATAGAAAGTTTTTGTGCTTATACTTGCTAGCAAAAAACCTGTCTCTCTCCTCAGCCTCTCTGTCAGTCATTCTCTAAGCACCTGATCTGGTTAGCTGGAAGGGCATAGAGTTTTAGATTGGATACCCTGCAAATAATCCACATGGACCCTAGCCAAGGAAAAAGTGCTCCAAAAGCATCTTCAGCTTTGCTTAACATGGTTCAACATGGTGAAGCTGTGACACAACCCTAGCCAGGGTTTTAAAAAGAATAAAAGAAAACAAAAAAGACACCTCACAGAGTGAAAGTAAAAGATACTCTCCTGAAATAAATAAAATTATAAAACTAGTTATTTTACTTTGAAAGCATGCATCTAGAACAGATGTTTAACACAGTGTTAGAGACAAAGGGTGGGCAGCCTTTCTACTTTATTCTTAGATGATAGTTTCAGTGCAGTCACAAATAAAACTCACATATTAAACTGAATATTAATGAAAGCTGAGCATTTTTTAGGCTTAACAGACCATTTCACAAAGCTGAATTTCTAATTTCTTGAATTTTGAAAAGTAAAAGAACCCTTATGAAGGCATAGAATTTGATTAAAATAAAATTTTCTAAGGCTAAGCTATCCATTTAAAGTTTCCTTTACACCTGATGAAGAAAAACATAGCATGCACCATTGAATGGATTCATTGAACAGATAATATGGATAAGGAGTCTATTTTACTTCCTGGGAATAATTGAGAAAAGTACCTTTGAATATTGAGTAACTGATAGAATAATCTAGTATAGACTAATTGCGAAACAGAGTGAATGGGAGGAAAAAAGAGCAAACTTCATCCACATAGTGATGGTCTTGCAAACTCAGGAATGAAACAGTGTTATTGTAGTTGGTGATTCTTCTGAAATGCTAGGTCAGTGTTCAATACTGGCCAGAAAAACAGACTAAATGCTAAACTTCATTAGGAGAGGACTAGTGAAAAATAAAAACCTAAATCAAAAGACAAACCCAGTGTTTTTACTGAACATACATTGAAATAAAAAAGATCAATTATACTCAGTCTAAAAATTGCAGGTATTTTAGATTTTAACTGAAGGAATGAATCAACAGAATTCCTCTGTAAAGGAAAAACTTTCTGGCTGATCCTACTACTACTTCTTCTACCCATGTGGACATACCCAGGAAAGCTGGAAGAAATGCACCTGAAAAGTTCCTCTTGGGTAGATATGACTCTGTACCTGTTGGTGACATGACTCCATCTCAAGAGGATGTAATAGGCCACAGACAAAGAACTAACTTTAAGTTCCTCATGTGGGATACAGAGTGTATTACAATAACCAAATGACAATAAACACCAGAACACCATGCAGACAATATTGTACCAATAACTTTTTTTATATATGTATGTGTACACATAACAGAAAATTGAATAATATCATATATATTCAAAGGCTTTATGTAAGATCTGCATTATCACAAATTCTGCCACATTATTAAAAATGCAATTCATTGTCTCTTTCTTGTTCCACAGGATAGAATATGCTTATATTATTCCATGATGTGACTTTTATAAACACTGTTTATATGGAATGGTCCTCTCCACTCTGAATGTTCTGTTTCTTTGACATGTGAACCATCTGTGCTGGAATTATCAATGTTGAGGGTTATCTATGGGCTTAAGAGTGATTTGAAAATTTATAATGTGAATAAAATCATAATGGGTAGGTATAAAATGTGCTTCAATTACAGGTGAAAAACTGTTTAACTTGGAAATGTTATGCACCCTTATATTGCCTATAAAATGTACATTTCCAGTATTATATGCAATACAATAGTGTCCATTCTCTAACTGTGTTATGCATAAAATAACAAGTTATGATACTAAAGCAACACACCCAGGATTCAGAACATAAAGCACATATAGACAAATTCCATAAAAAAATATACCCAGAAGGATGTAATTCAGATGAAGCTTCTGCATAGAAATAAAAACAACTGTAAATCATATTATATTGTTTTTCATTGCCCCTTTCAGCTTTAATCACCCACAGCAATGATAGGCAGCAGATGAAGATGTAGTGAAGTGGAACAAAGTGGATATATCTTTCTCACTGATCCTGCTCAATATGGTCTGTCTGTCCAGGATTTCTCAATGCCAAAAATCCCATTTACAGTAATAATAATTTCTAATGTGCTGCATGGTTCCCAGAAATCCTAGGCAACTGTTCATTGCATGTACGAGTTGATCCACAGATCTGCAGTGTTTTTAATCTGCTCTTTTTGCATTTGGTGGGAGTTGCTTGCAAATGTGTAGTTGACACCCTGCGCACACTGGTAGGCACACAGTCCTTGTTAGGTAACAGGACATACACCCAGTGTTCTGTTCATGTTTACCCAGACTTCAGATCATCTTAAAACATGTTCTTTCATGTCATGTGCTGCAACCTCTAGGCAAGGCTTAAAATATTCATGTTCTGCATGGCTCAGAGGTCATAAGGAGCAAGATAATTTATTTTGTTTATTGCTCTCTTCAGCTACCTAATGGGAGTGCACAGGAAACGGAGCTGGACTTTTCTTGGAAGCACACAATAACAGGAGAGAAGGTAAAAACTACAATTTTGAGCAAGGAAAATTCCTCTTAGATATAAGGAAAGACTTTGCCATGTGAACAGCAAAATATTGGAGCAGCCTGCCCAGAGGCATAGTGGAATTTATATCATTGGAGATGCTCAAAAGACCGCTGAGTAATGTCCTGAGAAACCTGACTCATTGAGCCTGCTTCAAGCAGGAAGGTGGATTGGATGACCTCCAGAGGCCCTTCCCATTTTACATATTTCTGTGAGTCTATAAACTGCCTGAAAGAGACTGAAATTGGCTTCTGTTTCTAAGTGTGAAAGTCACAAGCTATCACCTTGTCATCTAGATAGTGTCTTTGCTATTGCTTATCATAAAATAAATGCAATACAAAGCAAGCTTCTGTTTATCTCTCTGCCTTCCAACAAGGCAATAACTTATTTCAGATACTTGCTTCATCATGATAATCATCCTAGTCTCATATTCCTCTTCTTTCCTTTGTTATTTCCAAGCTCACCAAACCTGTGTCAGATTCCAGGCTGTTTATTCAACTAAAATCTATTCCACTAGAACTACTGTGGAACGCAGTCCTTAAAATTTTACAGTTGATTTGGATTTAATTGATTATATTTGTATAAATTAGCATTGAAAAAAATTATTTTAATTAGAAACTTTAGAAGTCCTTTTTTATTAATGAAGGTTTTTTAGACAGGATAGGCAGGAGAAATGAGGAGGCAGTGTAGCCCTTTATGTCAATGACCAGCTGGAGTGTATGGAGCTCTGCCTGGGCATGGATGAGGAGCCAACCAAGAGTTTATACTTCTGGATTAAAGGGAGTGCATGGTCAGGAGACATTATAGTGGGGATCTGCTACAGGCCACCTGACCAGGAAGAATGAGTGGATGGGGCTCTCTGCAGGTAGGGGCAGACCTATATTCACAAGTCCTGTTCTTCATGGAGCGCTTCAACCACAACCATCTGTTGAAGAGACAACACAACAGGGCATTAGCAGCCCTAGAAGGTCCTGGAATGTGTTGAGAGTAACTTCCAGCAGTTTGGGGGTATTGGTGGATAAGAAGCTCAGCATGAGCTGGCAAAGTGCACTTGCAGCCAAAAAGCCGACCTTATCCTGCGCTGCATCAAAAGCAGTGTGGCTATCACTTCTGGGGACGTGATTCTGCACCTCTGCTTTGCTTTCATGGGATCCCAATATCATGGGGTCTCCAATATCTGAAGGACATGGACCTGCAGGAGTGAGTTCAGAGAAGAGACATGAGGATGGTCACAGCAGGGCTGGAGCACCTTTCACAGGAAGACAGGGTGTGACAGCTGGAATTGTTTAGCCTGAAGAAGAATAGGCTTTGGGGAGATCTTAAAGAACTTTCCCGTACCTAAAGGGGGCTACAAGAGAGCTGGGGAGGGATCTTTTACAAGGTCATGTAGTGATAGGACAAGGTGAAATGGATTTATACTGAAAGAGGGCTGGTTTAGATTAGATTGTTGTAGTCAACAATGGCAGGATCATGTCCAGAGAAGCTACAGTTTCTGAGAACCAGCATGGGACAAGCACGAGATGGGCCCCTGTTCATGAAACCATTTATTCAGCACGGGAACAAACCGTCTTTCAGAGACAAAGAGCCCCGAACAAAGGCAGGGTGATGGGTTTTGAAGGACAGAACTCTTGAGGGTCTCCACCTTTGAGGGTGGAGTTTAAGGTTAGGGACCACTAGAAACACAAGGGAGAAACCCCCAGGGACTCAATCCCAATCAGAACTCCTGGGCCATCTTTCACAAGGGGTTTGGGGTGGGGTAACTTCATCCAGGGCTCACGTGCCCATCCCCCAACACAGGGGGTCAAAATTCACACTAGCTTGCTAGCTTGGCTTACAGCCGTGCCTCATGCTAACAATGCTTATCTGAAACTAAATCTTTGCCTTCCTGAGGCACCTCACAACATTAGATATTAGGAAAAAATTCTTTACTGTGAGAGTGGTGAGGCATTGGAATAGATTTCCCACAGAAGGTGTGGATGCCTCCTCCCTGAAGGTATACCAAGCCAGGTTGGATGGGAGTTTGAGAAACCCGGTCTTGGTATAAGGGTCTGCCCACGGCAGAGGGGTTGATGTAGATGATCTTTAGTGTCCCTTTCAACCCAAATCATTCTATGCTTCTATGATATGATATGGAATTGCTTTCTGGATTTTTTTTCTCTCAATAATTTTATTCATTCAAAGTGATTATTAAAAATATATTTATTTGTTTTAAATAGTAAGAATGCACCTATAATGAGTGTCCTAATAAATCTAAAGTCAAATATTAGCATAACTTATTGATTTGCTTTCAGTAAGACAACTCCTGCACATTCTTTATGTAGGAGAGGAACAGCTTACCACCTCAAAGTGTAATTCATCAGTAAGAAACAGATTCTAAAGGTAGTTTTAGGCACACAGCTCCCAGTGAATTTTAGTAGAAAATTAAAACTCTGTTTCTGATCAAATGGAAAGCAATATACAGAGTCAGGATTTGGCTGAAGATCCTGGGATCAGATAATTTGGAATGTATTCTCTCTGATTATTCTCCTTTTTTGTTTCATTAAAACAAATGACGAATTGCTCATTCAGTTAAGTGTTAGTGATAACTGAACAGAGAAAAATCACATATATGCACTAATCGTTTTGTTTTTCTATCTGTATGACATTTTTTGAACAACACTAGCTTAGATTCCTTTCCCAAGATTTATACAATGGATTCAGTGGTTTTGATTCAGCTCATGACATTTGGGAAATTAGTCTTAGGTCAACATTGCTACTTTAGCAAATATTCATGACAGAACTACTTTTTACATTATCTTTCCTCTCAGAAAATATAACACACTAAAGAAGAGAAAAATGCCCAGAGATTCTTCTCTTGCTCACAGGGAATATTCTGCTGCTTTATTATTATATCTGCAAAAAAAAATCAGTTTATACCAACACAGATAACAGCAGAGAACATAACTTGTTGTCTGTGGTACTCTTGGGGTATTTCTACATAACAATCACATCCCATTTCATTGCATTTTTTCCCCCCAAAATCTTTGCTACATATTTCTCAGTGATCTATTTATCCTGAGATGAGCTGAGTTGGTTAGAGCATGGTGCTAATAAAGCCAAAGTTGCAGGTTTGATCCTTGTAGGATTCATTGTAAGAGTTGAAATCAACGATCCATTTCAATTTTGAATATTCTGTGGTTCTGTGATTATAACTTTAGAATTGTGAGTGATCAATGAGGCAGTCTCCAGTTGGTCTAACATATAGAATTGATTCTAAGTGTGTCTGTAATAGGATCTGTTTTTGATCCTGACCATAGATTCTTTTTGCAAGGGTCTGGGTCCAGACAATTTTTGTTGCACTTGAATTACTTGACTTAGGCAGAATATTAAGGTAGCAGGCTAGCATTTTTTAGGAATATATGCAACTTTTGTCAATGCTGTACCACAATGCTGTATCTCACAGTTATAGTTGTGTGATAGATAAAAAATATGTACAAGCAATATCTTCAAGTGACACAGGAAATCTAATCAAAATAACCCAATAGCTATGACTTTATTTTTGTTTTAGTCTAGAGCTGGTGCTAAAATCTGTTTGGGTTTTTGTGCTGTATGCATATTTAGCAGCTGCATCCTTTCTAAAAAGGGTTCCTCAAAAGTTGTCCAGTCATTTTATAGTTTTGGATCTGAAGTACCAGAATTTGTTCCAGCTGTAAATAAACAGAATTCTGGCATGGATTCTGGAATTCTGTCTGGCAGATAGCTGCCATAAACTCAGTTTGTCAAATACCTTCCACTGTTACCTCACACTGGCACTAGAACCTGCATGAAGTTTAACAGCTGCTGGGGCTGTGCTAATATGTGTGCACATGTTGAGACATTTGGCCAAAGGCTGTCACCCTTCCCACATTACAGGAGGAGTGCATGATGGTTTTGTGGTTTTTGGGGCAAAGATGCCCCAAATGGGCAGCTGAGACTTGGCACTGAAATGCTCAGGCCATCTTGCTTCAACCAGGGATGTGTAATGTAGTGGCACTTCCCTGCAAGGGCTTTTTTTCTAGTTGAGGAGAATTGACACTGACTGGAATCAGAGAAGCAGTGCAAAAGAACAAATGCTTACTTAAATGACCAGTAAAATGCTGTTTGGATAGCAAAACTTTTTAGCTCATTAACAATAGTCAGTATGATATGTTTTATTCTGAATTTGTATAGCTAAAACTCCTAGGAACCAGAGCAATGGAGTGGACTCCTGTTGTATTAATATAACCTAAAATTAAAAAAAAAAAAAATCAAGAAAAAATAACTACAAGCAAGCAAGCAAGCAAACAAACAAACAAAAGACCAAACCAAACCAACAAAACAACTTATGGTAATGACTGGAAGCTTAATTTGTTCCAGGAATAAGGTATGAAGGACCAGGAAAGCAAAGGTAAATAGTCTCTGGAAGATGACAACAGGTGGATGAATATTTTGCCCCTTGCAATGTGGGGCAAAAATGCAGGAGACAGGTGAAAAAGTTGTTAGAGTAACTGAGAGGGAGGATCTTTATTATTTATCCAACAGAGAGGTGATAAAAGAGACAATAAGAAAAAAGACATACAATATGGTCAGAAATTTTAATGATTTTGAATACAGTATTTCTTCATTATGGTCCTCCAATTTGAAGAAGCTGGTGGATATTTACAAACATTTTTCAGAGATTCATTTAGATAATGAGGATAATTCTCATTCTACATTAGAATTCTCATTCTACAGTGCAAAAGTCTTCACACCATTTAGCTTCACTCCAACTAAAAAACCAGAGCATAAACACGACTTAAGTGATGCATAGGCCTGTGCAAGTCCTCTGCAGAGGGTGAGTTTCATCCTAAGGGAAGGTTAGGTAGTACATTATGCATTTAAATTAATGGTTTAGTTCAAAAATTCTCAGAAAAACAATGCTACTGGCCATTCTCTGCAGAAACATGAAAGTTTTTCATGATCTGGTTGTCTGATAATGAAATACCTACAAGATTTGCATGTTCTTACAATTACCAAGTAATTTCTGCATAGTGAATCAGCATAAGAACCTTCAGACTTCTGTTTCCAGGATGCATTTCATACACCTGTAGGAATTACACATACTGGTGAGACAGGATTACTTAGGTTTTGCAGTGAGGATCCCCAGTCTGCCAACTGATTTCTTCAAGTTTCATGCAGCTCTTTAGACTGATACCTCTGTGTTGTCCATTGGATACACTCCTGGAAGTCCCTGAGCATACCATCACATATGGACAAAATAACAGAAAAATTGATAAATTGAAGTCAGCCTTTTTGGTGGTAATCCAGGATCTATTTGCCCACTTATGCCCCAGTCATTGTTTCAGCTGTTCCATTAATCACATCAGTCTGGCAACAATAAAAGAATATAAAATAATTTGGACAGAAAACAGCCTGCTTTCCCCCCTCCCCCCCCTTTTCTTCTGTGTGATTTTGTTACTATTACAGGAAAATGAGTGTGTATCTGGCTTTGGTTGCTGTCTGTTCTCATCTACATTTCTTCGTCTTCATTCTGTGCAACTCCGGGTTAAAGAAAGTTTTAGCATGAATTTGTAACTCAGATTGTTTCTGAGAAGTAAGTTCAAAATGTAAATTTCATTCTTTCAATGTCAATATAATTTCTTTCCTGTAAAAGAATAAAAAAAAGAGAAAATTAAAGTGTCATATTTTACCCTTTTCTTTTTTTCTTTCTCCAGACCAGGAAATAAATTTAAATGTAACAATTTACTTACCCATTTTTCTTCTCACTGGAAAATATGAATGCTGTTTTATGTCAGTCTAAGACTTCTTGAAGCTAGAATGGTACTAACATACTCATTTTCATGTCATGCCATCAAATCGTAATCTCTCCCTTCCTAACTAATGATATGTCTCTGATTAAGAGCAGGTGTTTATGAGTAAAAAGAGTACTTCAATTATCAACATTTTAGCTCTACATGGAACATTTAGAGGGGCGAATTTTACTCCTTGATATTGGGGGGCTGAATTCCTTATGACTGCTGTCCCTCTAAGAATATGCCTTGTTTTTCCTATTATGTCCACTTAGGGCCATGAAAGACAGTAATTAAATCCCTTTTTACCCTAGTTCCTCAGTCACTTTTCATATGCAACGTGTTCCAGATTCCTAATCATCCTGGTGGTCTTTTGCTACACTTGATCCATTTTATGGTGAGTGGACTAGAAGTGGACATGGAATCCCAAGTGCAGCTCAGTAGGTGCTGACTAGTGGGGAACAGACCCCTTGTCTTATGTTTTGGCATTGAAGTTTGGCCTTCAGCACTGCAAGGGCCCATTGCTAATTCATGTGTCATTCCCTGTCCACCAGGAACCCCAAGGCCTTCTCCCAGTCCCTTAAGCCTCCAGTCTGCAGTGGTGTAGAGGATTGTCCTGAGTTTCCTCTTGGCACATTCCTTCAGTTTGGCCATCTGAGCAGAAGCATGGGATCCAGTGTACCAAACATTACCCCAGGCTGCTGCTATCCACAAATCTGCAGCTTCCTCATGCCTGGCATTCTCATCCTGCTGCTGAAATGTTTCTGAGCGTACTCAGGTGCATATGGGTGTTTAGGGGTTATCAGGATGAGCAGGCACCTGATGCCATATGCATATTTCCATAGGATGAAAGGTAATGCAGGGAATCTCTACGGAACAGAATTGACTTTGCCTGAGAAAGCTTTTATCATTAGATTACCCACTTGGTTTGTACAGTAACATAAATGCGGGAGTGATGGCCCAGCAGAGGTAAAGCACTGACACCTCCTGTTGCTGGAGTCCTATAGATATCACTACATTATCTCTGTGCCATGTTTGTTGTTATTCCTCCTTCATGTCTTAAACAAATTTACACAAAATACCATCCCTAATCACCAAAAAAACCCAAAACAAACAAGAAAAACCCAACCCACCAAATCAAATAACATCCCCCAAAATACCACAACTTTGGTTTGCTCATTCATCTCTCAAAGGCAATATCCCACGTAAAAATGTAGTTTTTGCTGGCAAGGTGTGAATATACAGAAAATAAAGATGAGTTAATATGCTAGTCTGAGCATAGAATACAGATGGCTTTTTTATGCTGGATGAAAATTTTGTGCTTTCTGATGTCATAACTTCCATTTTCCTGCAAAATTTCACTACAATAATTATTTTAAAAATTAAAACCTTCTTCACTGGGATAAATTAACATAGAAACTAATAACCCATTGATAACAGAACAATATTATGAATGGTTGTGAATTTATTTATTGCATTATGTCATCTATATGGCCAGGTGTATAATTCATTTTTAAAAATCAAATGACTTCTCCATTTTTGTTTGTATTATCTGACTATATAGTAAAGCCTATTCAACATCTTACTTATTCAAAATAAATTTTTAGAATACTCTAAAAATATTCAATGAGAATATTGTGCAGCTGTACTTTGAAATGTTGACTGTTGATTAGTTAGTTTCCTATAACAGTCAGCTCTAGCAGTAAATTTTATCTTTAAGAAAATAATGAAAATTTTAAAATGCTCTGATAAAAAAAAATAAAAAAATTAATTTTTTAAAATATAAATAATTTAAATTTTGAATAAAATTTAAATGAAAATTAAATCTTCCGATAGTTTATCTCTGTTTTCCTAGCAATATTCAGTACCTGTGTGTCTTCCATTCAGACTTTTTTCCTCTTTGGAAACTGGCTTCATAATGACATTGAATAATTAAAATCTTACACATTTGCCCTGAAATTACATCAGTGAAGGAAAAGGAAAATATTCAGATATATGTATGCATTTACAGACCATGTGTTTTTGCTCTGTGACAAAACAAATTTCAAGGTTTTCTTATTCATAACCAATGCTTCAACCTACACCTAAATTAATTAAATAATGTGATTTTAAGAAGAGGGGAATTTATTATATGTATGTGGTATAAGAGTTTAGTGAGAAAGTCACTTTTATGCTTCATGTCAATCAGTCCAATATTTTATCAAGAAAGAGGAAGTGAATTTACTGATTTAAGAAACCTTTTCATATTCCCTCTGCTGGACTTTTAATAGTTGTTAAATTGATGAAGTCCACTGAAGGAGTTTGTAATCAGTCTCACAAATTTCTAGTAGAGTGTAACTCTAATAAGCCCAGATTTGTAGCTTAAATCAAATTTTTTCCAGAAAGTTACAAAATCTCCAAGGACAGTTTCTAGCACAATCAGTTCTAAATAAATTATGAGACACCTGGCTGTCTAATGAGAAAATTAAAGAACAAGACAGAAAATCTGTAATTTTGCAATTATTGAAATGGCAACTTCAGTGTCCTAGATGTCAGGAAGTAAAATATGCAGCAAAGAAAATGAAATTCCAGGAAGATTTAGTTTTCATTTTTTTTTAGGCTTATTAAAATAAGGTAGCATAAAACTATATACCTAATAACTAAACCTGTTAATAAATACCAATTGGTGATTAAATGTGTCACTTTGCTTGATTCCTTTGTTGAATTTCAGGGAAATCTTGAGGAATCATTTTTTTTAAAAAAGGCTATTACCTACTTTACAGGTTCTTACCCATTTACAGTTCCCACTAAGGTTTGCATGGCAAAATGTTGACAGTCAGGTACTGCAGAGATGGCCCCTGTGAGAAAAGATTTTGGGCTGCCCTGTGCCAGGAACAGTCATTCCAGAGGGCTTCAAAAGGACACTCCACTAAAGAAAGCTGAGCCCATCAGCAATTCTGGTGTCACCTCTGACAAAAGATATTTTCCACAAAGCAGCTTAGAGAAAGAAGTGTGAAAAGGTGAGCAGAACAGCTCTGCACACACCAAGGTCAGTGCAGGAGGGAGAGGAGGTGCTCCAGGCACCAGATTCCCCTGCAGGCCGTGGTGCAGCCCATGGTGAGGCAGCTGTGCCCCTGCAGCCCCTGGGGATCCACGGGGGATGCAGAGATCCACCCACAGCCCCTGGGGATCCACGGGGGATGCAGAGATCCACCTGGAGACCCTGGAGAACCACAGGGATGCAGAGATCCACCCACAGCCCATGCCGGATCACACACAAGAGCTGGTGAATGTACCCTGAAGGCAGCTGCAATTCCTGAGAGCCCATGCAGGAGATGAAGAATTTTAAACTTATTCTCCATCCCTCTGTGGCAGTAAGAGATATGTAAGAAGAAGGAATATAACCTATAGACAGAAATATACCCTGTAGATAGAAAAAAACGTTTTAGGCTTTTTGCTTCCTGCAAACCTAGATCAGATACGTTAATGTTTCTGGCTATTTATGTAATTAGAAAAAAATTTACATTTTTAGACTATCCAGAATCAACCCAAATTTTCTAATATAATCATCCAAGTACTAGAATCCACCTCAAGCCATTTACTATGTGTATTGGGATAGAATTCTCTTTAATGTCTTAATATATATTATCAGTGGTGCTCAGGGAATTTGACTTATTTGAGCGTTGGCTATTTTTGGGTGACATTCGTAGTATTTTTAAATGGTAGCCTATATTTAAATATAAAAATAACGAAGTGAAGAGCGGGTTGAACTTAATTATTTCCTGGGGCCCCTTATAGTCTGAAATATTCTATGATTCTGAGATTTTGCAAAAGTGACAGATGGAAAGAAAAGAGCTCATAGATCATGTGTCTGCAAAGCCTGTAAGTGGTGCAGGTTGTCAAAAACATAAATTCTGAATGTGAAAGCCATCTGCAGAGGTTTGCAATAACTCCAGTTCTTCATGGTTGAGGGTGAGGGGATTCTGCCACTCGCCACTGGAAAAGGTTGAGACAGATCTAGAGTAACCTCCTGAGTGATGACCTAATCTCTTTTTGTTCTCTGCTATTGATGGTATTTTAACAATTTTTACTGTGGCCAAGACAATGCCATCAATTTTTAAGCAGAAGTCCTCATTAATATAAATGGGCTTTTCTACTTAGCAGGAGATAAGACCCTGAGTTTTTACTCTACCTTTACTATCTTTTTTCTTTCCTTTTTTTTTCCCCACCCTAAACAGAAGGGAATTTTTTACCTTATATTCTACTTCCATTTACATTTTTGCTTTACTCAATTACTTGATTCATGTCAAATCCTTTACCTTGCTTGTTTAATCAGCCTCCCTGAAGCAGTAGTACACTGAAATCTATACTTCTCACTCGCTCTTCCTCCTACTTCTCCTTCCTTCTTCCTTCCCTTCCAAGATTTCATTCTCTGTTGTATTATCTCCTCATTTCTTCAAAGGAATATGTAGTAGAAATATTTGATTTCCACTAATTGTAGAATTGAACTCTTGTCCAAGTTACCAGAATATACTTCATCACAGATAAAATAAAACCTTAGGTATTAGTAAACCTAAATATATTTACTTGCATTATTATTTGCATCTTTCCATTGTGTTTATACTCTGTATTTAGTAGAATTAGAATTAGCCCAAATTAGATGGAAAATATCTAATCAATATAATAGAAAATGATTTTGAGATACTCGTTATAACTTTGCTGCAGAAATCATTTGCCACCACAGTAGAAAACAAAAATAAATTATTTAGCAAAAATGACAAAGTATTCCACATTATGGAATCTCTTCATACGCACTGTAAGCAAAAAAGATTATATTACAAATGTGTTTTGACTTCTTAATGAAGCTTTACTAGAGTATGCAAGGTATTTGAATAAGTGCTTAAAATAAATACTTATTAGAACATTCAAAAATCTACTCATTGACACACCAGCCCAGTTCTGTGAGTGGTCTCACTGCTTCCATCTGCCCACATACTTACCTTATGCATTCTCTGTCTCCTGCTAATCATCCATTTTCACCATGTAATGTTATTCCTTGTTCAAGCATTTTCTTATAATTGTGTACACATTAGTGGAAAAATTATTAGAGAATTTGACTTTCAGCTGACATTAAACCTATAACTACTATGCTTACGTAAACAGAGATTGTTCAGAAGCTTACAAATTGAGAACAAAATAATTACATTTTCATCAGGGTAGATATCTCTTGCAACCAGGCAAACAGCTGTCAAAATATCAGGTTCCATTTCCAAAGTAAAGGAGATGCTAAGCCTTCTCATTTAAAAAGCTGCAGGAAGGATTTTGTATTCCACTTTAAAAACTTGCAGGACCTTGCTGCACATTTGGAGGTTGGAGAGCTGAAAAATACTGTTCTCAGAGTTGTAAGGATGACCTTGGTTGTATCTTTCATCAGCCCCATGTGCCAGAGAATAGGAATGATTGGTGATTTCATACGTCAACAATCTGTAACTCCATGGAGCAAATCCCTCAGCAGAGCATCACAGTGAGAGCTGTGCTTTAGCTATTCAGTGTCTGCCCTGTTCAGAAATCTGCATTGACGTAAATGGGTATTTCTGACCACTAATCAATAAAAATATCTGACCTTCAGTCTTCTCTCTGTTTTCATACTGCTTATTTTTTACTTTCTTCTGGCAGAGTATTGGTTTGTCTGCTGCCACTGGCCTCCTGTTTTGAGGTGACATCACCAGTTTCCCTCTATGTCTAATATTCTTTGAAAACTGGCATTAATTTTTTTCCAGAACTGATTAAAATTTTATTTAAATATATTGCACTTTAAAAAATTCACTTTAACTAGCTAAACTCTCACACATTTCAGATTCTTTTTCTTCATTTTAAAATAGTATTCCCTATTTTCACAGTTGCAATATTGGTTTTCCAAAAAACTAATAGTTTGCAAAAGATTATTTGTTATATTTATTAGTAACAAATTCATATATAAGATGAACACCAGAGTTTTCTGAGCAGTACATTAAGGAAGGATGATTCATCTTAGTAGAAAATACCAACAAAGGGATGAAAAATAAAGCAAAAATCACTGATCTGAGCTTTTTAATAGAGATACAAAAAAAAAAAAAAACAGATGTAGTTAGCTCTCATCAGTCTTTAATATAATATGGTTTTCTTGAAAAGGATCATGGATTTTACTTGGTGCCTGGTTCTCCAATTAGATCTGAAAACTGATTTTTTTGCTTTGGGTAATAACATGTCTGGACTTTCCAGAGAACAAGTGGAATCATTGTGACAAAGGACAGGGATGTAACCTTCTATCCTGTCCTTGAGCAAAAAATGTTAAAGAATGGGAGGAAGCCTAACAAACAACTCCCAAGTTTGTAACTCCTAGTTGTTTGGGTCTTCCAGCATGGGTGAAATTTGAGATTTGATCCTGGGAGCTATCAAAGAACTTCACTAGGCACCAGCTCAGCTTCTAAGATTTTGTTTCTTCACTAATATAAAACAGCTCACATTATCAGCACTTGGAGATGAGGATTCCATAGCATTAGAATCTGGTAAATACTACTCACAGATTACCTGAAGAGAGCTTTTCTAAAATACTGTCAATGGATAACTCAGATTAATATTTATGTATATATAGCTCTCACATTATTTAAAAGATGTCATATGTTATTTCAATGAATCTAAAATTTTAAAACTGCTGATTGAAGTCTACAATTGAAGCTGGTGATAAATAAAATAATTACAAACAAATAGAGAACACTGTTGTAAATAGGTGTGTTTCTTTTAGTTACCAGGTGAGGGAAGACTATTTTCAGAGTGTATTCAATTAGCCTACGTGGTGCTCACAAAAACTGAAAGTTAATTAAAATATTATTTTTCAATCAATTAATTTAATTAAGATCCACTAACTGTAATTATCTAAAATGTATTTAATATTTGGAACTGCATAAGAGATCTATCCTAGTAGGAGACAAAACTATTTCTGGGTGCCTATTTCTTTGTACTGACTACAAACAAAGACCAGAGTGATTCCCTTAAATGCTCAAATTTAATGTAGCACTTTCCTTTCTTTTTGTAATAAATTGGTATTTTAAAGAAGAATATATTTCTCATACCTTTTACTTTTCATTCTTTACTCCTATTAAAATCAACTCTTTAAAACCTTGTAGGAAACAGTGGCATGAATTACATAGTTTTAGAAACACCAGTACGGGTGGTTGAATATCAGATGAATTAAAACTGAGATGAAAATTTCAATTTCTGTTTTCTTCATGATACACTGGCAAACCTGCCCTCCATGTTTGACATCAATTAGAAACCAGAGTAAGCAAGATAGTCTCTTCTTTTCTTTCTCTACACTACACTGGAAATAAAAACCAGCTTCAAAATAAAACAATCTTCCAAAATATATCCATCCTTATGTTGATGTCTATTTCACAGAACTTCATAACATCCTTTAATTGTCAGCAAGGAAGAATGCATGCCCTTATAAAACCTAATCATCTTAAAATTAAAAAATCTTTAATTTCTCCTCATTATTTCATCGTATTACATGGTTGTCCCCAATACAATACTTCTGTTGAAGAAAAAACCAGCATATTTATGGCATAGCAACACAGACTGATTCTATTTGCATCTGTAGATTTCTTGCAATGAATGCCACTCTTCATTTACAAATCCCTCTCTGTGGGAGATTTCTCATTACATGAAACAAAGTAATATTTCTATGATGGGAGTTAAACACTAATTTGATAAGGTGCCATAATCAAAATAATTTTTACATAAAAGTGCAAAATAACCCCAAATCTCTATAGGCAATGAGTTTTTTTGTTGAGAGCTCCTAAAAATAAAGAAAAAAATATTTCTTAGGTGTTTTCAGTCTATTACTATGCTTTTCCACTAAAGAAACTATTTAAAATAGAAGCTGAGACAAGATTTTTGCATTTTGTTGATCATTATGTGTATTTTTTTATTATTTTAAAGAAAAAAATTATTAAAGAATTTGAAAAGGTAAGAAGAAGACTCAGTATGCAGCATGGGCCAGACGAATTCATAATGGTATGAAATACAAAAGTGGTATCATACTCAGACTTCCATGCAGTTAATGAAAAGAGTATTAGTCTAAAAGCCAGAGCAGAATCTACTGTAGGACATACACTCAAAGGAACAAAAAATGAATTATCTTGAAATAGTGTTTCAGGGCAAGAGATCTTGTCAAACTGTACTATATTAGTGCTGACAGAAGCATATTATTCATGTGATGTATCTGGTATCCAAATTGCTTTGTTCAAACTGCATTGATTCACCTAAGGGGGCTCAGTTACACTAGAGGTGAAAGAAAACTACAGAAGGAGGCTATGTGTAAAACCAACATCTTTCTAGCATTGTCTCTTAATCCAGCCCATCTGAACTGGGAATGCAATTGCTTAATATTCCCAATATAGATAGAGGGAGGTCACCTCTTCCCTTTCCATGAACCTGGGGAGAACCGAGGCAAGTGACTTACCTCCTAACTCAGATGCTTCAATACCTTTAAAGAAACCTGCCAGACATAATTATCTTCTATTCCTATTCTTTTTCTGCAGAGATAGCACAAAATTACTCTAACACTGATACCACAAAATTACTCTAACACTGATTAAAATTGAACAAACAGTTTCCACCAGGCTTTGAATAGCCACAAGAGCTGGGTAATATACAATTTACATACTGATAAATAAAAAAATTAAAAAAAAAAGAAAAAATTATGGATGTGTATTTTTTCTTTGCCCAGATGATGATGTGAGTGGAACTAATGCAAACAGCAAAAGAGCATATAGAAATACAGTGCAGCCAGTGTTAAAATTGTATAGGTTTTTCATCTGCCATAGTCCAGCCTGGCTTTCAACAAATACATTACTATTTCTGGTATCATATTTTAGTTTTCAGTCAAAAATATTTCATATTTTTATTAAAAAGAACCCCAAAAAACAATCCAAAACAAACATTCATTTGCAGCTGTGAAGCCTTTTTAAGTGAGTATCAGATCTCACCATAGTCTGTGATATAGTCTCTGGTCTGGCACCAGTGAGGGGTTTTCAGGGAAATTATATAAAAACAGTTTGGCTGTTGAAATTATACAAAACAGTTTAGCTTGAAAGGGAAACTTAAAAATCATCTAGTTCAGCCCCACAGCAATAAGCAAGAGCATCTTCATCTAGACCAGCTTTCTCAAAGCCCTGTCTGATCTGACCTTGAATGCTTCCAGGAAAGGGCAATCTACAACCGCTCTGGACAATCTTGTTCCAGGGTTTTGTCACTCTCATTATAAAAAACTTTTTCTTTATATCTAGACTGAATCCATGCTCTTCTAGTTTAAAACCATCTCCCCTTGTCCTATCACTACATGCTCTTGTAAAAATTTCCTGTTCAGCTTTCTTGTAAGTATTGAAAGGGTACAAAAACACCTCCTTGGAGATGGCTCTTCTCCAGGCTGAACAATTCACAATTGTCCCAGCCTGTTCTCACAGGAGAGATGTTCTGATCCTCTGATCATGTTGATGACCCCCTCTGGAGCCAATTCAACAGGTTTGTGTCTTTCATGAGCTGGGGTGGTGACCTAATTGAAGACTTTCATACCTGAAGGGATCCTACAACAAAGATAAAAACAAGGGCAAGCAGTGATGGGACAAGGGGTAATGGCTTCAAAATGAGAGTAGGTTTAGATTAGATATTAGCAAGAAATTCTTTACGGTGAGAATGGTGAGACACTGGAACAGGTTGCCCAGAGAAGCTGTGGATGCTCAAGTGTTCAAGGCCAGGTTCAATGGGGACTTGAGCGACCTGGTCTGGTGAAAGATGTCCTGTCCACGCTTGGAGGACTGTTCCTTGTTTAGCAAGTGCTAGCTGACTGTGAAGCAATGCAGCACTGATGTGAAGTCAGTCCTTATTATGAAGAGCACTGTTCTTAGAGACTTAGGGGTTCTGTAGAACATGTTAAAGTAAATCAAATAAAAAAACCTTGATAAAAGTTTCTGAACTGAAATCAAGCTCAGAAGAAGGGATTTTGCAAGATATTGTGAAATCAGTGGAAGTGTCTCCACAGATTAATCAAGAACAAGCTGCAATATATGAGAGTTTGAGATAACTTCATCTGAAATGGGTCTCCATTCATTACTGTCAAAATGTAATGCCTAAGGACCTGGACAAAAAACAGTGATTCTGATCACCCTGATTGCTTACTTCACTACACTTCTCCTCTTTCTTTTTTTTTTCTCTCCACTTTTTAAGGTTTTACATCTCTAAGTGTTATGTCTATGATTCTTTCTTTGTGATCAGATATGCAAAAGAAATGCAGAATTACAAAATTGGGAATTAAAGGAATAAACAGCATTGCAAGGGAATTAAATATAAATCATGACAGGCTACTTAAATATATAAAAATCCAAGAACTCTGTCAAGAATTACTTGAGCCATTAAGAGATGAGTGGGAAGCTAGTGACAGATACTGTAGCTGACAGCATGAAATAATTCTTTGCTTAATTTTTCACTCAAATAAATGGAGGGTCAAACCCCAGAGAGTAAGGAATGGTAAATTTTCCTCTGGAGTGAATTAAAAAGTGGGTAACAGGGAAAGATTAGAGGCTTCATGTCTGATAGTTCAAAGTGGTGTATTAAATATGGTTAAGGTATTGAGGCTATGTACCTTGTAGCTGTGAGTGATGATGGAAGTTGCAGGGGATACAGGAAAGGTACCATACAGAATTTTGAAAGTGTAAACAGATATGGAATGCGTCAAGTAGAATTTCTCTTGCTCTTCTTCATTCTGAGCAGAGCTTATAACAGACGCCATCATCATTTTCAGTTACAAGAGGACAGAAACTAGCATCCTCGGGAACAAAAAAGTTTGAAGATATTAAAGCCAAAAGTCTGAATAGAGATAGGCAAGGTGTCTCTGCCATCCAGAGCATCCCTCCAAATGTTCTCCCAAAAGATCTGCCTGTAGACTTCCTCTCTCCCTCTTCAACTCAGTCACTACTGAGTGAGCCCCCACCATTGCTGTGAAATTTGGTGCTGACAGTTAGGAAACCCCCTAGAGTTATTTGTGGAATCTATTCCAGCCTAATGGAATAACACAAAACTGCATTAAATGAAACAAAAAATGCTTAAGAGCAGCAAATCCCCTGATGTGGACTAGGGAAGTCTTGAGGGGTTTGTGGGAGAGTCCTTAACATGCACTCTGTAGTCCGACAGCAGGCTACATTTGGAGTTTGCATTGGGGACTGGAAAACTGAGAGCCGCTGCATCTTCACCACCACTCTGCTGCTTCTCATGGCAGTCTTTATTGGTCCCTGTGTATCTCATGACATCACTTTTACCTACCCATTTGTCCCAGCTATACCAGCTCAAAGGGGCTGCTTGAAAGAATGCTCTAACATTCAGCTCTGTGATTCATTTCAGATGAGACATGAGACATGGTTAGGAAGTATGTAGAAAGGATTTTGTTTTATCCTGTTTACTTTTGCCTACTTCATAATGTTTTCTTAGGCAAACTCTTGTCAAAGTCCCAGGGAATTTTTATTTGAATACAGCTTTCTAAACTGAGCTATTTTCAATCTAAAACAAAGATCTCTCTTATATGTTGTAGTTCTAGTGCAAGCCTGGGATGCTCCTGGGATGACATGTAGTGCTATTGCCTAAAGGTTTCTCAGACAATATGCATTTTTTACTCATTTCCTACTAAGAAAGTACTTATACTGCATCTTTGGGGTTTGCCCCAAAATTTCTTTTATTTTTCTCTTACATATTTTGTTCCATATTTAACTATGTCAGCCACTGTGGCATGTGTCCTTAGGCACCACAAACATTTACCTGAATGTGTCACAGACCATTATTAACATGGGTAGATTTATACTTAAAATTACCTGGGCAGACAATATTTATTTCAGCATTATTAAAGTATGGTTATAAAGCTGAGAAGTAAAAAAAGCAGGTCTTAGCATTGCAAACAATCGTATTTGAGCTCCATTTTCAGTAAGTTGTCCCAATTCCTTCATAGCATCATATAACTGCTCAAACATCTGTTGAATTAATTGCAGAACTCCTGCTTTACTCTCTAATAATGTTGATATTTGTTTTAAATTTTGTTTGTTTCTTATGGCTTTTGATAATATGCTTCCAGTTTTCTATAAAACTTTTAACTCCACATTACTGTAAAAAAATGATGATTTTTCTAACCATATGGGAAAATTTCTACAGCTTTTTAAATATTTTAATGTTATTACTGTAATTCATAATGGGTTTAATAATGCAATTCTGAGAAAAAAAAAAAACCTCTCTCTTGTTAAAAATAATTGAAAACACAGTGGGGACCTTTTAAAGGAATTGTCTTAATTAAAAAGTCAGACATGACAGTGAATTTCTGATCATTTATTTTATACTCCCTGGATTATAGTTTCTTGGTTTTCCATCTGGTAATATTAAACTAAAAATAAATGGACAGAATGCATGACTTACAGAAGAAAATAGTTTTATAACTAGAGAATCTTTGCTGCCTCAGCCTTATTTCCATGTTTTTCAGGTTTCCATGCCTATTCCTATTCCTATTCCTATTCCTATTCCTATTCCTATTCCTGTTCCTGTTCCTGTTCCTGTTCCTGTTCCTGTTCCTGTTCTTTTACAGTTTTAGAAAAGTGCACTGACTTCTAGTAACTTATGTTTTATACATTTTACTTTTTTCCCTGCATGAATTCAAGCAATTTGGTAAAAATATTTTCACAAATTCTTCATCTAGCACAAATAGCTGATATAATATGCAAATATGCGTATTTCATACATCAATGATTTCATCATTCCAGTTAATTTTATTGGACAGTCTGGGAGGGGAAAGTAAACCCAAAGTTCTCTCTCTGGAAAAAACTGCACACCAACTTTTTTTCCATTAACAGAACATCTCTCAGTTCAGTTCCATCCATGTCTAAAAAGTAAAACAATTATATATATAAGTTAGAAGGGTTGTTTATCAGGGTACATCCAAGAAATAACTGCTGTTAGTAATATGTTTTTCTGGAAGGTGCTGTTTCTTTTTCTTTTAAGGGAAATCAGTGTTTTGGAGGAAAAAAGTATGCATTCCTCTTAAGTAGGAACTTAGATAGGATATTTGGTCTATGTGGAAGGAAAAGCTTTTTTTTTGCCCAAAGAGATTGTGGAGTTTCCATCATTGGAGATACTAAAGAAATGACTGAAAATGGTCCTGGACAGGCCTTGAGCAGGTGGTTGGACACAATGACAATCTGAGTTACCTTCCAGCCTTTCCCATTCTACATTCCCATGAAATGTTTATGGTCTGGAACTCTAATGGACTTTCACCTTTTCATTTATCATGGGTAATTCTTGAAATTAAATTGTTTTGCAATCCTACAGGGGAAAAAGTTTCATTTATCCAAACTATTTGTATGTGAGCTGCTATTAAAGATGAAATGAATTAAAATTCATATAATTTTAACTTCATTAGAAGGGAAGGAGAAGGTGAAGAAGAAATATGTCTCCCTGTCTGCTTCAAATTGATTTTTTCCCCGAGATTTTTTTCTCTTCTACTGCAGTCTAAGTAAGATCACAGAATCACAGGATGGCCTGTGGTGGAAGGGACCATAAAGATCATCTATTTCCAAGCTCCCTAGTGTGGACAGGGACACTTTTCATTAGACCAGGTGCTCAGAGCCCCATCCAACCTGGCCTTGAATTCTTCCAGGAATTGGGCATCCACAGATACTCTGGACAACCTGTTTCAGCGCCTCACCATCCTTACAATAAAGAATTTTTTTCATGATATCTAATCTAAACCTCCTCTTATTCAGTTTGAATTCATTTACCCTTGTTCTGTCACTACGTGCCCTTGTAAAAACTCCCTCTGACAAGCACCACATCACTGTCTGTTCGGTGTAGCATGAATTATTAAATATGCTATTCAAAACCAATACCCAGTAGATGGGAAATCTATCAAAAAATGAAGTGAAATATAAGCAAAGTGTGAACTCTGAAATACATTATATGCAATGAAACTGACAGATTGATCTATAGCAGTTCTAATTGCTTTATTTGAGAGAACTGGAAATATTTTTTATATATCTTGTTTATAGTCAAGGGTATCTCTGAGTTTTTTGTCAGACAGTAAGAGATGAGCAACTGAAAAGTCATGAAGATGAATCCCAGATATGTAACTTGCAATATAAGCTTTGTGTAAATAAGGGACTGAGAATACCAGCTTCTTCAACTTTGGCAAAATGGTGAAAATGAGGTAAGGGCCATCTTGTTCACTATCAGATGTCTTATGAATTCATCTGCACTGAAAAGATATTAAATGTGCCCTATGTCACCTGAGAAGAATACCCCTCTGCGCTCTCAAATGTTGCTCTTAGTGATGAAGTCATTAAGAAAGATGCTTTTAAGGAAAAAGTCCTTTCCTTATGGAGATTCTCCAAGACAACTTTTCAAGTCAGTAGGAACAGCTGATACTGAATGTTTCAGTTTTGCCACAAATATTCAAGATAAAGCAAGACTGGGGTAGGGAGGAATAAATGACAATAAAATTATGAAAATAGGAACAACCTGTCATGCTGATTACTTTGATTCATTCCACCACAACACTAGCAGAGATTATTCATAGATGCTCTGTTGGAATTAATTTATGAATGCTTCTGAGTACTCATTTAAATCATAAACAACTTAATATGCTTCATGTGGTTCATTGCTTAAAATCTGAATACACTAACAAATCCTTAGTTCCTTTTTGAAAACAGTCTTATTATTGTGATGCACACATACTGAATGCCATTCTGAAGTTTTATATCAAACTTCTTTTTGTGGTATTTAAATGCTTCCCAGTAATAATTGTGATTAATATAGTCACAATACCAATCTTTTTTGTCATTCTCAGTAATATGTATAAACAATATAGAATGTCTAAGGATAATTTCTGATGTTAGTAAAAAACATAATAAAGGCTTTGAAAGGATAACTTTTTCCAGAATTGTCAGAAACAATCCATGAATATTTAGTTCTTTTAACAAGTTAACTAAAAAAAAAGAGCTGTTGTGCATCTCACCTTAAGAAAGATGTTGCTTTATTCTGGAGATTGTTCCTGCCTTGTCAGTATAAAGAAGGTGACAAGGCAATAAAGTTGATCTGATGAAATACCAAGTTGTTACCCTTTTTTCACTGACACTGTATTTCATGGTGACTTCAGCAGCCGTATGAGATTCAGAATTACACATCAAACAAGGCTGTGCTCTGCCTCAATGCATAGTTGCAAACCATGATGAGAATCAGTATTATATTTTGATGTTTATAAATCAGACTCTCAGAGATATCAGGTGAATAAATCACAAAGAGATAGAAAACAAATTACGAAAACCAAACTGACTGGAAGTGGTCTTCATCATACAGTGACACAGGCACAGCTGTTCAGTTAAAATTTGAGAGATTTAAAACAGTAGTTAAACTGCATCCCATCTAGTTAAAACATATTGTGCTGACATGCACAGAGCATATAAAATGTCTAAATGTTGATGTACTTTGGTATAGACAAAATAATGACCAAAGTAAAAGACCAAACTGTATTCCTATGTGGGTGGTTTTAATTTAGTAAGCTTTAATATTGAAGCTGATACCTCTTAAAAAAACAATCTATTGCATTTGACATGGAAAAAACCTCCTAATTTATAAATATAAATTACATACTGAGATTAATTTTACAGTATCTGATATGCCATGTATTTATAGGTAATGAAACAACTTCACCTTTAACAGAAGAAAAAGTATAAAGAAAAAAACGTCATAGACACATGAAAAATACCACAAGTGCACAAAGATTCCGTCTGTCATCAGTAGTGATGAACTTTTAATACTGAGCATTTAACTGTCTCTGTGGATGTAACAAACCACTGTTTGTTAAGTCACAATTGTTAGAGTTACTTGTCATGAAGAACAGAGCTCTTAAAAGTGCTGCATGTAGTACTAATACAGCATAAACACTGACATGAACCCAGGTGCAGTAAAACAGTCTGAAAAATCAACAATTAATGAACACAAAAAGTTCAGGCAAATGAAAGTAGACCAAAAATCACAGATAAAATAAGCAAGGTTATCCATTGCAATCAACACTTTTTAAAAGGCATATAAATGGATTTCAGACATTCACAATATTGTCAAGACTTAATCAGGTAACAAAATGCCTGTTTACAATTTACTTATTTATGAGTCCATAGAGCTATTGAAATTATGCCTTATTAACCAGTATGTAATGCTAATTTCATTTTGCCACATCCACAATACTGTATTATGGTAAAAAAAGTCACAGTGGGCTTCATCTGTATTTTATAAAGACTTCTGATATGTATCTGGATTTACAGGTACATTTTATATTAAAACATGTAAATCATACTTCATGGTAGTAAATTAAAATATATATGGAAGCAACTGCATATGTAAATGTGCAATAGTTTGCAAATATGTCAAAAGTTTGTAATAGTCAGAAGTACATTAGTTGTTTTATGAGTTTGAAATCCAGTTAATATGGAAATTATTTGAATAAAATCTTAAAAATTATAGATCCTGCTGCTGAGGGCTATTTTTTAAGGAAGAAATCCTCAGACATTGAAGATATAATTGTCTAATCGTGATGCCATTTTGTGACATTCTAAAAGGTTTATAAGTGTTAAATCTATTAAGGCATGTGTATCTGAGATTTAAAGTTCATAATTTTAACATCAAACCTATATAATGCTGACATAAATCTTCATTGCTTTGTGGAGGTGGATGGGTTTTGTTGAAATTTATTCAGAAGACAACACTGAAATTTAAACTGTGATTTCATTTCAGTCCTAGTGAGTAGGAAGAAGTAAGACTCACAAAAGAATGTTCAGAATTTTTCCCTGTCTTTTAGAGTTTAATGTTTCAAGCAGCTTCTGTACAAAACTTCTTACTTCGGACTCTTGATTTTGGATTTTGTTCGGTTTTGAATTTTTTCTGGGGATTTTTGTGAGGGAATCCAGCATTTCCAACTTTCTGACTTCAGAAAGGAATACAAAGCATTCAAAAGACCAGTCATGCCTGAGAAAATCACAAACTTTGCCACTGAGAAAAACACAGAGGTCACATTTTCAAGTCTGCCTCACTAGCATTACCAGGAGCATTCTGTTCTTCACTAATATTCCATCTAATAGTTCAATCCCAGCACCTGGAAGTTTTGAGACTCTGCAATAGACTGCACTCACAGGGAAAAGCAGTAATTTTTATTTTTTTCAAAAATAACATTAATACTTTGGAAATCTTGAAACTTCTAAGTCATGAGGTTGCAAAATCAAAAGTATCATTGCAAAATATAAGCTTAATATTAATCAAAAGTCTATGAAACTATAGGCCTATAGACTTATTGAAATTCTTTAATGTTATGTAAATAAACATACTTTGAAATTATGACATCCCTCTCTGTTGCTGCCACTATTCATCTCTGTTTCTCTGCACCTTTTGTTGAAAAATTGTGAAAAATCAACACTATTAAGAAGGGCTGTTTAACTAAGTTGTGTATTTTTATTTGCGTAGAATGAGGGCTGAATGTTTCACCTGTGAAATAAATGATACCAGATTTTTTTCCCTGTATTTTCTTCCTAGGGGACTGGTAAATATCTAAGCCATGCACATAAGAATGCCTGTACAGGTAGAACACTGTGTAGTAAGAAAAGAATGAGCACACTACGGATGTCCTAGGAGTGAAGAATAGCTATGATTCCTTAATTTAGAATTGAAAAATGACCAATCAAATTGTATCTTTGTTGTAGAAATTTCACAGTCCATTTGGGTCCAAACAGAAAGAGTAAGTAAATATGAATAATCCAAGAAAAACAGAGAAATGGAAAATATGCACTACAATGAATTAGAAAGAATGGAACTTAGGAACTGAGAATGCAGAGTTAGTCTTCTCATCACAGAAAGTATAAACAAGCCTGTCCAGCCACTGCCTTTTCAATATGAAAGAAAAGAAATTATTGCATGAGACAGTGCAGGTTATGTTTCACAGAGAGATAGGAAGACACTATCAAGTGTTTGCTTGGAAGCAAAGTCATGGTTCTAGAGCCAGGATGCAAAAACACTTTTAGAAGAAGCTGGCAAAAAAATAGCAAACAGAAAGCTGGAAATAAAACATTACTCCCCCTCATAAATCATTGCCATGCATTCCATACAATTAAGACTAGGATAACCATGTGAGGAACAGCATCTTGGAGAAAGAAATATGACTGGATCACATCTTGGCTACAGCAATGAAGGGTCACTCATAGAGAGAAATAAAATTGAATCAGATTTGGGGTCACAAGTGGTATAATAACAATTAATCTGATTCTGTTGGGGAATTCAAAAGAAGGTAGGTGGAACATACAGCAAATTTCTCCCCTGAAGAGGCAAATTCACATTGGGAAACAGAGCCTAGCCCATAAGAAGTTGGTTTTTTTTCTGATTCAGTGGTAAAATTTATTGCAAATATACAAAAACTTTAATTTTTTATCCACCCCTATTGCACAAAAAATTGCATAAAAAGCTAAAATGAACAGTGTTTAATCAAAGTATTTGTACTATCTCAAGATTTAGCCAGAAACTTCTTCTCCCTTTTGTGAGACTGATTATGTCCATTTTCAAGCACAGAAATTTTTAAAGATATTTAGAAACGGCTTGTGAGGCATGTTCTACAATATTACCTCAAAAAATGTCTTTCAGTGCTGAATATTATTTCATACAAATATCTTGTATGTATCCCCCAAAATGCAAAACACTTGAGAATTTTACAATTCACAATTTGACTAAGTAAAAAATTAGGTAGGATAGAAATAAAGCCCAAACTTTTCCAGACTGGACTTTAGGGGCTGGGCTATTTTTATTTTTTTTTAACTTATTGCAAGGGAACACTTGTCCTACAATAACCAGAAAATACCAAAGTCTTGACTTTGGGTTCTCAACCCTCCAAAAATATTTCTGTCTTCTTGTCTAATATGATCTAGATCTGAATGCAAAAAATTCTATTCATGTTAATATAATGAGGTGGGGCAGATGTGGCTTCTGAAGGATTGCCATGCACCTGTAAAATCAATGTGGGATTTTTTTCTAAAACTCACTTTAATTTTCCCTTTCTTTCTCTCCTTCTCTCTTTCATTCAGTCTTGTAAACATTTTCAAAGTTGCCATACAATCTTCTTCCTCATCTTACCTTCTCCAAGCCTCTTCAGTTCTCTAGGAGACAATATATTCATGGAAGTAATACTGAAATACTGCAGTGCTCACCCTGACACTCCTACAGACTCCATGTGGGTGGAAATCTACTGCCTAAAGCATCACAGACAGCATGGGACAACAAAGCTGTGATATGCTAAGCCAAACAGAAGTATTGCCAATGTGCAACATTTCCTTAGGCTCTCTGAAAAATTAGGACAAAACCTAATGCACGAGCTTAATTTGTAACAGAAAGAGGCTCATAAGCTTTCTTCTCTAGATCTGTGTTAAAGGAGGATAAGATGCATACCATCACCCCTGCATTTGTTTCGTGCATGGCATTTCTAGCTCTGGGCTTGCAAAAAATTATGTTGCTTTCAGTACTTTGAAGTTCTGAGAACCAAATAAGGCATACTGCATGATGGCTTTATAACACACAGATTCTAAAAACGGTGTCATGTCATGGCAAAGAGCAACATATTTTTACTGTACTAATTTTTCATCAAATATGATAGGCTTTCTTACAGCATTTGAAGATTTGAAGATAAAAGCTGACTCAGACTGTTGCAAAAATGTACTCTTGTGGTAACAATAAATTTAAAAAGCACCTGCTAATGCATATAGATTTTTCTAGATGTTATTACATTTCTATAATTGTCTTTAGAGGGGATTATAACATGACTTCCCAGTATTTCTTTCTAGAATTGAATTTGGTATTAAATGTCATCTAATGAGACACTAGAACTTCAGTCATTTTCTTAAGACCTTGAAAGGGGTCTCATTCTTTTAAAATGAGTACACAAAAATCAGAATAAAGCATGAAAATAGCTAGAAAATTATTAGGTTTGAAAAAAAAAAAAAAAGCACCCAACCATTCGACAAAATCATATTTTAGACAACTTACTGTGTTTCTGTGGTGTAGCACAAACTTTTCTATACAAAGAACACAAAATAAAGAGCTTTAAACAGCAGAAATGGAAATCTCTAGTTCAAATAGAAAAATTGCTCAATAGTTTTCCTGGTTATAATTAAGAGGAGGTTTTTCAGTTCACTGTCCACAGTCCATGTAATTAGCACCTGAAATAACATTTCAGTATAATTGAACTGCATAATAAAACTTCTTCACCCTGATAATAAGCAAGGTTAAATGTAAGTTCTTTAGCACAGAAGAAAACCTTTACCTTACCTTCCTAGTAAGATTGAATAAAATCAGGAAAACTAATCATCAATAGAAGCATTTATTTTATATGTGCTTATTTGCATGTAAAACAAAAAAACTTCTACATATTCCACAGGAATTTTCATAACCACATTTACTAAAAAAAAAAAGTTAATATTAGAAATGTGTTTTCAATAATTATTTTTTCTCTCTGTGCTTTATTTAAGAATAAAAAATACATTTCACACAAAACTGAAAAATGCTGATACTGTCTGTGGCATGTGAGCAGTTGTATTAGTTTTGCATGGCCTGGTTTTTAAAGCAGAGGGTCACTGCATTGGCCTCTGTCAGAAGCTCCTAGAAACTTCCACCGTGTCCAGCAGTGCCAATCCCCAGAGGTTCCAAAGATGAAGATGGCACTGGCCAAAGCTGGGCCAAATGCTGGTAACACCTCTGTGATAACACAGTTAAGAAGAAATCAAAACAAAAAATGGCAGCACGGTTTTAATCGTGACCAGAGAAGAGCTGGGTGAGAACACGAGAGGAACAGCTCTGCACACACCAAGGTTGGTGCAGAAGGAGGGACAGGAGATGCTCCAGGCACCAGAGCTGAGATTCCCCTGCAGGCAGTGGTGCAGCCCAGGTGAGGCAGCTGTGCCCCTGCAGCCCATGGAGAACCACAGGGATGCAGAGATCCACCTGCAGCCCGTGGAGAACCACAGGGATGCAGAGATCCACCCACAGCCCCTGGAGGAGGCCGTGCTGGAGCAGGTGGATGCCTGAGAGGAGGCTGATCCTGTGGGAAACCTGTGGAGAGAGGGGCCTTGCTCCCAGGCTGGAGCAGCCTGTTCTTGGGGGACTGACCCCGTGGAAGAGGGACCACGCTGCAGAGGTTTGGGAGGTGCTGTTGCCCGTGGGAGGGAATCACGTTGCAGCAGTCCCAGGGAGCCATTGTCTGTGGGATGAACTCACACTGGAGAAGAACTGTGTCCTGTGGGAGGGACCCCACGGTGCAGGAGGGGAAGGACTCCTGTCCCTGAGCAGTGGGAGAAGCCACAGGTGATGAACTGACCATAACCCCATTCCCTGTCTCCTTGCACCACTGAGAGAGGAGGTAGAGCTGGAAGGACGGAGGGATGGGGAGGAAGGTGTTTTTAAGGGCTTATTTTACTTCTCATTATCATCCTTTGATTTTGTTAGTAATAAATTCACTTAACATCTCCAAGTAGAACCTGTTTTGCCTGTGATGGTATTTCGAGAGTGATCTCTCTCCCTGGCTTTATCTCAACCCATGAACCTTTTGTGAAATTCTCTCTCCTCTGACCCCTCACTCTGAGGGGAGTGAGCAAGCAACGAGTGCCTGGCATTGGGCCAGTGACAACCCATGACATCAGTGAATAATTTCACTTTTCATCTTACAATTTGAAGATGTAACATATTGCACTATCAAGTTAGATCATATTACTCTCTTATTTCAGGTTTTGCTGTTCTATGTTTACTTCTGTTAGACTCCTTTTAGACAGCCTCTAGTTGCATGGGCAACTTCCACTTTGAGAGGAAACTTTTCCCAAATATTAAAAATCTAGTCCTGCACTGCTGCTGCTGTCTCATACCCATATTCATTTATTACCCTCTCATCTCTTTTTAGAATCTGGGAAAAAAAATGAACCTGGACCACTGTGATATTTCATTAAAGCTATCTTTTACATGCTTTGATGATAACTTAAAAAAAATAGATAACATTTTGTCAAATAAAAGCAGAGTTTGATTTTTTTCTAAAATACTATGGCTTTGTCTTTAACATATGTGCAAAAAAATAGTCTAAAAGTCTGACTAGCACTGTTTGTGTGTTGGTAAAGATACCCATAGGATCTTCCCTGGATCAAAGTCAGTTCCTCAAAACTTTAAAGAATTAAATGCAAATTTCTAAAAATTTGCATTTAATTGGGGATTTTAGTCTATAATACCTAAACCTTTACATGAACTGTGGGACACTGAGAAGCTTTTCGGGCACTGTGGGATGTCTTTGTATATGCATGAACCGCAGATAGTATTTTTAAGACAGAAGTTTTCACAGAAAAACCCTTTGGATTAAATTCCATTATTTCCTCAATTTCTTCTATTTCAGTTGAGCCTCCTAGCTGTGGTGGGACATTTCCCTCCACTTGCTCCTTGGTCCCACTCTACCACCTTAGGAATTCCCATTAGGACTTGGTCTTTGTGTAATAAGTTGGACAGGGAAGGAAACATCCCTTGAGTGTACCAGGAACACTTGCATGGCAAAGGTAGGGGTCACACTATCCATATCAGGAGCTCTGGCCACCTGCCCAAGGTGGGAAAAGAACGATAATTCCTCTTCCCTTGGAGCCTAAGAAAAATACTTACCTGAATTGCAGCCTGAGTGTAATCATGACATTGTTACAGGACTTTGGAAAAATTCCATGATTAATGGCTTGTATTTTGGCCAGGATGGGAATTCACTGATGACTAGAGCAAATCAGTTCATGACCCTATAAACAGCACTCCTAAGCAAGATCTTTTGAGCCTTCCTGGCCCTCAGCAGGCGGCAACAAGCATCTCCCTCCCCCAGACCTTGCGAATCCACACATATGCGACCATCAGAGGATCATCGCTGAGCTGGTGATGGGGCCTGGATCAATCCCCCTCACTCCTAGAGGCTCCACCCTTGCCCTGAGAAATGCAAAGGCATCCAATGTATTTCATTGAACTTGAGGCAAATTTTTAACTGGTATATACCTTTATTTGTGTTTATATATATATATATATATATATATATATATAAAAATGTATAGATTCATGGCTGTCTGCATGACTGTGTGAATTGTTTAAACATTTCCTAGCAAGTACACGATGAATGTTGCCATCTCACATCTATAATTAAGTCACTGTTGTAATTGCACTAAATCCTATTTAATCACTTTGTAAATGTTAAATTAGTTAATCATTAAGTGCTGCTAAATCCTTTAGATATAAAATATTGGCCAAGTCTGAGACTAAGATTTGATTTAGCCTCACCCAAGACCCATCAGGGACAGGGTCCACTCTGAATCTTGTGACTAAACAGAAGGGTCCCCCTTACCCTTTTGTGTCTTTGCTTTCTGTGTAAATCATTCTAAATTGAATCTAACCTGATTTTTCTTTACATGTTTCATCCATGTTGTAATAGAGGAAACTTTGCCATCAAACTTTATTAAGTTGTGCTTTCACATATTTATATTAGACCTACTTTTGCTAATATCTTTGTCAGAAATTCTTTAGGCAACTTAAGCCATTCATTCATGACAACTGTCAAAACTAGGTATCAACTCTCTATTATAGCAGCAATTGGCCACCCTAAAAAGCAGCTAGGACACGACTACATTTTGGACTATATTGTTACTGGAGATTGGCTTTCCCCTCCACATGCCATCTGCAAAGTTTACATGACATTGCTTCAAATTCAATCTATTTAACTCCACATCAGTACTGAGATACCTAAATTATTTGAACTTCTGAATAGAACACAAATTATGTATTACTAAAATAAGACTATTAAATATGGATTATAAAAATAAAAATATTTATTTATGTATAATCTCTTACTATTATAGTATGAAAGAAAAAATATGCAAGTATAATGAATTGAAAAGTAGTAAAAAATAAAATATTTTTTTTTAGCAGCTATGATTTTTTTCTTAACTCTTACTATCACATTCTGTTTAATACTCTTGACCTTTTCTGTAGACTTAAAATCATGTTTTTTAACTTCTATCCCAGTAGTTGGCAAATGTCAAGTGAATGTAGCTATGACTAGAGTTCAAAGTGGCTGATGTCTGATTATTGTTGCACAGAGAAGGTAAATAAAGTTATATCTGCCCTGTGGTCCTCGTAAGTTTTACAAAGTTCAAGTAACACTGATTATTAACTAGTAAAGTGGAATCAAATTCTATTGCTAAGAAAAAAATGCTTTTGGACGGAAACAATACATTTACTTTCATATTTTAAAAGACTTCAATTTTTTTACCCTTTCCTAGAGAAGCAAAAGCATATTTCATATTCTCTCCCTTGGGGTTATAAACCTGTTTATGTGCAACTGAACTGTAATTGAGATGTTATAAAATGATCTAGAAAGTAAGACAAGTGGGGGGACATGAGAAGATCCAATTGAGAATGGAAGAAGAGAGAAATATGAGAAATAATTACTCACAAAGACAGAAAAGGGTTTCCATTACAAGGTTTAGGTACTTCTGTTACTGAGCTGCCAATAGCAGAAACAGTGATACAAATCTTTAGTTAGCTACATTTAGGTTATGTATTTTCACTGGAGTGGGGGAGTTGGGAGGGTGGAAATCTCTTTACTAGTGCTTTAAGCAGCAAAACAAGTTTTAAAACTTATTTTAAAACTTTCACTAGGGACACAAGTGCAATTTAGTAAAGACATCTTTTGGCTGTATTCTAAAATTAATCAATTCTGCCACAATGCAGGACAATGGACAAGGTATCTATCTCTCATCTCAAAATATGGTCTCCTATTTTCCATGTGGAACCTGAAATAACTTTCATTTAGGTGTAATAATAAAAAAGGTGGCAAGTTCTCTCACTTATTTTGTAGATCCTGATGGGGACACTCCAGGTATTGCAAAAAGATACATGCTACAAAATAGATACAAGTAGAAGATACAGAGTGAGAATAGAACCACAGTACATCTGCTGTTCCAGGCTCCCTTATTCTTACTGTTGCCCCAAATCCCAACATTCTGTGCCCTGCTGGCTAGATCCTTGTATCACAGATATTCAGTTCCTGGTGGGTTTGGAAAGTGGTAGAGAAGGAGAGCATGAAAGAATTCAACACTAGTATGCAGTAGTATATTTCTGATATGAAACGTAAGGTTTTTCTCAAAGCCTCAGCTGGAAAACAAAGTTCTGAGTGAGGAACACTAAAGGGCAAACCTAATAAGCCAAATGGAATGTATATACTATTAAGTCATTGAGAAAATAAAGTTTGAGAAGGGGTAATTTCTATAAGCCAAATTCCTGAATAAATGAAGACTCCTTTACCCAATCTACACATCACTTAGCAAGGGGAGTGATAGCAAAAATTCCCTTTTTGATTTGAAAAACTCTATGCTGCATGACTGAACTTTCCAAAAGTGAAATAATTGTCTAGTTTCAAACTGATACAAAAGCCAGTCTTCCTTACCCTGGAAGATCAATGACTCAAACCTTGGCCTGCAGATACCTGTGAAATTCTGAGTTTACACAGGCTGCAGAGCATTAAAGCCATAAAGCTGACAACAGTGTCACTGAGCAGGTATAAAGTCTGATCAAAACATGTTGTTATCTAAGGACTGCTACCTCCCCAGTGTTTTTGGTTATGGCCAGAAGATCGCTGACTTGGAAGAATGCAGGCTATATAAACAATCCTGGAAAGAGTTAGTAGCCCAACCAGCACAGCAACTCTGTGCTACTTCAGCCATAAAATGAATTAAATGTTCATGGTCAATGGCAGTATACATCTCTAGAAGTAACTGAAGAAACTCAGAGATTGTTAAAGATTATGGAAGAAATTTAGGTTTTCAGTAGAAATTTTAAGTGAAAAATTAAAATTGAGTATTTGTGGAGGGAAAGGCTACCAGGAACAGTAGTATTAATTTTTATCAAATTCCATTGTGTAATAGGTGTCAAAGGAATACGTGACATTACACAGGTAGTGGTTGCTATTTTAACAGTCTATTTATATGATGGGACAAAGAAGAACAAAAATGATTAATAGTATTGAATAATCAGATTTCAGCACCTTTTGTTAAAACAAACTGTTTTAACTAATGGCAAAATAACCATTAGCAAAAGAAAAAGCATTTTCCAATGGTACATGGAATGGGAAATCTAATGAATAGCATTCCTTCTTCAAATAAGCCACAGAAAGCTGATGTCCTCCTTTTAGCTGTAGGTGTCATTCGAGGGACTAGTGCTGCAAGATGCTGTGTACCATGAGCTTGGTGATAGACCTGTGTCATGGTTCATGAAGAAAATTAACTCTGCCCCAGCTAAAACCAGCACACCTGTTCAACACAACGGCAGAAGCAGGGAAGGAGTTGTGCTCTGAGGCTGTTTACTCCAGGGCCTGGTAGATTTAATGAAAACAAATAGCAGTATAGGAATGAGTTGAAAAGGCAGAGCTTCTGCCTTCTGATAATTAGTGTAAGACTCTAAGAAAACCATTCCTCTGTCCAAACCACATTTTTACAGTCCTTTTAAAATTAGTTTGCTGTATAAGGCAGATAGCTCTTCATGTAAATGGTATGTATAACTGAAATGAAAATGGTAAATAGTGCAAAAGTAAAATTGGAAAATTTGGGGAAAAGCCTATTTACTTCAGACTGCAATAATAGCATCATGTATTGGTTTATCAGTGTTCTCACAAAAAAAAAATGCCTTTGGCACAGGTATTTTCAGTAAGAATGGTGGCAGCTGGGAATCAGTCTGTAATATCAGTCTGTAACGCTATATTATCTACCAAATGTGTTATGTACCAGAATGTATGGTGTATTGGGTCATTTAGACATCAGAGCACCTTCCAGTTCTTAAAAGGGGCTGACAAGGAAGACAGAGAAAGACTTTTACAAGGACATGCAGTGATAAGACTAAGGGAAATTATTTTAAACTGGAAAAAAAAGTAGGTTAAGGCTAGATATTAGGAAGAAATTCTTTACTGTGAGAGTGGTGTGGCACTGGAACAGGTCATCCAGAGAAGCTGTGGATAACCCCTCCCTGAAAGTGTTCAAGGCCAGGCTGGATGGGGCTTTGAGGAACCTGGCCTAGTGGAAGGTTCCCTGCCCATAACAGGGGATTGGAATCAAATGATTTTTCAGCTCCCTTCCAATTCAAATCATTCTATGATTTCCTTATAATTAGGTCAGTTAATTAAGGGTTTTAATTTTGGCACCTTATTTAGCAAACTGATGCACAGCTAAACATTTTATTAAAACATATGCAATACCTCTGTAACCCTGATCACCTTCTATGATGTCATTAATTGGTCTGAAGAATCAGACAAGAATGCCAGCATTATGAACTGTATTAAAAACAGTATTATAACAGCATTATAAACTGGTGTAAAAATTGGCTATTCTAAAAAGAAAACAAAACAAGAGTCACTCTTTACACTGCTGTGTACTTTTTAAAATAGACCTTTTGCCTAAGGAAATCTGTGTCCTTTCTTTATTCTCTAGGGATTGCTCTTGTATCTTTTTCAATCCTTCTTGCTATATTTTTTATGAGAACAGAATCACATCTAACATGCCTCCTCTGTTTGGGTTTTGTTGTGTTGCTTTGTTTTGCTTTTCAACATTGCTAGATGGATCTGAGGTAGCTCTGACTGGAAACAAGAGTTTAAGTTATTTGTTGTTTATCACACACGTTATTTACGAGGCACACATCTATAGTTCAGATACAGAAGGTAGGCATGTCTCACATCTTGTCAAAATGCCAGACTTGCTGTCAATTACACAAGCTCTCCTACCTCTTGTGAAGGAACAGATCACATACCTGAAACTGTGACATCCTGACTCTGACAGTTTGGCTGGGGAACATTTATATTCATTGATTGCTGCTATCACACTATCTGCTTTGAAGACACACACACATGCACATGCACACACAGAGAAAAATATGTAAGACTAACCTACAGGCATGAATTGAGCTTTTTGATTATTTGCACCTCCTTCTCCACCTAATGACCTGAACTGAAATACCAACCAAATATTATTAATCCCAGGAATTAACAGCTCATAATTCTTTCTAAAAATGTCTTATATTTTTAAGCTGAATAATTGATCAGATGTTTAGAGTATTGGCAACACTGAGAATTTGGAAATCAGGACCCGTTCCTTGAAATACCATGTGTTAAGGGCATTTTAAATAAAATGCTCCTTTTTGTCATACAACAATTCAGCATATCTTAAGCACTTCAATATTCCCCTTACAGTCACATGGGAATGGGAAATCTCCTATATCTTAATATTTTTAAAGGGGAGGCAAGGTTATTACATCTCTGTGTAATTGCAGGAGAGAGGGATTTAATGATATTCCAAACACTCTAAAAAAAGAAAATCGGACAGTTATCTATATAGACAGCACAAAAGTAGAAAGAAGAGGGTGATAGTCTTTTCATTATTAGTAGAACCAGTTGAGAAAATTATAACAAGTATAAATCTCTCTACTCCACAATCAGAGGAGGAAGCAGAAGGTGTGAATTCAAGCTAAGAAGGCAGTGCCAAAAAAAATTTGCCCAAATTATAATTACAACAGACTAATCAGGATGTCATCCTGTCACATAGGCACTGCAAAATCCTCCTAGAGAATCCTAATAAATGGTATTCAGAACATTTAGCAGGTGGAAGGCAGCAGTTATCTCTTTCTGTGCATTGGCATCACTGTGCTGAGCTGACCTGTATGTCACAGGAAGGAAAAGGTGGTGTAGCAGAGCCAGTCCTTCAAGGCTCGCACTGCTGGAATCACATATGGCCTTCACAGATGGCCCTCTGATCACCTTTGTCTGGGGAACCCAAAGCCAAGAGAGCAGGGAAAACAAGGTCATTCTCTCTCAAACCAGACATGGTGTCTTGGGAGACTTTAAAATAATTGTCTTCCCAGGAATAACTAATCTTTTGTGAACATTCCTGTCCTTCAGATGGCGGCAGATAGAGGGAGAAGTGCTCTCCAGGGGCTGCAGAGGCCCCCCACTGGACTGTGCATTTACTGGTATTCAACATGCATTTGAAAATATAATGAACTGAACTTGCAATTTATTTGACATATATTCCTAAATAAAAGGTTCCTACTAGCTACATGGTTGATTAGCTGATCTTGGAAAAATAGGAAATGCCTGTAATTCTGTAACAGTGCCCCCAGTTTAAAAGCTTGTGGGACACATGTTCTAAAATCACACATGGCAACAGCTTCCAGGTCAGCTGCAGGGACATGGCACATTTGAAGGCAGATGAGCAGTGCTGTGCCAGTCGGGCACAGGGCCAGGATGGCTTTCACAGTGCTTCACTCCAATGCCCCACCCATAACTAAGCCCTCAGGAGCAGTGTGGTTGACACAGAGAAAAGAACCTTCTGGAGAATAGTCTGGGAATGCCCTATTGCAGCCACCAGGTGCCAAGGGAATTTCAACTGGTCAGAACCTGCGTAATGGGTATTCTCTGTCCAGTTCCATAAGTGGTGGTATATGGGGTAACTGTGGAGAGAGTGGTTACCAGCAGAGAGCCCACGGGGAGTGAATGTGAATGTCCAAGTGTTCATGGCAAAGGATGCCAGGAGCTGAGAAACACTAGAAAGCTGAGAAACTCTACCAGCACCTCCCTGGGCTGCTCTGTTCCCCTGCCACATGTCAGGGATGGGCTCTCTTCCCTCCTGAAGTGGGCACCTCCTCACTGTAGGACATGGATGTTGAGTTCCTCATCAACATTAAAGATATCCATGGCTAAATGTACTTTGGTACCTGGACTCACCTAATTCCTACACTGTCACACTGCCACAGTGCTTGTGCTTGCCATGCCAGCAGTTTCCTTGCTGGGCAGGGAATCAACCCATCCCATCACATTGTCATGCCACTCCCTATTTTTTCATCCTTTTTTCCAGCACACTTGTACCTCCCTTTCCCCACAATGGGCCCCTCACAAATGAACAAAATGCCCTCTAAGTATTTTTCCTATTGCTCTTAATTTTGCTACATTTGTACCAGAATTTGTTATTTTTTATATTATCAAAAATTAATCTTGTTTACATATAAAAAACCACTATTTTTTTTGGCTATCTAAGTAGTATTAGCCCCACAGGTGTCTATTACCCTGCAGGTCCTCAGTACTCCAACTATTTGGGCAGTACAACTGCTTCTCATAGAACTTCCCTGTAACAATTTTTGAAATTCAGGAATCACTCACAGCACTATTTGTAATTTCTGTCAGTTTCCTGCATGGTTATCCATCATGTCTGGCAACTTCTGATGTCATTCTTCATTGTACCTTATGTCCTGTTTATGATGCCTTGAGAGGCTACCTAGAACAGAGACTAGACAGTGTTAAAGGAATAAAGTGGATATTTATTTAAAGGCTTTTAAAGGATACACCTTGGGCAGTACAAGAGCCCAGCCAAGGCTGCACCCAAGATGGATGATGGGTCACACATTTTCACACTTTTGTAAGTTTTGGTCCATTTCCATGTTGGGGTTAATTGTCCAATTACAGCTTCAGGTTATGAAGTCACATCGTCTCAGTTTGCTCTCCTCAATTTGCTGTTTATACTTTTTGGGCCTGAAGCTGCGATGGTGTCCTTGGTTCTCAGACTGGAAAAGGATTGTTTTGTCTAACTAAACCATGAGAACTTGCTAACACTTTATATGAGGTTCAGATTTATATACTAATGCAGTACAGAGTCTGGATAATATGAAAGCTAAAACTTAAGGCATCACTGTTCTGTTTGCTTAACCTTAGACCAGAGACTAACTAATGTCTTAGGTACCTTCTGCACCCTAACAGCATATATTTCCTAGTTTTTGCACCAAAAAAATAAACAGGAATTAAAATTACATTGGAAATTCAGGAAGACTCTCAGAAGAAAAAGATCTTGGGATGATTTATGTCTAGAAATTTTGTTTATCAAGGCATGAAATTATATATATTTGAGACACCAATCTTGAAAACTAAAACCAAATAAATATTTTTTTTGCTGCACTTGAGGGGGTGTACAAAACTGACATTTAAATGACAAATAGATACCTCAGTGCCTTTCTGGAAATTAACCTGTTTAGCTAAGATACATTCTCTCATACATCCTGAATCTTACAAGTTAGGCAGATTTTTTGCATCTCTAAACTCAAACTGCCTTTCTTTGATATTTTAAAGCAGTTTTTAAATACCCACTTTCATAATTAAGCATCATTGTTGGCCTGCTTCTTTTTGCGAAAGCATTCACCATGCATGGCCCCTTTGCTTTTATTTTTTCAGTGTGGGCAGACTGACATAGGTGAGCTGTTGGCTAGCAAGGGTTTTATACTCATGCCAAATAATCTTTCATTTTGACATTACATTTCCTATATTTTTCCCTTATCAACAGCTTTTTCCACTCTGCCTGCCCTCAATTACTCTAAGCCTCAATCACTCAGCTCTTCTACTGTATATTATTCTGTCTTATATATATAGTTGGATATATTTTATTCAAATGGATAAAATAAAGGATATCTTTGAAAGTTGCTGGTTAGTTTTTCCAAAGTGTTGAGTTACAATTCTTCACACTCATTTGAAAATGACTATTCCCTTCTAAATTCTACTAAATTCCTACTAATTCCCTACTAAAAAGAAGCAGAATGAAGGGAATCTGTGCTGTATTTTTGAAATGCTTCCATTCATTAAACTGAGTGGAAAGAGAGTCAATGACATGGAAAGAAACTTGAAATTACAGTAGAAACATATTTTGACAAAGAAGTGCCCAGCCTTGCCAGAGGAATATGAGACTTTTGAAAATGTAATATGAGGTTAAAATTGACTATTTAACCATCAACACAGATAAATCATTAAGTTGGGGGCTTTGGCAAGTTACTACACTTATAAAATGAGTTTCAATTACTCTAAAGTTATGTGAGAGCCAATAATTTATAAAGCCTTACCTATCAGTAAAACAAACTCTCATCCTGTCCAATTGATATTACTTCATTTCAACACAAAACTTGAGAAGCAGTCACAACATTGAGTACAACAGTACTTTCTTGCAGACTGCTTTTATTTTTTTAATAGTTAACGCTCGACCATAACTAGTTTTGGTTTTGTTTGGGGGGGGAAAAGGAGGGTTATGGGTATTTTTAAAATGTAAAATATATTTCTAGATTTCTTTCAAGATTTTTGGTTGGTTGGTTGGGTTGGGTGTTTTTTTTTTACTTCACGTGTTTTTACGAACAGCTTACTGAGCAGAACTAGACAGCAATGGAGAAAGCAGAAAGACTTTTCTCAGTTTTACAGGATCCTAAAGAGGCTGGACTGGCTGTGGTCTTGAAAGAGCCTTTGTCTTCAATTTTGTTTCACTTTTTATAAAAGTAAAGTACAAAGTTTCTTGTGTACCCCAGAATAAGACATGGGTCACACTCGTCTAACACACGTGTCGTGGGACACACACGTGTCTAACCAGTGGGAATGTTCGGCAGCCCATCCTGGGACCTGTCCTACGTAAAGTCATCGGTGACCTCGTGATGGAGCTGGCAGTGGGCACTGGAGCACACTGATCAGGCTGGCAGAGGACACAGTCTGGGAAATACAGACAGTACTGTTGAGGTCAGGGCTGCCACACAGACAGCCTGGAAGCTGGAGGAATGGAGCAATGGAAATGGAAATTCAGCAGTGAAAAATGCCAAGTGCTGCACCTGGGAAGGAAGAGCTGCTGGTAACAGTCCAGACTGGGGCCTGTCTGCGTGGGGAACAGCTCTGCAGAAGAGGGCCTGGGGTCCTGCTGGGCAGATACTGAGCTGAGCCAGCTGGGAGCCCTGGCAGCTGGGATGGCCAACTGCATTCTGGGCTGTGATAACAGAAGCACGGTCACTTGTTTGAGTCTATGTCTGTACTATCACATCCAATTTAAGTCTCAAGTGCAGGGAAAACTTTGCTAAAGTTGCTAAAAAAGAAAAATCAGTACAGAACCACTGGGATGGTCAGATGTTGCAGTACTTGCCCTGTGAGAATCTGAGGGACTTGGGCACATTCAGCCTGGAGAAGAGACAGTTGTGGGTAGGAGCAAACAGTAGCCTTGCAGCACCTACAAGGTTATTAGAAAGATGGAGTCAGGCTCTTTGGTCCTTGGCAGCAAGCACAAATTGTCACAGGAGAGCTTCTGACAGGACATAAGGAAAAACATTTTGTCCATGATGACAGTCTGGCAGTGGAGTAAGTTACTCAGAGTGGTTGTGTAGTCTCCCTGGAGGTTTTCAATATATGACTGGATTATGTTCTGAGCAACCTAGTCGGATTTCATAGTTAATCCTATTTTGAGCAGAAAACTGGACTAGAGACCTCCTGAGGTCATTTCACCCTGAATTATCCTGTGATTCTGTGATATTCTTGTGAATAAAACAGAAGCCCTTAAAACTGTTCAAAGCAAAATTAAAAATTGTACAGGTATACCAAAAGTACAGTTAAAAGTTAAAGAGCAGTTATGCATTAATCATATGCATCTCTTGGCATTAAGACAGAGCTGGATTTTTAACAGAAGTTTTACCTAAATCCTCCATAAATGCAATGTGAAGTTTCACAGTGGCAGTCTTTATGTGAGATAAAGATGTCACAGACTGAGATCTAAAGACAGAGTAAATGCATTGAACTAAATGCCAGAGAGCTCAAGGGCTGGGTATGAAGATAGGAAAAACTATGGGGGACTATTTATGGCTGCAAACCCCTAACCATTAGTCAGTGCTGGTTTGCATTTTACCTGAGTAAGGGGCAATCATACTGTGTCACTGCTCAAAACCAATACTTTGGAGCAACTGAAAATTTCTCTATGCCACAAAACCTGCCTTTAATATAGTCCTAAGTATAAGAAAAAATATGTTAAAGACAGCAATGCCTTCTGTAGTGTTTAGGCAAGAGGACTTATTAACACCTTTGTTTCTCAATTCTTGCCTGAAATTTTGATAACACTAATCATACATAGCTCATAGAACAGTTTGAGTTAAAGGGACCTTAAAAATCATGTCATTTCAACCTGCCATGTGCAGGGATACCACCCACTGGGCCAGGTTGCTTAGAGTTCCATCCAACCTGGCCTTAAGCACTTCCAGGGATGGGGCATTCATAGCTTCTCTGGGCAACCTGTGCCAGTGCATCATCTCCCTCACAGTAAAGAATTTCTTCCTAATATCTGGTCTAAGTCTGCCCTTCGCCATTTTGAAGCTGTTCCTCTCTTGTTCTATCACGACATGCCCTCATATAAAGCTCCTCTCCAGCCCTCTCACGGGCCCCCTTTTAGGAATTGGAAGGTGAGATCCAGGGTCTCCCTGGAGCCTTCTCTGCTGCAGGCTGATCAACCCCAGCTCCCTCAAAGTGTCATTTTTGGAGAGGTGCTCTGGCCCTCTGATCATCTTTGTGTTCCTCCACTGGACTTGACCTAACAGGCCCATGTCTTTTTTTGCTCTGGGATCTACAGAGCTGAACACAGCACTCCAAGCAGGGTCTAATGAGGGCACAGTAGAGGGGCAGAATTACCTTCCTTTACTTGCTGGTCACACTTCTTTTTATGTGGTTGCTTTGTGGGCTCCAAATGTTTGTTGCCAGGTCATGTCCAGCTTTTCATCCACCAGAACCCCCAAGTCCTCCTCTGCAAGGCTGCTCTCAATGAGTTCTCCCAGTTTACCCCAACCCAGGTGCACCACCTTGCACCTGGACTTGAATCTCATGAGGTTCTCCTGGGCCCACTTTTCAAACTTGTACAGGTTCCCAGGATAGTATTTCTTCTGTGAGCACCATTCATTCTGGTGTCATTGGCAAACTTGCTGAGGGTGCACTTGATCTCACTATTCATGTCATTGATGATGATGACAAACATCTAGGGAGTACATAATGATCACAGGAGAGAGCCCTGAGAGACTCCACCTGTCACCAGCCTCCACTTGGACACAGAACATTTGATCACAACTCTCTGGCTATGTCAATCCAGCCTATTCCATGTCCACTGAATAGTTCACCATTATTATCCATATCTCTCCAATTTAGAGATTTCTTTTTGAAAGTTATGAGGTCGTGAATGCTGCCTGTTTCATTTCTACCATACATAAAGCTCCATTAATTAAAAAAATAAATAAATCAAAAAAATAGATTAATTATTAGGTTTCTGTAGAAAGTCTGTGGGTTCTTTTCTTCAATTTCAGGATTAATGAGCAGGTGAGATGGTTTTTGTGTTTAGACTCAGTTGTTTATTTTTTCTTATCTATATTACATTCTCATAGACAGTGTGTTCATCTGCACACTGAGCCAGAAGTCTAGAAAATGGAGTCCCAGGTATCTCTTTCCAAGGCCTTTTAAGTGTCAACTACCCAATTATAAAATGCCAACTAATTTATTTTTACTTATAGTAACCAATAACCAAACACCTGTGTTCCACACTGCGTATTTTTCTATCCAATCATGCAATATTATTAAAATCCATGAAGAAGGTGAAAGAACAAAAAAAGTTAACACCCTAAAACCCCCATCTTGTTACATATATATTACTATATTATAATACCTCAAAGTCTAAATTTTCCACTGAGTTATATACCAAACTGCTATTCAAACTACACACTCACAGTTTCAGTTCTATCTATCAGTTTTGGAAGCCTCTTCCATGGCCTCAGGTCAAACACAGAGTTCTCTTCTGGGTCTGTGCCTGTCAGCACAGAAAGCATGAAATTCTCTGTGCCCAGGGTTCCAACAGGTTTCAGTTAAGCCTTTTGCCTATCAATATGATAAAAAACATATCAAGAAAATTAAAGATTAACTTTTTTCATTATGCTATTGCTTATGCCAGAGGGAGAGAGTTTAACCAATAGAAAATTAATAGTGTATTTTTTCAAGCAATTCAACAATAAATTCTTCTTTCCCTTCCCCAACACCAAATAAATATTTGTAAACCGACAAGTATTAGTATAAAGTCTGTCCATTCTTAATAGAATAAATATACATTCACATGGTAGCATCTTTTACTAATTTATTTTTAGCTCCCTTTTTTTTGAATACTCACTTAATATACTTAGTTATATTATATAACATAACTTTCTCAAAAGATCAAATAAAAATTACTTTTTTAAGTTCCAAGTACTACATATTTTACCAGGAAAAAAAAGATACTTTATTTTCAAGGCTAATAAGACAAAAAAATTATTTAAATACTGAATCTTAGAGGTACATGAAAGAAGAAATCAGTAGATAGGAAATGTAGGAAATGCAGTGATTATTAATCTGAAGGCTGAACTGGGCAGTGAAGGTTCCCTCAGAAAATATAAAGAGGTTTTTAAAATTTCTGTATGTGAAAGGATTTACTATCACTTCTTTAAACAAAAAAAAGTGTTATTTAGCACAAATTAAATAGACCTGGACAGAAAAGCTGTTTTCTGTCCACAGAGGAGTACAGCAAGAAAGCCAAATTGTAAAAATGCCAACTCTCTTGGATAACCTGCTTTAAACTAGATTTTCAAAAGTCATCTGTGTGAGAAAAATCAGACTTTTTCAGTGCCTGTTGGATCATTTTTCTGAGAATGAAAATCTTTCTCATAATGTAAATGACATCATCTTTTTTTTCTTTTTTTTAATAAGCAGCTTGGCCAGTCAGAAATCAAATAATAGTACAATTAGATTGCATATAAATTGCATTATTATGATCAGGGAGTAATAGCTGTTAATGTACACCAGCCAGAAGGGTTTTGACCCTCTTGCACTAAGCCTGAAATACTCTGTAAATCCTTGCCCTACCCCTGGGACTCTCTTTATTCCTTTTCAGTTTTCTAATGACATTGTAAAAATAAAAACTAGCATTACTAAGGTTCCCTTTTCTTTCTCTTTATACTTGTATATGTAAATATATATCTTTCAGCTCTATAGTAAAGTAGATGTGAAAAGACGTGTGTTCATTTTTTAAGGCAGGTCAATTCAAGCATTCATCTAATGCAAGAAGTATTTGGAAATGAAAATAAGCGTGGCTGGTAAACGCCTTTAGTTTCAGTTTTTCCAGGCATAATACAACCAAAACATGTCCAACTAAAACTTCATAAGAAGGATAAAGTCACCAGTAGGAATTTTTCAAAGCTCATCTAAGCCAGCAAATGAAGGAAAAGTCAAGAAAGTCAATATTGAAGGCAAAATGTTTAGCTGATGGTGCCTCTTTATCTTAGAAATTTCTCACCTTGATGACGTTTTGACATGTTAGTACTCTTTTGCTTTACTAAGTTAATTTAGTTTTCCATTTGTCTTCAGTGATGACTAGAACCGTTACAAGCAAGAAACCTCATCTCTTTCTTATCATAGAGTCTGTACTCCTAAATTGTAAAGCATAAGACCTAAGACGTTTGCTATTGAGTTCTTGGATCCAAATCTGTTCTTGGATCCAAACAACCTGTGCAAAAACTGTATATCCTAAATTTCCATATTTGCAGTTAGGATTTCTGGCATACTTCAGGCAGCACCTTTCACATGAAATTTTTACAACAAAGAAGTGCTTAAGAATCAGAAAATGATAAACAGAATGTTAATAGGTGAGATCTGTCCAGAAAGAAGTATTTTTTCCAATTGAGAAAAAAAAGTGCCGCTTTTCACAGAGACTAAGTTATAAGTTCTTTGGTGCCAGTTGCTTCTGAATCCTCTCCTGGATAATGACTAGTTCTCTAAAGCTGCAGAGATCACACCAAACTGCACACAACTCAACTGGAGTCCATGGCAGAACTCACACTATCTTCTACAGATTCTGCAAGCCTTATTCTTACTCACTTATGTGTCATGGCCATCTCCCACTGATGTTATCAGAGTCTGATTTTGGCCCTTTGACTCTAAACTCTCTGAGGATGTGTGCAAAAAATATTTACTTTCTTTCAAAATAATTAAAAATAAGAAATAAAATAATGGTCCTAGTCTAGCATTTTTAAGTGTGCTGCAGAAAGACGAGAACACTGTCCTTTTCTTCAGGAAATGTTATAGTGCTATGTCAAAAGTATGTTGGTCTCCATTCAAAAGGTGAAGAAGAGGCATTGAGGATGTGCTATTGCTGGGAAGCATAACAATCTTTTCTACAATCACTTTTGCCAATTTAAATTCCACCCCACTGCTGGCAGAGTAACAAGAGGAGTTTCTGAGCAAAAGGCAGAATGCCCGAAAGCCAGAGCATGTCAGATGAGCAAGGATTATTTGGTCTCAGAGGAAATCACATTAGCAACTGCCAGGATATCTGTACTATTCTGAGTTAAATGAGCTGGGGTACTGGAAAGCTGTGCTTTAATTTGAGAAATACACACTAATGCCCAGCCAGATCTTCTCCACTGGCAAGTCTGTCTCTTCTCTTATCTTATTCAGTTGTGACAACTTGGAGAAAACAATTGGTAGGGACAACTATTGAGTCATCCAGCTTTTTGAATTGAGTCTGACTTTGTATGTGTTCAAGTGGTTTAACCTTAAACTATTTTTATCTAGACAGGTATAAAACATACATTTAGATACTTTCATTCCATGTAAAGTGCAACACAGACTGATTAATTAAAAAAGCTTTCTGAAATGTTCTAAGATAAATTGAAGAGACCTTGTTTTTTTCTCTTTTTTTATTTTTTTTTTTAAATAAAGTATATATAGCTACTTGTTCCAGGCACAGGCTTACTGCAGGACTGAAATTCTATGAAGAGATAATAGTAATAGTGTGACTTACTATTGATATTACCATTGCTGGTAACTGATAGTGACACAATAAAACCACTCACAGTGCTGTCCAGCTCGGGTATTAACATCTAGACTACATTCAGTTCTGCACAGGATTTCTGTAAAATGTGTTTTCAGCCTGTATTCCAAATTAAGAGATCTGAGAAGACACAGTATTCCTGCCTCCCACATCTGCTATTCCCCACATACTTTTAAAAGATCGGCATTCATGTCTTAACTTCTTCAGAAGTGAATTCTCCTCTCAGAATCCCTCCCTGCAGGAAGATAGCAGTTTCAGTATCTTTCCTCTTTAGAGTGAATGGCTCCCACACAAAAATTCCCAGTTTGTTCTGAATTCAGCAGGAGCTGTAAGACCTCAGGCAGTAATACAGTTCAAAACTCAGCAGGAGTCTTGGACTCCCATAGAGCCAAATAGTCTTCAAAATGCTTCCCTTCTTGTCTTCAGCTCCTGCAGAGTGCTCTGAAAGTCCAGCTTTTGCTGAACTGGAAGCCAGTACCCCATCTTTTTGTTATCTCAAACTTGGTTCAGAGGTGTTCCAGTAGTTACTTTCACTTCAGCCCTAACCCATTCCTCCTGGATAGATTTCTCCAGATAGAAATAGGAGCAAGACTTGCAAAATACAGCATGCAGTGGTCTTTGCACTTGTTTTTAAAAATGTCACTCTAAATTATACAGCTCTAAAGACAGTAACTGACCCAAGTCTGAAGCATATTATAATTGCATCTAAAACTGAGAGAAAAAAAATTAAACCCAAATCAAACACAGAATTTTATTTAAAATGCTTCTGTCATTCACAGCAGAATTAGTCTTTTGGAGTTTATATGGTCCAATTATAGTTTGAAGGAAATAGTTGTCTTTTTCTGGTAAATCTAATATAGTATCATAATCTTAAAAAAAACTAGTTTTTGGGAAAAGATCAAATGTCTCTCTTTGGAGAGAAAGAAATGGGTTTTCAAAACTAATTTTATTCTTACACTACCACTGTTGAGAGAAATGTGTGGCACCACAGCAGCAGTTACTTGCAGCCCACTGTTTGCATGTGTCTAGCCTCAAAAGGAAATTTTCATCTACATGTCTTTTAATGTCATTTTGAGGTAACAAATAACAAGATGGATTCCTTTGTTCTAAAAGACTCAGTGCTACTTTAAATTGGTGTTACAAAATCCTGATATTCTCATGAGCTGCATGCAAATTCACAAGAAAATTCACTTATATGAATAATCCATCTCCTGCTGATGTCACTTTGACAGGATTAGTAAATAGTATTTCACCAAAGTGTATCACATGTAAAGTTCAACGAGATCAGAGACATTGAAATGCTAAGCATGATTTGTAAACCAAATCCAGATGGTATGGTGCAAATGATTTTTTCTATCCTGAAACTCTATCATACCTTCTATAATCCATCTGGCATAAGGACAAGTGCTTGACAAGCAAATTTGAATCCATACATTTTAGATCAGACCAACCTCCAAGTGTTTCATGTGAACCTGTTTCACTATTTCCAGAGGTCTGTGGAATTTTTCATCAACAGAAGACTGACAGTGAAACACTGGAGAAGATGGTCTATGCCATTCTTAAAGACCTCTGTAATCTCCAGAAATGCCTCTATTGCTAATAGCATCATTGATATGGTACTGAGACAGACTTAAGATCCAGACCAAGTACCAGGTGACCTTCTGAGAGCCCTTCAGCTCTCCAGTTCTCTCTTTACACCTAAGGCTTCTTATACCTACAGTGACTGATGTAATAGGGTCTCCATATGTGGCTTATAACAGCTGTGCAAAATATCTTCTGCCAAGTAAAAGCAAGCCTTATTTATTGTGTGTGTGAGACAGGGACATACAACCTAATAAACTCAAGGTCATTGCTCATTTTTTCTTCTGCACCTTAAAAACCTCTCTCAAAGTTTTTTTCCTTCTCCAGGAGCTTCTGTACTTTCCTTTCTTCATTCGGCAGAAGCTCATGTTCCCTAAGAACCATGTTTAGTACCTGGATGATAGGAAATCCCTCTTGCTTCTACTGGTTAACAGCTGGTTCTTTCAAGTCCCTTATCTTTGCCCAGCCTGTTCAAGTAGTTGCTCAGTGTGGTTTTAGAGTACATAAAAGTTGTATATAAGGAAGTTGCAAAATGGAACATTTTTCTTGCAAGATCATATTAGAGTCAAAACAGGAAAATGTGCTTTTTCGTAGCTGCCTAAACAAATTGTATCAGTAAGGATATCCCTTTTCAAGAACAAAAGGAAGTTTTGTTTTATTCCTCTATCACACATCTTCTGCCAGCAACAGCTAGGAAAAATATTAAAAATTTACAGACAAATTTTTGTACAAAACAAAGCATAATGGACCTATCTAAAAAGTAATGCTAAACTGGGCTGACTGATTTCATGGTAAAATGACTTATTGCTACTCAAAATTCTTCTTTTAGAGCATAATTAATTTAACAACAATTTTAGGAAATTCAAAGAACTTTGTCAATAAGACACAATTAGTTTTATATAAGCTCCTCTTGTTAGAAAATATTAAGGAGAACAGCCATTGCTCTGTGATAAAAAGTCTATTTTTCCATTAATACACAGAGGATAAACATATGTTTCAAGTAAAACAGATTTGAATTGATCACTGTGTATTTATAGGAAATTGTTTCTTGTAGCCTTTATGATGAGCCTAATAGTTCATCAGAGATTTATTTCAGTTATGTGAAAAGTTTCACAGAACACGGTGCAAGATCATGAACTACATGGCTAACAAAGTTAAACTCGTATTAGCATATAAGACACTTAAATAAATTTTTAAAACACCTTTTAATTAAAATACTTTTGTCCAGCAAATATAAGAGGAATGTCTAAATTTATCATTTATTGTTTATTTAATTTAAAATTAATAAAAGTTTGGGATTAACATACACTTAGAAATATTTTCAGCCTAGAATATTTTCATAAAAATAACACACTAGCAATCAGATTACTTCATATTGAAATATTTCAAGCAGTTATATTAATAAAAGGTCATTCTCAACCCTGAACTGTATTCTTGTGGTAAACTAATCCAGTTTCACACCTTAGACAGCCAGTGAGAAAGCTGTATTTAACAAATGTTTGTTTACATTAATGTTTATGGTGTGTCTGTAATTAAATATTTTTCTTCAATGTTATTTGAAAATTTGTATTACTATCTGGCCATGTCTCTAAAGAACAGATAAAAGCAGCATCACATAAAAGAAAAAAAAAATCAATTTGTGTCTTACTGTGACTGTAATTTCAGTACTGCCTGAAAAGCAATAAAATGTTTCTGATTTTTGTAAAAGAGCTGCAGACTAGCACATATCTACTTAAAAGATTGAATTCAATGTATGGCCTACTGAATCGACAGAGAAATCTTACTTGTTCTATTTTAATTCCTAAAGTACAAATTTGTGAAATTTAGTGGATACTATTAGCTCTTCATAAGACCAGGTCTCTTTCCAGAACACTTACATCTACTTCACCAATGTAAAATCCACTTACCAACCAAAATATACAAGAACTGATGACTGTTGGGTACAATTTCTGGGCTACAGAGATAATAGAAATTTAAAAAATATAAGGGCAGTGTTCCAAGAACAGGAAAAACCTTTGGATGTCCACAAACTACTTTTGATAGACATTACAATTATAGACTCACAAATAATTTACATGTGTTAGCAAGTTAGGGAGGAATTTTGCATTCTAGCACCACAGAGCTGCACACAAATGTTGCACAAATTCAAAGTCAGTGAAACTACTTTGTAAATACCATTGTGCAACTGACAATAAGAAGACCGTGCACAATCAAAGAAATCAAAGTTGATCAATCAAGGTGATCAAAGAGACTGAAGCCACAAAAAAATAATTTCATCTTGATTCATGAACTTGTGTAGAAATCTGACTCTACCAAGCCCTGCTTGTGTTCTTACTCCATCATCACAAGTGGAAAAGCTGCTTCTTATCCTACTGCTCCTGCCTGGACTGTCTGTGCCCTGTGTAGCCACAGCTTCATGCTAATGCTTCCTCTGCCCATTCAGGCACAAGCGCTGTTCAGAGAGTATCACAGCTTCTAAAGAAATGAAACAAAAGTTAGACAATGTTGCAAATCATTTTTATGTTTTCCTTAGACCAGAGCAGATTTTTGGGAAAAATTTGCCAAGTGAAGGAATTGAGAAATTGTGTGCCAGCCTCTAGGGAACTGAAGGTAAGGGAGAGTTGTAGATTCAAGTGCCTTAACCTAATGTCAGAGCAAGTCAGGGTTTTATGACCTTTACCTACCATCACCTTCTCCCTTCACTGGTTGATATAAAATCCTCTCTGATTTAACTTCCATTAGGATTTAAAAACTCCATTAAATGGGACATTCAGTTTTGTATTCTTTCCCCCCTAATTTCTTTCACCTTCCAAAGAAAAAAAACCAAAACCAACAAAACAATAAACCAGCAGGAAAATACATTATTCTAGCCTAATGAAAAGGGACAGTAAAAAATGTATTATCACCTCTAAATGAGTCTCATGGAGGAGATGCAGTAGCTTTCTAGATGTAGTAGTTTGTAGGAACCAAATATTTGGCTAGGAATTATGGTCCCAATCGGAAACAAGTCAGATGATCACTGATGAAGCCTCAAGCTGCAGTGAGGGATGACAGGGCAGGGGGCATACAAAAAGTAGACAAGAGCACAGTTCCCAGAGTGCAACAAGGAGAGGAACATCTGGGAAGACAAGGGACAGCTCACCTGACTGTAGTGCTAGTATGGATGGATGCTAGATCTTGAGAAAGAGCAGGATAGAAAGGATGGGGCAGACATTTCCCACTATGTAAAGGAAAAGCTTGGGCTTATGGACCTCTAGTGGGACACTAGCTGAGTACTAACTTGTGGGTCAGATCAGAGGAGAAGCCAGTGAGGGTGATGTCTTGGAGGGAGTTTATTACTGATCACCTTAGGGGTGTGGGGAAGCTCACAAGGACTTCTCCAAACAACTCAGCTTAGAGAATTGAAGGCTTTGAAACTGTCCTGCAGGGGGCCTTCAGCATCTACACAGAGGTCATAAGGAAGAGGCAGCCAGACTTTCCACAAAGCCTATTGTATGTTCTAGAAGTATGGGTGACGATGACCACAGTCTAAAATGAGAGGTTCAGTCTGAATATAAGAAAAATTTTCCTCATGAAAACAGTCTAGTAGATGCGAAGGTTGTTCAGAGGTGGTGTGTCTCTGTCTTTTAAGTCTGCAAGACCACACTGGATATATGGCCCTGCCCCAGCAACCTGCTCTGACCCCATAGCTGACTTTGTCTTGAATAGGAGGCTGGGCTAAAAACCTCTTGCATCTCATTAACCCCAAGTAACTCTATGAGTAAACTCCATGAGAAAACTCTAAGTTACCATGTAAAAATGGTTTGCTTCCACAGCTCCATCTACTTCACAATTGTGAAAGCAGCTGCTCTAACATTCAACAGGGATATAACACATACAGTACTTGTTATACCCCTTCTGTATCATACTTGTCAACATAGGAGATGAGATAATAGTAAACAGAGGAGCTCCAAAGGCATAAATACTACAGATTTTATTACCAGTGAGACCAGAAGCGTCTTTTCAGGATAAAAAAGAAGTTTGAGACATTTACTGTAGTCCAGAGCTCCAAGGTTTGCAGTTTTTACTCCAAATGAACTGCTAGCAAGATGCGTAAAGTTCATTATGGAAACCAGAGATACACAGATTTCACAGGGCAATACACTCCAGAAAAGAAAGCCTTTGGCCATTCATGCCAGCAACATGTAGCTGCTCAAGTCTGATTCAAAGCTCAGAAGTTTAAACAGAAGGGCTTGTTAGTCATGTCTGATGTTAATTTGATTAACATCAGAGGTTTTGTTTTTAATGGACACATTTAATTTGAGAACTTTTACCAGTCTAAAGGGAGGCACAGGAGATGAGGTAACATAATTAATTTAGTTAAACTTCCTAAAATGCAATGTGTTTATAAACAGTATCAGTTTTCAACTTAAATCCAGATCTATTTGACAGGTCTCATAAAACCACAGAGGAAAGCCAAGTTAATGTTTAAGCATTTCAATTTGTGATACTTTTAAAAAAAATAGCATTAGAAATTTAGGACTATAAAGTAAAATTAAATTTTGCTAAAAGAACACATTAGAAACTACTAATTGACCATAAACAGTAAAACTCGGCAAGAAAAGTAAATAGGGAAAAGTAGATAAAGTTCTAGGAAAACACAGAGCCAGAATTATCTCTGGGTATAACAAAATTGATGACCTTATTTTCAACAGGAACATTTTCTTTTTTATTTTTACTGAGAAATCAGGTACCACAAACCCTAACCCCACTGAATTTCATGTTTTCCCTAACATGAAAAGACTCCTGATGTCCCAAAGATCTTACAGACTGAGACGATGTGTGAACATGGATGGAAGAGAGAAGAGTGAAGGAGTGGGAAAGGCAGGCAATAACAAGCTGACGCTGCTTGTCACCAATTGCCCCTAACACACTTAATCACTGATGGCAATTCCAAGATTCCAGATTGGGTGGCCTTTGCTTTGTATTCGTTGTAAGATTTGACCTAAGTGGATATGTTTTAAGATGGTAGCACAAATGATAGAAAGCACAAACTCCTACATAAAAGAAACATTGTAGTTGTTGATTATCCGGAGGTATTTTTGCAAAGCACCCAAGAGCACTCGGAATGCTAGTCTGAATGCTGTGCTATGCCTTCCCATAAAGTACCAATGTGTTTACTGAAAGGCACTGAACCCTTTCACTGGAACAGAAAGATCAAAACCTTTTTTGGGGATTTAGAAACTGCAAAACAAATCAAAGTCATTGCCTTCTCTTTTTTTTCCAGCTTCTTCACATTTGCCATTTATCTGCCTACAAAGAAAATGAAACTCAGAAATCCCCAAAAAAATTCTTCTGTTCCCATAAAGAGTTTCAAAAGAAAGCTTGCTTTTAAAATGTAAATCAACCACTGTGTTAATAGGAAGAGAAGAACAGGTACAGGGAGACAAACACAAAAAAAAAAAAAAAAAAGAGAGACGAAATAAGATAATATAAAATATCTTTTATTATATCTAAAGTAGGATGCAAAGGGATCAGTAGATATGCAAATATGCAGTATACAAATTCTTCAGCAGGCTCTGGTCCTCTGATGAATAGAAAAATATGCCTAGTATTTCTGAAAAGAGTGTGAATAAATCAGATGTCACAAGTTCTGCAAAAGTAATTTGTGAATCTGGGAACCTGTCAATTGATACAAAAATAATGTATGCAGTAAAATAATTCCTCTATTATTTATAGCTGTAATTGGGGACAGAAACAGGGAAGAAAAAGTTTATTCAAACCACAACACAAAGCAGTTCTGGGTAATGAACCTTAAAAATAGATATTGTTGGGAATTTCAGAAATTACTGTAAGAGAGGAAAAAATACCATTGATTTCAATGAGTACTGAATGTTCTAATGATCCTAGACTGCTTTTAAAATCTTGTATACCTTTGTCCTGTCATGTCTGATGGTTCTAAACAAGGCCACAGAGAAACTTTAAAATTTTGCAAATAAATTGTAATCAATGACATTTTCTTCCTTTTTTTTTTTTCTCCAGCTTTTTTAAGGCATCAGTGAGATGAGGTTTGTCAAGGCTTGAAGATTAAAGGAAAGCTCAAATGTTTAACAGCATGAACAGCAATGTCACAGAGGCAGTGAGGATCTTTAAAACGAGCAAGTGAAGATGCTGTCTCTGGCAGCAAAATAGACTTTTAGAAATGGTTGATATCAATTAGCCATCACAAATGTAGGTGCCTTCAAGTCCATAGCTAGATCCAGCCTTGTTCTAACATTATAAACTATTGAGAAAAATATATCTGAGCATTCGGAGTACCCACAGAAAAGCTAAAGCAATCTCAGTGCTACATGGGCTAGAGCTGCACTTCACATGAATCAGCACATTTCCACTGAATCTGACAGAGCTACCCCAGTTGTCAGGACTTAAAGAATGCAGCTAAAACATCTCAAAAATGGTCCCTATAGGGTAAACCACTACAACAGGCGCAGGTGAGAAACAGGAAGGTGTTAATTTCAGGCCTACACAGAGGTGACAGGTTTGGAATGAACGCACTGGACAAAATTCCAATGTGTAGACTGTGGGAATGCAGACAGCAAAAACAGGGAGAAGTAGATCTGGATAACTTATCCAGACAGAAATTCCCACCATGGCAAACTGTAGGAAAGGAAGCAGCTGCTTAAATACATGCCATCCCAAGTTGTGGAAATGACAAGTTATGTCTCTGGGTACCTGGGATTTGGACTGTACTTCCAGAAAGACACTCTGAAGACCCCTACCACCAAGAAGATCAGAAGAAGAAGGGCCAGTGGGATGCTGCAGGCACCACCTGTTGTGGTGATTTCTCCCAATCTCTTTCTTCCCTCCCCTCTTCTTATTTCCCTCTCACACACACTGACAAATAAAATCCTTGCTATTGACTTTGGCATGTGGTCTCATTTGTACCTTAAATCAGGCAGAGGTATCTTTTAGTAATCGGACCCTAATATTATTTAGAAGTAGGATCCTAAACTAATTTGCCCAGACAAAACCTCAGTATGAAAATGAGAGTCAATGACTACAAAGGCTGTGGTATCCACAGGACACACAAATAGACTGTGCTTGTAGCACAGGACACACAGTTCTAGAAAGTAACCCACGTGTTCCCTTAAGGAACATTCAAGCTTCCTCTCCTTTGCCATGCAGACTTTGTGCCAAAAGCCCTCTGTGATCAGCAGAGAGCCAGGAGCTTGTCCAGAGGCAATTCAGGTAGCATAAGTGGTCTTCTGCCCCAAATTGAATTCTGGAAGTGTACACGTCTCCTCTGTGTGGCTGCACACAGATGTTACTGCAACCATTCTCCTGCTGTGGATTCCCAAAATTAGATTCTGTGACTCCCTGCCTTTCTTTGCTGGAGAGCACAGATGTTATCAAAAGAAACCATTGCCCAGCATAATTTCCTTAAACTCACTAGCTATTCACCCTAAACCAAAGTGCTATTGCAGAGTATTCAGCTGAGAAAATTTCAGTCAGCAATATCCTTTTGTCCTTCCTCACAGAGAGATCAAGTAATATCAATACATCTTTTTTTCCTTTTACCACAAAAAAAAAAAAAAAAAAAAAAAAGCCAAATCAGACTAAATTCACAGGAGGTTTCTTGAAGATGAATATGAGTTTTACATTTGAAATAAAAAGGAAAATAAAAAACTTGTAGAAGAGTAAAAGGAAGGTATGCATGTGAGAAATATAGAAGAGGTAGAGTATTAAAAGGTTTGCAGAAGTCTGAATGATCACATGAATCTATTGAGACAAATTCAAACAGAATTGTTTGGAGTTAGTCCCAGTGCAGCTGGGATGGGATATGGTAGTTGTCAGCAAATTCATGATTAGAATGTTATAAACTCCATCAAATGACAAAGTGAGAAAGGGGACAATGAGGTAACCTAAAATGTAGTATTAGATAAATCATGTTGGCTGAAGCTGAAAACAAAACACATGGTCTAGCCCACTGAAAAATAAAGGCAAAAATACTTTTAGTAACTCCTATTAAAATCTTGATCACCTGAAAAAAATCTGTTTATTTTTCTCAACTATAGAAGATGCTAATGCTTCCAAAAAGTCACTATTGAGAGGGTGGTCCTGTGGAGGGCCAGGAGTTGGACTCACTAGTCCTTGTGGATCCTTTCCATCTCAGCATATTCTCTGATTCTCTGACAGTGGCACCTATGGTGGACAGTTACCAATTTATTTATTTATTAATTCCATATGCAGCAAAATGAATGTGCTTATCCCTTTAAAATGACAATATTTTGGAGAATCAAAGCATCCTAGGGATACATGTAAAAATTTTTTTTTTCTTTCTCCTTTCCCTTCTCCTTCTCCTTCTCCTTCTCCTTCTCCTTCTCCTTCTCCTTCTCCTTCTCCTTCTCCTTCTCCTTCTCCTTCTCCTTCTCCTTTTCTTTCTTCTCTTGTATTAGTAACATTATTTTAGTTCCCACTAAAATTACCTTATTCTCAAAAATTATGCACTCTCTCACTGGGCAAGGAAAAGGCAATTTTTGGCTAAAAAAAAGCCTTGAACAAAAACAACAACTTTCATGCATTTTTAAAGATTTTTCTCTGCTTTCATGTACTATAACACAACTTCATACTCTGATTTTAGTAAGAGACTGTTCCAAATTACTGTAAAGCACAATCTTGTATACTTGTGTAATACTGTGTGCCAGATTTCACTTTAGATCTTGTAAGGGATGTTCAAAGTCAGTCTCTAAAGTATAGAAAAATGAATTTACTCACAACTTGTACCTTTTGCTCTTATATGATGGTATGAATTTATGAAACTCAATCACAGATGTTCCTGTATTTCTTATTTACAGTTAGTCCATTTGCAGCACCAAAGGAAGCCATTCATACTGAAAGTGGGTATCATTAGAGCAGTAAAAAGAGCAGTTTTTGCAATGTTAAAACCCTCAGAGTCATATATAACACAAAAAGAAAACCACAAAACAAACTAACTAACTAACTAACTAAAAAACCCATCTAAACATGTGGCTATATGGCTAAGTAAAATATTTTTGGGGACTTTTACATTCAGAATTTCAATATTATAGTAACCTTCCAACACCAATAATTTGCCATAAAGTGGTCCTCTACTAAAAGAAGCCTCTACCTGCACTTAGCAGTTGTTACATTTCTTAGCATTCATCAGAGGATGTTCTGTCTGGGTAGAGCTGAGTAAACAGATGAGTAAACATTGGCTGGACAAATAATTCTGAACACATATTTTCCTTGTTTTATAAAAATCATCCTTTTAAAGCTATGGGTCTTTCCTATTTTTCATGCTCTTGAGATAAGGAGAGCTTTTTATATCAAATACTTTCCGTGTCGTATTCCCCTAAGCAAAAATTGTGAATATTAATATTCACGTGACCGGTGAAGAAAATCTGTAGATTCTCTAGGGCATTCCCTAAGTGTTGAGTTTCAGCTTCACAGCCCTAAGCAGAATATTCGGCATAATGCCACGCTTGATCACCCTGCTGATGTAAAGTACAAATTTGAACCAGTTTTCATTGCTTCTGTCTACATTGTTTACTTTTTATCTATCTAATCTGCAGTTTTTGAAGTCTCATTAATGTCCTTCTCTGTGTGTTGTAGCCTCCTCTTGAAATACCAAGTCAGAAGAGACTTGGGCTGCCATGATAGGCCAGTGTTATCCTCCTAGACCAACAGAGTCCCAGCTTTGAAACCAATGTTTCAGTATGTTAATAAATGAAAAGCCCTAAATACCTTTCTGCCTCTCCTACAGTTTTTCATAATTCATAAACAAGAGACCACCTTTATGTGTTATTTCTTTTTGCTTTGCAGATGACTGCCTCTATGCATCTTATGTTCTTGAAGAGTTCTTTAAGAGTTCTCAAGAGTTCTCATAAAACCATTGAGCTTGCAAAGAGGCAATGTCACTTTTTCTAACTTTCTGGAAACAGATTTGTTTGCAAATAAAACCAGCCTTGATAGATTTTTCTGTCTCACTGTTGTCTTAATTTCTTTGGGGAACTTGAAAAAACTCATCTCTCCTAAAATAAACTTTAGCTATTTAAAAGTTACACTTATAACTAAACTCTGTGTGTGGTCTCTAAGCAACCAAGACATATTTTTTGTGGCATTACTTGCCCACCAGGTAAACCTATTCTAAAGTGAGCATAGGAAATATGATTCAGTCTGACTAAGTTAGACAAGATACCTCACCTTAGATGGTGAAGTTAATCTCAATATCTCAGTATCCCAATAATGTAGTCAGACAGTGTGTACTGAATATCAAATATTGTCTTTATGTGTCGTTGAGAATGAGAGAGACATAGATGAGTCCCAGAAGGAATTTCTAGAATCTGGACTCTGAGACAGCACTGTCATGCTAAACACTTCCGTTTCTCTGGAAAGCAGCACAAGAAGCCATCAAACTGGGTTTGACTAGAAACTATATACAGTGAGTCCTTATGAGGAGCTAAGTGTGCCAAAACTGAAGTTTGCTGCCTTCTGAAGAGGCCAGGAAAATAATGAAGGGAAGGCAGTACTATAACTGCCTTGATGATACTCATTTATAATTAATTAGAAAGAGAATGAAATAGTGCATGCTACACTTTTCCTCACCCAAAGTGAATATTTCTGCTTTCATTGCTACAGCAGTAGGATTGGGGAATGCTGCTTCCTTTTTCTTCGTGAAATAAGTCCTATTTCTTTTAGTTTTAAATTACCAAGCTCCAACTGAACTGTGATGAGAATTTCAAAAATGTCTGTTTCTCATTGTCATTCCACAGGGATTCTGCTTAAAATCAGATGCATATGTTTACAAAAAAGTTTATAAATAAAATATTTAAGTACAAGTAGTGTCCTGTCTGAAAACTGATGCAGTAGACACCCAAGTGCTGGGTGATTGATAGTGCTTAGGAATGACTACAGATGGCAAATGGGGATTTCAACATGTAGCTCCTGCTACAGTCACACAGAAAAGTAGATCAAATTCTCACATGCTGTGTTGAAAGATAATCTCCAAGAATCAGATGCTCTGTCTCCAAATTAGTTTATAACACAATTGACTTATGAAAGCCAAAAAAAAACCCTAAAAAAATAAAACCAAAAAACCAAAACAAAACAAAACCCAAAAAACCTCATCAAAAAAATCCAAAAAATCACTTGGCAATACAAAAAATTGCATCACTCACATTAGCTTGACTACATTTATTCTCCAGCTTTATCTGGTGGTTGGTTTTGCTTTTTATTTCTGTTTCTCCACTGAAACCACATCTTCTGTTGTATTCTGGCTTTACAATGGATGTTTTTACCATCAATTTGAGTACAACAGATATCACTTTAAAAAAAAATTACAGTCTTGTGGAACCTGTCTTTCTAAAAAGTATACATAAGGAAAAGTTCAGATAAGGCAGGAAAGGCTTTTTGGAAGTTTAAATAACCGATCTCATAAGGAGTGATGGAAAAGAGACTATTCATACAAAAATCAATTGTATTTTACTAATATTTGAAGATATATATGTAATCATATAGTAGAAGAAGTTATTTGACAATTATGAATTACATTAGGTTTTGATTTGCAATAAGTTCGATAATTCCCTAATTATTAAAAATTTGTATCTAAAAAATAGACAAAAATAGACAACAGAGGCATAGAGTCAGAAGATCTAGATGTCATCAGAATAACTGTATTATCCTCTCTATATTTAATTTCTTCTATGTTTGAGACCAATAATAGACTGCTATCACATTACCAGCAAAAACCTGAAAAATAAATGTTGCAATATAAAAAATCTTAATCCTGTTGGTGGTGGTGGTATGAAATCTCATTTTCTGACTCTATTTCTATCCTTGATACTGTGTACCTTTTTTTTTTAAAATCCTACTGGAAGTCTGATTTTCAGTCTGTCTTATCTGTCGCAGTTTACTCTCCTGATTCTGAAATCTACTCCTCTATGAAATACTGAAAAGCATAATAATTATGGAAATATAATTCATTAATACTAAATTTTAAATATCTACAAAAATAGATTAGTATTAAATGTAAGATTAATATTAAGATTTTTAATTAAAGTGTTACTTTTCAGTCTGATATCACTATGCTTAAAGTTATTTTAAGAAAACTTTAATTGTGAAGCAAATGAAAGAAAATACTGCAGTTCACATATTCTAAGAAAAAATTGGCTCATGACTTTTTAAATGTAGATGAGATTGGTTATGCAAATGTAACACAGAAACCAGCAAGGACTCCTTTTGACCTCATCCTTCTTGCAAAGACCTGTTTTCAAAGGCTGCAACACATTTCTGTTCTTGTTGCAGAGCTTCCTTAAGCTGCTTGTGGAATGATAGATTAATATTAGAGGATTCTCCCTTGTAAATAGTGAAAGCTAAAAGTTGTGTAGTTAAACATGTAGGGATCATCTTCAGTATAAGTAATAGAATGAGTTTAGTATATTTGAGTGACTAGAACCTTTCTGAGTGCAAACTCCATCAAAAAAGGAAAAAAAATGGTGAAGAAATTTGAAAGCTGGGTAAGAAGATGGATTAATTCCATTATGATTATCAAAGCCAATTAAATTTAATTTGAGATAATTACAGGCAAAGACATTTAGCATGCTGCTAAACTAATTAATCAGTTACAAGAAACATAAAACTGAGTTTAGACAAAAAGTTAGTGCAGTAAATTAATAAAGTGAGTTCAAAATAACAGTAACATGTCAGGGCCCAGAGGGCACCACCTGCCCTGACAGTACCATATACCTCTTACTATGGTCTTCTGACCCTGCCCAAAGCCCAGAACCCCATTTCAGCCCTGCACTGGTGCCCCACCTGTCCTGCCCCTGGATGGGAGATGGGATGTGCCCCACTGGCCACCCTGGGGAGAATGCACTGCTCCCTGAAAATACACATGGGGAGAGAACTGCAGTGTAAACCTCTAGAGCCAAATAAACATTGTGGAGCAGAATGGGAGCTAGGACTTCATTCCACCTTACAGCTCTGTATGAACTTGCATGTGTTCCTTAACTTCATTCACCAGAGAAATGTGAAAATGTGTGACTGAACCACAGCCACATGTTGTTGCCAAATACATGCACAGTCTCTCATCGGGCGTAAATCCTTGTAATTTCAATCTATAGCTGTCAGCACAGTACTGACCAGTCCTTTGGTCCATTTTACTAAGGGTTCTGGGAATAAAATGGATTATTGACCTTTTAAATAATTCTGTATTTCTGTCAGCCTTTGTATTTCTTCTGCTTTTAGAAGGAATGAATGTGGCAAAAAGCCTTAAATTCTGTGTTTAAGAGAATATAGGACAATTTTAAAATACAAGCAATTTTATTGTTTCAAGCAATAAACAAGAGAGCAGTTTTAGAAAATGTAATGATCAATTTGAGCTATAGAGCTGTTGTTCTTTCCTGTAAAGCTTTCATGGGTCAACAACAGGGTTGAGGCTTTCATGAGTCAGCAATTAGTTGTTGGTATTCAAAGATGCTCATGCTGTGATAGTGCTACTTTTTTATTACAGCAACACTTACATCAAATTGATGTTTATAGTTAGAAGCACTTTCATGTGTTTCTAATCAGTTCTTTCACACCCTCTGTTACACAAAAGGACTTCTGCAGGATGATTGTTGAGGCTGGACCAACGTAATTGAAAATGTGCTCACACTGGAAAGAGTGACAAATTGCCATCTACTACAATCATTCATGTGCTTTTCATCTATTCACTTATTTCACTTATTTGGATGTTTTTTATCTAACCTATTTTCAGATATCTATTGCAGAGACATCTACCTGTGACCTTCCCCCTCTACATTACCTTCATAATTAGTAGAAAGAAATAGACACTCTAGGGCGTGATTCATATGACCTACTTTAGGCATATACTTTGGGAGGAGATGAATTGCACCCTAGAGGTGTCAATCTCTCCTTTGATTATAAAGAGGTTTAGATCACTAGCCACACATACAAAGAGATGTCTAGATTTGGCCAGATGAATCTCACCCTCAGTGACATGACTGAATAGGGTCTGAGACAGGAAGCTTTCTCTGAAAGCAGCTCAGAACTGGCAGAACTGTAAACCATCACTGACCTTGAGACATTCTGTTTATATTCTAGTCCAGCATAAATAAAAAATAAATGCTAGTATCTTGACTGTACTGATTGTATTTTGAACCTTTTCTGTCTGATTAAAAAATGTATATGAGATTTATTGCAGAGTATAAGCTGCCTCTTTACTTTGATCATATTTTCAAAAGAGTTGCGCTCATAAATCACATAGATGTTGCATTATGTACTGGTTTAATATAGTAACCATTTTTATTCATGTCAACTTATTTAAGATTTTTCTTTATAATGAGTGTTGCAAAGTTTTTTTGATGTTGTTTGTGGTGTCTTGTGGCTCTACATGTCATTTCAGAGATTTCAGATTTTTCACTGCTAATAGTCCGTTGAATGCAAAATGCATTTTATTCTGTACAACTGCAGTTTGCACTGAGTGCATATTACAACCAATTATTCCTCATAACAATGTAGCTGTCTACTTATGCCAGACTTCATTACTGTGTCTTAGAGTCAGAATTCTGGCACCCAGGAGTTTAAAGTATTTTAATACAATGTAAGAAACCCATGGATCAACAATCTTTTGTTTATTTTTAGCATGTCATTTTCATTAGACTGACATTTTAAAATAATCTGACTCCAAGACCTTGACTTCCTTGCTCTTGGGGAGTTGGATGCTAGTGCTGTGAAATGAAATATCTTGTTCACTGAAACTTATGCAATTAGCTTGGTGTACCAGGAAAATCATTCATCAGATTGAGACTTTAAAAAGTTAGAGAATAACAATTTTAAAAATCCTGATTACTTAAAAAAAAAGCATTTTTTCTTATACTTTATGACTACATAAAAGTCTGCAGTAAAAAGTATCATGAGAATGTACACTGAATCATTCTTGAATCATAGGGATCCATATCATGTAGGGGTTCTTGTAACTAGAAGGTCAGGGAACCAGGTTCAAAACTCACTTTTAACCTTACCTACTCAGAGAGTTTCTTGAGATCTCTGAGCATCCTCATCTTCAACACAGGATCACAAAATCACAGAAGTATAGAAGAAACTGAGCTGGAAGGGACCCACAAGGATCATCAAGTCCAACTCCTGCCCCTGCACAGCATGAGTCACACCACGTGCCCAAGAGCACTGTCCTGGTTACTTTGCATTTTTGAGCTCTGTCAGACTTGGTACTGTGACCACTTCCCTGGGGAGCCTGTTCCCGTGCCCAACCACCCTCTGGGTGAAGAACCTTTTTCTAAACTCTAACCTAAATTTCCTCTGACACAACCTCATGCTAGGGAACAAGAGGCTGGAGAGCAGCCCTGCAGAAAGGGACCTTGGGGTCCTGGTCGATGGCAAGTTGACTATGAGCCAGCAGTGCCCTGGCAGCCAGGAGGGCCAACCTTGTCATGGGCTATCTAAATTTACGGCTATCTAGCCACATACTACTATGAAGTTTACCACAAATCAGATTTTGGGTTGGCTTTCTAGGTAATTTCTGTTTTGCTTAAATTTGTAGATGTAGAAAAAAGAAATAGCTTGTTTCAGTTGCTATTGGGGACAGTATGCAGCTAAGTAAAGCAGAAAGGCACCAGCATGTGAACTGAGCTAAAGATTTAATAATTATATAAAAAAAGTTTTCAATGTTAAATTTAGTAAGCACCTATGTTTATACCTTTGTGTGGATGTGTACACATGCATGTATGTACATGTGATATAGCTGTTTTATGGAAAGACATAATTTGAAAAAGAAATACATGTCTGCAGATATTTAAAGCAAAGAATCTCAGTGCAGTCATTGTATATTGATTAGTTAATTATTGATCACTTCACTTTGCAAGGGTGATCCTGGCAATGTTCCATCTAGAGGAAAAAATTCACTGGTGGAAGGAAATAGGTGTTTACCCTGTAAATAAAGGCCATTGATATAAAATATTATCTCTTTACAAGTTGTTGCAACAAATTATTTCTCTCTACAGTTCATACATTACATACCCTAACAAAGTCAGACTAAAAATATCAAAAATCACAAGCTCTACCAAGCACAAGAGATATATCGATCACATGCATCAACTGGAAAATGCTGGTGCTAAAAATCTCTGATGGTGTTTTTTTGTGATAGCTGAAGGGATATTTGAGAAGCTGCCCCTTTCTCTCCTGCTCAGGACAGAAAAACACTAAGGTGATGGGATGTAAAATCTTTCCCACCCTGAGGCACCTCAGCAAAAATGTAGCTAAAGGAAGCCTGAGTTGCTTGCCTCAATTTACTAAAAATAGTGCTTTTAAGTGCCGAAAGAAAAAGAAGCTGCAGAAGAGAAGAAAGAAGCACTGTCAGTTGCAGTGTACTGTCAAGAGAACATGCTTGTCCAGTTGAACCCTTTGAAGGGAAAGCAAGGATATAAATGTATATTGCATTACTGACACTCAGCTGGATATCCTACACCTATGAGTTTTAACACATATCTGACTTTGCAATGTTTGTGGTGCCTTTCCTTCTCTGTTTATTTCCCTTTCAAGTTTTTGCTTTCACAGCTGACTTAATTTTTGTACTCTGTCTTATATTTCTCATTGTATGGTCATTTGTCATTTGTTCCTAGCCTTTCCTAGTTAATATCTTGGATGTTCTACATTAAGCTATCTTCAGAAAGGATGGAGATGCTGCATCTCCCAGAAGCCAGCAAACAGAACATTAATAGTTGTCTCAGGCAAAGCTGCATGTTCCGTATTTTCACTCAGCATAACAATTTTACACTCATTGCTCCACTTGAAGCTATATCACTGACACAGATCTGTCATCTCTCCAGTAAAAAAGCCCAAACTTACAACAACATGAAGATGCAAAGCACTATTGTCCTCAATATTGATAAGTCTGGTGTCCTGGGAGTGCACAAAGCAGCTGTCTCTGGGCATATGGGACAGTGCACTGCTACTCTGGAGTGCCAAGATGAGGGGATGGGGAGAGGAACTAGATAAAGCTGTGTGCAGAAAAGATTAAGTCAAAATTAAGGGGGGGTGGGGAGAGAAGCAAAATAAAATAAAATAAAATAAAATAAAATAAAATAAAATAAAATAAAATAAAATAAAATAAAATAAAATAAAATAAAATAATAAAACAAAATATTGTTCTGGTAAGCTCCAAAGTTCAGTTTCAGGAAAAAACAAAAAATTCCAGGGGGGTTCTTTTACTGTGCTCATCTTGTGAAGTCAATGCCCAAATAACTATTTTGTTTGGAGTCAGTTCTGTCTCATTTGCTCAAAATGAGGAAAGTATTTTAGATAAGTCATAGTGCTGGCACTAAAAAAAAGAAAAAAATAATTACTTAGAACAACAAGATGTCTGAAAATCTTCAAAAATATTATGTCATTAATTCCCATGACAAAGCATTTTAGCATAGTTTTAATATATTTTATGATTTTACATCATAAAGAGAAACCCATATTTTCACTTTGCTGTGCAAACATTAATTACTTAATGTCTTAATTTGTTTTATTTTGGAAATTTCTTACCGTTTCCACCATTTGTCAGAAGTCTATTATACTGTTAACAAAATACCATACATTTTTGAACTGCTTATATTTGTGTTCAGCAATAAGTCCAGTAAAATCATATTTACGTATTTTTAGTAAAAGGATCATTTCCTTTGTGAACAAAAATAGAAAACTTTTAAAGATGTGAACCAATTCACATGACTATTACTCTGTTACATAATTCTGAGGTTGGATTTTGCTACTGAAACATAGTGATTGCATTTTCATATATAAAAGTACTTTTTTAAAAAAAGTCACATTTTTTTTACTCTTAGTCACAATAGGATCACATGGAGTGAGTGTATAGTTGTTAGGATGCGTTCCTTAGATGTAATAAAAGGCTTTTCAATCGCTGTAAAAGTTCACTTGACTGAGCTTTTTAAGCTGGTATGGCCATGGCAAGAACCATTATACTTCATGTACACTACCCTCTTCTCAGAAGTAAAATATTTTTCTTCAAAAAGAGTGAGAGACACTTCCCCTCATGCCTTCATAAAACAATCTGTCAGGTCAGCTTCAGAGCATTTTCTGCATTTCTCTCTTCTAAAAGTCTGTGGTTAACTTTACTCTACTTTCACTGAATAAGACTTATTTATCAGTATCTTCATAAGAAAATACCATCTTTTTTAGAAGAAACATAGACTGCTTGGGATTGAAGGGTCATCCAGTCAAAGCCCCCTGCAATGAGCAGGGACACTGACAACTAAATTAGGCTCCTCAGAGCCCAATTCACCCACACTTCAAATGTTTCCCAGGGAAAATCACAACTTCTCTGATCAGTTATGAGGACCATGAAATTGATAGAAACAACATAAAATATGGTATAATAAAAGAGTGAACTTCAATCTCTTGAAAAAAACAAAATTCAAATGCAAAATTCAAAATGAAAATTCCATCTTCTAATCACTGAATTTGGTAGAAAATTTGATTATTTTTATAAAATAGAGGCAATGTTACTCTTTTTTTTTCTTTTTTTTATCTTAAAATAATTTCAATGTAACTAGAATAATTCAACAAATCTGTAAAATGGTCTTAAAAGATTCATATTCAAGAAAATAAGTCACAGTGGTACCCCTTTGCAACAGTATCAGATAAAGAATACCATAAAAAGACAGTGATAGTTTATTTCTTATGCCAAATCTTTCAAAGGTCTTTAGTTTATATAAAACTGTTATCCATATAATTGATAATTTCCATGGGATCTTAAGACAGAAAGTTTATTCCTGAACTGTACATTCATAAGTCCCTCATCAATAAATTTCTTTGTTCAGAACTTTTCCCAGGGAAATAGTTTCATCTGAATTGAAAAATTATATATAGTTCTTTGAAAACAGTTTGGGAAAGAAAAAGAATGTGGAAATTATTATAGAATTGCAACTTTCAATGTTGTAACTACCACAAAGAGTTTGCTTTCTTATGTTTTAAAGAAATAAGGTGACAACATTTATTATGGAAACTAAGGCATCTGATATTCCAAAGAGACATTTCTAGTTCAATCACATGTCTAGTTTAAAGAAAAGTCATCTTCCTTCTCTGGTTCAAGAGAACCATATTAATCATTTCATAGAGTAGCCATGTATTAATACAATATTAAATATGTGTTTGAGCTCAATGCATCATGTCCATCAAAAACTTATGCTAGATCTAACAGAAAACTGGAAGCAGTGTACTGAATATAAAATTCAAAATGCTATTTTTGTAGAGGTTATCAGGGACTTGCTATTGTAACAGGCAACTAGAACAGAAGCAAGTTTCTGTAGTTTTTTCAGAGCACATTCACTGAATATAATAATCTACCTTTGCAACAGATGTGATAAATATAAACTCAATATAGCTCAGTGACCCTACTTTTACTGTTTCCATATAATGTGATTAAAAGCTCCATGATATATTAGAAAAACAGTCTATCTTCAGTGTTTGAACAAAAAATGGAATAATACGCCAATATTACAAGTAAAATCATCCAGATTAGATTATATAAAATAAATCTCCTAAAGGAATTAATATTTCAGACAAGACAGAGTTGTTCCTGTAATTTATTTTAAAGATTAAATATAGGATTCTTAAGTGACTTTTATAGATAAAAGTAAAGGAAAATATATATGACATTTCATTTCTAGCGTTATAGACAAGATGCAGATAAATATTCTCTAGAAGTGAACTATGCAATATTACAAAAATAGCTTTTATTAAAAATAGCCTGTCTGCTTAACAAAGAATTATAGGTCTACTACTAGTTCTAATACCAGTAAGAATTTACAGTAAGAAGAAGAAACCTGAGTTTACAACAGCAAGCAAAATTGCCAGATAATTTAAATACAATATAATAAACTAAACTCTGAGAAATCATGCTGATCTTAAAAAAAAAAAAATTAAAAAAAAATTAGAAGATTTATTCAAAAACAGTTTGGAGGAATTGAGGGAATGAGTAGGCAATGCATAAAATACTCAAGGCTCAAGCTGAATTTCAATAGTAGGAAAAAGACCAAAATTCTAGTGGCTGAACACATAAATTAGGTACACCCTGGATGACTAACCAAAGGAGGTGGATGAATACAAACTCAATATAAGAATTTTCAGTTTAAGGTTTTGCTAGTATTTCATTATAACAGTAGATATAAAAGATTTTCAAGGAAAGAACCAGAATTGAGTAATAGGCAGTATGAATTTTACCATGGAATCCATTAGATTAAACAAAATTCATTTGACTAAGCGAAATTATGCACAGATTAGAAAAATTTCCTTTTGTATACATTGTTATACATTGTCATTTTAATTCGGCAATTTGTTATTTTTTATTAGCTTTCCTGCTAATCATTTGGTTTGATCATATTCAGTTTTGTGGGGAACTATTAAATCTGAGAGGTCTTCCACATCACATACAATATCTTTTTACTATAATTAAATCCTATTTTTAAATAATTATCTCTCAAATTCCACATGAGCAAAATACAGTGGACAATTATGATGTAAATTTTAAATATGAAAATGACTAAACTACTAAAGGATTATTAATATTTCCTACAGCATTTTCTGAGGGCCCATTTCATTCACCTGAATAGCAGTACTTGTACAACCAGCACACTGAGATGCTCTAAATTTTCAATTGAAACTTTAAAACCTATTTGTCTTCACAGTTCACTTGACTTAGATTTGCTTTTTTTCACATGGAAGAAGCGTCTAGACTTCTCAGATTCATTTTAAAGGGTATTTAAGCTTAAAATTAAACTATGTTTTGATTTAGAAGGAAGAGGTTATGTTTCTGAACATTTTGAAAGATAAAAAACTTCAGGGAACTAGAAAAAGGAAAATTAAAACAAGGAATTAGATTTTTTTTCTGGTTTGTTGAGGGGTTTTTGGGTTTTTTTGTTATTCTTACCCATTGGATTTCCCTCTAGCTGTTTCAGGTTTCCCCAAGATTAAACAAACATGGAGTTTTGTCTGTTCAATATCACTCCAACCTCATAGTACTTGAACCTCCTTGACTCTAGGGCAGCTAAAGCTCTTGTACCTTCTCGGTTCCTCAAATACAGAATTCTTACTGTGTCCAAAATGATCTTTCAGATCTGTTTTGCACACACTTATGCAGCTCCAGTAACAGAGAGAACTACTGATGTCCTCGTTCTTTATTCTTTGCTTATGTGTTCCAAACTGTTGATTTAACAAATAGAACTTCTGTCATCCCTGTGGCCTTCTCAAGATTTACCCTTCCAGTGTGTCCAGCAATTACTACTTTGCTTTCAACTTTAATGACCATAAGATTTGATATCTGTGTGTTTGTCTTTCCAAAATCATAGCTTCTGGTTTACTTTGAAAGTTTTACAGAGACTACACATGATGCATTAGAAAGAAATTTCTGTATTGAGAGCAATTTTTCCCATTCTCCTTTGCACTGTCTATTAATTTTAGAAAGTCATGCCATCAGGATTATGCACTTAAAATATATCAGAGAGTTATTTCTACCTTTATGTCTTTGCCAGTTAAGTGATATTTATTGAATAGAAATGTAAAAGTGTAAGCTCTTTAAAAAAAAACAAAAAAACAACTATTTCAGATCTCCTGAATTAAGGATAAGACATTTTAAAAGTGACTAAATATGTTTATCAACTTTGTTTATTCCAATATTCCACCTACAAAACAAACCTAAATGTCAAATTAAAACTTTATGAATTTCAGAAACAGAGGCAGGAACCAGAATAACTAGGTGAAAGAGCTAAAACTCGACTGAGCACTATTTATTTCTTGCTTCTCTGTTGTCTTTTTTTTTAGCTTTCAGTAGAAAACCAGATACTAGTACAAGAAAATATTAAGTTACCCTAAAGGAGGTATCAGATCTCTTTTTTAATGAAGAACTCATTAAAAGGACAGAGGGAGCCCAGACCATCACATCTGTCCAAGAAGGTGCAGGACAAACAGCTCACATTGTTAAAGAATACCAAAGCAACATTCACTCTGCTGACCATCTCAGGTGAGGAAGCTCTAAAACCAGACTTGTTTCCAGAGGGCATAGCATCACCAGTTTTAAAAATTCCCTTGAATGAAAAATTTACCCTTTATATGCTAATGGATTCAGTAAAAAGATCAACTCAGTTAATAACTAGAGGTCAGAGGTATCATAAGTGGCTTTATGAATAGAAAGAGTAAAAATAACTGTCAAACAAAGTGCTACCCATTCTCATTATAAAACACATCTCTCAGATACTCTGGCTTGAGGAAAGGAATGTGATGGAAGAAAAGAAGATTAGTTTTTGCCACCTGACTGATCATGTCTGACAGACTAGTTTGTCAACACATGTGAAATAGTAAACATTTTAAGTCTCATAAACAACATATAAATGACTGCTGCAATCTTTCACTCTGAGGAAGCGTGGAGTTTAATTTCTTCCTGTGCCCATATTTCTATTTCCATTCACTATCTACATTTAAGTTTACATATACAATACATGTTGTTATGACAAATAAATCAGCCCACTTAGCCTTGGGCAGCCTTTCAAGTGTAAGTATATTGAAGTACACTTTAATGGGGATCATAACATATAATACGTCATGGATCTCAGCAGTTGTCCTATTCCAGGGATTGTTGAAAGAATTCATCTCATGGTAGTGATGCTTTCATTATTTCTCTGGGATGTAGAATATCAAAGCCTCCAATCACGCTCCAGTGGCATGATGGCATTCACTTACCTTCAGGTACTGGCTGGTATCACCAGTCTCTCACTGCAGTTTTTCAGCTGGCTACTAAATATCTAACTTTTATATTTATGCAATAGAATATTTCCCAAACAAGATTGAGAGTGCTTGTTGTACAAATAATAGGCTGCTTAAATATAGTTGACTTGATCCTACTTGCATCCTGAATATGCCTTTCCCATATACTGAATGGGGAGCTAATGGTTATGCACTCCAAATTATTGGAGTGCCACCCTTTGTCATTTGGACCACAAAAATCTAATCTGAACCTGAGTGATCTTTCTTTACTTGATTACTGTGGAACTGTCCCTTTTGGAAAAAAAAAAGTTTTCATTTATCATTCTGAAATTTTATCACAAAAACTGGATACTCAAAAAACAGTTGACAAGCCTTAAAGAGAACATGGTGCAAAAGTTCAATATTTTTTATTAGCATTGCTGTAAGAATGAATGTTTAAAAGTTTCCTAAAATGTTTTAAAACTCTTCATTTTTGCAGATGACAAGAGAAAAATTCTGTGAGAGCTAATGTAGAAGAAAACTATTTAGTAATGGGCTTATTCCATGTACCCATCTTTCTCCCTGTCCCTGGACTGCTGTTATATGAGATGATAGAGATGGAAGAGTAACATGGGGCAGAGTTATGGCTCAATCTTCTAAGCATGATCACTAACATGATCAGGTGGGAGCAAAGGCACTCAGTACTGCAGGATAAAGACTTTTGGAAGATGAGATATTCAAAAGAAAGGTAGGACACAGGTTATCTGGCATCCTTCCAGTGTCATCAGTAGAGCTGTGATAACTGACTGAATGAAAATTTGACCCAGTCATCTAGCTAACTTTCCATTTCATTAACTCAAAACCAGACCTGTGCATGACCCCATGCTGTGGGTAGGCTGCAGAGAGCATTCGAGGGATCTCAGTGAATATCTATTGCTTTTGCTCCCAGGAATCTGGTGTCCTCATTTGTCACTGACTACCCCTGCTTATCTCCCTTCATCACTGGTGGGTGATGCTGACCACAGAAGAGGATGAGTATCTTTCATCACCACCAACAGCATGAGGAAACTGAAACATGAACATTATTTATTATCTCAGATCCTTTGAAACCAGAAATCAGATGAAAAATGCAATAAAAAAAAAGTTAGTTGTTATCTGACTCAAGGAAAATGACTAAAGCTCTCTTTTCCTTCTGTCCTTGACAGAGGTTAAATAAAAGCCTTTGAAAGTGAATTGTATACTAAAATCTCAACATCTATAAGCACTATACTATCGTGCTATATATACTAAAAACTGTAATTCTTGTTTTTGAGCAGAACCAGTATTTCTGATTTTATACCTCAAAGATTCTTAAAATCTCAATTCTCAAAAATCATTTGACAAAGATTTTATTACCAAGACATTTCCTGCAAGGGAAGAGCTGTAGAATTCTCTTGGATCAGTAACTCCTGCCTAATTATAATTAATTATTGTATTAAAGTAGAGTAGACATGCGAAAGCACCTCAATGCTCCATTGTATTGGGCAGTCAATTCACACATACACAGAGCAAGAAACACCCTTGTCAGATCAGATTCTGATCTGAACAACACAGAGGAACTGTTGGTTAGATAAGAGGAACGTGTACAAAGTCATGAAGCAAATAGGCACTGAACCAGCAACCTGAATCCCTAAAAGAATTCCTCTTCCATGCTGCTTGATTATATGTATGAGAAAAATTTTAAGGACCCTTTTCTAGGCATAAAGTATTTTCACTACAAAAGATCACTAAATGTTGGTCCAATAGCAGAAATGGAGGATGTGAACAAAAATATAAAAGAGTTGATATCTTTTTCTTAACCTGCATTGGAGCATGCAATTTACAAATTTAGAGGACAGTAAATGAGGTTGTAATGAGCAAGCTAGTCACTAAACTTTCATCCTGTGTCTTGTTAAATGGATGTATTAGATCCATGGTTTTCAATGAAGGTTATACAGGAAATTTTGAACTGTTGTATTGTAAAATCAGACCCATGACAGGAGAGTGAGGAAAAAAAATGGTGTTCTATTAAGAGAAACCAAAATGTTGAGTGGATTTAATTTTCAAGGAAAAAATCATATATACCCAGTTTGAAGTTCTTGGATGAAGGATTTTTTTTAAGGAAATGAAGTAATCATGCTATCAAAAATGTAGCACATTTCTTGTTCATAGAACCAGAGACATTTATTATTTTCTTTAACATTACATCCATGTAAACTCCAGGAGGACCTTCAATCTCTAGAGAAAAGGAGTCTGTTTTATCAGGTGGGAAATAATAAGTGTCATCACAAAAAAACAGCAACACAATTATATTTAACAGTCTGCTGACACTCACAGAATTAGTGACAGAGGTTTTTATTTTGGAATGACCTACGGGTTAATTTTAGAAAGCACCTTTCCAGAAACCCAGTGTTTTAGCTCATCAATTTGTAGTAGCAGTAGTAGGAATAATGAAGTTCTTGTTCCTTGTAATAGAAATACATCGAATCCATGTTCAATGAGGCATGGACACTGTACATTTCCCCTTGGAGAATAGCAATTGAAGCAGTGAATTGAAAACTTCTACTCGTTACTTTTTCACACAAAGAGCAGTTTTTGTGCATATTTACAGCAGAGCTTGTGGGTCCAAGATGAGTGTTAATAATGCCTCTTTCTGCTTAGTGATTCTTAACTGGAAATGGTAATAAATTATCTGCTCTGGTAAGAGCCAGAGAGAGGGGAAATAATGAAAAATACCACAACCAATAATATTTAGTTTGGAAAGAGAAATAAGAAGTCTGTTTCAGAAGTATTCAAAAGTGAAGAATTATAGTGAAAATGAGATTTTTTTTATTTTTCTTCTTTTTTGGTCTTATTGTTTGGTTGGTTGATTGGTTGTTTTTTGTGGGGGGGAGTTCATTGTTGGTTTGTTTGGGTTTGTTGGGGTTTTTTCTTTGGTTTAAGGATGCTATGCGAAGTGTGATTTTGTGGGAAAACAGAGAACTGAAGATACATTTGCCACATTTCAAAAAGATCCATTTTCAATTGCTTTATAAATATCTAGATGTCTCAGAGTAGGGCCAGCTACAGGATGGACAACAGGAACCCACATGTCTAAAGGCATTGCTAAATTCTATAAAGTTCAAAGGAAACTGAAATGTACAAAATATGTAGCCCTTACATGAACTTCTCAGAGAACCTTTACGTTATTATAAAGTGAGCCTATAAGTAAGCTGGCGAGGGGCTTTTTATGAGGGCAAGTGATGATAGGACTAAGGGGAATGGCTTCAAATGGACAAAGATCAGGTCTAGATTAGGTATTAGGAAGAAACTCTTCACTTTCAGATTGGTGAGGCACTTCAAAGGCTGCCCAGAGAAGCTGTGGCTGCCCCATCCCTGACAGTGTTCAGGATGAATGGAGCTCTGAGCAACCTGGTCTAGTGTAAGGTGTTCCTGCCACAGAAGAAGGTTTGGAACTAGGTTTTATATAAGGTCCCTTATAACTTAAGCCATTCTATATTCTGTCCTTATGTTCCAGAGCTTAATATCTGTTTTTTCAGACTACAGGTTTTGTCAGCAGCTTAATAGATTATTCATCCTCAACTTTATATTCATATTACAGTTTCTATTGATTGCAGAACTTTTTGTCTCTTCCTCCTTCCTTCTGCATAATTTTGAGAAAGTTTTTTTTCCAAAAAAAGTAAGAGATATAGAATTCTACCTAATAATTTCATTAATTATATGCGTGCATATATATTTTCTTAGATTTCTAATGATATTTTGCCTTTAAAGGCATTATATAATTTTCTCAGAAAAGGTATAATGAAAATTATTTCTGGAAAAAGTTTTAGTTAAACTGTTCAAGGTTCCTAATTTGAACATGCTTTTTTAAAACTTCAAACTCTAAATATACATATTTCTTTTAAAAAAAATGAAGCATGAGACAAGTGTTAGACTGGGAATAGTTTCTGAACAAAGCATGAGAATGGAAAAAGATCAGAATTCTTCTCCTCTTTGTTTTCCTTTAAGAAAAAAAGTAAGCAAGCAAATGCTGCAGCATTTCTCAACTGAGACCCTAAAATTGATGGGTTTAAAAGCCCCTGAGAACCATTTATCTGTCTGCAAAAAGAATATCAAAATACCAGCTTCAGAGCTGTTGTGAAGTTCAAAGTCTTCTAAGGCCTTTTATTGAAAGATATAAAGTATTATTATTCACTGACCGATTTGCAAACATATGCTGTTGCTTTAAACTATTTTTATTTTAAGTGACTGGAGCAAGTAAGCATATGTCTACTAAAATTAATATTTCTCATATGACCCTCTTCTTTCTTTGTCAGACAGCTCTGCAGCATATCATGAAGCAAAACCTATTAAGACATAATGCCACTATGTCTGACAAATGGAAAGAACATGTTTTCCAAAGTTCACTGTTCTTCTACATTCTAAAATTGAACCAAAACTACTTATCTTACTTAAAATCTGAACGAAGACATTACAAAATACCCTTTTAAAAAGCCAGATTCATCTATATTTTTACTACTCTAGAGTAGGGGCATATTGATATTTACTGATTACATTCCACCTATTGATATATTCTATCCACAAGTCTATGTTTACTAGCATATGTTCTGATTGTGTTGGATTATTTTATTCCTTTACCCTTCTGTTACCTGAAGAGTAAGAGAATAGTTCTGTTTTGCTTACATGGTACAGAGATGCTGTGAAAACCGGGTCATATCATATGGCATTTATTTGCCATAAACCACTGAAAAACACTAAAATTGAAATTGGTTCTGTGATCAGGGAGCCATTGTGCTCAGAGCACAAAACAAGCTACAGAACCTGCCTTGGGGAATTTACAGAATTTATCCTTGAGGTAAGTTTGGCAGAGATGAGTCCCCAGAGACTTATCTTCTAGCTGCAGGCTAGACAGACATTTCTTGTATTCCTGCTCCATTTCAATAGAAAACTTGTTTTCCTACTGGATTTAATTGCACTGTTACCCTGAAGACCTCCTGCACTTTTTCTCCTGCACAGCAACTGCAGCTGTTGCCATCTCCTTCTCACCTTCCAGCACCTACCCAACACCACCAATCCATCACCCAGAGGAGTCTACTTGGTTCCTCTTAAGAGTATGGCTCACTAGGCAAGTTTATTTTCTTCATCAAAAGAAATTTACTGAATTTGTTTTCAGTCTTACTTACTTCCATACATGCTATTTGACAGAAGAGCAAATTTAATTTAGAAGATCAAAGGTCAAGTCAATCTACAAATGTTTTACACAGTTCACTTCTAATATTGTGTACATGTATTCCCAGACCTCAGGCTAATAGATATTACAGGAAAAGTAAACCAGGATTTTTTAAAAAAGCATACTTCTTTTAATATTCTATGTTATAAACTGCATCGTTTCGGAAATTAACTGTACAGTAGTGGAAAATTTTTCACACTTCTTCCTATGTATCTCCTTTTCCTTCTCCATTTTTTGATTTATAATACCTGATTTTATTTTTTTCTGAAAGACCCTCATGTTAGAAGATGTAAAATCTGACGATGTTTCCTGGATATCAGTTTACCAGTTTTATCTTCTTACCTCACCTTTCTGAATAGATTATTTTCTTTGCAATATTTTGGGCTCAGGAGAAATATAAAAAAATATATGTAATGCAATATTTTTTCATCATATTTTTAATAATATTGATTTTATTATTTAGTTGGTTGAAAAAGAGGAACTTCCTTGGTTAGTTACGGTTCCCTGCAGAAATGTTACTTAAGCTTTTGGACTCACAGAATATTATGTGAAAACTTTTTACCTCGTGTTAGCTTTGATTTTCCTTCAGCAGTATGGAATTACTGTTTTAAAAATGACTGTAGACATTCCTTTAATCCAGCTAAGAACTTTCAGAAGAAGGTTTCCTACACCTAGGTAAGTTACCAGGCGATTCCCTTGTGACATGAATTTAGAGGTATCAAACAGAGAATGTGTGAGATAGCAGAAATAATTGTTTTCTGATCCTGAAGAGGTTCCAAATGCGATGAGTCTGAGAAGGAAGAAAAGCCATATGAGTATCTTGTTTTTCAAAGCATTTAATGATTAAACAGCTGTCATGTGAAAAGGGGAATTTTCTTCAACCCTCAGTGTGAAGAGATTTATTTGACCCTTAGTGTTTAATTTGTCTGCCAGCACCCCAGGAAAACTGAGACCCTTGTGCCCAGCCAGTCTGCCAGTGTCCTGTTATGGGGACCCTTCACTGAGCAGTCCTGCTGGATGGGAGGGCAGGACTGCCTTGTCTGGGGACACACACCAGCAGCAAAAGGGAAACCCCTCAGTTGCTCTTCCACTGTATTTGAGTATGTTACTGCCAGTGGCTGCCAGTGCCCACGAAGGACTCACACCAACATTCTCTATGAATATAAAATTGTGACAGATTTAGTTTTGATAGGTGCTGGTGATAGTATCTGACTTCAAAAATGTATTTAAACAATATACAGACAAGCTCTAATCCCTGATAAAAATATTCAGCGTGCATAGAGCATGGTTCTTACACAATAGGTGTCCCTACAGGGGAGAGGACAGGTTCAGCGCATCGACTGAACCCAGCAGTTAAAATGGAAACTTCCCTAACATTCCCTCATTCTCAACTAGATTTTACACTCTTTCTCTATGTTTAGGTGGAGTGTGAGTGACTCTAGTCATAAATGACTTTGTTACTGATTGCTGTAAATTTTTCTTGCTTTGTTTTCAAAGGTACAGAGCACATGCCCAATGAAGGGGTGGTTGTACCATGGAGATGAGTAACTTTGGGATGGAGGTGTGTGTTAATATTACAGTTGGGTTACAATAAACCAAGTTCATCTGAAGAGAGAGATTTCGCCACAACTGTTGGCTCAGCCAGAGGACATCTCCCCTCTCTGCCCTGGCCAACAGCTGTTGTGTGGTTTATCAGCTGTAAAGTACCATCAGGTTCCTCTCCCATCAAGGATTTCAACAGAGCCTGGCCACAGTGTCTCCACTCTGCTCCAGCCTCTGTTCCATCCCCTTAACAGGTGTGTGTGAATGGGAACCACTGTGGAATAGGTTTCGAGCATGCCAACTGCATTACAAACAGGGAAAGGTAACTGTATTTTACCCTAAAATTCCTGTAGCTTTATAAATTCTTAGGATGTAAATATAATTCCTTGGTTTCATCTGATTTTTTTTTTCCAGTCATCTTTCCACAACAACATTAATTAAAACAACACTTTTTCATCTTTTCCTTTCTACAGGAAGCAACATAGACTCCCACTGATAGGTCTTGCAGATCAAAGCTTGTATGGCAGGAACAGGTATGCCTGTTCCAAGCTCTGTCTTCCTTCTCAGATTTTAAAATAACAGGATTCACATCTTCATGGCCAGGTTACTATTAGAAGATTACTAAAGACTACACCAGATAACTGAAGTTTTATATCTCACACCGTGGGGTCAGATTTACAGAGCCCTCTAAGTTTCATGATATAATTTTAAAACACTCTCACCCAAAAAAAAAATTAAAGAGAAACTTTATACATACAAACAGCAAACATTTTCAAAATTCTTTCTTCTGGAAGTGTTTATGACTTAAGATTCTTTATCAGAGAGGTATTCAAGACGCATAAAGCTTATTCAGGTGTGGTACTTTAACATTGCCTTCAACAACAGTTGACTCTTCAATTTGCTCTACTATAGTTCAGGGCTCATTAACATTTATATTATAAGACTTGATTAATCTGGCTAAGGATACCTGTTACCAGCCACACATTTCAAAACAAAGGTTTTCAGCCTTGAATACATTTTAATTCATTATTACAAAATTTTTAATGGTTGACTGGCTGAAAAAGTATGTTATTCAAGAATAAGATGCAGTGATTCAGGTTCAGTGAAATATATAAAGATTTGTTCCTAATATAAAAGTATTTTTTTTTTCATAATTTCTAACTAAAAAAAAAAAAAAATGGGTCAAAGAATACTTTTAGGAAAACACTCAGTGTTTTTTTCAATTTATAAGAACACAAAAAAGGCCAGAATAAAGTTTTATGTGCTGCAGGGTCCTGCCTCCAACAAGGGACAAGAAAAGATGTTATGTGGAACTCTGTAGTCTCCATTTCACCCTGATGGAAACCATTGCAAGCACTCAGGATCAGAGATACTTAGGTAATTTCCTTGTGAAAAAACATACTTTAAAAATCCTTATAAATCTACATCACTGATTTGTAGAGCTTGGCAAAAGTGTGAATTTATAAAGACAAAATCATGCTTGACCAGCTCGAAAGCTTTCTATTATGAGGTGAATAGACTGGTGCATGAGGGGAGAGCAGTGGTTGTTGATTACCTTCAGTTTGGTGAAGGCTTTGACACTGCCTCCAGTCATTTGCTACTGTCTCTATTAACAACCATCATAAATAAAGTACGGGTTACATAAGGGGACAGTGCAGTACATTGAAAACTTGCTGAAAAAACAGGTCCCGAAAGTTGTGATCACTGGTACAAAGTGCAGCTGGGGGCAAGCCACAGTGTACCAAGGGGTTGGTACTGGATCCAGTATAGTTCAGTATCTTCATTAATGACCCATGCTAGGGAACACAATACACCCTCAGCATGTTTGCAAACAACACAAAAGTAGAAGCACCAGATGGTTGTGCTGCTTTTCAGAGTGACACGGATAGTCTGGAGAGCTGGGAAGAGACAGCTCTCATGACATTCAACAAGATTAAGATAGAAGTCCTGCACCTGGGGAGAGAAAAACCTATGTTGCTATGCATGCAGGGGCTTGACCACCAGGAAAGCAGATGAATGGAAGACCTTGGGATCCTGGTGGACAACAGGCCATAAGCGGCAAGAAAGGCCAAAAGCCTTCTGGGCTGCATTAGGCACAGCACTGCCAGCAGGTCAGGGGAGGGGATCAGTCCCCTGAGCCCTAGTGTGGGTGTATCTGGTATGTCCCCAGCAAAGCAAGTGTTATGCACTTACTATGGCAACCCCAGCACAAGGCCACAAAGCTAATGAAGGGACTGCAGCATCTCTCACATGAGCAAAGGCTGAGGGAACTGGGGATGTCCAGCTTCATAACAAAAAGGGTCAGGGGAGTTTTGTATAACTACCTGATGGGAGGGAAGGAAATCAGAAAAGAAAAGGAAATCACTCTTCTCATTGGCACCTACTGGCAGGACAAGAAACAACAGGAACAAATTAAAACACATTTATGAAAATACATGTTCTGTCTGAGGAGAAGAAAGGGCATTTTTTTTATTCTGAGGATAGTCAAACACTGAAAAAAGTACAAACAGTCTTAGGTTCTCTGTTTGGCTCATACATCTGTAACTGCTGATATGTTTGAAGATTGCTGAAAGTTGGTTAAGATGCACCAATAGCCAATATCCTCATGACCAGGAGACAAGTTTATCAGAATATGAGAGCCCTAGGTCAGGTTTATGTAGCAAAGATTTGATTATCAGCATCTCAAATAGTACATGAAGAATCCCATCATCAAATGCATTTTTTGTGTGTTTGTGGTAAGCTTGCCTACAGGGTATGTCCAGATGGAGCAGAAATCCCAATTTTGAGATATCTCTTCATGATCTAAAGGATAGTTAAAGAAGATTTCCTTTATGTCCCAAGGAAACTTTGTATAGCTTGTGGGACTGGACAGGGAAAGCAGCTGCCTACGGAAGTTAGCTTCATGGCTCTTTAAAAACAGAACGGCTTCATAGATGTTGTATTATGGATGATGTCTAAGCATCTAGGTATCTAACAAGGCAGACACAGACTAAGAATCTGGGTCTAAATTCAATGAAGTATTATGACCTACCAAGATTTAGAGGTCATAATTTTTAGAAGTGTCAGAATTTGCCAAAATGAGTTTTACTATTTCATTTTCTTTAATATAAAGCAATTTCAGGTATTTATGAAAGCAGCTGGCCTTTGGAGTGATTTCAGTTATTAGCCCTTAGAGTGCATTAAAGCTACATTTCAGATGGAGATTTTCTACTTTTTTTTTTAAAGTTTTGCGTCTCATCATGCCATCTCTTGAATATTTCAGTGCTTAAAATTTAAAACTCCCAACACAGTTCCTTGCTGGTGTTTCCAAGTCAGCAAATTAGCAACACAACACTTGTTATATAGGGAATAGCTCAGCAACAGAATCAAAGCCCCTCAACATTCTCCTTATTTTAGATTTATTCTGGCTTACTCTGCCGGATGCAAACCAAATGACACATGATAAACCTCAGAGACTCTTTTGTAGTTTCTGCTCAGACTGGAGAATTCCATCTGCTCTATTAAGGATCATTAACAACCAGGAAACTATTCCAGACAGTTTTTGTAAAACCTAAAAGACAAAATTATTATATTATTATAATTAGTTGTTTTTTTTCTCATTCAGCCTGAATAGCTTTAATCAGCAACTGGCAGGGGAAAACTCCATGGGACCCAAAGGCAGAGGGTCTCATTAAATTACATTGGGAGGATTCTGCACACTCAACTCATGGTGAAAGGTAAATGCTGCCATAACAGTGAATTGTCTTTGGGACCAGAGTATAAATTGTTTCACACTGCATTTTAAAGAAAAAAGCTTATCCTATGAGGGAAAAAATAAAAAGGAGAGTGTGCAAATTATGTCTGAGAAAGTAGTAAATGTACCTACAGAGAATCCAGAATCACACGATGCAATAAACATTTACATCTCTAGGACCTGAATATAGAAAGATTGTATTTACCTGTTCTGAAGAATGTCTCCACTTCCTCTCAAGTGATATTCTCAAATGAACTCCACACCTCCTTCAAATTTTACACACTTAGCTCTTCATACAGAAGTCCCGTATACTTTTTCAAACTTCATATATGTCATATTTTACATGTGTAATATTATTGCCTGAATATTATTACCTGAATACTGTGTTTTCAACACTTTATCATCACAAAGCTAGAGAGTTAATCTTTTCAAATCTAACACAGCATTTATGCCTCCTTCTATCATAAAGGATTTCAGCATATGGAAGCCACTCTAACATATTATTAATTATTAATTAATTAAGCAACTCAGTCTCAATGAAAATGAGTTGCATGGCCAAGATCCTCCTTTGTAAAACCAGTAGGCAATTAAGTCTCTGAATATGCAAAATGATTCAGGAGGAAGCAAGGATAGAGAATATTATATTGTTTATGCACACCAAATAGTTTATGTTAGACAAGTTATTAATTTATAATTTTATTTCTTTACCAAGCAAGCATACAATTATCTCCATACTACCTTGTCAATAGCAGATATCCCAATATTTTTAAAAATTTGAATCAATAGTATTTCAGACTAAAAGGGGCAGATAGTTTATTAGTGTGACCAGTTCAATAACAGTCAGCTAGTAAAACATGTGATTTCAATATGACTTTCTTATTATTTATTAACTTTTTAAAAGGTTGCGATTCAGTAAATCTCAGCATTTTTTATCACTGAAGTAGTTATATACAAATCTGTGCAATAATACATTTGATAAAAGTTAACTTACCTTCTTCATTTGCAAGAACTGCCAAGAATAGATTTGTAAGAATCACTTGTGAAGGGATCATGAACATATTACAATGCTTACATTTCTCTTTTGGTTCTATTGAGAGATGCTGATTTATTTTTCTTTTTCAATCATAATGAGTTCATAGGAAAGATTTTTAGAGATAAAACCTTAAGGTTTCTAGGAAAAGTGTAATAACAAACACTGGAGAATGTGCTTTTGCTTTAGCTAATATGAATACTAAATAATCCATAATAGTTCTGGATTTTTTTCTTGTTGTTTATAGTTACCTAAGCATCTTTATCTAAACAAAACCCAAACACAAACAATACTTAAAATGCTATTAGATTGTCCTAGTGTTCTCTAATAGTAGCACATGCAATCCCTTGTTTCCATCTCTGTATCTGAAGAGCAGGCAGGTTTTTCACATATGCTCTCTGTTATTATGAAATATAAACAATGAAATAAGACATCTGGCTTATAGGAAAGCTAAAATTTCTTTACTTAATAAGCTTTACTATAGGAGTTTCAGAATTCTAAATTTCAAAATTCACAAGTTTTAGAAGAATCCAATAAATGAAATTGCCCAATAATTAGATTTCAATTTTCTATTTTCCTATGCAAATTTCACAGAAATTGAGACTACCTCCAAATTTAGTCTTGTTTATAATGAAATTAATGCCAGACTTACATGATAAACTATGACTATAGATAGTGGGAAGATAGTAAGAGTCTAAAATACGACGTACTTAAACCCTTAGGACAGACAGAAAAAAATTAGGTAGGAATATGGAAGTTCTTCATATAAAATTTAGAAACAAGATATTCAAGGAGAGCTGTAGCAGACATAAAATGACTGAAGTTCACATAATTAACTGTTAACTCACATTTTTACCATTTTCTCTACTCAGTGGATTGATTCCATTCCCTCAAACAAGCTCATTTTGCTTAAGCAGACAAGGGGTTTTTGGAAAAAAGATCAAGACAGCCAAGAGCCTAGAAGACATGCTTGAAAGTTGTCCATCTCTGTTTCCTGAGAGAAGGGATAACAACTGGTTGAGTTTTTCAGAGGTGATTATTTTTTATCAACTTACCTCCATTCCTTTGGTTAGCAAATCATATGCAGTCCACTTAAACCAGGCTTGATTGTCTTTGATTGTATCCATTATTCATGGGCATTCATTAAAACATTAGATGAGTGTTTTTCAAAGATGGCTTGTGGGCTTCGGGTATTTGCTGTTAGTCAGATGCAGTATGCATTCAGTCGTGTCATAGTTTCTGCTCTAAAAATGGATAACTATTCTGTTATGAAAATCACACAATGTCACATTCCCAAAGTGTCCTGTTGATGACAGTTATGTGTACTAAAACAGATTTGAATTTCAGATGCACTATCCTTTCTAGCCCAGAGAATTGATTAAAGTTAAATGAAAAATGTATATTGATGATTTTAGAAAGTAAAAAAGTACAATTTCTGAACAAATGAGTAAATAATTTTGTTCTTAAAAAATCCATATAGAATTTGAAATCTCTCATTTGCCATTTTCCAGGCTTGTGGCTGATGTCAGCTTTCACTTTGCATTATCTTCCTATTTAAACCATTAGGGATGTCCTATAAGGACTTGTGTGTGTGTCTCTGCCTCATACATTTATTAAACTAAAATGATAGTAAGTATCAAAGTCACTCAAATGATTGTTGCATGTTGCTGCCTGGAGGTATTAATTCTCAGCTAAGGTTCAGAAATTTTTCAAAGATCAAGAAATAATCCATCTAGCCACAAAACCAGACATAATTTCCAAACTGGAATTAGGACTGGTCAGAAAATGTTAATAATTATCTAAGCATGAATAATCTGATTTATTTCCAAAATAGCATATAACAGGTGACCAGAACAGTGGCACAACCCTAGAAATAAATTAAGGCAACAGATAAGTCTTATTTAAGTTCAAAATAAATCATTCATCATGGATTTATCACACAGATTTTTCTTTGTTTTTCTTTTCTTCTTTTAATAAATATTTATTACTTTTGACTATACTTATTTTTAGTTTTTAGAATTGACTACTCTGGACTACATTTTTTTTTAGTCTATCTTCTAATGTTAATGTGTTATAACATGGTTCATATAGAGTGAGCCCTCTTAAAATATTACAAGACACAAAAGTGCTTTGCATCCATAATATATTACATACCCACTGATTTCACTGGCATCTTCATTAGTTCCACTAATTAGCTTGTTTCTATGTGTATTGATTCTTTTAATTGACTTTAGCAGAATTCTACAAACTCATTTAGTGTCTTAATAGACCATATATTTAATAGCTCAGTAATTTATACAACCTGTTAGGCATTGCTCTTTGACATTATTGCCCATTATAACAAATTCTCCTTACTTGTAACAAACACTAAACAAATGACAAAAGCATTCTGGCAGTCTGATCCAAATATTCAAGATTTATGTCAACAAGATTAACTTTTATAATCCTTGCTGGCACAGTATTTACATATTGGGTACATTAATGGTTCTCACTTCTACCTCTGGAGATCACTGAAGTTCCTTCACAACCAACTTTATTCCCCTTTGTCTCTACCTAATTGAAGATAACTGCTCTATACAACTGTTCATGGCATCAAGCTGTGAAAACTCCCCCAGTCAAAAAAGGGGACGGTCCTTGTTTGTCCAGACTGGTGTGATATAGCTGAATGATGTGATTGGAAGATATGAACTAAACTCACAGATTTATGAAAGTACATTACAAAGTTCAAATGTACTGTCATAACAAAACACAAAACAAAGCAGTACTTTCTTGAATTTACTGCAACACGTAGCTGTCAGAGCATCTACCAGTGATGACATCTCGTTGGTAGAGATATAAAAAGAAGACAAAGACCATTACAGAGGTGAATGAAAAGAATTTTATAGACAAAGTTTTTTGTTTAACCCTCCCAAGGTTCCATTCTTCAATACTAAGGATTAAACAAGTCAGGACAAAGCACATTTTTCCCAACACAAGCATGTTATATTACCCTATTCCATCTAATATCAGTTCCTTATGTGCTCTCCCAAAGTCATCCTCATCTAATCAAAGAAAAATTACTATATTTCTTCTCATTAACAGAGCAAAGCAGAAATATGAAAGATCAACTTTCTTTCATTTGCCACAGCCTAAAAGAATACACGTGAACTTTTGTCATAGTTATCTTGAAGAATTATCTCTTTTTTGACCACTGCAACCTAATTACTGGGTTACAGTTTCATGATTGTTTAATGACTTGTAATTGGTACAAAATTAATCTCTGTGATCTCCCATGTAGGTCAAGTTCTGTTTATTATCATCGATATTAGAAGCTATGCCCTATTTTTTTAGTACTGCCTTGTTTCATCACTCTAGTGTTATCCCCTGTTGGAAGGCCCTTTTTCATATTAAGGAACATGTAAATACAAGGAGTACTGTACTGCCTCACAACAGCTGTCCTTCTAGCACAATAGTCCTTCCCTGTCAGGGGCCATAGGGGATATCACTTAGGGAGAACCCTGCCAGCATCTAACATCTATTCCTGTCTTATGCCTCCAACAATTATTTTTAGATTCCTCATGAAACGTTTTGATACCTGACCATTCTATGTTTCTGTATTGAAATATTTTGTTCACATATCAGCTTTTGAACTGAGCATCTTACTCTTCCTCCTCTCTCCCTTTCTTCCATATTCCTTCTTCCTCCTGTTTTGAATCCTTTCCAATTTTTTCTAAATCTTTCCAACTTTAGACTTCAGAACAGCATGAAATAGTTGCAGCAACGTAATCAAAAAAGGCCTATCACTTACTTCATCCTGATGTTCTCCTGTTCTAAAGCTCCTAGCAACATACAGACATTCTGTGTTCAGCTAATAATCTATTACTACCTCTCAGATATCCCTTTGCAATGGAATGACATGACAACTTTCATTCATTGGTAGCTAAGTTTATTCCTCTGGAACATTCATCTATGGTATACTGTATCTCTGTGGAATGCAGACTAGACTGGACTTGATATGTGAAGTGTACTGGTTTATAGAATAATAAGAATAATGCTGTCACCAGCACCCCCAGGTCCCTTTCTGCCTGGGTACTGTCCAGCCACACCATCCCCAGCCTATAGCACTATAGGGAGTTATTGTGGACAAAATGCAGGACTTGGCACTTGGACCTATTAAACATCATCTTGTTGGACTCTGCCCATCCATCCAACCATTCCAGGTCTCTCTGCAGAGCCCTCCACCCTTCCAACAGATCAATACACGCTCCCAGATTAGTGTCATCTGCAAATTTACCACTGAAAGAGTCAATACCCTTATCCATGTCATCAATAAAAATATTGATCAGAACTGGCCCCAGCACAGACCCCTGAGGGACACCACTGGTGACAGGCCACCAGCTGGGTGCAGCACAGCTCACCACCACTCTCTGGGCCCGGCCATCCAGACAGTTCTGAACTCAGCAAAGAGAGCTCCTGTCCAAGCCAAGGTCTGCAGCTTTTCCAGGAGTGTGCTGTGGGAGACAGTGTCAAAGGCCTTGCTGAAGTCCAAATAGACACATCCACAGTCTTTCCCTCATCCACCAGGAGGGTCACCTGGTCATAAAAGGAGATCAGGTTGGTCAAACACGACCTACTCCTCCTAAACCCGCTCCTAAACCCCCTCCTAAACCCATGCTGGCTGGATCTCATACCCTGGCCATCCTGTAGGGGCTATAGGGGCTGCATGATGACACTCAATATAAACAGTTCCATTACCTTACTGGATACTGAGGACAGGATCCTGTAATTACCAGTATCCTCTTTCCCACCCGTCTTGTGAATGGGCATCACACATTGGCCAGCTTCCAGTCATCTGGAACCTCACCAGTGAGCCAGGACTGTTGGTAAATGATGGAGAGTGGCTTCAAAAGCTCATCTGCCAGCTCCCGCATCACCCCAGGAGGGGATACAGCTTATCCCAGGCAATACTTCTTTTATCAATCAACTGTTCTTCCTTTCTATCACTTACATGTTTTTTACAACATGCCTGTATGATGCAGTGAAGGTTTTCCCTCTCAGGTGAAGATAATAACACTGAGATATGGAACATCTAATAATGTGCAGCAAGAAAAGCTCAAGTATTGAGGATGTCATTTCTGCCAAAACTGATCTGTAATTATGCTTAGATTCTATAGATAGTTGAAAAATGCTTGGTGACATGCTGAACTTAAGCAGTGTATACTTACATCTGGTTTCTTTTTGTCACCAAATTCACAGTATCATAACCCATAACAAACTCACTTGTCACACAGTACTAGCTGAATTGCTAATCAGGGTCCAAGAAATACTGAAGGAAGAGCAATAAAATTTCAGTTGCACAGCCTACTCTGGCTGTAGCAGTGGAAAAGACAGTGCTTATTATACCATAATGTATTTTAATTTTTAAAAAATGTTACTTGAGATACTAAGATATTAATAGTCTTGTCAACAAGGTTTTTGGAAAGAAAAGGTTTTAATTTCTGAACATCTCTGTTTGACAAAGGCAGAAAGTTCCAAGTGTGGAAAATAACACAGGTCTTACTATCTTATGTAATATCAGCTTCTTGTATCCATATTCATGTTTGGTCTTTAACTGCAAACTTTTCTGTGCAGTCCTTTTTGGTACATATTCACTGCTTAGTAGAGGATATAGATATTATTAACATTTTGCTGAAACCTTTTTAAAAGGATTCACAGTTTCACACAGAATGTGAATTAAAGTAATATATAAAATCTTCCCAGAGAAGCACTGTTTCCTTGATCATTTTGCCCAAGAGGGACAATGCCACTCATGAAGGATAGGTATCCATATCGCACTTCTTGTCTATATTCTCCAGCTCCTTTTCCACTTTTGTTTATTTTTCTCCACTATATTTCACTTCATTCCTAATCTCACTCATTATTCAAGACTGTAGAGCACAAGAGAGACCTTAACAGCAACGTTTCACTGCAGGAAAGCTCAGCTCACAGATCTTGGAAAGCAAGTGCCCAGGGGCAAAGAGGTACATGTGAATCAGAAAAGGGGCCAGAGGCAAGACTGTCACCATAACTCTAGGCCCCAAAACTCTACCCCTCACACAGAGTGGGTATCTCAGATACTGAAATACTGCACAGTCTATCTGGTAGAAGATTGCCCATTAGTCCCATATTCACTGCAGGCACCAACTACAATCCTCGTGGAAGTGATAAGAAAAGTACTGTAACTACTTACTTTGTCTTCAGTTGTTGTCTATGCAGACAACGATTACAAAATTTCTTCTTATTAACAGAATTCAAATTGAAGAAATTGTTAATCCTTCAACATAGACCAAAAACCAATTAAAATAAAATAACAGCTAAGATTTGGTCATTACAGAGAGTTTTTAATCCTGTCTTCAGAAAAAAATCCCCTTAAATTCTCACAGCAACAATAAATTTAATTTTGATGTCTGTACTAACTTTTTCAATAGCAGCTGATTCTTTTTTCATTAAAAAGTGATGAAATGTCATGCATCCCATCATAATAAGTCCACAGACATATCTTCCTGCACACACTTCTTCACTAATTTTACCTAAATTTTTCTATTGAAGATACAATACTAATAGATTTGAAATGACAATAGACAGTGGGCACTCCCAAATTCATAGGATGAATATTACATTTGCACCGAATAGAAAAAAATTATACATTTTTATCCATTTTACTTGTATTTGCAATATTATTGTATGTGATGGGCAAGCTGGACCATGTATTAGTACATATTGTCTATTTGTTATGAAAATAGTGAAAAATTCTTTTAACAGCACTTGAAGTGTAGCATGTCCTTGCTTCTGCCTGATGAGAATATATTTTTGGGAGTATAATACACCATTAGTTTTGAAAGTTGAAGGTAAGAGTCTTCCTACCTTTCTCTGAAAGTATTCATGTTGAACTGTCAGGAAAGATTACTGTCCAGAACTGAGCAGCTGTGTGATTTATTCTCTGCAGATATAGCATAATATTTGGCTATTAAATAAAGACAGAGTTTCTGGAGATGGAGCATTAAATTTGCTTTAAACATGTTTTGGCATTCCTTTTTTTTCTTCAAGCTTGTTTTTCCTGGAAAAAAAAACAGTAACAGAGCTGAATATTCTTAGACTTTTTTTTATTTAGAATAAACATTATTATAAAAATAGAATAATATTAGTAATTCAATCAAGGTCTGATATAAAATAAATAAATAGGTTTAATAATTTTAGACAAAAATATATTCCAGTTTATATTGTATGCCATGAAAATTATTGTAGTGTATTTTCATGCAAGGATAGTTCATCTGCCATATCAAATGAAATTAGCACTTCTTCTGCCAATGAAGTTCAGAATTAAAATATTTTAATGTATTCACTGTGTGGCTTGAAATCATTCATAGAATCTAAATTAATTTAAGAGCTCCTAAATATGAATAATCTGGGGTCTTTTTTCCATGAGGCTTGTTTTACATTTTTACTTTAAAGATAGTAAGAAAAAATGAATCATCCAGCAATGTGTCAGCCATGTTATATTACAGCCATATTACTGGAAAATATAATTTATAAGAAGTTTTAACACTTCTAATTAAAATAAATTTTAATTTAAAGAGTTGTATAGCATACCTAATACCCTTTCTAAACAATCTAGACTACTTATTTAAGTGGAATTCTTCTCTTGGAAAAACGTGAGAAGAGATTTGAGATTAAATTCTAGTGAGTTATTTTCAATACAATGTCTAAATTTCCACACTTGGAAAAGTGTTCTGTAAACAGGAATGCAGGGTTTCCCTGGCTCCTCACAGGTTTTAGGAGCCAGAGAGAATATGAAATACTCAACACTGAACATTGAAGAGCTGCCGAAAGAATTAATGGATTTTGGAAAAAGTGGGGTGAAAATCCTCATGATCCCAGTTAAATCTAACTCAACCGAAAAGCTGGCAGCAGAATGGAAAATTAATAAATGAGGTGTTTTCTCAAAGTCCCACAGTAAGCCAAAAGAAGAATCACTAGAGCTCCATAACCCTGCACTAAATCTAGTGCTTAATTTATAACAAAGTTTGATCTTTATTCCTAAAGACATCTTCCTCCTTTGCACTAAAACCAACTTGAATAAAAGACTAGGAGATACATATTTAAATTACTGAGACTCTCTTTCTCAAGTAAATAAAGCATGTAATTTGGAAAGTCAATATTTACTAAAAGTTTTCACCATGCAGTCACAGCTAAAATGACAGCTCTTCAAGTTTCATTTTCTACCAACAGTAAAGCATAGCAGTCATGATAAAATTCAAGTAGTTTGCAGAGGAGGTACCTTTACACCTTGTTCAGCCATAACCTGAATATTATAGGCTGGTGACTGCTGATGAGCTGTAATGTTATCCAGGGTACTCCAAGTTCACTTTATTTCCCTGCATATGTTAGTATTCAAGTGCAAATTTATCTACTATTTTAAATCTCTGATTCATCCTTGTATTCTACCAGTTTTCAAGAAAATAAAACAAAATAAAACCCCCATGATTATTTTTATTTTTTTATGTTGCTTATGCAAACATGAAATGAGAAATTTTGTCAAGTTTTTTACCATCTATTCAGCAAGGTCTTACACTTTAAGAATTTAGATAACCTGGACAATAATCCACAACCTGCAGTGCTCATTATACATCATCTTCAGGTGTCTTCATCATTATCGAAAGCTTTTCTATTTTTTTCTTTGAAACTTGTATGATTAGTCATGTTTCATTATATATTGTATTTTCATGAATACTTCATAATGTCTTTGAACATGAAAGAAGTTATTCTTTATCAGAAATTTTTTTAACATTTGTCTCAGCTATTCTACAGCAACAGAACCTTATAGAAACTTCAACTGTCAGTTCTCCTGCCCACCCTCCAGGCTCTTTAATCTCAGAAAAGAGTAAGGGCATCTGTTATACCTTGTCTCTTGCCCTTCAAATTCCTGTTGCTGTCCAAAAAGCTCTACTAGCTCTCCAACTAATCTATTTGCATCTACACATACATGCACTTACAGGGACCCCTCACTGTGAGGTGCCACACAGCAGGACCATACAGCATCCCCACAGATACTGCTACTCCAACATGATCACCAGAAAGACACAAGTCCCAACATAGGGGTAAAGCCATGATTCTGAATGCTCTGCTCCTCTCAGAGTCCAGGAAGCCATAAAAGGGAGTAGGTACAGACTTTAGCCAGGCATCAATATCAACAAACTTTGGCACTGAAACATGCATATTAATGGAAAAATTCATGAAATAAACCCCCCAAAGCTTAGAGCTCAGCATCTCTGTTTTAGGAATCTCAAACCCCTGTGTGAATGGATGCTATAAAAATACTTTTTTCTGTGGTGTTGTGTGTCAACCCCAGCTGGTAGCACAGCTCCACACATCTGCTCTCTCCTCACCATAGAAGGATAGGGGAGAGAATCAGAAAGGCAAATGTGACAAAACTCATGGATCAGAACTAAGACACTGCAACAAGTAAAGCAGAATCTGTGTGTGCATGCAAAGCAAAACAAGGAATTAATACGCCACTTTCGCATGGGCAGGCAAGTGTGTTCAGCCAAGCCCAGGAAAGCAGGGTTCTATCACATGTAGTGGTGACCCAGAAAACAAATAGCATTGCTCTGACCATTCCCCACCTTCCTCCCTCTTGTCTAAGGGATATCCCTTTAATACTGAAGTTCCCGTAACAAGTACACTACAATGACAGAAAAAAAAGTGCCTTGAATCTGTTTTAGCAAGGCACATGGACCTATGCTTTACACTATTAAAGACACATGTAAGAAACTTACACATGAAAAAAGTATGAACTTCAACTTTGGCAGATATTTTTTCAACTGACATATGTTTGATATTTTTCAATATCGATACAATTCAATATCTATACAACCAGTGGTGCTATACTGCAACAGAAACAAATCAGAGGTTGTTTTATCAATAACTGTAATACAAGACATATGTCTGATTATACTGTGCAGGGTGGTCTGGTTTGGATCTAAATAACATACCTTTTTCTAATTTTTTCTCTGAAAAGTGAGGCTGTTGAAACCATCAAACCATATTTTGCTTTGTACTTTTAGTAATATTCGTTTGGCAAGCCTATATTGAATTTCAGGACACTATTCCTCAACCAAGACTAAATTTTTCATGCTCCATTTTAGCACAAAAAAGAAAAAAAATTAAAGTCCCACAACCAGCCAACCAAACAATCAACCAACCAACCAAAAACTGGGAAAAGATCTTGAGAAAAGATACTTAAAAATTATATAGTGATTATTTTCTCTATCTCATGTACTCCTTTTAAGGGGACTAATCTGTTTTCTTAATTTATCTGATAAGTAGAAAGATACTGTTACCTGTTTCATTTTATATGTTTATTCTTTAAGTTTATAGCAAAACCACAGGCTTACCATCTTTCAGAAGAATAAGTTGAGTGGATTTGCACACAAAATGAGATGCAGCTCAAATTCAACAAATCATTTTGCAAAGGCCCGAAGATTGTACTGCATTGTGTTGAACTCTTTATTCATATGTGTTTTACTCTGATCCTGGAAAATAAAATTTATATGTGAATGTTATCAAATAACAAAACTGGAATTTCAGTACTCATATTTTTTTTTTTTTTAAATTTCATTAGGATCTCATCTATATAATCCTTTTTGATTCTTTTCTTATAAAATTTTTAATTTGACCATTGTTTCAGCTGTAAATATTAATCAAATTTCAATTACTTAAGGTTTTGAAGGATAGTGACAAATAAAATATGTATATATAAAAAGAAAACCAAAAATCTGCAAACTGTAAAGTCATCTCTCTTATATCTGACATTATTTCTATTATTATCCACACTGTGTCTAATACCTCTGTTGGCTGTATCAAGAAATATGATTCCTGTCTCTGTTTGTGCTCCATTCTCATTTTCCTCTGAAAAGACATAAATAAAGCATCAGTTCAGCAAATCTGGTGTTCTTTTATCCTTTCTATCCCTTTTCAGCTACAATTTCAGCACGGCAATTTTCATTTTATCTTCAGTCTCCTGTAAATATATTTGTGGAACAATTTACTATTAGCTGAAAAGCACTCTGAAATTCAATGAAAAATGTAATTTATGTCCCTGATTCTCCTTTTAGTATTTTTCTGATCAGTTTTATGTCTACTTAGGAGACAACTTTTAGTTTGAAAATCTTACATTAATATTTTATTCAGAGGTCCAAAAGCTCTGATACCCTGGATTCAGGATTTGAACTCAACTCTTTCAACCTATAACTCTCAGCAGGAAGAACAGCAGTGTTGGGGTTAAATATAAAAAAAATCATGTATAATTTTTAAGTTTTTAAAGTATCGCCTATTTGTATGTATCAGCATTTGTGTAGCCATTATTATCTCAGTATTTATCTGCTTCCCAACTATTGAAACAGAGCAACATATCTAGCTGAATTTCTCTTCTTGTCTCTGTTCTGGAGGAGACACAGCTTGATGGCCATGACAGGAAGTTACAAAGGGAAAAAAGAAAAAGAAATAAATGTTGGTTTTATTCTAGTACATGTGAAAATTTAAGTGGTTTTTTTTCTGCTGCATCAGTGGGCATCAATTCTTGTCTAAAACGAAAGCTCGATTCTCAGAAGATCATGAGCCCCCCAGAACTGGCTGACCTCTCCAGCTGTGCCAAGAAATAGAGCTGAATGGAAAGAGAAGTGGTCTCTGAAGTTGTGAGGGACTGGTCCATGAAGAACTCAATCTTTGAACTGCATTTTACAGATATTTTTCTTCTTTGTTACATTCATTCCATTTTTGGAAGCGGTGCTATTTTTTGATCTGGCAATTCAAGAATAGCTCTGAAGAATCATTCTATGTAGTCCAGGAATTCACATTTCAAGAGAAAAAAAAGAAAGCAATAAAACCCCCCTACACCCAAGCTAAAACTCAAACCCAACATCAAAACCCAACTCCAAAACATAACAAACACCAAATATGCCAAAGATATTGTGGTGTCAACTTTTTAATTGATCCAATCTACCAGTTAAAAATATCTTAAGGAAGACTTCTTGCGCTATAAACTTTAAATGTGGAGTTTTGAGAAGTTAAAAATTACAGCATAAATACCTGCAATATAAAAAATAGTCTCTTTTTATCATGCTAACCTTTCCTAATATGCCACAGTCACAACAATTTTAACAGTTCTTTCCTAAAGGTTTGGGATATTTAAGTTTCATTCTTTGTGTGTAAATTGGATTGGTCAAATGCAGGATGAACTAATTCACTAATATGATGCAAAAGAAATATCCTACTGTTATATGCTAGCTCATGCTATTTGTTATTTATGACTAGTTATCTATTCAAGAAAATATTCATGAGTTCTTAAAGGATTACAAAATTAAGCATAAAAAGGGTGTGTCAAAAATATGCTCTAGCTATGTTTTGTTTCATTCACTCTTTGCCATTTATTATTCTCTATTTTTTAAAGAGTTTCAGCCATCTAACTGAAGAAGCAATACACAATTTGATTTATGAGACATATCACACTCACTGAATAGTCAATATAAATAGTTTGTAAAGAATACATACCTGGAAAATTTTTGAGAAGTCATTAATTTTATCTGTCTGAATAATGAATACATCAGCCAGAGAGAGAGGGGATTTTTGCATAATCTTTATAAACTTGAACAAAAAAAAAGCAGACTTAAATACAGCCAAGAACTGGTTTCCAAAGAATAATTTAACCAGGAGCACTAATGATACTTGAAGGATTGCAGCATACTGTAATTCAGTGATGTTCCACTCAGTATTACATTTGTCTGTTCAAACACTATCAAAACTCTTAAGCATGTATATATGCACAATTATGTATGGATATATAAATTCAGAATATATTTATGGAATATATATATATATCTATCTATCTATCTATATATATATATCTTCAGCTTTTATTAGCTATTTCCATTTAATTTGTAATTTTTCTTTTTGCCTTTTCACATCTTCAGAGAATTTCTACCTAAGAGCCTACAAAGCTCAGTTACAAACTATTATTCATGAAGAATTCCAATAATAATATCCTTGAATTTATGTGAGCATATTTTTACACCTCTGTATTACAGACAGTGTAAGTCAGCAGTAAGGGCAGACAGAATGCCATAAATTATTGATGATGGTGATGATGATGAGCAGGAGCTGAGGCTCTTGTAAGCTAAGCTGAGTTACCTTCAGAGTTTCTGTTTGTTTTCTGATGGGCATTAGAATGAAAAACATTAATTACCTACACAGAGCAGAGCATGGTTCATATTGTTTCATCCTTATGCCTCCCACACAGCCAGTTTCAAGAGCTGTTGCATACAGCAAGGCATGTTTCTTTATCTGGCCCTACCATTCATTTTTCTTCCACTGTTCTTAGTTATTATTCTTTATTTCTATGAATGTTTCTGAAATACCCTCTTCCTATGAAAACTGTTGAAGAAACAGTAAAAGAACAAACTACTGCAACCTATGGAAAAAGCCAAACTTGTCTATTTAAAGGCAATCTAAATATCTGATTTCTTTGAAAGGTTTTCTTCAATTACGTTGAAGTATTATTACTGTTCCAACAATTTTGGGAATATATGTATTTCTAGAAATACAATTAAAAAATATAAATTATTTTTAAAGTCCTTCAGAAGGCCTGTTTGTTTGGTTTTTTTATTTACTTCTACTTAGATTTGCCTACTATTTCAACCTAACTAGTGATATATCAGCAGCTCATTCTACTGCATCGAATTTGCCATTTCCTGTTTTATTTTCCCTTCAGTAAATTCTGAAATGTGGTATTTTAAACCCCTGATGAATTTCCAATTCAGTGTCCCTGTCATTCTAATATTAATCTCATACAGTGCTTATCTTTGAAAACATGAAAAAAAGATGAAAGAGAAAAAGACATTAGAATTCTTTTTAATATATTATGCTATGCCATACCAGCACAAGGCTTACAGTTTTACTGCTGTCCTTAGTGATGAAACAGAATCGTGTCTTTGACTCTCCTTGTTTCCACAGTTATCTGCCTTAGGGATTTTGTTCAATTTCAGTTTTAAAAATGTTAAGCTTTCACTAATGATTTTTCAATTTCTAACCTGTTTCTGTCAGCTGCAACTGCAAGTCAGCTCTTAAAGGGTTCCTAGCTAACCTGACAAAGGTTGGGCTCTTATTGGTTTGCTGTTATGTAACCTCAATTCAGCAAAACACTTGAAGTAATTACCAATGTCCTGTATACACATGAACTATATTCATGTCTGAAATCAGAGATCAACACAAGTCCAGAACAAAATTAGGTGTATTTGAAGAAATCTTCTAAAAGAGCATTCCTTTTTCAAAGGAAAAATGAAAATTTAAGGAATTCCACTCTCCTTTTTATTTCCTTGGGAAAATTTTCACAGCAAATGCAGAAAGTTTGCACACTGCTGTGTAAAACTTGGTGGTAGGATTAGAGTTTGCAACTGCATATGCTTTTATAGATATTCTGTTCTTGACACACACAGGCATTTTTTTATTTGAATCATTACAGAAAATTATACATTTGGCTTTTTCTGCATCAATGGAATGCAAAATTTTCAGAAATTCACAAAGCCCTATATCTTTGGGCAATTTATGGCAAGTAAAAGTAGCTGGTATGCAGAAACTGCTTTTCACTCATAATTTGATATTGTTTAATGAATATGTAATAAGGCTTCACTGATTGTTGCTTTTATTATCTATGTTGTGGCGGTACTGTGCAACTCTTACCAGAAAAAAGGCCCTCCCATGCCAAGAGTATATTCTAGAGCCATGCTGTATTTATGTCCTTTAAAGAGCTAAAAAAAAAACCACCGATATCCACCTCCTTGAGTTTGTAGACTTAAGGAAAGCACTGACCTCTGCAGGCAGCTTGTGCCTCCAAAAGATGTGCCTCTGGCATTACCACTAAGTTTGCAGGTGAGAGAATATCCCTGATGCTATATGATTATGATGCTGTTACTTCATTCACACAGATTCTCTACTGAGCCATTCAAAACAAATGATAGATGAACAATTCAAAAAGACATTAGTTTTCAGTCTGGAATTAGATTTTCTGCCATCAGTAGAATGCTTATATCGCTCAACATGTGTTTTACCATCTCTTCCACATTTTACATACAGAATTTTGTGATCAATTACACTTCAATTTTTTGTGGCATTACCATAAGTTCAGGAAAGATCTCGAAAAAAAACACATTTTGAATTTGTTCATCAAAATTTGTCTCAATGTGGATACTCAATTTATCCAATTTTTTAGCAGGGCCACCTACAGCCAGTTCCACAGGACCATGACCAGATGGCTTTTGAATACCTTCCAAGGAGAAAGACTGCACAACCTTTGGAAAACTTGTGACAGTGCTAGATCACCCTCACTGCAACAAAGTGTTTCCTGATGTTCTGATGACACCTGTGTTTCAATTTGTGCCCATTACTTGTGGCTTTGTCAGGAGGAACCACTGAAAACAGGTGGGCTCCATCCCCTCAGTTATTTATATGCATTAATGAGATGCCCCTGAGGCTCCTCTTCTCCAGGCTGAACAGTCACAGCTGTCCCACCCTTTCCTCACAGGACAGATGCTCACATCCTTTCATCATCTTTGCAGCCCTTCAATGGACTCTCTCCAGTATGTTTTGTACTGGGGAGCCTGTAACTGGAGACAGCACTCCAGGGGAGGCCTCACCACTGCTGAATAAAGAAGGATCACTTCTTGTGATCTGGTCACAATGTGTTGTCCAAGGCATCCCAGATACCCTAAGCCTTCCTTTTGGCAAGGGCACACTGCTGGCTCTACCAGGATTCACGACTCCGACATTTAGATAATCTTATTTTTTTCCCCATACCGTAAAATCAGTCTTTGTTTTTAAATCAATTTTTTGGCTGGTGTAACATATTTCAGTGTAGCAGCTTTAAATAACATTGGACTTCTTAAGCAGTTAAAAATAATATGGTATGACCTCTGAATAAACAAGTTCTAAGGAGAGAAAGGAAGAAAGGAATAAAGAAAGTCAGAAAGACCTGTAACATCATGTGACCTAATTTGTGACATGGTCTAATCTTATAAATTGAATGAATAAAAAGAAATTTAGCATATAGTGCTCTCATCATGTTGAGCCTTCAGGCTTTTTCTTCTAGTATACATCTTTTCATTAGATTGGGGACTTCTACTCACTCAGAAACAACACTAGAGGAAATTCATTTTCATTAATAGATTTTGTGGCAAAGCTATGCAAACTTTCCTATGCCAGATTTCAATTTCTTTTTCCTTTCTCACTTTTCAGCAAGCCAAAGTCCACTATTAAAATAAACAAGCATGTATTTCCTCTCAGTGTAATGAATATTGAGCAGTTATGCTCACAACAGCCACATATGAGTTTCCTATTGGGGAAAAAAAAGATGCTCTCCATTTGAAAACATGGTTTTGGTATTTTTGACCTTCACATAAGATTGTCTCTTGCCAGTTTATTAACTTCACCTATACTGCCAAATTTCTGTAGGACAGAGCATCAAACTAGGGCAGGATGTCAGATCAAACAAAGCGACTGAAGACTAAGCTGAACACCACCAAAAGAATACGTACTTCTCTTTGATGCTAACAATAATACTTACATATATAGCAACATTAGATATGAGAGTGATAAGTTTTGCATGTCAGGTTCTGAATTAAGGCACATGCACAACTAATGCCTTTCTTACTATCAAAGTAGAGATGTCTCCACCTATTCTGCCAGTCATGGGCAGTAATTGATTCCTACACAGTTCTATACATGTTGAAGTAATACCCTAAAATCAATCCTATCCAGCCCCAAAGATCTGGGTTTTTTTTTTCAAATGATCAGTAATTGATCAGTTAGAACTTACGCTTTTACCTTTAGGGCCTCTCACATTATCCTGCTCTTGTACTTCCACAGCCACTCTGTCTTTAGACTTTCCCTTTTGTAGTCTCTAGTTTTCCTTACACAGCCTTGAAGAGGTGAATTGCTGCAGACATAAGTAATCTTTGATAAGCCTATTGTTGCTTAAGGGTCAGGGAATAGTTCACCTCATAGACACAGTGGACTGTTAGGAGATACAGATACAATAGTTGGGCAAGCATCATGAGCTATGGGAATAGGACTGCTATTTTACTAAAATTGCTTTCCAATGGAAGCAAGTTGCCATGGTTTGAAGTCAAGGCTCAGATCAAAATGTGAAGCTGCATGCCAGTGTCTAAGCATAACTAACCTGAGAAACAGCTTACTGTAAGATTCATTACTAGCACATCTCCATGCTGGCTTTGAATACAGACAAAGCTAGTGCAGACACATCTGCTATAGAAACAACATCACCATATACTACAATTTTCTTCTTAAGCAAACTGGAGTCAGAAACAGTTCTCTGACTATATTCCACACATTGCAGGTTCTTCAGATGTACTAATAATCAATAGCTCATCAGCAGATAGCTTTAGTTGTCTCATAATAAGTGCACTTGAATAGTTCAATATTGTTCCACCAATTATTCTTCATGAATGCATTGTGCAAGCTGTATTTTGTACCTAAAATTTTTAGTTGAATTTCTTTTACATATATGAAAATATAACTTTCACTGTGAATCTATTTTTCTCACAATGCTAATGGTGAAATATTCGATGAGGCGCATTTTCTCACTATTTCTTGAATATTCATTGGTGGACTTGATGTTTACTTGAATATTCAATACACTGGAATATTCTAGGTCTTATTTAGTGGTTAGTTGATAATAGAATTAGGATAATTATGCAAAGTGTTTAGCCCCAACAAAAGATTACTTCCATGTCTACAATTCAATAACACACGGCAATGTGTCAATAACATGACATACATAAGGAGACAAAGTACTTAACATCATAATGGGGACAGCTCTTTAGACTTCATCCATATGCTCCACAATCCAAAGTCTTAAATTGATCTTTTGGTGATTAAGCATGGAATAATCACTATCGTATCACAGTTGTCAGACTACAGTTCCAGGATTGTCCTCTCATATTATTGAGCAAAATAAAAGTCCATTAGGTGACTGCAGTGATCCTGACCAGAAAACCATTGTATAAGCCTGATTTAATGATCCACACAGAGTAAGTCTCTAGCACCTTCACATTGTGTTGAGCTGTACAAATCCTATGGCTGTATGACAGCTTCAGCTGTCTCCTTGTAACAGACGAACCTGGGGGCAGCTCCCACTTGGTATCAGCAATTATGCCACCTCCATAGCCTTGGCTTTATCTAAAAGTACAGCTGGAAGTTCTCCTGTGAACATCTTTTATGAATAGTTATTTCTTTTCTAACAAAATTATGTAATACCTCAAATGACCAAAAGTGAGGAACCTGCCCCCAGGGAGAGGGTCTGTAGTGTGACATGGGAAAGTCCACATGGGGTCCATCCAAATACAGATGCCCAGCATCTAAATTGGCATTGACTTGCATTTTGTATTCCTCTTCTTATTCTGTCTCAGTAAAGCTGTTAACTTATAAGATTTTGTTATTGGGCCTTTGTTACTGAGAATCATTAGGTTCCCTGCATCAACATGGACTCTCACTCTTTCTCTTCCCACCCCTCTCTCCCTGTTCTGTATTCTCTTCCCAGTACAGAACAGTGACATGATGTCTAATCAGTGCAAATCACATAGGCACTAAAATTAGCAGTCAACACCTGTTTGTTTCAACAAGTTCTTGTACTAAGTCAGAACAAATACTATATTGAAGTGCCACAATAATTTTCAAGTACTCAGAATGAGGCAATTTTGAGTGTCTTTCCCTCTTCTCTCTGCTCCTGAAAAACATTTCCAAGATGCATATTTCTTAGCATTATGTGTAGCATCCAGGTACATTATGCAACCATCTATCTAAAGGTTAGTGGAAGAATGTATTTACAATCCAGTATCCAGGCTCTGCAAATTTCTATATATGGTACCTCTTAGTTTAACACAGAAAGTTTATTCCATGGCATAATTAGACTGCTGATGTTACTCAGTTTGAGGCAGCACTTTAAATAACTGTGATGACATCTGCTAAGTGCATCTTAAGAGAGTCCTTTATAATTAATTACTCATTTTCATGAATCATGCATCCACTCAAAGTATACCTGTTACCAGCAAGACGGTGGTAATGGAAATTTGATATAATATTTGTCGTGCATTGCAGGGTTGAGATTTTAGTCCATCTTTGGTGGACATTATATGTGAGTTATTTAATTTATATACCCTGACAGCCTTGGTTCCTGGACTGTATCTATAACTGCTAAATCATCAAAGCCTCAAACACTGGCAGTAGGCTCAAGTTGACAAGAGATGCATAGGCTGCAAAGATGTAGCCCTTCTTTTCTGAGCAAAGGATGACTTCTGTGTTAAATTACTACTGAGTATGGATGACAAAGGACAAGACTTATGGTACACTCTGCCTGTGTGCTTCTAAGATGGTTTAAAATATATTATATATATTCAAATATACTATTTTGTACAATTTTAGTACAATATGCATACATACTTTTGCCTATTTATGTTTGGATTCTTATTTTTAAGAAGAATTTCAGTTAATCCATGGATGTATAAAGTCTGGGATACAATGAAAATATAGAAAAGGTAAAGGTCATGGAATATGTTTAAAATGTTCAATAGGCATTAGGTTTCCTTATTTTTTTTTTAAATAGCGTATGACTAAATTGCAGAACTTTCACAGGATCTCACCCTGTGATATATATATATAAAGTATATATGCTGTTTAAGGGAATGGGGCACTTACAGAAGATGGGATTCATTCATTTCTCTGAAGGATAATGGGCCAGAGAAACCTTCAGATTGCTTATTCACTAAAACACAACTTGTTCAAAGACAGGAAGTCTTATTGAGTTCTAGATATCACATAGTTCTTATACTCTTTCCCTAAATATCTGCTGCTGACCAGATCTGAGGTAGTATAAGAAGTATTTTGTATGGCTATTTGACCTACATGTACAGATCAAAGGCTGTAGCTAGAGAATACAGCTAGAGAATGTAGCCAGAGAAAGCCTGAACCACAGGAATTTTACTTCAGTATTGCAGATGCATATCCTAAATTTGTAGTCCCTGGATCAAATAAAACCAGTTATTTCCCTCAATTTTTGTTATAATAAAAATATGTATTTCCACAAATAGTGGAACTAGTGATGTTTGATTTCCTTTGGAGTTGTACCTCCTGGTCAATTTTGAACTTAGAAAAAATATTTGCCATCATTGTGGCATTATAACACATCAGATCACTGATGTCTAACCATTCTTCAGTTATGGCAGTAGTAGTTCTTTTCTTTATTCCATTGTTAGTTTGTTATTTTTCATTATTATTATGCTGTGGCATTCCTTTCAACATCCTCTGCCCTTGCTTACTGTAATAATCTGTAGCAACTGCTCAGTGAAACATATCTAGCATTTTTTCTTTCCTTTGACTGTACACAATCACTACCTGGATACCTAAGAAATTTCAAACATTCTGAAATAATTCTATCCAAATAAAACAGAGATTGTGTTCCCATCATGCTTAGGACAAAACAATTCAATACTAAATTTTAGCCATTTAAAACAGATTTGTATGTTCAATTTTATTGACTTGAATTGTGCTTTTAAATGATTTTGAATGATGAAAATATTTAGTAATTATGGAATTTTTACTAAATCAATTTAATATACACAAGCAATACCAGTAGTGAGTCTGTCACCATTTGTTTTCAGAAGTAGCACACCATTGACACAAATATAGGAGTACCCTAAATTTCAGCTATATGTTTGCTCTCATCAAAGACTCAGAAATATTTAATTCTATTTTATGAAAAGCTGAGCAACATACAGGAAAGGGAAAGAAAAAATAATTAGTCCTATTTTCATGTGCTCCCAGGCAGATTTGGCTCAGAGATTTTGGTTCTGCAGGGATGTGATTTCTGAAGTTTTTTTCCTGCCTGAAATAAGATTATTCTATCAATTTATGAGAACTTATATTTTATAAATGTAACTTATTTTACTCTTATATTGAAAGCCAAAGAGGTAAGCTTGCCAGACAGTTAAATGTCTTGCTGAAATAACTGCTTTTGGTAGAAAATTCTTCTGTTTATTCTGGCAGCTGTATTGGTGAATAAATGCTCAGCTTATTTTGTACATTCTTGACATGGACATATACATTTGCATAAATACACTAACAAGGTCAGCAGGCACTAAATGTATAAAAGACAAGAAAATATTGTGAACAAAATCCTCTTTCAGTGATAATCTCCTTCAGTGCTAAGTACATGACCTTTAATAGCCGATTTTCCTCAGTTATACTATGTCTTTGTTTATTTTATTTGATTCCTCATGGTCTCCTGCTGGTCCAAATGAGGTCTTCCCAGATATTGGAATCACTACGACACTGCATTTTAGGTACTTCCTGTAGTAAAGTGGAGTCATGAAAACGACAGTAGAAAATTATTTTAGCCTGGGTCCATGTAACTCTATGTGAAGAAGAGCTTACATCTCAAAATAAGAACAACAATTTTGCTCAGAATAATTATTTTAGCACCTTTTGAGAGGATGCAGAGCACTTGTTATACTACTAATCATTCAAGACTCATGAGTTCCAGATAATGAATCAATTTGTGGCAGACCCACAGTGAGGCTCAGCTGGCAATGATGTGTCCACTCACTTCTCAGCTGCTCTCAGCTCACTGGAGAAGAAAAGAGAGACACCACTGCCTTCCTATGTTCTCTGACCAGCTGAGGTACAACCTTGTGTGGGACTTTAGTCAGCACAGTCAGGGCTTGTGCTCACCTCTTTCCTGTGATCCCTGACAGAAGGAGATTTCAGAAGAAAAAGGCATGAGCTGCAGCTACCCTTTCCCAGCCAAACTCCTTTCTTCTCCAGCTTGGCATTGATAGTACCACCTTTATTCCCTGAATTTCCTCTTTCAACTCCAGTGCTACGCAATGAAATAATCATCTTCAGACAAAATTGTAAAAAGTTTGCATCTGTGGCTAAGAGATGAGTGGTGTGAAAAGGCCATGAGGAAGTCTGGAGTGTCACACTCCAGAAATGAGTGAAGACCTCTCCACCCCAGATCTTTCCAGCTTTACTTTACTGCTACTATCCTGTCAGCAGCTGAGCAGGTCAAGGCAGGGGATTCACTGAACACTTCAAGGAACCTGAAGGGAAGAGACAAGGTCAAGCCTTCACTTCCCCAGACCTTTTTATTCCTTTGTTATTAATGAGTTTTTGCAGCCCTCCATCATCTTATCTTTGTAGTACTCAAGAACACACATAAAGATAAAAATTAAGCTTTTAAAAATGTATATAAACCTGAAAAAAATTATTGTATTGGATGATGGCTGGAAAAATGGCAGCAATGTACACTGTATCGTACCACAGATGCTTACATCGAAGCAATTGTCTCTACAGATGCAATGCAACTTTGATTGTTTTTCACTCTTAGTCTACAGTTTCAGATATAGTTTCATATGTAACCTCTGGGACTCATAACAAGAGGTGCTGAAAAAATTCTGTTAACAAATTGTGCAATTTTTAATTTTTATTCTAGAATATTAAAAAAATTTGGATTAAACTAGTTTTTGGGTAGTGATCACAGTCCACCAGAGAAATTCCACAAGGTTTAAGAATCAAATACTTTTTCAAGTCTGAAGTTAAATGGGACCCCATTTAGTCTTGTTTTATTAATTAAATTATTCTAGAGCATGCAACTATACTTAACTATTATTGCAGTCACTAACATATTTGCAAACTAATTATTTCAGTAAGAAAGAAAACCACCTTTGGCATAGTTTAATTGGTTAGGCCTGCAAGGTTGTGAAAAGCCAGAACTAATGAAAACTGCTGTGATCTTGAAAAAGGAAAGTCAGGTAAGTAATTCCTTCCAATTCATTCTGCCCTGAATTAATTATGTGGATAAGGAGGAGCTGTCGCTGACTGTCTCATTCCTTATGGTGAACTTGGGACCAAATACAGTGGGTGAAGCCTGTGTTCTGACCTATCCCCCACAGATTTTTGAAATATGTTCTTCTTCTCAAAGAAGAAACTTAGATGACTGTTTTTCTTAGTACAAGTTTGTTATGCAACCTGATTTGTTGTTTAGGATTTCTTATTCAGACTTCAGTTTTGCTCATTCCTACCCCTTCACAAAACAATGATGCATCTAATTAATCCTTGCTTTGACTGATGTGCTGTAGTCATTTTGCCTATGCTTCTCACCAAGACGAAAAAGAGGACTTCAATAAGTAATGAGACACAAAGTTATCTATTTATCTCCAAAACTGTCACCAAAAGTAAGCAATATTGGCAGGTATACAATATGGCATTTAAGTATTACTGATGTACAGAAGAAAAACAGGCTTGCTTCTAAAAGGATGACCAAACCACGTATCAAATTTTCTTTTACGGAACATGTCAGTCTTACAGTGTGATCTAAAATTTAATTTAATCCCCTTCAGTTGTTGTATTTGTCATATTATATTGCAACAATTAAGAAAAAATAAGCTACATAAAAAAGCTTCAAAGGAAACTTATTGCTAATCCATAAAAGTATTTAATAAAAAAATCATGCTACCAATCTGAATTTAATGTGGCAGCTTGACATTCAACAGTGATGTGAGCCAAAGTGTAAGGTAGGCAGAGAGTGGGATGGCAATGACAGTGGTCTGCAGGCAAGGAAAGGCAGGGGCAAAGCACAGACTAGTGTGGGAGAAGTGAGGAAACAGGAATAAAAGAAGAAACATCTGGTCTCAGATTTAGAGGCAGAAAGATTAAAAATCCTTCATTAGGAATAAAGCATTTTTTTAAAAAAGCTTTCCTTTTTCTTTCTACATATTTGCTGTTTTTGTGTACTTCTGTTGCTTAAAATAAGTGTTCATAGCTATTTGTTGTGTACTATATTTTTAGAGAACTAGCAGCAGATAGGATCCTCCTTATACCCATATTTCTGAGTTGCTGCTGCAGGTTTCACTGTTCAGCTGTGAATTCTATGGTTAGAAAATTTTCTGCTTTGACACTGCTCTTTTAAATAAATCCCATTACTGAAAACAGAGATGCTTGCAAAAATTAGCCAAGGGCATTAAATGAAAGGAGTTGCTGTTTAATATTTTTCTATAAATAGCATAGTGTTTCTCTTCTCAAGAGACCAGCTGCTGTATCTATTTAAGAAATGCACACCTATTAGACAAAAAGCTGAATAAATAAATATGAGAAATAGAAAAATGTAAACATACATAAGTGTATGTATATATATATATATATAATATATATATATATATATGAATATACGTGTGTGTGTATATATATGTGGAATATATTCAATTTATTCACTGAATTTGAAATACGTAATATATTTCAAGATTATATCCCAAATATATTTGAAATATGAGCGTGTGTATATATGTATTTCCAATTTGGTGTTTAAAGGATTGGACTGACATTACCATAAAAGAGCTTTTAACCTGCCACAGGAATTGGATTGGTTAGAAAGAGGGAGTCCTCAGAGCGCCTATTCAGAATCATTCTTCTAGGGCTACTTGGAGTTAGGGTAGTTTCAGACTAGAAATTTGCTCTACGGTTGGTCTTCCAGGAGAAACTGCTACTTAATTACTATTAGCTGCAATGGATGAATCTAATAATACAAATACTTTTATACCATTGGTAGAGCACTGCCATTTTGGGAAGCTGGCTGACTTCAGCAATTAGACAGACATATCCAATGACTGTGCTTGAAATGGTCAAGTTGTAATGTCAGTTATATGAGCGACTTCCACAAGATTTCCACAGCACTTCCCCTTTTTGCAGAACCCATTATCACTAATAATGCAGTGGCATAAACAATAACACAGGTAGCCTAAGAGCACCATTTGCTGTGTTTCATAACCAGCAGTTAGCTGCCTATGTAACACTAAATTGTTTATGTTTCACTGGAACCTCCAGGACTATTTTTCAGACATTCACTCATATGCAGAAGCAGTTCTCCCCTAGGCAGCAGTGGGGTCTTATTCCCACAGGAACTTCCTAACCCTTAATAAAACCTTTCTGACTGTGCTGGTTTTGGAGTAAATGGCATTTGTTGAGGAGGGAAGAAGCCACCCACTAAAATTATTTGGCAGGGGCTGCTAAGAGCTTCCTCTGTGCCTAGCAAAAACCAGTAGCTGGTTAGCTCTGAGGATTTACAACCTATTGAACCATTTAGAAGCTAGATTCACATTTTAAAGACAGGCAAACCCGGGAAAGCTCCCTCTTGCTTCCTGTTTTGAAGAGGCGGCTGGGTATTGCTTGGGCCGGCCCCGCTCTGCCCTGGCCTGCGCAGCTTGATGGGGCCAGGCCGGACCCCAGCAGTGTCTGAGTGGGGGACGGGAGGCCACAAGGCCCCGGGCGAGGCTGGGCTGGGCCACGGCTGCTGACATCTCACTGACACCAAGCCCTGCCCCGCTGCCGGCCTGTGCCGAGCCAGGGTCCGCGGCGCCCCGGGAGTGGCTCCGGGCCGGGCCAGGCCCCTTCGGCTGCGGCCCACGCAGCCCTAGCAGCTGCCGGGCTGAGGGAGGGGAAGCCATCGGCCTGCAGCTGAAATTGGAGGAAGCAGGGGCTAGGGAGCAGCCATGCGGCCAGGTAGGCTGCCACCGTACTGGCCGGGCCTCCTGAGATCTTGGCACAGCCCCAGTGCGGCCTGAAATCCATCACTGACTGCTTCTGTCACTGCCAAGCAGAAACCGTCATGACCATCTGCAGGGCCTGGTTAAGGTATCAACTCTTTCACTGCACAGATGAAAATTCCAAAACATTGATCCTCTCTTGGGTGAGATAAAAGGCTAGAGTGGAGACATGCAGAGGACAACATAAAGACACCAAGGACAGTAAAGAAGGAGTCAAGTCCCAGATGGAAGGAGAATGAGAACATGCATTAGTATTGGGCTGAAAGTTCTTTTGGTAAGGCCGTGGAGATGGACTATGATACACTAGAATATCCCCTTTAATTCATGAGAAAGTATGGGGAGATGGAGTGTTCAAACTGTAGATGTGAGCAGAGGCATCCACAATGAAGTAAAGCAGATGTTGAAGTAGCTGTGATCCCATGAGAAGCTTGAACAGAGAGAGATGAGAGTGATGATGACCCTTTTCCCCCAGAGAGAGAAGACCTCTGTTCCCAGAGATGAAGATGATCTCAGAGATAGATGAAGAGAACCTTTGCTTTTAAACTCATCCTTAAAACAGTCCCTCATAAGTTGACATTGCCCATTAACTCACTGGTGGGAAGGCTGTGAAAATGGGAGGAACTTCACGATGGCAGATCTTCCAGGCAGCTGCTGTTCGTGGAAATTAAAAAGCCACAAGAGAACTGTTTCTTGTGGAGAAGTATCCATGGCATGGTGAGGGAAACTCCTCTCACTTCAAGGACTGATGAAAGACTATTGTAGAGGTGGTAACTGATTGAAAATCACAGGTTTTGTCTCTGTGTTGTCAGTTGGGAAAGAAAAGAAGTTGTGGAGAGGGGAGGAGAAGTGTTCTGAAGGTTTTGTTCTGATTCTTACTATTCTTTTAGCTCTGTTATAAAGTTTTCTTTATACCTTTTAAGTTTTGAGCCTGCTTTGTCCTCCTCCTAATTCTTATCTCACAGCACATAATAAGTAAATAATGCTAGTAAGTGCACTGGTAATTTTAGCCAGTGCTAAACCCAGTACATTATTTGGTGTGTTGACTGGGAAACTCAAATTGTCAAACTTAAACCACTACACTAGATTGTTGTTTCCACCCAGTTCAAACTAAAAGCACCACACTGACTTTTGTTTTTCCCCCTTGCTATGCATGGATGGCCCATGTCAGCACTGAGCCAAGTACCATGACATTGCAAGACAAGATATTCACACTGAAAAAAGCAGATTGTACTGCTTGGTGGGAATCCCCACCAGCTAAAGATGTCTGGAGTCAAAGTTTCAGTGATATTTACCTCAGTGTGACTAGAATGATACCAATTTTTCAATTGAAATTCCTATTTTTAGGGTTTTTAATGCCTGCTTCTGCCTTTCTTAGCATGACTATATGAGGTAAAACATCCAACCTGACACCTTCTCCTGTTAAACCAGTATTGCATGTATGTACAACAGTACAGCAGAAATTTCTGAAAGTACATTCTGTTTTATCATTTATATCTTCCTCAGAAGCCTATAGCTGTTAAAGGATGGATCAGAGGAGTTCTGCAAAGATACGTAAAAATCTCTGAATATTCCAGATTCGGCCCCAGCAAAATCCATGTTGCACAGCCGCTGGCACTCCTCCTGAGCAGGAGGTTAAAGAGAAACAAACTGATGTGAACCCTTCCTCAGAGTCAGGAAAAAACCATACACATTTAGAGTAGAATTATTTCCTGGCTTTGAGAAAGCAAGGAAAAGGCCTAACATGTTTACAGCTAAACTTTAGAGCGGTAATCTATACCACATCAGAAAATATTCCAGGTCTCTGTGTTTCTGTATGAGTCAGGAGAAGGTCATCTACCAGACCCTAACAGATTTTGGGTCTAGGTCATGTAACAAATCTCCCAAAGAATTGTTCGACAAAAGTGTGCTTCTGCATTCCCCCCTCCAAATTTCAAGGCTAAACTTTTAATTGTTGCTTGCTAACAGCTTCAGTGGCAGAGAATTGTACTTGACACATTTAATTTGCTAGCATCAATATAGCCAGAGGGTCTATGAAAAGTGTTGTCAGCAGCACACCAGATTTGAGACATCATCTGAACTACTGTGATTCTTTAGGCTCACAGGGATTGTAATACAGGCTACCAGTAATTATACATAAGAAAATGGGAAATACGGCTTGAAAGCATTCCACTGACTTATTTCAAAATCTATATATATTGATTATAAACCAGAGGAACACAACTCTAAAGTAAAAAGAAGTGGAAGTCCAGTAATTCTGCAGAGAATTTTATAGCATTGTAAGTACATATCCCATATATTATGATCATATTTTTAAAGATAAGATTTTAATCATACTTCAGCCAATGAATTATTCTCATACGAGCATAAAGCAATAACAAAAGCAGCAATAGGCTTAGTAATACTTACAACTTTAATTTTCTAATAAAGGAAAACAAGGTCATTAGTGAGCTCAAAACATTGTCCCTCTGGAGTAAAATAAACTGGCTTAATATTTTTTGGAGCTGCTTAAAGCACAGAGATAGTGTATTTTTGCAAAATTAAAGTATTTTCATTTCATTGTGCTGAAGAAATAATCCCTCAAGTATTTATAATGCATAGATATATAACAATTGGTAATTTTGTTTAATAGTGCGTAGAAAATAAGGATAATGGATTTTTGAAGAGTAAGCTTAGGCAGCTTCAGGGACCTGAAGAGACAATGTGCAGTCAAAGTATTTGAATGGCTGGTTAAAATTAGCTTCCTGGTTTACACAAGATATAATATCACACACGTGGTCCACTGATATTATCTCTCCATTTTAAAAGGTTGCTAACCATGTTGGTAGCTTAACTGTTTGTACATTACAGTCCTTTTTCTTTCACAAGCACCTCAGAGAAACTCACTAACTGTGATGGTGGAGCAAAAATCAGAGAATGGGAAGAACCAAAGAGATAATCTTGAAATGCTGGCACGAAAAAAATAAAGCACTAAAATGTGGAAGCAATTTAGAATCCAAATACAGGACTGGGAATGCAGGTGAAATAAGGCCTGAAAAAAACCCAACCATTAATTTCTTCATGAAGGAGAGAAGAGTCACAGAAAGCAATTGCATAAATACATTTTCAAAAATAAATGGCTATCTTGGCGATGTGTAACTACCTTCAGTTAGGTCAGGAAGAACAAGTTATCAGATAATGCCACAGAACTTTGCAGACCATTACACTCTTAAGAAGAATAAAGCTTTTGAAAAATCCTTCTTTAATCTCATAAAACAAGAAAAAGTAAGAATATAAAATAGTCAGATTTTTGTGTTATTGAGTTAAACATTGAGCCTTTAGAAATCTTTAGGTTCTGCATGGGATCAGATTTTAATGGGCCTCAATAGCCCAAGAGTGAAAGAGTGACACTAGAAGAGGTTGATGTAAGGCACTAAACATAGTGAATTAGAAGCCAATGTAGTTCACTCAGCCCAGATTGCATGTTCTGGCAAGTGAAAAGGGAGCAGTGCACAGCAGAACAGAAAATCAGTCTCTCACTCAGCCCTTTACTTCAGTAAGTGCACAAAATACTAACATCTTAGCCGTTCTGGCAAGAGACAAGTACCATATTAGATGAGGAATAAAACACCATTACAGTGTCTGCCTTTAACTGGAACTGCTGTTAATGTTTGAACTAGAGCACCAAAAGCACCAAAGAAGCAAAGCTAAGTTTTTTGCAGAGAGGAAGCAGCACAGTCCAGAACAGCCACAGGCTGCATAAAGATGGCAGCAACAATCAAGGAAGGTTCTGGTCACCAGGAATGATTTTAGACTCATCAGCATAAACTTCTTCACATAATTTGTTTGGGAAACTTTCAAGGTCTATCTTATCTAATTTTAGGCTTGTACTTGCTAGATCTCTGAAATAGTTCCCCCAAGTTACTCAGGGAGTCAGTGCTGGAGAAATACCTAATCCTAAAAATGTAATTAATTTGACTCTTTCTAAATGACTATTCTCTGAAAATATGAACTCTCCCTTAGAAGTCAGTTTCTTCCCATCTATGCCTCAGCTGCAAAAGTCCATATGAATCACTCAGATGTACCTTAGGTAAGTTGTACAAAATTACTTAAATGTACTCTAAGTCAGGTATCACAAGCACTTAAGAAGACAGAAACAAAGCACATATATAAAGAACACAAAAATGCAGTTTAAGAGAACAATCTGAATTTTAAAAAAAATCAAAGAAATTTAAAGCCTAAAAATATATAAAGACAACAGGACAAAGAAGGTATCAGAATCTTAAGTTCTCTGTGAAAATGCATTGCCCAAGAAGAATTATCCAATTTATGCTGCAAGTTTTGCATAGGTTTATTTATACCGAAGAAATAATTATACCCTGCTTCTGGATTATTATTCCCATTATTATCCCCCATTATTCTTGTTTAAGGAACCTGAAACAAGACAGCCAGTCTGCACTGTTGATATCTAGACTAGACATGGATTCTTTCCAGCTTTGACAATGACAGGAACAAAATCACAAGTAATAGTTAAAACTGTAAATATTTTGCAAAAGAGAATGGTTTTAAGTACATTGTGCCTGTATCAGCAAGTGGGAATCAGATTCATAAAGAAAATCTTGGTGCTTAGGACCCTACACTCACCCTCTAATCTTCCCAAAGTATTTTTATGTAAAAGCACTGTAATTACTACAAAGATTTTGAAGGAAAATATAAGTTCGGGGCAGCTGTTTGTTGAGGGTTAGGTGTCCTTTTTTTTTTGGTTTTGTCGTTCTGGCCTGCCCGTGGAATTTTTACCCATTAGCTGTGGAGACAACCTAACTGTGGGTATTTGGTGGGTGATTGATAAAGGACAAGGAGTGGCCGGGCCCAGGGGGCGGAAGGGGGCAGGAAAGGAGGGTGGGGACAGTTTTTGGCTGGCTTTCTTCGGCTTCGGGAAAAGACATTTCGTTTTGCTGGGTCGCAGAGCTGCTGCGGTGGGGAGAAGGGAATTTCGCCATCACCCAGACGGAGCTGCTGCTTCTTCTCCTTCTCCCCTCTTTGTTGGTGGCCTCGCACCCCCTGTCCTGCCAGGACGTGTGGCAGTGCCAGGCACCGCCGCGGAGTTGCTGATAACACCTCATCCACCAGCCCAGGATCTCAGCTCATCCCTGCTGATACACCTCATCCACCAGCCCAGGATCTCAGCTCATCCCTGCTGATACACCTCAGCCACCAGCCCAGGATCTCAGCTCATCCCTGCTGATACACCTCATCCACCAGCCCAGGATCTCAGCTCATCCCTGCTGATACACCTCAGCCACCGGCCCAGGATCTCAGCTCATCCCTGCTGATACACCTCATCCACCAGCCCAGGATCTCAGCTCATCCCTGCTGATACACCTCATCCACCAGCCCAGGATCTCAGCTCATCCCTGCTGATACACCTCATCCACCAGCCCAGGATCTCAGCTCATCCCTGCTGATACACCTCATCCACCAGCCCAGGATCTCAGCTCATCCCTGCTGTTCCAGCCGACTGTTCCTCGGAGCCCTGCAGGAGCACCGGGACTGCCCGCCCGAGGGGTTTGTGAAAACAAAGCCTCTCCTCCATCCCTGTCAGCCGAGAAAGCTGTCACGGGGTCCTTGGTTCTGTTTTCTTGTTAATGCTGTAGTTATTGTTTGTTTGCCTGGTTATACTAGTAAAGAACTGTTATTCCTATCCCCAGATCTCTGCCTGAAAGCCCCTTGATTTCAAAATTATAATAATTCGGAGGGAGGGGGTCTACATTCTTTCATCCCAAGGGAAGCTCCTGCTCTCCCTAGCAGACACCTGTCTTCTAGAACCGAGACATGTTATAGACTAAATTTGCTGGATCATTAATCTTGCATACTCTTTATATCTTTATATAATATTGACTGTGAGAGATACTGTCATACGTCTAGCAGTGATCAGGCATTTGTCTTGATAATACATAGATGGTAGTACACATATCCTCTGCAGGTATCAAAAGAAAGGTGTAGGTTTCCATCTTTCTTTCATGAGTGGTATCTTTATGACTGAAGATATTATATTTATAATGTCTTGCATTACTAAGGCTATTTTCTGCTACATGCTACAGAACAACCTAACTCTGAGCTTCTAAGAAAACAGCTGGGGCTGTCCTCCCTGCTGGGCACCAGCGTGTAACTTAGCGAGTGTGCAAAGCGTGCTGATGAAGGCTGTGAGCAGCTGCCTGCCACTAAGAGCAGCTTGATTTTGTTAATAATAACTTAATGATTAAAACAGATTCTAAAAAATTCTGGCTGTGATCTGTGTGTCCCCCTAGCTCAATCAATCAGTTGCCAGAGAAGGAAGTTTAAAATGGTCTATGCAGCCTGCCTTTAGCTATCTCAGGGCAACTCCCCAGAGACTCTGCAAATGTATTAACTTTTATGGAGTTTCATGCCTTTGGAACTTACGTATCTTTTCTGTTTTGACTACCAAAATGGCTTGTATAGGCCTGGAATAAATACCAAGATTTTAGAAGGGTGAAGCACAATGAAACCTTGCCAAAATATGTTATGTCAAAATAATACATAAAACCCTTTCAGGGACATTGCTTTTTTTAACAGCAAAGATATGTGTATATCAGACATATAAGAATTATATCCAAAAATGACTTCTTAGAGAGTTACTTATCTTGGAAGATTTGTCATTTCTCTGCACACTGATAAAGAACAAAGGAAGAGTTTTGCTAAAAGGAAATCCTATTGTGAAACAGTTAATGCTCTAAAATTAAAAATCCTGAACACCCCAAACTTTTTAGTTGTACTTAATCCTCAATGAATGAACTAATTTAGAGAATAACACTTCAGTTACATTTTAAAGAAATGACTACAAGGATTTTAACATTCTTTTGACTAATAAGAGATACTACACAACCATGAACATAGTCAAAAACATCAAGTGAAACATTCACATCAGCTTATACTCACTCACCTTTGAATATTGAATAAGCTTTGAACCTTCCAACTTTTTACACTGAAGTGAAAATTTGCATCTCTTAGTAATTCCAGTGGAACGCAGCATTAAAAGGTGCCATGAAATTGGATAGCTTGACAGCCTGTAAATCATGAACTATAACCTTCACTCTGTTTCTTCTCTTTTTGGTCTAATAATACAGTTTTGAACTAACCAGCACTTGCATTTTAGTGCTCAGTTGTTTTAATCTGATACTTTAACTTTGTGCTAATTTTTTTCCAGGACAAAAAACCAGTAAGAGATTAGAGAAAGCTGGTGGACAGAGAAGGTAGAGAAAAGCTATAAATTTAGAAGGGAGGAACTGTGAGATAGTGCTTGTATTTTTCTTTCAATCTTATCAAGCTTGCTTTCAAAATTCAGTCTTACTGTTTTAAACTATGTCATTCTATTTACTATATCAGCTATGGCAGAGAGGAGCTAAATTTAATGATGTATGGGTCTGTTACACTCCTAGGAATATTTATAGAAAGTATTGAGTGATGGGTATAGTGAAAGTACTCTCAGATGGGTGCAGTTTTTCCAATGAATTTTAGAGTTCTTCAGTTCCAAATATTTAAACAGAACATCTCAAAACTATTTATAATTTCTTAATTCTGTTCCAAGTATTAGAAAAAGAATTAATTTATAATCTCAGAATTCTTAAAGTCTTTACACTTCTCAGTCTGTTGTTTGTGATTTCCATTACCTTTTCTTACTGTTTGCTTTCATGGAAATACAAACACAAACTGGTCAGAGACTTACAATAACTATATTTCATCCTTCTTTCCTAATTCACTCTGTTTTCCTTTTCTTGGCATATTCTCTGCGCAATTCATGCTTCCTTATGCATCAACATTATAAAGTTTAAAAATGCAGGTTTTTCAGAGCACTAATCTCACTTGCCTCTTTTTGGTTTGTTTGGGGTTTTTTGCCTTATCTTAAACCTTCTATTATTTTGAACATTACTTTAGCCTTCCCCTTTCTGAGCGTGAGTAATAATCTCTTGATGGCACCTATCCCAGCATAAGTAAAGGCATCCTGTCACTGAGACACTGAGGTTAAAATGAATTCACATTGATGGTGTTTTATGATTACTCTTCTTAAGTTATTTTGGTGATTCAGTTATTGTTTCTGCTTCTCTATTTCTGTTTCTTTAAGACAATTTTTCTCAACATGAAAATGTTTCTTTATATGAAACATTGAAATATTTGAATTTTTTATCTTTTTTAAAAAGAACTAATACTGTATATAAAATACTTCCTTATATAAAATTTTATATTAATTTCATATCATATATTCTCCTTATCTCTTCATATATTCTGTTACAATAGGCTTTAGAGTTTTAAAAGTTACAGACAATAATTAATGAATAATAAATTATTTCATTTGCTTTCCGGAGTACTTTACATAGGGAGGAGCTGATGCCTCCAAGATTAATAATTTCCCCTTTGCATTAAACATGTTAGAGCTAATTTTGTAGACAGCTCCTGCTGATCCACCTCCCAGTATATCAGCACAGATACCTGAAAAGGTGAGAGCATGAAATCACTTCCATTCAATACTTAAATAATATAGAATGTGTATGTAATGTGTGTTGCAATAGAAGTAGCAATATAAAGAAAAAGCAGAACCCTTGTATTATTGGTTTGCTCTCCAGCAAGTAAAAAAGGACCTGCAAAAAGCCCCAAACATGTGACTTACAGGTGAGCAGTCATCTTTGTTTCTGGGTTGTATTACAGGTCAGCAATATAAACACTGCTTTTTCTGTTCCCACTCCAGTTATATAAAGCTGCCATAAACCCAGCTGAATTTATGCTGAAGGATTGATTATCTGGGAATAAACTGCACAAGATTCTTTGTGACTTCTATAGATCATGTGAACAAGAAAAAAGGAGATAAGGATAGTACCTATTTAAATTTAGTGGATAATATGAGATAATCTGAGTTTTCCAGTCAAAGTATCATTTTAATATCTATTAAAAGGATTGGATACACTTCACATTATTTTTTATATCACTCTGTTTAACCTTAGGGGAATTGCCACGTCTGTAATTTCCAAAAATGCATAAGCCTTTCACTACGAATGGACTTCTCATCTTAAGTCAATTAAATGATTACTGAAAGTTCTGCCAAGAGTTTTCCTCCCAAGTCTGTGTGCCTTTAAGTTTCGAGAGCAGCATTTTCCCATATATTTTAAAAAACATGTCTATGTATAGAATTGGGATCTTCTATACACTACCTTAATATAAATAATTAAAATAAAATCTTAATATCCACATAGGTTATAGTTATTTTGTGGAACGTGCCTGTTATTAGAGTTGAATAAAAGTTTGCAACTTTGTTTACAAAAGATAAAATAAAATTTTTCCTATACTTTTAGTAGCAGAGGTATTCATTCCCTTACAGTACACATTGTCCTAATAGGACTTTAAAAATTAAAATTATGAAACATTTTTGTAAAATTTATTAAATATCAGCATACTCTGACACGTAAAAATTTCCAGTGAGTATTCAGCAAAAAAGGGTCAGTGGCTTCCATATTTTCACATCTTCCATCTCTCATGTATGTTTTCACTCATTAGAGACCTCATTTGTTAAACATTACATTGAAAAAATAATAAGAACATGTGTAAAGCAGTTTGAACAAGTCAAACATTCAAACATCTACTTGAAATTTTTGTGTTTTCCCTGCAAAATTTCAACCAACTTACAACAACAGTTGCATATAAAAAAAAATAATTCCAGCCAAGATATATCAAAGAATTAAAGGTTTTGAAATAAAAATCTTGCAGAACAAAACCATTGACAGGAAACGCTTATTAATTAAAAACATTCATTAGTACTGTGGTATGCATGGTGTTTTCTGCCCCTGCCTTTGTGTCAGATACCACTACAATATATTTTGAATATTGTCTCAGAATCACACTTGTTATCACAGAACATGTGTAGCTTTGAAGACTATCCCTAGGCAGAGACTCCAGGTGAATTTCTTAATGTAACAGAGGAAAAATACCTGGATTCATTCTATTTATGTGAAATAGATTCCCAGCCTTGGCTCGTGTGGGCATACTTGCAGGAGGATGTCCCACCAGGAGGCATGCTGTGGATGCCCTATCCATGGAAGTGTTCAAGGCCAGCTGTGAGCATGGGATACCTCATGTAGCAGGTGGCATTCCCCCATGGCAGATGGGTTTGGAATTACATGATCTCTAAGAAACCCTCAAACCCAAGCCATTTATATCCAGTGAGGATCCAGACCCTATGCCCAAAAGATGGAAACTTCTCACAGAGCAAATGACCCCAAGACCAGTTCTCATACATGGGACTCACAAATTACATAAGAGGGGAAGGGAGCAGAATGACAGCTCTGTGAGTTTTGAGGGTTCCTGGAAAGAAAAGAAAATGGAGCTTTTGATTTTTGCAGAGAACAGGTCCTGTGAGGAGCCACTGAAGGAAATGGGGTGGTTTATCCTGGAGAAAAGGAGGTACAGAGAGTTTGCTCTCTCTAACTACCCTAAAAGAGGTTGTAGCAACGTGGGGTCAGTCTCTTTTCCTAGGTAACAAGTGATAGCAAGAGGAGTCCTCAAGTTGTGCTTTTTGCAGAAAGGACTCTCAAGCACTGGATGCCTATGAATTAGTTGAGTCTTCATCCCTGGAGGTATTTCAAAGACATGTGGATATGGCATTTAGGGAAGTGGTTTAATGGCAGACCTGGAAGTGCTAGGTTTACTGTTGGATTCAGTAATATGAAATGTCTTACCCAATCTAAATGATTCTATGTTTCTAGTCTATGACCTCACATTCTGCATTGCAGTAGATGGGTTTTCTTTGATGAATGCTACCAACAGCAGGCAGGACTCCTGCCGAAGTTTTTCCTCAGATATATGCACCTGCAGAACATATTTAATTATCTAGAATAGGGGATAGCCTTAATATATGAGAAACTTAGCAAAAATAAAGACAATATAAGTAAATATATTGTACATACCCGGTGTGTGATTTGTGAACTCAGAACTTGGTCAGTTCAAAATAAATGTTTACTAGAACATGCAGACGCAGTTTTCCACAGCAAGAAGTCTTTCAGTGCCAGGGTTCATCACTTGATACCAGCAGCAGTGGGAGTGGTTCTGTTAAAAATAATAATAATAATAAAAATGTAGCAACTGGGTTTTTTTGTTTTGCTTTCTTTTAGTGTGAGAGAAACACACTTCACTCTTCTTTATCACAGTGTTCTAAAAATTATTTAATTTAGGTTTAAAGAGAAACAACAAGCCTGTGGGATGAGATCAGATCTAGAAAACTGTTCCTCAAAGTTTGGAGTTCAGGAAAGTGAAGGGCAAGTGAAATATGTGCTTTGAGACTTCATTGATGTTACTGCTTTCTGCAATGAAAAATCGATTTTCAGCAGACCTTTCTGAAACACACTACAAATTTTGAAAATGCAAGGAAATCCATGGATTTTACTTCTTTTATTTAATTTTCAAATCCTAAGAATTTATTTAAATATTTTGATTCTGATTGACTTATGGTATATCCCTGCACTTTGAGGGATCAAAACAAAAAGGGGTTGGATGCTTTTGTGCACACTAGGGAATCTGTGTACAGAAGGTCAGATATTGCAGATGTTCCTTACTTGAGTCTCTGTGTACCAAAGGGGAAAAGCAAACTCCCTGCAAATCTTCTCATACACACAAATATTTATACTGGAGATCAGGTTGAAAGAAGAGAAAAACAGAAATGGTTTTTAGCTAGGTGACCGTAAGATTCTAACAATTCTAAATCCATCAAATGAGATAGATTTAAAAAGAAAGCAGTCTACAGATATAGAGGCCTAAAATTCTTGTCACTAATGGATACTGTGTTTATCATTACATATCTCCACTTGTAATAACACTGAGAAAAATGCTATTATGCTGCCAAAAAGATGAAATACTATAAGCAGCAGCAGAAGCAGAGGCAATATCCCATATCTCTTTGTCAACTACCCTGGCCAGGCAATGGGAGCTAGATGGGATAGTATGTCCACAGAAAATACCTGCTTAAATCACAGAAGCAAGCTTGCTTGGGGTGATTACTCAACTATGCTAGCCAATATGATGACAGCTCATGGTGGTTTTTTTAATATCCAGATTGTTTTAAATCTACATAGTTTAGTGGCCTATTTGTAAATTTCTGTAATACACATTTTTAAATTTATTCAAATTAATACACTATGTCAGCAGTAGCAGAATGTGGGAAATGGAATATTGACAACTGGTCATTACATTTTAAATCTAAATTGTAATTCCCACTGAACTGTGATGTCAGTAAATGAACACAGAAGCCCAAGAGTATTTTTCAAAAATAACACTGGAATTTCAAAAGAGGAGCCACCTGTCCATACTTTTTTAATCATGAAAGGCCTATTTCAAGATAAGTAGAAGAGAAATTGTAAGAAATGTTAATATTAAATTAATTACATGTAACATTATATATTACATATTACCTGTAACAATATATTATTATTATAGTAATGTATATTATACATTTGGGAACACCTTGTTCCCAAACACAGCTCCTGGAAGGTTTTTTTTATAACCAATATTATGACCACTTTCTAAAAGTCTAAAGTCTTGCACCTGGGAAAACATAACCCAGGAGCACAGCACAGGCTGTGAGCAGCTCTGTGGAAAGGGACCTGAGGGTCCTGGGGATGCCAAGCTCAGCATAAGTGAGTGGTGCTGCTGTGGCACAGAGAGCCAGCACGGCGCTGGGCTGCATCAGCCAGGGCATCACCACAGAGACACAGAAGTCATTGTCCCACCCAGTGCTGTCAGGCCACACCTGCAACACAGTGCTCACACTATGCAAAAAGACATGGACCAGTGGGAGAGGGTCCAGAGAAAGGCCAAAAAGGTAATTCAAGGACTGTAATTTTGTCAAGGAAAGTGTAAATAGATGATCCTCAAGGTCTCTTCCAACGTGGTGTTCTATGATTCTATGAAAAGAGTAACAGCACAAATTAGACACAAGCCTTCACAATTTAAAACTTAATTTGCAAATTCAATCAGACATACTGTCAATGGTACACAAAACTGGGCTTGCAAATTAGAGACTCCTTATGAAAATTTGACTCACTTTAAAATCTATTTGTAGTGTACTAGCTTGATGAATTTTAGTAGAATGGTCTAATATTATTTGTTTCTTATATTGAGGGGAAATACTTATATTGAGTAGAAGCTGATCATTTGGTTCACATTTTAGTTTTTACTTCTCAGTGATCTCAATGAGGTGGAAGATGGATTCTTTAACAAATGAGAACAGCTTCACATACAAAGAAGTGAGATAAGGAAACAAAATCTGACAATTTTAGTTGTAGTTTTCTTTAAAGTTCTTAGATTTAAGTGACCTTGAAACACAAGCAGGGAAAAAATCATGAACCAGGTTACCATATGTTGGAACTATGGTTGAGCTTCCATTCTATGATACAATGGAGAAAAATGTTTGACTACGATAGGTATCTTTACATTAGAGGAAAAGGTGGGGCTGTGGGTTTTGGTTTTGTTCTGTTTTGTTTTAAAAAAAGCATCTGACCTTTCTATAAGAAGACGGTCTTTGTGTCTTGATCTTTATGGATACACTGAGGCTCCTGTTATGCTATAAAAAATACATGTTTGATAACAAGTTTTTCTTAGTTTAAAACTAAAAATTTTCCCTGAGTACATCAAAGCACTTGACATATGTTGAAATCAACTCTTTCAGGTAAAATATTTAACTAACAGGTTAATTATGAAAGCATTAATTATTCTATATTTCTGTAAGGCAAACTGTTTCTGTCTGGAAAAACTTTATAATTCTGACCTAGTGAGGCATTTCTGTCAGGAACTAAAAATTAACATACAAATTCACTGAACCACTAGCGAACTTTGATGTTTAAATTCTGCTATGAAATGGGATGATTTTTTATTTCATGAGCAATCTTTGATGTTGGCAGTTACACAAATAAATTAGGAAAATCCCAGTGACAGGAACAGTGTTGATGAATTACCGTATTGCACAAATACTTTCTTAAAAGTGCAGATGACTGACTCACTACAAATAAATTTATGGTTCTTGTAAATTCTTGCTAAATTAACCTGGGCAGGTAGGTTGTCTAATCAGTACCCTATAGCAACTGCACAGATATATGGGGAAGTAGTTTTTCAGACATGGCTTTTTAGGAAGTGACATACCACTTCTTTGAAGTGATGATCTCTCTTTCATTCAGTCTGGTATCATATTTTTAAACTCAAATACCGGTTGCAGACAATACAGAGCACAGAAGCAAGATTGTTCAACATTTTTTCTGTCGGGTGATTAAAAGTCATAGCCCAACACCTTGACTTTGGCTCAAACATTTTTATTAAATTGTCTAATATTTATAAGCCTTGAGTAACAGAATCAATTCATCTCATGCTTACTATGAAACACTGCAACATTTGAGATGACCTACAGTCAAATGCTATACTGGTGAGAGGAAAGAAAACAGGCCTCTCCTCTGGAATTTTCTTCCTAATCAAGGGGAGGGCACGATTTTAGCTTTTAGGTCATCATAAAGTTTCAGAAAAGCTTATAGGTTTAGTAATCAAAGATCTTTCCACTGAGATGATATTAAGAATGAACTGTTCTCACTAATGTACTCCACACACTGGGCTGTTCTTGTGGATCTTTGTTCCTACCACACAGGGAAGCAATAAGCAAATTTTAGTATCTTTTCACTTTCTCAGAAGAGAGCTGAAAGGAAAAAAATACACATACATTAGAGTTTCAGTTTGGATTCACTTTTGTAGTGCATCTCCTGACTTACCAAGCTTGGGATGGCATCACGGAGTGAACTCTCAGTGCTTAAACTGCCTTTGGGTATTCTTCTAGGATAATGATGATGTGTTGTCTGGAAATAAATTGAAAGGCTGGAGTATTCAGCTCAGGAGGCCAGACAAAAATTACTCTCCTTGAAACATGCATTGTGCAGGCATAAGGTCCTCACACCTGTTCTCTCTTTCTGCATCATATTTTTTAACCATACTAATTATTTTATTGCTTAGGTAGTTATAGCTGATAAATTTCAGGAGTGCTGGAATATTAGGGGATATTTTGGGTTGGTTGCTTGGTTTTTATTTTCAGCATTTCAAGTCTTTTGTTTCCTGGCCTATACTCAAATAATTTGTCTCAAGTTTTGATTTATGAGGGATTTACAAGAAATACTGGCTTCGGAGACTCTGTTATATCTGCTACCCTCACAGCTCATTCCCCTTACCAGGTAATTTTTAACATAGATTTGTTCATGGATGTAGTCTACAGCAACAAGTCAAGGGGTAGCACACATATGAGGGATGTGAAAGTTTCTTAATCAATTGCCAAAATAAATATGGTCCTCCTCCCAGTTTTGAATGAATCATATGGCTTTATCTGGTGATTCATCCTATTTAACATTATTTTTTTACTCCTAAATTTTAAACAGCCTAAGTTAATACCTCTTCTCTTTAAATAATCTATTATTGATTTCTTCCCATCATCCCACAAATGTAAAATCTCAGGCAATGCCTCAGACCAGATTAATTTCTGTACTAGTAAATGAAGTGTCTTGACCTAATTCTGTTATGTCCTGAAGTTAGTTTTATTTTTAAGTATTTCTAGTTTGTTTGTCCCAAAACACTCTAATAAAAACTAAGTCTAATTATATGAGGGAAAATAATGGAAATAGAGACAATAAGCTGTTTTCCCACTGACATTTAAGAAGTCACTTAAGAATGACACTTTTCAAAGTGAGCTTTCTTTGTTATTCTTCAGCTCTTCTTGCATTGCAGTGTTATTTCCTCAGCCCTCCCTTACATATCAGTCAAAAATTCCAGTTCAAATTTGATATTTTTTCATTACTCTGTATTAATACCTGAATTGTAGCCTCCTTTCTTGTTCTTTGTGAGAGCCTAGATCTGAACTTCACTTTGTTTGGCACTTTGAAATGTTGTTGGAGTCTCTGGATCTTTTTGAACTATTCACTAACCTAGATCGTTTCTTGAGTTCTACACTCTGTCCTAAAACATAGTATTAAAATACTCTATACTGAAAATAATATTAGAATAGTTAATTTATAAGTTCAGATTCCTTTTTCTTGATGCTGCTTTTCTCTGATCATAATTAACAGTGGTATCTTCAGAGACAAAAATATATTTGAGCTTTTGAAAAACACTTTCTATTTCCATCACAAAAATAATGCAGGTACATGTATCACTGCATTCTTTTTAAATATTTCAATAGAAAGCTAAAGCAGTTCCTTAATTTATAGAACTTAGAATAGTTCCCTTTCAAAGGAGAAGAAACAAAAATAAATAGAACGAAGAATGCTAGAAGCAAGTAAACCAACAAACAAAAAAGACCTGTCAACACTTTTGAAGAAATAATTTTTCTGTTTACTATACAAATAGCAACCCATACAGTCCTCTTCCATTCTTCAGTAGATAAATTCTAAGTAAAAATGAACCCTATTTATACTAATTAGCTTTTGCCCAAATGATCCTATTGCATAAAAAATAAAAAATGTATTTTGCAATACAACCTCGGTGAGTGGAGAATTATTTAGCTGATTTGTTTACAGTGTATAACCTATCCATATATATATATATTTATAATTGGATCCAATTTCAGATCTACCTAAAGTCATAAATGCCAACTGTTAAACAAAATAGGAGACTAACAATTGATAAGCCACAAAAGTAAATGATGATTACAAGAAAAATTAGAAGAATTCAAAGTCATGACTGATCAATTAAAGTATGTATAAAACATGACATAATAGTTATATGCAGATTATTTTAACTAAGAGATTATCCCTGCTTAATAAAATATAGATCTGAGCATATGGAATAGAGGCTGTTGACCTGATCAGAATAGTAGCAGTATTTTTACACAAAGTATGACATTTACAGCTGGACTTGCATCTCAGTGAAGCTCATTGCAAACTCCTTTGGACATAGATGTTAATAAGTATTTAGAGCAAACAGCTCACCTTTGACAGTAAGAGTAGCAACTGAATCAGTGGCTAGTTTTTTGTACTGTCTTTCAGTACATTAAAACAAAACTGTTAAGAAAATCTGAAGGAAATGAAAGGACCAAGTTTCCTATTGAATATGTCAGTTCATAAAATAAATCACAGAAATATGTGTGCTTGGGGAAAGAGGTATCAGGATTATAGACATGATTCTATATATTGATTAAATTTAGAACTTCTGCTGTGATATGCACTTAAAATTGTATCTAATCCTTAGCCCTACTACATAAATCCTATCTGGGATTTAGAAAACTCACATAATTTTACATTCCTCATACAAGGGTATCTGTAGCGTATTAGATACAGGTCTCGCATTTGAGCTGGTAAAACTCTGAGAATATAAACTCATTTAAAATACCCTAAATTTGAGCAGGCCCTTTCTTCTTGATAGTATATCAAAGCTATTTATACTTTACATAGTTTTGGTTGAATAAGTACCTTCACTGAGGTACTAGGGTCATTTGGGACATACTGGGCCTACAGTATTTTTAATGCATCTAAAACAAATGCATATTGTTTACATGCAATTTATTTTGGTAGCTCCACACATGATTCCCCAATTACTACTGGTACAAGACATTTTAGGGTCTTCAATCGTCATTTAGCTTTTTGGTCTTTACCTTATTTAGAGAAAAAGCCTGTTCTCCATCATCAGTTTCCCCTTCCCCTACCAAACCAGGTCTGAACTGAGTTATCCAAGTGTGCCTGAGTAAATGTGGACGTGACACAGAGTGAAACGCCTAGAAATCTCTTCAGAAATCCTGATCCAGCAGGGTTTTATTTCCCTTCCCCCTTTTAATATTTTATCCTCTCTGTAAAGCTATAGGGTTTCATTCCTTACTTCTTTGAGCTTTCATGGCTACCCTATAAATTCAGAACTACTCTGCTCCAGGGAAGAAGCAGGACTGCTCCTTGGCCAAGGACATTTGAAGAGAATTCTTCAGATTACTCTTTCTCATCAAGAACACAAACTTCCCATAGCTCACTCTTGGCTTCCTCTCCATCTCACATTTTCAGCAAGTCCTCTCAGCAACATTTTCCCACATTGTCTTCATACATCACCACTTTGTTGACCTAACCAGGAGCAATTTGTTTTGGCTTAACAGAACACTCATCATATGCAGAGCCATGAATTTATTAGTAGTCTAATTAGTGTTTTGGCAGCCTAATACAACAAAGACATATGTTAATCTAGCTACAATGATACTAACACATGTATTCCAAATTATCCAATTATTGCTAATCCCCATTAATTTGATCCTTTCAGTTGTATGCTGACTTTTTTGCAATCTAACCCTGTCTTCTTGTTTTATGATTACCCTCCCCATGACCTTCAGGATACTAAAATTGCTACTGTGAGCCTACTCCAGAAGAGGAAGGGTTTGCACTGAGTCACCAGTGACCTGAACTCTTTGCTGGGAAGTTTGCTCTTGCTGTTCTCTCTGCTCTTGGGTCTTCTTAGGGTTATTTTATATAGGTCTATTTGATTAGCCTGCCTCTTCCTATTCCCCTCAGGTTCGATATGCAACAACCACTCACTTTTTCATTGCATCCTGAGGCCATACATACAACTGCAGTCAGGGCTAAGCTAATGCGAAACCTATTGCAGCGGGGCAATAGCCTCCCATGACATTTTGCTGTTACACACCCACAGTTGCTCAAGACATCAGTGAAAATTCCTGAAGCCAGTTCTTAAGTTTATTAGAAGGTCTGTGGTCAAGGGTGTATAAAAAACACTGGTTACTTTTGTTTAGGTTCACTTCATACTTGCATTTAATTCCTCTGTAAAGAGAGGAAATTAGCTTAATCAGCACTTCATCCAACTTATGACTATGACTGAATATGTAGAAATAAAAAACAATTAAAAATAACTAGTAGCTAAATGTCTTTGAAAAATTAATTTGGTATGAAGATTTGGCATATTTTTCCTATAATACACAAGTATAACTCTAAACCTTAGAAGATTAAAAGCTAGAGGAAGACTGGTTTAAAACAATTAATATTTTGTAGTGTCAGTACACAGAGCAAACTTTTGTACTGTTATAGAAAGATGAGAGGAAGGGGATATTACCACTGCAGTGAACATTTTCTTGTATTTCCTATTATATTTTGCATGGGAATTATTAAGTATAGGCTGTCCTAGCAGTTTCCAGGCAATAAAACCAGCAATAAAATTCTTACTTTCTTCTAATTGTCCACTTTACCTTTTCTTAACAAAGAATGTCTGCTCAAATGAAACCCTTTGAAAATTAGCTATAAATTGATTCAAAATAGTATAAGGATGGGATGGGACAGGATAGGAATGCAGCTACTTGAACAACTCAATAACTATATTGCACCCTTGCTTCTGCTAATGAATTACTCACAAATGAAGCAACAAATCCATAAAAATCATGTCCATCTGTAACGAAATTATTAATAGACAAGGCTATGGAGTTTTTGACAGAAGTTGGCCATGAATTATGTACTCATAAGTTCCTATCTGATTTATTTATTTGTGACACAAACCACATACCATTGCCTTGGTTCATTGATTATAACTTACCAGTGCTTTCACTTACAATCAAGTTTACTTTCTTTGTGTAACACATTTTCTTAATTAATTGAGTCTTGGTTACTTGCATATAGTTATTGGACAAGAGAGATTTTGGTCAAGTTATGTTGAAGCACAAATAAAGAATCTATGCAAACAAGCTATGTGATATAATAAATAGCTCACAATGAGGTTTATACATTGGTTATTAAATGCAATGAGCAGAAACCAGTGTGAAATGGAAAGCTAAAAAGAGCATCACACCCTATCTCGGTGAGACAGGCACTTCCCAAGAAGGAGGGATTTCTATATTCTACTGTCTCTTTCCCAGAACTGGCAAATATTTTGATGCCAAGCAATTTCTGGATTAAACTGAGTAATGACAGTAGGTTTCCAGAACTTATTTCTTTCCCCTCTGACAAGCTGAATATTTGTTTGTGCTTCCTTTGGCCACGAAATACCATACTCCCTTTCGCATATTGGCAGAGCTTCCACAAAATGTCTTGGCACACTGCTGTCTGCAAAGAACCAGCACACACAAAATACTCAAGTTTGCAGAACATCAGCTCCTCCGCTTGGTCATACAAGGCAGATTTCAAGGACAGGCAAGAATGAATATTTTATCAGCAGCTTCAGGAAGCAGCACTGAGATCCTACTTGGTTCCGCAGTGCCATTTAGCCAGTTTCTTGCCACTTGCTACTTGCTACTTTTCCTCAGCTGGTGATAAGCACTGGAAGTTTACACTGATGTTTTCAGTGTTATCAAAACTGTCTGATTGTGAACAACACATACTGATCAATTCAATGTTCCTCTATAAACACTCACTGGGAACACATCTTTTAGATGTCCAGTCACTCAGTTACCCATTTTTGATCATCTTTTGTAATAGCTTGCTCAGGACAGCAGTGATGAGTTGCTCCCTTGAATAGCCTGGGATGCTGAATTCCTGATTGATGCAGTGAATACTCACTCCTGTGATAGTGACACCAAAACAGTACTGGCTTGCCCTAGCCAATCCTTAAATTTGGCAGCTGGGTGCCCTGGTAACATGTAACATAACCTATGCCTCAGTAAGGGGTGGAGAAAGACAGTTCAGCATACTTGTTAAAAGTCTCTCCCACATGTTGCTCAGCTGCCTGTCCCAAAGGATGAGACGCTTATTTCAATCACCCTTTCTCAATGTACAGTTGTTCAAGGAAAGTTTTTGTTGGTTTCTTTGAAATACATTAATCTCTTCCATTCCTTTAATGTTACAGACAATTTCAGTGTTTTATTCCAATATGCTACTGCCATATGTACATTTACAGTTTTTTACCCAACTCAATGAACTGAAGAAATTTCTGGGAAAATATACAGGGTATTTGACAGGGTATATGCACATTATAGTTTTGGGAGAGCAAGAGTATGTTGGTCTTTTGAAGCAAAAGAATATATCCATGAAAATTTAGTGATTTACCAGTGTTTATTTTAAGAAGACTCAAACATTACTGTCCTCTGATAGGCTGTCCAGTTGTTATTTCTTGTAATTTACCCCTTATTCCTCAGCTTGACACAATAAAAGTAGCAAATGGAGAGCAGATTGAGATAAGGGATCTAAGGTTGATTGTCATCATACTAGTGCCTTCCTTACTCCTCCTAAATTGGAAAATACTGGTGGCTAAATGGCAGCATCCTTATCTGGATAGGCAGCAGTCTCCTTGGGACATTTGGTATTTTTACAATGCCTTAACTACAATTCCCAAGTCAGAAACTTCTTTTTGTAGTTGGTTGACTCTAGCTGAATTCCAGGCACCCACCAAAGCTGCTCCCTCATTCCTTTTGCAGCTGGACAGGGGAGAGATAATATAACAGAGTTCATAGGTCGAGATAAGGACTGGGAGAGATCACTCACCAAATACTGTCACAGGAAAAACAGATGCCAATTAGAGATATTAAATTTATTACTAACAAAATCAGAGCAAGATAATGCAGAGTAAAATAAGATCTTAAAAACACCTTCCCCTGACCCCTCCTTTCTTTCCAATTCTACCTCCTCCCCCCCATCCTCCTCTCAGGCATTCTGAACCACCCGCTGTGGCGTGAGTCCCCTCCATGGGCTGCAGGTGGATCTCTGCATCCCTGTGGATCCCCAGGGGCTGTGGGTGGATCTGTGCATCCTCCGTGGATCTCCAGGGGCTGCAGGTGGATCTCTGCATCCCCCGTGGATCTCCAGGGGCTGCAGGGGCACAGCTGCCTCACCTGGGCTGCACCACTGCCTGCAGGGGAATCAGCTCTGGTGCCTGAAGCAACTCCTGTCCCTCCTTCTGCACTGACCTTGGTGTGTGCAGAGCTGTTCTGCCCACATGTTCTCATCCTGCTCTGCTCTGGCCACAATCACACCTGCACAATCACTTTTCTTTTTCTTCTTAACTCTGTTATCTCATAGTTGTTAGCACCATTTCTGCCCAGCCTTGGCCAGGGGCATGTCCATCCTGGAGCTGTCTGGCATCTTCTCTGCTGGACATAGAGGAAGCTTCTGGCAGCTGCTCACAGGAGCCACCCCTGTAGCCCCCAGCACTACCAAAGCTTGGCCATGCAAACCCAATGTACTTTCAAAAGTACTCTTTGCTTCCCCATTCTTTTGATGTCTTCCCACAGCACAAAATTAAATGACAGATCATTTATTTTCATAGTAAAATATTAGGTGTAATGAAGTTCACAAAGCAATTAAGTTTTACAAAAGGCCTCCTTCCTGATTAACATACAGGAAATATTAATATCTAAAAAGTAAAATGGCATCTGCAAATACTAGAGTTTGTATTAAGACAACAAATTGACTTCAACAGCTTTGTGAAGATTTTTGTATAGAGCTAAGTTTTAATGTTTGCATACCTACATTTCCTGGAAAACCAAATTACACTCTTCCATTCACTTCTCCAAAAAAAGTCTTTGTCCTTGACATCTTAGTAAAATAAATTATTTATTGTTTTAGTGCTAATAGTCTTTTGTTTCCATCTATTTCTGATCCTTCACATGTATCATCTCTGTATGTGTGCTTGTATGTACAAATGCAAAGCATGTATATGAAAACAGAAGGAAATAAAGACAGGTCTGTAATGTGATATTTTCCAGATTGAACAGTTTGCATCTGTTTTCATGCATGCTGATTTTATTAAAATCTTTTGAACAATTTTTGATTTTCCTATTGTGAGCCAAGTCAGATCTGAATGAAACATCTTAGCAATTATCTAATGTAACACCCCAAAATAATGAGTTTGGCTTTAAGTCATTAAAAACATTCTGCATTGTCTTGAACTGCCATCTCTTTGCATGATTACTTTCTTGATATTTTGTAGATTTTGATGTAATTTTCAAATTATAGGATTTAATGTAATCTAGAAAAACAAAAAGTATCATCACTAAAATAGCTATGTGACTGCTAGCTTCCATTTGCTTTATTTCAGAAATGGCAAAAACAAAAGATTTTTCAGGATCAGAGATACAGTAAAACTGAAAAAGTACAAAAAGAAGAAAGGGAAAAATGCATACATGCTTTCAACTAGCAACAAACTGGACAAGACATCAACTCCTAAAGAAGCTCATGGGTTTCTTAAGCTATTAAACCTGATCAGCCCCTGAAATAAAGCATTAGATGAAGCTATCACAAATTGGCTTAGCTCAACTTAAGTAAAAAATATTTAGTTTTTCTTAATCCTTCTCCAAATTATATGTACCTGCTTACATTCAGTACAGCAATACCACAGGAATATATAATTCAGTGAAGGGCACTTATTAATTCCAAAAAGAAATTTAACATTAATAGTTCCTTGGCTGATTCTATCCAGTTTTTTAAGAATTCCAGAAATAATTTATGTAATTGTCAGTGTTAAGATATGCCACTCAGGAAGTCATATATTGTGTACAAGGCTTAATTATATCCACTGACAATGTTTTTTTAAATTTAAAAAGCACAGCTTGTAGGTAAAGAGAAACAGTCTATAAAATAAATTCTTTCTATTTTATTTATCTCTGTAAGTAATTTCCCATATGTATTCCCTGTACATTAGCCTACAGCTATGCTATTTATTCTATGTTTACACTAACTTGCATCTCCAGTTTTTAATCCCCACTTATGTACCGTATTTATGATGAAGAACCATGAGAGGCAATGCCGGATGAGGTAACAAGTTTGTAATCACAAGAAAACTATTATCCATACTACCAAATACCCACCGGGACTACTGCTGTTATCCTGGCAACACCCATGGAGCCTGGAGCAGTCCACCTCCAAAGTAAATGCAGCTCTCATGTGTGGCTTTGTCTTCTTTGATTGTTTTTAGCCTGAAGCAGACTCTTAACCTCTCACAGTGTCTGCATGCACCTAAGTTTGGATGGTCATGCGAGGCAGTGCCCCAGTCTGATCTTTTCAAACATTTCACACTCTGGTGTGTTGGCACGCACTTTTCTACAGGCACGGAGTGAGATGAATGCCTTCTTACACACAGAATGGATTGGGGCAGATTGGCTTGAGTACTAACTCCAGCTTTTGAGCAGAACGGCATCGACCCCTTGCTGCATGTCAAACTCTACACCTTGGTGCATGGTAAAGAAAACAAGTCAAGCACAGGTGCAGGGCCCTGAACAATATTTTGTATGGATTTACCTCCAAGAAAAAGATGATGCGTGCTTCTTTCCTGCTTTACTCATGCACTTTAGCAAGGAAAAAAGCCCCAACTCCAAAATTATCTTTATAAAAAGTCTAATTAACTCCAGTCATACCTCGTTATCTATCTGTGCATGACAAAGGTAAAGGCATCAAAAGGGACAGAGATGCCTTTTCAAATTACATTTAGGTAAAAAAACCAGAAAGGTATGTGCATGAAGCACATATTTTTAAATCAACTGATAGGAAAAATTAAAAAAATTAAAAAGCTTCTCTCTCCCTAAGAATAGAAATATATGTCTGCTAATAAAGTCGTATGTTAAGGGACCTTCTCTGCCTTAGGATCAGCTTCAACGTTGCTACTAATGGACTGCAAGAAGTTCCCACAAAACTGATAGTCTGGGCCAAGGACCCTCGTCAGGAATTGGATGGAAGCTAAAGATTCACAGAAGAGCAAAATCTCATTACAATGCTTAGGACAGGGGACTTTTCCTTCCCAGGTGTTACACAATGCTGAAGGTACCAAGAATACTCGAGGGATGCCAAACTACTCTCTTGGTTTTGATTCAGAGATCAGCGAGCGAGGGCCATCAGAAAACCAAGCGGCAGTCGCTTATGACACAACTGCCCGCTGCAGGCGCGGACAAGAGGAGGGGGCTGCGCTCGGAGCACCACAGCCCCACCACGTCGGCCACCTTCCCCCAGCAGCAGCAGCCCCTCTGCCCCACCGGAGCCCCCGCCCGCCTTTGCCCCGCGGGGCGGCGCGGGCGGGCAGAGCGGAGCCTTGCGGTGTCGGGGAGGAGCGCGGCAGCGCTCGCAGGATCACCCAGAGCTCGGCTGTCGGGATGCGGCCGCGGAGGGGAGGGGAACGGGAACGGCGGCACCTTCCCCCGGCGAAGAGCCAAGTTAAATAGCCAGCGCCACGCCGCCGCCTTCCTCTACCCTCCCGGCCCCGAGCCCTCGGCGAACGTCCCCCGTCCTACCCCGCCCCGCCCGGGCCGCGGGCGGCGGAGGGCAGCGCGGAGCCAGCCTGCCCCGCGGAGCCGGGACGCCGGCGCTGCCGGGAGGGGCGGGCGCTTTGGAGTCGGTGCCGGAGGCGCCGTGTCCCGCCGAGCCGCCCGTCTGACAGGACTACGCCAGCTGCATGGGAGGAGATGAGCGTGGCGGGGAAGCAGCCTCCTCCAGCACCGCTCGAGCGGCCCGGCAGCCTCCTCGTCCCCACCTGGGCAAGTACCGCTCCCCCTCAGCCCGACCCGGTGCCAACTCCCGCGGCGGGGCGGGGGTGGGGAGGGTCCCGGCGGCGGCGCTGCCCGGAGGGCGGGAGGGAGGCGCCTGAGCGGGACCGGGAGCGGGGCGGTGCGGGCTCGGGCTGCCGGAGGGGCTCTGGCGGGGACGAGGCGCAGCTGCCGCCGCTCCCCGGGCGGGACGGGACGGGACGGGACGGCCGCCATCCCGCCTCCCTCCGCAGCCGGGCGGCACCGGGGCCCGAGCGCGGCCGGCCGGGACGTGTCCCGCTGGATCCTCGCCGCGATTTTCAACGCGCCCTGACAGGCTGCTCCCCTGTGAGGGTCGAGTTTCCCGGGGACCGCGTTGAAATACTCAGTTTCAAACCCAGCTGCAAGCCTGAGATGATAAATTAAAAAAAAAAAGAAAAAAAAAAGAAAAAAAAAAGAAGTCATCTACTTGGATGTATTCAGCACCTCGTGCACTTTTAGGAGAAGCCCGTTAGGGAGTTAGAAAATAACTTGCTACTTCACGGCAGCGTATTTGGCAAATCATTCATGAATGATGCCCTCTGATGGCGGTTCTCCGCTGTCTTGGTTTATATAAAATGTAGTAGGTCTGCCCTGCGGACCTTTAGAAATCATTACAGGTTCTGTGGTTTAACATGCCGCTCTTTTTGGCTTGTAAAGTTGTTTTGTTGAAGCTTCGTTGCAATCGTTTTCGATCACCAGCTAAAAAATTATTCATTGTACTTATATAAAACGTGTACCAGTGCTAAAATAAACACTTTTTTTTTTGCATTGTCCTTCGAGCTGTTTCGGTGACCACAGCCTTCCAATTTTTAAAGGAAAAACTATGTTTATCTTCTTGGTGTTTTATCCACTGTTGTTTAGAAGGTGCCTCAGCTGCATGAAAGCTGACTTAGAGACACGTCCTCCCTCACAGTGAGTTTGTAACTACTTCAAGCTTCTGTATTCATAATAATAAAAGTAATATTTGGAAATTCAAGTGTAGAAGAAAAGGGTAGAGGATACCTGACGTCATAAGCATGTATGACAGTTTCACATAAATCTGTGGAAGCAATCTGTTGTCTTGTCTGAGAAGCTTTCACAGCCTGTATTTGCATCTATCTTTTGACTGTGTGTAAGGAGATGCATAAATTTAACCTTTGGGCTTTTAGAATTTCCATAATTCAAAAAGAAATAATGGAATTAAGCCTACTGTTGAATCCTCTGTGTTTGAAAGTTGTTTCACAGTTCTTAATTTGTAAGACCTGTTCAGGAACTGCAAAAATAATTTGTGCAGCAATTATCTAAAATGTTAACAGCCGAGTAGGTTGTATGGCAGTTCAGGATATTTCAGCGTTAAAGGTGAGGGGTAATCACTACCATTAGGTGAAATGTATGACTGTTATTCTTGTAGTTGTGTCAAATGTGTACGTTTAACACCGATAGGACATGCCATTTCTGCTGTTACTCATGGGACTTCTGCCTAGGACCAAACTAGACACTTCATGAATGGCGACCTGACCTTTTAGACAAGAGCAATAGGAGCTAAAGGCATGTGACTACACAATTCACCTTGACCCCAAATGAGAAATAATGCTATGAATCTGGCAAACTGTCAGTTTCCAACAGACAAATTTAGCCTCACTTTCCTGGCTATTTCAAATAGTGGTATGTGATTGAAAGAATAAATGAATATATAGTCTTAGTAAAAAAGCCATTTAGACTAATGTTCAGCATGGACATCTTATGGCAGATATTTATTTAGGTGAGTTCATAATTGTTTGGCTCCCCAGATATGTCACATACTAAACTTCTGGAGAAAATTATGCTCAAAATATATTGAAAAATAAGAACTTGATTTATAATTCACAGTGTGACAAGTGCTTGACTTGCATCTTCTTGAGTTATTTAGCAGTATTGGAATATAGTTCTGTTTACCTTGTTAAAAGAAAAATGTGTATTTTAATACCTTTGTATTGACTGTGTGCACATTTTTCTCAGAAATAAGGTATAATAACAGTACTTAGTGTTTACTAAATATTGCTTGCTGAGTCAAATTAATTGCTTGGGATTCTGGTAGCTAGACAATATTAATACAAAAAGATAGATGTGTTGTCTGTGTGGTTTTTTTCTCTTCAGAAGGATAACAGTTAAACACTACTCCCTGGAAAATAACTCAGCATACTTCTAAATTAAAGACAATGCTAGATTTGATATACAATACTAATTTGTTTTGCATGCATGTATTCTTAACATTAATTATCTTTTAAGAATGTTTCTCATAGTGTATCTATAAACTTCCTGAAGCGCAGTTGTTTATGTTCAGTTCTGAAGTGAAGTTTCAATCAGACCTTGTCTCTTACGTTCTGCTAATCTCAGTGTAATTCCTGACACCTATTCACTATCAGACATGGATTCTTATTCATCTGATTTAAAAAATCTGTATATGTTTCCTCTATCTGTAGTGAACTTTTTGTTCTTATTTCTCATATAATCCTTTCCCACCTTTGCACTTGGAAATACTCAAGGGGTCATATCTCTTAGCAATTGCAATGTTAGAGTGCTTGTGCCATGTTCTTACATAGATTTTATGGTCTCATTGATCTAGTATGCATTAGTTACTCTGGTTTTCATTGTGTTGCTGGAAGCTTGGAGGGAATGAAAACGTAACAGGCACTTGTACTGTTGTTACACCATGATTTTAAGTTAAGAAATAAATGTACAGCTCATTGCTATGTATAAATAAACCTTTTTTGTGTTTTGTTGTTTTTTTTTTTCCCCATAGGGACTCTTCTCTTAAACTTGTGCATATATGTAGTAGATCCAGTTTTCTATTAACTTCCATGCACAACCAGAAAAACGGCAATAGGTAGACAGGGTTTTTTTGCAGCAGAAGCCCAAAGAAAAAAAATACAGGAACATGAAACTTGTTTGGATAGCACTCTTCTCTGCAGTTACCCAAGCTGTGTACTCAATAGGAAAGGCAAGTGCAGCACAAGCAGATTTTCTGTTCCTTTCCTCCTCTCGGTTTTCACGGTGTCTGTGTGATATAGGCACTTGCTTAGACATGCTGATGCAAATATCTGCCTTTTATTAATTTGGAAAGAGGTCCTGGGGCATTGATGTTTCTTTAGCATCTGGCACCCAGCAATACTGAAGCTTCCTGGAAGCGAACACTAGGTGTCACGTTACCACAAGCACCGGTGTCTTGTCTCCTCCCTATCTTTTCAGGGTCAACAGTTAATCGTGACATTTTTGTAAAATAGAAGACCACCATTATATTCCACACCAGTATTTTAGTAAGTTTGGAATCCATTCAGTCATACTCTGTGTGACTCTCAGAAGCTTCAATTTTCCTGTGGTTTTTCTGAGAAACTATCAGTACCGAGGTGGCATGGATTTCAAGATTACATCCAAGATCTGTCTATGCCACAATACAAATAATAGGATATACTTAATTGAAGCTTTTTCTCCCAGATACTATTTCCTATTAACATTTCTTGCTTGTCAAAAGCTAATTTCAGGAACTTTAGCTGTAAAGTGAGCAGAATTTGTCTTCTGATTTGGGAATGGCAAACACAAGAAAACAGATGGTGGATCTTCATGACAGGGAGAAGGTGTCTGTGTACTCTGTTGTGCGAAGCCTGATAATTACTTTCTAATGTAACTTTTGTTGTTTCTTTCCCATTTATCTGGGAAGATGTTTTTTCCCCCTAAAAAATCTGTTAAATTAATAGTTTCAAGATCATATTAACAAACTTTACCAAACAGTTACTAAATACCAGAGTAACCAAATGTTTCGTTTTTCTTCACTTGGCTTCCTTGCTTTCACAAACCAAATCTGAATATGTCTTTTACCTGTACATATCTCCATTAAAACATTTACCAAAATGATTTAAAAAAAAAAAAAAAGAAGCATACTTAAGCTTATGGCTTTAACATCTTAATGGAAATAGGACTTGTGCCCACCTGCCACCCAGAAAAATAAGAGCATTGGTATTCCTTTTACACCTCAGATCTGTGTTTCAAATTGTAAGTAGTTTTTGGGTTTTTTTTACTGATGTTTTAAACATTTTGAGATGAATATAAATAGAATCATTTTCACTTGAGAGTTCAGAGACTGCTTAGAATAGAAACGGTAGTAGAGCTCAGCAGAAAGGAACAGAGCATGACCGTGTTCCTACAAAACTGACACCTAATATTGCTTGTCAGTGGCATCACAATAATGGAAGACAGAAAACACAAATCAGATTCATTCAAGTTGAAAGGGACCTTGGGAGGTCCACAAGCATAACCTTCCCCTGAAAGCAGTGACTGTGTGGAATTGAGATTGAGTTCCTCAGGTCTTTTCCCAGTGCGTCTTCAAAACCTCCAAGGATGGAGACTGCTCAACCTCTCTGTGAAAGCTTCTCCCTGCTGGGTTGTTTTCCTGGTGAATTGGGGGTGTACTGTTAGCTCTTCCCTCGAAGCCCCTACTTCCTGGGTGCATGTAATGAGTGCCAAGTGAAAGGAAATGATTACATGGATTGCTCTCTGTTGTGTCTAATGCTGTCAGCCTTTGTGGCTGGTATTGTGCAGTGGTGACTCCTGCCCATCAGGACAGAAGGACCCCTGGTTCTTTTCAGTATACTCTTCCCCACACCTGACACATACCCACCCGCTCCCCTCTCCTCTGCCATGTCTTGGAGAAATTTGAAGTTTTTAAAGAGCAGATGCCCAGTTTAAATGCCTCTTCTCATCCTCCTTTAGTTGAGAGTGAATGCAGAACTCCAGGGGAATTTAGCAGATTATTGTACTTGCTTTTTTGTGAGCTCCTTGATATTTTTTTTATTTTTTTCACTACCAAAAGCAAGAAAAGGCTCATGCTGACTTTCATCTGAAGTTAAGATTCATTTACTATGAGAACTGCATGTTAAACTAGTCGGAACAATTTAGTGGACTTACTCATCCTTCACATTACAGATGAAGTTGACAGTTAGAGCCAACTGAGGCCCATGATTGTGTTTCACTACAGACAGTCTTTGTCAGTAATACTCTTAGAGCAGTTATGATCTAAATTTTATTGGTCTGTTTTCTTTGAAAAAGGGAAGCCGATTCTACTGTTTTGAGCTCTTCTGTACCTGTTTGTCTGAACTTCCTGTCTAAAGAACAGCATGACTCCAGTGAGAGCTGTCATGCTGGAACCCTTCTGCCACTCTTTATTTATGTATATCAACAGGCAGATTTCTGTAATGAGATTTACAAACAGTCTAAAGGATATAACCTTGAAGAGCTGGAACCTTTTAGCACAATCTAATCAATATTATCTCATTTATCATCTCCTTGTGAAGTTCAGATTGTTGTAGGGACAAAATGCATTTCTAGTATTTATAGAAGTTGTGAGCAGAAAAATCAATGAAAAATATCAGGATTTTTTTGTACTGTGTTTAAAGAGGCATTGTACATGCTTGTGCTGTGTGATACTCTAAAATCATTACTCTTATAATGCTTCCCTCCACCATGACAAACTTGCACGACTGTTTCATGCCTGTTGTTCTGTGATTTTTAACTTTGGAGAGATTATCTGAGAATTTTAAGTCACCAGATGATTAAAAGCTAAGGAGAAACCTTTTCCCTACACAGGCAAGTTCTGTGTAATGCTATCTACTGTGCAAAGTGCATCTGGGAGTAGCTTTTTTACATGGGTGCTTAACATCCACACGATAAGCACAGTGACTTCCCAGAGTCTGAGTGGCTGAATTCCACAGCACTTCCTTGACTGAAATGAGTAGTTACAGTGAGGTGCAGGCTTAATTGATTTGTTGAGGACCACAGAAGCAGTCATACCCAGGGCTGGAATCAAAACCTTTTGGTGTCAAATCTGTATCATCAGCTCTTGGTGATTTTTCCTTGCCACAAAACAATTGTTTGCCGGTTTTACCTTTTGATGGGAAGTCTTGTTTATGCCCAGGTTTTGCAGGAGGCCTGACTACAATGGAATGAATTGAAATGGGGATCAGAGTAGTTCAGCATCTGTTTTGTGATGGTCTGTTCTCATACAGACAGTAAAAAACTGTGTTTGCTGCACTGTACATGCTGGTGGACAGTGTTTCCACAGTGATACAACACTGTTTCTTACTAACTGATGTTGATGGCTATCTTTACACCAGAGAAAATGTAAATAACAGTATGGTAAGTTTCAGAACACACTGTGAAGTGGGTGAGCATTATTGTTCCTACTTTTACCATTGAAAAACTGAAGGAAAGAGATTTCAGTTAAGGTTTTGAAATTTGGTTTTGGGATTTTCTTTGTAAATTTGGATTGAGGAAATTGTCTTTCAGTACTTTATATTTTGTGAATACCTGACAAAACTTCCCCATATATTATGCAGAGAATCTTTTTCAAAGTTTTCTTTTGTATCTCAATTAGACTTTTTTCCCCTCACTATATCATGCAGTATCTTTTCACATCCAGTAATGGATATAGACTTTGGAGAAATCTCATTCATTTAACTTAGTGGCTGATGATGCTTGTCTAACTAAGGACTAGTATGTTTAGGATTACCATGAGCATGGATATATTATGTTGCTTATATAATGCTGATATGTAACATGAAAAATAGAGAAGAACAAAAATACACATTCAAAACAGTGCTAAATGAAATAGGAGATAGTAAGGAATGTTACTTTGTTTCCTCTATAGAAGCTGTGTTTTTCCTCTAGGTATATGTGCAAATAGTAAGTTTATTGGAGGAAAGTGTCACAAGAATTGATCTCATATGGGATAGCATGAGGACACATGCATGTTTGAAAGCCGTTTGTCACAAGTGTGTTGCCATCTTTCTCTCCAGCAAGCCTGTTAAATCAACAGTCAAAGAGATTTTTCATTTGTTTCACTGGCTGCAGCTAAGGCATAGACACTGCAAGGAAATTCATGGACACATCTTTTCATACAAATCCTATCTTAACAGTATTAAATCACATTTTTAGAAAGGCTTTAGGAATTACTCATAGATGTTGTGTTAATGAAATGCTAGTGTCTTCTATACCAGTAAAATACTCACTTCAAGCAGGCATTACAATCTTATTTTACGTCATATGTCTTTTCCTCTATTTCTCAACCTATCCTGCTGTCTTAGGCATTGTAAATGCAGCATTTAGACATTCTTCTGCCACCCTTCATGAGCCCTGATGGAGCAGCAATATAATAATATATGCAGTAATCTGTGCTGTGTACTCATTTCCAGAATACAGTTGAAGCATAATTAAGCATATGTTGCCAGATCAGTCTGACAGTATTGTTTTGTGATATAGCTATTGCTCTTTATAAAATCTCCTCTTTTCCTAGTTTTAAAAGGGTAGTTATCAGTTGCATCGTCACACAGTTCTATGCAACTATTTATTGTACTTTTCATTAAGAGATGATTTATTTACTAAAGCATCTGGTGCATCATATGGTGCATATGCTGGGTGTGCTAAACAGAATGCTCTTTTTTGAATAATAAGGGGAAAAATACACTACATAAAAGGATTAAGCTTCCTAGCGTGCTTTGAAGAGTAACTTTACTCTTCTAAAATCTCCAAGCTGGTTTTACAGGATTTTGTTATCATTAAAGGAATCTTTGATTCTAGTGGAACATGTGTGCATACCTATATGTGTCTGTATTCATAATATCCAAAAAGTAGAGGGGTGAAAAAGACATTATTCTCTGACAAAAACTGTATCATACATGGGCTAGCTATATGATACTTCTTCCACTTCTGTGACTGATAATCACAGAATAAATTATGGTAGTACCATATACAATTGGTAAGGCAAGAAATGTTTATTCTTACAATCTGCAAAAGTTATATGTCCTCCAAGATTATCAAACATTAAGCAAAGACCTTCTCAGTCTTCAGATAACCTGCAGGCAATAGATATACTTCAGCCCACTTTATCTAACTCTACACAAACCTCTAAATTCTTTCATATATTTGACAAACTTCACACTCTTTTTTACATTAGAAAATTACTGAAATGTATTGTAGGTGAAATAATTGACTGACATTAGCTTAAGGCTGATTGACCACTTCATTCCATAGTGTCATTACCATAGTGTCAAGGGAAGGATGGCAGAAATTGTATATGGGCTAATTTAACTGTTTAGAGTTAGGCATCTTTGCTCCCAATCAAATAAAATTTGATACAGAACTTTCTTCTAATAAAGTTTCAGAAGATGAGACTTAAATCTATTCATGTACCTTTCATTTACAAAAAATTAGTTTTTTCACTGAAATTAGACATTCAGAAGTTTTAAGAGCTGTAAGTTTTTTTGTTAAATGGGACATTAACAAAAGCATGGCATTGTCACAACTCTGTTTAAACAACTGAAGTTGGGGATGTAGTTGGATGTGTTGTTCTCAAAGGACTTTGAAAAGCAGCATGGTCTTTTCAGAAAACATGCCTAATCCAATAATAAAGCTGTCTGCTTTAAGCATATTTGGCTTTGAAATAGGTGGATACTCCTAAAGGTAGATGTTTTAGGAAGACGGCCCAGGAAGAAAGTATGCAGTCTGAGTTATAAAAATCCCAAAATCACAGAATTAAGTAGGTTGGAAAAGATCTTTGAGATCATGGAGGCTGTGACCTAATACCATCTTGTCAATGAGACTTTGGCACTGAGTTCCACATCCAGTCTTCTCTTAAACACCTTCAGGGATAGTGACTCCTTCACCTTCCTGGGCAGCCCATTCCAATGCCCAAACACCCTTTCTCTGAAGAACTTCTTCCTAATGTCCAACCTAAACTTCCCCTGGTGCAGCTTAAGACTGTGTCCTCTCTTTAAAATGCTACCACAACAACCTAGTGGTTCAACTGAAATCGTTTAGATCTGATTTGCATGCATAATCCCAAGGAGTTCTGTTATTTATGACAGAGAGTCAGATAATATAAATTGTAGCTTGAAAGAATGCTTCGTTCTTCTTACTTTTACTAGCTGTAATTGAACCTTTTGAATAAGAAAACAAAAATTAGATTTGTAATTCTTACTGAGGGTAGTCTTGTAGCAGTTGGAACCAGCTGTGACTAAATGCTCAAGAATATTCCCTGCAAATGTCAGGAAAGAAGAAAAAGTTGTAATATTTTACTGTCAGTAAGGAAAAATCCCAAACCAACCACAGCTGACAAGCTGACTTGATGTAGGGATTTTTTATAATCTCTTCAACTTTTAGTTTATTGTGACTAATTATGCTTATGTGCTATTGTGCTTATTTACTCCTCTAATTCTGTACTTCACCAGTCTGTGCTCTTTCTTCATAATCTTCACTGTAGATCTAATAAAAATAAATCAGACTTTCTAATTAGCTGAACATGTATTCTTGTAGGCCCTCCATTTCAGTTAATAAAGAAATGAAGTGAGGATTTTTTTTTCATACAACCAGAAACATTACAGGGTAGTTTTAAAAGGAAAGTGGATGTGAAAGGGGTGAGTAGCAGACACATGTTGCCTAGACCTCAGGGAGTAGTGGGTTGTTTTTAATGGATTATTTGTATTTTCATGTAATAGAGAAAGTCCATAGTTATGTCTGTGCTATCTCTCCTTCTTCTTTCCATCTTTTAGCAGTTTGATAGACTTTTATGAATGTTGCTGAGTTTAACTCAGTGTCAATTTGCTGTAGTTTCATAGTGAAAAATACCTAAATGTAGTAAACCTGCTTGAGTTGACTCTCTAATTCTCATAATACCAATATCATTTTAATCTGACCAGGGTCAAACTAATACTGTTTTATAAAAACCTCTTGCTTCATCAATTTGTAGCATAAAATGAAGACTTTATATTTTAAAATTATAAAATTTCCCCTCTATTAGTCCAATATGTGATTCATTGCCAAGTGCCACAAAGAAGTACAGAGAGTGCTTCATGTATAATTTTAAGCAATTAGTGTTAGTGTTTATAGTTCTGCTCTGGGAGAACTATAAAAATGTTTTTTTGTAAGGCAGACTATTCTACCTTAAAAAAAAATATGGCTTAGCCTAGCATATTTAGTAGAACTAAGAAATAAAACTAAAACAAATCCATCAACCTATTGCCATAGTTTATGGCACTGAGGTGTGAGATTAACATAATGACATTCTATAAATTCCTTTTGGGTGGAATTTATAATTGGTAAAAAGTAGATTGTTTTTCAAAGCATAATTATTTTTCAAGTATTTCTGTGAAACTTTGGCAAATAGAGGCCAGTCAAGAGACTATTATTATTTTTCATATAAATTGAAAAACTCTTGTCCTGTGGAGAAGGAATCTTTTCCATTTAAATTAAGTAATCAAAACTTTCTCCAAAATGAAAGATGAGGAAACAAAATTTAGGTCTAAGAATAATATTGCTCTATAACTGACTAGTCTGACTATGATCTCTGGTTTTATTTGTGGTGTTGATGTTTCATTAGGAAGGCTTCTGCTCACTGAGATCTAATTATCTTATATTTAATTGGATGTGGCTTGAAAGAACAATCAGAGCAGTATTCTGTGTTCTCTATATATAATCTGCAAGAAAGACTGAAAAGTATTTTCTTACTTAAATATAAAGGAAAATTGTCATCTTGAACATAATTGGACAGGATAAAAAATTAGATACACTAGTTATAAATTGCAGTCTAAACAGTCTTTCATCATCTTGCTCGATATTTACAGATCAGTTATCTTGTGGAACTAATTCACGTTCTTATGTGAAATTAAGGTGCTTTCACTAATGAGTTCTGCAGATACTTTTCATGACTGTTTCAGTTAATTGGAACATAACACCTTGCCTTATTTTTTCAAGACTTAAGAGTTTCCAGCTTTTCCACTGGTGGTACAGGGTAACCTATGACTTAAAGGTATAGTCCTGCTTTGGGATCTGGGAGTTTTGTTGGATGTTGAATAACTGCTGTATAAGCCGACTAACATTCCATTTAAATGGTACCCTTCTGTGGGAATTACTACTGCCTACACTACAGAGATGCAGTCAGTAAGAATACACAAAAGTGGCCATGGCAGAGTGCCAAGCACAAAAATGCATTTGTTCATAACTGTTAAAATGTTAGCATTTTCCTTTACATAATTTTGTACTTGCTAGTTAGCAGTCTTTCAGATCATATCCAAAATGTGACTTGGAACTAGCCATTCCTGTGGGAGGTGTGATTGTGGTCCATGTCTTCAGGAAGGGCAAAAGCATTTAAATTCACTCATACGAGTTGTGCCACCTGACCTTCAGGCTCTCAGCTGCTTGCTTTAGCTGCCTGTTCGTCCTTGTACTAACTTGATGTGCTCAGAAGTCTTTGAGACTTCTTGACCCTTTTACTCAAGGAAATTTGCCATCAGTGATCTCAGTAAAGGATTTTTTTTTTAAAAATAAGTATTTAGATTATCTGTCATTTGCAGAATAAAGCAATGGAAAATAATCCATTCAAAAAATTATTTCATCCTAGGACACATGCATTGATATTTTACTTTGGATAGGGGCATGGCTTTGGTGAGCATCAAAATTATATCCTGTGTTGACAAATAGCACATCTAAATACAGGCAGATTTGTGGAATAAGGCAGAGGGACTGAACATTACCAATTTAGTTTGATTTCAGATTAGCTCTAGCTGGATCTTGTGGACTATTAGTGGTTGGTCTGTCTAGGTTTGCCCCTGGAGCACCTCCAGCTCATGTGCTTTGGGACTATGCTATGATGGAGACCAGGGTATAAGAAGTAGGAATGACTGGAGGAGATTTGCTTCAAAAATCTGCTTCTAATGCTAACTGAAATGCTGATAGAGAAGCATACAGGCTTTCAGATCAGGAACTAAATTGAAAGTTGCTTCATAGGTGCACCTGATTAATTGCAGATCCACTGAGGGTTCGGTCTGTATGACCATGCTATAACAAGTCCAAATTAAAATCTCTTCAAAATGCTGATGGTAGGAGTGTTGCATCCCTGACAAAAACAGTTTTACTCTTTGCAGATTGACTTGTTTTATACTGCATTACTAGTTTGTGTAGTAAACTAGTACATTTGCAGTAAATTTGATTCTGTTTTTATATTCCTAAAGTGAGTACAGGATGCAGTCTCCTTACTATCCAGTCTCTCTCGTTTCCCCCAGCTTCCCTCCCCCTCCCCCCGGTGTAGAAATGAAGAAAGTACTTGTGTCTTCCTTGCCTACCCTGCTAAATCCCCCACTTTCCTTAGATACTGGTGTATAGCACTGGAGGTCAGGCTAAAACAATAAATATTGACAGCTCTTTCTCTTACACCTCCTTACTATTCCTTCCTAATATTTTTTTGTATTTGAGAGGGTGTGATTTTGAGAATTATTAGCAGGTGGGCTATGAGAAGTAAGATGGAAAATATTCCCTCAATTTGCAAATTTCCTGAATTACACAAATGAGGAATTCTAGAGGAAATAACTTCTGCTGTATGTTTTGTTCCTCTTCTTCATGGACTGCAGAATACTCATTATTACTTGGTTCTTCTAAGAAATGAGGTACAGCAGATTAGTGAAGAATATTTCAGATAGTAGATGTGGCTAATCTTTGAGGCATGCAAAATACCTTATTTTTTTGCTAGATGAAACTTTTCTTGCTATTAATTCATCAGGAAAAGTAGTGAAAAAACCAAAAGATTGGGGGAAGATTAGAGTTTAAAAAAATATTTTGGGAAGAGTATTTTGGATGCTTTAATTCTAGTTCAAAGCATCCTTGAACATGAGATGAGACCCATATCCTGAGAGTAACATAGGGCTTTTTCTGCCTCTGAAAAGCAGTACATAAATGTGACTGCAGTACCCATTACCCTAATAACTTAATTCCCAGGTTTTCTCAATTCCTGTTTCATGTTGCCAACTATTGCTAATACTTGACTCTTAGTCTGCCAAGAATTTCGTTTTTTTGGTAGTGAAAAGAAAGAAATAAATATATGACACAAAGTCTTCTCATTATTGATCAGGTGAATGGCAGTAGAGAGAATGTTTCTAATCTGATCATGTGTAAAGAGGGTATATGTGTCTGTTCATGCATTAACTGGTCCTGTTTGTAAACTTTCCTCACTATTTCTGATGTTTAATATTGTACTTTGGCTGTCATTTTGCTCTGCCTTGCACCAATCTTAATTACAGACCTATAGCTAGATATGGGGAAATACAGTCTGGCAGCCTCAGCTTGGGCCCTCACAATATTGTGGAGTTGGATCCTTTTAGAATGTGACAGAGATTTCATGAGTGCATGAAGGAGGTGGTGATTATGAAAAGTCAGTGTGGACTTCGCAAGGGTAGATCATGCCTGAGCAACCTTTTATAATAAAATTATGGGATTTGCGTAAAAGGATAGAGTAGCAAATTTTGTTTACCTGTACTTTAATATGGCTTTGGAAACTGTCTTCTATAGTATTCTTATAGCAAGGACACAGGTACATTATGATCTGGATTGGTGACATGAGTTAAATGTCTGGACGCTGGAGGTAGTGGTTGTGGGTCTACTTGTCACAGTAGACCCTTCTGCTTCGAGCAGAAGGCTGCAGTAGACATCTCCAGGGGTCCCTGCAGTAGATCGTGTCATACCAGGGTCACATACCTCTCTGTGGTACTTCAAGAGGTGAAATGTAAGATAACCTGGATGGAATTACAGAACCAGTATCCAGTACTTTCTTTTCAGATAATGTACTAATTAGTATAATAACATTTGAATTTTGTCAGGGGAAAAAAAAAAAGTAAAAAGAAAAAAAAGGTTTAATTAAAGCTCTTGTTCCTTTGAAGATGCTGAATATAAAATTAATTAAGGCAGAAGGAGATCTAATGCCTGGTCAAAATGTAGGAAAGCCACATGGTAAAATGGCCATGGCACACTGTGTTACTAAACAACAGCTAGGAATGTTATGTTTTCTAACAGAAAGATTTAACTTAATGGATATATAGCAGTGGGATGGAGAAAGCATTTTTAGGAGACTTCTGAAAGCTAATGTTATACTTCTGATTTCTTCTTTCTATAATGTGACATGTATAATGCCTTTCTGCAACAATTGATTTATTAAAAGCTTGAAAATTCCAGCATTCAGTAATGGATTTTATTTTCATATCATAGGATCATAGAATGGTTTGGAAGCCTTGCCTTGAACACTTCCAGGAACAGGGCATCCACAACCTCTCTGAGCAAGCTCTCACCACCCTCAGTTAAATTTTTTCTCCTAATACCTAATCTAAATCTACCTTCTTTCACTTGAAGTCCATTCCCCCTTGTCCTGTCATGTTGTCTTGGTTGGAAAGACAGGTGTCTGCCAAGGAAGGCAGGAACCTCCCTTGGAATGGAGAATATGAACCCCTTCTTTCTGAATTACTATAACTTTGAAATTAAGGGGCTTTCAGGCATAGATATCGGAAAAGGAATAACAGTTCCTTACTAGTATGTATAAAAAGGCAAACAAATGACAGCAGCAGCAGCAGCAGGAGCACAAGCAGAGCCAGAGGCCCAGCGACAGCCGCTCTCCCGGCCGCAGGCAGTGTCCCTCGGCGCAGTTCCGGGCACGGCCGCCAGGGGCGCTGCTGGCTGCCGGCCGGGCAGGGTGATGATTCCCCCGTGCCGGCAGGGGGCGCTGTGGCACGGGCTCAGCCGCCTCCCCCTCACCCGGTAACGGCGGCCACAGCCGGCAGAAATGGATGGAGAAGGAGCTTCCTTTACAGCTCCCCTGGGGCAGCCGATCCCCAGTGCCGCCTCTGGATAGCAAAAGGAGCTGTCGCAGGGATCTCGGAAGCGGCAAGCTGGAATGGCAGGGATGAGGTAAATCCTGGAGTTGCAGATGAGGTGTATCAGAGCCTCTGCAGCTGTAGCAGGAGCTGGCCCCAGCAGGCAGGGGTGCACAGCTACAGTGTAGCAAAAGCACCGGAGCAGTAACAGAGGCACGGTGGGGCGGGGTTTCATAGCAACAAAAGGGGAGAAAATTCCCGAAGAGGAAGAAACAAATGAAAAAATCCTACGCCCCAACACATACTAACCTGTGTCAAAAGTCTGGGTTTCTTGTAGGACCCTTTCAGGGGTAGTTTTTTGCTCTAAGTTTTCCTCAGTTTCTAAGGGGAGCTAAACACTCACGTTCATGATTCTCCCCTGGACTCACTTAAGCAGGTCCGCATCCTTTGTTGGACACCCAAGAGCAGGATGCAGCACCCCAGGTGGGGTCTCACCAGGACAGAATAGAGGGGCAGAATCCCCTCCCTTGAGCAGCTGGCCATGCTTCCTTGGATGAAGCCCAGAATTTCTGGATTTCTGGGCTGCAGGTACACGTGGGTAGATCATGCTGTGCTTCTGTTCAACAAACATCCCTAAGTCTTCTCCTCAGGGCTCCTCTCAATACATTCTTCACCCAGCCTCTATTTTTGCTTGGGACTGCCCCAGTCTAGGTGCAGGACCTTGCACTTGGCCTTGTTGACCTTCAGGACATCTGCACGGGCCCACCTCTCAAGTCTGTCCAGATGACATCGTTTCTCTCCAGCTTGCTGACTGCACCACACAGCTTGGTGTTGTTGGCAAATGATGGCAAATTACCTATTAAAAATAGACAAAATATTGGAGATGTATTACTGGGTCAGACACAACTACATTTCAAATTCAAACTTAGCTTTGGTGTTACAGTTTTTAATTACTTAATATCAGATCTTTTTAAAAAGTAGCTGAAGCTAAATGAATAGTAGCTGATAAAAATGTGTTGTGCTGTTCAGGATTTTCATTATAATAGAAGTGCTCAGATCATGAATAGAAATTGGAATCTCAACTAGGACAGAGAACCAAAAAATGTGTTTGTAACCATGTGGAAAAATTATATGTATTTAAAATGATTAAATACCAACTAACTAAAACATGCAGAGGTATAAAAAGAAGGAAGAGTACTGAGCAAAATGTAAGGTGATATATCAGAAAAAAACTGAAAAAGCAAAACATAATATTTATTTTAAGGAAAACCTTTTTTTCTTCCACGGTGGTGGTTGTCACCATTTTCTACATGTAACTGAAATGTTTTACTTGTCTCAAAAACTAAAACAGTAAGCAGATCTCTTTTCTGTATGAAATTCCATTTAGAAATTCAAATAAATATGCAGTTATTTTACAACTTATATTAACACTATAGCTTAATTATTTATTTTTTCATTTTCACTCCACATGAGTTGTTACATTTTATGACAGTAACTTTAGATCCACTGGATCTCATTAATACAAGAGCAACTTCTGTGGGATGTGTTGAGTGAGAGGGCACCATTTATAAATCAGTATGAAATTTTGTAATTAATCTGTCAGAATTGGGTTTGACTCTTACTTTACCTTGTGCATGAGTGTGTATATATATGGTTTGGTTTTTTTTTTTCTTGGCTGCCTCACTTCTTGATAGTTCGGGAGATTTACAGAGCCAGATTGTGCTTTGCACTTAAGAAGAATTTCAGAGAATATGCTTTCATGTTCCATGAGACAGAGATTTCATTTGTGATACATATGAAAGCTAAATACCTTAAAGAAATATATGGGAACAGAATTTTTTTCTAGGCTGTTTAGTCCAGAGGAAAAGAAGAAAACAACATCAATAATTTCTGAATATTTACTTTTTCAAAAACTTTAGATTTTTGCCTGATATTTTAATGATTTCAAAAAGAAAAAGAAGTTTTTCTGTTGCAAATTATGATAATTAATGCTTGGCTTGTTTGGAGGTTTTCTTTTATTGGATATTGATTTTACAAAACTTGTTACTTACTTATAGTGAAATATGTAGTGAAAAGTTATTTGTGTGATCATTACATTCCAATTATCTGCAAAATAACCCCCCCATGCTTTCTGTTTCATAGGACGGTTTTAAATGCTCTGTAAAGTGTTTTCCTTCTGTAAATACAGGCAAAGAAGGAAATTTGGAATAGCCTTAACTCTTTTAGGATAATTCTAATATGTTTTTCTGTATCATGAAGAAGGATAATGCTGTGTAGCTATGGATGGGGACACTGGGTTTTACTGATTCTAGTTGTAGATGTGAGTCATCAGACCACAGAACCCAGCTGGCTGTGGACATCACTGACAGTGTTTCCTTCAGGCTTGATGGCCTGATCATTTGAATGTTGCATCCTCATAAACTGAAGTGTAAAACAGGATAAATACAAATATTGTTTCTTACCATTTAGCATATCTCTAACTTTGCATAACAGCTAATGATTTTTCTAAACTCGCTGTTTGTGAGGTGGGTTCATATTCCAAAGCATCATTTTCCCTGTCTAATTTAGTGGGGTTTAAATTTACATTTAAAATTTTCATTGGAAATGTTTGGAAAATGAAGCAGCTTTGATTTTCTCTCCATTCACCCTTTCAGTCAAACCTTTTGCAACCTTGAATTCTTTAGATATCATCTTTTCTCCCTTAACATGTGTCATTTTGGCTTTGATTCCTGAGCTGACACTGAAATGCTAGATTTTTATCAGACATTTTGGCGAAACTCTAGCCAAAATAAACTATTCCTCATGTTTATAAACTTAAGATAAATATTTATTTGTGTTAAAAAGCTCTGAACTGAAACCAGATTTTAAACCACTGGAAGTAGACTATTAATACTAGTATTTATTAAATATCCCTTCTTCTGGGAACTTTTTCCTTGCATGCAAATCTTGAATCTTAAATCTCAGGCATCAGAAAATGGAACTTTATATGGATAAGTTTGTTGTTCCTGTATTTTAGGATGTTTGTTTGATCAGCATCCAAGAGTGCCTATTTACTGATGTCAAACAATACGTTCCAAACTGCATTGAAAGCAAAGGTTAATCTTACATTCTAGATTCAATATACATTCTGACTCTTGCACTTAAAAATGTATATATGTTCATAGTGTTCTGTTCTGCTGAACAAACATGTATTGTGGGAAGTCAAAAAATTGTGTTCTTCAGTTTGTTTTATCTAATAAGTTTCTTTTGGTCAATTAATGTTGTGCAGACAATGTCATAACCCTTTTCTGTTTTGGCTATTGCATAGACCTACTTCTGCAATGTAATTTATAGTAATTGGATTATTGAATGACTATAATGGTTACCAAGAATTGAAGTAATAGATATAGGCAGAGCAATTTCATGCTTTTCAGATGAGATTATATTACATTTAGGATAAGCCACAAATGACTTGATGACTTCACCAATTTTAATTAACTTTAATATCTAAGAAGAAAAAAAGAACCTTGCTAAATTGTCAATCATTTTGACTTTGGTTGCTATTTCACAGTTAGAATTTTTCTATGCTCAAGATTCTATCTTTTAATTTTTTTGACGTATTTCCTTTTCATGCTCTTTACACAAAGTTATTCTGGGCTGTCCTTGAAAGTGAAGTGTGTGACCTTCTGGACCAAGATCAGTTCTTTGTCAGCCTGACAATCACTGTTCTGTTTGGAAGAGGACTTGTGTTAAAGCTTCAGTGCATGTGTTTTGATGTTTCGTCTGTGAAAGCTGTTTAATGTATAGCTTGAGATGTAGGAAAATTTATGAGTGTTGGGGTTAAATTTATGGGTGTCTGGGGTTAATAATCCCTCTCCTAAGCTGTGGGAACCTGTTCAAAGACAGTGCTTGCAAATCAGGCACTGTGGTGTTTGTCACTGCTGTAGTACTTTTTACTGCCCTTTCTAATTTCATTCTAATGAATGTATGCATGCTACTGAACTTAATGTTCTCACAGTTTTCACTTTTAGACTTCTGTGTCATTTACTGAAGTTACTAAAGCTGTCAGGAAGCCTCCTCCCGGTGTGGCAGACTCTGTGGAGATGCTCATTTTAAGCATGGCCTGTCTCTGTGCAGGAATAACTATACCATGCAGACAGATTGCCCTACCTGTACTGAAATGGTTTAATTTTCACAATTAGATGACCAATGTAAATAAAACTTGCTTTAAAAGTGAGAAACAAACCAGAATGTAAAATCTAAATTGCACCATGGCATTTCACTAAGCCCTTGTGCCTTCAAACCAGAATCAATGCATTTTGATGATGGGGGTCGACTGTCTGAACCCTGAGAGCACCACTGGCCTGCAACCTCCCTGCTCAAGGCCCAGGAGCCCTATTTCAGCCCTGCCTGACCTGCTTTCCCCCCAGACTGACCCACACTAGCACTAGCTTTTCTCACAACTTGTTTTATACTTCCTGGCTTGGCCTTGTCTGCTCCCTTTACCTGGTTCTCAGAGCCTGGTGTCCAAATCACCTTTGTTGCTTTGTTGCTGTGCACCTTGGGAGCATCCCTTGCTCCTGCTGCTCCCGGACACCAAGTGCCCTCTGTGTAGAGCTGCCTGTGACAGCTGGGCCTCTGCCATGCCACAGTGGTTGCCCGAGGCTGTGTTTAGTCCCATACCTGATGGTTTTCCTCACGTAAGGTATAGAATGGGATAAATGACAAGCAGGTGGCATTGTTTTTATGTGTATAGAAAATACATGCAAAAAACACAACTGAGAGGATTTTATTTCCTGCCCAAAACTGCATTGTGTTGTGCAAAGTTACGAATTTTGAAACAGTAAGAAAAGAAATGAATGTTTATAACAAAAAGCTTCATTAAATACACTGCCAGTCAAGTAATATTTCAAGAGGCTGTTTGCTGTAGCACTTCTCATGTTCTTTCTTACTGACTAAACAAAATGATGCAGACTGTAATAACAAGTAATTCTTGTAATGTAATCAAGCCATTTTAGTTTTGGAATCTGTTTCTTCTGGAATTTATGGACAACCTATTACCATTTTGGCAAGGCAAATTTATTATTTCTGGCTTCTCTGATAGGTGTCATGTTTCAAGTGATAATGAGTCTGTAACTTCACTTGGCAGTTTGTTTAATGATCTGGTGAGTGTAATTTTTTCCTCTGGTAGGGCAGCTAATGTACCCTACTGCAGCTTGAAGTGTTGCCTCTTGTTCTGTCATTAAGAACAAATGAAATTAATTGATTCTGATTTTCTTTCAAATCTGTAATTGTACATTACAAACTAGTTGTCATCTCTACTACAAGAATTTTCTTTGTAATGTGTCTGTGTTGTCCAGTAAAGGGTCTGATTAAAGGGTCTGGCAACAGAAGTTGGAGATAAAGAGTCAAATGAGGAGTATTTAGTCTATGTGTTTCCATGAAGAAGTGACTTTTGATTGCAAATTATCTGTATTCTGGAGGAAGCTTGACCAAATCCAAGAGAAAGCAACATGTATGGGGAGTTTAAATAGTGGAAACTGGTATTCATTGTAATTTGAAAATAATACAGCATATCTCTTTAAGTAATTTAAAATTGTTTCCATATATAGTAGAACTTTAAATTGAAAATTCACAGGTTCATCATGAAATATGTTGTGAGGTGGAAAATGCAGATGAGAAAGGTTAGGCAAAATACAGGACAGTATTTGGTTCTCATTGGAGCCCAAAGTTAGCTGAAGACAACACTAGAATGTATAATCTCACTATTTTTAGCAGAAAATTAATTCTGAAATCTAGTAATGTCTGTTATGTCATCTCGCCAATTCATCTCCCATCAAGAAGATCAGTGATTACAGTGCATGCTTCTATGTTATTTCAAAACTTTTTTAAGACTGTCTGTGATCCAGAGAACATCTGTATTTGCAGTGGACTGACATATGTTCCACTGTGAGATGTAGCATGGAAATCTTGAATCTGAGGCCACAGCTACTCGGTGTGATTACAGTGCTTGACTGTAGCTAGCAGTCTAGAGGCCCCAAAAAAGTTTTACAGGATAGTAAATGAATTGGTTATTATATTCTGTGTGGAGAAGCTATATAGTTCTCACATTAAAATTTATTAATATTTTTAAATCAGTTACATGTAAGTATGAATAATGTTTCATGTAGTTGATAATACAACTTTATTTTGTGCTGTGCATGCAAGTTTTTTCATAACCTCCTGTGGTCAATGGAACTTGGTTGAATAATCAATTGGAGCATTTATTTTATCTCCCTTTATTGGATTCATATGCCTTTAATATTAAAATAAAGAGGAGAAAGTAGAAAACTAGCTATAATAGAGGAAAACTTGAAGCAACTCCTTAGGACTTTTGCAATAAATGACAAATTTATTAATTGACAAAATGAGATTATATCTCATTTTGAAGGCTACACTTTCTGTTAGCATGGCTCTGCAGTTGTGGTATGATTAAAAGCTGAAGACTATAGCCAGTGCTGAGCATGTAAGGAATCTGTAGCACACATAAGTGTCAGCTGCTGGCTCTGTACTGACATTAAGTTGAGGATTTCAGGATTACTTACTTTTTACTGCATGTAAGAGCAAGCAGCATTTGCTCACGGTGAGGAACATGGTTAAGTAGCTGCAGGTTTATTAAATGCATCTGAGAAGAGTGCTGTTATATTTCTCCAAGTGAGGGTGAAAGACTCAAAAGCATTCTGAGCTGGATGTTTTCCCAGATCCCTACTCTCCCTTCTTCCAAACATTTTAATTTTTTTTTATAGCATCACAGGATCCTAATATCTATATTAAGGTGAATGTTTTTGTAATCTTCCTTTTTGGTACGAGGCAGTAAACATGATTTTCTCATATGGTGGAGTAGAGAGACTTTGCTCACATTCTGGGCTCTGGGAGAGAGCCAGAATCTCTGCAGTTTCAGCTGGATGGCTGGGGTGGGTGTGGGAGCTTGATTTGCAGCTGCTTAGCAAAGTCTAACATATTTGTCTCCTTATACTGATTAGAGACTGGGGGGGGGCGGTCCCCAACCTTCAAGAGTTGAATCATAGCAGGACACTTTTGTACTAAGTTGTTTGAGTTTTTTTCAGACTTAAACACAGTCTCTTTGTAAATCCAGGTGTCTCTGTGTCCTTTTTTGAGACTACCAAGCATAATTTTAACTAGACTAGGACACTATTCTAAGTGTTGTCCTTTTCAAGCAAGAGCGTTATGTGATGTTACTGAAACATCAGGAATTATTGTACTAGTGTTCTTTTCATCTTTCTTCAAAACTAGATGAAGCTGATTTAATAATTTAAAAAAGGTATGTTTGTGCTGGGAGTGCAGCTGGGACATAATTGTGAAGGGGAAAGATGTGAACAAATACCTCTTCTTTTGGAAAGAATGTGGATAAAATCAAACCACCATTATGCAAAGAAAAGAAAAAGCAACCTAATATTACATTTCACTCTTCACTTATTGTGGAATTTTCTACATTGATGTGAAATGCAGTGATGTAATTTTGAAATATTACCTTATTTTAGCTGTGCTCTGAGAGCAGCACTGAAACTATTAAATCTTTTTGTTACGTGAACAGTTGAGTACAGTGTCTGTTGACTCCAAGAAGAATTGAAATTCCTTCTCTATGAGTGTATTACACATTGAGTGAGGTCTTCATATCAGAATGTTACCAATAAAAGTTACAGGGTAAATGTTTCTTAGGATTTATTTCTCTATAAGAATGACATATTCCAGACACTAATCAGTTAGCCACTGTCATATTAAGATGTCTGATTAATTTGAATCGTGAATCAGTCCCTCATTTTGAGTCTTAATTCGGATTAACTGCAAGTTTTAGGATATACACTTGAATCTCTCACTTGAGCTTTTAAAGATCAAAGAGTTGCTGTCTAGCTTCAAAGTGTGTTACTAAAACTACATACACAATTAAAGCTGACTCAATGTCTTCGGAGAGAGACTTCTTAACATATGTACTACATAGTAGCTAACACAAAATCAGAAGTATAAGGGATGGTTGCATGCTTATATTTTGTAGTTATTTGGAGAATAATTATAAGTAATACTAACACAAGTAACTACGTAAAGAGACAAAGGTTGATAAGTGAAAATAATTTCTTAGCAAAAAAATAATTTCTTAGGCAACTGAAGCAAGAATGTTCCAAACCTTTTGTATTTGTTTTCTGTCCCCAGTGAGTTGCTGGGTAATTGCATATGCTAAAGGCTATTGAAAGAAGCAGGGCATGTTCTTAAGCTGTGTTTCCTGGGAGCCATTTTCTTTCCATAATACACATCTTAGCAGAATTCAACTAGTTTTAACTGAGTAAATGTATATCCATAGATTAGCTTTATTATTCATGCAGTAAAATAAGAACGGTTGATATTCACATAGTCATTTGGGAACTGTACTTTTGTGGGGAGCAGAGGAAGTAAGGCAATTAATTGAGTAGAATTACTCAATTACAGAGAGTAATTTTGATGAAAATTATAACATCTGATAAAGTGACATTTATACAAGCCCTACATATAATTTCTATTTAAATGTCTTGAGGCACAATTAGGGCACTTCATTATTTTCTGTCTTAGTCATATAATCCCAATTTCAATACAATTATAGCTGATTTAAGGTGATTTGCAATGAGCTTCTTCTATTTCACCACCAGTTACTTCTCTTTTAACACCGCTTGTTGAAAATATCCCTGGCCAACTATATCCTTGTATCTTTGCAGGACTCCTCACATGCCATCCAAACGTTTCCTCACCGATACTTCCCACTTTGGCCTTGTACAGCTGCAGATTTTTCACCTGTCGTTTTTAAGAAATGACCTTTGGACTGTGGTGGCATTAAGTGTCTGAGGGTGCTTCTGTGAGATGCAGAAGTTCATTGCCACCATTCCAGTATTCCTTGCATATAATTTCTGTCAAATCATTTGGGGTTTTTCACACTGAACAATTATATTGGTGTTGACAGTTGTATGTGTCTGAAAATCATTAAAAAGAGCTTTAGAAATCAAATCTGGTAATAGTTGTGTGGGTCTTGAGTCTTTCTACTTAAAAGGAAGTGAGAATGTTGTTGGTGAAGGTATAGCCTGGGTACTTCATAGACTCTAATCTAAACCTACCATCTTTCATCTTGAAGCCATTCCCCCCTGTCCTATCACTGTATACCCAAGTAAAAGTCCCTCTCCAGCTTTTTTGTAGGCTCCCTTCAGGGTGCAGTTAGGTCTTCCTGGAGCCTTCGCTTCTTCAGGCTGAACAATGGCAGCTCACTCAAGTGTGTTCTCAGAGAACTGTGAGTTAGCTACTTTATTCATCACAGGTTTTTTTTCCATTACAAAAATTTTTATGTAGAGCCACGTTAGTGCTGGTTATTTTGAATTCTGGGAATGGCTCCGAAGTTTATCATATCTCTACTATCTTGTCCTTGGAACTTACTTGTAGTAGGTCCTTGTGGAGCAAGGCAGAGGAAGGTCCTCTCTGACTGCTTGGTAGCTTGCAGTCATGCCCTTCCTAGCCTTCCTTGTCTGGGAATCTACAGAGCCAACAAACAGTGCTCTGCCTCATGAACCCGTTGTGAAATGCTTTCAAGACTCTAAAACAATTAGATGTTGTGTGAAAGCGCATTATAAAGAACTTTACAAGAGGGATTGCTGACATGTACTGTATTTGGACTTTCTTCACATACTTAGGAAGACAGTATCTTTCTTACTGACTTCTCTATCTTCTTCATCCTTTTAATTAGATTTTTTTTTGATTAGTGAGCTGTCCTAGACAGAAAAATAACTGACTGCTCCAGGTATGAGTCTTAATCAGCTTAAAATAGAATAATTTAAATTAATTTTTGATGGGTCAGCCTTACTTTTGCAAGAAGATGAAAAATATTAATGTTTCAATTTCTGTAATGCTGTACTATTGTGGCTGTCACTCAGGCTTTTCCTGCAAATCCAATGAAAGACTTAATTTGTTATGATTAAGTACAGTACTTCTGGCAATCCTTTAAGGCCATATTATGACCAAAAGTAAATTAGTTATGAAAATATTCTTGTTTTTGTATTAATAGAAAGCTTTTTTTTTTTCATTTAGAAACAAATAACAAATTTCTGTAGCGAATGCTTTAAAGAGACTTCCTTTTATATTTAAATTACTTTTTGAAAGAGAACATCATAGTACTGTTTGGGAGAATAGAGAAATAAAGTCTTGGCAGAAGTTGTTAATATGCATCTCAAGGCTTAAGAGTTATACTCTAGATGCATGTAATAAACAGCATTTTTACACTGCTCAATAGTAATAAAGTAGTAGAATGTACATATTATACAAGAAAATAAATATCCATGCTATCAATATTTTTCATAAAGAAATACTTTGTAAAATTTTAATAACAGTTTGCTTTTTGCAAAACAGTCCAATAAAAAGGTGCATAGCCTAATCCATTCCTTTTCTAGTCTTCTATCAATGCAGTTCTTGTGGAGATGGAAGAAAGGCACAGTGTATGCAACTATTCTCTGTTCCAAATTGACAGAGGTCCTGGGTAGGTATTAAAGAGCACAAAATGGAAAAATAATATGCAGAGATTTAACATGTTACAAAGAAAAGATGACGTGTTATTTACTGCCTGTGAAGGACCTTATTTTACCTGGGGTCAGTATTATTCCTCATAACGATGTTAAGTTCGGTTCATCCCAGTTAGCACGCTGTATTCGGTTTGCATGGCCTGGTTTTTGGTAGCAGGGGACCACAGAGGTGGCTTCTGTGAGAAGCTTCCAGAAGCTTCCACCATGTCCAGCAGAGCCAGGCCCTGATGGCTCTGAAGATGGGACATGGCACTGGCCAAGACTGGGCCTATTAGAGATGGCAGAAGCCCCTCTGTTATTAGTGTATTTAGGAAGAAATCAAAACAAAGATTGTAGAAGCGGTTTTAATTCCAGCCAGAGAAAAGCACAGTGAGAATATGTGGGCAGAACAGCTCTGTAGACACCAAGGTCAGTGCAGAAGGAGGGGCGTGGACCTGATTTTCTGAGTCTGAGAGAGTTCCAGTCTGTAAGTGGCTGATCTGTTCCCAAGGGAGTCTCTTGAGAACATCTCTTGTTCAAGGACTATTTTTGTAAATAATTCATAGTTCTCAAAACAATATTGTACAGCTGTGATGAGTGTGTTTTCCCTTGTTCCACCAATGGGACAACCCAGGTGGTGTTCCCTTTAGCAATCATGTTAAACCTGTATTGTAACACCCTATAAGAAGCTGAAAAGTTTGGAAAATAAAGCTTCTGTGGATTCTCGCTCTGCCTGTTGAATAGAATCCACGCTCTTTATTTCGTGTCCAACAGCGACAGAGGGGGAGGAGGTGCTCCAGGCACCAAAGCTGGGATTCCCCTTCAGACCATAGTGAGGACCATGGTGAGGCAGCTGTGCCCCTGCAGCCCATGCAGATCCACCTGCAGCCTGTGGAGAAGCCCCACACCACTGTAGCTGGATGCCTAGAGGAGGCTGTGATCCTGTGGCAAACCCATGGAAAGAGGCGCTCTGGTCCCAGGCTGGAGCAGCCTGTTCTAGAGGACTGCACCCCATGGAAGAGTCCATGGCAATTTGAGTGCATGGGATGGACTCACATTGCAGCAATTTTCAGACAGCTGTTGCTCATGGGTTGGACTCATATTGGAGAAGTTAATGGAAAACAGTTTTTGCTCAAAGTTGGACTCTATGCTCTTGGAGGTCTTTCACAACCTTAGTGATTCTATAGTTTATGATTAATACACACCAAAATACTGCCTTACAATGTATTCTGTCAGGAATAACTTCTCATGATATTTTTGGTGCTTTTACATTTATTTCACAAACAGTCTGTTTCTAAACCTACTTTAGTTCATGCCAGCAAAAAGGTTTTAAAGTTTTTTGCAAGCTTTTAAAAACTAAGCTTTTTCTGAAAAAAATCACTTTTTTTCTATCACAGGGAATGACATGACAAACAACTACATTCTGTCACTTCTTGTCAGTTTTGTTTCTTCTTCCTCCTGGAAAGGAAAGCCTTTGTCAGTTTGGGAAGGGTTGTTGTCAATTTTTCTGTCTTTAATGGTGAATTAAAATCAGCCAAGATAGCTCCTGTGTTATGTTGATGAAAATATTAAACTATGAGCTAAAAAGAGAAAGCATGGAGGGATTTTTTGTTTATTCTGTTCTGTTCTGGATGACTAGTCTATAACTTTGACAACTCAATGTGTCTAATGAAAAGAAATTTGAGGAGTATGTTTTTTTTCCACACAAGGCAGGTTTTTGGATTGGTTTTCTTTCAGCTTGGACAACTCCAAGAGCCATTTAGATACCATTACATGAAATGGTATCTAAAGAGTTTAGTTTTATTTATGTAGTTTCTACTAAACCTTCATTTTTATAGAAGAAAGAGAAAGCATGCTTAGCAACATTCTGCAACTTAAATACTTCCATATATTATTCATGGTTTTATGAGAAAACAAATTTTTCTTAAGATACTTGCAAACAACACTGAATCTGAATTTGTTTTCAGAATGGAAGTTTAGATGTGCTGAGTTGTACTTAACACAATTTAAACATGAAAAATGATATTGTTTGATGAATGTGGGACAAATGTTTCATTATTCAGTCAGTTTTAAAAGAAAATGCTCCTTTTAAATTAATTTTAAGTCAGTTAAAACATAGCATTGGTGCACATTCTGCTCTGGCTTTTGTATATTTAGATTAAATGTTTCAGAAATTTTATATTTCTACCTGGCAACTTAAAGGAATGACTGTTACAAAAGTTAGCTTTTTTTTAATTTCTTTTTTTATTTTTCCACTTGAAATATATGCTTATTATTTTGTCTGCTTCCTAATGATCAGTGGATCTCATACTACAATATAAACTACAAAGGCAAAAACCAGATGGAACACCAAATGCTCCAGTATTCACAAGTCATTATGTTTAATGTTAAGATTAGATATCTGAAACTGCTGATGCTTAATACACTTAACATTTCCAATTTGGTCTAAAGCCAGTTTAACATCAGTAGAAATCTTAGCATTGACTCAAATAAGCATTGATTTTCAGAAAGCTGAGGTATATATACCGATCTTCTCAAAATGGTTTCTGGCTTTGTGGAAAGGGAGGAACATTGGCCATCTTGTTAGGCAAGGAGGTTTCAGATGTGAAAATTTTAATACTGCGAGTATAAAAGGGTAACAGACAAATAAATACTATTTGGTGGGGGGCTGCATAAATGGAAAATAAAATGGAGCAATGTAGATTTTGCTCCAGGCAAATGTTAAGTTCAAAATGCAGGTGCCACAAGCACTGCTAGTGCCTAGAGGTGGCAGAGACTTGGGGATTATGGAACTCTGGGAACAGAAAAGATTGCTGCTAACAGGGAGAGGCACAATGAGAAGCTATGGAGCATTAAGCCGTTCAGTGTATTTTTGTGTAGCAATTGTCAGGAAGAATTAATTAATGCTTGCTGTTATGAAATCTTCAGAGGCCTCTCTCTATAAAACCATTAATCTGTCATTACATGGTATATGTAAATGCCCTTGTGACATTATCAAAATATCTAAATATAATTGTTTGGGATTTTTGTCAAGATTATATGGAACTAATATGTAATCAAGCAACTGATGTGCTCCAATTTTATTTGCTTTAAATTTTACATTGCTAGTTTAGCATCTCTAAAATTCACCAAGACATAAAATGCAACCAGGAGAACAGTCTCTCTTGAGTGCTGGGAAAGAGCATGTGGGCTCTGTTTAGTTTGCTAAATGATAAAAATACGTGCATATGGAAGAAAGTTGCTAGTTTACATTTTTCATGTGACCACTCTATCAAAGACAAAATTCAACATCTTCATTCTTCCTCAGAAAGTATTTCACAATAATGCTTTGCTTTTAAGTCTTCTGTTACTGACTTTTCAACACTTTTTAGATCATCACCTATATATGACTGCAGAATGTAATCATAAGTAATTAAAACTAAGAAAATAGTTCTCACTTTGCTCTGCAATTTTTTGCAAACTTTTAAGTCATTCTGCAACTATTCTAGATTGCATTGTGAAGATTAAATATGAGGCACTGAAATGTATGCACATTACACAAATTGTTTTAAAATGAAAGTAGGTCAGATTTCTGGAAACTCCATGCTTGAGTTAGAGTGAGTTCTGATTAAAAGGCTTTCTGCGTACAGATACATAATGAATGTTTATTCCTAGCTGTTTATTTGCTTGTATTACTTGAGTTGTACAGCAGTATTTTCATACTTGAGTTATACAGCAGCATTTTCATGTTGCTTGTTCAGCACTAGTTTTGTTTAAATTTTGTGTTGTTACTTTTTACATTTTTTATATGTTTCTTCATATGCAAACCCCATAAAAATCCTGATCTTCACTAGCAAGTGATACATTCACAGATGAGAACTTAAATTCTAATATAGAAAGGAAAATTACTCATTATATGGTCTTGGGAGTAGTTGTTTGGTTTTCTTTTCATCTTAGTGGCCTGTAAACAAAACCTTTTGAGGAGACAAAGGACAAAAGGATGGTGTAAAGATTCAGGAAGTGTTGCAGAATGGAAAGGTGTCTAAGGAGCTCATTGTAGACATTTGAATTTAAGACGGTTGGAAGCCATTGGGGAGACCTTCCAATGAACGTTTTCAGGCAATCTGTGTCAGTTCTTGGAGTCACAGAACCACTGGGGTGGAAGGGCACTTCTGGACGTTGTCCAGTCCAACCCCTTGTTCAGAGTGGACTCACCAGGAAGAGGGTGCTCAGGGTGATGTCCAGTCAGGTCTTGAACATCTGAGAGGCTGGACACAACACAGCTTCTTAACATTTTCCAGTGCTTGACCCACCCTCACAGTAAATCTCTCAATGGCACATATTAGTATGACCAAGAGTAGAGCCACAGCAATTTATGACTCTAATTTCTACTCCCCTTGATAAAGGATAAGCATTCCCTATATTACTATATTCAGCTGAAGTTTAGGTAGAGATCTAAGGTGTGCCTTACCACACTGCTCCATACTTTTTGTCCTTTTCTCCTAAACAAAATAATGGCTTCTCTTCCATGTGACATTCAAATCACTTGGTCTGAGTGCATTGCTTTGTAAATCCTCATGGGGATTACACATTGTTCTTTAGATTAGTTCAAGGTCTCATGCTTAATTTAACGTCCACAGAGTCGATTCAGTCGACTAGTGAAACTAGTCAAATATTCTTGGTCATCAACAGAGAATAACAGCTTTTTATATAAAGCTTTTTATATATAATTTATATATTTTTTATGTAACAGAAGTACCTTCTTGTGAATAAGATAGGAAAATACATGGTACTATTTTGTGCTCATGGATGCAAACAGTGTCTTGTTGCTACTGCTCTGACAGAGCAAACCAGGGAGAGGCTGCACAAAAGTCTGAGTGGGTGAGTTTGTAAAGGTAAAAAAATAGCACTGTAAAGAATAAGGACAAAATGTTCATTCTTCTGCAAGGGAAAAATAATTTGGAAATCTTTAATGTTAATTGGAAGTCAGAATGAAGGGAAACCAAAAACCTTCAAATACAATGTTTCCAACATGTTTGGGGGAAGGAATTGGGGTGCCAAGAACTTCAAAAACAGAGCTGCAATAATTAAACTGTATAATTACAGTGGTGTATATGGAAGAGAAAAAGAGAGACTTGTATGTTTTCAATTATTCTTCATATTTGTGGGGCCTTCTATAAAACCTTATCTTTATCTTCAAGAGGAAGGATAATGCAAAACCTCTGACAGAATGGTGTTTCTTTATATTTTATTTCACAACTTTCACACTCCTAGAAACCTTCCAAAAAATATCAGTGTTCAAAGCTCCATTATTTTTAAAGAGCAGCTAATCACAAAGGCAAGTTGTGTCAGACAAAGCATAGCTGTTATGTACCTACTTGTAAACCTGCAGCCTGAACAATCAGGAGGCTGAAATACAGCTTAGAGTGAAGCTCAGCTATCCTAATGAAAAATGCCTTATTTAATATATGAATTTTATTTTTATCTTCATTTCTCTTCTGAAAACAGTCAAACCTCCAGAGGGAAAAGAAAATTAATCTATTAATTGCCTGGGATTTCTAAATGTAATAATGAGGTACAGCAGTGTGCCATTCCTTCAGCTCCTCTTGGCTGCAAAGTAAGGCTGGGAATACTTAATAAGGTATGTTTAACTCTGTATTATATTAAATTTAAGAAATCCAGGGCTAATAAAAGAGAGAGCATACAGAGAGCAATAATACCAATAAATACATAGAATAAATAGAATGTTACAAAAAAAACCAAAAACAAAACTCTTACACTGTACTTTTAATTTCTAAATAAAGATTTTTTTTTCTCCTGTATTGCACAGAACCCCTAAAAGGTGAAAATACATAAGAAGAATAATACACATTATAAAATAAATTGTAAATGAGAACTTAAGTATGTGAACGTATCACATATACTACACTAAATCAATAGAATAGTTAATACTACTAATACCCTACAATTCTCAAAAATTAGCTTAATCATACATAAAACTGAAAAAAAAGAGGATGGCCATGCCAAATGAATGATTTTGTAATGAGTGAATGAAGTCCTTATTCAGTATAGCAGTTCTAAATAAGAACCAAATATGCATGGTTTTCCATGACATGGTTGGGAGTAGATAAAATAAAGAAATTGGTGACCTCGGGGAATGTTTCTTTTCATCTGGAATATACTATGATAGATTAGTCCTAATTAAATATATTATTTGGGTACACCTGATTTCAGCCAACTGTATTAAGTGAAAATATTTTCTCTAGTTTGAATTGGTTTGTTTGAACAAATGATTAAAAACCATTACACTGCAAAGTGATTATTTACACACAACTCTACACACAGAAGAAGGATAGGGGAAATCTTGTCAGTAAATGAAAAGACTAATTCAGTGAATGAGATTGTTATCAATGATTTTGAGAAAAGTAGTTATTTGAAATTTCATCTGGATTACTGATAAAAGTATGAAGATAAGCAGGGTGGAAAGAAAGAAGAATGATGGGGAAAAGTGATAAGTGACTGGGATGAGATAGAACTATTGATTTTTAAGTAAAAAGTTATACAAAAAATTGTTTAATCTAAATAATTTTTTAGTTTGAGTCTGTGAGCATATTTTTCACATCCATGTATTTGAGGTTCAGATACTTATTTCCAACCAATTTAGAACTGTGTGTTCAATGTACTATAGACCAAAGCCTTCTGTTTCTTTGGGGAAAAAAAACAGTCAGTGTAATTGAAGATAGGAGAAGAAATTTTGGAGGTTAAAAATGACCAGGCTTTAGAGACAGTATTTATTTGTAAATGTTGACATACCAACAGTCCCTATCTTGGTATAGTTCAGAAAAGCCAGTCTGGACTTCACCTCTGAAGAATTTTTGATGTAAGGGAAGGCAATTTCCTGAAGAGCTACTTTGCCTAGCTGAATCTGGCATTTTTAGCTCCCCAAAGCAATACAGATACATTATTGTCCTTTAACCAATTATCTACTGAGAAATGAAGTAGGCTCCAGCCATTTTGAAGCCACTCTAATATTATGGTGCTTCTCAGAGCCAACCTACCTCGAGTAGCTCTCTCCTATTTCACGGAGAGCACAAGTATTGGCTTTTGCTCATTCCAAGGCAGCATTTTTGGCTAGAATACCAGATACATGTTTTGAAGGGGCTTAGATTCAAATCATGGCTTGAGTGCCAAAAATATATATTTTGGAAATCTTTTCTCAGTTAAGCACTTACATTACTCTCCATAATTATGAAATTAAAATGATTTGGGATATATTCCAACAGAACAGTTGTTAAAATCAAACAGATCCTGCTGGACTGGAATGTACAGTTTTGACTGTTTTCTGATCTTAATGAAGATGCTCTACAGAGTCTGCTTTTTGAGCAAGTTTGCAGAATACCTCATCCTGCAGAGTTTTAAGTGGGTTTTGCTGTCACTGCACCTCAGTGATTTCTATATATAGCAAGATTAGACACAATGTGTTTTTCTGAATTGATTTCAAAACTGAAAAATAAGAAATAAAAAATGTCAAGAAAAACACGTTTATTGAATAATTTAGTTTGTCGCCAGCTCCTTACATTCCAACATAGTGTGAGCTGTTTTGTTGTTTTTGTGTGGACATTCAAATGACTTGTCTGTGTCAGATGGACACATTTTTTGTGGCATTCACACTTTGGTGGAACTTAATGATGGTTTTAAAAGGGATGAAGAATTCATGTCTGCGTGGATGTTGATGAAGGTATGGCTGGATTTGTTTTCATGGTATGTTTAAATCTGTAGATTGTGTCACTATGTAAGACTGTCAAGAAATGCATACTGTCTTTTATGCTAGAGTTTGTATTTTTTAATATGACTAGTCATTATGATTTTGGTCTTTTAAAAAAAAACAACTATGTGATAATGTATACTTTTTTATTATTTCTAGATAGTATATGAATAAATTATTCCTTACGATATTTTGGAATTTTTTTCCCCAGTTTTGCTTATTCCAAAGCAATGGAGATGATTCAAGATCATTATACCATTTTGGTGTTTGCCTTTGTGACATTGTCCCTGCCTGGAGTGCCCATGGTGCCAGAGCCAGGCTGGTGAAGTCTCTTGGGAATGGTCCCATGAATGTGTTCACCCACCTGCTCAGGGGCTGGCCATTGCCAAGGCTGATTCTGTTGTTTTTTAGGTCTTCGTTGTAAACACCCATTCCAAGTTAATGTGGACAAATAGGGAAGTATTCACCTCAGTGGTGGATGACAGTAAGCACAGCTAAAACAAATCCAAATTCTTAGAAATGTAGAGTCTAGACATCATCGGATAGTGTAAACCCTCCCTGTGACCTTTTAAAGGAAAGGCAAAAGCCTCTTTCCTGGGCTGTCTCAGAAAACCATAGCATTTTGAAATTTTTCTAGATCCAGGAGACTGAAGGGTAGTTAATGGGTCTCAGACAGTGAGTGTCTCATTTTGTTTTTTAACAGCTTATGAGCTCTCAGTGTAGAGTGTTCAGGCCAGAGAACAAAGTTGTTCAGCTGGTGATGCCACTATCCCAGGATGGAGACTGTCCTCCTTTTCAAAGCCCTGTGACTTTCAAGCCTTTTATATGGCCTTGAAAAGTGCTGCCTTTTTACATACTTTTATTTTTAACGCTGGCTCAGTAATAAAAGTGTTATAAAAAAAGCACCAAACAGACTGACAGTCAAGGTGAAAACTGTAAGCTAACAACATTTTCAGGCAAGGTCCATTTAGTTTTTTGCTTTTTTTAGTATAATAGTGAGTGCAGAGGTAGTGTCTTGATATCTTGCCAAGTCATAGACACCTTACTCCTTGGTTGGGTACATTGTAGTGCAGTGGTAACTATTCCAGGGTATTGCACCTTGGTGGTCTGCACTGGGATGCTGTCACCATGAAGCCTAGCATTGTTTGATCCAAAAGAACTACAGCTGTCTCAAAGCCTCCTCAGGCAGGATCACCGGTTAGCAAGAACCAGAGCTGAGTGAGGCCTCTTTGACTGGGATGGAAAGTTTAACAGTCATGACATGGGCTCTAAGGAGGGCTCCAGGCCAGAGGACAGTTCTGGCACATTAAATTCATGAGTCTAGACATAGTTTTGGGACTGAAGCCGTACTAGGGGCAGCAGCCAGCAAAGTAGATACGTTATGCACAGACTTCTGCAGTCTTCAGCTTCCACTGAGAGCTGACTGCACTCTTGACCTTGCAAAGTACTTGGCTGAAGAACTGGAGCAAATGAGCTTCTACTTGCCAGACAGAATCTGTTCACTGGGTAGCAGTGCACTGCAGTCAGAAAGTTGGGAAGCCAAACATAATCTTTTTTGGCACAGCAAATTTCTCTGTAACATGTCCTGAGGTTTGCTCATGACTGATTAAATTCCCTTGCTTCCTCCCAGGAGGGGGTAGAGGTGTACAGGCACCTACCCACCTTACCTCTGTTTGATGGCATCCCTGTAAAGAAGCAGGGCTGCTGAGAGTGTGAGCTGCTAATTTAATGTCAGCTGTTGCTTGTTCCAGATAAAGCAGGAAAAGCATTGGGCAAGATTAATAGATATGGTATGAATATGGAAAGGCTAAATTTTTCATCTATAGGTTGCAAATCTCTTTTTTGCAGGTTGGTGGTTCAGGCCTTACGAGAAAATAGTTCTCAGTGATGTTGTAGAGGAAGGATGATGGAGCAAAACTTAAGCTGGGGACCAGGATGGACTGAGAGGAGAGCCTGAAAAAAAATGACTCCAAGGTGATCAGCTCTGACTGTACTGGATCGTTCTTCATGTCTCTTGGCCTAGTCACCCTAGACAGGTGTCACATGCTAACAGGGAGTACTCTATCTTGAGATATGCATATTTCTCTTTGTTCTGGTTTTAAGGCAAACCAGCAGGAGGAATTAACTCCACACAAATATCTTATGAGAGATCCAACTACAAATTAAAATTTAAAAGGAAAATCAAAATAGAGGCAATGGTACAGAAACACTGGCTTAAATTGACAAAGTCAGAATACAACCTGACATCCTGTTGGTCAGAGTGGTGTTAGCAGTCCAATCAAAGGCTAAAGTGTCATTGGGATGATGAATGTGGTTTCATTGGGTGATCCTGTAGCAAGGCCTGATCCTTCTCTGGAGGTCCAGTGGTAGTTACTGAGCTCTTGGCCTCCAGGAATCCAGTGGTAATGCTGCTCTGGTGTTCCAAGTCTCAGGTTACATACAGGTAGGAATGTTTGGTTCCTCCCCCAAGGGCGGGGCATCTCACAGTGGGATGATGTAATTCTATGAGTCACCTTGACAGCCCATTAGCTGAGATTAGCCCGTTAGTGGAGATGGCCCCCTCAGGGTAGCTGCTGCTTTCCCAGAGGGAGTTATCAGGACTGAGTGAGTCATGGAGAAGACAAAGAACACTGCAACATCTATTTTAACAGCTTCATGATAATAGGATACATACTTTTGGTTCTACCTTCCCTTGTAACCCAAAACACTCTTGTACTTTACTCAGGCGCTCACTATAAAAGTACAGTGTGTCTAGCTTGTTTCTAGACTAATTAGTTCTCTGGGTAACACTCACTTTTCTTTAAGATCATGTAGACTAAAAGTATTTGTAGGATACTTTGAGCAGTCTTTATGAATGTGCTTGCTAACTATTTTCTGAGCCTTTTACTAACAGTAAGAAGATCCTATTTCTGAGTTTCATAATCCCTGCAGCAATATGATAAAGCTTTTTCTATCTTCTGGACTTACAGTGTAGGTTTAAGGTATTCAAAGGGCTTTTTTAAGTGCCATTCTGTTCATAGAGATGATGATTAAAGCAGATGATAATTGGAAAGGGAGGAGTCCTATAGAATTAGGTAACAGCCTATAGTTAGGTGGTATAGCATAGTGATGGGAGAATCATATGTTAGAATGGCATCTGTAATATATGGAAACATGATGCTAATTAGGAGTGGCATTATATTAAATGTAAAAGATTGAATATATATTGTTGTAATGGGTCTTTCATTGTATTCATTGGTTTTCAGAGGGCATCTTCTGTTCCTTTAATCTTGAAATGATTATGCCTGTGCCATATGTTGTGCTGTGTTGCTCAGCTTGTATGGAGATAAGAAAGACTTGTATATTGTCTTTCAGAATGCAAGTTCCACTATTGGTTTGGGGTTTTTTTTGCGGGGTGGGGGTTGGGGGGGTGGGGGGTGGGGGGGTTGGGTTTTGGGGTTTTTTTGTTTATTTTTTTAATTATTATTTGAAGGGACAGTTTTGGAAGCATAAAACTGATAGATAAATTTGTATTATGCTTTCTGCGTTCAGACTACAGGAGTGGAATTTTTAAATTCTTTGAACTAAACAAAAAACTAAACTGAAAGAAATATTTGGCCTAATTAAGAGATATTAATAAATATTTTGTAAGGACTGCCTGAAAACATCCACAAGCAGTCTAAAGGATGAGAGGTATCTTGGCCTTAATTGGCAGTGGGACACTGCAGATGAACTTTTGCACAGCTATTTAGTAAACTGAATTCTCTTGTCAAAATATGTGCATCTCACTTTATTTGAGAACTAAAAACTGATCCTTGCTTACAATCTCCTCTTAAAATGAAATGGAACATAAGGTTTGGAGTTTTCCCCAATAAAACATTAATTGCAAATAAAGCCAGTGCATTCCTCTAGCCCAATTCTTAGTCACAGTTTTGAGGAATGCATTTGCTAAATGGGTATGTAAACTGTGTAGCAATCCAGATCTGTAGTGACTTTGGAACATTTGGCATACATTAATTAATGGGGACTGGGATTTGGAAGAAAACTGTGAGATGTTAAAAATGCAAGTGGATTCTGTTCTGACTAGCATTCTGTGTTCTGTTTGGGTTTTTTTTAAGCTTTGGGTCCTGCTAGGTTTCTTCGGAGTAAATTGTCATACTGATACTTGAAAATTGTGTGGTTCATTTTTATAACTTTTAAGCATGACTTACTTTTGTAATATGTTACAATTAGATTTTATATTCTCTGATGTAATTGTTTTCTAACAAGGGCTTTTTATAAATAAGGAGCATAATGCTTGTTAACATTTCATCTAAATGATAACATGAAAACATTTATTGAGCTATATACCATATTAAAGATTATAATTTCAGTTTATTACTGCTTCACAGAAGGACACTAATATTTCATAGATGACTATTTTCTGGTGGGGTTTGGTGTGGTTTTTTTAGTTTTTGTTTGTTTCTGGGCTTTTTCTGTTTTGGTTTGGGTTTGGGGTTTTTGTTTTCTTTGGTGTTTTGTTTTTAATAGTAGTTATTAAAAAATAGTTTTAAAATGGTAATTAGCTCTGTAATTTATTAAGGGGTTAGTGCACACTTTTGACTTAGAGTTTCTATTAAGAATGACAGATACTACATTCAGTGTTCCCTGTCTTATGCTTGGGGCTGATGCAACTCTGTGTGTGGCTGAACTTTCTGTGGTTGTGAGGTGAAAGTATTGAGCAGGGAGAAAGGGATGCAAAGAGAATTTTGTGAGGATGCTATCCTAGGACAAGTGACAGCTCAGTTAAAAGCAACTGATCAGTTTTCTGTCCCATGTGTACCTCCTGTCAGACACAATCTTTGGTCACTGCTGTATCCTAACCTGTTCTGGTGCATTTTCTGGGGAATGTTAGTGAGTACAGGCCAAACTGTGCCAAGGAGTAAAGCCAACATTTAATTAGTATGTGTTATTTCTGTTCATGTCCCAGCCCTGCTTGTTTGTTAGAATGAATATGCTTTTGGAAAAGTCACAGGCTTTCCTTAGAGTTTGTCATCACTTTTAGCATGTACTTGACTCAGATCATCTCAGCTTGTGGTTACTGTCCACGCTAAAGCCTTGTTCTTTAAGAAGAATGGCCTTCTGTAACTTACTGCATTTTTGTCACTTGAAATATGTTTGTTGTTATTTGATTGCATGTTGAGAACAAACATGCTCTTGAATTGCAACAAAATCTGTAATAATTGTTTGGATAAGGGTTTTCTTTGGGCTTGTTTTCTGCAGCTCAAATTATGGATCTCTAACAGTGAACAACATAAATACTCTTCAACATGAGAAAAATCTGATAGCTATAAACAACAAGGAAATAACTGGTGTAGTGGTGGCTGATAATTATAAACTGGACATTTATTCACTACATTGGTTAATAGGTCTACGTCATTTTTTCATTTTGGTTTTTTTCCAGTGGATTTATATTTAAAAATGGTTATATACAAAAGAGCAAACTCTCCTTGCAGATTTAACACTCCAACATCTTTAAAGGTCAATACAACAGAGGATTTCAAAAGCAGTAGCTGTAGAGTTCTTTTTTGGCACCATGATTTTTTCAGAAAGCCTTAGATTGAAAATCCTAGCAAAAAATTTTTAAATTATTTATATAAAAGTACATTAAATTATCATAGAGAGTATAGAAAGTATGTGTTCCATCTTAAAATACCATAGGTACTCTAGTAAAAATCATGCTTCCAGATTCAAAAAATATTGTTTCTAGCCCAAGCATAATTAAGTGGTAACAGACAGAATAAACACATAATGAAAAGGATCACAGAACTTTTCAGTTTGGAAGGGGACTTCTGAAGATCATCTAGTCAAATCCCTCTGCTCCTAAAAGAGATCCATTGCAGCAGGTTGTTCAGGGCTGTAGCTGGTTAAGTTTTGAGTATCTCCCAGAGTGGAGACTCCACAGCCTCCCAGGACAATCTGTTCTACTGTTCACCTATCCTGTCAATAACACAATTTCTTTGATGTTTAAATGCAGTTTTCTGTATTCAGTTTGTGCTCATTGACTCTTGCCTGATCTGGATCTCTCTGGACCAGTCATCTTCACTGTCTTCTTCAGGTACTGATACACATTGAGCAGATGTCCCCAGAGCTTTATCTTCTCTGGGTTGGACAGTCACAGCTGTCTTTGTCTCCTTGTGCAGTTCCCTGCACTTGCTCCCATATTTCCATGTCACACCAGTGCTGTGGGGAGGGAAAGCATCACCTCCCTTAACCTGCGGAGAACAATCTCCCTCATGTAGCCCAGGCTGCTTCCAGCCTTCTTTTCTTCAGTGGTGTATTGTTGGCTCACAATCCTTGCTCATGCCCAACATGGTGTGCACCCAGAGCCCCAGATCTTTTTCTGCAAAGATGCTCTCCAGTATCAATTGCCTCAAGCCTGCATTGATGTATGAGGTTATTCCTTCCCAGGACTGAGCACTTTCTTTTGGAATTCACTAAACTCTTGATCTGTTTTTGCAGCCTCTTAAGGTTCATCTGAATGAAACACAAACATCCTTTCTACCACCCTTCCTGCTAGCTTTGTGTAGTCTGAAAACTTTTGGAAGGTGTTCTCTGTCTCATTACCAGGTCATAAATTGCAATGTTAAACCGTACTGGTCCCAGTATCTACTTCCTGGATATTCCACTAGTGACTGGCCTAAAGCTGGAAATTCTTCTGCTTGCTCATCACTACCCTTTGAATTTAGCCTCTGCTTTTTAGTCCACCTCACAGTCCACTGATCTAATCAGTGTTCTTTTCTAATCTTACTTTTGCTGGTCATATTTCATTATTTCAGCTTGTGCTTGTTGCCTCTTGTCTCCTCTGGATCTGAGTCTCTCTTCCTTGCTGTGCCTATCAGTATTAGTATGTGCTGAGGAGGTTCCATGAGTATTTTTTTTTTCTGGGCTGGACAGTTCCAAATCTTTCAGCATCTCTTAGTATCAGATGCTCAGATGGGCTTTGGCTTTCCTAACCTTTGAATAGTGTCTTTTTCTTCCTTCTAGATTACCTGTCCCTGCTTTTATGTCCTGAATACTTCCTTCTTCTCTCTCAGTCCAGTCAGGGACACCTTATTTACCCCTGCAGGCATCTTGCCACCTTTGGCTTCTTACTTGTTAAGATCAACCATTCTTGAGCTTAGAGAATGTTATCCTTGGAAAATCATTCATCTGTTCTGGGTTTCCCTTGGCATGACTAGATTCTATAGAATTCTTCCAAGCTGTTTTCTGACCAGGCTGAGGTCTTGCCTGAAGCTCAGTATTAGCAGTGTGCTTTCTGCTTTCTTCCCTCTTCTCGCAAACCCCACTGTCTCATGGTCACTGCAGTGAAGGCTGACTGTAGCCTTGCATGCCCAGCATGGTCTTTACAGAGAAGTTACAAATAGAGCCATAAAAGAAGTCTGTTTGAGCTAAAGCTTACTAAAAAGTCAATAAAAAGAGAGAAAAAAGGGTCCATGTTTCATATTCAAATCTGATCATAAATTGCATCTCTGTGGAGATTTTACTTCTACTTATGCAGAAATTTCATTCATTCTAGAGCATGTATTTTAATTGATGTAATCCATTGTGCCAGACACTGGTGAAAATAATACGGTTTTGACAAAGGGTTATTTAATTTTTTAAATGTCTGATAGGTACTGTGAACTCTATCATTTCGGTAGCAAAAATGCAATTCACAAGTCTTCTGTCACAAATTGTTTTGACACTGAAGAAAGGAATTTATAGAAGAAGAATCTTTCCTTCACTTTACATACTTGTTTGTCCCTTAATAACCAGTTACTTCACTGACAACTAATTCAAGATGTACAACAGGTTCCTCTCATTACATGACAACTACTTCTGATTTTGAGGGAAAAGGTCCTGGAGCTTTTAATTGTGTTGGAAGTTAGGTTCTGCTGTTACTGTGACCAATTAAAATGAAAAAAATATTGAAAATCTTCTTTCAGGCAGTTAATGTTCTGTGTTCCACGTGGTATTTTTTTAACTAATTTGAATTAAGTTTCTTTGAGTATGTTTTTGTTTACTCTTTGTTAAGATAATGGCGTTATCGTAGCCTTTCCCTTTCTGGCATTTTTGGTGCCTCCTGAAAAGATGTGTATTTCTGTAAGCACCTTTTCTTGAATGGAAGAAAGAAGAGGTAGAAAGATACTGTCTTCTGTGTCTATGCTTCATACAACCTGAAATATAAAAAGTAGTTCCAATCTTTTTTACTTTTCCTTACCATTTTGTGTTTAAATACCAAAACTACCTACAAGCATTAGAACCATAATTAACACAGATCATTTAGTGGGATGAAAGAGCATGTGGTAGGCGATCTGCAACGCATTGAGTGATATTCTGTGGCATTGTGCCATGCAGTTAGTTCAGTGTTGATGTGTGGTTCTTTTACCCTGTCATATCTTAGGTGAGCATATCAAAGCAAAGAAAAAGTGAGATGTGAAAAACTAGATTTCTGTATAAATGGTTGCTGAATATTTTTTTATTTGGTGTTTCTTGAGTAAAGTTATGAAGAAAATGCCTTTGGGGTTCACTTCTCCTTTGAGATCTAACAGTCAATAGAAGGAGGAGCATGGATGAAAATAATGACAAGACATGCTTTTTTCTATCAGAAAATTGATTAAAAAAGATTCAGTGATATTTTATTGGTCATATCTCAAGCAATGAACATGATTTAATAGATCATAATATATGGAAGTTAGTAGTGTGAAACACTTTGAGAGTTGTACTTGGTAAGCTAAGAGAATTTATCTAAAATGATTCTATGATTTCTTGTGTACTACAAGAGTAGACACACATTAATTTTCTGTTGCTAGTTGAAAAGATTATATCTTACTATAGTCTTGGAACTCAGGATCTACATGGAAAATTCCATTTATTTTCAGTTAATATAATTGCTTGTAATTGTGCACAGCTAATTCTTTTCACTCTTGCCCCTAAGCAGACCAGTTTGTCCCTTGATTCTTGTATTTTAAAAGATAATGGGAATACATAAACTTAGTTAACAATAAATTCTTCTAAAGTCAATAAAGCTCTATCCAGTAATCTCCACTGCAGCATTTTTAGTAGGAAGTGGTATGTATGAATTAACTAATTTTAAATTTTCTTGCATCTCCTAGAATGTTTAGTTAACTTTCAGATAATGGATGCTGGTGTAGAGTGTCTTGTAATCATGTTCTTGCACTTAAACACACAGTGTGTTCACATTGTTTCTGGCTATTTTTGGAGATGACAAAGTTTTGTATGAACATTTAAATTTTCTGAGCTAGGATTTTGTGCTGCTAAAATGACTAAAAACAGACCGTGAAATTTCTCAACTGAAACCTAACTTTTTTTAGTTGAATGGCAACATCTTTTTGAGTCAGTTTCTTAGAGAAAGGTTGTATTCTTTTTCATCAGTTAAATGCTTTTTTTGTTCTTACAAAGGTTAGTCTGAATTTAGCTTATGGCTCTATACTACTGGTGATCCTGAGATAAAGTACCAGGAATTAAATAAGATGTTCCTACATTACAAAAATCTGAGATCAGTAAGATGTCTTAGCGCTGCTGATGTTCATTTGGATACTTGGCATTATCTAATTTGTTTCTTTATAACAGTGAGGAGCTTAAGGCAACCATTGAACTCATTGCAAAGTGAGTTCAGTGTATATAAGCGTCTTCATAAAATCTTCTCTTGCTTCAAACATCCTTTTGAAACATAGGCATCAATGAATTAGATGCAAGATCTACTTTAGAAAACCCTAGATCATTTTCAAGGAGAGACACAGAACTTTTTTGAAAGATCAGTTTTCAGTATTTATCTCAAATGTTTTAGCACTCAAATTTACTTACGAAGAAAATAAGAAAACAATTTGATGTATCCTGGAAATACACAAGTTCTTGTACCACCTTTTCTAAACAGCTTTCCTCCAAACAGATTTAAAACATTGGGCAATTTCTATCCAAAAGGTAATAGGTGGAAATCATTCAAAAATACCCAAGCATCTGGCTGATATCTTTGTGAGGCCTCTCTTAATAATTTTTGAATGGAATCGGGTATCCAGAGAGGCCCCAGCTGGAAGCTGGCCAGCCTTGTCCCAATTTTTGAGAAAGGCAAGAAATATGACCCTGGAAACTACAGGACTATCAGTCTTACTTCAGTGGCTGGTAAAATTATGAAGAAGATTATTCTGGGAGATACTGAAACATGTACAGACAACATAGATAGGGGTCACAGCTAGCATGGTTTCATGAGTGGAAAGTGTTGCTTGTCAAAGTTATCGTCCTTATATGAAAGGTAATCCATGTAGTTGATCAAGGGAAACCAGGTGATGTAATCATACGGATTTAAAGTTCCCTTCTTCAGGACTTACATGTGGGTTATATAATATGGTAAAAAAGATATGTATTGACAAATACAAAGAAGCTATTACTGTGGTAAAGTAAAAATTATAAATTATGGATGTTGTTTTTAACAACTGCCAAACAAAATGCTTGAATATCATGCAACTTCTGCCAGTATGTCACCTCTGTACACTGATGACAACATCTGGAAGGTGAGATAGCCCAGGAGATGCTTCTGGTCAGATGGGTCAGCCCTCTGCTCTCGAGGGTTTCTGTAGGTTTCCTGGGCTTGATTTTGGTGTGGACTGTGCAGCTTTCTTCTTCTCTCATCCTGTGGAAGTTCACTGGGATAGAGGCTGTCCCCAGTGCACAACAGGTGTATTTGCCTTTCTTCTGAGGGGTAAAATAGATCATCAGGCTGGACCTGAGCTGTTCCTGCCACTGGCCTCAGTGATGGAGGATGATCATGGCTCCATTGAATTATTTTGGTTTTTATCCCATCGAGTCTGTTAGCTTGTGGTAATAGTGGGAAGGTCCCTGGGAGCTTTTGCTGTGTATGCTCTTGTGAAGTGTCAGTACTGTGGTATTTATATTTAACTTGATTTAGGGTCTGTGTAATACCACTAATGAGTATAACAAATCATATTAGTATGGCAGAAACAGAATTTTCCTATCATTGAATCATTTGTGTTCCTGAACAGAAGAGGTGTGTGATATTGAAGGGTATGTGAAAGTAATACAAATGGACATTATTGGCTTCTCTCAACCTTTGTATTCAACTAAAAAAAATTCATTACATGTTAAAATAATATTTATTTTCCCATTAGGTTCTGAATTGATCTTTAGTAATATTGTTTATCAAAAATATTTGCAGAACGTTAAAGGCCTATTTCTGTGCTAAGCAGATTTTGTTGATACACAAGGGTGATGTTTTTCTCATCATATTGAAATTCTCAATTTAATAGCCAGAAGCCTAGGAGGTGAATTTGAAGTGCTGGTGCATTTATTTTCAGAAGAAAACAATTAGTAAAAATGTTGCATCCCATCCTGAGACGGCTACTAGTCTTTGACACTAGTCTTTCTCTCCAGGGTAGTTTAGATGTCCAGAATGTTTAGATGATTTTATTGACTGGTAGAGGACTATTGGGTCAAAACAGAAAATACTTGGATGCCATAATTTGTTCCAGTCTTAATCTTTGCAATAGTATCCCACAGTCCAGCAGCAGAGGAAAAAGTGTGTCCCTTTTGTCTTTAGGGGCATGCACTTGGTGCTTATAGGGGATTCTGCATTCATGCTAAAATGCGTTGTCCTGGGGCTGCCGTGTATTTCTGGAGAAGCAGTAACATCTCTTGGATTTGAGTTATTTCTCTTTTTCCACAAAACATACAGTGGAATAGAAACTACAGGATAATTGCACCATTCAGGAAATAATAGTATTGGAATCTCATATATTCTTAACTCAATATAAACAACTCATATGCTGAATTCCATAAATGACTGAATGCATTAAGACTATAAAGAAGCTAAATTCAAGTACCCAGATCATGCTTTTCATGTGTCTTTGCTATCTTAAGGAAAAACAATGTTTGGTTCAAGAGATTTTGACTGAATAACTGCATCATTTAATTACTGTGATTAATGCAGTAATTGGTGTTGTTGATCTTTGCAAGCTTTATGTAAGACTTTGTAGTAAACTAGACAATACTAAAAAACCCCTTGAAACAGTTCTTCTTAGAGAGGACATCACCTCTTGTCTACAACAATTGTTTTGACTATCCAGTGTCCCTTATGATGCTCTAAAAATCTCATCACATGAATATTGTTCTCTTTTGGCAACAAGAATCAGGCATGAATTAAAATGAGTAATGTGTTTGAGAATTTATCCAATTTATGTTTTCCGATAAATGTATTTTCAAGTCTCTCTACCTTTGTCAGAGATACCACATCTTAAAATGTCAGTGACCCAAAATTTTATTTCTGCATTCCAGTGAAGGCAGTAAAAATACAGTAACACAAAAGAATAAAAATTATCTTTACTATATTTCTCATTGTATAGTAATTTGTTGTGATTATGTAAATTCTTAATCTGTTTTGTTCTTTACAAATTAATTTGGATTAATTTCAGTAGAATATCTGAACCTTACTTCTTATAAATTTCAGCTAAGTTGATGTAATTTAAAAATGTCTTGTCAGCAAGAAGGATGTGCAAGAATACTAATTCAATAAATCTTTTCTAATTCTGTGTAGGGAAATTGACTGGTGGGGATGCAAAAGATAAGAAAAAGTAGAGCTAATTGCCAGCTAACCTTTATTCCCTACTCCTTCAGAAAGTTTCTTAGCATAGAAGATGGCTGAGGGATCACCTCCCTCCTACTAGGAGTGGCAAAATGTCCTAGAATAGCTAATAGCAGTCTGTGCTGTAAAGATTCCACTTTTATCTTGTGTTTCTAGACATAGCTACAAACCATTCTTTTCCATGTAAACAGCCTTCACAGGAAAAAGAAAACATCAAATAACACTTAAGGAAAATACTTTTCTCAGACTTGTTAATACATGCTACATGGTTAATCCTATATTAATTTGAATTGCGTAAAGTCAGCTCAGATGTGGAATTTTTAATCTCTCATTAAGTAGTGTTTTCTACAAAAATTATCATTTGGTCCTGAATTTATAGGGAGTTAATTATGTTACAGTAATTTTACCTCACTTTGTGACTAAGACCCTGAATTATGTGCCAGCATAGCAATACATGTGCTGAGTCTTTTGTTTATGTCTTGGCAGAAGTATCCTCTCCCTCCCAAAAAGATAAATTATAGCTGTACTTTAGATACATCTGCTACAGCTACTAGTTAAACTGTGCACTTTTATACCCTTTGGTAAGCTTTTCTGCAAAGTTTATAGTTAGAATTTTTTAATATAAAGTCTGTTTATTTCAAACAATGATTTTATGTGTTTATTTACTCATTTTTACTTCAGAAACTCTACCAGTGATTCCAGTGGAAAAGACTGTCTGAAGGCTTTGCAGTGTATTAGATACAACCTTACTCTAGCTGCAGTGCAGAGCTGCATCTCTGCAGGGCATCTCAGGGGGAGACTTTGCAACGTATAAGAAATCAGCAAAAGCTTCTGCAGTGTGGAGAAGGGTGATCACCACGGACACACAGCCCAGCCCGTGTGGCTGAAGAAAATTGTTGTGGTAATTTGTTCAACTGTCCAGTAAATAAAACCATTTGCTATCAGTTACTCTGCTGTTTGCCCTCATGCTTTCACATGGCTTTGGCATGAATCTCTTCCAAGACCGCAGCCTTTACTCGGAGAGATCAGTTCTAAATGTTAGTTTAAATTTCTAAATAGTCTTGAAATCTCAAAGAACTATCTGTATTGCTTTTATCTACTGGTGTTGTATTTTGTTCTAATGTTGAGCACAGAAACTGAGAGCAGGAAGGTCTCCTGTGCTACTGCAGAGGATTATGAGTTCATTTGATCATCTGGAGGAATACATTTCCAATTGTGAAAACATTTGCTTTTCCATGTAACTTTTTTCATCCGTTCTGCCATTTCTTATCCAAATTCAGGAACTCTGTGCCCCCTCAAAGAAAACCTTTTGACTTACATATGCAATGGTGTATACCACTGACTACTGAGCAATAACTCCTCTGAATAACAGATAAATATAGAAAGGCTTCAGGCATTCAGTAAAATACATTTCATTTTATGCTGAAGGAAAAAACTTAATCCTTGGCAACTTGCATGGCTCTAACAGATAAAATTAAATTACTGAAACATGAAAACCTTCTGTATTAAGAGCAGCCTCTAAAAATTATTTTCTTGAACAGTATTTCCATGTGGAAAATGATTCATTTAGCACCTGCTTACACATGCAATTGCTGACCTAGTAATTGATTGCTTGAACTATTAGTTTATAAACAAATGTATGTTTCAGTTTCACAAGTATATTAGCTGGCTCTCTTAAGTATTAAAAAAATATTCAGGTATATGGAACTAGATATTTTTGTTACTTTGCGTTTCTTAGAAGACAAAACATAACTTTAAAAGTGAAATGTGCATATTTAAATGATTGAGAACAAGAATCTCTTAAAAATATGATTTTTCTTTCATTGCAGACCTATCTCTCAATGAATTAATGAGATTTTGGCAGATTTTCTCTGTGTAGAACTAGGTTTCTGATTAATCCCTTATTCCTAATTCAAATGAGTACTTTTTTGTTTGTTTGTTTTTAAGTAAAGGGGTACATTGCTCATTTAACTGAATGATTTAAAAAAATTAAGAGGGCTAAAATCCATACAGCAAACACTATATATATTCAGCAGAGACAGTGTAGAAAAATTAAGTTCTGAATAATTCTGGATTTAGAGGAATATGTAGGTGTCCATCTTCACTTGAAATTTGCTATTCTACTTGTCAGCTTCTGGTTACAAAATATATATTTTATAATTTTCCCATATAAGTAGTTGAAAGCAAAAAAGGATACTTCTATGTTACTTTATTTCAAAGAAATAGTAGAGCTGTTCATCTCCCATTACTGATTTCTTTATTCCAGGAGTCTTGACTGTTGTCAGACCCTTCCAATAGGATTTTTGAATGAATTAGTGTTAGTAGAAAGGAAATGTGATGTCCTCTCTGTTTGTCAAGAAATATTTTACCACATTTTATGTGGCTGATTCACTCACAAGTAGATACCTGGCTAAAAGATTAATTAGTTCAGAAGACACAGGGTGGAGGAAGAAGACCTTGATTATGGAAGTATTCCCACTTTAAGCAATAAAGTCAAAAAGTGAACCTGATGTGTAAATCTGGTTTTTACTGGAGATTCAAGTTGGAAATAGTTTCTGGAAGTGCTCTGGGGTTTGTGTTGCAGGCAGAATAGCTGCTGAGCTTTGAACATTGGCTGAAAAAAACAGAGCTGCACCCAGTGCCCAGGGGTTGATGTGTGTCCAGCTAAGTACAACTAGGGAACATCTAACTGACCTCCAGTGCTAAAAGTGGGTAGGACTGATCTTGGCCCAGCAGGATTGTTGAAAGTCTCGGGTGTCATTTGCTGTGTTTGCTCTGCCTACAGATCAGCTATTTGCAGTACCACAGCTGCTGGTTCCAAACCAGGAGCCCTACTCACGTAGCAGACTCATACCTGTATCACAAGAAATATTTTCATTGTCTGTCACTGCCTACAGACTTACCTTAGCTTCCTGACAAGGCTTGTCAGGCATATTTTGTACTTTTCTTAGGCTTACCTGGGGCTCTGTTACAGCTTCTTCAAATGTAATAGCAATTGCACAATGACCAAGAAATTTTTCCCTTATCTGTTTTGATTTTAGTTTAGTATTGTAGGATTGTGTACTGAAAAGCCATTTTTTCCCACAGACTCTCATGCATTTCTATGACTAATAGTGTAATAAGTTGCAAACTGTATGTAAGATGAGCTATGACCATAGGAGAAAGGTATAGCTCAGAGGACCAGAGGCATAGAATGACAGCAAAGCAATAGTTACAGGCACAGAGGATGACACACACATATCCCAGAGCTATAAACAGCTCAGAAATGTTCAGTTACTGATCAGGAAGGGATTGAATTCTTTGGAATGAAGTAAAATTGGCTTTAGAAATTCAAACCAGAAATACATCCAAGATATAAAATATAATAAAACATACCATTATATTAAAGTTAAATGGTATGTGGAATTGCAGACCAAGGAAGTAAAAAGTTGGGGTGTTTTCCTCATCTCAAAGTGCTTCATGATCACAGTTTTCTTCTGTTTGGGTTGGTTGTAGTTAATTTCTTGCTCTATGGAAAAAGACAGCAGGAAAGTTGGCTGTGCAATGAGATGCTTGAAAAAATTCCAAGGCAGCAGCTCAGGCTTGGCTTAACTCCAGCACACCTATGGAGGAATGTGTCTAGATACAAAAATTAAGGATAGTCTGAGCAAGAGAGTGTAGTTTCTCGTTGTTTTATTTGGAACAAATAAGATGAAATTAAGTTTTGCTGACCACTTCCTTTAATTAAGCTAATTTACAGCCTGGCCCCATAGAGAGTTTCATTGAAGTAACTTAAGAGGTTGCAAATTGGGGGATCAGAGATTCATTGTATTCTTACATTGCCACTAAACAAGGTTTAATTAAATCTTAAATTCTTGTTTACCCAAGTGTCCCATTGCAGTATTTGGAAAGAGTGCTTTTGAAATGTATATGCATTCATGTTACTTTTTCACCATTCTGCATTTGCAGAGGACACAACACTACTGTGTTATGTTCTTTCCAAGTGTTTTTTGTTAATAATCTATCAGTTCTGATTTTTTCTGCCATGTGTGCTAACATTAAAATAATTTATGAATGGTATGCTCATAAATTAATTTATAAATGGTATGCTCATAATTTCAGGATATATTAATAAATTTTAACTTATCTTTAAATAAAACCTTAAGGAAAGACTTGTTATAAAAAAAGTTCTCTCAACATTCCATCTAGTCTCTCCATTTTTACTCCAGTTTCCTTTAGGTACTTCTATCAAAGACTGAGGAAAAAAAACACTCTTAGCAAATGAGAAGGCATTTCTGATGAAAGAAACCTGATGGGGAATAATACATCTTTTCTTAAAGGTATTTTATGGGCCAAGCCCTTGCACAAGTCAGTATGTTAGGGAAGCCCAAATAATTTGTGCAGCAGTTATATTTAGACACCTTTAATAATTGCATTGCCATTTTTGTATTTGCACCACGTGCTTTCTGCCATAGAGCAACTGACTTAAAAGTAGTGTTGGTGTAGTGTGCTATTATATGGTCTAAACAGTTTTCAAGTTGAATATAGTCATAATGTATTTTTTCTCAAAAATCAAGTGTTGGAGTACTAGAAAAAAATCTGATAAACAGTTGTACTTGATACTGTGCAGTCTTCTTTACATTCACTTAAATATTGGTATGTATTTATATATGGCCATGGGTTTATGTAAATCTGGATGACTGGCAGGGCTAGCCATCATGTGCTTAATTTGCAAGCATCTCCTCTGTTGCTACCTAAAGATATCAAGAATAGGACAAGCAGCTGTGATAATTCCTCTGTAAAGCAGGTGGACCTGGACTCAGAAGGACTATACAGAGAGATAATATGTAAAAAAATACTTAAAGACATGGAAAAGGTGTGCAGCGGAGCAGTGACATCTTGCATGGCATGGGGGAGAAATGGAAAATACAGTAAGGAGGGAGAGTATTTGAGAAAAAGAGACAAAATGGTTATCAGATACTTTAAAAAGTGGGAGTTTACCTAAAGCTGCTGGTTTAGACCAGAGGTTATATGTACAGGCTTGAATGCCTTAGTAGCATCCTAGATAATTGCCTTGCATGCAATCTGGGCTCTGTATTGAAAAAAAAAAAAAAAAAAAGAAACAGTTTGTTTAAGATTATTTAAGTTTTGTTTTCTAGCATTCTGTAGTAGGAGGATAGCAGGTATGTGCTCATGCCTGTGTTCCACGTATCTCCTAATATCTACATGGTGCATTGTTGTAATATTAGTTACTGTAAGATGTTTTATACCATGAATGACGTGTAGGATTTTTTTTAACTTGTTTGCAGTTTTGAGCATGTCTGAGTATTTTTGGTTGATGTTGTGCATCAACCAAAGAGGTGCAATCACATAAATTGCAAGTGAAGATGGATCAAGAGGAAATGGTTTCTTACTTATAGCTTACTTGCAAGAGAGATGGAAATCCTTGCAGGAAATTTCTACATGGTATAATTAGCATATGATGTCAAATGTTGTGGAAAATGCAGTATGATACAAGGATATTCCTTATGGGCATGCTGGTATCATTTGGTGTATTCATGATGAAATTACAGCATTGAGCTAGAACAGGTATATGCAGAAACATGTCTGGAACATTGCTGAGTTTTGCTTTAAAATCTGAGGAGAGCTTGGCAATCAGTTTTCTCAACTTTTTTGCTTCATCTTGATGTTTAATCTCTGCTTCACTCCTACTGGCCTTTATCATAGCTGTTAGTTCAGTAAGGGAATATAGTATCTTTTAGTCTAGTTAGTATCTTCTAATCTAGTGTACTTCTTCGTAATACAGATTGAATGCTAGTGTAAAACTCCTTGTACCCTAAGTATTTTATAGTTGCATTTATTATGCATGTTGCACATAGAGTGCCTTACAATAATCAGAAAAGACTAATAGATTTGGTATGTTACTCAGAATTAATGATACCATAGATACGCTTTTAGGAGGATAATATACATAATACTGGGGGCACACAGTATGCAACCTGTCAATGCAAACTTTGGGGACAATAAAATGACCATGTAAAATGTTTATTGTTTCAGTGGAACAAGTGAAAATGTAAAGAGTCCTGCAGGGCTGGAATATTTTCTGAAGAAGGAAATATAATCTGTGCTCTGAATATTCTCAGAATTCTGAGTTTTTGAGAAAAAGAAGAAATAATCAATCTTCAAAATGACTTAATTGCTACAAACTAGATTTACTGTGGAGACTTTGTGAATTGTTCTACAAATAGGAACAAAAATTGTTTTTATGATCTTACCTCTAGCTGAAAAACATTACACTGTATGCCATAAGCACAAACTGAAATAAAAAAAAATAGAGAAGGGATGGACAAATGAAAGGTAGTGAATTCATGTTCATTGGCTCAGTCACACAGCAAAAACTATCTTTAAGAAACATCTTTGTTACTGACTTTGTTCTTTTTCTGATGTTGTCATTCAGAAGTTCAGATCCCTTTCACATGGAAGGTCTTCTTCAATCTGCAAAGATATTTCCTCCACAAAGGGACTATTGTAGAAAATTGAATACCTCACAAATTTTATATAGCATACTAATAATGGCTTGAAAAATTACATTCTTCACTGTGGAAGGCACTTTTGAATGTTTCTACTTCTCTTACATTACTTGTTGGGGAGGGCTTTTTGGTTGGTTTTTTGTTGTGATTTTTTGGTTGGTTTTGGGTTTTTTGGGGGGTTTTGGGTTTTTTTGGTTGGGTTTTTTTGTCCTCTTCAAAGGTGTCTTTGAAACTTTTTAAATTTAGCTAGCTTTCCTGAAGTTGTATTTGGTATTTCCAGAAAAATAATTAATATGTAGTCAAATGTTTTTAATGGAACCATTTTTCATACTGAATATGGAAAACTCCTGTCCATCCCACTGCAATGAAACTGGCACTTTTTGCTCCTTCCACTGTCATAACTCTTTTGGATGTCATAAACTAACGTTTTTTTTGGAAGGAATTAGGATTATAATGACTACTATAAGGATGAGCTTTCTCAGGCCATCATCTTTGCAAAGTTTTCAATGTGAAGCAGACTTCCTGTCTTCTTTTGCAGTAATGCCCTCAGATAAAACCCCAGATGGAACAGTTTCCTGAGATTAAAAAGTAATCTGATAAAGCAGCCTGGAGAACAGATTGAGGATCAAGATTTGATACTTAGGTCTCTGTGTGAGGTAACATAAGCGATAGATGATATGAATGTGTCTACAAGCAGATCTGTTTCTTACAGATTGTAGCCTCTGCTGCACAGAGTTGCCACACAGTTGATTGAATGAATCCTGTGAAAATTGTTTGAAAGAGTTGACATAGCAACCCTGACAACTGAAGTTAGCTGTGTCTAAATTCAAGTTAGAAAATCATTTGTCTGAATGTCACAAAGAGCTTTTCTACAGTACTATGGTGATGTTTTAAGGCTTAGCAAAGGTTGATGCAGATTAGCTGCCAGTTTCTTTATTGTGAGCTGCATAATAGTATGAAGCCCTTCATATAGTGCTGTTCACTTCTTAAATATTGTAGTAAAATTAATCTATCAGGCTTTTCTAGCAGTCTTCCTGCAAAGAAGGCCAGAAGTAAAGGAGGGAAAACTGATCTTTGTGGGATCAGGATCTGCAATACCTCTAAGTACACTTCAAATGCAGGTTAAGAAAATAGAAGTTAAGAATTCAAACAGAAGCAGGTTCTTACTGAGGTCAGAGCTGCAGTCTGACCCCACCGGTCTGTTTCTGATAGTGACAGTGCAAGATGCTAAATCATATTATAACATTGGAAACTGTTTTCCTTTATTGTATCTAATTTCTCTTTTCAATAATACCGGTAGTACAGATAATGCTGTCAGCCTGGAGAACCTTCATGATGACACATTTCCCAAGTTCACTACCTGCTGTCTAAATGAGGTATTTTTGTTTGGTTACTGAGTTGATGCTGTGTTTTGGTGTTGCACAGAGCTTAACCAATATATTTATAACCAATGTTATAAAACTTGCTCATATTCTCTGCGTACATTTATTTCTGAGAGTTCCAGATTTATTTATTTATACGTAGGGTAGCTGCTTCACTCCTTGGCTGTACACGTCTAACTCTGCTGTGTCTTCCCTGAGATGCAGAGACTGGAACTACATGTAGAAATTGTGCTATGTTGAGTGGATGCCCTGAATTTTATCACTGGAAGTAGAAGAGGGATTCCAGAGTAAGATGGGTGTAGTTTGTTGTGTGCTGTTTGGTATGGAATATCTCAAGTTTGGTATTCAGAATTATTGGTTCTGCAATTGAGTGACACTTCAGCTTCAGGAGTAGAGACTGTTCTCACATGCATTAATTTCATAACAAGCCCAGAATTGGAGAAGGTGGTGCACCAATTCATTACCAGCTCAACAGCCATGACATGAAAGAGTAATTTTAGAATATAATACATTTTTTGGCAAAACTTCATTAATTTCTGCTCAGAACTGATCCAGGGACTTCTTTTTAGTCAGTCATGCAAGTAAGGGAGTTACTGTGTCTGTTACTTTCAGTGTTTTTTGCAGAGAAAATCAATGTAAAGACAAATATACTTTTCATTGTTACAGTGTGGAATTGTTACACTATTAATTAAAAGCTTATTTCAATGACAGTTTATGTGTTAAAGGTTTTGAGGCAGTATACATGCAAGATTTACTTAAATTATTTTGGAGTCATGTATAATTGCGAACACTTCTTCAGAAAACTGATATATTCAAGAAAGATATCAATGCTAAAGTAAGAATATGGGTTGTCTAATTGTATCCATTACATTTATCAGGCTAAATGTGGTTTTTAACTGTTAGGAAAACTATTTATCTTTTTTATTACAATTGCAGCCTAAAATGTATTGAACTTTATTTACCATAGAATCATAGAATGGTTTGGGTTGGAAGGGACCTTAAAGATCACTTAGTGTCAACCCCCTCTACCATGGGCAAGGACACCTTCCAGTAGACCAGGTTGTTCAACACCCCATCCAACCTGGCCTTGAACTCTTCCAGGTTTGGGGTAGCCACAGCTTTTCTGGGTAACCTGTTCAAGTGCCTCACCACCCTCACAGTAAAACATTTCTTCCTGATACCTAATATGAACTTGACCCCTTTCAGTTTAAGGCCGTTACCCCCTCTCCAATCACTTTATGCCCTTGTAAAATGTCTCTTTCCTACTCTCTTGTATGCCCCATTTGGGTAATGAAAGGCTGCTGTAAGGGCTGAACAACTCCTGCTTTCTTGGCTTGTCTTCATAGGAGAGGTGCTCCAGCCCTCTGACTTTATTTTGGATTTATTGTGGGGTTCTTTTGTTTTATTTTTTTGTTTGTTTTGTTTTGTTTCTGGTTTTTTGGGGTCTTTTTTGTCTTTTTAGGGGCTTTAATATCTTATAGGAAATTAATCTAAATTTATGTGAAGGAACAGTTTAAATTTTGGGGAATTTCCCCTTTAATCTACAAAATATTCTATCAAGGAAAGCTTATTGTGTGTGTTGGGGAGTTTCCCCTTTTCTCTCCAAAATATTCTAGTGATAGAAACTTGTTATGGTTGTTTTCATTTGCATTTATTAGCTTGAAGAGTTGAGGGTTTGTCTTTCACTGAGAAGTGATGTAGGCTCAGTAGACAGCAGTCCCAATGAAAGCATAGAAATTTCATTGTATTTATACCTCTGCATACTATCTGCTTTTGTATCATTGAGAAGCTATTTCATTTACACATCTCTGTCAGCATCCCCATAATTTCATTATGCATATGAATATATGCACTTCCTGTGCATCAGTTTCTGCCTGTCACCTCTTGTTCTGTTTCTTGGTGCAATCAAGATGAGCCTGGAAACATCCTCTGATACCCTCCCTTCGTTGGGAGGCTTCAATGAGGTTCCCTCTCAGTCAAGTTTTCTCAGGTCTTAACAGGCCAGCTCTCTCAGCCTTTCATTGTAAAAAATGTCCTTTTAATTCAGAGTTTTTGTATTATCTTTTCTTAGTGAGAATGGTTTAATGTGCAAATAAACATTTCGCAATAAGGTTCAGTGAATGAGTTTTAATATTCCCAGACAAAAACTGGGAGTTGAAATTTGAAGAGTATGAATGACTATGATACAAAACTTCCAAAGAGAAGTTCGAAGGAGTAAACTCTCCTAGTTATTGAGCAAAATGAGACTTTGACGGTACAGGAAAATTTACCATTTTGCAAAGTTGTCTTTATGATTTTTATTATCTTTGACTTCTCTGGATGATGTTTTGACACAAGTTCTTATAGGAAAAATCTTCTACCCTTGTTTATATCTCTGCTTGATAAGCCACTTTCTGTCACTTCTTCCTATACTACCCAAGGGAATTCTGGAATCAGTGTCTAGTTTAAATCTGGATGAGATCTGAAAGATAGTAACATTTTCACTGGGTTAGTGCAGACTGGTAAGGGAGGGAGAATAAAGTTGATCATCTCTTGCTGGGAACACAACTAGACTTTAGGACCTTTTGTCATGCAGCTTGAGAGAAGCTGGAAGAGTAATTATGTAATTTTTTTGATCTCTTCTCTTGAGCACAATGATAGATGGTGAAATAAAGGTGAGAAGTGTTAAGGTAAAGAAGAAGAAACTGAATTTATGGGAAGAAAATAATAAAATGAGGTATTGAAGAAGGATCTGGTCTTCTTTCATGAAGATCAAAACCTTTTTCATGTTTAGGGACCTGTTAGCTAGGTCAAGGATCGGCATGAACCAATTCATCCCATGGGATGCAGTTCCTGGAGGAAAGAGGGATCCAGGACAGCTGGTTTCTTTTCAGAGAGCATGTATACCCAATTGCATGTATAAAATTAGCAAACTGTGTTTCAGGCGTTATATCTACAAATGAGAAAAGGCCTTTTATCATCATGTCAAATGTACGTGTGATGTGACATAGGATCTGTTAAAAAACTGCGTCCAGGTTCTGGAAAAACATTGGAGAAATGCTTTAGAACCAGTGGGGACAGAACAGTGCAACCAGAGGCTTCTGTCAACAAGTGACTGACAAATGCACTAGAGGTGGGTGAATATCATCCCTTCTGTTTGCCAGACTCTCAACATTGTAACTAAAAGAGAAGATTGAGTGCTATTGTAAGGTAAGTTATTAAGTCAAATAAAAGATTAAATTTTATGTTTAGAAACTACAATGACAATTGTATGGTCACTGTATTACTTGTCAAATTTTTGGTTTGGTCTGTATAGATTTAGAGTGTAGTTTCTAGTTTCTCTTCTTAAAAAAATAATAAAATAAGTTGGGAGTTGAAACTAAATTATTTTTAAGATCCCTTCCAAGCCAAATCATTATATGATATTTTATTAATTAAATATAGGTGTTCATAATTATGAAATACTTGAAAAATCCTGGAGTAAAGCTTGGAGTTTCACTTTTATTTTGTCAGTCTACCATCCATGAATATGTATTTAAATTTTATCTCTATTTTTATTCCTTAAGTTCAAAATAAAGAGTAATGAATAATAATAGATTTATAATCCATGGGAAATATTTTCCAACTATTCTGTGTATCTGTATAATGTTTTGTTCTTTTTAACTAATGATGTATTCAGTGTTGCCTACTGTTACATCTGTTCAATGTCCTCACATACTGGTTCAGGCCACTATGAAATATTTTGTGTCCAAAAATGAGACTTCTGGCTATTAACAGATGTTGCATCTTCAAGTTAAATGATAACTTTTGAAAAATATTGGACTGTGATTGTATTTGGTCGGAGAATATGGTGAAAGTAGAAAAATGTATTTGTTCATTTGAAATCAGTTCTTGTTCATATGAGGTTAAACTGAAGAACTCCAAAAACAAGTTTTCTTACAATAAAAGCTTCAGGATATCCCTTGAAGTACTTGGTGACACACACTGCTCTGCCCAGCTCACAGACATTTCGTGAAACTGGTGAAAGGTTTCTATTGTACTAGAGGCAGTTATGTTCATGCCAGGGATTCGAAACACTGCAAGGAAGATGACAGTTAGAGAAACGTTTGTATTTGAATAGGTAGGAACACTGAATAGAAGAAACTTTCTAGTCAGTAGGTCTTTTCTATTGCTGCTACTTACACATTAAGAAATCGAAAACTGACACAAGTTAAAATCAAGGTCTCCAAATCACTTTGTTAAGGCAGTCCAATGATTTTTTGAAGTTACATTTAGTAAAGGGGTATAAATAAGTGTTGCTATTATCTATAGTCTGTGCCAGCAAGAGAGTCCAGATTCATTGTGAAAGCAGTATAATTTTGTTAGTGAAGAACCGTTTCCAGTTTGATGAAAGGTTTTGAGTATACCGCTTTAGTAAAGGCAGCCAAATGTCCCCTTCAGTCAAAGTGGGATACTGGCAGTCTTGGCAAACAAACAGAAAAGTAACCCTCTGTGCTTGTAGATCCTAATTGTCTTGAGCATAATTAGAGACAGCATTAAGTTTGGAAGAATAAGTAATTCATCAATTATGAGCAGGTTCTTGTAATGAAGAAAATTTATTTTATGATTTCTATAGCAATAGTACAGTAATTTGCATTGATTCAGGAGCACAGGTAATGAGTCCTTAATATGAAATACTAGATTCCTCTAAGAGAAGTTTGATTTTTGTTCACTGGAAGGAGATAGCCAAGACTCTGCTGAACTTCCAGCCATTAGAAGTATAACATGGACTGATTTACTGAATGACACTTTCGTAAAAACCTGATGTGGTTGATTAGTGATCAAACAATAGTCAGTGGATATCTTTACAATAATATTTAAGAACTACATTGTAGATTATGGTGACAATGTGAGTGAAAGGTGAATGTGATAATTCACATAAGGAAATCTGTAAAATGGAGTAGGAATATTAAGAGAAAAATAGGAAGAATACTTGGAAACAACATGATGTTTATATAAGTGAACTGTAAATCAAATTAAAGGTTAAAGCAGATTGAAGATGTAAGTTGATTGTGGTCATCTGCTTCAATTTTATTTGTAACCTGTAACTGAACTGAAGTGTTGAGCAGAATCCAAATGTTGTATCTGAGTCCTTTTAGATGAACAATTAAGTGATACTTTTCTTCAGACATAATTGCATATGGTGTTTTAGGAGTGTAGGGCTAATTCTGTACTGAATTTGGAGTTGTGAAAAGACTCAAAACTTATGTTCTTATGTTCAGAAGTACTTGTCTTGACATTTTAAGGTGTTATCTTGCAGGTGTTTATATAAAAGCCTAATGTGTATGTTTAATTGGACAGGTAGACGTCAAATCACTGTATATACTGCAGTGTTTCATTCATCTGATAGAATCTCTGTGTAAGGAGAAAAGTGCTTAGGACAGAGTATATTTAAAAATAGATTATCTACATTATCTATTCCTGCCAAAAGTGAGCACTTAGTGGAAGAACTGTTGTGGGTCTTACAGTAACCAATAATGAAAATTGCTGGCAATACTTCATTACAATGGAGAATTATTTCCGTAAGTTTCATATTCTGGGGAATTGTATCAATTTATTTACTTAGGTACAGAACTTGTAGACAAATAATAAAAATAACAAATACTACTGAACCTGAAAATTTTTATTTTAAAAAGCAGGGAAAGACCATTTTTATATTTTGGCCGGTACTCTGATGAATTAACTAGGTTGGAAACGACCTTGGAGATCTTTAAGTCCAACCTATGACCTAACACAACCTTATCAACTAAACCATGGCACTGAGTGCCACATCCAGTCTTTTTTTAAACATTTCTAGTGACAGTGGCTCCACCACCTTCCTGGCATTCCGTTCCAATGCCCAACCACTCTTTCTGGAATTATTTTTTTTTTCTCTAATGTCTAGCTTAAACTTTGCTTGGTACAGCTTAAGACTGTGTCCTCTCATCCTGTCACTGGTTGTCTGGGAGAAGAGACGGACTCCTGTCCCAAATTGTAGAGAATGAGTAAACTTATTGGGAGGAAAGTCCTGCTTAAGAAACTTAATTTCCTTTTATGACAAGGTAAGCCACTTACTTGATCAGGGGAATCCAGTTGATGGAATCTTTTTGGATTTCAGTAAAGCTCTCAATGTTGTCTCTCACAGTATCCTCTGGACTAAATGTCCAGCACACAGCTGGATAAATACATCACGTGACAGGTGAGTAATTTGCTCATGGGTCAGATACAAAGGGTTGCAAGGAGTAGGGTGATGTCAGACTGGGGACGTGTGACTAGCGGGGTTTCACAGGGCTCCATCCTCACCCCTGTGCTCTTAACATCTTCATAAACAACTTGGGTGCACGAATGGAAGGGTAACTAGGCAAGTGTGCAGATGATACAAAACTGGGAGGAGCTGTTGACTCCCTTGAGGGCAGAGAGGCCCTGAAGGGAGACCTCAACACCTTGGAGGACTGGGCAATCACCAAATGTATGGAGCTCAACAAGGGAATGTGCTGGATTCTGCACAGGCAGAATGAAACCCTGGCTGTACAGGCAGACTGGGGAATGAGATTCTAGAAATCAGCACCATGGAAAGGGACCTGGCGGTCCTGGACAACGACAGGTTGAACACAAGCCAGCAATGCCCAGGCAGCCAGGAGTGTCAGCCCTGTCCTGGGGGCATCAGGCCCAGCATGGCCAGCGGGGCAAGGGAGGGGGTTGTCCCGCTCTGCTCTGCACTTGGGCAGCCTCACCTTGAGGTTTTGGACACCACAATGAAAGATATAAACTCTTTGAAAGTGTCCAAAGGAAGGCAACAAAAGTGATGAAGGGCCTTGAGGGGAAGCCATATGAGGAGTGGCTGAGGTTACTTGATCTGTTCAGCCTGGAGAAGAGCAGACTGAAGGGAGACCTCATTACATCTCATGAGGGGAAGAGGAGGAGCAGACACTGAGATCTCTGGTGACCAGTGACAGAACTCGAGAGAATGGCTTGAAGCTGTGTCAGGGGAGGTTTAGGTTGGATATTAGAAAAACGGTTCTTCACCCAGAGGGTGGTTGGGCACTGAACAGACTCCCAAGTGGAATGATCACAGCACCAAGCCTGATAGAGTTCAAGAAGCACTTGGACTATGCTCTCAGGCACATACTGTGACTCTTGGGGTGTCCTGTGCAGGACAGGGAGTTGGACTTGATGTCCCGCCCCTTCCAACTCAGCATATTCTGTGATTCTATGATTTTAAGATGATGCTACCTCGTGAATTGAAAATTCTTCACACCAAGCATGAAATAGACGAACCAGTTTTCTATTTCATATCTTTTGATAAAATTCTGTCAGATTAGACAAGGAAAATAGTGCATAATTTCTGTCCAAATTAATTTGTTTACAAGCCTAAATTAGGAATCTAAGTGTGCTTTCTCTAAAGCTAAACTAGTAATCCAATATACCTTTGAAAGATGAATTGCCATGTGTAAAAATTTCCCATCTGCCATTTCATCCTGTAGAAGGAAAATGAATGTCTTTTTGTAATGGTCAGCGTCTGGAAAATACAGGATGCTTTCCTGACTTGTGTGATTATACTCTTATATTTTTTGTTTAAGTTTTATTTCTTAAAGCAGTTGAAGTTGTTTAAGACACAAAAAAATCACAATTTAAAAATTTTATGTTAGATTCTGAGAACATCATATCATATTCAATGAAGCTAATACCTATTTTCAGATGCCTATTGCAGTCAAGCTGTACAACTTTTTGGTGGTCCAGTCCAAGGAATTATTCTTGTTGAACATTAACCTTAGAAAAACTTTTAAGTGATCTTCTGCCATTCTGATATGAAACAAGAGATGGAATATGCAAGTGGAAGTGGAAAAGGAAAGAAACCTCATGCTTTAGATACATTTAAGGTTTTCTAGAGATGCAATTGGCTATTTTTTCATGTAACTTCTAAATAATGCAGTCAAAAACCCAGTATTAAAGAAGTTATTTTTTTCTAGAACATTGAGAAACTAGAAGAGGCCAGGTAAATACATTTAGTTCAAATTCAAAGGAAGATTTCAGCTTCTACAGCAAGTGTCCAGGGTGGAGGAGAAGGGCATTTTGAACTGCTACCTTCTTACCTAAGTCTGACTTCTTACCTAAGTGTTGACTGGGGTGTCCTAAGCTGTGATGTGTGCTGTTAATAGGTAAGAACATAATTTATAAAATATATTTTATATGACTCATGGTTAAGACTTTAACTTGACTGCCATCTCTTCATTGTGCTGTGACTGTTGTGTCTTCCTCAGAAGCCTTTGAAACTTCAGCATTAGTGGAAATTACACAAAAACATACTTTGTATAAAGTTAAATAGTTCTTTATTAATCATACATTTAAAAGCAAAATTATAAGCTGCACGCAATTTGAATATTTATAGTTCATGCTCTTGCCTCTTTTGCCATAGTTGAGCAATTGCTATGGTTTCCATTATATTGTCTGCTTTAGAGGCAAACTTCATAACCATGCTAAATGGAGCTGAGTTTCTGAAGTGTCCTACACTTGTAGTGCCCTCAGCTGCATCTTGAATTGATCTTTTTTTTCCACTGTTTCCTCTTAATAGGATGGAACCAGAGATTGGAGCTCACAAGAAATAAAAATATTAATACACAAAATTAATTCTCTTCATCTGTCTTACCAATAAAGTAAAACAAATTAAGTTTATTAAATGTATAAAGAAGTAATTAATTTTTTTAAAAATTAAATTCAGTTAAATGTGGGTGACACCATAATTTGTAGGCATAATTGTTCAACTTTGTTTTGTGCAGGGACTGCTCTTTATGGAAGGATGTAAATGGGGATAGAGGGTTAATATAATTATGTTTTTCAAGGATGAATTAAATACAGATATGTATATATATTAACATCAGGTGATCTTGTAAAAATTCAAGCTCTTGCTGGTTCATTCAGAAATGCCTTAACAAACATCTGCCATGTCAGATGGCTCCATCTAGAATAAGCTTTTTTTTTAATTGAGTATAGCCTGTGTCTTTACAAGCCTTTGCATATTCACCTATGCAATACCTTCACTATTGATTTCTTTGTGATAGGGATTTGCAATTTACTAAAAATCAGAGCCTAACCGGGGTGGGGGGGAGGGGGATCAGATGACACACACAACTCAATAGGTACTTTTTAATTGTCTCCTGTAAAATCAAAACAAACTGATCCATTTATAGCAAATAAACCTAAATAAACCTAAAATAAAACAACTTCCCCCTCCTCTCCCCCAATCCCCTCAACGGCAAAATCTTAAGTCCAGAAAAATTCATACTCAAATCAAGACTGTGACTCAGTAAGTATATTGCTGTTGACAGTAGTGGTACAAATATTACACAGCAAAACTGAAATAAAAATTCAGAATCTAATATTTCTATAAATTTAAGCAGATAAACTACTTGCCACATGCAGGATCCTTAGCCCTCAGTGTACACTCAACAAAATTTCTACATGTTGTATCTTTCAAGGATTATGAAGACATTTATTGGCTGGTGAAACTCAAGGCATTTTATTGTTCTTTGAAGTTAAACTTCAAGTTTGTATTATGGAGTTTTTCCTTAATGAGGCTCTGCAATACTCAGTTACCAGAGATAAAATTAAAACTGCTTCTTAGTTTATTTGAGCATGCAAAGGGAGTTATTCAGAATATCTGCATGTTTTATGCTGTTAATGCAAAACCAAAAATAATTTTTAAAGCTTTACAGTTAGACATGCTTTTTATAGATACTTGTTTACAACCTCTTTACAACTTCATTGTGTGTAGGAAATGCTCCCATGTAAGCTTGAGCTGCTCTCTTGACCTTGTAACATGCTTATTTCCCCCATTTGTCAGGCTGCCCTGCTTCTGCTTTTATTCTCTTCTGCCAATCAGCTTCTCACTGATGCTAATTAGGGTGTTAGAGCCTCACATTATTAGGTCTAAATTAGATAACTTGTTGGTGAATCCAGAAAATGCTAAATAATGCATTTCTGTCTGGCTTATGTAGGTTTTTGGAGGCTGTATGAACATGTACTGTGGGAGAGGTGCTTCATGGAGTGTACATGTCTGCATTCACACCTATGTCAAAAATAGAGCTGTTAATTGTGATTTGTGGAGATGCCAAATATAAACAAAAAGGTATTTTGTAAATAAATTATTTTAAAATAGTGCCTAGTATAGCATTCTGTCTTTTGCAAAGGGTAGTTATATATGGTATGACAAAAGGATGAAAAATAATATTTGAGAACAGCACCATTTGTTACTTCTGCTGTGTAACAGTAAAGGTCTGAATACTGCTTTCCCTATTATTTCCCCGTGAAAGTATTAACTCTTATTATGCAACCAGCTGTTTACCACTGAATGCACTTCTTTTTTTATCTCAAAGGTGCAAATAGTATCTGCATTTAAAATATGTCATTTATTCCCAAATAACTGTTTCATCATCAGTCTGCAGTGTGATGAATGTCTGTTGGCTTATCTCTTTTCATAATATAACTCTGTTTACTTGAGGATGATAGTAGACCACAGTGAGCAAACTGCTGTGGAGGAACTGTTAAACTACACACTCCTATCTAGACTTATGTTTTCACATGCTGGGAATAGCAGCACTCAGGCTGTGACTGGGTAGGGACAATTTGAAAGTAATTTTTTGCTATTGAAATAAAATCGGTGGAGACGAAGGGGGCATCTAATGTAGAAGTACAGTGTGAGACTTTACAATGAGTTTTAATGTTTAGTAATTTGTTGCTGTGGAATAAGACATTTAAAGACTATGGCTGAACTTCGTTGCTTTCCAGGCTCTCTAATGCCATTTTCACCCACTATTGTTTTGGTAGGAGTACACTATGTTTAAATCATGCTTTCTGATTCAGCATGTTTTAATTTGGTAATATGAATGAATAAATTAAAGGCCTTCCATATCTTCTTTCCAGTAGTGAAAAAATTGATGTGGGAGAGGTAGTATAATTTAGGAGATGTTGTCGATAATAATTTATTCATTATCTGTTGATATTTTTCTTTCTTCCAGCTTTAATGATGTTGCAGGAGTATGTTTTCCAGAACACAAACTGTTACGTTTGCATTTCTGTGGACTTTAATGCAGTATAATACCGATTTTTTTTCAGGCATTACTGTAAAACACAAACACAGAATGATCTTTCTTTTTGTCAGGGCATACAATGAGCACACTATACTGTTTTTTTCTGTATGTATTATATTAGTATATAATACATATCATATTACATATTACAGTATTATATTACTGTGTTTATATGTTATTAGTGCTGGTGCTAGATTTTTAACCTTAGACGGTAAAACACTGTTGTGGTTTTAAACCAGTAACTAAAAAAATTACTTATTTCTTGCTGTGAGATATGGATTAGAACAAGAGCAAAACAGGCTTAAAACTTAAAAGAAATAAAGACAGTTTATTAACAAAACTACAAAAATAAAAATACCAGAATAAACTTCCAGAAAACCCTTTTATCTCTCACTACTTGACCATTCCTTTGTACACGTGACAACATAGAGACAAAAAACTTTAGAACTTTGGTGGTTAAAAACAGTCCCAATTCTTGCTAGTCTTTTCATCAGTCTTTGTAGAGAAACAGAAGTCTCCTTCTGCTATCTATGGAGTTTCTCACAAGAAAACTATTTCTGTTATAGTTTTCTATTGCCCTGATGCCAGCTGCCCAGAAATCTATCATCAGATTTTCTCCTCCCATTTCACATCACTCTGAGGTGTGTATGGGCCATGAGTCTAGGGATGTCATTTTAAGGATGAGTTATTCAAAGGCAGAAGTCTTCTTCATCTGTCTCTGTGAGCTTTCCTGGAAAACAGTTTTCTCATTGCCCCCAAGGCTTCAAATCTTTGCTTCACTCTGTTCCAGCAACTCACTGTATCACAATTACTCTCTCTTTTGCTCAAAATCCACACTTTGAACACTCCATTCCTCCCAATATACTCTGTCATGAATTAAAGGAGTCTTTTCAAGCTACTATTGTCCATCTCCGTAGCTTTACCAGAAAGATATTTTCAGCTTATAAAGCATCTCCTTATTCTCTCCCCCATCTAAAACTTAACTCTTTTCTCACTGTTTTTTGGTGGTTCTATGATGTCTTCTCTTTGTCTCTCTGAGAAAAAGGAGTAATCTGTATATTTTATCCAGGTAGTAAAAGAATTAAAGTCTTAGAAAAGCTGCAGGAGTTCATGGTGTCAGGTTTCAGTCCAGCAGCAGAAACTGAAAACTAAACCAGGCTGGCCGGCTCTGCTTTCTTTTCCTCCCCCCACCCCCCTTCGTCCTCTGCAGCCTTGTCTGGCCTGGGGGGGGTGGGGGGGGAAGGAGGAGGCCAGGACAGAGCCTTGTTACTTTCTCAGAAGCCGGAAACAAAAGAAGATGAGAGTGCTCTGACTTTACATCTTAAGGAGGTGTTCACAGGTTGACTCCACGTTTTAATAGTCAAAACTGCTGTCAATTCTTAGAAATGACTGATAATTGGTCAGGAGGAAAGACTCCCATCAGCCACCAGCAGTTTCAACTTCCTTAGCTCCCAAAGTTATCTTAAAGGTAAAGCCACCCCATGGCATGAAAAATCCAAACTTTGTGATACACTTCAATATAATTAGTATTTCTCACCTTAATTGAAAGAATGCAGCATTAGTTACACATTAGAGCATTGAAAATCCTTGTATCAGCAGTTAGTAAGGAAAAAAATGTGTATAGAGTGTCTTCTGGTATGTGATATTCAGTCTGTCTATTGTACTGTGACATAGCACAGAATTTTGTATTGCAGATTTATTTTCATTGTAGACTTATATCAAATACTGAATACATTATCTTAGGTCCCTAGTGATTTTTTTTGTAGAAGAGTGATTTAGTTGGATTTAGTATGCTTTACAAAGAAGTACACTATGCTCTTTTCAGTCTATACATAACCTTTTCTCACAATTCCTTTTCATATTGCTAACCAAATAACTTCTATGAAAATGCCTTCTTAATCTTTGAACTTGTTTGTTTATTTACTACTGGAGGCACTCAAGCTCAGTGTATTTGACTAATTTAGTGAGCTCTTCCATATGTATGACAAAATAATTCCTTTTCAGTATAGAATGTAATTTTAGAACATGTAGATAATGCCATCTAGTTAGGCTATCACTGCAGTGCATTTTGTGCAGAGTGGTGTCCTGTTGCAGAATGGCACTGACAGGAAAGCTCTGACTGTGGTGCTTGCAGTAGTAGTTTCCAGACTTTGATCTTTGGTCAGATGGGGGATCATGGAAGGGTATTGCCCTTTAAAGTGCTTTCAATTGAATGTTGGCTTATACAAATACCATGAGGCTAATTAATGTTGATCCAAGAAAAATCTAAACGGGTGAGAGATTCTTTTGGTGTCGGTTGGTTCTGTTCCTGGGAATGTTCCTGGAATCCCAACTGGGGATTTACAGTATGAAAAGGCAGTAAAACAAGGACAGAAGGATGAGATGACAATGTCATGTGTCCAAATGATATGACAACTAGCTTATAATAATATTTTATTGAATAAGTCCATTACAAATTTCTAATACAGCTTTTTGAACAGAATGCAAATGGTTGTGGAAAAACAGCCAGGCACAAGGGCTCTACAGAGCTCTCACCATGCATGGATGTAAGATAGGGGAATCCAAGTGTTTAGTTCTAGAAGGAGGAAGATTAATGAAGGGAAGAGTGAGAGTGCTGATAATGATAGTGCTGCAAGAGTGTCAATGAAATATTGACAGTTCTCTTTTTTTTCTGCTCTAATGTCTTCATTATATTTTGTGGCTGACTTGGATTCAGTTGGATCTTTTACAAATGGATCAAGTGACAGAAATATGAAATCAAATTAGACTCAACTTCATTATCATAGCAAGAGTTCTTTCTGGACTATACTAATATTATTCTCAAATTAATCTCATAGTCAAATATGTTGTTACTGTCTTTGCGTGCATAAAGGCAAAGCAGAATTGAGAACTGACAATGTTCATTGGATTTGTGTCTCCTTTTTTAAATTATTTGTTGTAAATATGGGAAACTACTTTTTGAAAGTGCAGTTTTAAATTAAGCCATAATGCAAATTCTTCCAGACTAAATGCATTCCATGCGATAAACCACTCACTAATTTCTTTTATCTAACCTGTCTCTTCTGAATGTGTTTATCATACTTACTTGGCTAACTTGGTGAATATAATGTAAATTAAAAAACAAAAACAAAAGGTGGTTGTAGACTAGAATGTTTGTTGATGAAAAAGACTTCTTCACTAAAGGGCTGAAGGCCTCTGAAGGTCATGGGTGTTATCTAGGAACATCTGCACATAAATCCAGGTTGCCATGACTTCTCTCCTTGTGCAGACTCTAAAAAATGGAGTGGTGATTCAAATGTATCATTTTTCCTTGGCTTACCTGCTGTTGTTCCTTCTGCAATTTGAGGATCCATATGCCCATGAGAAAATCCAGGCATTTTGAAGGCTAATGACTGCGGTAGCAGTCAGCAGCCAACTGAAGCTTAGACAAATTATAACTTCCCTCAGATTTGCAGACAAGTGAGTTTCATATGGGTTTTCAGGGAATTTTAGGAATGAGAAAGGAGCTCATTCCTTGCTTTTTGTTCTTTTACTGGAAATGTTTATTTTGGCTTCATTTAATGGATTCTTGCCAACTCCAGGAGAACATCCTGGAGATCTTGAGTGGTGAATTTAAATATGGTTTTCATTTTCTTACAGTAATAGGATATTGTGTAATTGAAATTATGAAGAGGGATGACAATAGTATCCTTCCACTTGGACATATTTTGTCTGCCCTTGTAGGAGAGGCAGTAAGGCAGTGGACACAACTCATTCAAAAGCCGATTTTTTTTCATTTCAGTGTCTTGCTCACTTCCAGGGTTTTTTAGTCAGTATTCACCAAAATGCAATTTTCAGGACAAACAACCTCTATGAAATGTATGAAACTGGCTATTCTATGTGATATTTGGGGAACATTTTTTCTTGTTTGCATCTTCTACTTCATGAAGCTTGTCAAATTTTTATCTCACTATCCATAATTGAATCAAGAAATGAATTTATTTTTTTAATGATTAATTTATGTCAGCATTTTTTAGATGACTGGAGAGAAACTCCAGGAAACCATACTGATTAACAAACATTAAGTGAAAAGGATGCCAAAGTCTAAAAAAACAAACAAACCCACACATTCAAAAGCTCAGGAATATCCATTAATAAAAATTTTGATAACTTAGACTACATTTTGGCAATACTTAGATAAATATCCCTAACAAATTATTTATTATCATTGATTAATTCATTAAAATTAAAAATGTTCATCTTTTTCTCATTATTGAGTTATTGAAGGCAATTTTTATAGCTTTTTTTATAGCTTTTTACTCAGTTTTCTAATTTTAATTTTTTAACACATAGTGTCATAAATTAATTGATTGTTTTAGGCTTTATATGTGCTGTGCAGAGACATGTAGGTATCAGCTGTCACTCATATTAAAGATTTATTATATGTCATGTTGGATTGTTGTGTTGAGTTGGGCTTTATCTTGCTTCTTCACAAAGTATCTTCTTGATTCTGCTACGTATATTCTTTGAAATACAGGTTTTAATATCCATTATCAAAAATCACACAATTAAATTATACTCCCCAATGAAGGTTTTTTTCTTCATTAATCATTTAATTTTGTTTCTTACAAGCCATCTTGGTAGCCTTTATTTTTAACCTAAATATTAGCCATGTGTGCCAGTTTTGAGTCCATTGGTCTAATTGTCCCTTAGTCCACCTTCCTCTTTCCTTCGTTTTCGCTTGGTGACTGTTTAATTGTTACTGTCAAATAAGTGAAGTCTGTGTAAAAATATAACTTGTTACAGAAAGCTGAGCTAGTTACTTCAGTAGGAGCAGTAAAGTGTCTTTACAAGACTTATGGCTGTGGTGTGGCTGGTAGCACTTGTTCTCATGGATACCCTGGTGCATGTACTTGTGTCCAGCAGCTTGCCCAGTCCTGTGGAAGGAGCGCAACCCAAGGAATGCGGGGAGACTTAGAAAGGGAGAATATGGTGAACTGGGGACATAAAAACAGGCTTTTTATGAGGATATTGGATGGAAATCTTTGTAAAACCAAGGAAGATCAGTTTTGCTGCTCATGGAACCACTTGATTCACCAGGTCACTGCAGATTTTTCAAATTTATCAATATGTTTAGAGTAAATAAATTCCATTTATCAAACTGACTTGTGAATTTCTCCAAGAAATAAAGGCCATTTTGAGAAGTTGGTTTTCCTTTAACTTTGGTGACTATTTCCAGTGTCTTAATATCAGAGAATGATCATTAAGTTACTTGTATATAATAGCTTCTAATCTGTTTGTAGTTACCTAGGATGTTCTATTTGCTTATCTAAGGGCAACAGTGTGCTTTCAATATTCATTTGGAATTTTCTTGCTATTCCATGATTTGTTAATTAACATCAGTGTCCTGATATGTTGTGAGTTGCACTCTTTTGCTATCTGATGGCAGATGTCATAATTTTAAAAGCCTATCTTCATCCTGGTTTTATTTTACCTTCTCAGATTTTTACAATTTATAAAGTCTGATTTTTACTGATTTCTAATGACTTTCCTATCTTTCAGGATTTTTATTTTTTCTATCTTTAATGGCCATTTTTCCAAGATATGCTTTAATCTAACTTTCTTGCTTATGGTGTTCTTTCTCAGTTCTTTTGGCCTCTTGACCTCTCACATCTGTGCTTGTTAGTCTGGTGGTCTGCCATTTATTTGCATTTTGTCATTTATGCTCCTTTCAGCATCCTTCCCCTTTTCTGTTCATTTATTCTCTTTTAGACCTTAGCTTTGTGCACAGTACATCAAGTGGGGTGCAAAACTGCAGAACAGGGGCTCTGAACACTCTGAAGTATTTTACAGCCAGTTAATTCACACATGTATTTTCAGAGGGTATACTCACTAGCATAAGGCTTGTTCATCCATAAGTACAGTTTGCTTCTAAGCTTTTCTCATTTTTGTCTGTCCTTATCCTTCCAGTACTAGTATGATCCACAAACTTCTAAACAATCCCTATTGACACACACCACATTTCCATCCCTGACTGGAGGTATGGTTGCTTCTGTTCTGTACGTGCCCCTGCCTCTTCTCACAGTCTGCTGGGGCTTGTCATGGTGCAAAAGCTCTTGAGATCCTGCAGGCAGAGCAAGGTGGAGGTCCCCATGTGTGGCACACCCAGCTAGGCACTGGTGACCTGTGCTAAGCTGTTGATTTTAGGAGTAGAACTGGATTTCAGTAGTGCTCATGTTAAATCCTGGGTACATACTAACGTGGTTTGCTGAGTTCAGTCTTGAGCAAACTTTGAGTCATTGACAGGTCACCTATTTTGTTAGATCACCTATTTTTTACAGATACCCTAAGTTTCCCATTTAATGTAAATACATTCAAATTGTATTTTTTAGGACAGTGACATCTCTTCATTCTAGCCATTTTGTGTGTTTCCAGAAGAACTGATATAATTATGGTGATTTTACGGATTTGCCTATGTGTGTGTATGGAAAGATTTCTACTTGACTCTAAAACCTGACCTTACTACGGTTAGTGTTATTTAAAATTTATAATGCTCACTTGGTTTTTAAATTAATCCCCTTAAATGTTTTAAAATACATTTATTGACACACACTCAATCTGACCTCCCATCTGACCCACCCCAGTAAGCTACTGTTATGTTACAATTAAGCTACTGAAATAAATTCATGAGGCTGCTTTGAAAATTCAGATATTCATGCAGCATTTGTGCTGTATTTTTATATTCCTTTTGTGGGATGATGACCAAGGACTCAGGCAAGGGCTAAGGCTTTCTGTCTGCACAATACACTGCATTTTACATTATCTTTGTGGATGGAAATGTGCATATTTGATGTTGGCTGAAGGATGAGGTCCTGTGGAGACAGGATGCACCTGAGATAGGATGAAAAGCTGGACATGAGCCAACAGTGTGCACTTGAAGCCCAGAAAGCCAACCACACCCTGGGCTGCATACAAAGCAGCGTGGCCAGGAGGGCAATGGAGGGGATTCTGCCCCTCTACTCCACTCTAGTGAGAGTGCTAGTGCAGCTGGAGTGCTGCCTCCAGCTCTGAGCTCCCCAGCACAAGAAAGATGTGGACCCATTAGAAGAGGTCAAGAGTGGGGCAACATAGATGATCAGAGGGCTGGAGCACCTCTCCTGTTAACACAGGCTGAGGGAGTTGGGGTTGTTCAGCCTGAAGAGAAAAGTCTGGGGTGTAGGGAAATTGTAGTGTTGCCTTCCAGTGCCTAAAGGGGACTTATAAGAAAGAAGAGCAATTTTTACATGGATCTGTAGTGATAAGGGTTGATGGTTTTAAACTAACAGAGATTTAGATCAGAGGTTAAGAAGAAATTCTTTACTGTGAGGGTGGTGAGGCATTAGAAAAGCTTTCCTAGAGAAGTTGTGGATCCCCCAGCACTGGAAGTGTTTAAGACCAGGCTGATGGGGCTTTGACCAGCCTCATCTAGTGGGTGGTATACCTGCGTCTGGCAGGCGTGTTGGAATTAGATGACCTTTCAGGTCTCTCTACAAAGCAAACTTTCAGCATGCATGTATAGAAATTACTCACTACTTCTTTATTCACCAGTAAATAATCGGGACATACTACCATATTTTGGCATACTATACTGATGTTTTAAGTCCTGAGGAATGTGCAGTGTCTTTTAGTAATGAAATAATTTCTTAATTTTAGAATAATTAAAAATACTTACAGTAATTTCTCTATTGGTGATTGAGAGCATTTTATAGTGGAAAGCAGTGTTTGCCTACAAAATAAAAAAAAAATGTAGAGGGCCAAATCCTATTGCTGGTCTTCCATGATCTTACCTAATTTGAGAACAGGCTGCAGAGCAATGAACATTTTTAGCATTATAAATCTGTATTCTTTTCAGTCTCAGATTTAAGAATTGCTTTGGCATTATTGAAATTCATGATGGGAATCATGTAGTGTAGGAGAGCACCATTCGTATCTATCTATATGTTGCTTGTTGCAATCTTATTTTTCCCGCTCACACAAGCTTCCTTAAAATAATCAGCTTAAACTCACTAATTCCATGTGGATATGATATTTACTTCCCTTTGACCCTAGGGTGGATTTGCCATCTTAAGGAAGGTTACCCCCATTGCAGTGTCATCAATATCTTCCAGAAGAATTCTGTTGGTTTCTTCTCTGTGAAGAAGTGACAATCCCTGGCTGTAGGCTATGTTATTGCTTCAGTAGGGATGATGTTCTTCGTCTTGTTTTGCTTATTTTTTTCTCTCCAAACTAGTCCTGTCTCAAAATGTATGAAAAGAAACCAATAGAAAGATATCAAACAAGCACGCAAAAACATTGTTTTATCTGGAAGAAACAAACAAAACCTGTAGGAAAATATCCATCTTGAGACTAAGTACTGCAGAGTAAAAATCTCAGCATTGTAGTGGGAAAAAAAAAAAATAGGAGTATGTCTTCTTGTGTTGTGAATTGGCTGTCCTGTTTTGGCATTCTGTGCCAATGATATGAATAACACAAACTATAAACGAAGACTTATTTCTGAATTCATGTGGGACAAATTTAAATGTTCAGAAGAATGCTCACACTTTTATTTCTGCCTACATAATTTGGGATGCTTTTCACATGTAAACCTAACATGATTCCCCAAAATAATGGTCCAATTAAAAAAATTTAAAAAAAGCTCTTTTTGTACATGAAATATGAATTATCCCTAATTTAACATTGAGAGGACTGAGTCAGAAATGTTGAAAGGCCTTTCTTAGGGGTATGTTCAAATGAAAATCTACCATATGCAATAAAGGCATAATAAGTGACATTTTGTGGTTATTATAAAGGAAAAAAACAAAATAAACAAGGAAGCAAACAAGACCAGAGGCAACTTATATTGGGCTAGGTGTAGGTGACTATGCAGACACCCGCGGAAATACTTTGGTAGAGAAAAGTTAGGAAAAGCAGGAGAGAAGATATTAGTGGAGATAGTCAAGGTAGAAACCTGCTGCATCAAACAAAGACTTTTTAATTTAAGAGATAATTTATCTTTTGAGGAATGCTCATTTTTATTTAGGACATCTGACTCTATAATTTTTACAACTTGAGATATATTAAGTTGAGAAGTTGAACAACCAAATTCAGGATCAGAGTTAGAATTATAGCATTATATAATGATATAATTTGCAGTTCTTGAAAAATTCTGGCAACAGACCCTTTAAATGTAGGTGAGCTTTATAGCTAAAAATGTAAGTTACACTAACAGTAGCCACTCACTGTTTGTATGTTTAGGTAACAGTTGCATACACATTAGGTATGCCTATTTCCTAATTTCCATAGTTTTAAAAATTAGACTTTTGTGTACACTAGGATCATATGTTTATGATGCTGGTGATGGCATGCATGACACAATTGCGATAGTTTTGAGTCTTAAAGTTTTCACTTGTATTTCACTCCCTCCAGCTAAAGTTTTTCAGGGATATATTTTTGAACGATAAGGTTATCACTGAATACATATGCTTGGAGAAAATGCACTGCTGGTGGAACAAGCATAGTTCTAGTTGTTTAACTGGCGTTAGTAACTGGCTTCACAGCTCTTCTTTTATGCTGGGAAGATGTCCTTACAAAGTATGTGTGACTTGAACATGTCTGAAGAAAGTAAAAACTATTTGTTGTCCTCTTTACCTGATCTTCACAATTAGGAATGTTCAGCTGCGACAAACCTAAGTTGGTTGGATACTATGTGGAGAGAACATAATGTTGAGCTAGGGAGGCCTGTGATTTATGAACAGGCTGTGAGACATTAACTTTTCCATTCATTGCTCTTTCTGCCCTTTTGTACCATTTTTATACCAGTTTTTGTACCAAACAAAGACTAGTTTCCTCTTTGTTTAGTGCCTCTTTCTGTCTTACTTATTTACTCTTGTTTGGTGATGAGGCTGGCCTTTGCCTGTAATCATATCATAATGCCAACTTCTGATTTCCTCACAGCTTGTTTTATTTCAAATAATGTTTTTGGAAGTTTTATTTTTGAATGGGTTAATTGTTTCTTAAAAAAGCTTCCCTATAGTTCAGCTCTAATACATGGTAAGTGTTAACCCAAAATTGCTATTGCAGCATTTTTCTTTCATGATGCTGCTTTAGGATATATCTTGCATGAGCGGCACCTTCAAAGGGTGGTTAATCTCTGAGTTCTTCGGGGATCACTATCTTTGTTCACTGAAACTTCAGGGAGGTTAGTATAAATATATTCTAATCTTAGGGATTTCAGTAAAGTATCTAGAATTTGGTGTGATGAATTTATCTCTGTACCTCTGTACAGACAGAGCAAGGGATTTTGGTCCATAATTAAGGTTCTAGTTATTGTGTGCAATGTACAATCAGTAAATCCACTTAGCAGGAGGATTAGTAGTCCCTTTTCTACCTACGTAACTTCTAAAAGATTTGTTCATATTGCTTTTGACTGTAAAACACACTGAAACTGTTAAAAAACAACAGTTACAGTCCTAAGGTATATGAATACTTATAACAGAAAATGAAAAATTAATTTCTTAAATTCAATAATTTCTTATTTAACTAACAATTGCATTTTATAAGATATATGCTTTTATTTTTATTGATTTTTATTGATATTTTAAAATATTTGTAATTTTTTAATTTTCTTTTTACTTTTATAACTGTTGTTTCCACCCTTTATCAAATGCTTAATTATGCTGAAAACCTTTTTTAAAAAAATATAAATAAATGTCTATCAGAAGGGCGAGTTCATCAGGTAGCTGTCACTGTCATGGATGCCCTGGAACCTGCAATTTTATCCCTCATCTGTTTTAACCTTACTGCCTAATACTAAATAATCTGTTCTAAGTTCTCCCTCAAGCCAGAGTTTCCAAAACCTGGTTTTTAAAGGTTTTTTAATGAGAATACACTTATACCACCAAGCTTGTTTCCATATGCTCGGCGCTCATATTTTATGTAGAGACACCTGGCTGAAAAAATGAGAATACACTTGCCTTTTTTTCCTAGCATGTTAGACCAACTGAATCTCCTTGCGGGTTTATTTCAGAATTTTATTGTAAGTTAACTTGAACAGGTTTCTATTATCTGACTCCCAAAACTCCTCTCTTATTCACTGCTGATGGAGTAGAGAAATGGTTGATAGGAGTTATTTGGTCCCATGTACTCTTAGTTGAGACATATCTTGTTCTTGCTGTATCCTTAATTTTATGTTACAATCTTAAATATTTTTTAGTGTAAAAAAGACACTTCAGACTGTTATTTTGCTACCTGGTTTATCCTTCAGCTCTTATGACCATAGACAGAGCAATTTTAGAGAGCCAATTATCTATAATATCCTTTATCTTCTGCATGGTGTGAGCCAATCTTATGACACTTGGATGAAAGAAAGAATGGAAGATGGAGGAGAATCTTTCACTTACAGACTGACAGGCAATTTATGAACTTAGAAGTGGCTTTTACAAGTAAAACTAGAACCAAGCATTTTTACAATTACACCATATTTTTCTCTTTTTTTTTTTGAATAATTTCAAAATTATTTGAAACAATTTTCTAATGTATACACTGCCTCCAGTAAGAACATATCAAGTGAAACCTAATGCCTAAAAAAACCCAAAGGAGTCCACAGAACTGATTTCAGATGTGGAGTTCCAGTCTTCATGTGCACTTAGAGGTCCTTACACAGAGAGCTGAAGTGACTGACCTGGTCTTAATCATAGCAGTGTGGTGCTCTCACTGGACAAAATTTTCTATATGATAAACTGATCTTTCTAACTCACTATGTTATAACAGCTTATCTTTTTTCACTCTCCTAACTATATCATAAAAGTCTTAGCTACTTTACTTTGTGTATGTTCTATATATGTATATTTTTCTGTGGGAGAAAAAAATAGATATACACCCACATACGTGTGTGTGTGTGCATGTATTGGAAATGTTACAATCTCCCATTGAAACTGCAGGACTGGTCATTTGGTATGTTCATTTCTTATTTTCTGGGGGAGAATGGCAAGAGTTGGTGCTTATTTTGGCTTTGTAGATACTGATATTTCAAAATTATATTGTAACTTAACCAAACTAGTTAGGAATTGCTTTGAGGCTTTATCAGGGAAAGGAATTCAGTAAATTTTGTAAGTAATATAAATAACTTCAAGTTGAAATAGCAACTTAAAATGTTTAAAAATCATATTTTTTCCACATGCAAGAGCTTTCTTCAATTCTTCATCAACTGTCTATTTTCAGATAACAAATTGTATTAACCTATAAGTTTTAAGAAACATTTGCAGTTTAATGAGTATTAAAACCAGCATTGTTTGGGGGGGTCTTGATAGCAGTTGACAAAATGGTAGGTGAATTTTTTGTAAGAAAACTGCAGAATCCTGAAATATGTCCTTCTGCATGCATTTTATAGCGATGGTAGTAACTATGCTATGAATGTTACAACTTGAAAAGCTGTCAACATTTGTGAAAAAAATTAAACTAATTATTTTTACAATGAAAGCCTGACTTGACTGAGAATTTTCAATTTACTTCAGCTTCATTGGGACTAAAATTAAATTCCCAGGATTTTTTTGAGCATTTGTGTTAGAATGCTGTTTCTCTTTTATAAAAAGAAAATAATAGCTGAGTTTCAGGTACAAGCAATGGAGAGAGATTATCTAAGATTACTCTCAGGATTTTTAATGGCCCGTGAACACCAGTGAGAATCATCTGAATACAGAAAATGTGCATCCCTGTGGTACAGAAATCAAAGGAGGATAACAAAAGCTAAAGTAAGCCTTTGACATTCATGTAATGAAGAGAACCTAAGCAGGAGCAGGGGAGGCGCCCTGTACTGCGCCTTCTACTCAAAAAGTCCTTATCTGCAAAACAGAAAATCCTGACATGTGATGCTTTATGTGCTATGGCTTTGCAAAAAAACCAAAAAACAAAGCACAGTAACTTTTCAGCTGTAGGAGTAGTTGCATCTGAAACCAGTATGTCACAGAAAGACTGAAACAGTAATATTCTCACTGTTTATCCCCTTAACACTTCCTTAGAAAATCACATAGTTTTCTTGGTTTCTACTGTGCAGAAAAGGGGTAATAGTAAGTATGGCAGTATGTAAAAGAGGTATAAAACACACAAGCATAGGTGTGGAAGCAAAAATGGGATTAGGTAAGCAATGATCAGTGATCAGCCCATCTTTTGGCTGGCACGAGATGAGAAGGAAGTAGTAGAGTGCAAAGGCACAGTTTCCACAGTTTCCATTAATGGTCATCCCAGAGAGCTGTGTGATAGTGGGAGAAGCAGTGGTAAACCTCAGGCAGGATCCTATTTACCACCAGCTATGTTTTATGGCTTGTTTTTTAGATGCACTTTCAAATATTGCATACCAGGTTTGCTGCACACAGCTTTTGTAAATTTTGTTTATATATTTCAAACATATTTTTAAATACTATAAGTAGAGCTAATATGTCAGATTCTTTTATTGATTAGTAACCTATTGTGATCATTCCTACAAAAGATAGATGTGTTTGTCAGTGGACAGCTACTCTTTTTCTTAAGCATTCAATTTCTAGAAATTTCCTTTTTTTAATATTAATTTTCTTTAATTTTTATCTTTTCCCCTTTATTTATGTTAATTCCTCTTACGGTTTTCTGTTCTTATTTTAGATCTTCGCTTCCTCTTACATAACTAAGCTTTGTTATACCAAGAACTATTCTCTGTCTTTTCACATCCACACCTCTGCTTCTGCTTTCCTTCAAAAAATACAGTCATGTTTCTTACCCTGCAAATTTGACTCATATGCTTGCATAAAACTGTGAAAATGTTTATAGTGTATTTAAGGTCATGTACTTTTTCTGAACACAGGCCTTTCATAAGTATGCTTCAAATATACACAACAAAGCAGTTTGTATTCTCAGTGCCTCATCACCAAAATGCTTGTGTACTCATGGATGTTACTTCCTTCAGCCTTTCCACTGTGAAATACCACTAGGATAACCTGACAGTAGATCTGCCATGGTATTGGTATGACTTCATGATACAGTTGATGTTGTCTGGAAAGGAACAATCAAAATTTCTGCTTTCTCTTCCTTTAACTGCCAGGTATTTTGTCTGTTTCTGAGTCTGTTTTAGTTCTTTGGTTCCATGTTCTGAACTTAAAATAAATCCCCTCAGTCCCATCCTTCTCTCCTGCTGTTTCTCAGAAATAAGTTTGCTTGTATTGGTCTGGTGAATACCTTTCTGGGACAGGAGGGTTATCTTAAGATTTCCTGGATCCTTGGGTTAAAAATTCTCATGTCACTTTGCCAGCTGACTTGTGTTTAATGCTCCACCTTGCTAAGCACTGACTGCTGCTTACCTTATGCAGGAGCTCTCTTTTCCTAGCTCACTGCTGTTGTGACGTGTACTGAGAGAAACTGGTGATCCTGTCCCTTGGTTGCCTGCTCCCCTCCTGCTGGCTCACTGGCAGGCCCAGCAGAGGTGCTGCCCAGGCCTTTCAGCCTTGCTCATTCAGCAGCCTCTGCCGTGGTCTGCAGTGGGTGACAGATCAGCTTTATCTCTGGCCTGTGGGAATGAGACTTTCCATGTAGCACATGTGGCACATGGAAATACTGTGGCAGTCCAGTGCTCTGTGACTAAGAGCATCAAGGGACAGATGACACTGGGCAGATGATTTTGGGTAAAATTAAATTCTGCTGCACATTTATCACTCTGAAATACAGATCCTTGGCAACATTTTATCAAAACCCTTTAAATGTCCAGCTCTTTAGTCAAGCATCTTACTTTTGAATATTTTTACTCAGAAATGTGTGTTTCTTGCCTAGTTTCCTTTCCTAGTTTTATTTTTGTTCTGTGATACATGCATCCAAATGTGCAATGCACCTCCGTAGGCTAAAGTCTAACAGTTAAGGGCCTGTGTATCAATCAGTTGCATGTACTGGTTGTCAGTCAGCAAATTATTGAAGTTGAGAAAGATATGAAACAAGTTTTATATGCAGCTACCAAAATTAGACTGAGCATCAGTTCCAGATTTTTTTTCTTAGTACTGATCTTCTTGTTTGTCTTGATGCTAATGAAACTAGGCTGTATATGCTTTAAAAATGCGACCTTTGAATTCTGGACAAACATTCATCCCAGACCAAGTATTTTTTTTTTGATGAGAGCTGAATCTGTATCTCTACTTGCTATTTCTGATTACATGTTTTCTTGCTTATGAAAAGTGGTCTAGAATAGATATTCTTCATCTAAAGAAATCTTTGTCTGAAATCCGAATTCAAATTAATCATTGAATTTTCAATACTTAAATTACGTGCAGTTTTCCTTCAATTACTGGGTATTGCAAAAACCCTTCAGCTTAGGATTCCTGTTTCTTCTGTGCTATTTTCTTTAAATGCTTCCAGTTTCTGAAGGATAACTGCTTAAGATCTTGAAGCTGGCTATTTATTATTATTTTTAATTTTTTATTATTTTTATTATTTTATTTCATTTTTTTTTTCTTGTTGTTGTTTTGATTGTTTGCTTTGTTTTTGTCTTTTGCAGAAAACTTTAGTACTTTTTTCCTAGTTGGACCTGTTTTCTTTTCCACCTTATTCAGAAATTAAGTAGTTGAATATGGCTCTTTTCTTGATTTTGGCAGAGTGACACAACAGTTTAATAGGACAAAAACCCCAAAAACCAACAACAATTTTAATGCAAAAGCTTGAAAAAGAATGAATGTGGTGGACCTGTAGCAGTCAAAAAGGGAAGGATAGCAAGAACAGGATGAATCAAAATCAGGTATTCTATTAAAAAAAAAAAGAAAAAAATTGATGCCTTCATATTGCTCTTATTTGGCTATTCTAGGTTAAGAAAATGGGTGCGATGTTTTTATTATGTTCTTAGTTTTTTTGTTTGCCTTTTTATATAATGACAGAAGTATTTATTAATCAGCTGAAGCCTCACCAAGGGTTAGATTCATGGTATCAGCAATAGAAATAATCACATTAACTTTCTGATAATCTTGTTTCTAAATAATCTCTGAAGGGAATGTTGTGAGGTTTTTCCAGCTATTGCTAAGTGGTTTAGTTTGAAGTGTGAAATTTATGTTTTTTTGTTTGACTGGTAAGAAACTGCTGTAAGCATAGGTACATCTTTATATTCTGAGGTTTTATATTCTTAAGCCATTTACTTAAAGATACTATCTAAATCAAAATAAAAGTAGGCAATTTTTCTACTATTTTGAGTCTTAGCAATTTTCTGGGTTAGAATTTAGAACATTTAACCATGTGTCTCTATTAGCATTTGTTAGTTTTTAAGAAGGCAATTTTTATTCTGACATGGCATTCTGGAAATTCATTTTTCAAATGTGCAATAGAGAATTTAAATATTTGTGTCAGATGTTTTGAGAGGTGCATGAGAATGACAACAATCAATCATAGCAACAATTAGCTCATGATGTACTGAGCTTACAGTAATTAAACAAGATATTCGTGCTTGCTGATTAAGATCACAGATATTGTGAGCCAGCTGTTAATCACTTTTCTTCCAAGGCTAATGTCATTAGCAGATATCTATCCCTAAGGCTATTTTTGACTATTGGATAGGTTGTGATGTAAGCAACAAAACAGACTTAAAAATTTTGGATATTGAGAGCATCTTTTCAAACTTCTGTTACCTTGATAATCACCCTTGATAATTCAGGAAAAACTGTTCTGAGTTGTAAGAAAGTGATGAAGTCATGCTGCTATTAAAATCTTCTTAAAAGCTGTAATGCTAATACACCTTTTACAGCTGTTTATATTGAAATTCAAATCCATAATATTGTTTTTAATAAATGCAGATTAAAAAAAAAAGAAACATCTTTATCAAGATTTGAATTGATATTGTACTATTGAAGGTGCATATTTCAGATATAATCAATGCTTTTGGGAAAAATTCAAAGATTTCCTAAGTATCTAGTTTTGACCATCTTTATTTCTGATGTTGATTCTTATCAAAGAGTGCATTTAAAATTTACAGTACATTTTAATTCAGTATCTTTAATCTGAATTGACTTACACAAGAATCAGTGGTGTCCATCAGATAATATTCCACTGTCTTTTTTTGTGAATGTGAATCACCATTTTGAAAGGAGTTACCAGAAATTTGTGATTCTATTCACTGAGCACAATTGTGAACATTATGAAACTATGACATAGAGTTACAGCTCTAATAAAAATGTATGGTCTAATATCAGTTTTATAACATGGTATGGCAAATATAAGTATTCTTACTAGCTTCTTACTGAGGCTATAATGCAGTTGTGGGTTTTTTTCCTGCAATTTCCCATCCATTTGTCTTGTGGGTGTGCTTATTTTGAACAGGACGTGAAAGAAGCTGAACATTTCAAGTACATTATAAAAGTTGGGTAGCTATTAGCTCAGTTTGATTGTATATTATTCTAGTTTAGGTGGGGGGTTGTTGATCTTGTAATACTTAAAATTTTGTGATACACTATTCAGTGTTAAAAAGTAATATTGATAGTTTTTCTTTCCAGCTAGAATGAAATTCAGACTTAACTTTTTTCAAATATTAATTTGAAATATTTCCCTTCAAGCTACTTTGAAATATTTGCCCTCAGACATGAGCAATAGGGTAAGGCCTGGACCACTGGAGCAGCCTCAAGTTTTATCATCTGTAGCAGCACTGGTGTTGGTGCTGTTTCCCAGCTGCAGGACTTTGGGAGAGGAGGCAGAAGCAGCTGCTGATGGACTACATGTGGGGCTTCATGTGGAGAGTGTGAAGGGGGGTTGTGGCCCCTGCCATGACTGCAGGTGTGTCCTCGCCTTCGGACTCTGAGGTAGGGTGGTCAGGGCTGCTGAGCCTAATGGATGTAAGGGCAGCATCCTTCTGTACATGGGAATTGGATACTGCTGAGAGTGGGCAGTGTACTTGAGAGCAGAAAGATACCCGATACTGCTCTCATCCAGATATTTTCTGTATCATCTTCTGACGTTTTTACCTATAGTAGCAATAAGCATGATGATTTTTTTCCTGATTTTTTTAAAAGTTAACATGTTTTTTATGCATTTATGTCTCAAAATGAAGAGTCAGTTTTTCTTTGACATTGTTATTGGTATTAATAGCATTTTAGTTTAAGGAAATAAAAATGTTTGATTCTTTGTTGCCATAGCCTCCTTCTATATGGGTGGGTGGACAACTGCTTTGATGCTCAGACTGGGGGTAGTGGTTAATGGGGTATCCTCTGTCTGGATTACTGTGGTAAGTGGTGTTCTTCAGATGTCTATCCTGTGACCCATCTTCTTTAACATTTTTGTCAGTGACCTGGAAGAGGGCACAGGGGGCTTGGTTTTCAGCTTTGCTGATGACACCAAACTGGAGGGTACAGTCAGTATACCCTTGACAGACACCTAGGCAGGCTAACAAAGAGACTGCCAAGAAATTAATGAACTAAATTAATAAAATCCAACAAGTGCCACATCCTGCACCTGGGAATGAAGAGTTCCTGGCAGTGATACAGACCAGGGCCTGCCTGTCTGTGGTGCAGCTCATAGGAAGAGTTTCAGGGGACCTTTTTGGGTAGTGAGTTATACCTGAACCTGAGTGGGCCTGAAAGCACTTTCCCTGCGAGGGAGCTGGGCCTGTTCAGCCTGGAGATGGCTTCATCGGTACCTAAATGCAGCCTTTCCATGTCAATGAGGAGATCAAGAAGATAGAACTAAGCTCTTTGTAATGGTGCCTGGGTGGACATGAGACAGTAAGCGGAACTTGAAATGGGACACAATGAAAAGCCTTTTCTCATGAGGACAGGCAAGCAGTAGAGCTGTTTGCCCAGCAGTGGGGAACAGCCTCTGTCCTTAGAGATTTTCAGCCGGGCTGTTGGTCACACAACTGCCTTTGTGGCTGGGCTTCATACCTTTTCAGATTCCTTCCTATAAGTGATGGTAAAATAATGTTTTCTCTCCTAATACAGGAGACTTGAACTACTCTTCTGAGATAAGGGACAAATCCATAGCATTTATTCTCCACAACATTTTTTGAGACGCTTCTTCTGACTTGTTCACAGAACCGCTCACCCTCATAGTGTTGGGGAACCATAAGCTATTCTCCAAATAGTCTCTTTAATGGCTTCATTATCATTATAGTCAGAATTAAAGGAAGGAATACTGAGGTATTTTTGTCTCTGAATTAGTGGTACAGTGTCATTAGATGTAAAAGTTGTAGTATGTTAAAGCTGAGAGTAATTACAGGAAAAAACATACTCTGTAAAGGAGCTCTGTATGACTCATTTCAGAAAGTTATAATTGATTTCTGTATGCGTTAGCTTTACTGAATGGTTGGTTCTTGGTGTGTTTGTGGTGCTAATGGAATCATTGATTCTCTGTGTTCCACAGATGTGTTACTGCTTTCACTCTCTACTGCCTTATCCATTTGTCCAAATTTGTCCCATTGAAAAGTGTGTATTTGTTCTTACTCAAGGCTCCTTAAGCCTAGAACTATCTTTTTTTCATCATGAAAGACGCAAGCACATTTCTTCTTAAGGTACAGTCATCTTTCAGATTAAGTGCTATGAAAATTTTGATTATTTACAGTTTGTTGTAAATAGCACTCATCCGATATCTAGGCCCTAAAGTGATAAACTTCAGGCCTTAATAGTTATTTTTCACCCATCCTATGGCAGTTGCAAGTTATTCAGTCTAGGTGTCCTTGTAAAGCCAGTCAGGTTTTCTCATTGATTCAGAAGTTCTTCATATGCAAGAAGTCACATAATTTTGAATATTAGCATGAAATAGATCTAAAGGAGATGTTATTTTGCCCTGAGAGAGGATTACCAGTACCATTTGGGAAGATGTTTGTTCAGTTTTCTCTCAGAATCCCTTAGCAATGGATGTCCATAATTTATCCAAGCAATCTGTTCAAGGACTTGCATTTCCTTGTAACCGGAATATTTTCAAAGGAGGAGATTTCTGAATTATTTTCTTTCTTGATTGCTCTATTAGTAATATGTTTTGAAGTACTTAAAACTGTCACTGTGTTCTTGTATATGCTGTCTTGAAACAAAATAAACTGAATTTATCTTGAATTACTTGCACATCCTATTTTACAGATCTCTGACCACTTCTAATTTTTTTTGTTTCTCTCATGACCCTTTTCAGCTCATTACCTCTTTGATGTAGTGTAGCCATGAAACAACACTGACATAATACTGTATAAAAGGAAACAATATACTGAGATGTATTAAATGCAACACTGATGATGGATTACTTCATGGGCATGAAATTTTGCTCCCTCACAATCAGCAGTGTTTAAGGAACCTTCTCAACTCCCCAACTAAAGAACTGTATTTTTATTTGTACTTTCAGGTACTGTCTAGTAAGACTGGGAAAAAACAAATCAATGGAAACAATATGAAGAAAGCATGTGTTTGCCTTTATTGCAACAACAAAATATTGATGCCCATATTTTTCTGCCAAATCTCAGTGCTACATACCTGTTTCCATTCCTTATGACATGGTGAAGAAGAGCTTTTCTTCTTCCGTACAGATGACTGTTCTGCCTATAGTGTAACACCTCATGCTTTTTTTCCCTTTACATTTCATCCTATTTTAAATCTTTTTATGTTAGTCATGGCTATTTTAAATTTTAATTCCTCTGAGAAAGTATCTTTTTTGATCATGATGGGAAATGTGGTGCAGACAACATCAAACATGTTGTGAGAGAGAAACTGGATTTGAGCCTGCAACAATTTAGTGCTCAGGGCACTATGAGGGACTTCCTGAAGTTCTCTTTCTTCCTAATCTTAAATAATGTAGGATAAAAATCAGTGACTCCAGTTCTTATGTGTCTTCTGCAAGTGTTCCAACTATAAGTATACCACAGATAGGTAATTTCAACAGAGTTAATTTCATTTTAAAAAAATTAAACTGGATTAGAGAATTTTATCACTAGACTTGTGAGGTATAAATGTTGATGATAAAATATTAGTCTGGGTAATGTGGCATTTCAATGGGGAAAAAAAAAGTTCAAATACAATATTTAAAGAGTTTTATTTACAAATAAAGAAAAGTCATTTATGAGTGAATTTTAACATATAAAATTGAACTGCAGTGCCCTTGAAGCTATGGATGTGTTTATTAAAGACTAAGATCAGCAAATAATGTTTTCTGCTGGAGAGCAAATGTAACTTAATGCAGAGAATTTTTTTGCAAGCTATTTCAAAATAAAACAGCAGTGAAGACAATTTTTTTATACCAGTAAGACTGAAATTTGTTGTAGGGATGCCTACCTCGGAGCACAGTTTGCAGCTGTGAGCTTTAGACAGCACATTTAAAGAGTCATGTTACTTTGAGTAGGGTCCCAAAACATTATGCTGAACAGGGAGTGCTTCAAAGCAAGTACACTGGCTAGGGACGTTCTTAAGTAGTCAACAATAAAACTGATAAAAAGATTCATCTGCTGTTCTAGCTCCCTCTAGAGAGGAATGTTTTCTGTGGTACTGACTGTTTTTGAGCTGGTTTAAGAAAGCAGGTTTCAGTGTTGTTTTTTTTTTTTTTCAAAAACAGAGCTTGTGTCTATGCTTTCCTACAAGTCACAGCTACTATGATGCTTATACTACTGATCTTCTTTTCCTCCCACCACATAGTGAACATACACATGAACACCCACACACTCCTTTTCCTGAAGCCAGTTTCTAGAAAACTGTTAGAGATATGAAAATCAACATTTAATTTCTTCTTCTGCCCAAGTGAATTTAAATTTGTATTCTCCTACCTCTTAATGTAAGCACTGAAATACTATTGAGATGCAACTCCTTATGAACTTTCTGCATGCTTTTTATTACAAAACATATGATCTCTAACAATACTATGTCATTTTGGAGAGTTATTTTGACTTTTCAGTCCTCAGCTCTTGATATCAGTTACCTAGAATGGCCACTGTATAGATAGTTTTTAAATGAGAAATCGAGATGAACATAGTTAGTTAAAATGTGAGATCTACATGCAAAGACTAAGTTCTCATTTAAAGTTTCTTGTTTGAAGAAACCCTTTGTCTGGACTGCGATTTGCCCCCTAGAGTTATGTATGCCAGCTCTTTAACACAAAGAGAGAAAAAGGGAATGTGCTGAACTTCGATTCAAAGCTATTTATAATGGTCTAAAAATAGCTAACTTGAAAGGTTGAGAGAAATCCAGATTAATCTTATTGATTCTGAAAGCAAATAAGGTATTGCTGCGCGTCATCTTGGATCACTTCAGCAGTTAGATGAAGTGTAATGTAGGTATTGGATTTTAATGGTAATAGATGAGCTTCAGTTGGACTTCAGTTGAAATAGTGTGATGGAAAATGCTAAACTATTTAATAGGTCACTCTGCATATTTCATTTGTTACCTGATCATCTGGTACAAATGAAAGTTCAGAGTTTTTTCATTGTGATTCTTCTAAACATATGTAACAATTTCTAGCAAGAGAATTGTTCTGGGTCTAAGCTGTATAAAGAGTGCTCCAGAGCTCTTTTCTTCCAGTGTTTCTGTAAAGCATGCTCTGGTACACAGCAAAAGTAGCAGTGATCACCAGTCCATGTGGGACAGTGATGCTCAACATCTGAACAGCAGCAAAATTCAGGGACATTGTTTTTTCAAGGCTGAAGTTCTGTTTGGAAATACTTCCTGGTAGCATGGTTTTTAGGCAGATAGTACTGGCATAGTTTTCATGTATTGTCACTCACAAAAATGTATTGATAGGACATTCACTCACACATGCTGAAAATGTGGAAAGACTCTAAGTCTTGGAAAAATAAAATAAAGTTAGATTCCAAACGAGTAAGAATGAGTAAGGCTTTATACCATGAATGAACTTTCTTTCCCTGAGACATATCCAGCAAACACTGAATAGATTTGTCTTCTCACAATTAGACACTTATATTTGAGTTGTTACTTATATTTACCTTATAACGCAGAGAGCTATGACTCATTTGTTCCCTTCTAGATAGACGTATAAAAGAGATCAGATAGAATCACACTTCAGAGTCTCACCGCTGCCTGGACAGATTCAAAGCAGCAAAGATGTGGGTTTCTCTCACAAAAAAGAGGCTGTGAGAATTGGGGTTTTTCAGTCTGGGAAAGAGAGGGCTACAGGAATATCTTGGAGCAGCCTGCCAGTAGCTAAAGAGCACCTTCAAGAATGCCAGAGAGGGACTTTTTACAAGTAATGGGACAGGGCAGAGTAGCTTCAAATTGAAAGACCACAGGTTTAAGTTACATATTAGAAAAAAAATTCTTCACTGTGAGGGTGGTGAGGCACTTGAGCAGGTTGCTCAGAGAAGCTGTGGATATCCCATTCCTGGAGGTGCTGAAGGCCAGGTTGGACAGGGCTTTGAGCAACCTGCTTAAGTGGAAGGTGTTCTTCCAACGTGTTGAAAGTGGATGATTTTAAGGACCCTCCCAGCCCAAGCTGTTCTGTGATTTCTGCACTGTAAACCTTTCGTGACATCCATTACAGGCTGAAGATACCTACATGTGGATGTCTGCTGACATGACCAGTGTTTGTATCTCATTATAAACATGGAAATGTGGTCTTGCCTCCAGCTAGAAAAGGACCTGGATATCCCAAAAAGCCTGTGTCAGCTTTGCATGCTCAGAGGTCTTAGGATATCCTAGTGTCTTAAATGGCAGAAGTGACCTACCTAGGGACAATTGCTTTGAGCCCAGGGATAGCCTAACTACATGAACAATTCATCTGAGCAACTGCTGTGTATATAATTCAGGACAAATTTAATTGTTGTCTAGGCTGCATTTTCTATTTCTGCTATAAGGGAGGTTTTGACACTCAGTTGCAGGATAGAGCTACACCAAATGTAAGTGCCTTAAGCTTAAGCTGATCCTGTTTTTAATAACTGAAAGGTTTTATTGACAATCACCACAGACCTTTCACCTTAATTTTATGGAAATGGAAATATTATGAAGCTAATTTTTCAGTTTATTTTTATTTTAAAATCCCTCAAGCTTTCATTCTGTACACAGGACATGTTTCTTCTATAATTCCATTACTCTTTTTTTATACAGTCCACCATTTAGGAAAACATAGATGAACAACTTGATATTAAATCTTCTTTTAAAAACAAATACAAAGTACAAAAACTTAATGCTTGATTTTTCTTCACTTGCATAAACTGGAGTGTTGTGATGATGCTGTAATATATATTATAAATTGATAAACAAATAGTACTTTTAAATATGATCACTCATTTCAGAACAGGTGGGTTTTTTTCTTCTGTGCAGTGAATGTAAAGATCTGAAATTTCATTTGCCTGCATATTTTAACAAATTTCTGTAAACAGTCCTAATACGAGTTTTTGTTTAAGGAAATACCTGACTGAATGTTAGTGGGAAATTTAAGTGAATAAACCAGAAATTAAAATAAAGTTTCTTTTCTACTACTTATGGAGAAAATGTTGTTTATACCAAATAGTTGACCATCCTATGGAGTTTGCTAGTTATTAGTCCAGTGATGATGTAACTTAAGAAATGTATGTTCATCTTATCCTAAACGAAAGAAATTCTGTAACAACTGGGTTTAATGATGTGTTTTAAATGTGAAAACATAGTTTTCTAATGTAACAGAACTCTGTAGCTTAATGGAAACTTTTATGAAGGGTACAGTTCTTTTTCTGACATAGTGGAACAAACATCTTTAAGACAGGAACAATAATTCACTTCTTCACTTCTTGCCAAAAATGGAAAATGTGTTCACATACATTTATACATACCTACCTGTTTTGAATACATTTTCGTAAGTCTTCATATAAATAAAGTCAAATAGGACATCGTTAATTGGCAACATTTCTTTGCGGAACAATACAATGAAGATATTTTTTTAATTTTTTTTTTTTTTTACTCTTTGCATATTAATTTCTACTTCAAAGACCGCTTAGTCTGTATTTTCCGGTACAAAAGAGGCTTTTTATGTCTAATCAATTTGAAGACTGAAAAGCAGACCAGTTTTCCGCTTTCTGTAAAAAATGCTCATTTGTATGCTTTTTATTTATTGAATGGGATAGAGCTTGTTATTCACCATTATGAAATGTTCATATTCTTAAATTTTTATGTATGCCTTTCTTTTTTGCAGACTAAAACTGGTATTGCATTGTTGTATGATGAAGTATCTGAAAATGCTTATGACATCCGACTGAAACTTACAAAAGAGGTATTAACAATTCAAAAACAAGATGTCGTCTGTGTTAGTGGAAGTGATCACAGTGCAAATGTAAGTGCTTCTTTATCTCTGTGCTTTTGACTACGCACTTCAATGTCTTCTGCAGAGGTCACCTTATTCTATTGGAGTGCAAGAGATTTTATTGGGTAATGGAAATACAAGTAATTACCAGTTGTTGATTTTTCTTTGCTTACCTACAATCATAAGTGTAAAAACTGCAGTTTTGACCAGTACTATACATACTTTATTATGGAATTTATAATCTTAACAGAAGCAAAAACGTCTCTAAATACCAAAATTAAAGCATTTGTCCATCAAATATTGCTGGGTCATTAAATTAAGGGAGAAAAAGAAAAAAATATTTCCTAATGGAAGCATTTGAAGAGTAAACTGATACACCAAAGTCTTCTTCATTTGTGTACCAGACAGGATGTCTGTTCAAGGGCACTGAGCTGACTGAGAGAACACTTGATGGGCACTTATTTCACTGTAATTCTCTTTCAGGCACAGATGGAGCTTAATTAGCGCCAGCACATATTTGGTGCTTTTTTAACCAAAATTCAGTTATGCTGCATTTTCAAAGCCTGTGGTGCCTCTAAGCTATAGAGGAATCTTCTATGGTCTGTGTGACCATTTGGTAATGTCACCAGATAAAATGGTGGCATTTTGCATAAGCAGTACAGCAAGAGTGTCTAGGTTATCAACATCCTTAAGTAATGTATTTCATTTTCTCATATAAACAGTGAAACAGTGTTCTTCTTGAAATTGGAATACATATACTTAATTTAACTGAGTGAAATCAATTTCATGAACTTTGCTGGTGTTTCTTAGAGCGCACAGTTCATGGCATCCTCTTCAGAGGGGCCAAGAGAGATTGTTTCTGTCTGCTTGCTGTATTGAATGTGTCATGTAAGCTTAAAATCTGGGACTTGGGGACATCGAGTGGGTTTGTGATAGTCTGCTAAGAATTAGAAGCAAAAAAGCATATAATGGGTGTCTGTGTGTGTATATATGTGAGTATGTTAGAGAGTCTACCTCTATAATATGTAAATATTTCATTCCTGCTGCAGTATTCATATAAATTGTTTAATATCACACATAAAATAATTTGAAATAGCTTTTAGCAATTCAAAACATTATGTACTTGTCCGTGGAATTCTGTGGAACATAACTTGCTCTTTAAAATGTTAAGAAAGTTTGATCGGTGACAGGCATGTCCACTTCTGGTTGGTTTGCTGAGATAAGTATAAGCCTCGATCATCAGCTTTGCATATACTTTCTTTTCTTACTTTTTTTTACTTTCTTCACTGAGAAGCATGAAAAAACACAGCTTTTTTTTTTTTTACCAGTCCTTGCTGGTAATGCTGATAAGTTGTATGCAAACTTGTTGCAAGAGTCATAGTAAAATATAATGAGACTTCAGTATATATGTCTGTGCATAGAATTATACATGGTTGTTATGGACTCAATGGTGTTTAAACGCCTTGTGTATGAATCTCATAGAAAAGAATCAAAATTCTATCCTATGTAGTCCTAGGTTACTTCTTGATTGAACTAGCACAAGCTAGTTGCATCTGAGAAAACATTGTATCAAATCTGTGTATTTATTGATCAACACCCAAAATACAGCAGGACATCCCCCACCCAACATTCTCAAACTCCAACATAAACAGTACAAAACCCCACCCTGAATAACCCTGCCTCTTCCTTTTAGTATCAAGATTTGGGTTGATTTTAATGCTTTTTACTCCTGCACTTCATGGGTACCCTAAATAGTATTTCCTGATGGAAGACAGACAGGGAGACAAGCTTTCGTAATATTTAAGGAATTGAATTTTGAAATAAATTCTGGAAAATAATAGACCTTGCAGAGGAGGCATAGCTGGGATGTGCAGCCACTGCATATAAAATGAGTGCAAGTTCCTTGATTGTATTTCATGTCCAGTAGTGATCACAGTAATGGGTCGAGCATAGAAAGACATGATTCCTAGGACTGTGGTAAAGAGAAATATTTTTTCTTGGTTGTAGATGTAGTGTTAATGTGTAAAAGTAAGTGAATTTCAAGTATAATACAGATGGTAATTTAGGTTAGAGTTGCAAAGTATTGCATGGCTCTAGGTATGACACCCATTCAGAAGGAATTTCTCCTACCTCATACTGTTGAAAAATAAGAGTGGGAAGTCCTGCTGAGCTGCCCTTTCCTGGGAAAAAAATTGTTAGCGTTACCCTTATTTTCCTTAAATTTTCTCACTGAAGACTCTGAAAACTAAATTTTAAGGGTCTGATAGGTTTTCTGCGTCCCTTACAAGATCTCCCCAAGGTCCCTTTCTGAAAGTGTTATCTGCAGTCCTCACAGGATTCTGTCATCAAACTCTAATGAGAAAAATGGATTAGACTGTCTTCATGACCATATTCAGTTTTTCTGCATTATATTTTGAACCAAATAAAAACTTCTGAACAGCTAGCATTTAATACGAACACAAATTGACTAACATGGAGATAAACACTGTTGCTTTTTACCATATATAAATTTCTAGTACATAGGAGCTCAAAAGCAAAATTTGAAATCAGGCTGAAATAGTTGGTAGTTCTCTAACACTGAGCTTGGTAAATTTTACAATTACAGTTACATGATAGAAATTCCAGAGATAAATGCTTTATATTTCGAGTGGTTAAACAGAATAGTTTTCATCCCTGTTCCGTATGATTCAAAATATTAATAGAAAATGGCAACCTGAAAGTCAATGCTATAGCAGTCATAAACGATCACATTGTCTTACTGATTTATTCTCCTTTCTCTCTAGTTTTGGATTCTCAGGTACTTGTAGTTAATCTTTATTTTACACATGGCTATTCATCAAACCAGTTCATTTGCGACAAAAAAAAAAAAAAGAAGGCAACTTGTGCCTTCTTTTTGTACTTACCGCAAAGGCATGGAATGAGAAAAAAAACCTGAGTGTAGTATGATTTTTCCTCTTAGTTGGGATATTTGAATGGAAAATTATTGGAAAGGAAAGTTCTTTTTCTTCTTGTGGTAATACTTTTTTCTCCAGCCACTTACATGGGATGGCATTTGTGGGATGCATTTGCTTCTAGGCTCTCTTTTACTGACAGGTTCATTAATCCTGAGGAACACTGAGGACAGGATTTGCAGCTGTGCATATTTAGCTCTGCCAGTCTGTTGTAGTTCTGAATGCTACACTGAGGACTGGCAAAGACATCAGTGATCACTAGAACTACTGTGATGAGTTGGACTTTCAGCAACAGAGATTATACCCAAGGACAAAAGGTTCTTACTATAAAATACCTTTTACTACCATCATCTAGTTCTATTCCTATTTCATATTTTGTAATCTGACATTCATTTAAATGCTATTTTTAAGCATTGAGAAAGCTTCACCTTTGATGAGAAATTTTGTACCTGTCTTACTGTAATTAAATGTTCAGCCCATTTCAATTGTTTCAGTCTTGGACTTGGATGAGAGAGTAATAAGAGAAAAACATGTTTTTTGACATTTGAGGGGTATATAGAAAAAATAATGTAGAATTAGCTGGGTTTTTTTGTATTTGATTTTTTCACAGTAGACAAGCTGCTTTTAAGTATCTCTAAAAATCCTTCTGGATTTGCAGCTAATTAGGGAAGTAATATTTTGAAGTGCTTTTTTATATAATATATTTATATAAAATTTATAAAAATAATTTTCTATGTAACTGTAAATATTTATATAATTTATATTTATGTTCGAAACATGCAATTTTTTCCATCAAGGTACAATTCAGATCTTCAGACTTGGCAAATTCTAGTGTTTTAAGCAAGTCTTCATGACTGTGTTACGTTTGAGGTGTTTAGATTTTAAGCATAAAGGAGAATGTATAGGTGCATCCAAATCACGGTGATAGAGTTGACCTCCGTGTGAGGCAACACTTGGAATGTATCAGGCTCTGTCTTGGGGTGGATGATAAGCAAATTGAGAGTTATGAGTTAGGATAAAAGGGCAGAGGAGAATAAAAGGGCAGGGTAGGATAAAAGGGCAGAGTAGCAAGGGTGACACTGTTGTGGGTGTTTGCTACAGGCTCCTGGTCAGGAGGAGGGAGTGGATGAGGCCTTTTACAGGCAGCTCAGAGCAGCCTCACAGTCACAGGCTCTGGCTCTTCTGGGGGACTTCAACCACCCTGACATTGCTGGAGAAGCAACACCATGAAGCACAAACAGCACAGGAGCATCCTGGAAAGTGCTGATGGCAACTTCCTGACACGGGGAGTGGAGGTTCCCACAAGGAATGGTGTGCTCCTTGACCTTCCACTAAAAAACAGAGAGGGCCTTGTTGGAGATGTAAAGGTTGGGGGCAGTTTTGGCTGTAGTGACCATGAGATTGTGAAGTTCAGTACAGAACAAGAAGAAGCAGGGCAGCAAGTAAATTGTAACCTTCAGCCTATTCAGGGCTAAAGAACTACCTTTAGCCTCTTCAGGGGATCTTCTTGGAAGAATCCCATGGGAATGGACCTTTCAGCAAAGAAGGGTCCGAGAGTTGGCTTATATTGAAGAATCACTTTCTCCACATTCAAGAACAAACCAACCCAGTGAGCAAGCAATTGAACAAAGGGGGAAAGAGACCTGCATGGATAAAAAGGAACTCCTGTCATTACTCATGTGTAAGCAGGAAATGCAGAGGAGACGGAAGCAGAATCAGATCACTTGGAATTAACATAGAGAGGTTGTCAAAGTAGAAGTGAAACAAAGGCCAAGGTCCACCTGGAATTAAATCTGGCCAGGGATGTCAAGGACAATAAGAAAGGCTTTTTCAGATGCATCAATAGCAAAAGGAAAACTAAGGATAATGTGGGCACATTACTAAATGGAGAGGGAACCCTCATAACAGAAGATGCAGAGAAGGCAGAATTACTGAATGCTGCCTTTGCACAGGTCTTCATTGGTAAGATCAGACCTCTGAATCTCTGACCTGAGAAACCAGGAAAAAGGACTCTTGGAAGGCAGACTTTCCCATGGTCAAGGAGGGTTGGATTAGAGAACACCTAGGCAAACCTGACATCGACAAGTTCAGGGGCCCAGATGGGATCCATCCACCAGTGCTGAGAGGGATGCCAGATACCACATAGAGGCTGCTCATGATCATCCCTGAAAGGTTGTGGCAATCAGGATAGGTGCCTGAGGACTGGAAGAAAACAAATGTTACCCCAGTCTTCAAAAAAGTGAAAGAAGAAGGATGCAGGAAACTACCAGCCAGTCAGCCTCACCTCAATCCCTGGAAAGGTGATGGAATGCCTCATTTTGGATGCCATCTCTATCTACATGGATGACAAGCAAGTGACCAGGAATAGTCAGCATGGATTCACTAAGAGTAAATCATGATTGACCAACCCAATTGCCCTCTATGATGAAACAGCTATCTGGATGGATAACAGCTGTACCTCAGCTTTGGTAAGGCTTTTTGTCTCTCACAGTATACTCACAGTATACTCACAGTTACAGTTACTCACAGGTAACTGAGCACTGGAACAGATTGCCCAGAAGGGTTGTAGTCTCCTCCATTGTAGGTATTCAAGAACAGTCTGGACACAGTCCTGTGGCATGTGCTCTAGGATGACCTTGCTTGAGCAGGGAAGTTGGACCAGATGACCCAATGTGGTTCCTTCCAAACTCATTCTGTGATTTCCTGAATTGGTGCACACTCATAGAATCCAAGCACAAAAGTATTGACGGAAATACTGAATTGAAAATAAATAGTTTCCCCTAGCTGCCAAGTGTTTTTAACAGAAGATATTTTCTCCCCTAAATTTAAAGTTTAACAATACTCACAGAAATAAATTAATTGTATGACAGACAGGGAGAAATCAATTTTAGTTAAAGGAGAAACATGAAAGCATTACATTTTGAACTTAATGAAGGTACTATTGTACTTTAACTCTTTCTCACTTTACCTGCTAAAATTAATTTCTTGCATACAGTACCTTGTCCTTAATAGTCTTTGTTTTTCATCCATGTATATTGCTTCATCCTTCTGTTGACAGTCCATAGTTTTATGCCTGGGTATGGCATTAGAATTTCATTAGAATTTTCTTTATTTTATTTTGTATTTTATTTTTGTAAGAAAAAGAACAGAAATCCATCTGTTTTTTTATCAAAATTGGTCCTTCTCACAGAGCTGAACTGTCTCTGAATTGGTCAGGGGTCAGGCAAAGAGGTTTTGAATGCAGGCAGATGGCATCTTGACTGGAAGAGGACTCCTCAGAGGCTTATTTGAGTCTAATAGAAACCTTTGCATGCTGGATACTCAAAGTTCCAGCTTCACAAGCTGTGTTTTAGAAGGAAACAAAGTGAATAAGGAAGAAAAACAGCAAGATTAGTTGTTTTGTTGATTAAAAAAATAAAAACAATGTCTGAAAATACTGTTTAAATCCCTGATGAAATTTATATGGGTTTTCCTTTATAACTCAGACACTAATAAGGACACAGAAGAATGTTATTTTAGAAAACGTCTAGGGAACAGATCTGCAAAAAAATCTAAAAGTTGTTTTTTTATAATGCAAGGGAATTTCTGTCTCAAGAACTGCTAATATTGCAGTTTGCCCTGTGACTGTTCTGCCATTGCTGATGAGGTATTTTAGTTCAAAATTGTTTTTTTTAAAAAAGCTAACAATGAACAATTTCTATATTTTTTTCTATCTTTTTTGAAGCATCAAGTGAATTATTAAGTCTTCCTTTTGAAACTAACATCACTTGTATGGAGAAAATACATTATTTAACCGTTTGTCATTTGTTTTCCATGGTCTGGAAAGGTGACCTAGATACTTAGAAGATAGATATCAAGTAATTCCTTCGGAACTTTATTATGGCAGATCACATGTTTGTCTTGCTGCCACTCTGAGAACAGTTAGAAGTTTGCATCACAAAATAAATATGAGTGTTTCTCAGCATGACAAAAAACCTTTATTATTAAAGGTAGAAAGAATAAGTAGCTTTAAAAAAAGGCTGATAAACAGAACAGAAGATTGCAAAGGATACTTAGAATAACCCTGAAAAACAATCTCTTCCTGAAATGTGGAAAGAGTGAAAGAAGGGTGAGTATTCATACCAACAAGATAAAATTAAGGCATCACAACTTCGGTAAGCCACACATATACATCAATATATGTGTCCTTTAACTTAAATTTCAATAAATCTATTATACTTGAAGCTATGACAGTGTCAGGACTGGTAAATTGTAATGTAGACATTGTGAGAGGTCTTGTAGCAGTTAAGACTGAACTGTCTGACTGTGATGAAAGTATGAGGCTTCCTAGCATCAATATTTGTTGGAATATTGATGGGTTCAACTCCTATTGTTCATCCTCACTATAGCCAACCTGTGAAATGCTGTGCAAAGTTGAATGCATTTGGCATTACTCAGAGAAAATCTGTATTCTGGCAGAATTTAGCTATAATTTGGTTTTACAGGATGCCTTTTAAATTGAAAGTAATCAACTAATTTTTAATGGAAGAAGTATTATCATATCTTGACACAGGACCCTATACGTGTTATTAGTAACTCTGGAAATCCGTATTTGTAGATGGTCTGCATTGATGTAATTTGTATCTGAGAAGAGTCTGGGGTCTTTTCACACCACTTGCCAAAAAAAAGCTCCTGTCCCAACTGAGTATTTGACAAATCAGTGGAGGAGCACCTGAGGATTATTCTGAAGTCATACTGAGACTGTTTCATCCAGACACATTAATGTGATCCCTTCCCTCAGAGGAATAAAACACCATGAGCTTTGTTAGTCATCTTAACTAGAACAGATCATGTAATAATTTATTTTGAAAGGGACCTCTTGAGGTTATCTAATTCAACCCACTGCTGGAAATGGTGATAGCTTCCAAGCTGTTGAGGGCTTTTTCCATTCATGTTTAGAACATCTTCAAGGACGGAGGTGCTACCACCACTCTGGGCAGCTCTTGATGCTTAACCATGTGAAGTTCTTTCCTATTGTTATGCTCAATTGGCATTTCCTCTGTTGCAAGTTCTGACTGTTGCCTCTAATGCTTTTTCTTTGTACACCTATGAGAACAATTGTTTTTGTTTTTTGTTGTATAATCCTCCCTTAGCTTGTCTAGCTTTGTAAATAAAATTAGTGACTTTATTTTTGTCTAAAAAACTCTACAGAAATTTGCCAAAAAAATACAGTTTGCCCCCCAAAAATCCCCAAAATAACCCACAAAAAAACCCCCACACACAAACAAAAACTCACCAACTTCTATCTACAGTAATAAGATAATATAACATTTATAATAAGATAATAATGTAAATTGATAAAAATGTTATTATATTTAATATGCAGATGTCCCTGGTCTTTTTTAGCACATGAAAAGGTCTGCTTTGATTTAATACAAAGCTGAACAGCAATTGGCATGCTTCAGTCAATTTTTGCTACATTCTTCTTGTCCTTTTAGAAAAAGGTGAGAACCTGTGCAGTGCAAGAAGTTAAGCTTCAAAACTCTCCCATTCAAAATAATATTTTGATTTTTGTCTACTTGTTCCTTATTACACCTTGCCTTCACTTCATGGACATGGAGAATGAGGCATCACTTGTCACCATGGAGGACTAATTTCTTTCTTTCCCTCTCTTTCTTGAAGTTTTCTTGGTTTACATATATGTTGTCTCAATAATTTTTTCCATTTTATGAGTTACACTGTCTTTATATATAAAGATATATATCTATATATAAAGATATATGTCTTATATAAAACTATATCTAAGAATATAGAAGGTTATTAAAAATGATCCAGACTTGGAACTAAATTTTATACAGATACCTACGAACAAAAAGCTTTTCCTGGAAACCAGATCTTATAACCAACATTATAGCAAATCCTACTTGTAATAGAGCTCTCTAATTCAGACCCCACCCCCACTGTAGTTTTATAGAAAAGCTGCTTCATTATTTTTCAAAGCATTCTTTGGTTGTTTACCTGGTTAATGTAAGATGCTTATGATTACAGTTCCCTGAGAGGACAGTATTAAGGACTTGTGGAAATGCAGAAATGGCATGTTCAGTCAGACTGTGGCTAACAGTGTGACATTTACATTTTTCTTACGCTGCATTCATTTTTTAAGATTTACATTTACTCAGGACATACACAAGTAGTAACAGCAATGTGTAAGGAAGCAGCAATCAAAACTCAGTGCTTTCTGGCTTATAGTCAAGTATTCTTTGATCCTGACTGCCATGTACTGAAAGAAGGAGTCTCTGTTCCAGTCCTAGGTATAGGCATTTCAGCTCCTCTGGTGTGCTGTATGATATATAATGTATCTTTACATATTAGCATAATGCTGCATGGTTCTAGCCTCGTCATGTAGATGCCTATATTGTTAGTTATTGTTATTGTTAACTTAGTGGTTAACTATAATCTGGCACTATCTCTTGTTAGTGTGCTGCACATACATGCCCTCCTCAGTATGGTGTTTCTTTTCAATTCTATCTGGAAATAATTTCGGCAAGAGCAGCCCCTACTGTACTTTTAAATCCATACTTCTATAAGGACAGTCAGTGTTACAAATGGATGTGGGGGTTTAGATACGTTCGTGTCTTTTACCCAGGCCTCTGGCAGCAGGCACTAGCTTTATTGAGGCAGCCAGCACCTCAATACCCAATCTCATTTGCAAGTTCTTTAATAATGGCTGATTTGGTCTATTATAGAATGAATTATTTATTTAATAGCCAGAAAACTAACAGACATAAGATTTACCCTAATACTACACAGGATTAAGGAAAAAAAGAGAAACTACTAGTAGGTGCATACCTTGCAAGGTTACAGGTACCTTTTAATGTTACAGCTAGCAAAGAAATAATGTAACTTAGGATTCAATGTATCTAACCATCCAATTGTTGGTGGGGCACTCATCGAGATCCTTTCCCTCAGTCTCTAGAGGGAAGTAACTATGGATTTGCTTCCAAACTCTGGGGACAAGTCTCAAATGCTTCAGGGTGTAAGAGGCTTCTGCTTCTGCGATATCTTGTCTTTTATAGTTTGTAAAACGGTGTCTCTTAGTAAAGAATACTTCTTTTATTTCTTCTCACATATGCTCTCTAGACTGAGATGTTGATTCTTAGCTGAGGTCTGAGCCCTTTTGGCACCAGAGATGACCCCTTGCTGGGCCTTTTAGCCTCTGGGTTATCTCTTCTATGTGCACCAGCTGTGGTAGAGAGAATGGGGGATAGATGTCCTGCCACAGTCAGCCAGCAGGTGCATGGCAACCTGCAGTCATTGAGTAGGTGGAATTTCGCTGCCAGTCAGTGAAAAGTGAGGGTCATATGAGAGGAAGTGAAAATACCTATTTGGCTAAATGCTAAATACATGTTGAACAGTTTGCTGAGGGAGCTCAAGGTCTGGAGAGGTGGAGGGTGTGAACTGAGAAAACCCTCATCATGGGAACTCCCCTTCTTGAGGAGAAAATTCCCTGAAAAATTTCAACATACTCTCATTCACCACATTCTCTTTTTTTCTTTTGAAATATGTAACAACCAGCCAGATATCTGCCTTTTATGATGCATTTTACTGGGTCTCACATTTTTACAAGATCTGTTCAGTCATTTCCTATCTCATAAATTCCTTGCGGTACCTTCAAGAATTACTAAGAAAAGGAACATATGGCTGATATGTTAAGTCCTAAGAAGAAAACAAACTCTATCCCAAGTGAAACTAGTGTAATCTTCTTACCCCTTCAGGTATCAGACTGCTTCTTCCCTTGCGTTGATGCAGGACAGGTTACAGGCTTCTCTTTTGAGTCTTATTTTTGCACTTTCTTGTTTTCCTTTTTCCTTTCCCCAGTATGTTTCCCAAGGGCCTAGATGGCAAACTCTGCATTTTTCTTATTTTTTTTTCTGTTGCAAAGCTGCCATGTAGTGTCTGTAGTTAATCTGACATCTTACTTTCAACAAGTAAGGAGAACTTCTGAGACTACTCTTTCCAATAAATACTAGACTACAAATTTAGAAGTAAGAATAAATTTATTTTTAAAAAATCCTGTAAACAATGCAGTTATGATTTCTTTGTTCTCTTTGTTCACTTTTTCTTATCTTCCTGTTTATTCACTTTTTGTGTTTAAGGACTAGACTGCTATCTATTAAGGTAATAGTCTGTTGTGGTGTGAGTGTGGGACTAGATAAGCTCAGGTACCAAGGCACATTTAGTCATGAGTATTATATATTATATGAACACATATAATTTATACCTGTTCCTTTTCTGAGTTAAGTAAATGTGACCAGTCCCCTTAAGTCAAGACCAGTAATTTTTGTCCTAATTGGTAATTTAGATGATATTTCATGATACTGGACCTGTTGGTGCCCCTACATTCCACAGGATTTGTTGGTGTGGTCATTGTTATGAATATTACGGCTATTGGTTGACCCATTTTTGCCAATATCTGTCTGAAGCAGTATAAGGCACATAGCACCCCTCGATAACTGCAGAGCTTAGCCCAGCTACTCTTAGCCCATGGGCACAGGCTCAGGCTAACAACTGGAGTTGGTACCAGGAATTTAGCCTTGTAATGCTATTGGGCAGTGAAGACAAAAGTTGGAGAGGAAGTGCCACCATCACACTGGGGCAGTGGTCAGCTTAGTTACCCCCAAGGCCATTATTGGGAACATGAGGAGTTGTGACCTTTACAGCTCTGCCCAGCTTGTAACTATGGTCCTACTCTAAGACAATTATTCCTGCCAAATTTAATGCTGTCAGCGTCCAGGTCCTGCAGCATGAAAGATACCCACACAGGAGACAAGTCAGCACAGGGATTCCCCAGTTGACCTCCTTGCTATGGGGACAGGGCAGTCCAGGAGGACACTAGTAGGGTCATCACAGTAGTCTTACGGGTAAGTAGAAGGGAAAAGAACAAAATTAAAGTGTCGGTGATCTGTCTCTTCCAACCTGTTCTAGCCATTGTGAATGAGCTATTTTCTTAGAACAGTTTCTACAAAACCAGAAGAACATTGTCTGTGCCAGGTGCTCCAGCGTTTTTGCTATGTACTTCAGTTTTATGCTTGGAAATAATATATGTATTAATTAATATTTTCATGCAGACTGGAACAGAAAAGTAAAGTATTGTGCATACAGAATCTTCTTTAAAAATTGTCTCTTTATATCAATGATTTTGGAGTTCTTCAAGCATAATCTCATTCTGCAATCCCCATAATGTATTATTCAAATAGATAGATAGATAGATAGATAGATAGATAGATAGATAGATATACAGATAGATATACAGATAGATATACAGATAGATATAATATTTTTTTCTAATGAGAGATCCTTTACCACAAGGGCCAGTCCTGGATGTTAATAATGGTAATAATGATGTATCAGGTAGGCATTGGCATATATATTTGTATATAAAATCTTCCTAAAACACAGCAACAGAAATAAGCACTGCATTTGCCTTCTCATGTTTCCCATTAAGCTCCAGTTGTACCACTTCATATGAACAAATACCAAGACATAAAAGACCTTCCCAGAGATAAACTTTTCTATTATGTCATTGTTTTTTAACAGAATCTAATAGGTTTTCTGTGTAGAGCTATCTGATACCTAAAAGATGGGTGTTTCACCATATAGTTCTCCCCATTACATTTGAAAGTGTCATTCAGTTTGCAACTAATAAAAGTATAGATTTTTTTTCAGCTGTATTATTCATTTTAGCTGTTATGAACACCTGTTAACAAGTAGTCTCTTCTCTATACAGTAGTTGACATAGTGTTCTTTTGAATGGTGTCTGTGTCTTACATGGTTAAAATTTTTTGTCATATCTGCTTTTCAATATATTCCCTGTCTGGCATCGTTCTTGGAGTTCCTGAAATCTTCTGCCTTACCAGTTAACAGCTTGCAGAAATAAAAGGTCTCAAAAAGATAGGAATATTTCATATTGGTATCCTATCAATTACAGTTTTATTACTTATAGTCTGTCAATTCAAATGCATCCTCAAGTTTTATGTGGAATACTACTTTGTCCTCTAATCTCCTAGAAACAGGAAACAAAACAGGCTGTTGTGCCATAGCGGATATATAGTTGCTTCTGCTTGGTAGCTTATAGAGGACATATCGAGTGCTTTGGAACCCGTGAGAACAGAGTTTCAAGAAACTGTAGGTACTATTAAACAAAACAAAACACTAGTTAAAAAGCAAAAAAAAAGTTAATTTAAAAAAAAATGTACTTTCAGTTTTGCTGTATAGATTGATATTTAGTAAGACAGTCTAAAGGGTTTTCCTTGCCCATAATGAAATAAAATTACACAGTCAACAATAGCATTGTATTTTCTTATTTTTCTAACACTGATACAAATGCCTGCCTCACTTCACTCTAAAACCATAAGTAAATTCTGGAAAGAAAAATTATAACTAGGCTGCAGGCAATGAAAAAGTGAAAGAAGTTGTTTGTATGTTTGACTGAGACATACACATTGGGTTTTCAGCTGCATATGTGCAAACAAACAATTAGGTTTATTTCCGTACAAATATTGCAGTTCAGTTATGGCAAGATGTTTTGGAGTAGAATTTTCTTTCATAATTACGTACAAAGCTACTCTGGGTTTCAGTTCAAATTTCAGTCATGAAATTTTGTCCTTCCATAACAAATTCAGGACTGATTCAGACCTAAAGTCTATCAATCTCACTGTCTTTTTTCTGACAGCAGCTGTTAAGGTTTCCTTAAAAAAGTCAAACAGGGCAAGAAAGTTATGCCTTTCTAGTCATAGCAAATGATATGTGATCATAGAACTGAAATAAATAGGTGTAAATGATCTTGATCATGATACTTAATCATGATCAGCTTTTAGCATTTTAATTTGCAATTTGAACATCTTGGAAAGAAGAAAGCTTTTGCATTTTTTAAACATAGCCTTTACTAAGCTGTTAGAAGAATGTAGAAGTCATTTAAGTATGAGTTTAATTTCTTCTTTTAATAAGAGTATTTTAATATCTGTAGTAAGCAATGCTATGAACTATTAAGATAGAAATATCAAGATTATACCAATGTTATGCAAATAGATTGCTTCATAGGGCTACCTGTTAATCATACAAAAATGCATGTTAGCTCTATCTCAAAGTATAAGATGCCAGTAAGTAGTACCGTACTTATCCTTTTTATAAAACAGCTAAAGCTATCCACATAGCAGCTTTCTGTTTGTTTTATGATCATGCTAAAGCGGACTAAAATTTGGAAATATTTATTTCATCATTCCTCATAACGGGATATATTAGGGTAATATATTTTCAAGGTGTAAGAGTAGATGGAATAAAACAAGAATTAAGTAAGCAGACAGCTATTAGTACCTGAAAAACATCTCTTGAGAATGAATCACTGAATTCAAAGTTAGGGATGTATTCTGATTCAGATCAGATCTGAACTTTGTCAGCAAGTGTGATAATTTTCAGCAAAAGTTTTGATGCAGTTCAAAATGAAGAAAAAACCTGTGAAAAAATTTGCATTAGCATGAATTTCAAAGAAACTGAATTTTACCAGCTGAAATTGAATCCTATAAACTTTGGATATGTCAGGTACCATGTTCAGAATGCAGCAGCTTTCCATTTTTAGCATAGACTAGTGTACAGTATTCATGAAAACAGAAGCAATTTTGAAAAGGTATTAAATGATTCCGAATTGTTTTTATCATATAGATTATTTTTTTACACTTAAAATAAAACTGAAATTTCAGTTTTATTTTGTTTCACTTTCCACTGACTCAATATGATGAGTGCTAGCATTGTTACAAAAAAAAAAGTGGTATATATATTAAAATAACTTGTCATTATAAGGTTATGGTCTTGACTACTGAAATAAAAATTTATATTTATCTGAATCAGTGAAATTGTAAAACACCCAGACAGAAAGTATACCTGTAGGAGTAATCTTATATACAATTTTTAACATACAGAAAAAGAAAAAAAAATTAATCTTATATGTTCAGAAATAACTGTAAAGATGTCATTCTATTCACTGCTGTTCAGCATGTTCCAAAAAAAGTTACCATCGACTGTGTAATTATTGTCAACAGATGAAGTGCTATTATTATGTTGTCAGGCACCATGAGTTACACATTATTGAAATATCAAATTCAGCACACTGTTAAACATATGATAGGTTTCTCTAGAAAAATATTGATAAAGGTTTATCTTCCTTATGCACTTAAATCTGAACTGAAAAAATTAAACATTTGAAACAGACTATCACTAAAAGTTTTGCAGCATGTGGTACAAAAAAAATACATAGGGTTCTGAAGATGTAGACTAGAAAACACTGGTATTCTTGGTTGAGAAATTAGAACAAATATACGTACACAATTGCTATGAAAATGCACATATATGAGCTCTTCATATAGTTTTCCCTTGTCAAAGGAAATGTGCAAATTTCTGTTCAGGAAGAATATCACTTGAGAGATAGAAAACCATACTAAAGTCTGAATACACAACTCACAAGTTCTGCTCTCTGTGATAAGGAATTAATTAAGTGCCTATAAATCAATGTTGAATGATACTTCAGAACTGATCACTTGGATTCTAGACTACTTTTAAGAATTAATTTTTTTTTAAGTAACTGAGAGCCTAGGAACAGATATTGTATTTTCACCTAAATTTATTTTTTCTACAATTTTTTAAAGCACAGAACTGTTACACTTCATAGACAACCAGTTGGTGGCTTGGGCTTAAGCATAAAGGTATGGGTAACATCTATTTTCTTCTTTTGAATTTCAGTACAACCACCTCAGTGTTGAGATCTCATGATCAATATGTCTTTCTTACAGGGTGGTGCTGAGCACAAAGTGCCTGTCGTCATATCAAAAATATTTAAAGACCAAGCAGGTAACTTATGCTGTTTACTTATATAGTACTGTAGTTATTATCAGGAATCCGTTTTTACTTCAGTAAGACAGTTATAAACAAAATATTTAAAGTTACTTACAAAAACATATATATGACATGGGAAATCTATTGATGTACTTAACCTTTTTAATGCAAAGGATAGAAAAATGTTTTTTCTCCCCACATAGTAATTCACTTCTATATGGTATGACTAGCTGTGCCAAGGTGCCTGCAGAGAGTGATTTGTAATATTTACAAATATGGTGAGGATACCACAACATCTAAATCAGTATAGTCTATCCCAGTTAAGTATTACACTGACATTTATCTAGCAAAAGGAACCTTTGGGAGACCTTTTCAGAACTAAGACTGAACTTGGCAAGTTGGAGAATTGGTCTGGAAACCGAAAGGGTCTCTTTAGTGAGGAAAAGTTGCATGTGGGTGGGCAGTACCTTGCAACATCAACTAAGGATCTTAGATGTTCAAAAGCAGAGTCATATTCTCTTCTCTGGTAGATGTGGACATGGGGGTAAGTTTGTTCTTTTATTTTCTGAGGCAATCTTTTACGTATTATAAGATTTGTTGTTTTCCAAAGCTGATACGTGATTCCTCTCTTCCCTAGTATAAATCTACCCATTTCATGTAACATTTCCTTCAGAAGAAGACAAAGACATAATCCTTAGTGCACATCCTCCTTAAAGATCTCAAAGCCACTGACATAATCTTTTGAACTGATCAGGCTCTTTTCCTACTTTTCTGTAATGGAGATGAAGCACATTTGCTTCACACCATGTTTAGACTCACTCTTTTACTAGGTCACAGACTGCGCTGATTTTTATCCTCTGCATTTTATATTTAGTGGATTTTACCCACTGCATTTTCTTCAGGGGGTCCTTTTTTAAAATGAATACCTGATTTCATCTGATATCTAGTGAGCATTGAATGGATTGTCTATGCCTGTATCCTGTTGGAAACTGCTTCAAGTTTCCTGTGTACAGTACTTACATTTCTTTTTATAATATTGTTTCTGCACTGAGGAAGAGAAGGTGTTTTTATATCAATTATGTTGCTGTATATGGAACAGTGATATGCTCCTTAAATACACAGTATAATAAACAATACCAAGAAAATGTACATGAAAATAATAATAATAACATAAGCATTCAGGTCTAAGGGAAGTAATTCAGGAAATTAATCACCAAGGAAAGATAAGGCCTGCTCTCTTAGAGCATAGTACTTTCAACCAAGGTTAGTAGTGAGTTTGTATATAGAATACTTACATTCAGAGTTCTGTATATTGTGAGTAGTTTTTCTTTTTCTGTATTTATTTGTAGAGTAACAAATGCAACAATGATTTTTATTTGGTCAGCTTTTTACTTCAAATTTGAAAATTACTCCTCAGAAGATTTTTCACAGACCTATTCAGTGTTACTCTTCTAGTATCATATATAATTGGAAATTAAGTGAGAGAACATGTCTAAATTTATCTCACAGGTGACATCAAGGCAATATTTCTGGTTTTAGATTCTAGTGTTTAAATGCAAGAGAAAATAATCTGGTAACATTATTTAAAGGAAAATAAGAAGTGTTCTACAAATATGTCCATTCTCTTTCCATTTATATAATATATATAGCTAGACATGCATACCAAAACACAGATGTATTTACATATAAAATAGTATCTGTAAAAAGTTTAATATAAGGAGAGGAAGTGTTATGCATGACAGAGAAATGAGACCAGTACAGATTTATCTAAAATCAAGTTTTGGACTGAAAATCTGTGTATTCATAATGTAGATAAATCACCAATGGACTTCCATTAAACAAGGAACTAATAACAGTGAAACTGATTGGCTGGCTTTAAGAGTGGCTTTTAGTTAAGCAGTGAGATTCGTTGCTGCTTCAAGCGAATATACTGAATTTAAAAAAATTAAAAAGGCTTTTTTGTGCAATAACATTAGAAAATAAATAATTTACCTGATAAAAAAGCAATTTCTTATCAGGCATTTTACTGCTATCTCTACTCGAGTAAAATGCCTGAACATACATGAGTAAAATTCTCCATATTAATTAAAGAGCTGATTTCCTAAAATGGTTGATAATTTGTGACAATTTTCATGAAATTTGATGCCTTTTATGTGACAACAGTATAAAATCATGTTTACAACCTTACTTTGTTTGTATATAGTACTATTTTTTAGTTCCAAATGTAGAAGCATAATAGAATAAAACAGTTGTTTCTTTTTCAGGTCTCTATAAACTTTGTGCTATCTAAATTAGTTGTCTATTTTTGTACTCTAATTTTTTTAAGCATCAGATGAGTGATTTTGTTGGTACTGACCTAAGCATCAGCTGACAGCATTTTTGCTTCAGTTTTTGAAATAGGATGAACATTTCAATAGGATTACATTTCATTATTCCACAGAAGCACATCTGTAGCAGCAGTGCCTATAAATACTATCCTTACAGTTTTGACCTCTCAGCTGTGATCACTGTGTTTATAAATTTCAAATTAAGTTATTCTAGATCACTTTTCTTTCCTGAACAAATTCACTGAAACATACACAGAAACCCAGTTCAAGAGCATGACTTTACATTTCTGAAATGCAAGATTAATTGGTCACTCAGTGCTGGAGACTGGTGTCCAGTCTATTGCAAATCACAGTAAAAAATATCCTGAGTTTTTCCTGAGCACGTCCTCCTCAACGGTATCAGAGCAAGTTTTGCTAATTCCAATGACTCATCACCAAGTTTGGCCTTTTACATTTTTTCAAATGATTCTGTCTTCCATTCTAGCAAAGGTTACATTTTTTTTTTCTACCACCAAAGCTTTTGCTAAAGTTAATTTAAGTTAAAATGAAAAGAAGTTCTGTGCCAGACAGAACGAGAAAAATAAATGCAAGCCTACAATGTTTAAAAAACAATGTAGAGTTATAATCTCAAGAGTTATGTGATATAATTAGCCACAGAATAATGTTTATCCCATAGGAAATTATTTTACTTCCGAAGCCAGGATTTTTTCCTACCCATATATTATATCATCTGTTGACTCAGGGTACTAGCAACATTGCTGATAATCTCCCAGATTACGAAAAGAATTACTGATGTTAAAACTTCTCAGTAATGCTCTATAAACTTGATTCAGGCTGGTTTGTTTTGGGTTTTTTTTTAATGTAATTTAAGACAGTATTTTTTTTCTTGTTTTCCTTTTGAAACTGGCTTAAGATGTAGTACACTGGTGATTTGCTATTAGTTTCTAAGTGTGTATATTTTTATGTATGTGCTATAATCATATTAACAATTTCTTCAGGGCAAATATTGTTGTGCATTTACAGTCAAATAAATGTAGAATCCTATCCTTAGAGCTGTGTAACGTAATGTCCAGAACTTGGAAAGTAATCATATCAGCCAGGTTTACTTATTGTACTGTGAATCCATCAGATCAATTAAAAGTACTTCAGAGAATCTTCAGGTGCTATATATGTATAAAGTGTACAAGTTTTCATGTGTTTACATATTTCTCTGCCCATTCCCATTTTTCATTACTAAAGATTCTTCATGAGTTTGTGGAATCTAGATAGTGGAGGTTGTAAAAATGAATGGATTTTGAAATCTAACCTCATGCAATGTACAAGTGATTTACTGCATATAATATTGGAAATACTGATTGTTTCAACACCAAAAAATAAAGTACTGTTTTGTGTTGCAGAATTATCCAGTTAGCAATCACATTTTTATCTGATGCAACTTTTAATTTTGTGAGACCCTCTGCAATAATTTGACTACTGCTGCAAGTTCTGCTCATAGCTCATGTAATATGTGGAGTCAGACAAGCAGCAATGATGAAACAGAGCAGTTTGTTCAGCTCATGAAGGGTGATGAAAATAGGTAAATAAAATGAAATAAATCCCAGTGGAATAGGGTTAGTTTGCATTGTGCCAGTTTTTAAAAAAATCTCCCTTAAGAGCCAAAATTAATTAAAAATCTTATTGTGAATGCATTTTCCCACCTTCTGTAACAAAAGTTGACTCATAACTCACATTACACTGTGTTGAAAAATCTTCTGTTTTATGTTAAGTCCATTTCTAACTGATGCTGTATACCCTGGCAGGACTGGAATGAACTCCAGACATTCAGCAACTGAAACATTCTTGGCTTACAACCATGTGCTCTGCAAACACAGACTGTGTCCAAATATCACATCCTGGCTGCCTGCATTCAGGACCATCTGGAGGACATGGCATCAGTTTGATGAGGGCTTTTAACAGTTTCACTTACATGCCAAACAAAGATGATTCAGTGTGAATGTGATGCCTCCTCCATAGGTAGATTTCTGGGTTTTGGTTTTGGCTCTAGTCACCAAAACGGTACAAGTACAATAACCCAGCCTAGTCTGAACAAGCTGGTGAGCATGATGTGCGATTGCACCAAGCTGCACAGTGTGGTTGTATCCATAGCTGATATTCTTAATCCGTACAGCTGTATTCACCTTAGTTTCCTCACCCTTGGAGCTTCATTCCACTGAGCCAGCAAGCTCAATATTAAGGATGAGTTAAGCAAAAATAGAGGTATTTAGGTTTATAAGGAAGACAGAATGGATCAGAAATTTGTTACACCTTGTGCTAATGAAGGTAAAGGCTGAATACAAGGCCATCTTTGAACATACAGTCTCATTAGAACATAAGGCCTCATTAGAATACAAGACAGTTGAGGCTGGGTGGTGTTTAATTTTTGGACATTATCTCCTAATATCACTTAAAAAATTTTTCAGATTTTTTTTTAACATTAATCTTATTTTCTGTCAGTCTTTTACTATCTTTGACAGTGTTATTTTTCTTTATTATTAGAAGGCTAATGATATATGATATGAAATATCATAAGCATATATGAAATAGCATAATGATATATATGCTATGAAATTAGCATACCCATTGTTTTTTTCTCATGGACCTATGCCTCCATCTCTAAACTTATTTTCAGAAGGCATAGAAGTACCTTCTTAAAATTTTGGATTTCTTTTTAACTGTTGCCTTCTCAAGACTAGACAGGCAGTGAAAGGCAGTACCTCTTATTAGAAGGAACATCTTATAATGAGCTGTTGAAGATCACTCAACAAGTAAAAGCAAGGTATTTTGATCTGTGATTCAGGAAATTTTTTCTATTCAACCTAAGGAGAATGTATTTAAGATCCAGTGTCTATCCATAATTGAGTTAATGTATTTTAAATCACATATTAAAGGTCTTGCTTACACCAGGTGCATCTTTACAGTCATTTTTCATCATGTCCAATTCATGGAAGAGGAGGGGAAAAAAAATCTGGGTATATTAAAATTGTCTTTGCATCCTTAATTTTTTCCAGTGTTTTAATTTCATCCAGTTTCTTAATTATTCCTTTAGATTTTCTTCAGGCAGTTAAATACTTGTGCATATATTTAATGTTAAGCTTGTGAATTGAGAGGTCGATGAAGTCAGTGCAGCTCACTGTGTAATTTAAGCAGCATTTTTTGTCATAAGACATAGTACCTTGTATGTTTCTCATGTGATTAAGGAATTCAGCAAAAATTGTGTTAAAATATATACTGTGAGCTACCTTGAAAAATATAAAGATATCAGATTAGCTACAGACTCAAATGGGCAGAGAGATGTGCATCAATTAACTACTGTAAGTAAGTATTTCTAGATACTCTGTTCAGTAAATTTACCATTTCACTACCTTGAAACTTTTGGGAAATTTGATCAGCCCTTCTTCAGCCCTAGTGGGTAGGAAAAGTAAGCAAAGCAAAGCTTGAATTACTTGTTCTTTTCCCTTCTCACTGAGTGCAAAATAATTTTTAATAGTTCATGGCTCTGCCTGAGGTTTATTTTTTTAAAATATTAGAATGATGGATCATTTACATTGGGAAAACTTTTCTAATCCAATATACTTAAAAATATGATTTTAGCTTTTTCTAATGATTATTTTTGTACCATTACTTCAACATAAGACCATTTAAGTTTCTGTCCTGCTTTCCTTCATTCAGTATTACATTTGAGTTTAATCAATGTACAACATTTAATCAGCATTTAACCTCTTCAAACATAATTAAGATGAATAGTAAAGGTGATGTAGCACTACTTATTGTAACATGGGCCTCATTTTCTTTTACAGTCTGGTATATCTCTGCTTATCAGTACTTTGTGATTATTTTATTTTTAGTATTTTTCTGTATGTGTTCAATTTACTTCTACTAAAATATTATTTCAAGTAAAACTTCAAGAGGCAAACTGGATTCTGAAAAAGTCGTGTTTATCATTTCAGTCAATAAGGTTATATGCTCTGTGGTAGCCCAAAGCTCTTTTTGAAGTATTTTGGTTTTAGTATTGCTTCATTTTACACATAGTGACTGCTAATTTTAGAGCAGCCTTCAATAAGCACCTTTGTATATGAGGATATTGCCAGTGGGATAAAGTTTCACATAGCGTGGAAGATTTTACTTAATATTTTTGTCATATTATATAAATGGAGAGAGAATGTGATTTCATGAAAACATCAACAGATGTCTTGTCTTCAGTTTTAAAATATGCCTTAGAGAAACGGGGCTGACTTTTTGTTTCCAAGTAGTTTCTCGAGTCACTTTATTTCTAATATATTTCTAAATTATATTGTAAATTCTGCATAGTAGTGACACACCCTATACAATTTGATTTATGGAAAATGTATTTTTTAGTAATCACCCTTGATTTTAAATTATAGACCATGGCTAAACCCAAAGTCTTTCATCACAGGCATGCAAGCATAGCCATGATGGCAGCAGCAAGTGTCCAGTTTATTGGTTTAATGGAGTACAGTGCACTTCTAGAGAAAGTTCTCTGATTGTCCTAAATGCTGTGCTTCTTTCAGTTTGTAGGGTGTTTGGTATTGACCACATAATGCTCCTTCTCTCATTTACTTAATGTGGATAGGCTTGATTGTTTTTTGAGACTCAGCAAGCAGGATATAATTGCTTCGTGTTCTTAAACTATAAAATTTATTGGCTAATGCACATGAGGTGGCTGGGGATCTTGCAGTATTCATCATCCCTGTAGAATGAGCAATGTGTCTTTGGTGACCTGGCAGTCAACAGTCCCAGGGGAAAGGCTCAGCCTCCACTGCTTCCTGGAAGGGGAATTGTCTTCTGTGCTGCCAAGTAACTATCCTCCATTTACCCAGTTTTCTTCCTTGAGGTTTTATACCTTTTCAAATCACTGCTTTTCCTTTTTATGCCTTGAGCTTTTAAACAGTGCTATTTCAGTAATTTTAGCTGTGTCTACAACTTAGTCTTTCCTTTTTTGCATGAATACTAGTCTATGTATTTTATTATAACTTTTGTTACAAGGCAGCAGTTTTCTCAGAAAATTTAGACGATGTTGCACAATTGTGATATTGTGTCATTATGCAGTGGATTGCACATAGATGAACATCCATGAGAATGATCTCTTTCTGTTCTGCCTTTTCACACATGCCTTCTGTATCTTGGTTTTCAGCTGGGATAGGAATAATTTTCTTCTTATTAGCTGGTACAGTGCTATGTTTTTGATTGAGCATGGGAATGATGTTCATAGCACACTGATATTTTAGTTGTAGCTAAATAGGGTGTTCCCTAAATCAAGGACTTTTCACTGTCCCATGCTCTACCCACAAACAAGACAAGAAGCTGGGAGCAAGCATGGCCAGGAGAGGTGACCTGAAGTGGCCAAAAAAAATATTCCATGGCAAAGAAATATTCATAGAACATAGAACATCATCCTTGGAGTATCATCTTGGGTAATTGGCTGAGAGCTGCATGTTGCTGCTTAGAGATGGGCTGGGCATCAGCAGTGGATGAGGAATTGTATTTTGCATCACTTGTTTCTCTTGGGTTTTATCGCGCACTCTCACCTTCCCATTACTATTATTATACTTCAATTATGAAACTGTTCTTAATCTGAGCCCATGAGGTTTTTGGTGTAGAGTTTTTTTTCAAATCTTTTCCCCATTCCTGTGGGCCAGCCTGGAGTAGAAAAATGGGGTTGGAAAGGAGGGTTGAGCAAGTGGCTGCATGTAAATAGTCACCAGCTGAGGTTAAACCATGGCAACTTGATGATAGGAACATGCTTTAAATTTCTCCACTCACTTGTGAGTCAAAGACACAGGGGACAAGGCATGCATCCTTTGAATTCACCCTTTTCTGCTTTGGTGCAACTGGAATTTCAAATTTATCCTCTTCCTTCTAGCTCCAATTCAAGGATGCTTCCTCTTTTTTTAAAATGGCCCAATGGCTATAACATAAGCACTGAATTAAAAATCCTTCACATTTTTCACTATTGGTGTATGTATTACTAACATCTCAAATAGAAGTATAGTACTGAGATGCCCAAGCTAATGTTCAGCACCTCTACCAATGTATGTACCCAGGACAAACTACTTCAGATTGCTTTGTGACAGTTTTGAACTGCTTTAATTTCATTAAATTTCTGTACATAGATGTCTTTTCTATACCAGCTACTACTAATTATATGCATATTTTTAAATACAAAGTAGGATGAGAAGTGGGATAAAGACCTCAAATGCAATTTGTAACATGATTTTTAAAATAAATAGTGAAATAAGTGAAATTTCCTAAGTATTGACTAGTGAACTATAATCTGCCAAATGAGTGATGAACAAATTTTTTTTTTAAAAATGCTATTTTGTAACAAAGGTACATTTGCAGGAGCAACAGCTAAATTGCAGAAATAAAGAATACTCTATGCAGTCTTTTCTTTCTTTTTTACTTCTATTTTCATTTCTCATAATACTTTGATGAATACATTGATGGCATTCTTCTAAGCCTCAAACTGTGACCTTAAAGGTCATATATAAAACTAATAGGACTTCTTTAATGCAATCAGTCTTTTCAGGATAAGCACCTTACTATTAATTAATTAATGCATTTCTTGAGAGAAACATCCTCAAATTCTAACAAAAAAAAAGTTAAAAGTTTAAAAGTTAGAGAATAGGCCTCAAAAATGTCATTGTTTGTATCTATGGAGAGTTGTTTGAAGTTTTGTGACATTATTCCCATTAACTCTGTAAGGCAGGAAATATGCAAATTGTAGATCGAAATAATGTTGCTCTTAGGGGCAAAACTAACTCAAAATTCATGCTAAAAATTGTATTAATTTCTAGTCACAACATCTTTAATTACAGCAGTTCCTGTAAATTTGTTCAGGGGGAAAGGAATTGCTAAGAAGTTTCAGAAACTCCTGTTTCCCTTTTGTGAAAGAATAATGAAAAGTGTGAATCACATTTTCCACATAATTTAATGAAATCCTTCATTAGTGAGAATTGACATTTGTATTCCATACTAAACAAGTTCTTCATGCTTGGAAAGTAGCTCTCTTAATTTCTTTTTAAATTGCTAGGAATCTATTACCTTTTTTGGATGAATACTGATTGCTGTGCCATTGGTATTTTCTCAACCAAATCAGTTTCAAACGAGGATTACAAAGAGTGTGTTAAACCAATTGCTGGAAGAGAATATGGCATTTTTTTCAGTATTACGATCAATTAAAATCTACTCCTTCTGTAATCCCACAGCTGAACAGACAGGAATGTTATTTATAGGAGATGCAATAATACAGGTCAGTAAACATTCACTTTTTTCCACAGACATTTGTTTCATACTTGCTTTTATTTCAGTAACTAACTTCGTATTACAAATAATTTTCTCTCTATCATATCTGTTTTTAGGTTAATGGTATAAATGTAGAAAGTGCTACCCATGAAGAAGTGGTAAGTCATTCCACCTTGATATTTTTACAGGTGTACAGAAATATCTCATGTCCAAACTGTTCTGTCTCTGGCCTTGTTTCAAATGAATTTACTCTTTTTTACTATAAAGACAGTGCTATGATCAGGCTTGTCATATATTTGATTAAAAGTTTTCCAGTTATTTAATTCCATTTTGAGATACAATTTACCACAATGTTTGGTCTAACCTGAAACAAAATAATTTATTGAATAGTGGACGGGTTTTACTGATTTGGTTTATTTATTAGATTGACTGTATGAGGACAAAGCCAGTTCACATTTACTCGATGTGCAGTGCTTTTCTGGTTTGCAGTGCAAGGCCATATAGATAAAAATTGTTATCCCCTGTTGTCTGTTTATTGGCAGTTATCAGTTGATTCACTGAAAACAGTATCTCAGAATAGCATCTGTAGCAACCATAAATGACATGGGCTTTGACAGTTTTATCAGCAAGTCAGAAATTACATGGGCAAAGGAACTAAACTTGTTTTTATTACTTGAAGGTGATCTCTCTAGGTCAAGATAAAGTGCACCTGGCATGATCTTGCAGTCCTTTCCCTGGTGTTGATTAATACCATCAAGCTGACTCTCTGACAGACAATCTCAGTAAAGCATAGTTAGATCTATTGTGTATTGTTTAACTGCCCTCCTGCTGCTTGAACTGTTATTGCACAGAAAAAAAATCAGACTTCCAGAAAGTTACTCTGATGCTGCACTGCACCAGAGTTCTGGTTAGCTCTGTGGTGTTCCTTCTCTCCCTCTGGCACGGGCGAGCGCCAAGAGTGGGGAATCACTAGGATGTTGGCTTTTCCCTCAGTGAAACCTCCAGAGACTTGGGCCGGCCCAAGCTCTTCAGTGCACGGCATCAGGGGTGGAGGTAAAAAAGTAGAGGAGTCTCTCCGGAGTGAAGTTCCCAGCAATGTTTATTAAGGATAATTAATATATTAATAATTAAGGATAATTTATATTTATTAAGGAAATGGGGGATCACTCTCAAAGGGGTAAGGCCCAAGAGAGCCCTAAGCACTCTTGTGCAAGGGGTTAATCTCCAGGGGAGGGTACAAACAGTGGACCAGTAGGGAATCCTGAGGGGAGGAGGGGAATTGCAACTTCAAAACCAATAGGGATACACAGAGGGAGGGAGCAAGATACACTAACCAGTGGGCCTCGAGGGACAAATGACTGACACGGAAGGATCTGGAAGATAGGGTGGGGTTTACCATGATGGATAGGGAGTAGGGGCAGGGCTGGGGAGACAGACAAGGAACTTTCAAGAAGGAAGGGAGGGGTTTGCCTTGATCGTCAAGGTGAGGGAGGGATAACAACAGGGAGAAAACAATACATTTAACCTGGGGGGAAAAGGAACAAACCAGCAAACAATTTGAACTTTGACAAAATTCAGTAAACAGACTGCGACATTACTCCTCACAAAATGGTAAGTTACTTTCCTTAAGGATTGTTTGTGAAAACCAAGAAGTGCTTTAGAACTGTCAGTGTAACACAACAGAGATGAGGAATGAGAGAGAAATGCATAGTTTGCTCCTTGCCCTGTATATGGGAATTCAGTAGAAGTATTAAGCAAAATTTCTGCTACCACAGCTTGTTACTATATTCATAATGGGGTTAGAAGGGTATGTCAGACAGTAGAGGAAAGAGCTAGTTCTATGAAATGAGGTGGGCTGTTGCCAAAGCTCCTGAGAGAATGGAAGATTTATTATTTCTTCTCTTATTGAAATTATGTCTTTACGTTTTTATAAAATAATGGTTGAGATAAAGTCCTCATTATTTGAATAGGGTGGGTTTGCAATTTGAAGGAAATACTTTTAAAAAGAACGTTTGGGTACCAGAAACACCACTGAAGAAGGTATATAACATATTAAGCTTGTTACAATATATTAAGCTAGTAATATAATACAGTAATTATAGGTAGTCGTCCAGAAAGCAGGAGGTTAAGGATGGAGAACTCATCTAACCTACATAATCATACCTACATCTTCTCTCTGTAAAAGATGTCCTGTTTTCTAAATGTCACTCAGGTTAAAAGACAGGTGCTCCAGCACTTCAGTTCAAAAGACACTCATCAGTGAGGCTTGGGTATTCTTAATCCACTCTGGGTTCAAGTTTACACAACCTTGTTAACATAATACAATGTACTTAATGGAAGCCTGTCAAAGGTTATTGAGTAATTCTTTTGGCTTGCTCTATATGCATCAGGCACTGTGGTCTCTTATATATTCAGTCATCTGCTTCAAAGTTGGCCTCCTGAAATACCATCCTACAGTTTGAAGGTATTTCTAGCTGCTTGCATTCTGGCTACAGGAGGCCTCTATTGCAAACACCTAACTTAAGGTTATGAATTGTACTATGTGATTCAAGGGACTGTGTACTGGGTCTAGGCTGAGACTACATTAGTTTTCTTTGTAGCAGCTGGTATGGTGTTGTATTTTTGTTCATGACTAACTAACATGAATAACTGGCAGACTGTCTGATATTCCTCAGCAGTGCCTGTAGGCCATCAATGCTTCTCTGTTCTTAAGTTTTTTTCCCCTCCCAGTGAGTAGGCCGAGAGTGGCCCAGAAGTTGGAAGGGAATACAGCCAGGAAAGTCTATCTGAACTGACCAAAGAGGTATTCCATACCATGAAACATAAAAATTGTGGGGAGTATTTTCTGGAGGAAGCAGCCATTGCTCAGAGACTGGATGGGCGCCAGGAGGTTGTGACTGATCTCCTTTGCATCATTTGTTTTGTTTTTTACTTTTGTCTTTATTTAAGGTACTAAATTGTCTTTTTCAGGAAACTGTTATATCATGAAGATTTTCTTCCTTTGTTATTTCTATTCTCTTCCCAGCCAATGGGGGGGTAATGGGAATCAACCCACTATGAACTGTTAAATCTGATGCTGCTGGCAAAGGTAGAGATTCTGAATTACTCCACTAGTCCAACCACAGTGATAAGCCATTTAAGGGGCAGAAGCAAATATGTTTCTTACTTTTTTTTGGTGTTGATCTGATGGGTTTTTTCTGTTTGTTTTTCTTGTTGTGGTTTGTTTATTTTATTTTTTAAATTGTAACTCTAATAAATGTTTTCAAAGATTTTCTTTCGGTTTCTTACTTTGTTTCCTTCACAATGGCATTCCTTGCTGTTCAGACTTTTCCCCCTGTTTGCTCTTACTTTCTGCCATTTTAGAATGTCTGCTGGGTCACCCTTGCAGGATGTGAGGAAGTGCACTCAGCACAAAATCAGAAAACCTTTATTTTACAAAACTGAAGCTTAAGTGTAATTGCACATCCGTATGGTTCACAGGTGTTAAAGACTTAAAATTAATATATGTCAGAGAAGGCTACAAAATCTGAGAACTTTAGGAAAGGAGGACAGTTTGTTCTGTCTGTTGTTCGATTACTTCTTGGCAAGCCAAACAATTAACTGCTCTGTTAGCAACACTTTAACAACAAACTGGCTCTCCTGGTTTTTGCTTCTGATATTAGGATTTTCTTTTCTCCACAATTATCCAAGCTGCTACTATCACACATTAGTTCTGGATAAGGGTATGGATAGAATATATAATTTGGAATCAGTGCCATGAAAAATTCTGCTTTTGTAGTAGGTAATACAGTAGTGTTGAAAATTGAAAATAATTTCTTTTCCTTGAAACGTAAGTTTATTTTTAGAAATATTCTACTGATGTGGAGAGACTGAATACAGAAAATGTTAATTCTGAGATTAATATTGTTTCTGTATTGTGTATCAGAGAGGCAATTTAATTTTCTTTTCCTGATGGCTAATCAGGTTGTCACTGTGCATGAAAGGAGCAGTCAGATCTCCTGAGTGGAGAGAAAGAGGGAAGCAAATATAAAGAGTATTTTGGTTGAAGTTCACAAAGGTGTACTGCTTGGTGTCCGTCTGGCTGGGACCTCAATTTTCAAGCTATTCACAATAAACTGTGACAGGAAATGTAACACAAGAGGGCAGTTTTCTGATTCAACAGAATTTTTTGGATTCATAGAATCACAGAATCATAAAATGGTTTGTTTGGAAGGAACCTTGAAGATCAGCTAATTCCAACACCCCTGCCATGGGCAGTGACACTTTCCAGTAGACCAGGCTGCTCAAAGACCCATCCAAACTGGCCTTGAACACTTCAGGGATGGGACATCCTCAGTTTCTCTGGCAAGCTGCTCTAGTACCTTACCACCTTCCCAGTAAAGAATTTCTTCCTAATATCTAATTCAAACCTCTCCTTCTTGAGTTTAAAACTGTTCTCCCTTGTCCTGTCACTGTATTCTCTTGTAAAAAATCCCTCTTCAACCCTCCTATAGCCCCCTTTAGGGTCTGGAAGGTCTCCCCTGAGTTTTCTCTTCTCCAGGCTGGACATCCCCAACTCCCACAGGCTGTAATCATAGGAGAGATGGCCCAGCCCTCTGAGCATCTTCCTGACCCACCTGATAATCACTGGGCTGAACACACTTCCTGGCATTTTGTGGTATGAGTCTGGGTACTTTTCTCTCCCTTTTGTTAGTGAAAGAGGAAAATAAGATTCAGAAAGATTTTTGTGAGTCCCTCAGGTAAGCACTGCCCTCTGCTCTAGAGGGCACTGTGAAATGTACTAGAAGTACCTGTTTGTTTCCACTATAAGCAAATTGTAGATGTGATGAAAAACCATCACTGTTGCCTTTCATAGGGGAATTGGACAGGGTTCTGCATAATTTCATATAGACTATGATTAGTGTATCTATGATTAGTTAAAATGTAAGTTTGTATGAAATTAATCACATCTCAAGGATTAAAAAATTGATTATTTCCATTAACTAGAAAATGCAGGAGAGGGAGTTTAGTTCTTATTATATCTTATTTAGTTCTTATTATATCTTATTTGTGTGTTTTATAGTAAATTAGTAGCTTTCACACATTTTTAGTATTCCACACAAATGTTAATTTTGTTGGAATTTTGCTCAAAGATCCAGGAAAGTACTTGGAAACATTAATTTCTTTTTGTTTATGAATATTATCACAGAAGAACATTGCTAAATAAACAATACCCTTAAAACAGATAATCCATTCAGTGGGAATAATTTTAGATTTTCAGAATTTGAACAGTTATTAGTCACTAGTAATTAATTTTTTAAAATATTTAGTACTTTAGATATTTGCTGTAATGCTGTTTAATGTATGATTGGCATGTCTGGATGGCAGTGATGAGCTTGTTCTTCATTAGGCTGATTAATTGAGATGCAAGGATTGAACCTGAAAATTGTTTATCTTCATTTAGATAGTGAGATTTTATTTTCATTTTTCTTTTAATCCATTATCCATTCTACATTAGCTATTTTGAAATTGAAGTTCTCTGCATGGTCTTCTGGAATTCAGTTCCAAATGATGGAACATAGATTATGAATTTTATCCATATGATGTCAGAAAAAAAGAGATTACATAGAAAAATTATCAGAGAATACAAGCTGGAATAGGTGCATAATGCTTAACTACTCAACCAATATATCAAAACTAATAAAATAATAAAAAAAACAGACCTGGAATGATTGATTAATAAAATACAGTCATAAAAATAATTATAAAATATATTTTCAAATAGATGCTTAAGAAGTAGCAAAAGGAATGTTTTTTATTTACAGATTTTACTCTGTAGTAATATGGTCATATTCATGAGTAGATTTTATTGATTTATGCTGTTATTAAAATCATTAATCTTAAAAAAAACTGAGATACATATTTACAATGTAAAAATTGCAGTGTTATGTTCTGTTGGTTAAATCACATGTTAATATTTGAATGTGCAATTCATTAATATTTAAGGCAACAACCTTAGGGCATTTAGAGAAATTAAAAATAAAGGTTTTATTTGATATACACAGAAGGTTTAAAAACTTAAGATTACTGCTAGAAATAGTTAACAATACAGACCAAAGATGAAGGAAATTTTTGTTTAGCCAGATTGCCCAGGTAGTTGCTACACCAATATGTATAGGTACCCTTACAGACCTACACATATCTCCGACCAAAGACTGATTATTAACTTAAAATTACTCCTTGAATTTCTGCAGTTTTTCCTGTGGGAAGCTTTTTGGTTTGAACATGCTTTTTCACCCAACAGAAAAGATGCTGAGAAGTAAAAATGAACAGTGTAATTCAAGTATGACAAGTATAAAATGAGAGCTTGACCACTTAAATGAAGGAAAAACGAGTATTTTTCCACATAGACAAACTGTGTATGTTGAATTTCTTGGTTTGAAATCTGTCATTCTCATCTTGGAATGAGTCTATCATAATGGTGCCAAGATGAAACTTCACAGTACTTTTAGCAATGCTAAAAACGTGAATAGTTCAGCCTTGGCACTGCAAATTTTTTGTGTTCTCACCATAGAAGAATTATTCTCTTAATATTGGAAGGGTAATTCTACCAGATCCAGAGGAACCAGTAACTGAGTTTTTCTCAAATCATGTGAAGATTGTGTGATTCCTCTGCATGTCATGAAACCATTGGATTTCTTTCTTCAACTGCGTGGCTCTCTCATTTTCTTGCCAATTTCCAGAGCTTGATTTTAGATTGTTTTATTGCTTTTGTTTGTTTAGATTATAGTACAGTATTTCTGTTTAGAGTTTATGCCAAAACCTTTAGCATTTTGTACTTTCCTCACTCTAGCTAATTTCCACTGACCTACATTGTCGTTAGATATTCAAAACGGAAATGTCAATTTTTCTATTACTAGTTCCTGTGTAAGAAACTTTCACTAGTTTTTGATTACACATATTGTCATCCAAATATGGTGCTGTTACCATTTTCTTTAAATGGACAGTTTTGGGCATGGAGTAAGTGTATCTTTACACTTCAGTGGCATAAGGTTTTGATGTGCTCCAGACTAAGAGAGTGTCTCCAGTTACACAAAGACATGTGAACAGCATGGGTAGAATCCATCACCCAGGAATATTATTGACAGGGAGCTTGCTGAAATTATCTCAGATTGACCCCTTGCTTTCTTCATTATTATATTCGTATTTGGGATCAGCCAAAGTGAACATATGGATTTGGAACCATTTGTAGATTACTTTCAAACACAATGCAGTTTTGACACACAGCTGTTCAAGAAACCGCATAATTCCTATAAATTCATTTTCATTGAGAAGCTCTTTACGTGTGAAAAAATTCATGAAGCTTATGTTTAGTTAATGCATTGTAATATATTTATAGGACTACAGACACACCAAAGAAGATACCAAGCTTTTGAAGGTTTTACTTTCTTAACTTTTATCTGGTAGTAATTCTCAGTGTTCCTTTGTCATTGCCTCAGTTCTAAAAGAATGTTTCAGTCATTTATTATGTGGACAGCAAATACCTGTTAATGCTGAATGTATATCTGCGGGACAGCTGCATGCATCAGACCTGATGCAGGAACTCGGAGAAGTGAACAAATTCTTATTGAGCAGCATTTATGAATAAGTTTAATGTAGTCACTTTCATTAAGACTTTGTACTTCAGAAAATTTGCTGCTGCTATATATATGGGTAGAAATAAACATCAACAGCAAGAGTGCCGGTATGTGATATTTGCTGGACATAGTTTTCTTTCAGTTACCCTACAGAATTTTCCTGAGCTACTTTCATGGAGATTTAGCCACAGCAGAGCAGGACTTATCATGACAGTGAGACAAATAATTATTAAATGTCTTTCACCTTGCTTGGATGAAAATCAACTGAATTTAATTTTGTTTCTCCAGGTACTAATTTGTCATAAGTATTCTGCGTTCCAGAACTGCATAAAAATAAAGCTGCATAAAATCATCAAATTATAGTATAACTTTAAAACTTAGTGGAATATACAATTCATCCTCATTGTTTCCAGATGCTGTAAGAAGTGTGATTATTTCTTCATTGAATGCATCTGGCAACATTTCTCACTAAGAAACAGGTTATAGGATACTTTTGGTCTCCGATGACTTTCACATGCAAATGATAAAACTCACATGCTTTAAGATACTATTTTGCCATTTAAATTTGCATCCATTTGCACTTTTACTGTGCTTTTGTAGGAGATAGCAAAATTTCAGATAAATATTTTTAAAAAATGGAGTAACATAAGTACTTGTGTAAAATGTACTTCAAAATATTTCAGAACATTTGTAATGTAGTTGTGGAAATCAACTTTTTTTCAAGCTCTAAATATGTTAAGAGAGTATTCACAATTAAGTAGCTCATATTTCAGCATTACTATTTTACCTCCATCATTTCACAGGAACATCATTCTCTGCATTAGAGAAGCAGCATGTACGCTGGCATTATGAGCATTTACAACATGCATCATCTTTGAGCACAAAAGCAGAATTACTATAATTAAAATTGATGGAAGAATTGAGGTACCTCACACAAAGGAGCGCTATGAAAAATTGAAATCTTTGTTAAGCTATGGACACAAAATGTAGCACTTAGGTAAAGCACAGGAGTGTGACTGGACAGCTACACCTTTAAGCAGTAATTGCTATGCATACAAGGAGTTAAGATATTTAATTTTTTTTAAAAAAAAAAGACATTTCTTTTAACCCTTTAAAATTTCTATTTATTTCATTAATAAATGTGGAAAGATGTACAAAGGATTTATGAGAAATAATACCAGCCATTTTAGTCATAAATAGAGGGGCACTTTCTTCCATCTCCTCCTCCTCCTCCCACCTGTACAAAACTGAGTACTGTAGAGGTAGATTAAATACTTGAACAAAAAAGGGACTTGGAATAAGAACAAAAGGGTGTAAGCTATCTGTGGGTAAATCAGTGGGGAAGGTGGGAGGGATGTGCGTGGGGAGAGGTTATCTTTGAAAGGGCTGGTAGGAAAAGAAAAAGCTACTTTATAGCTTTAGGAACAATATTATATTATATCCTTTGTTATCATTGATAACCAGTATGAAGACCTACCCACTCCTGCTTCCTTTGATCCTTATATACTGCTCCCAAAGTAGTCTATCTCTTCCTTTTTAGTCACTCGGTTTCTGGTCTGGCTAAGCTGACTTCTCTGAAGCAGTATCACCTCTCATTTCTCACTCCTTTTCCTGTCTAAACAATGTTTTGTGCTTTTTATTAATGGTCTGCCTTAAATTATGTGACCTTCAGTATTTCATCAGAGTATAAAGAACTTTGAAGTCCTGTGCACTCTAGCTCAGTGTTATCAACACAACAGAGCTACAAGTTAATAATGAGTTCTTAATGGTGATTCCAAATCAATTAATTAAATATTTGTGGAAGATTAGATTTAGGCTGTTTACATAAGTGAAACTTAGTTATTTTGTATTTTTTTCAGATTTTTTGAAATTGAAAGGGAAATATAAGTTATATAGAGGATTTAAAACCCCATAAAATGAACCCATTAATAAAATTGGTGTATTTCTGATCACAAGAGAGATTAACCCCTTTGAGTTAACTGTGTAAGTTGTACATAAGTATTATTTCCTTTCAGAAAGTTACTGGCTTAATGGGAGTGTGATCTAAATAAGTGAATAGATCTTCTAGGTATCACTAAGATTTCAGGCTCATTTGTTCAGCTGCTGAGTGGAGGATGAGTAAGAGCACTGGCTCTTGTTTGTCATGGTAGAAAGCACACAAAACAGTCATGGAGCAGGAGTGTATTCATACATTTCAAATGGCAAATAAGCTAGAACATTGCATCAGAAATATTAAAGGACTGGATTAGGAAATCAAAAGGGTTTTTGGTGTTGTCTTTTTTTTTTTGATTTGTCTATTATGCTAGGCATCAAAAAGTCTAATACAAAAATGTCTAGTAGAAAAAATATAGCTCTGTATTTAAGCAGTTATGGCTTTAACTGTATTCACTACTCTGAGGGAAGAGAAGCTAAGTCAGAAGGTTGTAACATGACAATGGGATTTAAATTATATTCCCGTTATCAAATAGTGTGTTATTTTCCCAGTACAGGAAATTTTTAGTATTGAATAAAATAATATACTTCATGGTGATCTGTGCTGAATAAATATTAGCCTATACGGTAGAAAAATTACAAGCAATCGTGGACTATGGTCCTGAGACAGTATACAGAAGTTTTAGGTGTGAGACTTTGCCTAAAAAAGATTTCTCTCTGATGTATGCTGAATATTGCAGATGATCTGATGGTTTATGGTGATAGTAGCACTTTCATGTCTGCAGAATTGGGGAAACAAAAGCATTAAGGGCTAACATAGTGGGGTACTACTACTATGCAGTAGTGCTGAACTTTATCCATAGGTATTCCTATTACACTTTCAGCATGTTCATCTACACGCTGTAAGGAGTTTAGTAAAGGAGAAATGTTTTTGTGTTCTAGGTGCCCCAGTTCTTTAAATCTGAAAGGATGAACATATGAATGGTTATAGATAAATTCTATGGCTGATTCAAACTGCAGGGCACTCCATTCAACTGATCACTCTGTAGGTCTTCTAGTCTGTACTTCAGCAGTTAATGTGTAGGCAACAAAAGCACTTCTTAGTGCTTCCTATCTTTAATCCTGTATTAATTCTAGATTAGACTAGAAGACCTAGATCAAAGGGATCATTGTGGAAAATTTTGTTATGACAAAATTAACAGATGGTTAACAATTGTTAACAATTTCTAAATCAGAGAATGCAGCATATGACCTGCTGGGTTTAAAAACTTCAAAACCTTCTGGTTTTGTTTTTTACATTCAGTAGCACAAGACAACCTTCATTAAATATTTCCCATCCTTTAGCTGAAGTTACTTTCATCATCATTTTATACTATTGCCATTAAATGATGGCAGGGTTTTTTTGCTGATACCTCTCTCCTCAGTAACTTCAGGTAAGATAAAATCTGTTTCTGAGAGCTATACAGGTACGTTATAGATACAAGCAAACAAAGAAAAATGGAAAGTAATGTGTGCATGAAAATCTGCATTTAGTCATTTTAGCTCAATCTGTGCTCATTCGAGTTTTTATAAACGCAACCACTTAACTATCATCTAGAAAGATTTCTAGATATTGTTGAAGATTATGAACCTGCAGGGTTAGGCTGTTCCAGTTTCTTTGCTTGAACATTTCTCTGCATTTGGGACAGAAATATTTACAATTCTGTGGATACTGATTCCAGTTTACCATGTGCATTTCCAATTACATGTAGTCAGATATGTGTATCTGTCTGTTGCGAGTTTTTGGTGCCTTATACAATTCTTTCTTTTTACAAGCAATGCATAACAGTAGATAAGCAATAAAACATACTGCTTTTTCTTTAATTTTGAGTTCTGTGGCTTTGAACCTTTTTTATTTATAGCACACCCATTACAGTTAAGACTGACCTGCATTACCAGAGAGAAGTCCCCATAATGCTCTGATACTCTTGGGATTTTTTGAAAATGGCAAAGTTACTTTATCAGAAATGGATCGTCATGCTTCCGGTAATAGTTATCCTTAAGCAAAATTATTTAAACTTTAATTGCTTCAGGGAACAGCTGAGTTGACTCAAAATTTATTTTCCAATGCACAGTGTGTAACAATGTCTTTCATATTCCACATAGTTTTGCAAGCATTGTTTACACAGTGCTAATTACACTCAAGAGTGTGTAATTAAATAGAAAAATAATGTACACAATAATGAAAAAAAATATATTTTTTGTCCATAATGCCTAATATTTATATCATACAGAAGAAGAATTATTTGTCTAAATTGATACTGAAGCTATCTGTAAAAATGTCATTTTCTGTATTTATAGGCAGAAATTAGAGAAGAGTGAGGATTGAGTAAACTAAGAGAAGCTGCAGTTTAGTTTAAGTCTCTGAAAATTTCCTTGAGCTGCGTTGACCGCCATTTTTCTTAGCATATTTGTGTAAATTGTTCGGACAAGTGCTTGCTTTGAATTAGGCAGCTAAGAGTTTAGAAAGACATTATTGCTTATTGAATAGTGCAAAGCTAAAGAAGATAAGAATCAAAAGTATTTATTTGAAAACACTCCATATTTGGCCATTGGAAAGGAGACAAGTATCAAGAAATCACTGTTTCTTGAACTAGCTTAATTCTGCTCCATATTCTTCCAATATGAATTGCAATCCAATTTTAATTTTAAAAACATTTTGTGTCTACTATTACCTTAAAGTCTATTTGTACTGCAAGGTGTCTGTTTATCACACATTTTCCTTGCCTATTCATTGACATACCAGATTTTTTAACACTGTTCATATGCTTTAAGCTGAAACTGCCAAGTTTCTTAAATTACCTCCAAGTATACTTTTGCCTAGGAGGCATTTTAAGTGTTACATACTATTGTTCTTTCTGAAAATGAAGAATTTTTAAAAATTTCTAGTTCTCTAGATTTCATTGGGGTTTTTTTTGGTTTTTTTTACTATTATGTGTTATGGTCTAATTCTTCATATATTTTACTACATTTTGGTTGTTTGCCTGCTTTGTTGCAGGCTTGTACATAACCTTCCACCCAGATACTTGTCAAGTCCAGGACTTGCACTTCAAGTGACTTTCAAGTGTTTTATTTGTGAAATTTTTGTACCTCAAGCTTAAGCATTCATCAGGTGATTCACATCCTTCTACTTCAGAATTTTTTTTTCAGACTTTTAGTCTGAGTTAGGTACTTAAATATTCTTCAATACATGCAAGATAAGATTAATTTAACTTCATATGTTTAAAGTATAAGGTTATCATCCAGATTCTCTGTATGTAGGGATATGTATCTGTGGATGAGGATTTCTCTGTATCCTAAGATCTTTACTGATTTCTAGAAAATGTATTAGTAAATACTTTAGAGTTGAATCTTTTAAATGGCCAAAGTGAAATGATTTGACTTCTGCACATAGAATAGGTATTGGCTAAAGATCCATATGGGTGAATTCATTAATCAAAAGCATTCTTCATTTCAATTTTAATTGCTCTTCTTGATAAGACAAAACCTGTTTCAAACAGCCAGAGCCTTGTTTAAATCTTTGAGCAGTGTGAATATTAATGTTCAGGGATGCTTTAAGATTTAGAACAAATCACAGTAAACACAAGGTATGTAAACTAGAATTTAAAAAGAATGCACAGCAGCTATGCATTGTGCCATTGTCTTGTCAGCTGAGTATATAGCATTTCCCTAAATTGTGTGTCAACAGTAAAAATTAGATGGCAAAGGTCATTAGGTTTTCCTACAATATGAGCCGTATTTTTTCAGCAGACTCTGTACTGTAGTTAATTGAGATATAGAATCTCCTATTTATATTTGTAATATTGTTTTGTTCTTGAACAATGCGTACGAGAAGTGTAATAAGTCCTGGATTGATAAATTCACTTAGAGATACACAAAACCTGCAAACTGAAGCCAGCATGAGAAGCAAGCATTTCTGCTGAAGTCCTTTTTCCTTTAGACACGAGTAAGTGCATAAACACACATACACACTCAGATTTAGCTGCACTAAATGTATTTAGTCTTTTAAAAACCTTTTAAAAAACACCAAAACCCACTCACTTCTGCAATCCTTGTTTTATATTATTACTACAACAGTGTAACAGTAAATGTTACTCCAAAGGTACTGGATTATCTCTGTTGGACTTAGTGGACTTTTGTCAAAGCTTCAGCATCACAGAGCAGTGCATTATTTAGTGACCTTCTGACCTTGTGATCACTGAAATTGATTTAGTTTTGTTAGTATGTGTGTGGTTCAACACTCTGACCTCTTCAGCCACTACCTGAAAAATACTAAGCAGCTTCCAAAGAGTATGATACAGTGTGAATATCTTTTAAGGTAGTACTGATGCTTGAGAATTTTAAACTAAATCATTAATATTAGAGTTATTTCCTTTTCAAAATGTGTTTTGAAATAAAAACTGAAATCTCATACTCTGCAACAGTTTCTGTCTACTGTTTTGTGTTGTTCTAACAGTTTTGGATTTCTCTTTGTAAAATTTGACTAATGTCTTCCAAAAGTACATTAGGCAATATATCAGTCAGACTGTCTCCTCTCTTTGCTTGACAAATATAAATGTTTGTGTGCAAATATTACTTCCATAATTAAGAGGAAACATATTTGTTCTGTGTTTGCAAAAGATTTATTTCTATTAAGAAATTAAAATTCTTTCTTGGTATTTCAAAGGTAAAATTAAAGTACTTCCCTTTTTTGGTTTGTTTAAAAAAGCATTTGTGAATAAGAAAGTAAGTTCTCAGTATTAATTTTTATTTGGTTTATATTTCTTCCCATTAGATATATTAGGACAGTATCATGACTACATTTAAAATTTGTTGGTTTTGAAATTTTCTATTTAATTTTTGCAAAATAGTTTTTTTCTTCTGTACTGATTATGAACTAAAGTCAGCATTTTTAATAGATTTAGCATGCAATGAAAAGTAAAATAGTATTGCAAGTATAGCAGCACTTGGTAACAGTATCATGTATTTTTTTTGCCAACTGTGACTTCTCCCTGCCCTGATACTTTCTGCCATTTTTAATTTGAATGGGAATGTATTGCTTGTCCTATCTTTGTAACAGTAGAGTGAGACTAGCAAAGCTACCAGTCATCTTCAGTGTATATTGAGTAATAAATGTCTAAATTAGGAAATAGGAAATTTCCTGCAGGAAATGAGGGGCGGGGGATTTCAGGAGACAAAGTTTTCTTGCACCTTCTAATTTAAGACAGATTGGTTTGCTTTGCAGCCCTAACATACTTTCGTATGACCTTAAAGAAGCATGCAAAGTTTGCTACACTGTCATTCCTGTTTATTCCTGTTGTGACCATCTTCAAATGAATTAGTCAGAAATCAGTGATCATATTATTTTTCTCACAGTGTTTTTTCCCACAATGAGACCTCAGGTTCTCTTAGAGTCAGTAGTCAAAAAACCACAACACTCAGATTTCTGGGGTTGAGAATGTAGCACTGGGTGTTGCATTTTTCATAGTAAATCATTTAAAAGCAGATTGAACTGGCGGGGGAGAGAGGGGTGGAAGAACAAAAGAAAAAAGGTTCTTGGTTTCTATCAGACGTAAGCTTGAAGTTTTCATGTGAGTACATCAGTCTCTGGTGTAAGCTTTATTTTAGGTACACAAGTGGAAAACATAAAATGTTTGAGGTAATCCTGCATCTCATGATGTTGGCCAATGTGGCTTTGTGCTAAAACAGTGGTCTGGAACAACACAACCACCAACTTCCTCCCAGTACATTAAACCATTAAATGCATCTATATAAGCCAGTTTTCTGCAATTCGTTACTTTTCTGCTTGGTGGATGAATGCTCTGGTTGTGTGCAGATTCGAGGCCACAAGCTGTAGCATCCATTTCTGACAGATTGGATCAGGGATATGCAGACCCTGTGTGTACAGCCCACATGCAAACCAAATGCATTTCCTATTTCCTGAGAGTCGTGGATGTGAAACTGGGGAATACCTCTGCCCTGTAGCAGGAGCTGAGGTCCATCAGAGATATTATTTGCAGTTCTGCATTTAAAAAAACACTTTATGTGGTAGTGTGCTATGCCCCAAAGTGAATCCTGATGGTTTAAAACATGTCTATATGTGTGTGTGTGTGTATATGTGTTCCCTTTTGGTTAACAAATGCTTATAGACAATAAAGACACAAAACACAATACTGTATTTGAAACGCAAAAGCGTGCTTAATTTGTTACCCAAATCAATCCAACCAAATACTTAAAACCAAGATGTGTATGATGTATTAATATATTTCCATATGTCTTTCTGTTTGTATACAGACAAAATTAATGTATTATATCTAAATAAACACATATTTCCCTATTACCCCATGTCAGTTTTATAAAATCAGTTAGTGGAAGTTGTGTTCAGCTGGTATGTAATATCAGGTTGCACAGAAAATTATTTATTCAGGTTGTTCCACTGGTCTTGTCTACTCCTTTCCATTGTTGGTGTGGCTTGATCCTCAAGCTATTTTACATTCTAAGTCAGAAATGCTTACACTGAGTTTATTATAGATCAACAGGAATGTTGATTTCATTGTAAGTAATGTGCTTTCCGTGACTGATGGTTCTTTGGTTTAAAGTAGTTGTTATTTGTCACGCTGACAGGTACACCTGCTGCGAAATGCTGGCGATGAAGTTACCATCACAGTTCAATACCTCAGGGAAGCTCCATCATTTTTAAAGCTCCCATTAGGTAAGAGGAAATAAGTGAATAGGAGTAATTTGTTTTCCTCTTTGCAGTATTCTTGTAATGAGCTGACAGTGACAGAAATAGAAATTCAGTTCTTGAGTGCTTTACAGGAAGAAATAGAAAATTGTCTGTCTACTTTGCTGTTTAACATATAAGAATCAAATGCATACTGCCTTGCTACTTATGTATAATGTATTCAAAATAAAACTGAAAAAAATCATTAAAATGCAGTATAGTCATGGGTGATAGCTGAAGGTTTTTTAATAGAAGCTTTGCCTGAATATAATAAAATAGTGTTTGCAAACATTTGAATCATACATTTACACTGAAAGATATTTGAGGACAGTTACCAAACAAATGGATAACATTAATTACATATTTTCATAAATTAATTTACTATTTTGATTGGTTTTGTCAGCAGAATTATGTCGGCAACTGAGTAGTGTAACAGTAGCAATATTAAAAATCGTATGAAAAGTATAAATCAGGGAATTTTGGGGCTCTTTTGGTTAGCAAATAAAATATTCAAGTTGCACAGTTGTGATCAAGCGAGTAGAAAAGTGTTCATAATAAATAAGTTTATTTCATCAGATTAAACAAATTTGCACTTGTTTATATTAACAGTTTGTTTTCTCTTCAAAATAAGCAAAAAGTTTTGAAATGTATCACATTCTTTGGATTGATTTTTATTTAAGTTGGGCTCAACTATTTACTTGTTTTTTTCCTAATTTCAACAGACTCACAGGTGTCATAGTTTGTATCTTGCTATTACAAGAGTGTCAATCATTTAATCATTTTTATATCTGTCAAAAGCCAGCTTGACAGGCCTCTATTAAGCTGAACTATACATTTTATGCTAAAACCTTTTTTTCAGTGCTTACTGCTTATCATTTTCATTTGATAATATATGGTCATTGTTTCTTAAAATGAATCTTCAGGTTTGGTCTTCCTACTTTTCCTATTAGATCATCAGACAACTCTAAAATGATATTGACAGTGCCTTGGATAACTGTGTCCAAGCTTAAACATGATTTTGGCAATCTAGTAGCATCTTAACAGTAGTGTCTGTGTTATTGGACATATTCATTTGTGACTATGATAGTCCTACTAGAACTTGTATCTCATCTTGTAGACTGACATCACATACTTGAACTGTATTGCCTGTCTTTGTTTAACCTTAACTGAGAGCCAAACTCCCACTCAGACACTCTCTCACGCCCTGTTCTTCAACAGAATATGGATGGAAAATAGAACAAAAAAGCTCTTAGGTCAAAAGAGATTAGCTATGAATTACCATCATGGTCAAAGCAGAGGCAAATGGGGAAACTTAGATAAATGTATTGCCTATTAAAATAGATTCAGGCAATGAGAAACAAAGACAAATAAATTGTCCATCACCTTCTTGATTGATCTTGAGATTAATTTGATTTTTGAGTCACTGTTTTCCTTCCTATTGTCTCTGTTCTACTGCATTTTACCCTTTGTTAAATAGTTTCCCAGAGGTGCTACCAGCTCAGCTGCATGGCTCAATGGTAATGTGGGATCTGGCTGGAACTGTCTGTGTCTGGCACAGGGCAGCCCCAACCATTTCCCACTTCTGGAGACATTCCATCCCACAAACCCTTGCCACTAAGACCTAGTACACACTCTACATGAGCTGGCTGCCACCTTCACAAAGTAGTTCACATAGGTACAGGAATATTGGTGCCCTCTTTCTACATCATGGAGAACTTGGCCATGAGATACTTCAGCATTCCTGTCTGGGAGGCTGAGATCATGGCGCTGCTTCCATAAAGTGCTGTTTCTAGAAAGGGAAAGCAGTTATCATCAGGGGGGCCATCTCCCATCTCAGTGTGACCAGCTAGCAGTATTTGGGGCCTGCACCTGATTACTGTAGTGCAAAGAAAGCCTTTTCTGGAATAGGGAGGACAATGCCATTTTAGACAAGCTACCAGACTATCAGTGAGTGCAGCAGTGCTTCTGAAATGAGGTGTCTTGTGTACAAACTGCTAATTTTGGGCAGGTTATCAGACTTGATTCCTCTATGCAGAGCATGAAGAAATTTTTGCCAAGCATTACACTACCCTACCCAGTCCCATGCATGACCCCAGCCTTACACCACATGCTCAAATAAAAGAACTTGCTAGCTATGATCAAACATGTGAGGAACTTAAGAAATGGCCCTTCTGAACTGAACCTGGATCTCCACAAGAGCTTAGATGTGCCTCTCTAGAATGTTCTGTGTAGCTATTCAAAAGAGGCTGAAACCAGCGTCTGTGAGTTAAACGATCTTTGGTAAATTGCTTGCTATAAATATTCTTTCTTGTGGTGAGAAAATAAGCAAATAAGGTGGATAAAGTTATGGAGAATATTTCTGATTTAAGAAAATAAATAAACTGAAGTTACAAAGAATAGCACCCCATTTCAAGAAGAGCTTTTCAGAATTCCATGCACAAAAGGGAATTCCAGTCATGAAGCATCACATGACACATTCAAAAAGCTAAGTAGCAATTCCATTATGCAATAAAGAAATTTGCAAATCACACTGCAGGCAGAATTAAAGTACATACATGCATAATTCTGAAGTATATTGGCTTTTCCTGGCATCCCAGAAGACTCAGGCACTTGGTCCCCTACCTTCCAACATTTGGTCAGACCAGCTGCTGTGCTGGCAGTTTTAGTGCTGTGGTACGTTCACTTCAATTGCAATCATACTGTCTCTTCCCATTAACCCATATCATCACTATGAACACATCATCAGGAGTAGCATCTGCCTCCTCCCCTGCTTCCTTGTCATATGTTTCCCTTCCCTACACCATCTCATGTCATGGCAAAAGCACAAGATTCCATAACACGGAAATATTTATCAACAGTTCTCACAACATATTTCTGTCTGTTAAATTCCTTCGTTATTGCCAACAAAGATTACAAAATTTGGCATGGGTTTATTTGTGGATACTGATAAAGTATCATTTAAGGATGAGACAAGGACTGCTTGTTTCTGTATTTGGAGGCAGTCCCAATCAAGGGTGATATGCCAGTATTGATCCTTGTCTCTTTCACAGCAGATCCAGGACACTTTGCACTTACTAGACTATTAAAACTGTCCATAATAATAAATTAAATAATTCCAACAAATATTCTCTGCCACAGTTATTTCTCTAATCAGCAATTTTATACAATATTGCAGAATGCTTGGCAGAATTTTACATAGGGCAAATAGTTATTTCTCAAAAAACTATCAGGCCTGGATCAGAATTGTTATGGACCATCAAGGTCTGCTTCACTCAGTTGTGTAGCTCCATGGCAAGGATAATTCCTCACCACATGGCTGTGGCTTTCTGTAATGTGTCTGCCAGCTAGAGAGAAGATAGATTTGTCTTTCTTGAAGCCAAGACAAGGAATTTTAGATTTTTGAGCTGGGTCAGAAAGTTAAAATTGACTATGAGGCTATATGTTAGCCTGTTACAGAATTATTATGGCATCAGCTCTTGGGTCTTGTCATTAAGGATTCTCTAGATCTACATTCATTACCCACCCCAGATGGGTAAGCAGCGCTTATAGGACCCATTTAAGTAAGATTCACTGCTGCTAGGAAAACTGAGGACATTTTCTGGTAAAACAGACTTTTTTCAAAATATTTCTGTTTGATAGTTACTCCAAATGATCAGCATATTCTGAATTTAAAAAGCTTACAGTATAATTAAAGATCATCAAAAATGTTTTCTTTGATTGTAATTCTATGGCTATCCTAGAATGAACTTTTTTGTATCTTGGAGGTTGCCTGTGCATTGATCAGCAAGTTCAACACACAAGTTTTTATTCATGTGCAATAGATCTCCAGTATCATTCAGAAATGTCAGTCATAAGACAAATTGTTGTTCATAATAAAGTCTTGCTGTTTGCTGTACATTGTTCTGCTGTTGTGTGTTTTGAGGGTTGTTATTTAGAGATTTAGTGTAACTCACTGACTGAAATAAACTACTTCCTGTTGATGGAACTGTTGAAGTCTAGAACTTTAGTAGAGACTTTTCTAGGTGTAGAAAGTATAAGGCTTTTAAAGTTAAAAATAAAATCTAGAATTTCTTAAATAGTAAAATAACTGCTTTAAATTGAAAAATTTGGCAAAAGTATTATAAAAGTATTTATAAACAACTCTTACCTGTACCACTGCAAATGAGTTCTTGTGTTAGGTTCAATGTCAGCTAACTTGCTGATTCCTTGAGTTACTGCTGGCTCTCCAAAACCATCTCTGAGCCTTAAAAAGTTTATTTCCCTCACCTCGGAGTCCTGCCTAGCTTTTTTGTGCTATCCACAAGGGTATTTCAGTCTCCTGTGTGAACTGCAGACTAGTGTCCTTGCCATCTCTACATCTCTCTGACCCCTTCTTATTTCACAGGGTATGTTGTGGTTTTCTTTTTCCTCTGAGCATACACGCCTATTGCTCAGGTAAAGATCGGGCAGAGATCTTCTCCTCTCCCACAGGATCTTTGCTAATCCCATCTTCCCAAAAGAGCAAGAATACCAAAGCTGAGAATAAGCAAATTAACAGATGATGCCTGTCATAGGGTAGGTTTGTATTTCTCTTAGGCTGATTGTCTTTGGTTTGGATGGGATCACACATTGAGGCAGTAACAATTGCTGGAAACTTCACAACATCAAAAATGCCTTTTTTCATGGCATCAGTACCCAATAGAATGCTGTAGCTCTGCTGGTCAGAGCATGGTGCTAATAACACCAAGGTTGTGGGTTTGCTCCCTGTACAGGCCATTCACTTGAGAGTTGGACTCAGAGATCCTTGTGGATCCCTTCTAACTTGGAATATTCTGTGATTTCTGTGATTATGGCCATGGAGTGGTAAATTATCTGTAGCAGATGTTTTGTTTAGCAAAAGCATTTTGATAGTCTTTCTTGCAGTAAGGCTCCAGAGTTTGCACTAGTACCTGACACTTGATTTGGAGTTTCATCTACTTAAGCAAAGGCTGCAGTAGCAGATAGTAGGATCATACTGTGTTTTGTCCTAAGAGCAGGAACAGCCCTGATTGCTCTAGGGCTGCCATGTGGGAAGGCAGAGTTCCTTTCAGGAAGGCACTGCACTTTCAATGAAAGCAGCTGAGCATTTGCAGTGGGAACTTCTAAAATGATGAATGAGGCCATGACAGAGTAGTCTATGAGTAAGTGAGGCAGAGACAGCAGGGAAGAAACTAAAAGACTTGTGAACTTGTTTACAGTCAAGTGATGGAGGTGGCATGGCCTGAGACAGGCTGTGTAGCTAGGAACACACAGAAAATGGAAGAAAGCTGCTGAAAAGTAAATCTGCTGGGACACTGTAGAGGAGGGAAATTTCTTTCTTAACCTTTTATTCCTAGCTTTCCCATGAGATGGATGTAAATTTTCTCTACTTAAAAATAAACAATTATTCTAATGTAGTATTCTGTCTTAGGGTAAAACTTGGATTTAAAGATTTGTAAATACCTGAACTCATGTCTTTTGGTATGCTCAGATTGCTGAATAGGTGGGATATGTCCACTTTCAGAATCTGATTGATTCATGAACCTGTGATGGTTGTCTACTGCTGGAGACAGTCAGATTTCCCAGTGGGCAGACTCTTCAGTGGAGAATTTAATGCCAAGTTTTTGGTTTTTTGGGTTTTTGAATTTTTTTAATTAAAAAAATTAGAAATTTTCTTCTGTTCCATTAAGTCACTGTAGTTGTCTATGTCTAAACATAAATTCTTGTGGCTGCTGTACATATATAGTAGCTACAAAACATTGTACTTAATAGAGTCGGTGGTGGTTTAGACCCATAGGAGCAAAGCATAATGACTCCTGCTGACATGACCTAGTACCGTACAGAAAGGACTCCAAACAAAAACATGGTGAAACTCCAGAATTCAGGCTACAATTCTGAGACCTCAGCATTGAACTGACAGGTAATGGAGAAAATGGAATTAAGTTCTGTTTTGCTAGATCTTCCAGATATATGGAAAAGATACATACAAAAATACATAACTAAGAATGGCTTTTTGACTTCCATGATGTTAGACTTGACTAACTTATTAATGTGAGATGGTTTACAGGCAATTTCAGGTGAATTCTTCAGATGGATAAAAGGGTTTTCAGTGATGATGAGTATAGTGCTGTGCAATTGATTTTATGTGAATTACTGATAAGACCAAGTGCTGTCTGACAGTAATTGTATATTATTAGTGCTATTTGTTAACATCTTACATTTAAGCAGAAATTATAAAATTATGTGACTTTGTGCTGTTTCTATTACTATATTTTACAAAAGTATTAAGCTTTCCTGGATTCACTTTTAACTACTAAAGTAAGATCATAATACATGACTGCTAAAAGTAGAGGTTTTAAAGACTGTAACTGTGTAGTCTTAGAATATTGACATAGTATCAACAGTTCAGGGTGATTCTTTGCTTTCAATTTCTGAATTTGACAAGGAACATATTTTTTAAAAATAATTGGCATTTTAAGGAAAAGATATATCCAGTAATAAAGTGTATGTATGTGTCCAGTTACTTGCCTGAGAGTTTCCTATTCTCTTTGTTTATAAATTCAGTCCATAGTTATACTCTAAGGTGAGATTTCCAAGAATTGATAGAAAATTTGTCTTTAAATTAATAAATGCATTTTGTGTAACTGAACTTGTTACTTGGTTTTGAATATATTCTCAGTGAAAAAAGGCTTAATCCTGCAAACAGTTAAACATACAAATAGATCTCATGAGCACAGACCCTCTCAGATGGCATCTAGATATCTTTTTTCTCTCTAGACATTAAGTATAGCATATGGATATTTAATTGTCTGTCTTTCTAAAATACAAATAGTATTTCTGTCTTTGGTGAATTATATTAAAAATTCTTCCAGTGTTTTACAGCTGAGTAGATACTGTCTGATGTATGCATTTTTTTTTCACATCAACAGTTATTTTTCTTGATCTGATTTCCAGGTTCCCCTGGACCATCCAGTGATCACAGCAGTGGAACTTCATCACCTCTCTTTGACAGTGGCTTACATTTAAATGGAAACTCAACTAACACGGTAAGCAAGTGAATAATAAAAGCATGGTGGGTATAAGCTCTGTAAGTTCTTTTCCCATTTTGTGCTTCAAAATGCTGGAGTAAGACCACCCTAGTTTTGTTCTTGTTGTTTGCTTTGATTGATTTTTAAGTGCTTATACGGTAAAATTCTGTACTTACAAAGTCCTGAACATGTGGCCCTGAACAGCTAGGTTTTTACTCTGAGACAGCTGAGAAGCTTGGAAGAGTGAACAGAGTAAGATTTAATCATTATTGGACACGAATTCATGTGAACTTCTGTCATACTTTGTTGAATTGTAGCATTATACTGTTGAATTTAATCCAGCTGGAGATGCTGAAATGCAGGTAGAATTAAGAACATAATTTAAAGTTTAATTCTTGAAGCAAACTTTTTAAATAGGAAAGATAGGGACAAAAAGGGAAAGAAATAAAAGAGGGAAGAAAAAAGTCTCTTTCTTTAGCCCAGAGGATATTCAGTTCTTTTTTTCTGCAGTGAACAACTGTGATTAAATTAATTGTAGCATTGTGGAGAAAGAAAAAAGTTCCCTTCTCCAAGAAAAATGGTAGTCACCAAAGATGATAGGATGTCTTAGTAAGCAACAGTGCTATCCTTTTAGTAATGAAGATTGAAGATGTAAATACTAGTTATACAAGTTGTTGATCTTCATGCTCAAAAGCCTGTTTCACACCTAAAAATCTCAGCTCTAGTCTTTCCATTGGATTATATAGAAACAATACCCACTGAATGGACAGAAGGCTTCTCTGTTTTTCCTTTTCTTCTAAGACAGTGATATCATTGTCTGATACTGACTGTACTTCTCTCAAGCTTTGCACTTCCTTGAGCACTCTCTCTATACTACTCCTTAAAGTTTATTTTCATCTGCTAAAAATATATTCATAGATGATAATATAACTGGAATTATGTACAGTAAGTAAATAAATAAATAGAAATATGCTTTTCTGTCCTGATACCTGATACCTTAGTGTTTGGTGTCCAAACTGGTCATAGATACAAAAGGTTTCATGTTCATTTGTTTGCAGTTATCCAGATTATTATTACCTTTAACTGCCTTGTACTGTTGTCTTACTAAAGAATCCAAAGCTCAGAGTTCAGCGTTCTGCAATGTTTGTCTGCCAAGCTCTCTGCAGGCAAAGAAAGTCCTTCCTGCAAAGAGCCTGCACTACAAGAAAAGGGCTATGGCCAGTGATTGCATTAGCACATTTTAGTAAATTATTGCCTACTAAATGCTAGAATGAGTGTATTAATTTTTAATAATCATTATGACTGCTGTAGGAATTGCACACTTTGAACTTCTTGTGTTAAAAAAATATAAATATGTGGCTGGGGTTTTGTAGTAGACTCGTAACAGAGTAATTTAGAGTTAATTACCAAGATAGCACACAAAAGACTGGGTATAATCTTCAAATATAAGTGGAAAAACAGAAATTAAAAAGGAGTAATAGTCAGGTACTAGGTTGATTTTATACAACACTTAATTTTTCTGAAGCCTGACATAAACTCATGTGGAGAGCTATGTATACAACAAACACTATAACCTAGAAGTGGAATAAACAGGAAAATCTGTATCGTAGCCCATAGAAGTCATGATCTCCCTTCACAGAAAACAAAATGAAATCTTACTGTGAAATTCAAAAGCAAGGCTCTAAATGTTTTGAGCAGGAATGACTGGATTTTGAGATGATGCTCTGTATGGTCAAACTTCTCTCAAACTAAGCTGTGAGTGTAGCTGAGCTTCATATCTTGAAAAGTTGTTGTGAATGTGTTTCAGCTACCATCTAGTGAGAGCTTCTATTTTATTCAATTAAATATTTTCAGTTTTATGGTAAAGTAAAAACAGAACTGGCATTTCCTGTAATGGTATTACCTAATAAGGCTAATGATATTTGAATCCTGTTCTTACTTTGCCCTGTTAGGGGAGATCTGACTCACTTTGAACACTGCATCTTGCAAGTTTGTGTTGCCGTTTTATGTACTTTCCTAACCACACTCAGGTCCATGCTATAATAGACAATGCACCTATATTTTAAAGTGGAAATTCTACTCCAAAAAGCACACCATGTAAAGGAAAGTACAGGAATGAGAGCTGAGAATTACTGTTACACCAGTTTTACGAAGCTGTCATTTTGGATGTCTTCTGAAAAACAGTACCAAGGCACTACAGCTGGCTTGTATAATAGAGGTGATAGTTTAGCCATCTTAGCAGTAAGCTCTAGCTGTCTAATATGATTGTACCATTTTCAGTTCTGGTGTTATCTTGCCTCTATTAGATCTATCTCTGTCACCTGTGCTGTGAAGCATCTGTTGTATGTGATGTGATACCATCTTCAGGATTTATATACATGTTTTATAATATCAGCGCAGTTTGCAGTACAGAACTTTAACAGGTTTCTCTGAAACCCGGAGAAATGAGCTGAAGTGCTCTCTTCACACCTAATTATTTTGTGCTTGGGCACTGTGACAAATGCTACAGGGTTTGACAGTGGCAGTTACATTCATCTGTACCTTGTAAGTGGTTTATTGAACACAATGTAAACTTGCAGAGGGGAACATGAAACATACAAAGGAGATGGTCTCAAGGCTAATGAGGTTGTTTACTTGGAGAGTTCTAACTCTAAAACAATGAAAAAAGTGCTGTAAAGACAGCATGTCCAAATGTCCTAGAGATTCAGGCCAGCTCCCTGGAGAAATTGGTGGTGGAAAAAAAAAATACTGCAAATAAAACAAATTTCTGTTTTAAGACACCATGGGATAATACAACAGTTACAATGCAAAGGCATAATATACTTGGTTTTCATTTATTTGAGATTCCAGCTTCCTGGAATTGTCTAAAAATTATATTCTAACAATTGAAGTGAGACTAAAGTAAATTGCTGTTTTCTATATGTCCATGTAATTTAAGAACTCTTAGTTTAATTTTGATAGTGTATGTTAAGTATAGTTGGTTAGATGAAGCTAAACAAGCATTAAATTTTTCTAAATTGCTTTAAAATATTTTTTCTTTGATGCCATTGTTTCATATGCTAAATTAAACAGTTTTGCTTTAGAAAAGACATTTCCTACTTCATCATCAAGTTTTTTTAAAAAGAAAAAAGTACAAATGCTCAGCTCTTGATGGGACCAGTAGAATGCTACATCTTTAATGTCTATGGTAGTCCTAGTTCCAGAGTGAGAAAATGATAATGACTCAATCCTGAGCACTAAACAGCAAAAAGGGAAGAGGATTCAAGACAGGGAGGTGGACACCCTTTTTCTGAGAGTAAATATATTCTGATGGATACTTTAGGGGAATGTATGACCAGAATATTGAATTGCAATTGAATGGATGCCCTACGTATGAAAGCTTCAATGCTATTGCTTTTTTGAATATTCCTGTAATATCTTCCATTTTAGTATAAAATTACACTACTGAGTGTTATTAAAATTTATTTTATTATATAGTTTTTGTCATCCTGTAGCTCGCTTTAAGAAGAGAAACTTCAGGATTTCAGTTCAATACCTTTTCTATTAGAATGATTTCACAAGTGATACCAGTTGCCTCTGCCAGCTCTTGATCTGAAAATCCATGATTTTCTCATGGAATATGAAAGCAAGGTAACTTTGAATTGACATCCAGTTCACAGTGTATTATTTGGAAATGTAAATTCATAAAATGATTAATGTAATAAATACAAAAAATATCTCACTTAGAGGTACACAGTGGCTACTGTCATGAAAGTAATCGTCACCATGTCTTTCATTTTTTGCGGTAAAACAGATGAACACAGCCAGCTGCAGTTAAATAATTTGGACTGCTGCTGTGCTGAAGACCTTTATGGAATGAGGTAAACACACTGCAAGTAAGTTTTTGTCAATTAATAAAATATTAAGTGACTATCCCTTTTCCACCTCAGTGAAAAATAATCCAGATTTTCTGTTTCTGATTATACCTCTCAGAAATCGTAGCAATAGAAGCTGGAAGAAAACTTTTAAATAACACCTATTTCATGACAACAGAATTGTAAGGAAAATATTTTGGATTGAAATGTTTGTGTAGATGTAGCTGTACAGAACTACTATGTTTTTCTAATTGTGGTTAGAGTTGATTGGGAATTTTGCTATGACATTAATGAAGCGAATAAAAGGTATCTTTAAAGGTATTTTTTACTTTTATTAATGTCCATGGTCACTGCTAATCTTTCAGCAGAGTTATTTCTTCTCGTATTTAACATTTGATTGATAAGGTTGATCATTTCTTCTGCACAGAAATTTTCCAGTTTGTTAGGTATCTGGTTTTATGTCTTAATTATACATATTTTCCCCATACATTCACATTTGCATGTGAATACATTGTTTATTACAGTTCTTATGAATTTTCTCATTTTGAGTTTGCAGCAGCAGCAGCAAAAATGCTTCTAAATTTGATGTTAGCATAGATGAACCCTTGCAGTTCAGGTACATGTGTATGTGGCATATAGAGAAAACTGATAGTAAAATTGAGGTAGAAAGTTCTCCCACTAAGTTGCATCCAGTGTTTTTCCACAAGCTCTGGCAACAAATTGACACTGATCTCGGGAAGAGAAGCAGGAGTCAAGGCTCGTATTTTTCCTGAGGGGTGTGCAGACTGTGTGAAGTTCAAAGAGTTTCCTTAACCTTGAGCTATTTTTCTGAGCAAGGACAGCATGCCCCATTTGGGGATATAAAAGGCTGGCAAAAGCCATGTCTAACAGCTGCAGTTTGGGTACACTTGCATTTATAGAGTAAAACTGTAACAATCTCAACATTGTATCTTTTCCTTATATACATTTAATGTTGTATTTTGATTTCTGGTTTTTGAGGAGTCATAATTACTTTCTACTTTTTGTACTGAGATTTAATATAAACTACTCTGTCCCCTACCCCCAAGGGAGGAATATATCTAGAAAGGTGTTACAGGCAAGGTTGTTCAGGTTACTCAGAAACCAATTACATACTAGCTCAAGGGAAACAAGTTAAAGAAAAAGGGGCAAGATTCTGACAAATAGTCCATATGTATTCTCTAAAAATATCTTATTCAGGCTTGTACCCCACTGGTTCATTAAAAAAATAATAATGTATTCGCACCTAGCAGCACAGATGTAATGAAATATTCATTTCCATTGTAAATCGCCTCTAGAGAAATTTATATAATTGAAAGGGTTTTAATTTTTTCCTCACTGGCAGAATAGTAATCCAATTGATTTAAATGCATAGCTATTGCAGTGAATAAGGCAGTGTAAGTCCCTAACATGTACTGCTATACAGGCTCTATGTAAACATCATGTTTAGGTGCTCAGAGTCTGTAAACTCATATATTAATTAAAAAGAATTAAATGTCTTACAGAGAAATCATATTTCAAAAGCATGTATCTGATGCAGCATTAGAATTAAAAGTGTTTCTTTTCTGTGGTAGGAAAGGAAGAGTTTTTCGCATGCTTTTTCATGTTCCTCCCATTTAATTAAACATCTGTCAATTAAAATATTGTAGATAGAGCTGTGTAATTAAAAGGTGCTGCTTTCAGTGAATTTTGAAGACATCATATTACAAGTCCAAATTGTTACTTCACCTGAAAGAGCATGTTTCCTCTATAGAAGCCTTTATCTATTAAATGATTCGGTGATGTATACTTTACCAGATAATTACTGTATTCTTAAAACTGTCACAGAATTGTGCACCTGCATCTAAGAATTCCATTAAAAATAAATAAATACAGAACCTCTCCTGAATTCATGCTGCATCAAAGGAATGTACAGGTATTTTGATACTGTAATTAAATCCCTCTGAATTCTGAGACAAGTTGAAAGCTCTGAGTCCTATTTACAGTAGATATCACCATAATTTGTTTTGTTGGCTGGGCATCACAAGAGTTTCACTCATGTCTCTACTCCTGGCTAAACATTTGGTATTTGTGTTGTTCAATGATTAAAGTAAGCTAATGTGAGACTCTTTTACTGCTTAATGGAGCAGTCATGTTTTCTCCTCCAATCAACATAAAGCCCCTGCTTTCTGTCTGTCCCTGTAATAAATAGGTATTAGTAAGTGCTCAGCCATCCGTAGGTCAGATTGGTTCATTGATATTCTGAAAATCAATCTACCTATATATGTATATATGCATACATTTCAATCACAGACCAGACTAAAAACCATAGAGAGAAGACATCCAGTTCACTCTGAGATGAATGTTGCTGGGTGTTGTTGCAAGAAATTACATAGCTAAATCTCTTTCTTCAGAATAAGTGTAAGACAAACTTGTCTATTTGAAAAGCTTATTATATTGACGGTTTTTTTTTTTAGTATGCTGTAACATTTTTAGTAATGAAGCTTTGACAAAAAACATTCCAGTTGGCATCAAAAAATGCACGAAAGCTAATATTTCATTGTCATGAAATCCACTGAAACTTAACGGTCAGTGTTTTCAGTTACAGCTTAAGACAATGAAGCTATACCAAGCTATTTTAGCATTTCAGAGTTTAAGGCATGTCTGGAAAACACTCTGAGTCATACGATTTCGTTTTAGGTAGTTCTGTGAGAGGCAGGGATTTGGACTCAGTAATCCTTATGGATCCCTTTCAACTTGAGGTACTCCATGACTTAATATTTCTATAATTTAAGCCACAGAGTTGTTTTTACAAGGAAAATATATCAAAATATAAATATCAAATATATTAATGTTGCTAACATTTTCATATAGATATTTTACAGAGAGATATTTTATATTCTTTCCAGAAGTTCTCAGCAATGCTCACTAAAATGGAAACTACCAAAATTACTTTGAGAAATAAATAACAGCATCATCATTATCATCTCTCTTTGAACCAGTGTCAACAAGGACAGTAATCAGGATTAGTCATACCTCTTACATGTGCTTTGTAAAAATATATGTTTATGGAAAAGGATCAAGGCTTTATGAGAATGATGCACTTTGAAATATTAAATCATCTAAAGAAGAAAGTGGATAAATTCCAAATTATCAGTAAAAGGTTCTATTTTTTCCTAATGGCTATCACACTTGATTCTTATTTCATATAATGGTACAATCACAGACATATTTAGGTTAGAAGGGCCTCTAAGATCAATAAATGCAACCTGAGCTTAATCAAAAATGGCCAAGTCCAGCACCAAACCATGTCTCTAGGTGTCCTGTTTATTTATCTTTTAAATATCTCCAAGGACAGTCACTCAACCATTTAAGCCTGTTCCAGTGCTTGACAACCCTTTCTGTGAAAGTTTTCCCTAATATCCAACCTAAACTTCTCCTGGTGAAACTGAGGCCATTTCCTCCTGTTCTATCACTTGTTATTTGGGAGAAGAGACCAACACCTACTTGGCTACAACCTCCTTTCAGGTAGTTGTAGAGAGTGAAAAGGACCCCCTAGAACTGCCTTTTCTCCAGCCATTGGCCTTCTTAGCCACCTCAGCACATCCTGTCTCATGTTAGCTGTCAAACAGCACACCCTGGTCTTTTTCCACCTTTCCAATGACTCTACCTTCAGCCTGTGGCACTGCAGGTTATCATTGTGACCCACATGGAGTACCTGGCACTTGGCCTTGTTGAACCTCATACAGTGGATAAAGTCTGTCCAGATCCCTCTGCAGATCCTTCTACCCTACCAGCAGATCAGCACTCACCCTGCTTGGTGTCCTCTGCAAACTGACTGAAGGTGCCCTTGATCCCTTCCTCCAGATCACCAATATAAAGATGTTAAACGGTACTGGCCCAAATAGTGGGCCCTGGGGATTGCAACTTGTGACCGGCTCCCAGCTGCATGTAACTCCATTCAGCAGCACTCTCTGGGCCCAGCCACCAACCAGATTTTACCCAGTGATAAGTACAGCCATGAGCTGCCAGCTTTTCCAAGAGAATGCTGTGGGACACAGTAACAGAAGCCTTACTGAAGTCCAGGTAGATAACATGAACAGCCTTTCCCTCATCCACTAGGTCTTGCAGTAGATCAGGCTCGTCAAGAAGGATCTGCCTTTCCAAAAGCCATGCTGGCTGTACCTGGTCAGCTAGTTGTCCTGCATGTGCTACATGACGGAATTTAGGATGGTTGCTGGTCAAAGCCCCATCCAGCCTGGCCTTGGATACTTCCAAAGATGGGGCATCATTTGCCTTTCAGCTAAGCAGACACTGTAATATTTAAAGAGATTAAAAATACATTTAAAACCAAGCTTAATCATGCTGAGTAATGTGACCGTGACTATTTCTGATTCCAAGTGAATTAACCCAGCTTCAGCCTTCTTGAAGCCCATGTTTAATGAAAAAGCTGTATCAACCTAAAATAACTGTGTCTGCTTTCAAGGTAGGGCCCTAGCAGCAACTGGAACTTAAATTGCTAGAGAGGGTTCAGAAAGACTTCCTTCTAATGACATGATATTTTTCTTGCAGAGATTGAAAATCAAAGACGGTTTAAAAGAAAGTAAGGTAAAGTAGCTGAGTTTCCCAAATTCTGCAAATTATATGTCACAAAAAGATAAAAAACTGACAGTTGCAGCCAGCTGGTATCTTTTCCCTTCCTATGTTCTTAGTGGAAACTTCAGTATAGAGACATGTCTGATTACATCTCCCCATTAGTGAAGGACTTTCTGGACTTACTCTACTTCTTGGAAGACTTTCTGGTTGCACCACAATGAGTTGTTACATAGCTGTTTAAGAAGGCACTAAAGCACTTGCCTACAGTGTCATTCATAGGTCAGTGACTGCTAATAGGATACAGAGTCAGACCCTCCTCCAGGTCAACAGTACACAGCTATCCCAGGTAGGTAGTGTTTATCTGACATTAAAACTTGATTCTAGTTCTGTCAAAAATGAGATTTTTGTGTTCAATCTATTTCTTAATGGGCAGGTGTTATAAGAAAATTGGCATAAATCGGCAAAATTGTTGGAGACCTTAGCAGAAAACTGAAGGTATAAAATGATCGAGCTGTGATTACAGAGATGATCTCTATTTTAGTGCTTTGGAGGAGTGATGTGAAGAGTTTTCAAGATCAGCAGCAGCAGCTATATAGTGGAGAAATGTCTTGAAGGTCAGCCAACTCACTACACTGAGTCAATGAACCATCCAGCCCAAAAGCTCAGCACATGCCCTCAAGAGAATGCAAGAGCAGAAGAAATACGTACAGTTACTTCTAGGGAATATTTCCTACACCTCTGGTGACTTCTGACATAGGTGCTTCCTGAGCCAGTTTGTTATATAGACTAACACATTCGTTTCTGTTTATATCCTACTGTCTTTTAATCAATCCCCTGCTACTTATGTGAAAATTACAAGTAAACCACTGTTTCTTAACCTCTTTCTATGTTATTTACTTTTTCACGTACCTCAGTCATACAATTCCCTCAGCAGTTTCTTTTCCAGACCAATGAATCTTTGTTAACCTAATTGCTCAAAAACAATTCTGTTCAACATCTAAATTTCAAGATCTAAATTTTGAGTAGTGATCACCTGTTCATATTGCATTACAGTGTGGGGAAAGATAATATTGGTTTTCTTCATGTGTATTGCTATACATATATTTACTATATTTTTAGCAGTAGTTTTATCTCTCGTTCAGTATAATGACCTCCTTCAACAGCTCTTTCTCTTATTTTTTTTACTTGTTTCCTCCTTAGTTTCTTATTATTATCCATGTGTTTTGAAGAGGAATCTCAAATCAGTATGTTACTAGATTATAGGTTAAATAGAGCAAAATGAGCTTCTCGTCCTATGATAGTATTTTGTTTCTATGCAGTGGTCTTATGGACATACGTATACACTGTTTTGTCCTTAAGAAGATGAAGAGGGGTAATTCAGACTTTATGCTCTACCATAAACTGGTTAGCAGAATATGGCTTCATAAGAAATACATATTTGTAACTTAGACTAGTTTGACCCCTTCATATCCATTTGATGTTCTTGGCCATTAATGTTCAGATCATGCAGCACGGTTTCTGCAGATATTAGTAGTTTGGAACTGTGGGAAAAAAAAAAATTACTCCTTCTATTGTATTTTTCAAATATCACATCTTTAAAATTGTCTGGGGAAGACCCATTTGCTTTAGGAGTTTACAGCAGTTTTCACAGTTTAGCTTTTGACATGAATATTTCTATACTGCAGTTTCATAGCTGTAGGGTTAATAGATTTTTGACCAAGTGATGTTGGCCATTTTTCCCCCTTCAAGTCATTAGTCTAATGAATTGCTGTGATGTACGTTCTCTAAAATTCTAACTTCTGCTTACATTGATACTTTTTGTTTTCACTGATACCCTATTGAAGCATTTGACTGAAGTATAAGGGACTCAAATGGAAACATTAAATTGCCTGCTTGACCTACTTTTTTTTTTTTTTCCTGCCAAATGCTCTTAAATTACCTAGAATCTTACAGAATGTTGTTCAATAACCTGATAAAAGAAGTACAACTAATAGTTCATAAGAAAAAGATAGATTCTTATATTTAAATTGTCTAGATGTTTTCTGCATCTTGAGAGTTTAGACGATAGGAACAATAGATTAGGTTGTTGCAGAAATTTTTATGTTCCTTTATTTTCTCATCCTTGGATTAAATTCAGTGACCATAATCAAGTATTTATATCTGACTGCAATAAGCTACCTTCTGCTTTATTCCTAGGCATTGGAATTGGTTTCCAGACAGACAGTGTTAGATTATGTTGGCATAATGTCACTCCAGGACACTTTCCAACTTCAAATTGCATGGCTTTCTGCCAATTATTTCAGTTTGTGTAGAATTCTGTAATATGTATCATATTCTTGATTGTGATACTAATAAATTTATTCTAGATTTTAAAGAAACCTTAGCCTTTTGTGTCTACTTTTATAAAACAAAATTAGTCTGTGGACTTGATTATGAAATACTCATACTGCAAAAAACACCAGGAGATCTCAGTCAAATGAAAGCTGTATGGTTGTAGGGATAGGAAGCGTTCTAAATTAAATTTTTGTCCCCAAAAAGATTGCTGTGTAAAACATTCCTTAGTGTTACCAACTCCAGCAATTTCATTATAAATTTTTCATTTACTAGGAAATGTACTTCAGCCATTAAGCCTCAGTCATCTTGTTAGACTGTGAACTCACTATTTTGATTTATTTAAAGAAGTAAATAGAAAGATCAGCTCTTGTTGACTGTAAGAAAGAGCTTTAGGGGGAAAAAAATAATCCTAAATCCTTATGACTAAAAAAAAGAAATAGACAATTCCCAGAATGCATTTTATTTGGAGTAAGTTTTATGGCTTTTGAACACCTGGGCAGAACAGAACTGAATTTGGGTCATTCTGTGGTTTCTTTGCTTTCATAAATACTACTCAGCGCTTATTTACAGCTCATATAAAAATAAGCAATTTTCAGATCTGTTCTCTGCTGCAAAGTTCTCCACACAGTTTGGGATAAAAAATTTTGTTTCAGAAACAGCACAAACACCTAACTTTGACCTAAATATGTATGTCTGTGAATCTTTCTCAGCCTCCTTTGTGCAAATTTTACTGCTATCTTTATAAGAGAGTGAAATGCTCAACTCTTGTCTTTCCAGTAGAGGCATTTGAAGGAAGACTTCAAAGATAAAATTTCAAAAGTCAACCATCTGTAGTATGATAACACAGAAATCAGAATTTTAATTCTGTTAAATGATAGCTAAAACTCACAATGCACAAATAAATTTCCTAGTGTAGTATTTAACAAGGATATTATTTATGTCCTTTTCTCTGATGATGGAAGCATGCAAAAGAGTTGTACAGAAAAAATTAATTTAAACTACAAATATGTATTATGTTGCTTTTAGAAAGAAATTATGGCATCTATGACTGAAAACTCTTTCTTTTCTAGTATCAATTATTAATATTAACAAAAATTTAAATATGTTTAATGTTAAAGTAATACTGAAATTGCATCAAGAGCAAAATATCCAGATGGTTAGCATATGAGTTTTCATTTATCTACTCCATCCTGAGTTTCTTGAATACTTTTATTGTGATGATTATTCACTTCTGAGACAGAGCCAGAGATGCATATTCATAGGTTTCTCACTATATTGTCTTATAAGCTCTCCTACTGTTTCTCATTTATTCTGCACAGGCTCCATCATCACCTTCTTCACCCATAGCTAATGAACCAAAATACGAGAAGCGCTGGCTAGACACCTTATCAGTTCCTCTGTCGATGGCTCGAATCTCGAGGTACAAAACTGGAACAGATAAATTAAGGTTTGTAATCTAAAAGGGGAGGCATTGGGTTAGTTAGCTGTACATAGTGTTTTGCTGTGGATTGTTGATTGTTGGCTTTATAAGAATTGAGTGGAGATACGCAATTCTTCTTATTAAAAACTATGCAGTTCATCCTCTCCTAAGATTAATGGTACGCATGGTGATTACCAGAGATAAGGTAAAGCACCTACAAATATGTTTCTATAATCTGTTGTATCTTGGGAATTCAGTTAGCATCAGCAGCTAGTACAAAGGTTAATCCTGGTGTTACGTGAATTAATTTTGAAGCTACTACATTTCCGTCTGTATCTCTAATAGGATAATTCTATATTCCCCATGTCTAATATTGTCAATTAACTCTCCTTTTTCATTAAAAATGATAACACAGTGCATAATCATCACGTCTGTGCTATCATATCATATAGATATGCTTGTGTTACTGTGACATAGAAACTCATATTGACAAGATTTTGGCAAAGTATGTGGTACAATATATTGTATTTTTGATCATAGAATTTTTTTGCATCTCAGAGACACAACTAATGGTTTATAAAGTAACTGTGCTATTTTACTGGGCTTCATGAAATATGAAAGCAAAAGTGGAGTTTAATAAAGCTTCAATATACTTGAGAAAGTTTGACACATTGCAGCATACATAAGCTTTTTCTGCAAATCATTATGTGGTACAACTGCCTCAAATCTACTAGTAGTTTTAGTTAGTCCAAGCAGTCCACAGTTCTCCATAGTTATCAGAACAGGGGTCTTTATGGGTTGCTCTATATTTACATATTAACGAGATAATTGGAATCTCTGTTGAAGAATCAATATACAGGTCACCTTCTATGAGAAGGTACCAGAAATTCATCTGAATACCTTTCTTGATATATGCTTGATTTTTCCTAAAAAGTACCTGAAAAGCATTTTTTTCCTATTAGGACAGATATGCTGCTTTAACTTACAGCAATTCATATTCTAAGGCAGTTGGCAGCTCCTCTTCCAGACTTTGTGTTAAAGCATCACAGGTGAATATTAAATGCTCCAGAAAAGTTTTAGCTTCTTCCACAGACTTTGTTTGAACGCTTAATACTCTTTTACTTAGTGTCTCATCTCTTCCTCCACCACTTTCTTCCTACTTCAGCTGACAAGTTCATGATGTCTAGCCTTGTCCAATCTATCACAGACCTCCAACCATTCAGGGCTTAGATGTTCTCTGAATTAAGTAAACAAATCTCAGGGTTCACATTTAGGCTTCAATTTATCATCAGTGTTCTAGAATCTCAAGGATAAACAGAAGAGGACAGAACATTTAAACCTCTGACTTCAGTTATCACCCTAATAATTTAAAGCACTTTCCCTCCTGTGCCGTGCAGTTTACACATTAGATGAAGAAATCCCAAGGGATTCCAATTCCCAAAAGAGTTCCATGTTCATTTTGAGAATTCTTTGAAGTAAAATGCCTTCAGATATTGTACTGTCTCGCTGAGATGGAGCTTATCTTCTTTATAGTGGTCAATATAGTGCTGTGTTTTGGTTTGTGACTAAAGCAATATTAATAGCACACCAGTATTTTGGTTGTTGCCAGTGCTTGCACACCATCAAGGCTTTCCTTTTTTCTTGTTCTGCTCCTACACAGTAAATAGACCCAGGGTAGGCAAGAAGTTGGGAGGAGGTGCAAGCAAGATCAGTGACCCATACTGACCAAAGGGATATTCCATGCTGTGTAACATTTTTGCTCAGTAATAAAAACTGAGCAGAGAGGGCTTGGGGAGAGAGAGCCATTTCTCAGAGACTGGCAGGACATCATTCTGCTTGTGAGAGATAGTGAGCCGTTGCCTTTGCATCACTTGTTTTGTTGTAATTTAGTTGGGGTGTTGCCTAGCAAGGCAGACACCCTGGTTCAAGAGCAACACGGTGGCCATGCTCAGGCCACTCGGTCCAAACCCACACACAGGCATCAATGTGATGGATGGCAGAAATGGCGTTTATTGCTGTAGAATTTGACACTTTATAACCTAGGTTCACACTGTTACTCCCATCTGCTTTCATCACATCTAGGTGCTATGGGCTAATTACAGGGGTCATTACCATACACTGTAGAGGAGGGGGGTGACTATCTTTCCGTTACATCCCGATATCTTCCGACCGCCGGGCCCTAGCTTCTACAATGGGGTTTTTCCCTCTTCCGTTTGCTTATTAAACTACCTTTATTTGTGTCCATGAGGTTTTCTGTTCTTCATATTCTCTCTGCTATGCCTCTGGAGAGGGCTGGGGGACTGAATGGCAGTTAGGATGCTTGGCTGCTGGCACAAGATCAACCCATCATAGATATATTTTTCTTGTAAGATTTGAGGAACTTGGTGCTTTCAGTTTTAGTCTTGAAGAGACATTCTCTTGTGATGTATCTCACATCCATATAGATTTAGTTTATATTCCACTCCTTAATTACTAGTGAGTTTTTATTATTGTTGTATACACTCTGATGGAAGATGAAATAATTCCATAAAGCCTATCACCATCCCATGATACTTTTCTTCTAAAGTGCTCCTTGCTTGTTTTGGTGAAACAACAAAAACAGCTATATGAGCATTAAAGGGATACTGCCTTGAAGTTAATTGTGGATGAGGCATTTCCCATTTTCTTACTAAAAGTGTTTGTTATTTGATTGAGGGACACCAGTCCGCTCTTACTGTGAAATGCATGTATGTATTTTCACTATTATCCAGCTTGTATCCTTTTTTTGCATTTCCCCATGTTCATATATGCAGTGTCCAACATTTTTCTTCTGTAATTTCTCTCCAAAATCAAATATCTGCTTTGCATGAAATAAAACCTCTGATCAGTCTAGATAAAAATCCCACTTTCAACCATATCCACACAACTCTGTTCCCTTTTACGTTGCAGCCATCAGTATAAAGCCCTTGGTATGAGTCCGAATTCATTCCCCTGAATGGATCACAGACCCTTCAGACCAATTTCCTAACTTTGCCATACCCTGAATATTTACTTGGAGCCTACTTGCATACATGGGTTGACAGCATGCCTGTATTTTCTGTACTGTATGAGTCCATGAGTCTGCCTTACTTGTAAGGTTTTGTCTCCTGCATGTTCTTTTTCATAACTGTTTTGTTGCAATGCTCCATTATGTTTTCTCCACTAAGTTACTTCAGTTGGTCTTGCAAAGGTGCTCTGGTATCAGAACAGCCAGATTATTTTTTAAGTCAGTTGTTGAAGTATTGTAACTGTCATCTATAGTGTCACATACACAGCTGTTTGCCTTCTTTTCAGCTAGATGAACTGTATGAAAAGTCTTTTTCCCTACTTCTTACCTGAATTAAATTCAGAGAGGTCAATACAATTCTTTCTATCAAAGATTACCTATAGTCCATTGGCTTTTGACATAACTTTTTAACTATGCAACACATTATGGCTTTTGAAAGGTTATTAAAGGTTGTCTATCCACTCACAGGAAATGCAGACTCTGCTTTCTTCAATCCTTTGTTTTCCTGATGTAAAAAACATCTTTTTACCTGTGGAATTCTTGCAGTTGTCTATGGCAGAACTTACCGTACTCTTAGTGTACTCTGATTTTTAAAAATACATAGTATTTTTTAGCCTGTGTATAGTGCCTGTAAATTCAACTACTTTTGCTGTTCTGATGTGCTAAACTACCATCTACCAGCATGGATATTTCCTCTGATCTCATTTACAGTACTTCCTGATGTTCAGTATTGTTTCATATTTTCAGCATTCTTTTCCTGGTAGTATAAGTACCATACTTACAGTACTTAGAAGAAAAAACCTGTCTCTCATAAGGTTGGGCAGAGTCAGATATTTTACTAAAGGCCTTCTTTCTGTTTCCTTTATTTTGAAAAGATACAAAATATTACAAAGTATGGCATGTCAGCATTTTGTTCAAAATTAATATTTTAATTAGAAATGCCTTACAAAGATAGAGTTGTCTGTTAGACTGTAGTACACTTTTAGTGTGCCTTAGATCCAATCTGGGCTAATCTAATCACATTAGGCTATTATTTATTTTGCTGTTAGACTGAGAAGTTTAAATTTTTCTGTACTATGGTTGAGTTTTCCAGTAGCTTTTCCAAAAAACAAAGGCATACTTTCAGCATACTTCTGTGTCATGAGATGGCCAAGATCACATATATCTGTTTAATTCATATTCATTGTTCATGTGAAGAGAAAGTAGTTGTCTTTGGCTCTTCATTTCACTTGACTTTTTATTGTATTTTTCACAGGAAGTCTTTAGACTGTAACATAATGACTCAAGAATATTTTTTTCATATATTTCAAATTCTGTTAACACCATATGTATTAACAGAAACAGTAGAGAATGGGATAGATATTTTCCTTCCATATAAAGGAATGGCTGAAAATACTGCACACTGGGCATGTTTATCAGTACTACAAAACAAAAGCAAAACAAAAATTCCTCAGAATATTTTAAAGGAAAGATAAGAAACATAGTAGATGTCATTCATGTTCTCAGTGGAAAATTAAACATTGTATTTACAGAAATCATCTTGAATTAGTGTATTTCACATTGTTGATATGATTGGAGTCTATTTATATATGCAGCATGCTAATTAATTTTTTTGATTCCTTAGAAATTCAGTAAATTTTTTATTTGGTTGTCTTTATTATATAGCACTACGGTTTCTATTATTCTAGACTTCTCACCAGTCCATCAATGTAATTTTTCTCTGTAAGAAGTCAGGTAATATAAATGTAGTGATAATCCTATTCCTTTGAATATTCTTATTTGGTAGTTGGCAACAGAAACATTTTTTTCTTGCTGAGAATTAAATTGGTCAATAAACGTGATATAAGTTTAATAGAAAAATAATATAAACAAGTTTTTCTTACCCAAAGGAGTTTGTGGTTCATATTATAGTTTGGGGTGGGGTTTTTTTTGTTTGTTGTTTTTTGGTTTTTTAAGAGAGAAAAGTAAAGACAAGTAGTCTTTCAGAAGGTGGAGAACACAGCTGATGCACTGTAGTCTTTCATTTTTGTTATGGAATTGATATGCAGATAACTATTTTTAGTCCTCACAGCTGATACTCATAGTAATGAATAATAATTTTTATACAATATATTGACTGGAGCTTTGAGTAAAGGTAGAATTGCTGTAACATCTTGAACATTATGAGTTTAGAGGCTGAAGGAAAAAATGCTTATTTAGAATATAGAAGACTGAAATAGTGAGTGGAATAAAAGTAATTCAGGCCCAGTAGCTATCAGCCCATGTATCTATGATGCCAATTATAAAAAAAACTTAATTAGACTTAAGTGTTATTTTCTGTTTCTTGGTATTCTGACCACTGCAATTACTCCAAAGTATTGTGTATTTTTTTTTTTTAATGCAGTCACAGGTTTCTTAACAGATTTTTTCTGAAGAATGATATTTTCCATTTATCATTCCAGTAAGTTTACAAAATGCCTTTAATTAGATAAAACGATCGAGAACTAAGAAATTGAATAAACTATTTTGAAAAACATCTAGGAATTAATTGCATAATCTCACTGAGTTACAAAACCTGAGTGAGCTTCCCCATAGTTTTGACACTTCAGTTAGAAAATATCTGTAGAAGTATAAGTGTCTGTATTACTTCAGTTGTTATTTGATTGCTGTAAGTGTAATAAAAATAAAAGTTACAATACTGGAAGCAGAATGTTCACCTAAAAACCACAAACATAAAATGCAGTCCAAGTTTATGTTTAATGCTTTGATCTTCTGAGCTATGAAGTTTCTCTTAATAGTCCAGTTATATGTGCACATTTAAACATTTTGTAAGATATGAGATTCTGTGACATTTACAATACAGAATTCCATTACTTCTAACATGACATTTCAAAGAGATTAAGTAATTCAGATCCTTATTTCAGATCCTTTATTTTTGGAGAATTTCCACTCCCATCTACCCATAGTCCTTAAAACTTCAGTTTAAGTAGACATTCTAGCAAGAGGGCCATGTAGTACTATAAACAAGCCACAAGAAAATGTTGTAACAAAAGCAATGAAAACTAACTCAAACATCAAAAAATCATACAAACAGGAGGGAATACTGATTCAAGATCTGGGAAGATGCAAAGCTGATCAAATCTGTCTGTATCAGTATGTTAGTAAAGATAAAAGAGATGCTGTCAAACCTACATCTAGATTTTTGTAGAAATATCTATATAATAAAATACCTATACAAGTCTAAGAGAGATGGTTTCACATGCCACAGATACTAAAAAATATAAAAATATGCTTTGCTGGAATTCTTATTCTCCAGTAAAGCAAAAATTCAGCTATTCCCATTTCAGCTGGCACTGAAAATACTTTTTATCTTAGAAATCTTTGGATTTAACACCTCTATAGTAGCAAACTGCTTGCATGGAAAATTTTCCTTAATATTAATTAATAATATTTGTTTAAAGGTGTCAATTTCAAGAAGAGAACCTAAAGTCCACCAGTGCTCATCTGTTATTCTGACTGATACACTCACAAAGGTAGTGTTTATTTTATTACAAGAAATTAATGCCTAAATAAAGAAATAAATCAAACTCCAGAAGAGACCAGGAATGCAGATCCATTCATCATTTCACTATGAAAGTCAGATAGAAAGATACTGAGTATGAAAAGGGTGCCTCATGATCCTTAGCAGAAATGCTTGAAGGAAACAATGTTACAGACAGGGAGACAAATCGCAAGGTAAGAAATATGATGGCAGTGCAACACAAATTTCTAGTATTTAGGAAATGAAAATATTCATTTCTTGTCCTAGTTGCAGTAGTCAGTAGCATAACTGCAGTAATGGGAGATGTAGCAATTCACTCTGTGTTTTAAAATGATCTTAGGGCCTCAGAAAAAAACCCCAAAACCAAAACAAAACCAAAAAATCCAAACCAGCAAAGAAAATAAAAAGCCTACAGCAACTTTATAGCATCTTGAAACCTTTCAAACTTACTATTTCATACTAAATGAAAAGCTCCTCCTTGATAGCTAACAGCAATAGTGCTGTAGGATTTATTTTCTCATGGATTCCTGTGCCATCTTGGTGCATGCTTTGATTGTTTCACTTAAAACAAAAGCCTTAGGATTTATTTTGTTAAGCTTTTATTTTTAGTTACGATATCTGTTTTTACGTGTAGCATTCTGTACACTATGCTTTTCAGAACACAGTGTGGTACATGGAACAATATCAATATATTATGGGTCTTCAGAGTGAAATTTTTGTAACTGAAAGCAAAAAACAATCATAGTTGATTAAGTTTCAGGGCAAAAACACTGTGTTACTACCATAGACTTCATGACTGGCATATATAAACTTTGAAAACCCTGCCTGTTTTTTATCTTACGTCATTTACACTGAACTGCTTTCTGGCCCAACCATCTTCCTGCCAAGTCAGCACAGTGGGGACAGCAATGCCCCGTAGGTCTCAGTCTCATGTGCCTGGTAATGTGACCACCACTGGCACATCAGAAGCCTTGAACCAGCCTGAGCTCTGAGAACAGACATCCTGGTGTCAGTGTGCTGGAGCAAGGAAACAAGCTTCAGAAAGGGCTTTTGGGGATCTTGGCAGTCTCCCCATTGAGCAGGAATCAGCTGAGCACAGGTCTGGTGATGAAGTCCCATATAAGGGACTGTGTTAGCAATAACATAGTCAACAAGGCAAGGGAAATGGTTGTTTCAGTTATTCTCATCTACTTGCATTCCTGAGGCCACACCTGAGATAGCTCCCTCTGTGTCCAGTTTTGGTCCTCCTGTGGGAAAGATTTGTATTTCAAGAAAGTTAGTGAGGAGGCTGGAGTAGAGGACTTGCGGGACCTCTCACACCCTATTTGATTCTGTGCAAAAATTCTGTTAGTGAAGTGTTAGATCTCTAGATGAATATTGAATATTATTAACTGTCTGTAATTGATTGCCATGTTTTAATAAGATAAAGAACAGGAGTTTTAGTGTAATCCACTCTATCACCAGCATCATGTTTCAAATGATAAAATATTTGGTAATTTTTATAATAAAAGTTGTTGGTTTTTTTTTTAAATTTTGATTGCCTGTTTTGGTTGCATCAGTTGTTAGCCAAGGAGTTCCCTTCTGTGATCTTTCATCAGCCACTTGCGTAACTTCCTGCCACTGGGATAAGGCATTCAAGTCTTTGTGTGTCTGCTGAAGCTGAGTTACTATCTAGACATCCCGTGGTTCCATGGAGCACATACTGTTGCTTGCCTCTCTTGAATGCTCTGGACAGTCCTCTTGCTGTGTAAGGATCCTAGCATCTTAGCTTTGATATTTGAATGGGGTATCTAAGCTGGGCATTGGGAATGGTTCTCCTCACAGAATTAAATTAGGTCTGCTTCCAGGCAATGTGTATCAATGCATAAGGGCTGACAGATTCTCACTGTCTCAGTGGGATGTTGAAGTGATCATACCATAAGTTACAGCACTGTTGGGATCTTTGTCAGAACCCTAGGTAAAAAGAACAATATGCTTGGGAGGTGATTATTTTACTCAGTTTACTTGAAGGCAGTAAAATGATTTTATTTTATCTTTTCTTTCTTTCTGAAGAGGTGAAAGATATTACTGAAATGAAAGTGACACAGAATTGTGCCATTGCCGTCAAATTTTAGTAGTTACTGTGATTATTCAATCATGAAACAAAAACAGGCAATCAGCTGATACATATCTAGGTCTCCAGGCCAAGCATCTTAATTTTTGAAAACAGCAGATATAATGCTTCACGACTCCTTGAAAAGCAAAGCATCTCATACTTACCTATTCAGATACTTTGTATTATTGTGTATGATGGCTAGTTTATATTACCTACTCTGGCAAGTATGCAGAGTTCAGTATTCATGTTCACCATCAAACTCCCTAGAAATGACAAAGGTTAGGTTAATAACTTTTTTGGTAAATCAGGAATTAATAACTGCCCGTTAATGACATTAAATATGTCATTTTCAATGTTGACATATCATCAATTAAGCAGTAGAGGTCTTCACCTTACATCAGAGAACCCCAGGAATATTCAGCAACTTCATAGAGCAGTATTCTGATTCAGTAGTTAGCTTTCTTCTAGGTAGGTACCAAAAATTGAGCAATATAGCATATAAGTATAAATACATAATTTACAAATGTAAAAGGTAGCAGTGATACTCTCTCTATTATATACAAAACAAACTTATGCACAATCACTGAGATAATTATAATTGTTCTTTCACAATAGTATATAACTAAAATCTAATTCTCCTAGCTATCATAGGCATTTAAATAATCTGGATATCTTTCTGAAGTTTAGTTACTGCAAGTATTATATGTCATTTTTTTAAAATTTAGATCAGTGTACTTTTGTACCTCTACTTAATGAGACTTTTTTGTTCCTATTGGAAAATCTTAAATTAAAAAAGCATATCCCACCAGAATTCAAATGCAAGGGATTTCAGAGGTACATACACAGTGCCTAATTTACCGCAGATAGTAAGGAAAGGAAAGCATTGGCATTTGCAGAATAAAGTTGCTATAAACACATAAAAGTTGATTAAAAGGTATAAAGTGCAGTTGGACGACATTAGCCTGTGCCAGTGCTGTTTTGAGAAGGCTAAGGAAAATTTTTGAAGAAATTTCTAAGAATATTTTTCAAAGTCTTATGATATAAATGTGCTTGAAGTAAGCATTACTTTGAATGTTACATGGGAAAGTTTAGGAATCCAACAAATGAAAGCTAGGGAAGACAGTGCTTTGAATCTTCATACATTCCTAGTAAATGAAGTCAAAATTCAATTAATAAAATTGGCATTTTAGTTTAAAAAAACACTTTTTTTGTTTGTTTGTTTGTTTTGTTTTTTTCAAAAAGACCCAATGCATATTTCCTGAATACACTACCTTAAGTTCAGTAATTATGAACATATGTATGCCCAGGGGAAGTAGATGATCATCGGCACATGTATGTATTGGTACAGAGAAAGTACTTATTGTATCTGTTGCTCTTGGTACTGCCCTATTATCCTTGGTTTTCTTGCCTTTCAATTGATTGGCAAATTAAACACTCAGAAGTTTGTCAAAAGGCATAAATATCACTTGAACACTGATAAATATTGGGCAGTTTCAGAAAACTGATATATCTTCCTTTACGGATATATTTCTTCTTGCTGCAGATCTAATGCATTTGAAGTGCTGGCACTCGATGGAGTTAGTACTGGGATACTTCAGTTTTATACAGCCCAGGAGAGTGCTGACTGGCTGAGAGCAATGTCAACTAACATCAGTGATTTGACACTTCAAAATGTATGTTACTTTCTGCATATTTTCTTGTTTATGCTATTGTAAAATTATTTCTAGTTCAAGAAGCAATTCACCTTTAAGAACAACATATAAAATGCTTGTGTATGGGGTGGAAAAGGAGAAAGGAAAAAGCAGCGAGAGGTTGCCTGATCAAACTTATCAATAAGTTTTCAAGGCTTGCAGTATTAGCATAGAACAGAAACCAGTAGAAACTCAGATTACGTTTATAATTTTAAATATTTTTATGGCAAAATATTTATCCATAGTGGTAATTTCACAGAGCTTTCAATGTGACCTAGTATTTCATTTTCACATTTTTGTAGTTAAACTGTGCTTGAAATCAGCACTTGTTGATTTTGAGACAAGCATGTGAAGCATGTGAAAATTCTTCTCACAGTGAAGTATGATTTGCTGAGGCTTACTGGAGACTGTAATTTGACATCTCTGAGTTATCTAAGAGTTGATTTATTTAAGGTCAGATTATTTCATCTCACGTCCTAGAAGTATAAAGATGCTTATACTACTTTAAATTACTCCTCTAAATTAATAAGTAAAAACTGCCTTTGCAAGCACAAGTATTGCAAGTATTAACTAATCCCCAGAGAAACAGAAAATTACTATTTGGATAGCACATTTATTATTCCAACAAAGAGCTAAAAATATTTATAATTACAGACTTAACCATAAAGCTAAATAGGGAACTCAATAATCTACAATAATGAAAGTATATTTGTCTTTAAGAAATGATAAAATTTAGTGATAAAAACACAATAAGAAAAGAAAGAATTGCCTGTGCAGGTTTTAATCTTTTTTTTCTCTACATGTATAAAGTATGTAACTTCTTTCATAAATTATGATTTAGTAGCCTTTTATTTGTGCTTTATACTCTAAACAAACTGTTGCTTAGGTCTCCAGATTATAATGTGTAGAATTTGTATTAGATTTCAACATAAAACTTTAAGTCTGTTGGTTAAAACAGACTTAATATTTAATTTGTTTTCTTAGTCTTCAAAAAAAACATGAATCACATTTGATCATAATAATTCATTTATTCTGTTAATTCTTTTAAAATATTCAATTGCTTAAGCAATCTCTGTCAAAAGACATTTTTCTTATGATGCATTCTTTTTCAATACTAGTTGGTGACTCACATAATGTACAGGGTATTATTATTCCATAATTCTAAGAAAGTGTATGGTAATATTTCTAGAGCAATTCCAATTCATAGTTACTAAGCTTGCTTTTTTTTTTTTTTTTTCTTTCTAGAGAAATTAACTGAATAAAAGCCACTCCAAGGATATAAGTGAATAAGAATAAAAGTAAATGCAGGCAGCTTTTGTTAGTCATAGGGTGCTAGTCTGTTTTTTTCAAAGGACTGTGTGCAGTAACTGTGTGTCCTGACACAGTATCTTCATTGTGCTGCAACCTGTTGGCAGCAATATTTTATTATAAACTGAGTACTTAGTCTTCTCCATTATCTATTAATAGTGAATTCTGTCAACAAAATAGTCCGTCTGGTGTTCCTGTAACTGGCTGTTCCAGGAAGGGCTTGAGAACCAAGTCATGATGAATGTCTATGTTTTGTGTTCTTAGTGAGTTACAAAGTAAACTCTATGCAGGTCATACAAGAAGCATGTTAACCTTTTTGCTTAGACAGTAGCTTTAGAGGTTTTGTCAGGCATGCAGCCTGTGGTACAACTGGAAAGGTCTGACCAGAGCATTTATTTAATTATTGATCATCAAAAGGGGAGATGGAGTCAGTGAGAATCCCTTTTGTTGCAAACTACTTTTAAGGTGAGGATTGAGAAGCTGGAGTGTAGCAGAAGGCTGGACAACTCTGTGATTCTGGGCAACCAAAAACCATCATCCACACTTAGGACATCCATGTGCTTAGGACAGGGCCTTTCAATTAGGCTTCTTGGAAGTCCATTTGGAATCCTTTTTATTACCTTGGTTTTATAATTTCAAAAAGTGATTATTTTCTTATCATACCTCTGACATTGACATTAGGGAATGAATATGTAATTTCTTCAGAGCTTCTTCCTGTTTCTGAACTTCTCCACTTCTGTAGAGCATCTCCCCATTCTCCAGGACTGGAGAAAATCACTACGCATTCAGAAATTGTTTCAGAGAGTTCCTTATCTGGTTATGGTTTATTTCCATGAGAACTTTCTGATTCAAAGTTCAGTTGCTTCTCAAAATAGTTAAACTATTGATTTCTTATTCTGTCCCATGCCATCATCTCAGTATGGAAATTAATTACTAGATACATGATCACAATGAACTTTTTTGCTAACACTTTTGGCATAATAACAGCATCCTTACCTGAGCTATTACTGGGTATTTAAGCAATTATTTTAACCATTATTCAAGTTTTACTTCCACACATTTTTATATTTTAGTTTACTGGTACTTGTTTCATTACTTTAGCAACTTTTCTCACACCTTAGTCATTCTAACTTAAACTGGACCTATTTGTCTTAGTCTTACATACATTTTTTGCCCTACATATTTGCATTAAATTTTAATAATTTCTTTCAGAATTTTAATTCTTAAAGAGTTCCTTATAGGAATTAATTGTTTTTATACAGGGCACCCAATCTTTCCTGTATCACTTTACCCTAATATACTTGTTTGTTTTTTTTATTTTAACCAAATATAGTCATGTTCAGCAGCTCTTAGTCAGATCTGCTGATGCCAGGAGACCGTCCTAGTGTAGGTAGTGCAAAAATAGCTCTGCCACAATGTGACACTTCTGCTAATGTCAGACTACTCTTTTGAAGTACTGAAACATCTAACTTTTGTACAAAGGCAAGCTCTCTGGGGATGAAGTGTATAGGAGGAGCTATCTTTCAACAGTGGAGAAGTGGGAAGTTGTCACTGCATAGGAGTGCTGCCCCTGTATGTTAGCATATTTAGAGAGTGTTGCTTGGTAGATGAGAGATAATGATTCTGGTACCAGCCTGGGCTTAGTTCTTAGATGACAGAGGAGCACAGGGAATGCTGCAATGTGGAGAAAAATGTAAGGGTGTCTTTTCAGCCCTCATTGCTGATACATGTTTTACATGCTTAGCTCAGAGAATCTCCTAGTTACAGTCAGCTTTACAAGCAAGATGCATTCACTTTCATTTCTGAGGACCCTTGCCCCAAATGATTCATCTCTCTGTTCGTATTCTGTTTTTTCACATATTTTTCTACCAGCATGAAACTACCCTATCATCTTCCTTTGTGATTCAATCCTCATTTTAAATGTTTTCAAAGCTTTTTGCATTTACCTTTGGCAGAGATAAATACAGGTGAATCAGCACCTCAAATTTATTTCTTCATACACCTCTTTTCTTGCAGAAGGAAAAAGTTGAAGAAACTGGAGGAAAAAGGGTAACAGAAACTGGCAGTGAGTCTTGCATGATGAAACAAGAAGCATAGGAAACAAGTTAATCTGTATGTGCTTCTTTCTGCTCTTGTGCTTAATTTCTTGAGCTAAAGGATTCTTTGTAGGCTGAGGTGACAATGCTGTAATGGCTGTGATTTTTTAGGAGAAGGTCTTTGGGATAATATATATTTTTCTCTCTGTTTTTCACCATTCGGATTGACAGCTATTAGATGTATGCAGGTTTTCTCATGGATCATAATTATTTTCTTTGAAATCTAGCACTGAACATAACTTTAGTCATAATCAGTAGAAGCACCTAAAGGTAATGCTGTCAGTTCATTTACATTATAGAGATTTTCTTATATTTAAAACTTTCTCAAGGTTTTGTAGATTTTTCTGAATATAATCTAATCATGTTACTTTTTAAAAAAAAACAGCAAATAAATTAGTAGGTCATAAGCAGATCATAGAACAAGTTATGATGCACTTGTTCAACTTTAAACGTTATTTATGATTTTTATAAATCATTGCAGCTGTTTTATTGGAGGATGGTAGAAACTTAAAATTTGGTATTAAAGTAGGGTTATTAATCCAGATTACATTTATGCCCATGACAGCTTTTTTAATTATATATGTCATAGTCTGTAAACCTTTTTTATTTCTTCATGTAAACACATATCTGAGTGATACTCTGTACTGCAGTTGTGTGACATTTCTGTTGTAATAGGAAGAGACTTATGAAATACAAGCTTTAAACATACATTAAAAAAAGGAAAAGAAAGAAGACTGAGACAGACTTGCTTTTACACAGCAGCAGAATATGGGGTACATGTAGATGGAAGTGAAATTCTTGTGTGTAGGAAGCAGTATACAAATTTGACTGCTTCAATGATTATACAAACAATTCTATTCCCAGGATCAGAACACACACTATTTTTTCACTGCTGCTTTTTGTTGTTTTAAATGCAAAATTTTCAGTTGAAAGTACCAAGTACCACAGTTCGAACAGTAGAAGTTGTAAAGGGAAGTCAATAAGGATAAGATCCACATCCCCTAAACTCAGCCAGGCAGTCACATAGGATACTAATACAGCTAGGAAAAAAATAGGTTCCTGTCAAGATTCTTCACTTGCACCGTTTTCTTGAAAGAGTATAAAGGTATATTATATGTGAGATAAATCCCAACCTGGGAGGTATTTAGATTTAAGTGGTTGTGAAACATTTCAGTTCCTGCCCCCATATGCATCCATTTAGAACAGAGTATAGGAATTGCAATTTTCTTAATAGTTCCTTTCCAGGTTGCCTGCAGTCTTTGCAGACCCAGGTTTTCTGTTTTAGCTCCCCCGCTGTGTCCAGCTCGCATTTCTACACTGCAGTACTGAGTACTGCTCATGTGCTGTCAGCAAGGTAAATTTAGCACATTTGCATTCCTGTCTGTCTTCACCAGCTGTGGAGACATGTGAAGGGCACATGTGGTGCCAGGTGAAGTGAAGAGCTCATACTTCTCAGCCCCATGACACTGGGATATAGATATGCTATAGAAGCAGATCTTTTCCTCTCCCCACTGCTACATCAGGGCTGCAGATGTCCTGCTTTGAACAGGGAATGAATTGTCTGTGCAGTGAACAGCTGCTGAGTCCAAAGCATTCTTCCCTATTACCCTTACCAGTGGAAAACTGAGCTGGTGATGAGGATGCTCTTCACAATATTCTACCCACTTGGTGCAGGAAACCTGCATGGCCAGTCTGACACACTTTTTTCCAGGCACATCTGAACCCATTTACTTGCTCTGGTTTGTGCTATAATAATCTTCTTGTTAAGTATGGTTTTGGATACTTGAGAGAAAATTATATTTTCTGTGCATATAACATGGCTTTTGTATAGTTACTTTGTGTATGTATTTGTGTCTGAGGCACAGGAGAAAGGTTGGACCTGATGATGGGCAGGGTGTATCAGCATTTCTACTGACATTGAAGTATTCCAGGTGTCATTTCATTATGTCCTGCACTATTGCTCTAGCAGGATTAAAGGACTGGTGACTGCTTCCTTCTGCAACACTGGGCATGTCAGCAATTTGTTTTAATCAAGTTACAGAGTGAGGTTCTTGAGTTTCCAGCTAGTTTTTACTGATGGGGTCCTGTGGGCACCAAGAAGCTCAGTCACCTCCAGGCCATCTCCAGCACAGTGAAGCCCTGCAGTTGTGCCAGGCTGACAAAGGCACACCATTGTGCATGACCTGCCAGGAGCCTTGCTGGTACCCCTCTGTCTGCTCAGCAGTTGAATTTCAGTTCCATTCTCATCATTGTTCCCTGCCTGTGCTAAGCTGTGGGTGCCTGTGACCTGCAGCTGTTGTGATAGTCCCTTCTCCTCCTCTAGGGTGGCAGGGAGCTAGCAGGGCCACTGTAAGAGCCTGGCAGGATCTCCCAGCCCACAGTCCAGGGTGACAGACAGGCCTGGCAGATGCCCCAGGCCCCCAGCAGCTTGGTCACCCCTACCTCAGACATTCCCAGCTGTCTGACCCCCCAGCACACCTGCACTATTTAACGGCACAGTTCGTTCCAAAGGGCTGTAAAAATGAGCATATGAGGAAGAAGAAACCCTGATGGCCCATGATGGGTTAGGACTTACTTCAGCCCTGAGCATTGCTATCACCCTTTGTCCATACAGTCAAGATTCCTGTTGTCATCCTACTCCACCACACTGCCTTTTGTCCTAAGGTTATTTTGTTTATGATCATAGATACTTCACTCTGTAGAGAACAATGGCTTGTAATTAGGTGCAAGTGTGTGTATGTATGTGTGTGTATAAATCCTGACACATCCTGAGGCCTGTGCCATTACCATGAAGCCATTAACATGAAGTCTGTTGGCCCATACAGGTGTACTAGGTCTGGCTGGGGTAGGAATAGCTTTCTTCTTAGCATCAGGTGCTGTGTTTTGTATTTGTGGCTAAAACAGTATTAGTAAAACACCAGTGTTTTGATTGGTGCTGAACAGTGCTTACACGAGGTGAATGCTTTGACATTTTCTCACTCTGACACACCCCACCCATCTCAGCAAAGGATGGAACAAGGAATTAGGAAGGGATACGAATGGGACATCTGACCGAAAGTGGGCAAAGAAGTATTCCACACCACTGTGCTCCACAATTGAAATTACATAGTGGAGAAAGGAGGTGTGGGTTTGTCTTCTAAGTTGCTCGGAGCCTGCTTGTGGGAGTCTGTAGTGGTTTAAGTTCGCCAATTTGAATTTCCCAGCCAATGCACCAAATAATGTGGTGGGTTTAGTGCTGGCTAAAATCGCCAGTGCACCTGCTAGAAGTATGTACTCATTTCTTGCTGTGAGATATGAATTAGGAGGAGGGTAAAGCAGGCTTAAAATTTAAAAGGTTCTTTTTTAAAAGAAAACTTTATTAACAGAACTAAAATAATAATAAAAATCAGAATAGAATCTTCTGAACACTTCTCCTCCCCTTCCCATGATCTCTTTTCCTTCCCTCTGACAATGTAGAGAAAAAACCTGGGATTTTCAATCAGTTACCACCTCTACAATAGTCTTTCATGAGTTCTCGTAGGGAGAGGAGTTTCTCTCGCCATGCCATGGAGACTTCTCCACAAGAAGAACACAAGAAACGCTTCTCTTGTGGCTTCAGTGTCACAGTGAATCAGCCGCTCAGGAAAGGAAAATCTGTTCACAGTGTAAAAGTTCCTCCTAAGCCTTGCAGCTTTCCCAAAGCTGCTTTCATGGGCCATGTCAGCTATGGGGTATTAAGGATGAGCTGTTCTAGCATAAAAAACCCAAAAGTTCTCTTCTTTTATCTTTGGAATCTTCTTCTATCTTCTTCTTATCCCTGGGGCAGAGTTTCTCTTCTCTCTCTGTTCAAGCTTCTCATTAGATTACAGCTTTTTAGCATGCACATACTCCAGCACAAGTGCCCTTTCCTCATGGGCTGCAGGTGAATGCTGCATCCCCCCATGTCTTTAATGAATTACAGGGAAAAAACGAAGTGTGATATGTCAAAAATATATCTTCACCATAGCCTTACAAAGAGAATTTCAGCCCAAGACCAAGGCATCTCCTCAATCCTCTCCTAACTAGAATTTGACTCCTTTACTGACCTCAGTGTCCCATGTTGTTTTCCTTACGTGTCTTCACCCTTTCCTTTTCCTGATTTGGGAGAGAATTGGTGTTCGTAGGTTCATTTGTTCTCAAGCTTTATCAATTGAAACAGTTTTTATACAGTTCTGCAGCGCTGAAATGTTGATCTCACCCAGGCTATGCATCAGGGAGATCACTTGCTGTGCCTGTTGCTGCTGGTCACGCAGTCTCTGCCGACACCCTGCAAGCCATTCCGGCTGCCAGATCCACTCAGCGCTTTTTTTTATGTGGAGTGCCAAAAACAAGAAAAGCTGCTGCTGCCATTTTTGTCCTTCTGTCCACAGCATGGCTGGCTCAAAGCAGCTAAACAAACAAATTTCATTGCGAGCCATGCCGAAGCGGCCACGGCCACGTGCCGCTGGCCTGGTTGCGCTGATTTCAGCCGTGCAGTCCCAGCCACATGGCTGCTCCCAGTACGGGATGGCAGTGGCCACTCCTGGCCCCTGGCCACTCCTGGCCTCAGGGCCATCCCCAGTGCTGACCACAGGGCCGCTCCTGGCATTGGTCCTGGCCACATGGCTGTTCCCGGTGCAAATATAGCCCTGGGTGGCATGGGCTAGCAGTGCCGCTGGAAAAAAGACCTGAGGGCTCTGCCGGGAAGGAGCCTGGCCCCTCTGGGAAGTGAGCCTAGCCACCCGGTGGGACGGGACCTGGTGGACTCCCCAGTGAGGGGCTCAGCAGCCCACTCACCACCCCTCAGGGGGCTGAAAATCTTGGCTGGGCCACATGGGGCTGGCCCAGTCCAGCTGCATGGGGATGATCCAACCAGCGCCCTCTTCAAAAGCTGGAAGCCAAGAGAGGTCTCCCAGGCTTGCCCATCTTTAAAATGTGAATCTCACAGAGGTGGACACAGCTTCTAAATCATTCAGTAGGTTGTCAGTTCTCAGAGCTAGCCAACTATTGGTTTTTGGTAGGCACAGAAGAAGCTCTTAGCAGCCCCTCCCAGAAAAATCATTTTTGTGGATGGCTTCTTCCCTCCTCACCAAATGTCAATTAGTGCAAATCCACCACAGAGGCAGAGAGTAATTGAATTTATATCATTTGAATTTTTCTTGTTTCTTTCACTTAAGCTCTGTTTATCTTGACTCAGAAGTTTTCTTGCTTTTCCTATTCTCTCACCCTTCCTGCTGGTAGGGAGGATGGAGTGAGCACCTATGCGGGTGCTCAGCTGGCAGAGTCAACCCACCGCAACAGTTAATGGCATCACCATATTAACTGAGTTACATCCACAGATTTTATTTTACAAGCAATAACCCTGGATTTCTTTTGCTCGTTTCCAATGGCAATTGTAGTTTTCCCTGTGCATAGGTGTAGGATTTTGCTCTTCCATCACAAGCCTTTTGTTTCTAATAAAACGGGCTTTTTGGCAGCATGGTCCTTTGGAAGTATTCATCAACTCTAGGATAGTTTTCAGTTTACTCCTAGCATGTAGTGAATGTGATTTTCCATGCTAATATATTTCTTTCTAAATTCTTACACGTACTTTAATAAAATCACACTTTAGAAAATGTTACACTTTAAAGAAGTATTTGTGTACTATATATGTCAGTATTTGTCTACCACTTATCTGTACAAACTATGACTGCCAGAGAAAAGTCAAAATTATTGAAACTGTATCTAAACAAAGAGGAAAAACTTTGTCTTGAAGAGTAAACTAAGAGGAAAGCCCATTCCATTTTCATTTTAGCTTTAAATATATCTTATACTCCATGGTCATAATTTCACAAGAGCTTAATTACAGACCTCATTTAAGAATCTGCTTAAGCAATTGTTTAACTGAGACCTAAGTGAGATATCTACAGTACAGTATAGTATTTTCACTCAGACTGGCAAAGTAAAATTCATAAATGCAAATCTTTATGAGGTATTTAAGGCAAACACTGATAAAAGGCTTTTGTCTTTCAAGTCCTTGGTTTTGCAAATTCACTATAATAATAAAAATCTAGTATTTAGGCACTGAATGAAAAAATTTCTTACAAATATAATTTGGAAGTATTAATATATTATTCAATAACTAAGTCAATCGGTGTTAATTGCATCACAGAAACTTTTCAGCATACTAATAGCTCTTTGTGTTCTTCCATCTCTCTTTCATAGATGAAAATGGCAAATAAATGCTGTTCTCCCTCTGACCAGGTAAGATTTCCATTATATTATCCAATTTTTTAAATTTGTATGATTACATTGTTGGAAAATTTGTAGAGCTTGCATATACACGTCTAGTCAGTTTTAAAACTAACTGGTTTTAAAACTGACTGACTGCAAGATTGATGATGGGAAAGCAAAGACCCTCCCACTGTAAGTAAAGATCAGGTTTGTGACCACTTCAGGAACCTGAACATGCTTAAGTCTATGGGACCTGTTGAAATGCATCCTAAAGTCTTGAGATAATTGGCTGATGTAGTTGCCAGGCCACTCTACGTGATGTTTGGAAAGTCACAGAAGTCAGGGGAAGCCCCTGGTGAGAAGCAGAAAGGTGGAAAGGAAACATTGCACCCGTTTTTAAAACGGCTAGAACGGAGGAACCCAGTATCTACCAACCTGTGAGCCTCATCCATGTTCTGGGAAAATCATGGAAGAGATCCCCCTAGAAGTTGTGATAGAGCGCTTGAAGGGCAGGGAGGACTTGGGGAACAGAAAGCCAGCCATGTCCTGGGCTGCATCAAAAGTAGAGTGGCCAGCAGGTCAGGTCAAGTGATTCTGCCTCTCTACTCTGTTCTTGTAAGACCTCACTACCACTGCATCCAGCCCTGGGGCTCCTAAAATAAGGAAATGGACCAACTCTAACAGATCCAGAGGAGGGCCTCAAAGACAGTCAGAAGAATGGAACACCTCTGAGGAGAGACTGGGGAAGCTACGGCTGTTCAACCTGGAGAATAAGGTCCAGGGTGACCTTATTGCAGCCTTTCAGTATCTAAAGGTGGCCTATAAGAATGACTGGGACAAGCTTTTAGCAGAACATATTGTGATAGGACAAGAGGTACTGATTTTAAACTGAAAGAGTGTTGATTTAGCCATAAAGATGAAGTTTTTCTTACATGAAGGGTGGTAAAACACTGGGAAAGGTTTTCCAGAGAGGTGGTGCATGCCCCATCCCTGGAAACATTCAAGGTCAAGTTAGTGGAGCTCTGAGCAATCTGATCTAGTTGAAGATGTGCCTGCTTTTTGCAGTGGGGTTGACCTCTGTTACATTTAAAACTCCCTTCCAACCCAAACTGTTCTATAATTCTGTGATTTAAGTACTCTCTTTGCTATGGCTTTTAATTATTAATTAAACCAATATGAAAAACACGTGACTATGAGTGCCAGGGGAAAAAATATTTGATTTGGATACCTTTTGTTGTATGAACTGTCTACTGCAAGTACTTTAGTAACTATTCAGAGCTTTTACTTACCAGTTTGGGCACACATAATGAGTTCAGTTGAAAAAAGGACTTTCCCTCAATTTTCAGAAATTTTGGGGACAGTCATATAATTATGTAGATACCACTAGATACATAATTTGATTTCCTAAGTAAACAGGCTAGTCTCCATAAAGTGCCTAAATAATCAGTGCAGAAACTTATTCTGTTCCAGAGAGCTGTTCAAATGTGAAACTTGGTAACAGAGCTTTAAATCATCCTTTAGAGGAGCCACTTTTACTATCTTGACTTGCCTCAGTCTACCATCTAAAGTAGGTGCCTAAAGTTAGGTGGGACAAATCTATCCCGCTTTTTCCATTCCAAGTATAAAAAGGAGAACAATTAGGACCTTAATTTCAGAAGTGGAAAATTTAAGGTACAGCTTAAATTTTGAAGCAACAGACATTGCATTATTCTCCAAACAGTTTGGAGAGCAACAAACATTGGATTGTTCTCTGTCAAAAAGTGAGAAAAAAAGAAGTTTGTAATGAATTTGGGCAGATCAAGTAAACAAAACTAGAAAACATTAAAATATTAAAGGAGCAATTGTGAACAACTCAGACTTCATATATGTCTTGGGAAAATTTGCTTTAAAAGCAATCAAAATGTGAATTCTTGGGTATATATATCACAAAGGCATCATATAAAACTTGTCAATGAAAACTGAAAACAGAAGAGGACTAGTTCTGCCCTAGATTAATGGAGCCTATTAGTGACAGATGTGTAATATTTATAAAGACCTGAATAGTTCTTATTCAGGCATTTGATTTAAAATTTAGAGAAAGGATAACCTTAAGAGATTGAAGGTCACTTGAACTGCCTTGAAATGAAACTGGTGATAGCTGCAAATTTTTCTTTCCTTTTGAGCATGGATATTTCCTGAAGAATTAAACAGATCCTTAGAGTTTCATTACTGTGTTGCCTGTGGTGAGTTTTCTTCATCGCTTTTAGAGTCCAACTTAACCTTTAATAAAGGGAGGAGGTTAGATGTGGATAGGTTTCATTCAGATTCTGTTTATCACAGGCCATTAACAAACTAGAATTCAGGGTTATTGAGAATGTAAAACATTATTTCGTTAAACCTTGCTTTCCTCTTTGTTTTTGATATTGCCTCCGACTGGTTTTACTGCAAACTGAATCTCCAGAACATAATGAATTTGATATGCATTTAAATAAAGAATATGGGAAAGGACTAAGGTACTGGTTCTTGGGCCTAAACCAGCTTTATTTATGGGTCTCTTTGCCAAAAGATGTAAAACAAACATAGTATGATGTTTGGCCTGTGCAAGGCTGTAATTTAGACTTTGGGGATTCTTGTGGATCCCTTCCAACTCAGAATATTCTGTGGTTCTCTGATTCTATGATTTTTTGCTGTGTCTGTGGCCCAAAGTTAGAGGTATTAGGCAAGGTAGTAGAAGCTGTAGTTATTATTGATCTATTTATACTATTCAAATAAACAGTACCAGGTCATGAAGTTAATTGGTCCAGCTACTTCCACACTTTTAAATTCCTTTTTCCCACCAAAGCAAGGTGTTTGCATTTGAACTGCCTGTTGGAAATTTTTTCCGCCAAAGCTGAAATCCCAGACTATCTGTGAAAATTGTTTGCCAAGTTCTAGGTATACCAAGACTTGCCATGATAGTTACTCCAAGTCAAAGACTACAAGATTTTAAGAAATATTCAGGGATTACACAAATTCAAAAGGCACTAAATAAGTAGCACTTCTGAAGCTCTGGTTCTAAGTGTCTATTTAACCTGTGTCAAGGATGAAGAACACAGCAACTAAGCATCATAACTTCTGATTTTGCTTGATATAATTTATTATAATACTCCAGAGATTTGAAAGCACTCGGATCTTGGTTAGATTTGGGACTCAGTTTTCCAAAAATACTAACTACTGGATTGATTTTTATTTTTTATTAATGCAAATTAAACCATTCTCTCTCTGCACAACTAAAAATACTTGCAATGTTTTTTGGTTTGTTTGCTGAATAGTTTCTTATGTTTTTAAGAGTCAAGCTTTTATCATGATTATTTCAGGGGTTTTGTGTCTGCCAGATGGCATATCTAAACATTAGGAAAGAGCAAAAATTATGGTTGCTAATTGAATAAAGAAGGAGAAGTTGGACAATTAAGGACTAGTCTATTTGACTTCAATCCCTGTAAAGAAATTTGAAATAAATAAACAAAATACCTGTGTGGAGCAGAAATATGAGAAATGATTGCCCTGAAGGATTTGTCAATAACAAATAGTGACAACCAATCTAATTTTCTTTTGTATATATCCTGTAGATCTGTGTCAGGAGATTGCTGTCTTGATTCCAGAAAGGTTTTTGACAACTTCTGACCTTTAAATATTCTTAAAAAGTATTATACTTGCTTGTACAGATTTCAGTTGCACAGATTTTGTTGTATAATCCAATATTAGGTATAGATGATTCACTTTCAAAATGAAATGAAATGAAATGAAATTTTCAGAAATGCTAAAGAGGTCTGATCTGGATCCAGTTCCCTTGAATAAGTTTTTCAGAAGCCTTTTTTCTATTCTGGTTTGATAATTATAAGATCATAATTCTAAATAAGAAACTTGTCAAATATGAAGGGTTTTCTCATTGTTCCTCATAGCAGAACTGCTAATGCAGGCATGCCATCAACATGTTTGCCTGGCTTCATCCTGCATACAAGAAACCCTGTACCTTTCTTGAAAGACCATTTTTTGTTCCTTTCTCTTCCTCTTTTTTTTTTTCTCAAAACAGAGAAAAATGTTTTTGAAAATATAACATATAGCAATAAAATTACTTTATTCTAATAGTCTGGAAAAGTTAGGTTATTGAAAACTATAATTTTACAGCTTACACTTGTTGAAAGGGAGAAGGACTAAATTTCTTTAAGCATAAAGAGACCAAATAAAGATAGAATGGAGATCTTCTTTGGTAATTTCTTTTACTTTATTTATATGGGATGACAATTTTTAATTTCCTAATGAAATTGCCTTGATTTGCTTCAGAGACTTTTTTTGTCACCTCAGATCATAAATTGAAAAAACGTACTATAACAGAAGAAGTACCACTTAAAAACACTCAATGTTTTAACCTCTAGTCAGCTAATATGCAGTGCTGTGAGGTAAATATGCTCCATGATATAAACAACTATAGTTTGAAATGGTTTTGTCTTTATTTTTCCACTTGTTGATATTGTTGTAATATTGCTAAAATACAAAGCAGACCTATAATAAAAATAAACAAACAAATAAATGAGTTGTGAAGGATGTGAATTTTCCATTTTTCTTCAGTTGGATTAGTTCCTGCTGCATAAATAATGTTCCTGATCTGCTATAAGAATGCATAACCATTAAAGCAACTTACTGGTGGTAGCTGTCTTCAAGACAGAGTTTTCTGCTTTGGATCCTAACTTGAACAAGAAGGCTGTAATGAGTAAAGGTGAGAGACATCAGGTCGAATTTACCAGCCTTCTTGTTAAAACAAGCAAACAAAGAGAAGAAATCATTATTGCTACCCAAAAGGACTTGTAATCTTAATTTTGCCCAGGCAGACAATGCCTAGGAGGATGCATGAATTCAGATACATAGCTGTCTTCATAGTTCCCTTCAGCATAGTGTGGATATGTTGCTATTTGTGGTGTTCAATCTGTGCCAGCTTGGAGTTACAAATTTCATTGTTGAACTAAAGCACATTAAACACTTGAGTGTCATAATTTCTAAATTCCTCTATACTTTGCTCTCTAGAACATTTAGTTTTGAATTGTGGCCATTCAGACATAAGTAAAAGCAACTGATGTACAATGGAAACCAGTAATGTAATACATTAAAACTTACAGCATTCCAATCTCCCTTTTTTTTTTTTTTTTTTTTTAGTTAAACTTTATGTATCTGTAAGGACTGCTTGTCCCCCCTCCCAGTCCTGTCCCAGTGGCTGTTCACTTCAAAATTTACCATCTACCACTTGTTTTGGAAAAGACCCCCAAAAATGATTTTTTAAGGTGCCTTAAGATGTACTTCTCTTTGCTTTCTTAATTTGTTATAGTTCCATTGTGCCTCATGGTATGACACTGGTTCTTAACTTGTAGGTCAATCTGGCATATCTTGTAGATTCTTATCCCGTTTCAGTTACATAAGTGTATCTGTCTGTTCTGATGTGTTGTGCATAGAGATCTACTTGATTTTCTTACTTCAATTCCCTCCTGAGTGTTTTGCATCATTTACTTTTTCATAAGTATTTAACAAAAAATACAATATACAACATGTACTGAGTGCTTTATTAAATTTAACGTGTTGAATTTCTAGTTATTGCACCATCTAGCTGCTTTATTGCTGTAGGGAAACAATAAGTGCAAATAAGAACTTTCATTTATCTGCTATGATTGGATTGCATTTTGTTAGTGACTTGTTTTATCTCCTTGTAATGGGTGCCATTGCTCATTTTCTTCTTACAGGAACTTTTGGAAAGTGTATCAGAGCATGTTAGAAACTAATATATCAATGATGTATGGGCAGTTTTCAAACAGTAGTGAAAGCAGTGCTGAGAAGGAACAGTTTGTAGAATAATGCCTTATGAGCACTCCTGAAAACTTCAAATGGCAGGTTTCAATAAAAATCTGTTTAAAATTTCAGTAACCCAGTAAACCACTGAGAGCTTGTTACTGAGTAACAACCAACTTGTTTGCTTTTGTTCCATACAGATTTTGTTGAACTGAATAACTATTCTTTCTCCATTTCTGAGGTCTAAATGATCATTAAATAAAGCAGTCAATAAGAAAGATTTGTAGAAAGAAAGTAAAAACTCCTAAAATTATATTGGATATCATCCTTTTCATCTGTGTTACTTGATATTAAGACCCCAATTAACTGGGTATATAATATCTTTGTAGTAGACTATCGACAATAATATCTTTTTTTTTTTTTAAAGTAATGCAGTGTCTGAACATCCTGTTTCTACGCTTTTGCTGACTACTACAGAAAAAATGTTTTGGTGAGAGTTATTCAATTTACAGAATAGCAAATCAAGAACTAGAAGGGCTGCTGTATTTATTTTGCTGTTTCTTAGTTCTTCTTAAATTTTTAGTGCTGGAGCTCAGTAGAACAGTATGGAGAAGGATTGTCTGGTTCAACATACTGATTTATTCTTCATTTATTGATAAATTTATTGACAAAAGACATAATTGATACATTGAATACCAACATTAGAAAACAATTTGTGACATTTTCATAAGTATGAACATTCATCCATACTATTAGCTAGTGCTTTGGCATTTCTTCCCCATATAGCTCATTTCTGTCTGTAAGTGTAGCCTTCATTGAAAATGAGAAAGCTGCTCAGCAGTACTTGCAAATTCAGACTGGTGATTCACTCTAGAATTGAGTACCTGTTTCAAGAGCAATATATCCTCTTAATGTGTGCAAAATGGAGCCTGGAATGTTTTTTGCTTTGTTATTTTTCAGTAAAGACATTCATGATATTCTGCTACCACACTATGGCATTATTATTTATGGCATTCCTTTATAAATTTGTATTTACCTGAAAAGGGAAACATGCAATTCTACTTCTTCATTTCATTTTTTCTTAGCATTAATTTATCTGAAAAATAAAGGCATTCATTGTAACACTGCTAACGTTGTGTAACCAACTGAATTTGATATCTAATTCTTTGAAAACATAAATGTGTTAAAGTGTATATGAAAAAAGATATAAACTCTGAAAGACAACAAGTATTACAAAGACTTTGTTAACAGTTACAAATATGAGCATGATGAAAACTGTTTGATTTCAGATAAATCTAGTGATTTGCTTAGAGGTATTTCTTTAGAGGTACATGTAATTGAAATGTCAGTGTGTCCAAGTTTTGGCACTGTTATAGATAAGCTGTTACAGTTTTTATAAACTGCTGAACTACTTCAGTACACGTAAGTTTTCTGTGGGCTCAAATGAGAGTCTGCTTTGACCTGCCTAGGTGGCTTTTAAAACAGGGATTATTTCAGATAAGATTCAGACTACCTGTACTACAAGTTTAAGTCTCTTCAAGGACTTCTGACACACTGGTATGACATTGTGCACTTCAAGAATATGGAAATGGTTGGAAAGCAAATGTAAAGTAGATGATGCATCTTGTTCTACTAAAATCACTCTTATGATCTACTGAGAAGGAGATCTTTAATTTTCAATTATTTTGTTTTACAGGTCATACATATGGGATGGGTAAATGAGAGACTTGAAGGAACTGATTCATCTCAGCTCTACAGATTCAAGTTTCTGGCCCTGAAGGGTTCATCCTTCTACATTTTCAGCACTCCACCGGTAAAAAAAAATTACATTTTTGTGTAATTTTCATTGTAAATGGAAACCTGTTTCTTATGTCTGGGGTTTTTTCCCTTTATCAAGTGAAGTTTTCAGCTAAGATTTCAATGTAAGTGAAAGTCACAGTTGCCACTGAATTTCAATAAACTGTAGATATTTAGCCTGTTTCAAGGTCCTCTGAAAACCTTGCTGTATCTGAATATTGTAAAGAATTCCTTATGGGATGTTTTTTTTTTTGAAGTTGTCAAGGTCAGGTTTTATTTGGGTTAATTAGGCCTAATATTTCTTCCCTTATTTATTCTAAAGTATTTTGTAGATGTAATGAATTGGTAGTTACTCTGCTTTCTGAAAGACAAGATACATCATGAAATAAACCATCCATAATACTGGATGATAATTGTGGGTTTTTCACACAAGCAGGGGATCAAAGTACTAAGTGTACAGTTTGAACAAGTCTTACTTTGATAATTTATATACCTCATGACAAGAATTCTGTTTCACAACAGGTGGCTTATCTAATATTTTTTTAAAAATTAATTTAGAAGGGTGAAATGGAAATGAACTGTAGAATTCTAAACTGTTCAAAAAAATTACTCATACTTAACTCATAATAATATTAATCCTTTCTTTTTTCTCCAGAAAACCTTTGCCTTAAACATATCATAAAAGACTAAAAGGTGGACTTAGAATGCAATTTCAGTTATACCACTTGCTTACAGTTTTGTTCAGAAGGTGCTCAGTCTCCCAGTTTTGTCTGCTGATATAAAGAAAATCTGATCCTTTTATGTGTACTCTTTGCAGTACCTTGGGGAAATACATACTTTTCAAAAGTTATTTATGAACCTCAATGAAATGCAATAAGCAAAATATCCCCTTTCAGGATTGAAATTACTAATCCAATGATTCCAATTAAATTCCAGCATCCTAAAATGGCCAACAGTATTCTTTTTAAAATGAGACAACACATCTGGGAAAAGCAAGGAATTTCCCTGTCTAAAAATTGGGAGTTTCATATGTTAAACCAAGGAACTAAAATTTGAGTAAATTACTACAGTCCAATTAAAACGTGAAAATTATGCAGAAATATTAAACAAATAAATAATACACCATATGAATGATTTTCCTAAATAAATTTTAGTTATTGTCTTCAGACCTGTTTCTAAGAAATTAAAATTATACATCTATATGATACTAATTTGGGATAAACTACTTCATTTACCATTTTCGGCACTCGAGTGAGAACAGACAAGTGGGGATGATTGGTAGTATAAATTACTTGACAGAATCTATTACGCTTTTAAATTTTTTTTTGTACGAACCTTAGCTTTCAAAAAATGAACAAAGGGGATCCCTTTGATCAATGTGTTGTGTCCCCTCAATGCTATGATGCACCAGTAAATGTGACAGAATCTATAAATCGTAAAACTTGTTGACCAGTTTTCTTGCTCTTTTAACATACCCCAGATGTCCTTCATCGGGGAATAACCCCTAAAAACTAAACACCCAATTAGAAGTTTCCAGCAGCCTCCTCTCTGGAGACTTTAAACCTGGATCTAAAGCCACACTAAAGCCTCAGTCTCCTGAGGGCACCTCCAGCCCTGGCTTTTGTTGACGCCTTCCCCATGGCTCACTCTAGAATCCTTATCCATAATTTTACAGCTGTTTGTAAAAGGATGTAGTAAAATCTCCACCCTTTTTCTGTTTCATTGTGTGTAAAAAATGATGTGAATGTAAATACAGCTGCTGATATTCATACGAATTGAAAACATAGTTATATATGAGCAAAAATAAAGAAAATTGTGGAAAAAATTAGGATATTATACCATGAAAGAAATCACTCTGACAAGTAATATTCTATTTATACACTATTTCTACAATATCTCAGATGGTAATTCCAGAAATGTTGAGGCCTCACCACAGAAGTAAATATCAAGAATGGTGTGATTAACAGAGAATTGTCTTTTTTGCATTCCTGAAGTGGGTTATCTGATTGCATTTAAAAAATTTACAGGTTTCATTTACAGACTGCTGTATTGGAAGTGTGACCCATTTCTGAAAACTGCACAACTGGAAACACCACTGAAACAATAGAAATTATTCTTGTGTCAATTTTAATATACAAGCAGTATTGTATTATATTCTAAAAGCATCTATAAAATTCCTGTCAATTTTCAGATATTGGAAAAGTTCTAAATTGAGATCCCAGAAGAAATTTAGGAAAAGTATTCTAAACTGTCATTTAAAATAAAGCTATTTTTTATATCTTTGAAAATTCTCAGAAAATAATTTAATGTTTTAATGGAATATGGGCTAGATGTAGGAAACATTTCTACTGTTTTATTTTTTTATGTTTTCCTTATAGCTCATTATGTTTTTGCATTAGTCTTCAAATAGCCATATCCTTACATTTCCTATGTAACCCTTAATTGCAAAACTATCTTTTTGAATGGGATTAAATAAATAGCACTGAAGCAATTTAACATGAAGACAGATAGACAATCAATGCATGTTCTGTTTATAATTTTAAGAAGAGAATAAATGGAATATTGTGAAAGTAACAGAAATAGTTCCACATTTGACAGTATAGAGAAGCACAATGTAATTAAGACAAGCAGTGTTTTTAATACTGCCATGTAAGTTCTAAATACTTTTGCTGGTAATTTACACTACACTTGATGTCAATGTAACGTATTAGGAGCAAGGTGGAAATAAGTTGGAGGGCTTAGACTTGACCATGAACAGTTTTGGTGAACTTTCTAACTCTACACATTTTTGCTGTATTTCTGCTGTACAGGATTTGCTAGGATTTCACTGTGTTTTAGTGTGCATTTTGTATCACCCAGTTTGAGCTGTTTGGGGCATCTTTAGGCTTCTTACTATGCCATATCATAGTTTATCTCAGGAACAGGCCTTGATTTCTTGTTTTCCTTCTTAATACTTTATAATAATTTTTAAAATTATTCTTGGTTTATTTTTTTTCCATTTAGGAGTGAAGAGACCAGTGAAATTAATTACTCTTTACCTAGAAGTATTTAATCTTCTCCTTAGACCTTTTAAATACTTCTAGGCAGATTGGATGCTTCTGCTTAATTCTCAGATAATGCATCATTTGCTGTATTCTAGTAATAAATACTATACACACTTTGCTTTTTTCCCCTCTTACATTTTACTCTTTAAATTTATTCAAATGCTTTTAATATTTTGGGGGGCTCTGGAGACTTCTAGAATCAGATTCTGTGTTCAGAGAAAGTCTAAGAGAATGTTATGTTAATTTGATTTTAGTAAGTTTTGGAGTATGAGTCTCTTTTTACATTCACCCCATATTTCTTTATCTAGTGGTGATCTCTGATAAGGCATGAAAGTTTTTTATGCCTATTTTATAATTGCAGAGTTCTCTTCTAGGGAGTAACTTCGTAACCTAATTGTTTACTGCATGTATGTGTCAAAATGAGTTTAATTTTATTGTTTTTTCTTTATTTTAAATCATAACTTTTTTAAGAAAAGTCAATGATTAACACACATATTTAAAGGTAAGTATATTTGGAATATGAGTTTGAACTGCTGCTGAGATCACCTGATCTGTGTAAAGCTAGATTTTACCAGTGTTTTTTATTTTCAGAACTCCACTGTAATGCTTGATTTTAAACCATGAGGAAATTGCAGAAACTCATGCTAAAGTAAAAAGCACTTCTGCAACACTTTGGACTTTTGTAACTCCATGTACCTATTTCAGCCCCTCATTAAACACTTAGAATTGTAATTTCAGGTTCCTATTTTTTGTAACTCTGGTTTTATTATCTTTCTGATAAGCTCAGTGTTACCTGTGATTTTACAAATGTCTGAGTTTTTCAGTGTTCCTGAAAGGATTAATATAGCTAAATGTCTACAGAACCAAATATTCAATAGATACTGCACTGGGTTAGCTAAGGAGTTGGTCTGCCAATAATATAAATAACAACCTTCAGCTCCTCTTGGTCATAAATTGATATAGCTGACAAGCATGAATTAAAGTAGAAGCTTACTGAATGCTAATTGAAACTCTCTTGCATTTTGACACTATTTCTGAAACTGTCTGAACTAAATTCATATGAATTCAAGCATGTCTTATTAAGTCATCTATTCTGAATACAGCTGTTTGAAATGTTTTGTCAAATGCTTTGAAAAAATAATAATACTGTCATGCCAAGAAATTGCAATGTATAGAATACCTGCAGGAACAATTCCAAGGGGAAATAATGAGAAAAACTATTTTATTGCCTAAGAAATATACTTGAGTATCTCATTTATCTTACTTACTTATTACCCAGTTATTACATGTGTGATGATGGATAACCTGCAATAAACTGGAACATTCTTTGAATCAAATGAAGGATATTGCAATTTTCATGAACTTCCCTGATTATTTCCAGTTTTTCTCCTTGACTAGGAAGATATGGTTATTTGTGGGTTTTTTGAAAGTAAAACAGTCTATAATAGTAACATTTTAAATTTAGACGTACTATGATAGTTCTGATAAAACTATAAATAATGTCAACTGTCTGTTTAGATTCTAGTATTCTTTTGTAATATGTTTATTTTGCCTCCTTAAAATTCCTCTCACCATGTCATTTATGTTCTGAGCACCTTGCACACAGTGGTATTCAGACTGTTCCACTCTGTAAGTATGGTAGCTTTTCTCTGACATACACAGGTAAAGAAAACCTTGGCTTATGAAGGTGCCAGCAGTTGTCACTGTCACTGCCTGCATATGCTGAAAAAGTCATATGAGGTTACACAGCATCAAAAGATCAAAGAGATGCATGGAATAATGGGAAGAAGTCTGAAGTATTCAGAATGAATTTAATGGCACAGCAGTGTCACCTTCGTCCATTATTAATAGTGCAAAAACCCCCAGCAGTTCAAATTAATCTTCAGGAATCAAAACAAATGGTATGAGCAAATTAAAGTCCATTCATATCTCAACAGCTTTCAGGTCACAGCCCATGTCACCAAACTCAGTTTCAAAAACAGCAAATGAATTAACACTTACACTTCTGTGTCTAGCCGCTTACAGCAATAAAAGGTTCTCCTGTTGTTAGATGAGATGGAAAAGATCCTTTCCCTTTGAGAAATTCAAGACCAAATAATGAACTACCCCCATTCTACTCTAAACCTTATTTTGTAAGAAGCATGAGTACCCCGTTGGAGGATCAACAGTAATGGGGTAAAACATATATTATTTAATTATTTTCTTTTCAAAACAACCATCAAAGTACAAAATATTTCCCTGGAAATAAGATTAAGCAAAGACCTGCAGTACTTACTCTATTGTGAGGCTGTTAGATGTATATTTCTTGATGAATTAGCTTTATAAGTCCTCTGTTTCAAAACTTAAATAATTTGTTATTTGTACAATACTTAAAATTGCAGAACGCAAATAAAATATTGAATGGACGTACAAGAAATAAAATAGAAATGAAAACCTAAAAAATAGAAAGGTATGTCTTTAAAAATTGCTACCTTTTATAAAGTAATGGGAGGACAAGTTAATACATAAAATTTCTTTAAACTTCTAAACCAGCTGACATTAGATCTAAATTTGAAAAAGTTTAAGTAGTGCTACGTGCTTTTATCATGTAATTTTAAAATTAGCTATGTAATATTATGAGCTTTAATTTTTTTTAACTTTAATTTGCTTAGCGTAAAACAAACTGTGTAACCTGTTTTACATGTTCTAGTGGATTTATTGTATTCAAGTGATGTTTGCCATTTGATTGTTAAGATATAGAAACTGTGAAATGAAGAATCCTATAGAGTCCCTCTATAGCCTGAAAAGATGTGGCGCTAGAACTTACAGATCTCTTCAGTCCCACTTCAGTAGTGGTTCATAATATCTAAATTTAATAATCCCAAAAAATTAATCCAAGACTAAGAGAAACTGGGAGAAGGCTAGATTATTAAGAATTAATTCAGATTGTTAAGATTAGAAAGAAACTAACACCAAGTCCACATTACTTCTCCAAAGGATTCTGAAGTAGCATTTTATAATCAACAGAAATCCCATCAGAGGCCTGTAAGTGTTGCAGTGGTTTGCATTCTCATCAAATTATTACAATCAACATATCACAATTCAGCTTAGAATTTAAAGAGACTTGAAAACTAAACTTTAAAATTAATTTTAAAAGAACCAGAACATGTCGATGTCTCCATGCAAGTCATCAGGAGAAATGCTAGATGTTTTTAAAAGTGAATTATGTGCTACTGTGAACATAGAGAAAAAGAATCTGCTATTGAATTTCATAGTTTTTCTTGTTCAGTTTCATCCACATATACAAGATGTTTGACAAACAACTTTTTCTTTATGTTAATAGTTTTAATCTTCTATTTTTACTGTTTTCTTCCTTTTGGGTAAGGGGAGGGAATAAGAAAGTTGTATCAGCCCTAGAATTTTAAATTATCCAAGTTACTACTAAAGTTACCAAAACACTTACTTCCATATGCCAAAAGCTGCACAGTTACAACCTAGTCAAATCCATCATCTGTTGATCAGCCATTCCTGGGCATTCCCCAAGAGCCTAAATTTTGCTCTAAAACATGTAAGCAAAAACAATACATATTCCTGTTGAATTTTTCCTGTTTATGACTTCTGTTGTTTTTTTCCTTGAACTATGTAGGCTAGGTACTGTTTTTAAAAGAAAACAGATTATCAGATTATCACATCATAAGTAGAATTTTGGTAAAAACTTCAAACATCATTCTTGCTGTTGGATATTTACAGCCTGTCATGTCAACAGGATTAAGTAATGAAATCAAAAGAAAAAAAACAGGTGTTTTCATATTATTGAGCACACAGTTGATATTGTTCTTGATTTTAAATATTTCAGTCACAAAGTCCTTTTCTATTTTTAGACTAAATATTGAGTTAGTGCCTCCTTAGTGCATGTAAACTCAAAACTAAATTTAGGAATACTTCTTGGTCTATTGATCGTAAGATTTTTTTAATATTGAGTCGTGAAGCTGAATGACTCTGAGACTGAGATCTCTGTGTTAGCATCTTGAGAAATAAAAATGCTTATGTAACTAACCATAGAGATTACAAAGAGATTTCCATCATACCGGGAAAAGAAAAAACACCTTTTAATTCTTGTGTCTGTAAAAATTTAATACTTTTTGACAGTCTTTTCTAAATGCTGGATGTTAAATGTAGTGATGTGTCTGTATTTAAAGGATCCAGTAGAATAATGATGAGTGAAACCTTTTTTGTTTTCTTTATCTGAACAGGATTTTCAAATACAGAATATGTTGATAATTTTTTTTTATATTATAGGTAAGCACACTAGACTGGGTACGAGCTGAAAAAATATATAACCTCTGTGAGGTTCTGTTTAAAATTCACAAGGTAGGTTTGCCAATGGTTCCAATGATTTTATTTAGTAAAGAATGTTTACCTTTTCCTGGTGTTGATAAACTCAAATTAATCTTAACTAGGAATAATTAGCATTGAAATAGTTCATCTGTTGTTATAAAAAACTGTTTGCAATTGCTAGTGCATTAGCTGTGCAAGTATAAGAGAATATGGAAAATGGGTTAAGCTCCAAATGAACAAGTTACTAAAATGCTTTCTTATTGAAGTTTTCAGTATTAGAGCTGTATGAAGTATCAGTGAAACACACTGCTGAGCATAATGATACTGTTTTTTTCTTAGGGGGTCAGATTTTCAAGTAAATATGACAAAAAATGCTCTTACTGTAATTCTTGATCTATATGAAGATATTTTCATTTAATTAAGTAAAATATAAAATTATCTCCTTGTTGTATCATATGTATTGATTATTGTATCAAGTACTATAGTGTGTTTCTCTTTACAAAGGGAAACGTGTTTGTTTTGTGTCCCATAGAACTAATTTTCTTCCCTCAACAAGACACAGTTGTTATTTTTGTCTAGCTTGTCCCTAGCAAAGATTTGGGGCAAAATTTTAGCACTTTGTGTAAATAATTGACTTACAGAATATATTGTCTAATAAATTGCATCAGATAGATTAATTTTGTTCGCCAGCGAAAACAGAACTCTTGCAGGTGACATAAGGCTATGCTAGGATGAGAGTGTGTTTGCTTATGAGAGTAAAGAATATTTTCAGGAAAAAAAAAATCATCTTTTCAGTGAAAAATTAAAGGTCATCTTTAGTTCTCACCAGCTGCTGCCCTTCTCTGTTGTTTCTCCCTTGACCATGCACTGATGTCATCGAAAGGCTAGTTGTTGCTGTTATCTGTAGCAGATCCTGCACTGAAGCAGCTTAAGGTTTTTTGTTTAGCATTGGTGGGTTGATTTTTTTTGGTTTAATTTGGGATGTGGGGGTGGGTTTTGTGTTGTAATGGCTTTTTTATTTGTTGTGTTTTTTTCTGATGTGCAACAGTTATTCAGGACATGGGAAGGAAGTGTTTTGGCACTGCCATGCCAGGAAAACAGTAGTCCTGGAGTTCAGGACTAGAGCTCAGCTCCAGAGGCACTGGAGCTGAGCTGGAGAAGAGCCATATTCTTGTAGGAATGGGATTGCTTTTGTGTGACCATGTCTCCAGCTGGGAGCACATGGGCAAATTCAGGTCCTGCCCATCGCTAAGATACCAACAAAAGTAAATGTTCTGTCACAGATCATTTATTTAGTCTCCTTCATATTTTTTATAATTTTACTTTTGGTTCATAAATAAGTCAGGCACCAATGAAGTATGTAGACAGTAAGCCTTTTGAGAAGATTTTGCTGTGGCTTGGTTTTTGGTTTTGTTTTTTTCTCCTAGAAGTATTACTGCTAAAACTCAGTTCTTCCTGGAATATTATGGTAATTTCAAGGATATTCTGTCCTTACAGCAACTTCTGTAGTACTTTTTCATTAAGAAAAAGAAGTAGGGAAATAAACTACCCAAGATTCAACTCTTTAATGTCCTTGACATTTTAATAAATGAATGCTTAATTGCCAGTCTTCATGAATACGTAAGCTAAAGTGCACAAGCTCAAATTGAACTCCTTAACCTCTTTTCTGTTGATTCTTTGGTATAAATGACAATGAGGGAAACAGAACAAATCCAAAAAAATTGTAAGGGATTAAAGTTTCTGCATTACACATGATAGAGTTATGTTGTAAAAGCTGCCATTTGGGGAGGGTGTTCGTAAGGATTTTCAGAAGCTGGTTAGAAGTAGTGCAAAACTGCAGGGGAGTGTTATTGTACCTTCTCATGAAAGATGGATTTTAAGGAGAAGTACTCTTTTTACACACCTAATTGTTGACTTCTCATCTATGTTTATTATGATGCAAGAGTTGAACATGGTAAATAAGAATCCAATATGGATCTTAAATTTAAAACAGAATGTTTGATATATTTTAGATTTGGGTGTATGAATACATACGTACAAATACGTGAATTAAAATTCATGCATATATATATATATATATATATATATATATATAAAATATGCCCTTGCATATTTCTGGTCATTTGGTGGTAGCAACCAGATGATTTGAAATGTAATGTCTTGCATCACGTGTTTATTCTTCTAGCTTGCCTCATAATTCAGACTCTTATTGTAATCATGTACATTTTTAAAGTCACTTAGGAACATTTTATTTTCTTTTATTGCCTGGTATTTTCACATGCAAATTAAAAAAAAAACAGCAAAAAAACAAAAACTAAAACAGCTAATACAGTAAATCTACAAGCCAGGATATGCAGCACTGAATCCTGAAGCCGATATAATGCAAGTCACTCCGTAGCTGCTAAACACCAGAATATATGCAGGAATTTTGTTCAACTTCCTTTTCAACAGTGCAAAGGAGTGTTGTAAAATAAGTGAGCTTCTTCAAATCGGTTCTCTCCTCAGATAGCTGCCGGGTCAATTTTGACAACACAGTGATGTGTACTGTGGTTGCAATATGTGCTGCTTCCAAGATGCCCCAGAAATCATTGCTAATTATTTTGGGGTTTCAGTCTTTTCTGGCCCATTATATCACAGAGAAATGGAGATAGGGAAGGGGTCTATCTAATAAATAGAAAAATAAAAATACGTGTGATTTGGAAATTCAGGCTGTGAAAGTACTTAGATATATAAGTAGTAGCTTTTTAATCTAGTTTTCTTTTCCTTTATGTTAATCAATGAAGTCTTGAAATATTAGGGAAGTTTCCTGTAGTACTTTGTTTGCATTTACAAAACATTCTATTGCAGGTATATTTTTTATTATGAAAGTTTAATGCAAAGTTTCTCTTGATCTTGAAGGTTATGGCAGGATCTTGCTTCAGTCTCCTTGTAATTACAGAACAGCATTGCCAGCTATCAGAGGACATGCTCATGTTGTCATTTCCAGAATTAGCCCTGGGGTGCTTGTTAAATTACTGCATTCCTTGGGGTTTAGAATATTGGAACCCAAATAGAACAGAGTAATTATAGCCTCCTGTCGAGCTGGTACACAGCTCTTGGCATGTATTGTAGCATTCAGGGATTTCCTTCTTTTTTCACTGTAAGCAATATATTGGTACAAACACATTTTAAATTATATATGTATTGCTTACATTATTCTGACAGTACTTTGGAGCTGCAGTAGTTGCTTGGATTAAAAGACGGGGCATAAAGCAAAGAAGAAGCAAAGAGAGAAGGTGTCTTTGAAATAATTATTTAACTCCTAGAACATTTCTTCAACATAATTGTTGACATGATGCCGTAGTATAATCCAAGTACCCATCACTTACAGAAGACAGTGTTGCCTCAATTGTTTGGTTTTGCCAGATGAAGAATCACATACTGAAACATGTCTTTCAGCTCTGGCTTGCTGATGATTGCTGGCTACAAGCAAACTTGTATTTAGGTATTCACCAGGACTTCGATCTTGAAGACCAGAGGCCGTATTGTTTCAGTGTTATGGTTGGACATGGCAAGAGCCATTATTTCAACGTAGAGCTGGGCAGTGAATTGGCAGTGTGGGAGAAATCATTTCAAAGAGCAATTTTCTTGGAAGTTCAAAGAACAGGGGTAAGTAGTAAACAATTTAAATCATTTAATCTGTAAAATAAGCACAACAAGAGTTTAAATTCTTTGTATGTTTAATAATTGCATTCAGTTGATGTCCTCCATGACTAAGGATCTGAGTACATTTAATACACTGAAGACTTCTGAAAGCTTCATCATCACATCAAATATTTTTCTGTCAATGACTGTGTAATAACAGTCAATAAGCATGTTATTACAGATAGAAAATTGAAAGTCATTCGTAAGTTCACCTTGATTATTAAAAACTGGAAATTAATATATTTTACCAATGGAAAACTCTCAGGAGTTTATTCACTCCTTGAACATTTTCCTCCAGAAAGCTAATTTTCCTCTTGCATAAGGTAAACATGTTATGTTTTACATAATGAGTCTGTATTCAAAGAAGAAATATTTTTCTCTCACATTGTTAGTTGTGATTTGGGATTGTCCTTGTTAACAATAGAAGAGTTTAAAGACAGCATAAAAGTGAAAAGAAGTTTGTAATAGTCTTGAATTCTCAAAATTAAACAGCAAATTATCACTTTCTGATGACTAGTAAATCTAGATCCATACTCTGAAGTGAACTGGACAAATATTATGGGAGTGTATGCATTGAGACTATAGGCCTTCTCCAGTTAAAAATACCTTTACACAGTTTAACACAAATGCCAGCCTGATTTTGTATGCTCAGGTTTGCAGTGCCCTGTGGACCTCCTAGAGGTATTTGAAATTCTGAGAACACTGGATGACTGTATAAACATGACTTGCAAGGAGCAGGAGTCCTATTGCAGGTGGTTAATTAGTTCGTCTAAATTTCCAAATCTCTAGCATTCTAAAGAGTTTTTTGGGTTCTCTTCTGTTTGTCTGTTTAGACTGATGAAGGCACAAAAAAAATTTGTAACATTTCCTAATCCAAAACTTCTGAGAAGCTGTGCAGTTCTTTAGGAAAAAATTGATTTTTTCTGAAATCCTCTTGGGCATCAAGGAGGGAATAAAAATGCATATTGAGTATGCATAAAGTATTTTTTCACATGAACTCTTCAAGAAATTATGATACAAGTGTTTGACCAACCATTTAATCCTCATATTTATTATCCATATAAAAAACAGATAACATATAATTAAAATTAAGTATAACAAGTATGGAGATTAGCTAGCTACTTATCTGATTAAATTTCTGAATATTTATTATTAAATCTCAAAACTTGCTTTTCCTTTACATCCTTAAGACTGAGGAATGATTCTTTGCTTGTGGAATGATCTTTTGTCATTTGAGTCAGTCATATAGACTCACTTTACACAAAAGACATTAAAATTTCCTGCATCTGTGGTTTAACCTATCTGAAGCCCCTAGGAAAGTCATTCAAATAAAATCCTGATTACAGTGCTCAAGTCTCCATATGTGTTTTCCTATGTCTTAATTTTCTCTCACATGGTTGGATACATTCAGATTTACTGTAAACCACTATGTCAGTAGAGTTCAGAGTACTGTGATCATTCTCCAGCAGTGAAAAGTCTTTCGGCTGCACTATTTTCTTTCTTCCTTCAAAGCATAAATGCTGTTGTGAGTGCCTTTCTTTTGAGAATGATGTCAAGAGTAGCATGAATGAGGTGCAATGTAATATTACATAGAACATTTCAAGCCATAGAAAAAGAACTGGCATTCCAGTATCCAGAAAAATCTGAGCTTATCACTGGTATGTCAGTCTGTAAAAGTTCTTTCTTTTGGAGAAATTTGGAAATTATTTTTTAGTCATAAATGATTGGGCAAGGTTCATGGCAGCTGTTGGATTGTACTCTGTCATTTTAGCTATTCTTATTTAAATGGGACTTGGTCCTGTTTACTGTTGAGTATAGTTAGGATCTTGCCTTTGAGTTTTTGTTAATCTTAAGCTGTACATACCCCTTGTACTTGGTGTTTCTATAATGAGAGCTGTATTTCTGAGAAGATTCTGTCCTTACACAGTTTATGAAAAGAAATGATAAGATGCAGTGGTCCTCCTGAATTTTATCTGCCCATGTTGTGTGATTTCTTTTGAAAATGGTAGCAGCAGTAGATGACAGAATGCAATAAAGCAGGAGGAAACACCTTCACATTATTGTTCCCCTTCCAGCTATCTTATAGCCCTATTTCAAGCTGCAATTATGTACAAAAAGTTTATCAAGAAACTCTGAAATTCAGTGACCCTGGTGAAATTAATCTACTTGCAGACAATGATAACAAACAAACAGATGTTGAATCCATGTACTAGAAATATGTGTATCTTTTTCCCAGAAAAACTGTTGTGGTTGCTGATGGCATAACTTGGATAGATGGGGGCAATAAAAATGCAGTAGAACTAAGGCAGAAAGGCAATTGAAAGAGAGAAAAAGTGCTGTTAAAAAGTATTTCCATGAAGCTGATAAAAGTCAGCATTGCAATGGTGGAAGATAGGCAATGAAATCCCCTCAGTCATATCTTGAAGTTAAATTATCTCCCACAGATCCCAGCAAAAATGTTTGTCTCACCTGGAACATCCTGAACAGTGCAAGAAGAATAAATGAAGCTCAGATTAGGAAATTTTTCTTCTTTTATTTTCCTTATTTTTATGGTGTATAAAATCTTCAAAAACCAGAGACTAGCGCATTTTCCAGAGCTCTTACTAATTCTTTGAACCTTCAGGTTGATCTTGTCAGTAGCATAGGATATCATTCCACATTTTTTTAATGTCTTTTTTAAATTTCTCAATCAGTATTCCTCCATTGCCTCAGACTATTTTTTCCAAAGGAAATTATATTGACTCATCTGAGTCTTGAATATGATTACTAAATTAATGCAGGAACATCTCAAAGGGATGATTTGGATCAGTTCTGTTCAGCAGGAGGATGGAGGAGAATATTGGAATAGTATCTGGTAGTGGACAGAGGGGAAAGAGTGACAGTAATATATTTTACTGTCACCTATAGAAAAATTAGACCAACAGTTTTATCATCTTGAAACCTTGTACATGTAAGCTTTGTTTGATGGCTGGAAGAGGACAGAGGAGAGGAATCTGTTTTACAAATGAAAGAATTCTCAGGAGACTGAAAAACCCATGCAGTGGAAAAATTATCTTCCACAGTGGCTCTAAAGTAGCTGCAGTTGGCATACAGTGATAAGACATGGTTACAAACTCTCCTCACTAGCAATTCTAACACAAGTTTTCCCTTCATACTTCCATCTGTGATGAAGATGCTGCAAATTCTTTCCAATCCTCATACAGCTGAATAACGTAATGTATTGAAACCATTTGTGTTACTTGGACAAAATATTTGTTTAATATTAATTACTCCAAGAATTCAAATAAGCTGTATTCCATTCAATTATAACAGAATAATCAAGAAGTTTTGCTGCCTCATTATTTTCCATGCTTAAAGGTAAGTACTTCTAGTTGACTTCTTTCCATTTTGTTTCATGATTCAGTGACTGACATTGACAGAGAATTAAAATTGAAATAAAATTATAATACATTTTTTTCAAGTCAGAGATATGAATATATAGAGAAAAGTTAGCAATAAACTTCATATTCCTGTGATACAGGGTCCTGATGTGAAGAATATATATTACAAATAAAATCAAAGTAAATAAAGCAAGCAAACAAAGTAAACAAATGAAGATTAACTAATGTTGCAGATTACTTCGCTTATCACTATTGGAAATCCAAAACCATTTTATAATGAACATAAATGTATGATGCGGTTATCCTGTGTTTCCCCTCTTTTAAAATCAATTAATGTAAATCCCATATTCTGTGGATGTTTTATGTTTTTGTATGCATTTTTGACATGTCTTTATTTTCCTAGGAGTAAACACCAAACCATTCACTATAGTAAGATTCTTGATGCTGCATATAGGACTCAGAATTGCTCTCGGACACATTATGTCTGTTCCTGGATAAAGCAAAAATAATGATTGGGAATAATTGTGCATGCAGACCTGGAGCTTCATTTCTATAGGATTTCCACATTAAACTTTTAATTTTCTTTCTACAAATATCGTGCTGCTAAAATGCCATGATTCCTAAAAAATTAAATAATAGACAAGTGCAATTGATAATTTTGTTTTTATTTGTAAGTAACAGTTAATTGCTTTTGCAGATTAGTTTTTCCAGCTAGTCACTGTTTTCCTCTGTGAACTTGAGTCTTCTACGCTTAATAAAGATGACAGACATGAGAGTGACATACCTTATACAATGCTTAGTTCACTATCTTCCTGGTCCATTTTTCCCCCAATACAGTGTGTGTTCTTCAGGCTGATCTGTATTAAATACATGAGGAGTCTGCAATCATCTATTGATGTTTAAAACCGACCAGTCAACCAAAAAATCATGTAATTATTTTGAAGAAGTGCTTAACTCAATAACCTTTCCTCAGCTTTATATGTCTTTACCTTATTGCTTGATGGACTATTTTACACTAAGTGTCTGGTCCTGGCTACTTTTTGGTATCCTCTCTTCTATCCATGTTTTTAATTTCTTTGTAATACCTTGTCATAGATTTTGCTAGTTCATCAGTTTGAATTAACTTATAAGGTATTCATAATATTTTCATCTGAGAAAATGAATGTAGAAATTTCTCAGATTTTAATCTGAGAAAATTAAGTTTCTTTCCATGAAACATACATTGTTCATTGTACAAATCCTTTCAGAATACTGTTGACAGGTTTTGATTCTCACTTCTTGGTTTTCAAGTAAAGAGCTATGGGTTTAAAGATTTCTTTATAAAACTTGTCCATGTAATGCTTCCCTCTTATGCTTCCTTTGCAGCTCAGGAAATAATCTGTGCAACATCTCCTTGTTGCAACAACTGCTTGCTGTTTGTTCTAGACTGTTACTTAATTTTAGATGCATATCTTTATTAAAAATCCTCTGAAAGGGTTCACTACAACTCATTTAAGACATGCAGAAGTGAATAACTTCTTTCCAACTGACTTCAATAACCTTTCAGGGAAACTAGTATTTTTTCTCAGAATTTCCCTTTAAAAGCATTCAGTTGCCTATATGGTATAAAATAACAGTGTAATAGTAACTGTATGCATACATGCTACTTACTAACCAGTCACAAGCAGTAATTGGTTCATAACATGAAAACCAGTGTTTATATTTTAAACCACATACTTGCTTCTGTGGTATGTAAAACCACATAATGATAAAAGATCAAAAAGAAAGAACTGTGCAAAATGGCACTGACATTTTAAGACTTCACATTTTCACCAAATTGGTGGATAAATAGCTACCATGCACTGAGCAGCTCAAGAAAGAGCCAGAATTAATTTAGTTAGGTTTTTATTATTTGTCTTCTGGAGATAATTATAAATTCCTCATGATTTCAAAATTAGGAGTCAGATGAGAAAATCCCTTACATAGAAGTTCAAATGGCTTCTAAATAATTTATTTTTGAAAACAGAACTTCAATGCATATTTTAGCAACATGCCTTTATATTTGTTTGAATTTGAGTGTTCAACAAGTCACTAAGAGACTGATGTGTGCTGTATCACTTCCTCTGTCTCCTGCAACATTATATACAAAATGTGTTTTCTAGTCATTCTTTAGTGGCATTTTGAATTGATCCTACTACAACTCAAGTTAGACATAATCAGAATAGATTTTAGAGACGTTGTCCCCACTGGAACTTGGCCAGAGATTAGTTATCTTTTCACTCATCTATCAAAGCTTAATTCTTCTAGCTACCTGACTCTGAGATGCTCAGAACTTTGACTGTCTTATTAACTCTGCCATCAAAACAAACACAGTCATTGTTTCTGGGCATTTTGGGAATTAATTGGTGCTGCAGAAATAGTAGTCTAAACCACCCTCAGAGACTGAGCCAGAAGAAGTCCACTTAAATAAGCAAAACCTAGCAGAAATTAAGTAGTCTTAATAGGAAGTAATTGTCATTTCTGTGATCCATTATTGGACATTTATGATTCTATTAATTCTTCACGGTGACCTGAGAGGCTGAATGAAACATGATTGGTTGATCACAGCATAAGCCTTGCGAGCTGCAAATAATGTATTGAATTGCAAAAATCTTAAATACAATTGGCAGTGGGATTTTTTTATTTTATTCTGTGATGATTGCAAAGCATATATGAAACACAGTTGTATGTAACTTTTCCATTCCTTTAAGAACAGAAATGCCACCATATGCTAATTTCAGAACCAATTTCTGAGACAAACATTTAAACAAAGGAAATACTCTCCTTATATTCAGGTGAGATATTAAATAGCATTTAGATTAGATTAGATTTAAAGTGTCATTAAAAGATACTCACCGGTTTGTTACAAGAAGCACTCAGTTTAATTACACAATTAAGTTTTAGATTGTTTTCATTATGCACAGAAAGCTTATTACAATTAAAATTACAATTTAACTGGTCACCTTTAGAAATGGTGTTAGATTCTAATTCATTTTTACACTGATGCAAAAAACCCACCATTCTCTACCACAGAGAAAGGTTCTGAGAACCATACAGATAAGTAGTAAATACATTTTCAATAGTTATTAATAATTCAACAATTCACATAAAAAATGAAAATCAGGCAGTGCATTTACTAGAATTCTTAAAACAACGAAAGAATGTACCAGTTTACAAGGCTGTTGAACTCAAACTTGTTTCTATATTCTGTATTTTAAATATGATTAATATAAAAAGTTCACCATTATTTCTGAAAATAAAATATATTCTTAAAATTGCATTTATTTTTATTGAAAGAATAAATGTAAATAATTTTTTATATATTACATATATTTATTTACAAATCCAAATATTTAGATAAAAATTGTCATGGGAATCTAGTTTTGTTTTTATTTTCCAGAGGATCTTATAGACTTGAATAAGGAAGAAACCATGAGAGCTGGTGAGGGACTTTTTCAAGAGCATGTAGTGATAGAACAAGTGGGAATGGCTTTAAATCAAGAGTGTGGGTTTAGATTGCATATCAGAAATAAATTCTGTACAGGAAGGCACTGAACAGGTTTCCCAGAGATGCTGTGGATGCCCCATCCCTGAAGGAGGCTAAGGCCAGGTTGGACATGGCTCTGGCGAGCCTGGTGCAGTGGAAAGTGTCCCTGTCCATGGTGGATGGGCCTATTTTGGAACCCTTCCAACCCAAACCATTCTGTGATTCTTTTAAATCTGTCAAGAATTTACTGTCATGGAATTACATATTTATAGAGTAATATTACCTTAGAATTTTGACGCTGGATTTTGTTTTTAATTTTGGTGTTCCCTATTATTCTCCACCCATGATTTAGGAGAATCAGGCAGAAGAGCAAAATCCAAGTCAAAGCATCATTGATTCACAACTGAATTGTGTACTCAGGAATGTCTCTCGATGGTACTTCTGTAAATTCCCCTTTCAACTGTGAAATTCCAGAATTTATAGGTCACCAAAGAAAAATGTTTATTATTATGTAATAACAAACTGCATCAGAATGAAGTCATTGTCTTTGTTGAAGTTAGCCAGTAGTGGTCTACTGGTTCTACTAAAACAAGCGGTGTCAGCTTGGTTGCTGTGATTGCCACTGAGAGTCTGCCTCAGGCTTACAAAAATCTGCTAAATGTAGGAAACTTAACGTTGATGTCACTGTTGATTCTTGCCTTTCTTTATGGAAAAATTAGTTGCTGCAAAATGATGAAGCCATTGCTGAGACACCGAGATGAGGAAGCACAATCTCATCCTGACATAAGCAAAGGCTAAAGAACACAATTTGAATTTTCCCTGATAGAAGATAAACATTTTTAAGCTGCTGCCCTTATATATTTTTCTCCTGCATCCATTTTTCTCACTGCCTTTTCCTACAACCAATTTAGGCCATTGTCTGCCTGTTCAGCAAAGAAAATAGCAAGTCTTTTCTTCTGTTAGATTTACTTTAGTTGCAGGTTTGTATTACAGGGAAAATGCCATAGCCAAGGCTAGGCACCCACCACTGCATTATCTGTCTTGCCAAGGAATAGCTGAACCTACAAGTTCACCTCGGTCTTCCTGCAGGAACACAATTCCCTATGGAGTAAAATTCACTTCATCCCACATGTACATGTAATCCTAATATCTGAATGGTGGTTTAATGCCTAATCTCAGTGATGCTGAAAGTTTCTGAAAGGACAGTCTATCTGATGAGTGCTCTACTAAGCAAACCATTTTTGCATTTAGCTGCTGTAATGTCATGAGCATTACAAATTTAAAATTACAAATAGATCACATAGTTATTTCAATAAGTTACCTGAAGGGAAAAGTTGAGCAATATCCTGAGAAAGCCATCATTTAAAACATGGATGTATTAAACCTAGGTATTTTCTAAAGCACAGAGCTAGTTCCACTTCTACTGAAATAAATAGAAGCTTTCTTTGAAATTCAGAGAAAATACAATGAGCCATCATTTGATTGCTTTGAAAAAATCTTACTGCCAGATTGTCTCTTGCATACATATATGCTGAACCACAAATGTGCATGAATGTTTAAAAAAAAAAACTATAATGTCTTCTTGAAATCATCAGATTACATTACCATCTTTTATAAGAGAATGCACTTTTCATACTAATACCAGCAAGGTATGTAGAAAACAGTCATTTTCAGAGATGAAGATGTAATTCCTTTAGCTGCAGCAGCAGCAGATCTTAAAGGAATATACAATATTTTTAATCAGATATGGTTTGTTTCAGTGAAGTGGATTTATTTGTATCTATCCATAATTATTAAAGTTCTGTAACCTTTTAATTGTGACATAACAAATTCCTTAAAGGTATGGGAAAATAAGGGGATCTGCCACAGTTTTTAAGTGAAGATGATATTCATTTGTACACTCTCACTGAAATTATTTCACTGATCCTTTTTTACTGATATCTGGAAGAGGAATACACCTGCACTTTGGGAGTCCATTCTAGATTAAATTTTTGAAAACTCTCATGCTTTTGATGGATGACAGATTTCACTGTTGCTTCATTTTTCTCATACATAATGTGAATTCAGAGTGACAATGCTTTTGGTGTACTTTATAAATATGTTCTGAAAGTTTTGTTTTTAAAAAATATATATATATAAAATATTTTATGCTAAAACAATATCTTTATAAAATTTGAGAAAGCCAAAGCATCTGCATTTTTAATTCAATTATTCTGCTGTTTCAAAGAGTTTAAAAAGCATTTCTGTTTAGCATTAGTAATTCTATGCAAAAAGACTCTAAAAGGTTTTGCAGGCTGGGTTCAGAATTAAGGGGTTTAATTTTGCCTTCTAGTACTCTCTCTCTGTGTGGGCTGATATATATATTTCTAAGTACAACCTTAATAACTCTGGTTCCTCTTATCTTCATTTTCACATCCTACTTGGATTTTTTTAATCCTGAAATTGGAATTTTCATAAAGACTTTTTTTTTTTTTACATAACTGGTCCCATATTAAGGCTTTTACCAAACTCTGTGTTTTGGTAAATACATTGGATGCATTAAGACACCTTACTCCTCTCATGTCTGTATGATTTAGAAGCTTGTAAAAAGCTGCTGTGTAAAGTCTTAATGCAAAAATGTGTTCCAAACCATCTGCTGTTGGTATAATTTTTTCCCTCCCTCTCACTGTATCTTAAATGCTGGTGTGCATTATTTTATTTCTAATGCAGAATAAAATAACATATAATTTAGGTCCTTCTGTCTTTCAGGCATTAACTTCCTCTGACAAGTCCTACAAAATACCTCCCAGTTTTTACTGACATTGACAGAAAAATGAAGAAAAATATTAAATATAACATGGCGAAGGATTTGGTAGCAGAAATAAAAAGAAACAAGTAGAAGTGATATTTGGAGGATGCTAAAATTTTATCAGTTCAAGTTAGCAATGCTGGAGTCTTCTACTCCAAAAATATATTCTTTGGATTCATAGCATAAGTTAATTTTAATTTAAATACTTTTTCTAAGAAAAGGCAAATTTTCAGAAATATTTTAGCATTTTTTACATTGATAGCGTATTATTTCCACACAGAGGCATAGCACATATTTTAACTTAAAGTGAATACAGTATACAATATGTGCACCTCGTGGATATGGCTATTGCCTACATGCTGTGCTCTCTGGTTATAATTTCGTTTTAGAAAGTGTGTGTTAAATTCTATATTATGAATATATTGAGAAATAATGTCTGTGTTCCCATTTGCATGTAATAAACCTTTACAGCTCATCTTAGAGCAGATGTATATCTATATCTATGCAATAGTTAACAGCATAGCAGGGAAAGTGTAATGGTATTGCCAACTTTCCAATTGCTTTTTGGAAAATAAACAAGCAAAATCATGTGCATGCCCAATTTGTATTCACTTAGACTAGAAGGTAGGTATTATTTCTTTATTTTGGCTGATTAAAAACACTAAAATTCCTGCTCAATAGAATGTGTCTGAGTCCAAAATTAGTGAATATGTTGCATATTGGTACTGTAGTTAAAACAAAATGAGGATTTCCTTCATGCAAGACAATAATTAACTGCAATGTAGCCAATCATCAGCTGAATTTTTGAAACTAAATCAAGAAGGACATTAGGACCAACGGCATTAGAGTTGTAAAAGCAATATCCTTTAAAATGAATATACACTATGTCATTTTCATGTTACACTTACATCAGCAACATCACTGAGTCTGGCTTGATCCTTAGAAAACTTACTTAGCATTAACTTAGGAAAAGGAGTACTGACTGAAAAAGGTCAGTGCCCTGATTCTTAAAAAATTATGTTAAATGGTATTTTTTACTAAGAATCTTAGTTGATGATCTCAGAATGTGGTATCTCAATTGACAGTTATTCTTTTTATATTGATTTAAAAGAATTTTACTGAGAAACAAAAGCAAGTTGAACTCCTGTTTCTTGGACAGAACACAATCCCTCTCACATCAGAGTAACATTAAGGATTCTGTCTTTAAAAAAGAATCCAGAGATACTACACTGGATGCCTGTGGCAAAACTTGGGCAAATTTAAGCCCTCTATCTAAAGTATTGAAATAAATTCATATTCCAGGAAAAACAAAAGTCTATTGCAAAAAATCTGTTGCATGTCATGATTTGTTTAGAAGTATTTGGTTCCTCTGTATCCTTGCCTTTCCTTCCCCAGACATCTGTGTCTGGGCTGCAGTGGTGCTTGGTACCCACCCAGTTTGTGCTTTGGCCTCATCACAGCCTGGTGAATATCCCATGAGGTGCTCCCTCTTTCTGTTTTTCCCTCAGGCTTTGTCTCTCACATATATCTGAGGTATATTTGTGCTCTCCTATCTGAGCGGAAATAAGTTCCTCTTGTTGTCTTTTCCCATGCATTCATTTTCCAGTTTGAGTGTTTACTCACCTCTTGTCTTGGGTACCCAGCACCGATAAACTGAGTTCAAAGCCCTTGTTTTTTTGTTAGCTGATCTGTTTACAAACACATTCTCTCCCCTGAGGGAAAGAGTCACAGTAATTCATAACCATAGAAACTGTTTTTGGAATTAATTGGCTTGTCATTGTTTATATTTGTAATGTCTTTTTCTGTTTGACAGAACCCTACATCAGGCTTTCTTTTAGAGTATTGAAGCAAACTGTCCCTTGTCCTTGCCCTTTTGTAAAAACTGATGAAAAAGCTGTGACATCATCAAGTCAAACTAGACTGATCACCACCTAGTTAACTAGACCATGGCACTAAGTGCTATGCCCACTTGTTTCTTGACCACCATAGTTCAAAGCAGAATTATTTCTGGGAAATCTCTGTCTATGGGAAAGAGAGAGAGTGTATATGTGTAGTCATTGTAACCATTAAGCCCTCTCAGACTTAACAGTTAATCTGTCCTTAAGGAGTACAGATTCCAGAGCCAGAGATTGACAAGAGTCATGCTTCTTATCAGCAACGGGTGGTCTGTCTGAGGAATTCTGTCATAAATGAGTCAGACACACTGTTCTTTTGCTATTTGAGCAGTGATATTATCAACTTAATGATCTTTTCATGAGTTAAAAGAATATTGACTCACTAATCTAGCTAATACGCAGTGCTTTTTTTTTTTTTTTTTTTTCAAAATTCACTTAAAGACAGCTGAGCCTAGATTTCTGATGTTAAGTTTCCATGTAAAAAATTGTTGTGGAGAGCCAAGGGTGTTCACAATTGCAAGTGTATGGGAAGCTTATTCCAAATGCAAAAATGGAAACGAATGAGACTCTGTCCTAGTGTTAATGTGTCGAGATGAGGCTCCTTACCATAGGGCTTTCTGAGAACCTGTTCAGAGCCACTGAGGAGGTGCCATGAGCAGGCTTTTAAATTTATATGGAAAAATTCAAACTAATTTTGTTGTAAAGAAAACCCTGTGAGTCTATTTTATAAGTACAAAACACATATCTATTTTTAATAACAGTGAAAATTAAGCATGTTATGTTTGTCTCTAGTATTTGAGAATAATTTCAAAACCGGTCCCATTATGTCCTAATATTGAATATTTTTAAAGTACTCCAAGCTCATTATTTGTGCATAGTTCATTTTAGTATTCACCATTTGTGGCTGAGCAATTAGATGTTTACCCATTAGGGTAATCTAATTTTATTCATATTAAAAATTGCTTTGCTCAGTCAGAGCTCAGCTAGTATGACTTTTTTAATTGGAAAATAATGGAGAATAAGTTATGACTGATGCTTAATGCCACCTTTTAATTACTGAATGAAATGTAAGGATATATAAATGTCATTCTAATTGAAAATCAATCACTGAAACCTTTTAAATGCCAAATAACATGGTCTTTGAACACCAATGAGCAAATTAATTTATTCAGAAATATTATACATATCCATTATTGTGGGGATGATTATAATACTAATCTGCACTTATTAACTGATATTACTCCTAGCTCTTTCCAAATCCTTTTTAAAATGTTGCAACTGTAACGCAAAAATGCTTATTTTATTGTAACTAACTATTTTTATTAATACTAGAGTGATGAAACCTTTACAATAATCCAAAAGTTTTAGACTATACTAAAAAAGAACTTAAAAAAACCAATTCAAATGGCAGTTTGAATTTTAGGCAAGTTTTATTAATGCTTTCAGTCTCCTCTAGAGCATTCTTGTGTGTAAAGGTTTAGGTCTTTTTTAATTAAAATAAACTATCCAGATACAAAACTTTTGTGTAAACACATGTCTAAGCATGAGGCAACACTGAGATTTATGATACATCAATGACAGTGAAGTAATGCTTCCTTGAAAGAAACAGAAAAAATCCAGATTTCATAGGGACAAGGGTATAATCCTAAAAATAGCTGGTACGGTGTGGCAAGGAAAGACTGGAGACATGATCTGATCTCTACTCATGCTGAAGGCAATGAGCTTTTTTCTATTAACTGTCTGTCAGTGGTGAACGTTATTGAGTTGCTCCATATTACAGCAAATCTTGTTCATGTCTTCTCAGAAGTTGTTAGTGAGCCTTAAAAATGCCTGGAAAGAGTTAACTGACTTTTTACTGTAAAGCTTATTCAACTTACAAAACTTTAACCAGAACTACTGGGTTTCATTAATAAAACAGACTTTTTTCCTTTCTAATCTGAAAGGTCACCATGGAATTGGTGTATAGATATAGCGGTGTCTAGCAAGTATCAGTGCTAACTATGACATGACAGTTATTAGGTCTTACTATTAAATTACATTAACTAACATTATCATAGGGCCGTGCTGACATATCACCAGACCCAAATTAAAAAGTGTTATAAATTAGAAAGATTCTCTATAAAGTTTAAATCAGATGGAGAGGTCAAGCAGACAGAATGCTTTTCTATAATTAGATTGCAATGACTAAACATTTAGGCATTGTTGCCTGCATATTTTCTGGAAGTGATATCAGAAGTCATTAATAGCTGAGGTCTAAGCAGTCTTCCAAAAGTTTAGAGTAGTCAGATTTGGTTTTCTTTGTTCTATGTTGTGTTTTTCAGGGGTTGGTTTTCAAGAATATATTTTGTAGAAGAGTGACTTGAAATGTAAAAGACCTGCAGTTAATGTCTAACTGACAGATGTGACACTGATTTACAGGCAGAAGTTTTTGACCATTTTCAAACACAGTAATATAAAGCAGTACCACTGCTGTCAGCTGAGTGTCTTCTCAGCCAAAAATACCTGCATAAAATATTATTTTAATACTATAATTTACAGTGATGGTTGTCCTCTCAAAAATCATACTTTTTTTTTCAGTCTAAAACATATATGTGCAGTTGGCAAGGGGATACCCTGTGTTTCACAGTCGACTTTGCTCTAGGATTTACCTGTTTTGACAGTAAAACAAAGGTAAGAGTAAAAGAAAAGGAAAACATATCTGTATTGTTTTACATTTATTGAAGTTATCATCTATTGCATTTTCTTTATGTTTATGTCCAGCATTTATTCCTCCAGTATACTGTACTATTTATTTATTTATTTAGCCCTACTGAAATTTAGTCAGTTTGAGACTTGAAAGGGGTGATTATAGCTGTGTAGCATGTAAAGATACATTTTTGTGAAATATATAAAAAAAGTAACTTCCTTTTCAAGTAATAAAAGCAAAGGAAGGTTATATTTAGCAGAGAACTTGGTTTGTTACAATGAAGCAACTTCAAGATTTATAAAAGATTATAAGGAATGAAAAAAATGAGATGTCACCTGATTCTATTTGTTTTGATGCTACAGATATAAAATAGGATTAATTATTCTTCCATCATAAGAAATTTAGGTCATGTCTAAAATAAACAGAATAAAGGCAAATGTTTTTCAAAGTCAGAATCAGAAAGATTACACACACTTATCTTGCAAAACAGTGGTTATATAGAAAGTGTCTACAAGGAATGGTTAATGATACATGCCAGTTTCCAAGCCCTGTCTATAATGCTACTATTTTCTATATAATTTAGTTGTACTTTAATGTATATTTTTCTGTGTGGATTTTAACATTTGTTTGGCAATAGAAATAAACATATATACAAAAAATGTTTCTGCATTGATAGAACTGTGAAGTAGAAGGTCTGTCTTCTCAAATATTTTTTAAAAATAAAAAAAATCAGAAATTTCAGTAGAAATTCTGAGAAAAGAGGGAACACATTGCCTTTTGAAATACTGATACATTATTTAGTTTTTGCATGTTGGCATTTTTTGGGCTTGGAGAAAAAATGCCCCAAAATTTCAAATCTATTGAAATCTTTGTGCAGAGAAATAATGACTAAAATTGCATGAAAATTTAGACTAATTAAGTTAAGTGTGCATCCCATGAAGCAGGAAAAAAATTTCAGAAAATGCTTTTATATACTCTTTTCCTCAGGTTATACTGCATTCTGGAATCTTCCTTCTTGAACTATTATACACATTTTGCACGTAACCACAGATTAACTGTAAGAAGTAATCTCTCTAGCCTATAGAAAGGGTTTCTTTTAAATGTGAAGAATGATTGCATATACTCCCACCTTTAAAATTGTAACCTTACTTTATTAATAGGACTTTATGTCACAGTATCTACCTTCAGTATTGATGAGGAGGAGGATTTGGATGAATCATTGTTGCTTAACTAAGAAGAAACACAATACCAACGTATAGACTGATGCCATTGGTAAACAGTAAAAATTCTGGAGAGCTCAAGTTCATTTATTCTTCATCTGTGTGAGAGATGTTTTCTGCATCCTCAAGCCTGAATGAGGCAGTAATGGGTGACTTCTGCAGTTCATCTTCCCATAATTGTCACCTGAAATTTACTGTGTTTTCCCATATGCATAGCTATTTCAGAATATTTCCTACCAGTGCGAGAAAGATTCTTAAAGTGGTCAAGCAATTAACAGTTCATTAGGGACATAGCAATTTTACTGAAGAATCTATTTTTTCATGGAGTTAATGAAAAAATTTAAGTCTTCTACTGATGCAAAGAATCCTCTTACATCCCAGCAAGTGTTCAAAGGGGATTATTAAAATAAAGGTCAGTCCTCTGTCTGCTCTATGACTCTAAATCTGGATCTCAAATTTTGGACATCCAGCTCATGTACTCATTGAAAAACATTCTTTTTTACATTTTGAAAAACAGTTTTAAAAGAGTCTTCTTATTACAAATTCTGAAATAAAGAGCACAAGAACTTTTCCTTTGGAGTGTGGGTGGTTTACCTGGCTTCCTCCTGAGCTGGGCAAATGAGAGGAAATACAACAAAAGGCTTGTGGGTCAAGATAAAGGCAGGGAGAGGTCACTCACCAGTGACCATCATGGGCAAAACAGACTAATTGGACAAATGAATTTATTGTCAATCAAATCAGAGTATGCTAATAAGAAATAAAAAACAGATCTTAAAACACCTTCCCCCTACCCCTCTCTGTTTTGCAATTTTCTTTATCTCCTCCTCTCCACCAGCACAGCCGGGTTGGGAGCGGGTGCTGTAGCCAGCTCACCACATGTTGTCTCTGCCCCTCTTCCCAACTAAGGAGGAAAGCTCCTCACAGTCTTCTCATGCTCCAGCATGGAGTCCTCCAGAATCCAGCATGAGTCCTTCCCATGAGCTGCAGCTCTTCATGAACTGCTTCAGCATGGGTCCTTCCCACTAGGTGCAATCCTTCAGGAACAGCACCTCCTTTCTCTTCTTCACTGACCATGGTAACTGTAGCGTTTTTTCTCTCTCCTATTCGCACTGGTCTCTCCAGCGCAATAAATGTCTCTTTTAAGAACTTTCCTAGAACAGTTTCTTTCCCTGCATATTTCATTCGAGGCTCTTGATGGGCTTAATTCATTCAGCTTTTATCTTTTTTTGGGCCCATCACTGAGATACTTCTGTAGCCTGCATCTGCTTTATATCTCATTATAGAGATTCTTTTTATCTTGTCAGCTTGGTTGGTTCATCTTCCTCATCCTGTGCCTCCAGCCACTCCAGTATAAAGGAATCCCAAAGTGTGCATTCTCTTCCATCTTCCAGTGCTCTCTATTTCTTGTCTTTCCCACTCGGTGTCAACTGTTGGTAGAGATGATGACTCCAGCAGTGCTTATTATTACTGTATTGTTCCTAAGTTCTTGATTCATCTCCACCTTAGCAGTTATATTACACAGCGAACATTCATCTATCCTAGATGTATAAGACAAACTCATTAAGTTTTGAACACTTTTCAGGTGGTCTAATTAGGCCCTCTGGACCCAGTTAAAATCTGTTTGTGAATATAAAGTTTAAGCAGCATCACAGTGCTGTAGCATACTTCAGTTTTTCTTCATCTGTTATATCTCTCTAAGAAGTTGGTGACATTTATGTCTGCAGGGAACTAGGAGTTTTTAATTTATAGGACATTCCATTTTAAACTACGAGTAGGGTTCTGAAGACCACTAGTAGCACTGGTCTACTTAAAAGAATACCTTGAGAAGAGGCAGGTTGGAAAATGGAACACAGCAAACTCTTTTTCAATGTGTACTTTTAAGATAACCTCCCAAGTATTTCAATTGTGTTTATTCAGCAATGTCCAGGGACTGAAGCACATTTCAACATGTGCAGAGAATTTTTATTAAGATTATAGGCATTAAAGGAAACGTCAGCAGGAAGTCCGGGTGCAAGTTGTTACCTTGTGGGGTTTTTTTTTAATTACACATGTGATGAATAGAAAACACTCAGATAAATACAGAAAATTACCTTGATTTCAAAAATAATTTCCCAATTGTTTTTTTTACAAAATATCTCCATAAATATTACAGCATATCTGTCAATCTAGAATTTTCCAACACTAGTAAGATGCCATACATAAACCTATGGGAGACCAAGAAGCTTAGAAGTCTTTTACAAACCATTATGTAATGTAGGACACGTGTTTATGGTTTCAGAGGCTATGTTCAATAATAATATTTTTGCATTGCTAACGCTTTTTTTAGAATTTCAGACCACTTTTCACACATCAGTAAGTTCAGCTTTGCAATATCTGTGTAATTCACACTTACCTATGTTATGCAAATGAACCAGCTGAAAGAGGAAAGATCAAGATATGGCATGGAATTGTGTTCATACTGAAACTGATACAAATATCCTCATGGATCTTTATGGAATTAAGCTTTTGACATCTTTATGCTGTGTAGGCAATTGAAACATATATATCACAGAGAATTTTAAAATTGTTTAATTAGTGAATTTTAATATTGCAACTTTTGCTTTCACAAAGGGTACAGAAATGTTAATTTTAATTGCACTGCAAAGAACCTTTTCTCATGCACTGCATTACTGCTGAAGTGCTTTATTTTATTACACAAACATTTATCATCATTCTGTAGTTCTAGGTAAAAACATGTAGCAGAGTCCTTAATCAAATTTCTTTTCCTTTAGAATGTGCTGTGGAGGTTTAAATTCTCTCAGCTCAAAGGCTCATCAGATGATGGGAAAACAAGAGTAAAGCTGCTTTTTCAAAATCTAGACACCAAACAAATTGAGACAAAGGTAAGCAACATCCTCTTTTTCAATTCAGTTAAACATGACATAAAATTACTGTCAAAGAATCAGAAATCCCATTCACTGGGACATACACATGTTGAACACACCACAGCTTATCCTTTTTTGCCAGTTCTGTAGAAACTCCACAATACATGGAAGCAATGTAATACCCATAGATTTATTGCACTATTTCTACAAGCCTCTTATTGTTGTGTTGTGATAGTATTTTTCTCTTTCAAAACAATAATTTCTCTGAAGTTATTCTGTCAACCTATAGTAGATACAGTGTCTAAAATCTGCATTTAAAAAAGATAAAAGTAAAATTTGATTTTATTGAATGAAAAATAAACAGTTTATTTGGTGCACTGGCTGGGAAACTCAAATTGGTAAATACATTCAGTTATGTGGTTTTAAAAAGAATTAGGAGAAATTTCGTGTGAAATGACACAGAAGAGGAAGATAAGAGTGTGGTTCAGCTGGGTTTTGGTTGACAAAAGCCAGTGAAACAACTGAAAAAGTATCTGAAGACCTGTGAAAGTTTTCAAATATTCATACCTGGATTTGTACAGGTTAAAGTCACTTCTAAAGTGATATTTTTCTATACTGACCACACACAAAAGATCTGTGTTGCCTATTCTTCTGATGTTCAAAAAATTTTAAGAAGTCCATAACCTTCCTTATTTATCATAAAGTTACAGTACATGCAATATATCTTTCTTTATACATCTGTATTAGTAAACGATTCAGAATTTCATCAGCAAGCTTGACCTGAGTTGCTTCTTGGCTCTACTGTAAAAGATATTATAATATCTGTTACAAAAGGTAAAATGTATAATAATTTGTCTACTAGCAGGACATTTCCACTTCATTTCTCACAGTAGTCCTTGGAGACAGAAAAGGACTAGTGTCTTCATTTTATATGTGATATCTGTTGCAGAGAGCTTACATAACTTGTTTCAGGTTAGACAGGAAGATTGTACTCATGCATAAACTACTTCGTGTATGTCTGTGCATTAAATCATTAGTCCCTGTGTGTGATTAGCCGAGGGCTGAAGTTCCATTGTTTGTAAAATTCTATTACTGTAATAATGTATCATTCCTCTTTCTGTTGTGGTAAACAATCTGATCTTTTAAATTTTATTTAAATGTTACTTTTTGTGAAAATTAGATTGTTTTTAATTGGTTTTACCTGATTTTACTCCTTAGATAGAAAAATTGTAAATTTTAGCATTTTTATGAAAATTTGATTATCTCTAAAATTATTATAAGTGAGTCCTTATGATAATTTTGCAGTAAATTTTCTTCAGGAGACAGATTTGTTAAAACATTAAAAATTATTCTTTTGCATGGCTCTAATGAAAACATCTTGTAATTGGCAAAATTCACAAGAATATTTGTGAGGTACCTTGAAAGTATCAGATGGAAGTTGATATGGGATTGGTTCATACAGAATTCTTAATATCTATGTATCCAAAAGTACATATGAGTTGTAAATGTTGGAAGATTCCAGGAAAAGCTTATTAAAGGCCAGAGGAAAAGCTGATACTAAGTACCTGAGGATTTATCAGCATTTCAGTGATTACACCTTTTACAATTGCCTCTGCAAAGTGGAATTTACCTACTAGGATTTTACATTAAATGGGACTGGGACACAGCTGTGCAACCTCTCAACTTCCAATAACTGGTATATATAATCAATTGTATGCCCACCATCTAAATGGTATGATTTCTTAGACTTGAGAGTTACAGGCTGGCTGGAAAATGCCCAGCCCATAGTTCAGTCTAGTATTTGCCTCTGCTTATTGCACTGAAAGAAATTTCATAGGGCCAGATGGTGCAATACAGTGAAATGCAGCCAACAATGAGAAACAAGAATGTTATCAAAAAATAGAAATTTCATTTTTCCTGTGTAAATGAGCCACTATGCAAGAAAGAGAGTTTGATGCAAATGACTAATGTTCCCTTGGTGGAAAACAGAGAATCAAGGTTGCAAAAGAAATTTCCAGACTATGTCTAATTTTATATTATTATGAATTCTTGGGGGGGTAGGGGTGGGTAAAAAAAAATCACAGTTGGGAATTCTATTTTTGTTTCTTGTTTACTAGCTAGATGTGATGTTTCTTCTCCTATTTTGACTTCTAAATTTTAAGCCAAGGACATCTTCCTTTGCATTTTAATTTTAGGTGAACAATACATTCTTCCATTTAAAAAGCTGTCTGTTGAAAGGAGATAATAAAGAAAAGATTCCTGTTTCTCCTTCAGGTTCTTCATATTCCCTACAACTTCCTATAGTTTCCCACTAAAGTACTTCCCTGAACCTATCCTTAGTATTGAGAAATTACAAGTAATAATAGTAGGTATTTGTTGACCAAATTTTCCAGGTTGCTCTAAAAAAAGAAAAAAAATAAGATTAATACTTTCAAGTTTGTATTGATGCTTTATTCCCCTTTGCTAAACAGTAGGTATATATCTGGAAGATAAGACTATTTTCCCAAGCATATTTTAATTGAGCATTTCCTTTTTCTTTTCATCTTACTTAACCTCAAATATTTATTGAAGAAAGGTAAGAAACCATTCCCTTTTCATATTAGTCTCAAATATTTATTGAAGAAAGAAACCATTGTGATCAATAGAGTATTGTGAGCCATATTGAAGTAGATGTTGCTGGTCTCACAAATTCTTATCTATTACAAGAAGATAATTTAAGAGCCCTGAATATTCTTCTCATCCATGATATGGCAGCTAAGCCATGCTATACTTGTTGAGATATTGAACCAAATTTAGAATTTTGATTTCCATTTTGACTTGGATGTTATCTGGAGCTAAAACCTGGGTATCTTTATTTGGGCTTTTAACCTGATAAAAAACCCAACCCAAACCAACTAACGAACAAACAAAAACAGAAAACAAAAACAACAACAAAACCAAAAACAAACAAGCAAACAGACAAAAAACCCACAATAACTAAAAAGAAAATCAGTCTGATTGGAAAACATATGTTGAATAATACAATGGTAATAGTTCTGCTCTGGTCAACAAATACACTGAGGCTTACCAATATCTTCAAAGTCATGAAATGCACAGGGCACAATAACTCTGTCAGCATCTCCATTATTTTTGCCTTTTATGTGCTACAGGCTCATGTCTTGTTCTAATAGTGACTCAACAGCTCTCAGAAGTTCTCTGTAAAATTGCATGCATGGTAATAACGCAACACGCCTGTCAAGGTGTTTATGATATGTAATAAATCCAACTCTCCTAGTGGGTAGATGAAATAAGAGCATATATTTTTCTTCCTTGGTTCTGTACATACAGTGAAGGAGGTCAGTGCAGTGTGCTCATTTTTTATAATTTCAGTACCAGCAGGAGGTTTTGCAGTCTTGTCCTCCCACTGCTTTAATCCAACCTTTTGTGTTCTTCTCACAGTGTCTTCCTTCTAGTGCTTTTGTTGTACTTAATCTGCTTATTATGGTACATACAGTAAACTGAAATAGCTTCAGATATTGAAATATTAGACATGCACAGATTCTCCTTAAAAACTGACAATCTCAATTAAAGAAAAAAAGCAAACTCATATAATGAAATCAAGTATAAGGATGCTTGTCGAGATGAAAAACGAGGGATGGGGCCACCGTGCTATTTAAGATGATTTATTGCTTAAGTAAGCCAGATAAGATATCAGTCTCAAAGGCATGAGATTTGGAGAGAAGCAACAAGTCAGCCATAGCTTAAAGGTAGTCACAGGTTTCTTCTTCACACAGCAATATATAACATTTTGGTCCAATAGACAACACAAAATTTGTTTCTGCTTAATAACCTATCACATTTGCCTAATTTTGCCTAATTTTTGTCTTTCAGCCAATAAACTGATAGGTCACATACCCATACACACCTTTATTATAGCTTCTAGATCCTTAGCCTACCCTATAAGTCACATTATTACAGCTTAAACTTCTTACTATTTTATCTAATATAATTTCTTACTTACTCAAGGCGTATTCTTACTTACAATTATAGGAGCATGAGTTGTTTTTTTTTTTTTTTAATTAATGTTTGTGTACCTTTATCATTACATTAACCCAAGCTCTTTCCAAGGCTGCTGATTCAACCCTTCAGCTTCTGTGGAAGCTTCTATTTTTCCATTTCCCACAAGTGCTGTTAGATGATATAGCACAAATAAAATTACCAGTTACTCATCTGCCTGACTGAGCACAGAGAGAAATGCTACTTTAAAAAAAGTAATCTATCAGAGCAATGTATTTGTTTGAAAGAAGTGTCATGGTGTTGTTTTCTAGGAAGAATTCATACTACATTCCAAAGCTAAAAAGGCTAAATTTCCACCTATAAAACTGTATTCAAGATAGCAAAGAGACATATTGTGTCCGAGTCTTCAGACTATGTAACATCTACATTTTCACAAGTCAGAAAGGCATCCTTATCTTTTACTAAATCCAAATTCTCAAACTAACCACCAGTCAAGGTCTTCCCCTTCCCCTATTGTAATCTACATGCAAGCAAATCCCCACCCTAGTTTATCCTTAGATTTGTGTGACTGTTCCTCATTATCTACAGCTAACTAGCTGGCTGCAGGATTGCAAAGACAGTCAGCACAGGCATCAAACATCCCTCAGACACAGAGCTCCACAGTCTTACCCCATTAGTGGACTTCTGGATCATATACTACTGTGACAAGCTGAATTTCTGGAAGTCCTGGTGCATGAGGCCTCATATGAGCCCCACCTTTCTGATGCCACCATAGGAGGCCACATCTAACTGAGGCCTGCAAGACAACATCTCCAGAGCTCTGCTCCTGTTTTATGATCGCAGATGATTGCTCTCACTGCACAAACCTAACATTAAATAGTGAAGATGTGAGAGACAAGAGAGGATCAGCTGGTAAACTGCATGAGGAGTGCTTATATGCAACACATTTTGCTTTCCAACTCTGTAATAACTTTCAGAATTGACACCATGCTTGAAAATAATCCAAAAAGGGAAGACTTGCAGTATTACCTGTAGAAAATAGTGTTGTTGTTACATAAAATACAGGTTTAGTGTTACTGCTAGTCTTCCACCTCTATGTAGATTGTATCTTACAGAAACAAGAGCATGTTAGTATTCAAAAGGTTATTCACAACAGATTAGATGACTTCTCTCAGATACTGAGGAGGGGCTACTGGAGTTTGATGCTCTGAACTGCGATGGAAACAGAGGACTCTGCATCTGGGACATTGGGAAAGACTAACTCACAGTGATAAGATGTTCCTGTCTTTGCCCTTTTCTAAACCCAGAGCTCTCCAAATAATATTGTTAGAACAGTCTGAAATCCTGCCTGCAGTACATGTTAGGTTACCTCTGTTTGCTTGTATCCATAAACATTTATAGATTGGAAGTGCATAAAGCTGGAGTTGAGAAATGGGAATTCTGTGAAAGGCTCCCTTCTCTCTGTTTGCCTGTGTTTGGTCATTGTGTCAAATGTCAGAACCTAAGGTGAAATTGCTGGGTGATTTCAGTTGATTTTGGAGCAAATCTAAGATTAATGGAAATGGTCATATTTTTTAATTTCTTGGTTTTGAAGATGGAATTTCAGTAGATGTAAAACATTTGATTGAGCCAAAACTTACGTATTGAGGCCTGTATTATTTCATATTTCATTAATAATCATGACTATGTACCAAATTTTAGTTTTATACAACTTAGATAAAGAGATTTAAATAGTGGCATTGCACGGATTTTTCCTGGAAGTATTTATATTAATTTGTATTAATATTTAAAGTCAACATCTGCTATCAATAATATGTATTTTAAGAAACTTCTATATTTTCTCATCAAATGTCAGTTAAATGTCATTTAAAATGGAAACAACAGGAGCATTTTGCTCCCAAAATTTATGATAAAGATGACATGTGGTTAAATACACTCACACTTTATTTTGCTCCGCTATGGCTTCTCTATCAGTTTCAGTCCCTTCAGGTGTGTTACCTGCTCTGCTATGGAGCACCTCTTGCTTCACTGGCCTTGCTTACCTTTTTGGGGAACTTTCTGCCCTTTCTTACATATATTTTCCCTGATGTACCGCTGCCTCACTGTGGGGCTCAGCTGTGCCTGGTGGTGCATTAGTTGAACCTGTCTAGAACCTTCTGTATGTGACACAGACTTTCCTTGAAGAGGCTGTGCCTGCAGATCCCTCTACTCCCAAAAATTTTCCAGTTGTGCCCCAAATAGGCTCACAAAATCATGCCCCAAAAATACTAATGAATAATTCATTAGTAGTAAGGGCCACTTGTGCCTAGTAAATAGGGTTTATATCCTATATAAATAATATAAATATAACATAACATAACAATATCCTGGCCTTGGATAAAAAATTATGTGATGGTTAGCTATTCTGGAGCAGTAAGCTTGAATTCCAAATATTCTGTTTGGGCCAGTTTTGTTTAGAACACACTACAGAGTTCTGTTACAGAAAAAGCAGAAGTCTAGTGCTTTATTTTTTTGCTTAAAAACAAGCATAGGGAGTGTGCCTCAACAAACAACTAGTTAGCCATCAGACTGGTAAAAATAGTCTTCTACTCAAACCAAAAACTGTCTCGGGTGTCCCCACAATATATTTACCAGCTGCAGACTTCACACATAGTGGTGTAACTTAAATTGAACACGTTTTTTACATTATATTTGTTTTTACTATATTTACATGTCATTGTATCAGAATATCTATTACTGTCTGGGTTCATAGGGAAAAAGAAGGTTAACTTGTGCACACAAGATTAAATATGTTGTAAAAAGCAAACAAATCTGAGAACTGTTTGGGAATAATTCTGCCTTTCCTTGTGAATCAATGTGTATGAATTTCATACCCAGCCATGTTTGTTTCTCAGGTGTGGTGTGTGGTGTGACTTCACCTTATCTTTCACCCTGCCTCTGGCTTCACATCTCTCCTTCAGAGGCTGACAAAAGATGTGATCTCCTCCCCCTATCTACTTGATACCACATCATCCTCAAACAGCCTTAATTTGTCAAATACTTTAATAATGTTCAACAATGCCAAGTACCAAGTCCTGCCCTTGTAAACCATGCAGCATGTTTTGGATGTCACAGCAGCTCCAGGAAGTGCTACAGGCTGGGTCAGAGGGGCTGGAAAGCTGCCTGGAGAGGGAAACGATCTGAGGATGCTGGTTAACCACAGCTAAAGAGCCAGTGTGCCCAGGTGGCCAAGAAGGCAAATGGCATCCTGGCCTGAGTCAGCGATAGTGTGGCCAGCAGGAGCAGGGCAGGGATTGTCCCCCTGTACTCAGCACTCATGAGGCCACACCTTGAGTGCTGTGTCCAGTTCTGGGCCACTCACTTCAAGAAAGGCAACAGAGCTGGTTAAGGATCACACAGGCATGTCGTTTTGAGGAGTGGCTGAAGGAGCTGAGAATTTTTAGCTTGGAGAAAAGGGGTCTCAGGGAAGGTCTTGCCACTCTCTACAATTGCCTGAAACAAGTTACAAGTGATAGGACAAAAGGAAATGGCCTTACCTTGTGCCAGGGGAAGTTTAGAATGGGTATTAAGAAAAATTTATTCACCAAAAGGGTTGTCAAGCACTGGAATAGACTACGTAGGGAATGTTGAATCACACCATCCCAGGAGATAAGTCAAGTGTAGATATGGCATGGTTTACTGGTAGACTTGGCAGTGCTGGGTTAATTGTTGGACTCAACGATCTTCAAGATCTTTTCCAACCTGAATTATTCTATGTTACAATATTTGAATGTTCTTTCAAGTTGACTGATTTCATTGTCCAAGCTGAGTACAATGTAAACAATAGAGTAGCAAAGAGTGAAAACTAAATTTACACGTGGCACTGCCTGTTAACAAGGTATGGATATACAGCTTTTATTCTTAACTATTTTAATTTTGCAGTTTCCTATAAAACCTCAATTCTCCTGTAAAGGCCATTATTTTTTTCTAAGTAGCCTGGTCTGTGTTCATGTAAAATGTTCATAAACCTGAAATGAATTCAAATTTTCTCTTTTTTTTTCTCTTACTTTCAGGAACTTGAATTTCAGGATCTGACGGCAGTTTTACACTGTATTCACTCCTTTATAGCAGCAAAAGTGGCATCTGTGGATCCAGTATTCATAGACAGTCAGAGTATTGCAAGAAAATATATGTACAGTAACTGATACTAGGATTATATGTTGTGACTATGGAAAATAAATTATTTTCTTAACAAAAGTAGTTATTTCATTCACAATATTGCAACTTTGTGATTTTATAAGAAGCTTATAATTGTGTTATCTGTAATGTTAAGAGTTTTCACAATCTGATAATTATTTTGAATCTATGAGTGAAAAAATACTAAGTCAAACAGTTTGTTATATTCAGTATTAATCTAAAATTCTAAGTGAATATTCATTCAGTAATATTTGTAGAATCATTTTGATTTCTGCTCTCATGATGATACATTCTCCCCTTTATTAGATAGTAATGTGGAGTAACATTTCAAAAGTGTATGTCCAAAATTTGGCCTCTAAATCTCTTTTGAAAAATACTGGGCATACAGACAATCACGACAGTCTTCACTGTAGAAAAGAAGTAATTATGGAAGACAACTGCTGTACAAATTGAACTTCCATCTTCCTTTTATATGTTTGAAAAATTGTAGTTCCATGGTTGGGTTCTGTCAAGGCCTGAGATTTTAGCTCTTGCAAAACACTGAATACTAAATAATTTCAGATCCAGGAACAAAGTTAAGCACACACTTGGCTCTGAGAATACTCAGTAGCCCCAGTGTATGTGCAAGGTAATGTTAAGTATGTATTTAAGTATCATGGTAGATCAACTGTGAAGAGCTTTAGACTCAACTAAGAAGCCTGACTATAGACACTTAGTTTTAAGAAACTTGCCATAGGGTTTTCTTATCTTTTAATAAAACTTCCATGATCCATTTGTTTATTCATTCACAGATTGACTTGACACCTATCCTGTATGCTTGGGAACAGCTTTTATGTGGAGTAAAATGCTTCCAAGATAAGATGAACATAAAATACAAATATTTTTCTGAGACATCTGTGTTTCTTTTTCCTGTAGCTTTAACCTTTACTTATAGTCAAGCAAAGTGGATTTTATCATTGCTGAGGAAACAACATTGTTTTACTTTTGACATATACTTAACCTTCCTTCTGAAATCATAATCTTAAATGCATAGATAATTCTTCCTGCTATTGAAAAAATTATTAAAAAATAAGTAATTTTGTTCTTAGGACATATTCCCTGTAAGTCATACCAGATATTGCGGGTTTTTGTAATAGAAGTTTTAGTTTTTCTCACTTGTATTTTTGAGGCAGCATCAAGAAAATAAAACAATCAAAATCAAACAAGCAGAATATCTTAAGTATGGATAAGGAGTGAATTCATCAAAGTCCTCCCTAAATTTTAGGAGTCTTGTCAGATGTCCTGCTAAAGTTGTGGCCTAAAGTTACTGTATCCAAATGAAAAGAGGTTGGCGCCTTTGAAAGGTCTCAAGAGAGGAGTGTTTTTTACATAAACTTAGTGCTTAAGTTTAGTCAGCTAAATTCTCTCCTTCAGGTCTTCAGCTGTCTTGGCAGACTGAGGGGCACTTGCTTCCAACAGATGCTTCTCTGTCCACCTAAAGCTTAGGCACAAAGAAAGTGTCTAATGCAGGTGATTTATTCCCACCAGAAGGATTACTTGTTTCTAAGTGTTATCCATCGAGAAATTAATTTGAGCAGTGTGGACTCTTTTTCTAATTCCAGTGTTGTTTAAGGTTCCAGTATTGTTTGCAATGAGGCATAGTACGAGTGCTAGCTTCTGGTAAAACAGTATTTAGCAAATGCGATAAATATTTTTTATTATTTTTAATAAATCCTTAGAGCCATTATTGCATTGTTAACAGACATTTTTGTAATGCAATTTTATAATAATTTTATTTCAAGAAAAAAATTTAAAACCTTTTCTTTTTTGAATGAGCATTTATTGAAAATGTTTCATTTAATTCTCAGCCTTTTTTATTTTCAGCTCATTGTATTTACCAAGGTTTTAACATTTACAAATCACCGCATTAACATTACAATATCTTTCTTACAACCAATTCTCAATTCAGTTTATTAGCATGAATAATTAAAAACGTCACAGTTTCTGCAGGATGAAGAATTAATTCAGTTTTGATTTTCTAATATTTTCTTAAAAAGTTCAGTACTAACATGTTAGTTACAGTAGAAAACTCTACCAGCTAGTGCTGAACTGGTACTACAGTCAGACATCTTGACTTAATGTTTTAAGTACCGTTTGATTACAAACTAACATATCTCCCCAAATACTGTAAAAAAACCTTAAAACAAATTAGGCCAAATTTATTAAGTAATCTTTCATTTCTACCAAAAAATAAAGTTTTGCAATTCAAAAAGAGCATTTTTCCAAAACTGATTTTTTTTCCAGAGCAGCTGGATATTTCACTTTTTCATTAGCACTTTCAAATCTCTTATATGAAGTCGCGTATGCTGATTTTAATTAATTTTGTTATTTGCTTAATGGAATTTCTAAATTATTTTAGTCTTTTGATAAGCTGCTTTTTTTGCAAGACAGTAGATTTATTCTGTATGTCCAAATCAATCTCAAGGAATATTAGAGAAAAAATTTTATTAATTCACCCTCTGAAATTTACCATTGTATTTTAAAAATAATTCTCCAAATATATTTTTTAATGAGGAACTTGAAGATTCCTATTAGCTCACTTGCTTTTTCCTTTCACATTCTGCAACAGTCTCAAGGCAGGGACTAAAGGCCAGTTTTTTGAGGAAGTTGCCAGAGCCTGGAATAAAACTAATGGATTGCCAGTTACTCAGCTGTTATATAGGCTGTGTAGGACTTCCACAGCACCTTGCATTTCTTAGTCATATAACATGTATTTGAAGATATTGCACTCCCAGTTTGTTTGGTTGCTTATGTTTCTTTGTCAGATTTTTAATCATCAGTAAAGCATATTCGTTAGTCATTGCCCTCAGAATGTGGATCATACATCATGCATGTGTTTTATTCTGTCAAAGTTTTGATTATTTGCACCACATTTCAGCTCACTAAACACCTCAAAATAGAAAAATACTAGGATTCACAAATAGATCTGCTGGTAGATACCTTCCCAAGTCAACCCTCAGGAATCGCAGGCTGATTCAGAGGACACCTGCTTTAGGCTTTTCAAATGTCAAATATTTAATTTCTAATGAGATCATAAAACAAATTTTATTATTCTTTGTTAATACTTGTGATATATTAAGCTTTAGTCTTGCTACCTCATTATGTATTTGTTCATAGTTCTTTATTTTTTCCCTAGGGAGGCAAGTGTCCCAGAATTGAATAAGGAGTAGGAAAAGACAAGCATTTGCTAAAGCACTACCATAAACAGCAGGCTAGGGAAGGAAGCATGAAAACATAGAGTTATAAAAGTGGACCCCATCACAAAATCAAGATAGCCGCTTGTGATTAGAAATCAGTAAAAAGAGGACAGTCTCTGTGTGTCCAAATTATCTTTATGCCTTTATTTAAACTCAATACTTGGTTAAAAGGCTAAAAATAATCCCATCTACAAACATGATTTTGAGCAAATGGGTAGTACTGTTAATTGAAATTAGTACAAGTCTCATCAGTGACTTATAAATTAAGGAGTGGTACAGCCTGGACTTAGGCACTGGACTTGAATCATACCGATGATTTGTTAATATAATTTCAGACAGTTTTTGCTATAACATGAGTAAAATCTGCAGAAAAAAATTTTATTCACAATCAAACTGAAGTCATCTGAGCTCTGTTCTCAGTTCATGGTTTGGTTGTGCTACCCTGTTGAAAACACCAGAGCATTTAATAGAGGGAACATGGCTAGGCTATGCCAGATGGCCCCCGGGGAAAAAACAAGCCCTGACAATTATAGTTATAAATTTATATGTTACCAGAGCATTTCAGTGACTTAATCTGACTTAAAATATTTTGTTTTATTTTTGCCTGTAATCATAAAGCCTGGGAGGCTGAAGCTGTGCTGATCCAAAGCTCAAGTTGTGGAAATCTGACTGAATTCTTCTAAGGCTAGGATCTTAGAAAAAATATTTCAAAATTATTCTCAGTCTTGAGCCAGTCGGCCTGAAGCTTAAAAAATAATTCTCTGGGGGAGGAACACTAAGCTCTAGAACCATTTTGCAACCATTAATCCAAACTCCTGTGTTCTGTCTGAACTACATTAATTCATAAGTAACTTCAGACAAGGCATGCCCTTTCCACAAAACCTTTAATGTGTAGTCTGATCTTTGTAGTGGCCTAAGCAGAATTTAAAACTGGCTGAATTTCTGTTTAAGTACATCTCCATAAATGGTTCTATCAAAATACTGTCAGTATTTTATAACACTTTTTTGCCCACCTGAGTATCTCCTCTCACAGTGCTCAAAGTGAGGTGTGTATAATGGTAATGCAATTTTTCTGCTTTTTGTTTATTCTGTGGTTGATTTTCTTTTTAATATAGTTTGCCTGTGTCCTCCAGTAAGCTTTTTCAGAGCAAAGAAGGTCAGTGTCAGGAATGAAGTATTTTTCTCCATGCTCTTATGAGTGGCAAAGTGGGGATTTCTGTCCATCTTTCCTGTGCATGAGCAATGGGACAAGGCACTTCAAAAATGGAAGCAGGGGAGGAATGGACAGACAGACCATGAAATCTTAAAAAATGCCTTCACTTAGGTATGCAAGCTAAAAATACCTCTTGGAACTCATTTGATTCATTTTTGGAACTTTATCAGGAAATTAATATTTTAGTGTAGTTCTCTTACTTTGAGTTTCTATCCACTCAGTTATGGATGCTGAAGAGTTAAAGACTGCAAAGAAATATGTAAAATGTATCATGTAATCATGTTGGGGTTTTTTTAACCTATGCTTCAAAAATGTTTAGATACTTTTGTGTTGAAGTATGTAAAGAAGCAATTATCTTTTGTGAAGTAAAGATCTTGTAACTTTATTAAGTGCAAAACACATTTGTGTAGCATGCAAGATAAAATCAAATATGCATTCTAATATGGCTCAGCCACAAAAAATTCTTAAGTAAAGTATTTTTAGGAAATTTGAAGTTATCAAGCTCCATGGACATGAGCCAAAATCTACTGCTGTTTTAAGTCCCGATAAATTATGCAGGACTTTGCCTGAAAGAAAGATACATGATTTTAAATAATAAATAGAGCCTACATGTTCACTTAAAGGATTCATTCCTATTGAAAAAAACAGCTGACTGGGAATCAAAATCAGAACTATTTGGGCTGAAAGCCATAATCTTTTTTTTTTTGGAACAGCTGTCATGATGCCCTGTACAAGTTGCACTTACGCAGGTATTCCGACCTCAAGTTTAAATGGATCACAGACTTTTTTTCAGTGCAAGGACATGATCTATTGTGCAAGTATATACATCAGGAGGTGTGAGTGGCAGAAACATCTCAGTTGAATAGATATCTAAGATTGCAAGACAACCAAGCAAGGAAAGGAAGTTAAATGTAAGAACTTTATATGTCTTTCCTCCCTACCAACAATTCTTGGAACATTATTTCTGTTATATTCTTAGACTAACTTACTGTTTTTTTACAAGTCTTTAAATTCCCAACTATAATGGAAATGTCATACTCAATGCTTATTAATGAATTAATGTAGCAATTAGGTATCCAGTCTATGTTAATCATCTGGTCTCAACTGATAACCAGTAAATCCAAAGGAGTGCTTTATTCCTTCCTGCAATAGATGCCGAAAACCAGTGGACTGAATAATGTTCTGAGAAGTCATCTTTCTCCATCAACAAGCTATACTACTGCACAGATTTTTGACAGTTCAATTTTCTATCGATAGGTTTAATATCAGATTTATGTCCCAATGCAATAAAAAGTAGCAATAATTAGCAGTGTTGCAGGATTGTGAGAATAAAATAAAACAATCCTGACGTGAAAGAAATTTAAATCAGAAGTTTGTCATCCCATGTAACTGGCAGAGGGGAGGGAAGAAAAGGTCTTAGCCTGTTTTTCCAGCTAGGAGTTACTACCTGGGGCTTAGAAGATATTTCTAAAATAGAAATATAGATTATAATGCTTTATAATAGTATAGTAGAAATAGAAATAGTAGAAATTGTATTAATTCATAGATGAGTTCTATGTCTCAGGGGATGCACTGGCTCTTGGAACACAGCTACTCATAAAAAAAATATTAGAGACATTCTACTGTGTCTTTAAGCACTTTGTTCAATTAACATTCAGAACTGAGCTAAATTACTACTCTACAACATCCATAAGCAGAGTACATAATCAGCTCACTGTTTTCTTTTTGCACAGAAGACAGACAAGTATTCCCTGGTGGAGTGAATATGAATACTAAATTTGTTTTAGGGATAAAGCTTTCCCTGTGTTTTAAAGTAGAAGTCCTTTACTGAACCAGTAGGTTTTATTCCTGGATAGAACTGGAAAAACTGCTTTTTGAATTTTTCGCACTAAGACTTGGAGAAGTGCTATGATTTGCTTCAGTCTTGTACTTTAATTATGTTTTCAATACAATGAAGAATCTTTGGAGTAAAGGCAGGAGTTTTCCTCATTTGACTATAACTAAAAGCACAGTGGCTTCCACAAAAGCCCCAGCAGTTACTAGCACATATCACATCATGGTGGTTGAGACATATTGATGCTTTCACAGAACTCAAAATGGGAAATGTGTGAAGTCAGAGAGAAGCAGGAAACAGCAACTTCCAAATGACTGCGAAGTTGAATGTCACAGACATTTCTGGGCTTCAGTTCTTCATTCCGGTCAGTGATTTTTATCAGCATTTGTAGTATTATTAGAGATCTAGTTTTCCCCATCACTGGGATATTCATAGCAGGATGAAAGGAAAAGTAATCAGATTCATAACCAAACATATTTAATTTGCCCTTTTCCTTCCTTTGGACCAAGGGACTGTGGAATTTCAGTTAAATCACTCCATACGGTAGGTAAAAATGCTCTTATGATAACATCAGATTCTGGGTTCCTGGTCACTTTACACAGAGCTCATTTCTTCCCAAACCTTCAAATTCCCTTTATTTGCTTCTTGAGTTCTTTTGCACTTTAGAGTTTTACTAGTATCTCAAAATACTCTTAAAACTCTTTTGTTTCATTACAGTATTTGTCACCCTAATTCTATAAAGCCAAGTGCTTCTAATGCCTTTTTTTGACACATTAACCATTTCCATTCCCTCAACATTATTTAATTTCCTTTTAATTTCTTAATAAGTTTCTCACTCAGCATTTTATATCCTGTAGAGAAATATCTTCAATTGCAATCAGGAAATTATCCCTAAAAAGATAGTTTCTGAATGCTCATATGAAAATTATGTAAACAAGGTTTCTCTGTTTTAGTCATGAAGATCTTTCACTGATTTTCTTCCTGGAAAAACTTGTACCATACTTCAGTTTTGTCTGGTTTGTCATAGTATGCACAGCAGTGCAGTAGGTCTTTGCCATGCTGTTATACAGCCTTCAACAATATATGCCTTTCATCAGTAGTAAATACATTTATAAGGCATGCTTTCATGATTTTACTTAATCTGTCTTAAAGATACATAGGTGTCCTGGAGTTTTTTTTTGCTTAATTTAAATTGCATGGCCAGTCTCCAAGTGGTTCTTTTCACTCAGATTTGCTTAGTCCTCATCCTTCAAAGACAACATTCTCCTAGTTTAACATGACTGATACTTTTTTTTGTAACGATACAGGCAGGCAGGTAAGGTGTAGGTATTATTTATTTAATTATTTTCAGCGTGCTCAGTATATTCTCTACCATCCAAAGCTGCACTACTTTTCCAATAGACTGAAAATGCTTGCGTGGTAAACTGTGTCTAAGAGTGAGTCCCATTTTTGATCAATGTTAGCTAATCAATTTCTTCATTTTTATTGGTAGGTTTTAATCTGCAATAAAAACTACCCTTAGGTTTATCATACCACTTCCATTTTATCAAGGTCATTTTTCTGAAAGATTATATTTTCTGTTCATTTGTTACAGCTCTTCAAAAAAAATCTTTTTTCTTTTAGAGTTACATTCTCAGCTCTTGGTCTGAAAGAATTCAGTTGCCTGAAAAAAAATCTCTGTAGTTGTTCTCCAACAACTTGCTTCATTGAAGTTATTTTTTCTCTTCATTTTCTTTTTACAAAAAATGAGAAGAAAGTTATATTTGTAAATTTTAGTTGCATGCTCCATCCTATTTTTCTCACATTCCTTTTTAATTCTGACATTCAAAACACACCCAGAATTATGTCTGTGTGGCAGGAAAACATGCCATCCAAATTCAAAAATTAAGAATTCAAACTGTGTGAAATAACCTCACAAGTATATACATGGGCAGATTACTGGGCATTATTGTTTGACACCGGAATTTGGAAATTGCCAGAATTGTGTGCAGCTCTACTTTAATTATCTGAACTGCAAATAAAATTGCAACCAAGGAAATAGGTGTTCCATTAAGTATCTATAGCATAAGGAAGAGAGGACATTTTGGTATCAGGCGTGTGGGGTTATTTTTATATTAAAATGGTTTGCAAACAATGTGGACATAGTAACTACCAATTTGTATCTGGCTGTTTTATATCACCTAGAAAAGCCAGGGACCAGTAAAAAACACATAGAGAGGAATTTTCCAGAAAAATTCAACTCTTCAGAAAATTTCTTGTGTAGACAGACTTCTTGTGTCTGTCATTTTAAAGCATTATATACCAGACTTTAAAAGCTGAACTCTAGCACCTGACAGTATAACCCAGCAGCATTCACTGTGTGCTACTTGCAATCTGCAACCTGTAGGATTTTCCATCAGAAAACAACCTCCATCTAACAAAGCAACAGACAGATGTATTTTAAATACCCACAAAAAGGATACAGAGTTTTTAACCCGGGTAAGGTAGAGTTATAGAGTCATTAAAGTTGGAAGAGATCCCCAAGATCATCAAGTCCAACTGCCTACCCAGTTACTACTGTAACCACTAAACCATAACACTCAGCTCCAGGTCTGGATGGCTCTTATAAACACCTCCAGGGATGGTGACTCCACCACCTCCCTGGGCAAGCTATTCCAGTGTCTGTCCATCCTAACAGTGACATTTTTTTCCTAATATCTAATCTGATCCTTGCCTGTCTCAGCCAAAGGTCATTTCCTCCTGTCCTCTCACTGCAGCCACAGCAGAAGAGACCGACCCTCACCTCACTGCAGCCTCTTTTCAGGAATTTGTAGAGAGTGATGATGTCCCCCTTGGGCCTCCTCTTCTTGAGATTAAACCCACCTGCCTGAGCTGTTCCTCACAGGACATGTTCTCTAGTCCTTCCACAACCTTGTTGTCCTTCTCTGAGCACACTCCAGTACCTCAACACCCCTTTTGAAGTGAGTTGGAGTGAGCCCATTGGTGGAGTCTGTTTAGGTCTCTCTCTAGAACCTTCCTGTCCTCCTCAATCAAATCAATGCTCCCTCCCACCCAGCTTGGTATGATACACAAATTTACTGAGGGTGCACTCAAGCCCAATGTTCAGATCTTCAATAAAGATGTTAAACAGGACCAGCCCCAATACTGAGCCCTGGGGAGCACTGCTAGAGACAGCTGCCAGCCAGAGTTATCTCCATTCACCACAGCTCTCTGGACCCACCCAGCCAGCCAGCCAGTTTTTGCTCTTTGAAGAGCCATCCAAGCTGCCAACAGACAGTTGTTCTAAGGGGATGCTGTGGGAGATGGTGTCAAACACTTCACTGAAGTCTAGGTAGGCTACATCCATAGCCTATCCCTCATCAATTAAGAAGGTCATTTTGTCATAGGAGGACATCAGGTTGGTCAAGCAAGACCTTCCTTAGGTGGAATAAAACTGCAGTTCCTCTGTGAACTCTAGTTAGTGAGAACAGTGAGAATGCAAACTGTTAAATGTCCTTGGGAGTTTCTTCACAGGAAACTCAAGAAACAGATTCCCATAATCAACTTCCACCTTGCTAAGGAGATCTTGCAGTGGGAAATAGATACAGCTGTTCTAGTACTATGTGCAAGTGATTATTTAGATAACCCTACATGAAAATGAGTTAAGTGAACAACAATCTACTCACACTGGGCACTCACCTTTAATTCCTAGACCTTCACAGTTGTTTACTGAGCATATTTCAGTTAATAATTACAGCCAGCTGGGAGTGTGCATATAAATGATTGCTGTGCCTTAGTTGATGAGTGGAAGTCATCATTAAGCTGTAATAGCTTGATTACCTGTGGCTGTTTATCTGTGAATCTATCCTTGGACTTTGCAGGTCAAATGGATTAGTTCCAGTGGAAGTGTGCTTCAGTGGTGGGTTTATAATTAAATTAAAAATATAAGAAGTTTTCTACAAAATATTCTTAGTGTGGCAAGAGCAAGCAAGTAGTTGTATTAAAAGTAAAGGAAAATAAGCACGCTTGATGTACTTGAAAAGTCTATTGAAATCCATCTCTATTTTTTTTAACTCCAAGGATTTCTAATTATATCAAAATTACCCATTTATTTTGTACTCGTGGCAACATAATTATGTAGTGTAGGAAAGTCATACTTTAAGTTGTAGTATTGTCATATTTTCAAATGTGAAATGACATTCAGAGCATTTGCCTGTTCAGCTGCATCATTGCTTATGTTTCTGTCTTTAAATGCATGCCTGACTCATTTGTGTTGTTAAGCAGAGCCTTTGCCACTTACTCCTGGAGGCCTTTCATCCTACACAGTCCCTGTGCTGCTGTGTCAGAAAACAAAGAGCCACCATTTCTTATGTGCATTTTGTCTCAGATTTTTGAAAATGAGGAAGTTTTATGTTTAGACCTGGAAGAAAAGTGCTTTCCTTCCTTGAATCAAAACTGAAACAAAAATAAAAAGGGGCAAATATTCTGTTCCAATCCAAAGAGTTCATAAGTTTCTGAAAGTTATCTTAAAGGGGGGGAAAAACCCCTTTAATTTAGCACAGTGTTCCTAAATATTTTCTGCATTCCCCTAAGCCTCCATGAATTGGTCAAATAGGATTACAAGAACTCCAAATGTTCTAGCAAGTGTGGCTTAAACTTGTCTTGTACACACACAGGGTGAAATAAAGGTATGATTCTCAACTGTTACAAGGGAAGGAAGATGAGTATTTATAGAGAAATACATTCTAATTTGATTTTTTCTTCTTCTACTTTTTTTGGTCATCTACACTTTTGTTGGCTTTTTTTCCTAGTTGAACTGTTCTACCCACACAAAAAAATGTTTTTCTGATACTCTAACATTAATTATAAGCTGAATTTGGAAGAGTACTTACTGGGATGAATTAACAAAGTAGATTTCCGTGCATCCCAGCACAACTGTTGTGCATCTGGCACTGCCTCCCAACCAGCAATCAATCTGTCCAAGTCCAGACGGCAGAGACTTGAGGCTCCGGGATCCAGCACTTGGGGAATTCTCAGCCTGTCAGTTTTCTTGCCACCACGCTTCATTTCAGAAAACAGGCCCTGGATTATAAAGATGTTTCCAAGTTCTTCTCTTTTTAATAGCAGCAGAGCTTTGGGGGTAACCAGTCAAAAACTGAGAAATACCCTTTTTTTATTAAAAATCCCCATACTGGAGATCAGGGCAGAAGCAAATTCACTGTTATGAAGTCCTGGAAATGAGCAGTGCCTGAATCTCCTCTTTGTGTTCCCTGATCATGCTGGTTCCATATGATTCCATGATTTTAGCTGAGTGTCCTCAGCTTTTTATCACCATGATGATCACAGGACCCACCACTGTTGAAAATTCTGTCTGTTCATGCCAAAGACGTAGAGCTGGGCTAATTCACTGCCTACAATTTGTGCAGTTGTCTCTTGTTCACCTTGTAAGGGCAACAATGTGCTAATTTTAAGTATACGAGTAGAGACCAGTCTTCTGGAGCGACTTGTCATTTAGTTTCAAACATAATTAATTTTTTTCATGAGAAAAGAGTAGTTGTGATGCATTACATGATTACAGTCATAAATGCAAAACTTATGTAAAAACCATTTTGTAAATGAGATAGCTGCATTCACAAGGCTCTTGTCTGTAGAACACAAAGGTCTGCAAAAGCACATATAAGTACTTGTAACCACCTTTTATGCACAGCTAACTTAACTGCTGTTGAATCATTTTCTTTATGCCATAGCTGTGGCAGTGTTTGAAATAAAGAGCAGGAGCACATGCTCTATTCTATGAACAGTTAGATACACCACTGATACTTAAAAGTAAGTAATTAATTCAGTGGTGGGAAAAGAATACATTTAAACTGTAAAAGCACTCACTCAAATGAAAAACTTGGGATGTGAACAGAAAACAAACAAAAAAAGCAAACTGATGAACTCAACTGGAACAGCATGGAAGCAGGTGCTTGGGAATACACTAACTCCTGAGAAGCTGTTATGCCAACCAGGGTAGGCAGCATGCACGGTTACAAATGAGAAGTAAAAGAGAATTATTCAGCAATTACTTGTTGAGTAACAACAGTGTGAGCAGAAATACTGCTCAATTGTTATGAAACAGTGGTCCTATCAGAGAAAGTGAAACCTTTGGGTTTCAGTTCCCTTTTTGTGCGAGTGATTTTGCAAGTGCAAGTACTTTCTATATCTCTTTTTGAAGCATGTAAATTCATAACTCACTGCCCTGTTCCTCAGATTATAATATTAATTATGAAAACATTCTCTCAGAGGATGCAGTTCCATTCTCCAAGAGGTCAAATCACTGGTGGTTCACTGAAAATTTTCTCATTTCATTCCTCTGAATTCACTTTTCCCACAGCAGGTGTCTGTTCACTGGATGTATTTCTGCCATTTACTGTATTTTTTCACTGAGCATCCTTGAATGGTTGGGTTTTTCCACATATCTTGTCTAGTGCCTTTGGAAAACAAATTTTGTGTTCTCTTAATTTAATCAAAACTTTTTATTTACAACCAATATTTTGGAGTTCTTAAGTCTCTTAAAAACAGATGGAGATAGGAGTTTTAGCCGTATTTGGAATTTTCTGATAGCTTACTATATTGACAATACAAAATGTCAGTTATTTCAAATTTTTTACACTGACTGTATCAGGTGTACATAAATGATTAATTATTCATGCTTATTGCATTCTCTTTATCCATGACATTAAAAAACTGTGTATTTGTTATATAAGCCATGATTTTTTTAAAAAGGGAATAACAATTCATAAATTGTTACATGCTCAGATCTGTATTTATCTTTGTATCCACTGGAAAGTAAATTTTAAAAAAAAGAAACATTTTGCAATGACATTGGGGATGTCAACTTTTAATTTAACTATTTTGGCATATTTTGTGGTATGTTAGTTGAGTTGTAGTCTGTTAGTTTCAATAGAAACATGACCAATTACTTATGTTGAAAGAGACAACAATCTATAAATCACGTATGATTTAAAGCAAGGTATTTAAGGTTCTTGGGATGTTCTCAGGTTATACTTAGCTGTAAGAAATGGAGATGACTTTATTCTTTCTGAAAATGCTAACTGAAAAGAAGGGAAAGCTACTTGACTTTTTATTTGAAAAAACTAGTTGTTATGTGTCCTTGAAATTTGTGTAATTTCAACACAACAAGTACATGCATTCCTACATGTACTTTCTTATCAATATTCCCAGCAATTACTATCCTAAATACCACAGTTTGTCCAGTGCGGGTGGCAAGCACCATCAGTGGCTGAGCATCCCACAGTACATCTGTGGGAATTTCCATCCCAAAATAATCAGTTTGAAATGCGCAACTGATGCTTCTCCGCCCCTCCATCATGCAATCTTGTTTGCAAAGTGAAAGGCAATTGCCACTTCTTAGTGAAAACATGCAAGAATATGTGATGGAGGAGAAGTGTGGAGATTTTTAATGAAATCAGTGCTTTTCTCCAGTGTGTAAGCGTCATTGACAATGATGTCCAGAGTTTCATATTCTGATCAGTAACCCTCAATGTGGCATAAGTCTGACTCCTGGCTACTGTTGTTCATGGAAAAAAAGGTGTATATTTCAGATATTCCTTTTAATGTTTTTTTCACCCAAGGAAGAAAAAGATACGTAGACGCTTTATAGGAAATGTTTCAAACCACTTCCAGACATGCCTTTGAAAGTCAGTGAGCATTGGCAGAATTCCTTAAGAACTCAGGGCTTTAGGATTAAATATTCAGTGTTGACATTAATACTCAGGTATTCCCCTCTAATTGCCATTTATTTTTATTCATACCCTGTAAATCTTATTGAAAGGGAAAGATCATATTTTCTTCAGTAACTGACATAAGTTTTGAACAATCAAGTATATTTCAGTCTATGGAACGGGGAAAAAAGTGATCTACAGCAGGTAACTGGCACAAGATTTGCTGTTTTAAAATTTTACACAATGTGATCTCAGAAATTCTTTTGGAAGAATATTTGAATTAGCATACTCTATTGCAGCCAGTAACTATTCATTATTAATTTTTTCCTGACAGTTCACTATCTCTATCCTAAAAATGCATTAGTTCAGCAGTTCATAATAGATCCAAACCTAAATAGTTGTCAAAATTCTATATAGACACATAAAGACTGAATGCTGTCTATCTTTGCCATGTGGTAATTAAGTATTTGTTGAAGCTCTTTGGGGTTTTTCATATTGCAGGTTTCTTTCCTTTTTGAAGGAAGGTGGTACTGAGGGCTAGAATGCAACAAAATGAGTCCATATATGTGATCATCTTAGTATAGGGAACTATTTGCAGGTAGTCCTGCTATGATCAAAATAAAATGAACAAAAATTTTTCATACTCATAGTGTTTCACAACTAAATGGTATTCATTATATATTTTACTACACATTTTATGTGTTTCAGTTGGCAAATTAAAAAAAGACATCTGAAATGCAGCATTTTTTGTGTGTGCAGCTTTGCTTTTGTTCCTTTTTTTATTGGAAATGCAGCCTCTCAACATGTGCATGATTATAGATTTGCATAGTGTAAAATTACTGTAATTTTATCTGTTCAGGAAGTCAGAAAGGGATTTAATAGGTAGTAAAAATTAAACTTGGAAGTAATATAAAGGCAGAGTGTATATATTTTGCACTTTTAAATAACCTTTTATAACAAGAATCTATTATCGTACAGTATACTGTAATTCCACTTTGTAGTGATACTCTTGCTATTGTCACAGTATTGTCTTTAAATCTGTATATGAATGGTTTGTATATGTTCACACTTCAAAAGTGATTTCTACAATGGAATATGTGCTCCTTGTCACTGTTATTAGCATCCAACTGGAGAAATATTCACCAATTATTTTTTTTATAAATTATGAATGTACAGTGTAAATTACCAAATCAAATATTGTAGCAATGAAGAGATGCACTTTAAAAATGTATAAGTGTATATCTCCAAGAGTGTTATTTTGTATAGATGTTTTTGAATAAATAATTTATTGCTCATTAGTGGGGTTTTTTGTCATTTATGAAATAAATATAAGGTATTTGATAGCAGCTATTTGAATTTTATATTTTATCATCAGTGATTTTAGTGTGTTTCTTACTTTTTAAAATTAAGGTTTTGTAACTAGAATACTAAAGGACTTAGTTGCATTTTCCTTTTCATTCAATGAATCATTGTTAGCTTGATCTTGTTGCTGTGAGGAAGCAACTCAAGCAAGATGTGACCTATGATCAGCCCCCAGTCCTTTTAGTTATAAGCCAGCGAAAAGACATTGCCACAGCATCTTCATTTAGTCATCAAGACCAATTTGGCCATGGAAATCAAGATATGGAGGAGGACATGGAAAGTAATTGGAAGCATTTTCATTTTTATGCAGCCAGTATAAATGCAGCCAGTAAGTATTTACTGAAAGGCATAATGACCACCATATACATTTGCTTCAGTGAGAGATTCAATTCTGAATTGAAGAGTACTAAACAGCAAAATGTCTGCAGCCTTCAAAGCTGGGCATGATTCAGATTTGTAATCTAAGATTTCTTCTAGATTTTTTTCTTGCTTTACTAACAGAGAAAAAAATATGGCACATTAGGACCAAGTCGGCTGTACCAGGCAGATGTTTGGAAAATGAGACTTCATAGAAGTTTTATAAACAGAGATTTTTTTTCTTTTTTAATTTCTTCTAGTATATCTAGCTTATATGAAGAAAACACATCTATATTCTGAAGGAAAAGTATAAATCCTGAATTTAAACCTAAAAGAAGAACAATATGTGCTTGTAATAGAGCTGGACTTACTCTCTTAGATAATAACAATAGCAGTGTCATCAAAGACAACCTGTAAGTTGTCTTTAAGTTAACGCATTTCAGTCACCCATCCTCTTAGTCTTTCAATCCAGAGGTATCCTAGTATTACAAAATGGAATCTGAAGTAAGACTTAAACAACTAAACTAAGACAGCACAGAATGAAAAAGCAATCGCAGAAAAAGCCTTTTGTCCATAGTGGCCTATAAATCTTTGCACATCCTTAATGCAACCAATTTCCCACATATTCTTAAGTGTGCTACATGTAGGCAGAGCCCAGCTGGGAGGAAGGCTGTTTGGTCCACAGAAAGGCTTGATACTACAGTGCATTTTTAGTCAGTCTCCCTGGAAGATGACGTGGAAGCTGCAATTTCTATTAAAATATGTACTGGCAGGTGGGGGAAAGCAGAGTAACACCAACATTTAACTGCCCATTGATTACAGCACTGGGCCCGAGAGGAAGATTTCTTTTAGCAAGAGAGCTCCTAAGGCAGACAAATTTTTTGATGCCTGCCTGTTCCTCTTCTCTGCACAGAAGAGACAGCAGAGGAGAGAGTGTGTACTTGCGTTGTGGGTGGCAATCTGGCATTTTAAGTTCAACAGTCCCTGCAGAGGTTAAGTTCAGGGTCTGGCCTGGAGGGACCAACAGGGCAGGAAGGACAGGGGGACAGGGCAGGCAGCTGGGAGGCTGTGTACTCATTCCTTAGGCATCGACTTCTCTCTGCATGTGCCTGAGCCCTTGAGTGCAATATCCTAGCTGCCTTTATTATCTCAGGAGGCTGCTGTGAATGGCAGCACTTTCTGGCCTCCTGCTGAGGTTGTGCCACTGTGGAGGGGAGGAGGCAGATTTGCTGGAGAGGGAAAGTAAGAACAGATGTAAGTGCAAGCTTTGGTAACCCAGCAGGCAGGGCTGTCACCTGGGGAGGTGTAATCCTGAGCTCTGGTTCTGAAGAAAAATATGCAGAGATGTGAGGAAGGTCTCATTTATGTGCAGCTTAAAGTGCATTTTACTATGACATATTGGACTTTTTCACTTCCCCATGGTAGTAAATTGTGCTTTTCATGGCAATAGATGTAATTGCTTTGCACTAAATTATATTAACTATTTCAGGTGGTTTGTTCTGCTTCATGCTTGGAATGACAGAGCTGAATTACTTTCTACAGTATGTAGTTCAAAAGAGAAGATTCCTAGTTATTGGGGGGGGAAAAAATGGTGTTTTTTCAACTGCAAAAAAAAATGTTAAGACAGTGGCAAATTTTAAAGTATTAGCATTTATTCTTTTCTTATGATTTTTAATACTGGTTGGGGATGGATGTAAGCTTAGTGATTTTTGCAAATGAAAGAAGCTGTTATTCACAGCTAATTTTTATGAAACTAGGTTGTACTCAGTCTGCACAGCAGCCCATGAACTGGGGCTAGCATCATTGCACCTGACAGAGAAATGGGTGGGTTAATTTTTAAGTACCCAAAGAGAAGAGGTTGTTTTCCTTTTCTGTCTTCTGAGAGCTGGACTTTGTTGTTCATAAGCAGCCTTATTTAATGATTCAGGTGCAGCTTTTGTGCATCCAAAGGGGGAACTTTACTTGATAGTGTCAAAAGTAGAGCAAGTAGAGCTTGTTCTGTGTCTCTGCCATCTGTGAAATTCCCATTGCATGAAGTACTTATTGCCTACCCAGCACAAAGGATTTTAAAGCATGTAAATCCCTCCTTGTTCTATGCAAAATTGTGATGGAATTCAAAAGAATGGTTTAGCAACAATTAAAAGACCCACAAGAGAAGAGCTAAGCTAAGGACAAAGAATATTAAGCAAAGCAGGGAGGGAGGAGGAGAGGGAGGGAGAGGTAGAGGTAGAAAGGCTGAACAGTTGGAGGGTGGGGGCATGAGGACAGATTGGAAACTGCAGATAGAATGTGAGGTCTGAAAGGGGGGCATACATGATGACACTGAGGGACGTAAAGGTTGGCGAGCTAAGGGATGTAGGGAGGGTGTCTTTGCCTGGAAAATTGGCCAATGCCTGTACCTTTGGTTGAGAATTAGAGCTCCCTCTCAGATATCAATACTGAGCATTTGGAGGTGTGTTACTGGGGCAGGAAGTAGGATGGAAACGCTGATATGAGCTGGGTCAAAAGGCACTGTCAGGTAAGACATTTCCTGGTGAAGCAGGTAAGTTGATAGAGTTTGTTACATGCATAAAGTTACTCAAAATTAATAGAGAAAGATCACAACTGGAAAGAAGGACCTTAAAAGGTTATGGTCTCATATTTTAATTTCTTGACCAGAATATTTAAATTTTATCAGTTTTCATAGTTATTTTGTTGTAATCTGTGCTCTTATCCACTCACTTAGACATTAGGTGTACTCTAAGGAAAGGCTGAGACAGTTACATCTCAAAGTTTTGACCAATGTGGGGAACACAGAAAGGTGAAACTTCATGAAATAAATGAGATCAAGGTAAAATACAGCTGGAAAGAAAAGAGGAGAAAGTTACTGAAGGTTTCAGCAGAAAGTAGTGAGGAAAAGCAAAATCAGAGCAGTCAGTTAAGGATACAGACAGCTAAGCTGCCTGAACCTATTGCTTTACACACATGGGTCAGGTTAACACTGACTCATCAAGCAGGTTTAAATGACAGATCACAACTTCATTTTTGCAAAAGTATTGTATCTAAGCATATCCAAAGCCTCTTAAATAACTGTTGTTTGCCATTTTGTTCTTACCTGTTTAATTCTCTGAGCATTTTGTTCTTGAGAACTACAGTAGTTGATCAATACAAAATATTCTGAAATATAAAAAAATAATATTATCATATTACTAATAACATTTTCAATTGAGGAACTTTCACATTTCTGTAAGAGAGCCCATGTAACTACGACATCTTGTTCCTGTGCCTCTTAAGCCTTCTAACATTTTCTAGAACATCATCTGGCCTCCAGACCTCAGATAAAGTGTTCAGTACCCAAAACTGGGCAAACCAGTCAGTTCACTGCATAGGATTAGCCACAAAGTGTTTGGGTCTTAATGGCAAGAGATGAGTTCTCAGTCTTCTGCAGCTTCTCCTGCTTGAATACCCACATTGAATCTATATATCCCTGGCATTCTCAGGGCTAAAGGAGCATGTGTACACCTGTGCAAGGTTGTACATACTGGCATAGCTATAGATTCATGTACATCTCCTTCCTGTCTCTTAGAGGAGCATTCCTGCATCTTCTGTCCTGCAGCCAAGATGGGACATCTGTTAAACCATTACCCAGACCTGGCAAAAGTACTATTTTAAAAAGAATGTTATGGCACAAGCAGTGGAGTGCAAAAGTCATCACAAACTATGGTCCCTGTGGGGCTCTAGCCATCTGCTTGCTAATTATGTATACCACAGCCTGGCTATTGCACAGAAAACAAACTTTGCTGCTGGCAGATTCGTTCTGCCATATAATTGCTGTGACTGGCACAGGCAGAATTCCAGGAAAGTTATGTCTTTTTCTGCCCATTGCTGTTGCCATTTTTGTGTGTTCCCCCTTGAAAGGATCCACCTGTTCTTTCTGCCTCCTTGTACCTTGTTCTAGCCTTCTCTGCCTTTCCCAGACTGTGCATATTTCTATCTCTCTGACAGTTAAAGTACATCACATTACCTAAGACATGTTCATTATGTGGTGAGAACTTCATATTAAGCTAAGGTTGATATAGCAATGAAGTATTTAGCATCTTTGTGCATATTGAGCTAGTGTTGATATATCAGTGTGTAGTTAGCAACTTTTATGCAACCATAAAAGTCATCTTTGTAATAAGGAAGATACATTCACTGCCTGGGGAAATGAAGTGTCAGATTAAGATCTCAAGATCTTAATCTTAATCTTAATCTTAAAGAATAAGATCTCAAGAGGTGACAGTTAATTCTGAGCAGCCAGCACTTCTTTGTGGTCAAATCTCCATGAAATACCAGGTTTGTACTCATCAGAACTTTTCTTTCCTCCCCACTGCTTTTGCCTGTCTGTGAATAGCTCTCCCCTCTGCCAGAGTAGTTGTTAACAGGGGACAGTCCACTGCGTTCATCTGTTACAGACAGGCTTGAGTCAGAGCAACCTGTGGGAATGAGCACTGAGGCAATGTCACAGGCTGTTTGGGCTGCTGTTGCACTGCTGGCTAGTTATTCTCTTGCACAGAGACACTAACGGGATGAGTTTTAATTAATGAAAATTGGGTGCTATCACATGCAGCAACTGAAAAAAAAACGGTGAGGATCTAAACCTCTCTGTGCCTTGGGGGAAGAGAATATGGACATCATGCTTAGATTTATGTATATTAAAAGAAGCTACCTGTTGTCATAATAATTTTTGGTTTCAAATGATATATGAAGATTATAAACATGTCTGTGTGAGTTACACACTCAACTTCATACCCTACTTAATAATTTCTGCAGGAAGAGGAGTCATTTCTTATTCATGGTACTTCAAGAGAATTACATTATATTTGTCACATCCCAAAGTTTCTACCGGCCCAGTCATCAGTGTGTTCTTATTTATGAATGGATACCCACAACAAATTGATTAATCATGTTCTCCTGTTAGAGCTCTGGGAAGTTCATTTTGTCCTTCAGAGTGGTCATCAGGAGAGCCTGGGACTATTCTATGATGCAATGAAGATTCTGATATGCTTCTGTCTTCCATAGTGGCCACATTCAATCACCTTGAAAAATTTGAGAGCATCCTATATAAACCAAGCTGTTTCTCTAGTGAAGACCTTTTCATCGCTCTGATAAGAGTAAATTAAACTATATTAGGAAATGGCTGGGACTTGGGTTGTGGCTGACTCTAAGGTAAATTTGTGAAAATTGCCTCTGTTATATTTTTGCCCCAGGCGAGTCAACAATATGTTGAAATGCCCCTAGGCATGGCTGAAAAATTAGCACAGGCCAGATGCTGTTTGTTACAGGCTGTGTAACTATGCTCATCTGGATTTGGAGATCTCCAGTGGTATAGATGAAATCTGTAGTGTTTCACCCACCTTTAATTCACTCTGCAGAAGCAGCTTTCCATTTCAGGGACTCCAAGATACATAGACAAGCTCCACCATATGGCATCAGTACCTTGTACCAGAGAAGAGCATCCTTATCTTCCATGCATGCCTTGTGAATAAGAAGTTCTTTTAAGTTGTGATGACTTTGTTGAAAACTAGAAAAAGGAGTTGGATATCAAAATCCTGAAAAATTGCATAGTATAATATTACAGTAACATATATATGTGTTTTGAGGGCATTAATGAGTCCAATGAAATAAGGTTAGAACTCTTGTTGGGAGCACATGTTGCCAGGGTGCTACAGCTGCAAAAGCTGCTTCCCATGAAAGGACATCTCACTCGAGTGTTTATTCCTCATTAACACAAATTTTATTATTTCTCAAGGGAACAGTGATCCTCCCAGTAGGCAAACAATTCTGCTGCCAAATACTATTGATCTGAATTGAGCATAGATTAGGTTTTTTCTGTTGTTGAAGAAAGGGCTACTTTGTGCATCTGAAATCAACTGCATACCTGAAAAAGGAGGGGTAAATTGTTAGAGAAACCTTACATAGACAGTTTTCTAACCATGGTGCTTACAATTATACACAGAAGTGTCGTGCAGGTTTCCAGCAATGAGCTGATCTGCCAGACAAGAAAGACCTCATCCCAGATTACCTATAATGAAACGCCTATCTACCATTACACACCCTGCAATAAGCTGCTGTGTGAAAACCAGCCAGGCGGGTGGTCATGGACGGAGGATGCCCAGGCAGAGCTCACCTCTGCCTGTGGAAGAGCAGGGCCAGGAAGCTGGGCAGGAGCAGGGGAAGGGCAACAGGTAGGTGTTGCATACCAGTCTGCAGGAGGAGTAATGAGTACATAGGTGGGGAGGGTTAAATTTGGTGTTCTTTCTGTCAATTCTTGGGTTTGTTCTCCTTCTCACAAAGAGCTGGTGTGACAACACTGGACACTGGGACCCAAGGGACTTGTATGCAGGACCCCGAACTCAGGCAGGCCTAGTGGGTCAGGACCCTGTGGAGGTTTTCCTTCTTCCTTCTTCACTGCACACCCTTGTAACCACTTTAAATTTTTAATTGTATTTTTTGCTATTTGCAAGCTATGTTTTATTTCATCTCCAGGGTCGTTTAAATCCAGTACAGCTCATTTTCTTATACCTTTTTCTGCAGAAATGAAAATTTGCTCCCTATAGGTTATTTTTTAAAGCGTGAATATTCAACCACTTACAGTGCCAAACTTAAGCACTTTCACAGAACAAACCAAGTACCTTCTCTCCTTTGATCCTCACATGGTTAAAGCTCACTCACAGTTTGCTGATCTCAGAAGTGGATGTGATGGATTTGTAGGAGAATTACCAATTCCAAGTATTGACAGCAGGTCTTTTTTTTTCTTTCTTTCCTTTCTTTCCTTTTTTCTGTTATCCCATGTTTATTATCCATAAAATGTATTTCCAAAGACAAAACTTTATATTTGACTGTATTAGTTTGTTGGGTTTTTTTTAATTCTATATCTATTTATTTAATATCTATATCTATTTATTTATTTAATATCTATTATTAAATAGTATATATCAGTTCAGGTATGAGGACTTCAATAAAAAATTTATTCTTTTGTTGTCTGTGTCCATGCATATATGTGTGTATGTATATATTTTTTATGTGTGTGTATATACCAATACACACACATACTCTTCCATGTTCCTTCACTGATTTGGTAACCTCAGCTTATGATTCACAAAATATTGATTCTTATTAATACTCATTTAAATGTGATTGGTTTCATGCATGCTACTAGCTACTATTTAATGGTGCATGGTTATTAATTCTTATGTGCCTTTTGCATCTGAATGTTTCAACATAGAAATAAGAAAGCTATATCATCTCCTGTTTGTTCACTTTGAGAGTTTTCTAAAATGTACTTTAGCTACAGAATGCTTCAAACTCACAAGGGCGTTAAAAACAACAGTTCAAGATTTTTGGAACCTTGACATGACGTCAAATAGCCAAGATGTTTTTTTCACTCAGCCATAAGGCTCACTTGAACACTAAATATTCCAGAGAGTAGTGCTTTGTGACCTTTTAATATCAGCACTCATGAAGAATGTTTCATTTAACTTCTTCAGATCATTTACTTTCCTGATTTGTGAGAGACTAATGGAAATTTGGAGATTAATTTGGAAGCATACTCATTTGCCTGAGTGAATATGAACTTGGATGAAACAGTTCAAGAGTAACTCATCAGAGTTAAAATGTGGTTTTCAATTAACAAAATGTGTTTATAATGTAGGATGTGTCTAGTGAACAGTCCATTTAATGAGCTGGTGGCCATCTTGAGATCATCAAACATCACTGACTGTTTCCCTTTACTAGTTCTATTTTCAAACAGATAACTCCAAGTCCAGAATGATTTCTTACTGTGTTAATATTAACCATTGCCTTTATCCTTAAATTGATAAAAACAAATTATTAAAAATTAAATAATAAAGTTGAAAGTCAATGCCATGCTTGGGAAAATGCAACCTACCAGGCAGGTTACTAAAGCAGAACAGCAGAAAGTGTTTAAGTGTGAGGACGAATTCAAGCATTGCTCTCCAAGTGATTGCAACATTTGTGTGTACAGAAGGGCTTCCACATCACAACCATCTGTAATGCCTCATTTTGGGCATGGTTTACAGCCTAAAAACTCTCTGAGGTTTTTCTTTCAGACAGTACAGAGAGAGAATAACACTCATCAGAATGGACTGTACCAACACTGTCCTACTGAGATATCTGACCCAGCTCAATAGAACAGCTGAGAACACACAACTACCATAAAACATTCATTATATAGCATTCACTCTGATCTGCAGGGCAGACTCTGTCTCCATTGATTCCCTGTGCTTCTTCCTTTACAGATGTCACCACCTTTTCTTGAGCACTTTGACTACACCACCTTTTTTTTTCTTTCAAATGATAGGTACAAGATGCAAACATTGTCACTGTCTGGATTTTCCAAGTAAGTTGGACCTGGGAGGCAGGAGGTCAAAGACATTGGTCCAGGTCCTAGTGGTATCAAAAGAGCATCTAAAGTAATGTATCCATTTGTCATGATTCCTACCATGGAAATATTTCACTGTAAAAGCAGGACAGAAACATCTGCCATCCTTTGAGTATGGTAATGAATCACTGTCACTACTTTCACTTCCCAGTTTTCCCTCTGGAATGTTAAATTATTTTGTGGATTTGTCCCTAACCATGCTGAGAACCTTATTCACAGCAGGCTGAATACTAAAAATTGTCTCTCATAATTTCATTATGTGGTCAGTGGTTTTGTTTTGCTAATTCCATTTCTGTTTTCTCCTAAGTTACAAAAGATCATCTTGTTTGTCGCCCTGAAAACTCAGATTTCTGAGCTTGCTAACATAGTTTTCTAAAGACTTTCCCAGGACAGTAACTGTAAACATAGATATGTGTACATTCTTTCTGTTACACGTCTTGTGATGGACATATCTCATGGCCAGTGTGGTTGGGAAGGTGTTATCCTGACTATCCAATCCCTGGCCATGGTCAGAAACCTGTAAATCCTGAGAGAAGAAATAAAGCTCTCTCTTCCTTTCACCACACCTCAAGCTGTGTTCGTGTGACCTATTTAATCTCCAGCAGCAATACTTATTAGCATTTGATCAGCTTTAGAACTACTTGACATACTTACTGACCACCCTTAAATCCAAGACATAAACTTCACCATATGAAACTGCAGTGGTCTCTGCAAGAAGTCCATGCATTGGAAGAAGGCAGAAAGTTCATCATTCAGCTTGCAATTAATCTGTCTAAAAGAGTCTGAGTTTGGTCTGAAACTAGTGCTCTGTGAAGATGAAAGATTAATTTTCTGTCTCATTTTAAAATAAAAAGTTTTTGTGATTCAAGCCACTGAATTTCAGACCTTCTATAGATCTTAAAAATTATTCATCTGTTCCACATCCTTTCACATAAATCATAATTTTCTCATTAGTTAAGGCAGAGTTTTCAAACAGTCATATACAGGATTTGCATGCATTCAGACACAAGAAACTGAGTAGGCTCTTCTCTGCCGTTAAGTTTATCTTTACATAGTTTTGTTCTGCAAGTGGGGTTACTCCAGAACAACAGAACATCCAAGGGATTCTTCCTGTAACTGGTTTTCAATGCTTGCTTGCATGATATAAGACATCAATTTGGGTTTAAATCAACATTTTAACAAGACGCTTTCATGTCTATTGATGTCACATTCCACCTTCTACTGAGAAAAATAAATTTAGGACATGATTTCAGCATCATACACTGACCAAATCCAACTTGATCCAACATGTCCAGATAGATCCCTCTGCTGAGCGTTTCTGCTCTGCAGCAGATCAACACTCTCACCCAAACTGGTTTGATCAGCAAACTGACTGAGGGTGCCATCAATCCCCTTGTCCAAATGACTGATGAAGGATTGGCTCAGCACTGACCCCTGGGGAACCCCACCAGTGACTGGCCATCAACTGGATGTGGCAGCATTCACACCCCTCTCTGGGCCCAGCCATCCAACCAAACAAAATAAACCCCAACAAAACAGAAAACAACACCACCAACAACAAAAAAACCAAACATGTGTTAATGCTAGGAAAAGCCTGTAAAAAAAGGATAAAAAAAATTACAGCCATAGTTAATTTGTGATGCAAGACTCCCTGTTGTAAATCTTTTACCTCATAGGCCTTAATATATTTTTAATTTCAAAAAATTGTGACAATATTTCTATGAACTTAGATGAAATTTTTTACCAGACACAAGCTGTTTCATGGTATAGCTTTATGTTGTCTAAATAACAGTACTTTTTTGTTTGTTTTCAGCCCGTATGACCTTTAGTTCTCTACTGGAATAGACAATGAATGATTGTTGTCTATTCACCTTCTTCATCCCATTTCTGACTTTCAGACACCTCTACAAGATCTTCTCTAGCTAAAGAGAGTAATAGCAAAAAAAAACCCCTTTCCAATAAAATTAAATTTATTCCAGAAGAAAGCTAAGTATTTTGAGTAACTAGAAGTAATGGCATCATTGTTACCCAGATAAATTGATCTTTCCCAGTGAACTACTTTTATTTCACCCTTTTCTTGCCTCTTTTGACTTCTGATATTTTGCTTAACATATTAAAATGAGGCTTATTGCTTTTGCTTCTATGTTGTTAAGCTGGAACTTCAGCAAAATTGCTTCTGTTGAAGTATTGTTCAACAATATCCACTTTTTGCCTCTTCTCTTGCAAGAGTGTTCTTAGAACTCTAAAACCCAGGAGAGATTAGAAACTAATTTTGCTGTTATAGATTAGACATCCATATTAACAGTGTCCTTCACGCTTTGCTAGACCCCAGGATTGTCAATAAAAGCTACAAAATGGTGTAATCTGCTATCAAAAATAGCTCCTGCAGCAGCACAGATTTGTGTTGGAGGTCTCATTCTAATCCAATGCTTGTAACAACTGATGATGCCTCAGAGAGCCTGGCACGGCTGCAGGCTGTTACAGTGCAAATGCAAATTGTTTTGAGATTATAGAATTGTGTCTGCTTCCTGTATCAAACATCAGTTGCAATTGCATAATATTTTAAGTATGAGATAATTTTTCTAAATACCATAGTAGGTTTACAGAAATTCATTTATGTGAGTAATCTGAAATTCTATTGCCTTGAGGTATTTCCTTGAACAGAATTTATCTTTTTATCCTCAACTCAAAGATTTATTTTATAGGTCTTTAACTTTTAAGAACATAGATACAGCACCGGTCTTCATGTGCAGATTTAAATATTGGGAATATAGCAAATTGAACAAGTCAATTTAAAACTTAATAATATGATTAACTGTTAAGGTTCACTGCTGCTTTTCTCAAGAGTTTTGTTTAGCATAAGGACTGTTTTATACTGGTCTTGTAGTCCATGCTTAGACCATCACTGATCTGTGCAGTTTCACTGCAGCATGAAGGTCTGACACCCTTTCTGCTGGAAAAATGGCTTAAGACAAACAGCTAACAGAAAATCTGGAACAAAGGGGCTGCATTCAGCATGATTTTCATTGAAATTTTCTGCACTTACAAAGACAGTATGTGAATCTTGGATTAAAAAAATTAAGGCTGTTCTTGAGCACCTTATTTTTACCCTCTTAATTCTCTTTCATCAGATTTCGATAATCAGATTCTGAATGAGCTCCAGTAAGAATAGGAATGCAGTTGTGCCCATCTGTGTGAGTCTGGTGTAATTAAGACTTCACACAGATTTTAACTAAAACTGTATTTGTGGCTCAGCGGGCAGTTAAATATTCATACTTAGAAAAACACAAAATAAATGTTGCCATTCAATTTTTTCGTCACAGACCAATTTACTGTGTGTAACCATTTGAGGCCCACTGTTGACAAATGCTTCAACTGCAACCAATGAGCAGATGTTGAGATCCTTGTTCAAACAAACCTTGATGTAGGTATGCTCTTTTTGAACTAAATGGGCAAGCTTTGATTTTTGACTGTGAAACAGCAAAGAAAATCAAACCTGTTTTTCACTTTAAGAAAGTCTCTCATCTCTCAGAAATTAAATCTGTAGCACTTGTGAAGTATATGAAAGGATATAGTGCAAGCTTTTTATTCTATTAGGTGTTTGGAATGGATCTGCTTTTCTCAATGTATTGCTGTGCCTTAGAAGTCAATCTCCCTTATACTTTCTTATGTAAGGAAACATAATCTTAAAAGATTTACAATTTGAAGCAGGATAAAGGGGTATTGCAAGTTTGACTTCTTGTCTTCAGTCTTAAATTCTCCAGCCAAGGAGCATAAACCTACTTTTCCAATGGAGGTCTGTTCCCCTTTGCTCTGTGCTCACTTCTCAACCATGTCCACTCACCTTTGCAGTGAACAGGTTATGGATGATATTCCCAAACCTCTGTAATAACATCCTGGAGTTTGTCCTCCAGTCAGTTCACATGCTCCTAGGTTTTCTTGCACCACCATGGACCTCAGCCTCAAGGTCCAGGATGCTCCCTGCTCCCCACCTCCTACTCACCTTATACCCCATGGCAGAGGTCAAAACGCTGATGTTGGCTCCACCTTGTGATCTCCCAGGAGAGATCCAACAGAGTAAATGAGGCACTCCTCAATATTGATTTCAGATCTGATGTTGATCTCTCTGCCTCTATAGGAAAATGGAACAAAACCCAGCCGAATAGATTCTTTAGGTCAGAGTACTGACTTTAAAAGAAGCAATAGGGCTGGAAAGTGTAACTAAAGAAAAGTATCTAGGCTCAGAGAAAAAGACTAAATAAAAAGTGCTGGAAGGAATTAACATCTGGGGGTTAACATCTGAATTCCAAATGGTTCTTTTGGTAAAGCACAAATTATAGAATGCATAAAATTGGACACAAAGCTGCCTTTTTGTAAAATAAATTTTTAAAAAGAAAAACTAATGAAAAATAGTTTATTTTACTGTATAACATTATATATATTATATAATTATTATATAATTATATAATTATATACATGTGTATATATATATATTTATTATGAACTTATTTTCCTTCTTAATTTCATGAAAATAATTCTGATGTAAGAACTGACTACACAGTTATCTTTTGGTTCTCAGCAGGAAAAAAATAAGGAAATCAAGTATTAACGTCAGTTTCTGCTTTGTGGGAACATAAATGTGGCCAAAAAGATTTTGAAAAAATTTGCACTGTTAAAGCTTGAGTGAGTACCAGTGCGTGAAGCTGATAGCATAAACTGGGCCCCTGGAAAGTACTTGGCTTTCAGAATTCAGAACAGTTACTGCCATCGATAAAGTACAGAACTGTGGAAGATAATCTCCTCAGCAGACAAAAGGTCAGACAATAAAACTTTTGCTTGCCATTTTCCAGAAGAAATTCATCATATTAACTCTTTAAATCTAAGGGGAATTTTCACATTGAATTTCTATGGGCAAGATAGTTTCTCTGAATTTTCAGACTTGATTATGGTTTTTTAATTTTGATAGGATATGAAGCTAGAAATATTTAAAATATTTCAATTTCCAGTCAACATAATGCATGTGAAAAATTATACCTCTTGGAGAGTTTATATATTTGCACTGCTGTAAGAACTGCCAGAATACCAATACTGAAATGGAGAATGCAGCTCGCCTCAGCCAACTGAGCATATTCACTGTGCTGCTTTGATACCACAGTTATCTCTGACTAGAAGCACAGATTAGGGTCTGATTAATTGCTATTAGTTTGGCCATTTCATTATCTTATCTCCAGTCACAAATTTACAATCAAATCAATGTCGTGCACAGAGAAGTTCAAACGAATGGGGGTAAAATATTGATGATTTTCTAATATATAACCTAAGTGCTACTGATATTGTGAAAACATATTATGTTAAAAAATAAAGGTATGTGTATCATTGTGCTAGAAGCTTCTCAAAATGTGAAAGAAAAGTAATAAATAAGGAAGGGAAAAAGAGAAAGTGAATTACTTTGAACTTCAAAAACATAGTCAGAACATGGCTGGAAATCTAATTTTAAAGTAAAATTTTCTGTATACAGAAAATTATTTATAGTCTGGCTTATAATTAGAAGATAATGGTATATATATTTTGAACCGTTATCTCTTCTTTCTTGTAGATGAAAGTTTTCATTATTTTGGGATTTTCAGCAGCTATAGCCTTCACGGCTGTTTTCTTTTCTTTCCTTCAAACAGGGAAAGACACCATCTTTGGTAAGTAACAGTAAAAATACGTGTTATTTTCCTGTGTTGACTGTTAAACTGAAAATACTGACACTGAAGATGGTTTAGCAATGGCAGTATAGCTCAATCTCTTTTGTGTGCAAAATATACTACCTGGCTTCTCTGAGAATTATACCATGGAGGTTTTCTTTTAAATTGCAATTTCATAAACTCAGTAAGTAAAATTTTGTATGTGTAGTGTATCTCAATCACTTCCTTGACTTGGAGTGATTTTACTTTCTTAGTGGCATTCATATGTCAGATGACATGTTGCCAAGCACGATTGCTGGATTTCTTTCCCCATCTGATAATCATCCTGGGCTAGAGGCAGTTGCCATAGGATGTCCCACCTGGCACCCTCCTGCTGTCCCACAAGGGTGCTTCTCTCCTGTGGATCTGTTGGCTGCTGGCACCCTGTGGATTTTAGAGCATCTCAGATTGCTGTGCTCCTATGTTCAAAAAATGTAATCTTGTCATTCTTACCATTATCTGCATCTGTTTAATTTAAATCAGTTAAATCTAATAAATTAGAAGTGTAGCAGATAGTAGACTAAATTTTAAAAGAAATCTGCAGAGCCTGATTTTACATTAAATTAGGGCAGAGATAATAAAGAAACAGGATTTCAAATCACAATTTCTTATATTATATAGCTATACACATGATTCATAAGGGATGGCGATATGATTCTCTAGGCAAGTTTTCACCTAAAGTTAGTGTAGAACCACAAATAAAATAAAATTATATGCAAAAAAAATTAAATTAAAAACAAATTCCCAAGCTATTACTTATGAGAAAGCTTTTTTGTACCATCACTTCAAAAAGGAGATCAGGTTTTCTTTCTGTACAGGATTCTTTACTTTGAGCTTCCATATAAATTGTTCGGAAAGATGTGGTCTAAAACAACCACATTATATGTTAATTAATACAAAATGAATCCAAGAATAATAGAATGGTTTAGTTTGGAAGGGACCTTCAAGATCATCCAGGTCCACACCCTCTGCCATGTGTAGGGATCCCGTTCACCAGACCAGGTTGCTCAAGGCCTCATCCAGTCTGGCCTTCAACACTTCCAGGAATGAGGCAGCCACAACTCCTCTGGGCAATCAGTTCTAGAGCCTCACCACCCTCACAGTAAAGAATTTCTTCCTATCTAATCTAAACCTGCACTCTGTCAGTTTAAAACCATTGCCTCTCATCCTGTCATAGAAAAAGTCTCTCTCCCTCCTTTTTATATCCTTCCCTAAGGCACAGGAAAGCACCAATATACAAAAAAATACATGTGTTATAAATAAATAGAATAGATGAAATGTGATTCTTTTTATAGTAAGTGTTTTTGGTCTGATGAGACAGTACAAGATAATATTTATTACTCAAGAACCACATTTTTGAAGACACTGCATTGGTACCAAATTCATACTTAGTAGAAAAGGAAGAGAGACAATGGAATTTAAGTATAGCAACTGGATATTCTCTTTTACATCAGAGTCTCAATCAATATCACATTATGAGGAATACTTCAAGCATATTATACTTCTCAGAGCTAAGCCCCCTAAAAGTAATTTAAAAATATGCTGTATTAAATTCTAAAAGACTTACTTATTTTATGGCCTATAAAAATCAAACTTGTTTTTTAACATAAACTCAAAATGGTTTTTAGAAGTAGTGGAAGTCCAATTGATGACACCAAATGAATCATCTGAATATTTTATTATGCATAGGTGATAAAGAGAAATAACTACTGCTATACTTAGATACTGAAAATTTCAGTAGAGTATAATTTAGCCTTGGAGAGATTACTCCTCATCACACATTTCTCTTCCTCGAGCTGAGTGCCCTATTCAAAAAATAGATGGTAGAAAAAGCACAGCATTGGCTACAGGTAAAACATGCTCCCCTAAAATTACACTGTATATAAATGATGAATGTAAATAAATGATTGTTAGTATTTTTTATGATTTGTTTTCTAAGAAATAAATGGGCCATCACACAAAATTCAGTTAGATATAAACCAGTTGGACTTCAAACACGACTGGTTCTTTTGTTGTAAAGCAACATGTGCACAAAAGAGGGATAAGCTAAGCCTCATAATAGCATTATACAAAATACCACAGCTGAAGTGTTATTATGTTCACATTCATCTTTCCATCAAACATATGTGAAGAAATGGGAATAGGGCTTTCATGCACTGGCCCAATCCCAGGTCCTAATTTTGCTTGAATATGGACTTCAATTCTTCATGTGGCTCAGACCAGCTCCCATTTCCTGTGAGGGAGGGTCAGGTTTGTCCTGTAAATCCAAGGACAGTTTTATTAAAAATACGTATGAAGCCTAAGGAACACAACTGCATACAGAGCACACAACATGTTTCACCTGGACTTATTATATTTGGTCCTATATAACATGTCCATAACTGAATTTATACTTCAAGCAAGGAAATCTAAATCCCCAAGTCTTATAAATTATGGAAGAATTTATTTATCACCTCTACCTTACTTTTAGAAAGCTCAGAAGCCACAACATTAATTTCAGAAATAAAATATTGAGATGGTTTTAAAGGGCAAAAATTGTACCTTAATATTATAAACTTGTGTATTTTCTACTTGTAAGCATTTTAATAAATATGCTATTTATTACCATATTTATCTTTCTTTCTTTCTTTTTGTTTTTTCCCTGCTGAGAACAAATTGAAGAAAACTGCATTACAAAGGCTATCCAGAAAAGTTCTAGTCTGGTGAATTATGCTGCACATTATGACATTAAAAGGTAAAAAACAGAAGTGAAGAAAGTATTCAAGAAAAAACTCATAACAAAAATGTTTGATGTCAGCCTTTTGTTTCTTTGAGAACCCAGATAATCACAAAATCACTGCTCACATTACCTTTGAGAGATCTGGTCTAGAGGATCCCATGGCAGGGGGGTTGGAACTAGGGGATAGTTAAAGTTCCTTCCAACCCAAACCATTCTGTGATTATGTCACTGAACATCTGATGCAACGTGACCTTGTGCATTATCACCATGTAAATTGATCTCTTAAAATTTGAGACAAAATAAGGATCACAAAAATAAATATGGATGTTTTTATGAACTAAACAGCACAACAAATTCCATTAACGTGTGGCTCAAAAATCATACTTTTATGGACCTATTTTTGAACATTAATTATGTTTTTGCCAGTGCAGAGTGAGACAGGAACAACTCCTATGGCATCAGGACCGAAACCCTGTTGCCAATTGGTCTGCTAAAGTGAATTTCATGTTTTTCCTTCCATCTACAACAGATGCAAAAAAAGATAAGGGAAAGCAAATAAAACATTTCTCTTGGACTGTGGAGAGGTAGGAATTTAGGGGAAAGCTCCTGTGTGCTGAGTTACTATATGAAAATGAGCTCTTTCAAGCATTTTCTGACAAGATTTCTGTGCAACAAAAAATGAATTTCTCTCCAAAATTTGGAACACATCAACCAAGTTTTACAGGGTACAATCCCCACAGTTTTGTCTAGACTTCCCTGAAGACTTATCCCTGTGATTTGAAAATGAGTCATGATTTGCAGAGCTCTGTGTTAACTGTTTACATGGACAGAACTTGTCAAGAACTGTTTCCCCTCTATATGTAGAGAATGAGGTCAATCTTGGTATTTAGTGTTAGTATTTTGGTGACAATTCTATTTAAAATTTGAAAACATAGGTCTTAACCTTTCAGTGGCTCAAATGTCCCATGTAATAGATGGAGATGCTGATAGTTATCTGTCTCATAGGATATTGTGTCAATTATTTGGCCAATATCTTAAATATGATACATGCTGAGAGAAGCTAAAGATAAATGCTTAACAATGATTGTTTCAATTAAGAATTGGAATTTTATTAGGAATAAAACTGAGACCACTTACACCAGACACCAGACTATTAAGTTTCCTTTGAAATACTGTGTATGTGGATATATAGGCTTTAAAGAGAATTGGTGCTCAGAAGTCCTATTGATGATTGAGGATGGTCTTGGGTGTTAAATTTCACATGAAAGCAAAGCCTGCTCACAGCAGGGAGACCTCTTTTGTAACTGTCTTGCACAAGGTCTTCCACTTAGTGCTGCAGGCTCTGCTCACCCCAATAGTTTCTTTCTCATCCTACAGGCTTCCCACAAAATGAACTCTTGTGTATGTCCAACAGAAGGGCAGTTTCTCTTTTAGAATTTTCCTGGCAGAACAAGGTCACAGGATAGACTTCCTCTTTGCTTTCCCAGTGTACTCTTCAATCAAAATATACCTTAATACCTTAAATACCTTAAACTTATAACATATCCAGCACAGACAGCTTTATTGTTACAAAAAAAAAAATCTAAAAATGTATACATTGCAAAACTTTCTGTATTTATTTCAATTATAGAAAGATTCAAGGAAGTGGAATGGCAACCCCTACCTTGCTGCTGGCTTTCTCGAAATTTCCTGAACAAGAGAGTCAAGATATTTCCCAAGCAGCTGAACGAATGGAAATGTCAATTCAGGTGCTGAAACAAAAAGTTTGCCAGAAGCACAAACGTTCATTGCATCCAGCTGGTAAATACAGTATATTGACATTGGCAAATCACCCTATTGATTTATTGAATGCTGTCTTTTAGATTAAAGTTCAGTTAAGTTCACTTTTATTTTATTTTGCACTTTCTTTTGTTCTTGAAAGCACCTCAGGTTTACATTTTTCTTTGCTGGAGTGTGGGTGGTGTTCTTATAGTTGAGGAGAGCAGTATTACACTAATGGCATCCTGTGAACTCATGACTGTGTATTTGTATTACCTACAAATCAGCCTGCATATCCCCAGTGTTGCAAGGCTCTTGTTTACAGTGAAATATCTATCTTCCCCAGCAGTTTGGGTTTAGTGCTTGATCTTGTATCACACTATGGCACTGGCATTTTCAAACTTCCTCTCAACATGTGCATATCCCTCTTTTAAAAAAAAATATGATCTTATTTCCAAAACTAATTTTATAATACATTGCTGTTACACATTTATTTCCATTTTAACTGTTTGGTTTTTTTTATGTTAGATGGGGAAAGAGAGATAGTCCAGAAAGTTCAATGCTGTCTAAGTAAAATACTTGCTGTTAATTAGAGATGTATTTCAAGATGCTTGTCTGGTGTCTGGAAGGCCCAAAATATCAGAAACATTGACTTTTTCTCCCCATATATTAATTCTGTCAGTTACATGAAGTGTTCTGTCTTAGTGCTATAACAATTTTTTCCAAGATATGGAAGCATTAGAGTGCTGTAGACAAACATAAAGCTCTACAATTATTATTTCATTTACTTTCAAAAATATCTGGCTTACTAAACTAATGGGACATTTGTAGAACTAATAATATATCTCTATGAGTATGTCTGTGCTTATATTTATATGCACACACATACACAGATACAATTATGTTTTTCTGTGAGATTTCAAAAGAAATTGAATTTCTAAACTGAAGAAGTGCACAAAGCTCTTATTAATTTTCAGAGCTGAAACAATGCTAACAGAATGTGAATAGACACTATACAGTCTGTATACCACAATAGAATAGTTTTACATGAATTAAAGAACTAAATTGACTTTAAAGAAAAATGTGAGTCTACCTAGGCAGCCCAGATAACAGCAAAGCTGGGCTCTGAGTATAACTTTGAACCTGACCTAATACAGAAATACAGCTCTATTCACAAATTTGGCACAAGTTACTAGTAAGTACATAATGACAAGATTATGTAGCCAGTCTAACAATCTATTCCCTCTCTGTTCTCACTACTGCCTTTTACAGGTTCTAACTGCTCAACAGAACATTCCTTGAGCTGATTTGGCTCTTGAACTTCTGTTGTTTGTTTTTGTGGCTCAATATTTCAGTTTGAACAATGGACTAAAACACCTTAGCTCAGAGTTGAATGGGCAGAACAAAGAGATATTGGGACTGGGTGACATGCATTAGCCAGTGGGGAGATAAGGGCAAGATTTATATGTTATCTCTACCCTCACCTTTCATCATGTGATGGTTGTAGTCACTTTGAATGTCAAGGGTTCTCTGAGTTCAGGAATTTTCATGATTCATAGAAGTATAGGAAGGCTTGGGTTGGAAAGAACCTTAGAGACTCCCTAGTTCCAGCCCCCTGCCGTGGGTAGGCTCACCTTCCTCTAGACCAGGTTGCTCCTGTTTCATGCATTCATCCACCTCCAACTGGCCATACATATTTCAGTACCTGCAGAGGTGAGAATAGGTGTCATCTCTCTGCAGCTTACACAGTGGTCTGGCTTTGTCCCTCATCATCAGCTGCTCACTGGGAGGCCTATCTTGGATTGTATCAGAAATGTATTTATAACATGCTGTCTTCTGGTATAAAGGGACTTGATTTTACCTAGCTTCCAAATTCCAGCTAATAATTCTGATTCTCTTCCACTCAGCATTGAATTCTATAGTTCTATAGTCAGCTGCAGGGTCTTTAAATTTCTGCATCTTCCCAGTCCCACGTTTTTCCTCCTTGGTAAATACTTTTGTTCTTGAATGGCATTTTTTACACCTTTGTTGCTAGCACAGGGGCCAGGCAAGCAATGTACTACAACACAGGGAAAGTAGGAAGCAGCAAGCAGATCAGACTCAGTTCTCAGCTATTGCTGGACCTCTTCTCATTCTCTATGCATCAGCTAATAAAACCAGCTCTTCCTCTAAGTCCCTGCACAGCCTCTTGCAGCACTTCTCACTAAGTGCTCTTTCCAAGGAAGAGGGAGAATTCTGTAGATGCTACTGACAATAATGGCCTTTCTACTCTAGCAGCTAAATCCAATAGAGCAAATTGCTTGTCTGGATTCTTCCTTTCAGATCGTTTATCAGCTGATCTGCTCACTATGATTGCTAATATTTCTGGATGTCTGCCTTATATGTTGCCACCAAAATGTCCAAATAATTGCTTAGCTAATAAATATCGACTCATCACTGGTGCCTGCAATAACAGGTATGTATGATAAAAACTGTCCTGAAAAATCTGTCTTTTTCATTCTTTAAACCCTAAAAGCTGTGTTGGCTTTTTCTGAAGAAATTGATGAGGTAGGACTGATGTTAATCAGTTAACTTTGGCATCAACGTGTCTGTAAATGAAGTACCTGTAAAAGTTCCTGGAGGAAGAACTCATAATTTAACCTTTGGTGCACTAGTCTTTGTATTAAACAGGCTTTCCCTCTGAAAGCTTCCAGGATTATGTGAAGGACTTTATATTTAGGGAGAACTGATTTAGCAGATGCCTTCTTCTAAATAAAAAGAAAATCTAATTCTAACCCAGTATTTATTTTTGGTTGAATTGGATAAAATTATATAAAGCAGGAAAACAGTATTACTTCCCAAAGTGAAATATTTTTGTATTTTCCCACAACTCGAACAGTTAGCAAGCATGAATCTAAAAATTCTAGGTGTTATTTTTAGGTTTACGTATCTGTTTGTATCTGTTTAGTGTCTGTTTTTTATAACTAGTACCTACCTGTTGCTTAATCTATTTGACAATTGCTTCCTACAAAACCCAACATAATAGATGTGCCTGTCTTTTCAGAACCCTCCAATGCAATGAGTGTAAAACTGAGAATGAGAGCCCTTTTAAATACAAGGGTAAACAATATTTGTACTGAGCAGCCTCTGGATACATACACCTAAGGCCAGAAACTGAAAGGTAGACTGTAAGTTTACAACTAAAGTACAACAGGGATGAAAATGGAAGGCCATTATCATTGTACAGGTTCAGGTGCTCTGCAATGTGGTGAATAAAGAGCAGTACAATTCTGCAGTTTTATTATTCAGTGAGTCTGGTTTTATGAGATGAATCTGTTTTGCTACATCATAAGTCATTTGCAAGAAACATGCCTGATAGGTTCTTTGCTGAAAGGACACAACCTGATATGAATCAGTGTTATAAATCTAACTATGTGGAAATCCATAATTTCCCCCCAGGCGTGTTCAGAGTTGCTTGGAATCTGAAGTAGCAGCTAGTACAATATTTGCACTGACAACTCCATCAGGGCTTGAATACAATGGCCAAGATTTGTGCAGCGGAACATAGACACATGGCTGAAGCTCTTAATTTACAGGAGTGGCTGTGTAGTCTTTCTCCCTAGAGATGGAGAGAAGAACTCTGCTATAGTTAATGTAAAAGACCTTTTTCTCTTCAGGGACTGATAATGCTAGGATGTGTACAGGCATTTCCATCTTGTATCTAAAGTTGGGTAGGGTAAATATCATTCATTGAGTCTGCTCTGTAGTCACTCTCTTCTACTTTGTATATTTTTATGCTTGTACTGCATTGGAATTTAAACCCACCACTCATATTAGGTGGCATTTTATACTCTTGCTCTAAATGTGTGTAAAAGGTGTAAGGTGACAAAAAATGCTGCAAAACCAAAGGCTTTGAGACCAGTGATTCAGATCTTTACTGAGTCTAAAACTCTTTGAGCCCCTTGAAATACCTCTTGTTCTACTGAAATACAGAAACTTGAAAAGCCCACAACAATGTCATGTAAATAACAGATTTTGTGATGTAAGCCAAGTTCAAAGACCTCAGAAATTAAATGAAATACCAGCTGTTCTTTTCCTTGCTTTACAGCTTCCACTTCCAGGCAGAAAATATATCAAGATCTGTGTTGTATTTGTACTTTTGCTCAGTCTCTGGATATGTAGCTGTACTGTAGATCAGTAAATGCTGCATTTCATGAGTGAAATTTAGAAACAACAACAAAAAAATTATAGCAGAATTAATTGTGTGTCCACAAGAACAATCTTTCTTAATCTATTTAGAAGTGAGCAAGGAAAAGCTTTACAGATGTTCTGCTAAGTCAGTTTGTACATTTGGGACAAATCAGATCAATTACAAAGGGTTTTTTCCACAGCACTGAGATTGCTTTTAGTGTGCACTTCCTAGAATAAAGGTGTAGTAGAATAGCATAAACATGACCTTCTATGGAGAATATCAACATGATATCAGACATTCCCAGCAGAGTTATTATCCACTTTTACTTGTAAGAGATATTTACAGATTTTAGTTTCCTTTCTATCTAAACAAGTAAAATAAAATTGCATTATTTTAAAATGAAGAATAAGGAACAAAAAGAAAATCCAAACTCTTTTTTTGCTTGTTTGTTTTTTATTCCCAACTGGCTAGCATTGATCTATGTGTTTTTTTAGTGTCCAGTACAATGAGAGGAACTCAAGGGTGAAGGAATTACAGGTACTAAAGGAAAGGACTCCCACAGTGCAATTACCTTCACCTAATATTTGATTTCAGAGATCTCTTGTCTTCTGCAAGGCTGCATCTTTGGCTGTTCCTGGTAGTGAGAAATAAGATGGAGTGACAGGATGGTACCCAGGAGCTTTCTGTCTTTATGGCTTGGTGGACAGGTTGTTAGATGACTAGCTTACTTTTTGTACACTTAATATTTGGGGCACCTGGGAGGAATTTTATCTGCAGCATTTCTGTTTCATTGTTGTGTCATTAACCATTCTCTCAGGTAAGGACCTGATGCCCAGTCTGGAGGTCCAGTACCAGCAGAGTTAGGAGTATGGCTCATCTAGTGGAAAGAAGGAGCAATCCTGACTGAATCCACTGGCTTCCATAAGAAGAAATTGAGATGTTTCCTCTAGGTTAGCTATTTCACCCCAATGCAAAACTAAGTGTTCAATTAGTAGCAGGCTTATTTTCCAGAACTGTCCCATGTTTCCAGAAGTCACACTCATGATAACTCAGCACAACTTAAAACATCATGAACTACAATAATTAAGTTGCCATATGGCATTCATTTCATCTACTTGAAACTAGGCAGAACATTAAAATGAGTTTCAGAAGATAAAAATCTGGATACTGAATGGAAGCTTAAGACTCCAGGTTGCTTCTCTGACAGCCAAAAAAAAAAAATCCTAATGGTGGAATTCCAGTATTTCACAAGTAAATGCAAACTCCTTCCATAAACATAATATATAGTATCAAATTTGAGTACTTTATAAAGCTGTATGGTAGAAAAATCTCTTTATTTCAACTGCCTTTTTAACTCAAGCAAGATTCCAAGATATTAGTATGTTTAATGCAATAATAAAAAGGCATGTGTGAGGGGTTTTACTAAAGTAGCATTCCAGTGATCTGCTAAAATACAAAAGCAATCAGGAGAAAAATCACTGGTTAAGCAGCTACATTAACATTTCATTATTTTTAATTGACTGGAATAGCACTACACTATGTGCAGTATTTTATGCAATTTCAATAAAGGCAAATCAACTGTAACTAATTTGAATGCTTTATTAAAGCATACTTCAACCTTCAAGTGTGAATTATTGTGGATAATTAAGCATATTACTGCACCATATAGCTTGGCAAATTGAGTCTCTTCAGTGTGCTGGAGATCAACGAAGTATTAATATAATAATTTTTTAGAATCCTGATAGACATGTAAACATACATATGTTTTAATGCCATGTATTTCTATCAATATTCCAGAAATATTTCTGGTTTCTTGAGGCTTATTTTACAATTTTAGTCAGCTGAGTACATTGCAAAAAATATTTTTTTCTTTTAGTGCTGATATATGTTTAACAATTATGAAGTATCATTGAACAGGACATGTTGAAAAACAACCAAACAAAAAAAGAAATCCTAAAATTTCCGATATTCATGATAGAGGGAAGATTAATTGGGTCAAACCCAAGACTCACTCACTCTACTAATAAATAGAAATCACCAAGGATCATTTGCTGACCCTCAAAATAAATATGATCTGATTCTTGCCACCCTCTTACTTTTACACATTTTGTCTACACTTTTTACATCCCTTCCCCTTCCAGGTAGGCTGGCTATAGGATGATAAACTGGTATGCAATGATGCCAAGATGTGCTCAGGCGGGTGACATTCAGGAAAAAGCAAGTGAGGAAAAAAATTCACTGCAGTTATTGCTGGCAACTTAGCATCATATTTCAGTGCCTGGGCCTGTGCACAGGCCCTCCCAAAGATGGACCCAAGAAATTGGTATAGCTTCAACCAGAGGGAGCATTGCCACTGGATTCAGCTCCCATCTCCTCAGCCCTGGCTCCTTTGGTCTTGCTAAATGATTTCTTCTCTATGTGCCCAGGGTTCCAACATATGACTAGTGCCCATTTTTCATTTCAGCTTTCTTCACCTGTACTCTAGTGTTTCTTCATATTTTCCTCAGTTTTGATTTCCTTGCTGTTGCTCTAAACAAACATCTTTCTAAAGATGCTAGCAAAGGCAATGGAGATTATATCTGACTTTATGGGGAATGAGGACACTATTAGGAACTCACCTTCACAGCAAGTGTTTAGAAAATGTTAAAAGGTAACCAACTTAGGTTATAAACATGAGTAAAATAGTAATAATTCATTAGCAATTTAAATGTTCATTATTTTCCTTTTGAGTAAAATTAATATTGACATTCATGAAGACAAGTATTTTATGTCCTTTCAAAGATTGCTACATGAACCTCTTATTGTAATGGCATATTGCTCTGTGGCTGATGATTATTTCATGTTATTTTATTATTATATTTTTATGGTGAGGTGTTATATTCAGAACATAAATATAAGTAATATATATATATATTTATATTATATTCAGAATATATTTAGAGGTTCTGCTGCAGCTGTTGCTTTTGGGGGATTTTTTTTGTTTGTTTGTTTTTCTTTTCATAGGGAACATCCTAGATGGGGAGCATCCAACACAGCTTTGGCTAGGTGGCTTCCAGCAGCCTATGAAGATGGCCTCAGCCAGCCTCGAGGATGGGATCCCAGTGTCCGATACAATGGATTCCAGCTACCCTTGGTTAGGAAGTTTACCTCAAGATCACTTGAAACACATACACTTGGCTATTATCATACCTGCCACCACAGACCTCCATTTGCATCAGTAAATGAAATATCTGTGTGAAATACTTCAAAAGTGTCTGTGGAACTCAGTTAAGAAGCCAGTGTCTTTGCAAAGCATAAGTTCAGCCACATGGTGAGAGTGCCCCTGGCTGGGATAAGCCCATGGAGCAGTTCAGGGGACACTGACTGTCCTGGGGAGCAGCCCAGCACTCCAAAAAGTGCTGTAGGGGAGAGCAGGCAGGGCAGGAGCCAACCAAATGCCTGGCCTGGCAGGTACCAGGCAGCCAGCACACACAGGGTGATGATTGCTCAGTTAGAGAAAGAGTGCACAGCAGACCTAATTTTTACCTTCCCATGATGAAATTGTAGAGAAGGGGGAGGTCTACAAGGATGCATGCTGCCATGGCAAGAGGCAATGTTCACAAGTTGCTCCAGAGAAAATTTTGCCTTCAAACAAGAAATTAATATTTTTTGAGAGCACAATTAAATGTTGGAATAGGTTTTTGCTGGAATATGGATTCCAGCCCAGAGAACTTCTGGCATATCCCTCATGGGAAATACCCAAGATCTGTCTTTATGGAGCTCTCAATAACCTAATCCCTGCTTTCAATTTAAAGTTGCACATTGTAGTTGCCAGAATTTCCTTCCAGCCTAGATGTTCCAGCAATTTTATTATTTTTTGTTTTAATAATGGCACCTTTATTCAGGGAAGGAGGAGGGGGGAAAGAATGGTGGGTATTAACTAAACCAATACAAAGCACATAGACATGCTAGCATGTGTGCAGGTGTGTGCATGTACACCATTCTTCATAGGCTAGCAACCTTTAACTGAACAAGTGTTTCTGTCAAATCATAACTTCATTTTTTAGTTAGTCCAATGTACTGAACTTAGAAAGTATTGCAATATTTATGGATTTTAGCACCTCATATACTCAAAAAATAGCAGACCTGCCGTAGTGGGAAGTATGGAAAAAGAACATTTGCACAGAGGACTGGGTGAAAAATTCCCCAGTGCAGGTTAAAATGATTTGGACTGGATTTACAATTTGTGATTTGTCATCATTGCTTTGAAACCTGACTTTTAATGGACTCAAAGTCTTGTCATTTTAACCATTGTATGTTTAATAAGGATAAGCAAGAGAATTTAGTGTTAATGTCACCTGCAACTCATGTTATTAATTAAATAACATTGTCTCTAAGTTGCACAATTTAGCACTCAGAGATGAAAACCTGACATTTACACAGGCAAATTTCCAGTAGATAGTACAAACTGCCTTTTCTAGATTCATTAGGGTACATGCTTGTCAAGTAAAACACACTGAAAAAAAGATTGTATAACTGTACTGAATCTGATCATCAATGTCTGACCATGAGCAAGGGTCTCTGCTTTGTTTTGGAGTAAGATAGGGTAAAACTAATGTCATAAATGTTTTTTTGTCATTTACATAATTGTTCTTTTTTTGTACTTTTAGCTATCTAACTATATCCTTTCAAAAGTAATGTGAAAATATTGTGAAAGTGATAGATAAGTGTGAGGATTACTATAAAGGAAAACAATGATAAAAAAAAATTATTAACTTAAAAAAAAAGTTTGTGCTTTGTGGCCACCAAAGCTATTAAAATACTGATCTAATGATTTGAATTCCTGATGAGCTGTAGGTAGCTTGCTGTTGAATATTTCAGTATAAATCTTGATATTCCTAACAAGCCCCATGTTGCCTCTTGTCCTTACCAATTCTATTTAACTGAACCTGCCTTATACATTCATTATACAGCTCTTATATTTATTATAGGCTCTGTGAGTCTATTTTATGTGCTGCCCTTTCAGTTGCTTGAGTTCCAAGGCAGCTGTTACTTACCAGGGAATATTTTGCAGTATGAGGGAATAATCTGTGAATAATGATAACCTTAACATCTCCTCAAACTGAGTGCTGATTTTGCCCTGATGGTTTTGCTTAGTTATTAATATAGGCTGGACAAGTAGCATAGTTATCTCCATGTGCTCCTCCTCAGAGCATCTGTATCTCTATGCATCTTGCACAGAACTGTGTCAGAAATATTTTTTGGCTCCTCCCTGCCTGGGAAAAGGAAGCTGAACTTTCAGCTACCATGTGTTTGCATCTACCACATGTCCTGAGCTGCATAAGCTACTTCATTTACATACAGAGCAGCTCAGACCTTCTGAGTGTCAACAGTGGTTTGAGTTTTCCCAGAAAATCCTTTTGTTTGGGGAGAAAACAGAATACATCGAAAGAAAACTTTTAGACAGTCTAAAATAAATGTGTGGTTTTCAAAATTGTCTGGAAAGAAACAGATCAAAGATACGCTGCTCACTGGAAAACATATAGAAGATTACATATCTTATGTCATTCATATATTTCATAACATATTTCAGCTGAAACATCTTTGAAACTGCTTGTAGCACCTTGGTCTCAGCTCCTGAACAGAAATAAGAGCCTGATAGAGGTTGAATTTCATACATACAAAGTTTTTGGATTTTTTATTTTGTTTTGGTTTTAGGTAAACCATTAGAAATATTCTAGAAACATAAATTTGGAAAGCGGGAAGATAGCTTTTATGACTGTTCCCCCTACATTTTTAGTATTTTATCATTTTCTGAGAAGTAAAAACTGTTTGTCACTCAAGGTAAATTAGTTCTCTTCTCAGGTTCGTGAAGTGACAAGAAAAATTATTCATGCACCTAATGAGGCTGTTACTGAAGACAACCTGTATTCTGATATCATTATGGTATGGGGACAGTACATAGACCATGACATTGCATTCACGCCCCAGAGCACAGGGAGAACCAGCCTCCTAAGTGGGATGGAGTGCCAGATGACTTGTGAAAAACAAAATCCATGTTTTCCAATAAAGGTAAGATTCCAACTTAAATTCTACAAGACAAATTCCAGGCTTTAAAAAGATGAGTAAAGTCAGGAAACGTTAGAGCAGACAGCAATAAAAAAATAGAAACCTGTACGACTATTAAATGAAACAGGTAGACATTGAAAATTTTTTTTGTAGCGATAAAAAACTAGAGTTAATATACTTAATAAAATATCAAATTTTTAACCTAAGGTTTATGTTGCAGAGAAATCTTACTGGTCCCTCCTAGTGTTGTTGTTCTCATGCTTCAAGGTTTTGAGTTCCACTGGGGAAAGTAGCAAAGTAGTCATTTACATTTTCATCCAGATAAAGTGAAAAGATCTTAACAATACTTCTTCCAGTTAATGCAAACTTTTGAAGAGAGCTATCTTTTCAATGTATGTATAAAAATCATCTCCAGGGAGCTGCTGAAACTTACATACATCACATCTTTGCTTTGAGCAGATGGAAAACATGAGTTCAAAGCTTGTTAGAGGGATAGAAGAAACATAAATAGGTATAAATATAGGATACAGCATTTTTGATCACCTTATTTAAAAGTATAGTCCTTGTTTCACTCAAAAAAAATGAGTAGCAGAGTAAAACCATGTTTTTTCTTGTCAAAGCACAGCCTGTCCAACTCAGGCTATAGGAAAGCTCCATGCCTATCATAGCCCTCAGTGATGTTCAAGTCAGCACAACCTAAATTCTCTTACTTGGTGTTGGAGCATGATTATTTATCAGCTTCCCTATGTACTGCCATTTAGGGTTTCTATCAGAATAGAAAACATCTTTTACCTTAGCAAACTGTAATTGATAAACATTGCACAGTCTTGTTTTGCTTTAAGTGCCTCATTTCTCTCTCACTAAATGTAGAGGAAAATATTTGGCTAGCTGTAAAGAGAACAAAATCAGGTTGTGTTAAAAGGTGGCTCATCTTCCATATGGTGAGAGAATTTAAAATACTGGGAAGATTAAGTGAAATTAATGACTGCCTACAATTTCACCAGAAGTAGGTAAATCTAGTCCCTCTCACGCTGGATATATGGACTTTTGAAAGTTTGCAAACATATCTTCAGAGCATTCAGAAAGAACACAGGCTTCTTAAAGAACCACATTCTTTCAGACAGTGAGCAACTGAGAGCACTGTTTCCCATAACTTGAATGGAAAGTAAATCACAAGGACCATAGTTTGTAAGCATTGAACCCTGACTAATTCAAGCCTCAAAATCCCATCTACTTAAAAAAAGAGACAGTGTAAGGGATCTTTAAAAAAGACTCCAAGGCTAGCATTATTAATGTAGTAGAGGCACTCAGTAAAGAGGGATAGAGGGTTCATAGATTGTCATGGCAAAGACTTGCAAGTGCATCCTTCAGTGCTCTAAACAGGGCACAGACTCTGGATTTCTGTCTCGGAGCTGTGACAAGATTCAGAGTGTGTTTCAAGGATGCTCTTGAAGGTGAGTTATGTGAGCATATACTAAATCTATCATTGAGTATTAAATATAGCTAAATCTAGCACTGGATGCTGCTCTTACTCAGCATGAGGATGGCTTTGATGTAGTCATGCAAAAAAATTCAGTCACAACCCTGTAAGCAACAGATGAGTTTGCCAACTTGTAGCCCCTTTACATGGTTACAGTCCCACGAATTTTTCAGCTCCATTTTGTTATTTACCTGTTCACAGCTTTGATGGACAGATGCAAAGATGGTTGTTCTTTTGCTTTTACTATATATGTTCAGTATTTTGTGACTGTTTTTTCTCAAAAAGAGAGATTAGATTCTGTATTAAAAAAAAAAAAAAAAAACAAACAAAAAGAAAGGGCTGTTGCAATAAATAGTGTCATCAGAGGAACAAATTTTTGAACACCAAAACAAAACACTATTACCCTCTAGAACAAATCTTCTTTCAGAATTATTACCTAAATAAATGTCCCCATACTAAATATTTGGAAAACTGCCACAGTTAGTTTCATACATTCATTTTGTATACGAAGGAACTGTAGCTGGTTTCCAAAGGCAGTGAAATCAATAGCATCTTATACAACAATGTAGATGTAGAGGCTGCAGTTTGCACTTTTCCTGTTCCTACAAAAGCTGCACCCAAGGGAGAAGCCACCCACAGAAAAGGACAACAACTGCACATCCTCTCTGGGGGTTTCAGCAAGGAGAGGAAGGTCCTGACTGCACAGGTTAGGAAATCTACCTGGAAAATATTCAGAGTCAGTGCAATTCAATGAAGTATTGAAAGCTGCACTAGTTCATTAATATTAATGAAAAGTGTAGGCAAATGATTCATAGGTTACCAGGAACCATTGTGATTTTCTGTTCTGGACATTTTTATAATAAATGGTATAGAATTTCTCTGAGCAATGCTCACATGGAGCCTGTAGTTTCTGGTAGGGCCTGAACATTCTTTTTTCTGTATATTTATGGGATCCCCTAATGGGGCAAAAATACCTCACACCCACTAGCTTTAGTTTACACTTTTTTTATAACAGCCTGACATGCAGAACAGAGTTGTGGAGATAACTTGTCATTCCTGAGATTATTATTTCAGGTTGGAGCTGAGACATAAAGCATTAGAAAGACTTTCATAAGAGAGCTACTGACTTTATTCAGTATTAATTGCTGCCAATAAGTTAGACACAGCACGTACAGGTAGCATGAGGCAATCCAGAAAAGCTTTCAGTTACCTGAGATACAAAGAGGTGGAAAAGAAACAGTCTCAGAAAAGTGAGGTGATTTGAAAAAGTTGACATGTAACAAGACAGGTTACTGTCTCAGCTACAAATAGATCAGTCGTCTGCACTCAACAACCAGCAAAGTGAGTCCCTGCCTTTTTCTTCTGTTTCAGCAGCAGCAGCTCGCTGTCAGATGGGATCATGGACTCTTCTCCAAGTTGCCTGTGCACAAATAATCATTAATATTTTCCTTTTCTTCAAATTTTCACAGACCATAAGCTAGGTTTTCTCTTAAATCTACAGAAAAATAACCATAACAAGGTCATTTCCCATAGAATAAATTCACAATAAGAAAGATTTTTTCTTTAACTGAAATAACAGTTTAGAGATTGTGGTACACTTAAACAATTATTGCCTTTCATTTTCCTTCACATAGAAGAATTTTACCATTACCATGACTATGCATATATAATAACCAGTTAAATCAAAAGGCAGCTATACAGGAAAACTATTGTGGCCAATCAGGGTTTTGTTGCAAATTTTTTCCCTCTAGAACTGTGTGATACAAACAAAAATGAATCATGAATTTTAGTCATTTTTTTAAAGAAAAAAAAAAAGAAAATAAATTCAGTACCCATTTCAGCAGAAAAGGGTCTCTTTCTTTCACTCAGATTATTTTTAATGTCTTTGGATAATATTATAAGGAACCTCTAGTTTACACGTTCAGCTGCTGACTGCAAACTACTTATCCTACGAAAAGGGAAAGGACAGCATTATGCAGCTCAGCCAGTGCCTTAATGCTCATTATTGCTGATTTTTCTCCCCTGGGGACCAGAACGGATTGAACTGAAATTGCAGAGGTAGTTAACTAAAGATTATTCAGTATGAGCTTCATTCAGTGTTGACATGTTTTTCTGTGAGCCTGTTTAACACCATATAGGCATCTCCTACATTCTTTTCTCAGTGAAACCTGAATTCTTCCTGAATACCTCCTGATAACTAGAATATATACAGCACATACAGGGCCGTGGGTTCAGATATTTGTATTATGAGATGAGTTGCCTGCTTACATTACCAGCTGAAGGGAAAAAGAAGCCATACTAATAGCAAAAGACTTAATAACAAATGCTAAATAGAAAACACAAGACAGAGAAATTATTGATTTCAAAAATCAGTGAAAGAAAATTACTTATTTTCTTCAAATATAAGCTACTTTGATTTGCTAAAACCTAGGCAATGAAGAAATAATAGTAGAATTTCTTTACCAAACAAAATTTAACCATTTCTTAATGTAAAAGATTTGTTGGTATCAATCCCTACTGACATGAGCTCTCAGTACTAAGAAAATTTTACTTGGTATAATAAATGAGGTAACATTATATAAAGTTAATTCATTTCATTCCAAAGTTACTTTGTTACTGTTAACCCCAATTTAAAGACTGTTCTATCTCTGCAGACTGATCTCTGTATTATTAGAAAAATTAAGAAGAAATTACATCACATATGCAGCATTCACTGTCTTCTGCCAAAGTGAAAAATGAAAAGCAAGCAGATAGAATAGATAGAATACAAATAAGGGTTAGCTCGGGTGTCTGCACAAATAATTTATTTTCTCTTAGATTTTTGGACCTCATTATTTGACCTCAGTGTCTCAACTGTGTGGGGATCAAACCAATAAAAGACTGGCAGTTTTTCATTTAGCCAAGTCTATGTGCAGCCTTTGCTTTTTATAAAGATGGTCAGAATTCAGTACCTGTAAGACAATTGTTGCAGCAAAATAATGTGGCAGAAGACTTGTGGGGGACTGGCAGAAAGCAAAATGAATATTTACATCTGTCCTTTTTAGTTAGGAAACAGGATTAGAATTCAGTATTGAACCAAAGCTTTTACAGTGTGCTGCTGCAGACACTGAAACTCCTCATTATGTTTTTATGCATACAGGTAAACCTGCTGTTTCTATTGCTCTTCAGTAGAACAGAATTTGACCAGATGTTCATGTCTTCACTCTGATACATTTTATGATGAATTTTGATTGTAAAGCCAGACTGATTTAGATGTAAAGGTATTACATCAACAGCTTATGATAGAGTAAAAGTTTGGGGGTTTGTCTCTGCTTAAAAAATATTCATATTTTCTCTTTAAATCTAAAGAAAAACAATCTATACAGATTTAGAATATGTCATTCCAGTAGCTGAGATCTGAACAATAAAAAACAGAGAATTTAAGTAAACATTTAGGCAAGACTCAATTCAGCATCCACAGCTGTTCTCCTCACCTCAGAAAATACCCTTATTTTGTATGCAGGTAACCACCAACGATACATTATCTGCAGGGATGGATTGCCTGCCCTTCTACCGCTCATCTCCTGCATGCGGCACCGGTGATCATGCTGTTCTCTTTGGAAATATATCAGTGCTAAATACAAGACAACAGATCAATGGCTTAACTTCTTTCCTCGATGCCTCTACAGTCTATGGCAGCACCCCTGCTGTTGAAAACAAACTGAGGAATTTAACAAGCAATGAAGGCCTTCTTAGAGTAAACTTAAAGTATGATGACAACCATCGGGAATACCTGCCTTTTACAGATCGGATCCCATCCCCTTGTGCACAAGACCCAAGTGCGAGTGGAGGTGAGAGGGTGGAATGTTTTCTGGCCGGGGACAGCCGCTCCAGCGAGGTCACATCCCTGGCTGCCATGCACACGCTGTGGCTGAGGGAGCACAACCGCCTGGCCCGGGCCCTCAAGCGCATCAATGGCCACTGGAGCTCAGAGACCGTCTACCAAGAGACGCGCAAAATTGTTGGTGCTCTGCATCAGGTTGGCTGCTTGTTTGCTCTCATACACATTGCAGTGAACAGAACTCACAAAGCTTCCAATGTGCTTCTGGGAGGGGCTTTTTGAGATCGCATTACCCTTTCTTTCCCACCTATTTCTGTGCTTCAAACATGGCATGTTTAAAGTTCACTTTGCTTTCCACTTTCCTAAATGCAATGTTTCAGTGCTTAGTTTCTCTAGGCACCTCAGCGTTCTGATTTTCATGGCAGTTTCTACTCAGACACATATTTATGCAGGCTTCTCCAATGTCCGTTTTTTCAATAAAAGAGGCTTTTTCAGATTATTTTTTTTTTGGTTAAAGGAAATTATTTATATAATTTTATATATATATTTATATAATGTTCAAAATGTTTACTTTCTCACAGGTATTACGTAAATAATAAATCCCCAGAGTATAAATGCCTGTGACATTCTCAGTGAAGAAGTAATGCACGTACTTCAGGGGCTACTGTTAACAGGAGATAGCAGGAGAAATACCTGTGGGAAAATACAAAGGAGTCCACAAGGATGTTTATAATAGACATGTTTTCATACTCTTAAAATTTATTTTTTTTCAGTAGCAAAGGAGACATTTTGGGAGATAAATTGGGGGAGGATGCAATAAGACACCACTTTTCTGATAAAACCATTTTCCTTTCTTCTGTCACAATAGAATACAAAGCATGTTTCCTTTAAGAAATCACCTGCACTGTTTAATGCATTGTTACTTGCCCTCAAATTCATAGAGCTCCAGAGAAGTAACATACTTGACTTAATTGTATTTAGGCTCTTTTGAAATGTTTGGCTTTTTGTTTGCTTTAACCAAGTCACCTCCTCTACCATATATATGCCATTTTCATTAAAAGAATGGCATTGACAAGTCACAATAGTTAATACTTGCTAGAAAAGAAGTGCAAGTCCAAAAGCAGGCCTCTGTGCATTCATACCCTTCTGGTTTGCATCCACAAACATTATGGCCTGAAAGAAACCATTTTGTGCAAGAAAATGCACTGCATGGATCAGCACTCCTCATTAACTCTGCTGGTATCACACACTAATGAGATTTGCCTATGGCTCATTAGAAATGTGTTTGAGTTATATTTAGTTGGTTTAGAGACATTCATTCAGGAAAGATAATTGGAGCACCTCTATTAGTGTGGTATGTTAACTGGCACACTAATGACAGCTCTGGTGGAATTTACCATGAGTTTTCCACTATCAAGTCTTGTTTCAGTTGCTAGACATTTCTAAAATTCTCTTTTTTTGGAGGGAATACTTTCAAGCACAAGTTCTGCCTGTGGGTGTGTAATTATAGAGAATTGAACAAAAAGCCTTTTCTTCTTTCTAGAATAAAGAGGATGAAAAAAATCTCTCTTAAGACCATAGTTTTCTTCCTGGATGTTTTTTAGCACCACAAATATCTCTAATGACAAGTATTTGATAATAGAAACTTGCCAAAGTCACCAAACATAACAATTGTCTGTTGATATCCTGCACAAAAAAGATTTTTTTGGCTGCATTATACAGTTTCACTGATAAGTAACTGTCCTTTCTATTTCATGGGAATTACACATGCTTAACCGAATAAAGTACTAACACTGCAGTATACAGTGGTAAAGATACGTATTCTGTGTTTCCTCATGTTTTGTGCAGAAAGATATTTTTTCATTGTCATTTAATATCTGAAGAAAAAAATGTTCCGTTATGCAGCTGCTAGTTTTAACATTACTATCTCATATATGTGTAATTTGCACAAACCTATTGTGTTCTTTCTGGAGACAGTTTCTCCTGATGTGCCATTTGGATTATGAAAAATGGAAGACTTGACAGTAGTCAGATAGAGCAGGACATTTGCAGATCAATCTGAATCCAATTCTCTTTGATTTATTACAGTAGCAGAGAAACATCTCTGAATTCATCCAGTTGCTCCCACTTGATCCCAATTTTAGGTAACAACTGCCTTTAGTTTTCAGTGTACATAAAGGCATTTATTTCACTTCCTTCTACATCTGCTTGTTTTGTTTGAGCATCTTGCATGGTCTAAGGCATGGGTTGAAAGTGGGTGACTTCTGAGATTTACATGCATTAACTACTTGGATGAAATTTGTGAAATTAAATTATTGGATATATCCTCTCATAAATATGAAATTATAAAGAATAAATAGATAAATAATATATTTTACTAAACAGTGTGTCTAGAATAACGCCAGAACTCATCTTTATAATGAGTATAGTTTATACTATTAACAGAATTATAATAATGAGTTCATTTTAATTAAAAATTGAACTTTTGTAAAATCACCTTTTAGTCAAAAGTTTAGGACTTCAACATCATCATCTGTAAATCCTTTAGTACTTTCAGTGAGAACTGCTAAGTAACCATGCATAACACTTTAATGAATTAAACATTGTTATACTTGATCGTTCTCTATTATTTTTGCAATCTTCAAGTGCAGAAGTTTCATTTAATTGTTGCCACACTATCTCAGTGAGATACTATTCCTCTGCAGTTACAGCTGGCCAATGACAAGTTCCACTTTTGGCCTTACTTACCCTTATGGTAGTTCACATATTTTTATATTTTCCTGTTCCAGCCATTATTTTTTATTTTCCTGTTCCAACCATTGTGCCCCATTCACACTTAGTTTGGGATGTACTTGGAGAGGTTTTTGCGAGGAAAGTCTCCTGAACCCTATGAAAAGTGATTAAGAATTTCTGGATCTTTTGCATCTATTTGATCATAATGTTTAACATGAACAAAAAGTTTTAAAAAATAAAGTGAAATTGTATAACCTTTTTCCAAATATATAACATGTGGCTGACTTCTGCTGAAGGTTGTCTCAGCTTGGAGAAAAATGCAGCCAGGATACTCAGTGAGTTCATAAGGCTTGGAAACCCCTGCTGTAATTCTGCTTTCTGAATGAGTGCTGCCTTTAACAGTAACATTCTATCTGACTTGCAGTATTCTAGTGTTTACAGGTCAGGATTCAGTTACTTTTTCTGTAAACAGTGCACATGGGATTCATGACATGATGCAAAATCTATACAAAGCCTTTTCTGACACTCAGATGCTGTTTCTGTCTGGATACTTACCAAGCAAGTGGCTGGATTGCTAAGAAATTAGTGTTTTATATTCTCTGATATGACTAAATGAATAAGTCTTAAATAATTTCTCAGTTAATATATGGTTATATAGAATAAAAAGGCCTTATAAAAATGCTGAGCATATGGCCCTCTGTTTAAAACACAGTGCTCATTCGTCATAATTTTCCAGTAAATAATACTGTTGGAACAATGACTACCGTGAGATAGTAGAAATATTGATGTTATTGATTAAAATTTTTTCTTCGTGAGGCTTCTGTAGAGCTTGGATTTGATGCTATGAGGTGATGAATGTAGCCTAAGAGGAGCTTGGATTACCTCTAATCTCATAAATGTCACAAATTGAGACCACTCTGCCTTGCAGGTTCAGACTCAGGATATCCATATACATTCCTTATGCTTCTGCAAACACACAAAAGTTATTTGTCAACTTTTTGTTAAAAAATAGACTCAAAGTAAGCCAGAAATGATGGAGGCATTCACTATACTAGTTTGTGATTTCTTTCCCATATAGTCGCTTTCTGTCTGATTTTGACATATTTTGCAACAAGCACATTCCTTTGTTTACACAGGAGAATCTCATTTATTGAAGGAATACTCTACTGAAAGAAAGTACTGTGCTTATTTATGAAAGTAAATAAACCTTTTATATCATTCTCTGAGAGAAGGGTCTGCATACAAAAGAATTTTAACAAAATTAATTTTGATGCCTGTCAGCTGTTAACATCTTTAAAATTTATGTATGCGTCAGTTGTGAGAACTCTCATAGTGAGCCTCTCCTGGACTTCACAGAGACAAATTTGGCCACATCCAGAGACTACATAAATCCTAGATGCTATTTCAGATGTGTTCTTTGGCAGATTCCAGTAGCAGTATTGTATTCTTCTGTATTAATAACAACTTAGCCTGTACTGTCTAAAACTCACCTCTACTTGGTGGAGCCTCATTTAGCCTTTGGAAGTTTCCATCAAACAGATGCCTCTCCTAGTGCAGGGTAGGCAGGCATAAGACCCCTTTTTACCCTTAGCCTTTTAATTTTCTTGTCTTGAAATGGCAACCCCTTTATCTCTATCAAGGAAATTGGAAATGAAGATGTTGCCTCTGGAGCAAATGAAAACTCTGAGTTGCCCTTTCCCTCAGGGAGTCTGGCATTCCTGAGTATCTTAGCTTGGAATTTCATTTAAAATGAGCCAAAAAATTAGTCATAGGATTTTTTGCATCCATGACTAACCTACTCTTCCATAAGGTCTTTGATTGTAAAAACTATACATCTAACATTAGAACTGTCTTGCAAAACCTTTCTGAATAAAGCAATGGATTAGCTTTTCAAATGACAGTGTCAGTATTAATTTCTTGCAATAATTTCATTTGTTTCATATGCTGCATTAAAGAAGCTGTAAAAGGGATTATAACATATTGTCTTTTATATATTTTGTGCACTGCATGACTTAACCTGAAAACCTAAGCCTCTGCTTTCTGGGAAAAGTGATCAAATTGTGGAAAGGTTATCTTGTCTGTGCTCTGTGCCTAAAATAATGATACAAGTTTTTTATAAAGTCATTTTAAGCCAGCTAGTTTTTCAATCTGCACTATATCGAGTTCAAAGTACATTTGTCTGTATATTTATTGCATATTATATTGAATCTATGAGATATTTTATTGAGTTCATTATGCTTCATATTTATCTCATATTGCTTTATTGAGTTCAGCATAATCTTTAACCTATAATGCATTTTCATTTTATTTGGTACAGTAGAATATTTTCCCCTCTCTCCTTTTGTCATGATTACTCCTGTGCTTTTTCATGCCACTGTAATACTATCACATTATAAAAGCATTTGACAGAAGGTGTTATCAGTCTTTTTATTTTTGAAGTGCATTCTTTAGAAGTCTAAAAATTGGCCTAAGTTTAGTATAAAGTGTCTACAAAGGGATTTTGGGCACCAGTATTTTAAAGCCTCATCACTTCAAATAATAATAAAAGAGGATTTGTGTCACAAATATATGTCTGAAAATAGCATCTGTTCACATTAGAAAGGCATTATAGTGCTTCTTGCTTTCATTGCCATTTTTAAGGCCATTATAATTTACATTTTTAATCTCAGCAAACCTCCCGTGAGCTGGATTCCCCCCATGGTTTGTAAATAAGCAGCACTGGAAATCTCTCCTCAGGAGGTTTTTTCCAGCATTTATGGTAAAACCTAACAGGGCCTTGTTGTTGCACAGATTCTCTCTGGTCATTTGTCCCCTAACTGCAAAAATAAGACTGATATTGTTTTCCAGGAAATACTGCTCTTGCTTATTCCAAATGTTTAGGGTATAAATGAGGGAATGAAAAAGCATTTAGCACCTGGTACTCATTACTATTCATCTCTAGAAAAGCTGAAATATGTTTCTTTCTCTTTTCTTTCAGATTATTACTTTAAGAGATTACATTCCCAAAATCATTGGTCCAGATGCTTTTAATCTGTATATTGGCCTTTATACAGGTTATGATCCCACAATGAATCCTACGGTTTCTAACATATTTTCAACAGCTGCTTTTCGTTTTGGTCATGCAACAATCCAGCCAATAGTGAGGCGATTGAATGCACAATATTTAGACGATCCTGAACTCCCAAATCTTCATTTGCATGAAGTTTTCTTTAGTCCTTGGAGGCTCATTAAAGAAGGTATGGTCTTATTTAAACTGCTTCTGTTGTTTTTTTGTCTTTTTTTCCCCAGAAAATTGTAACTTTTTCTAAATTACTTATCCAGAATTAGGAATGAGAGCATTTATTTAATTAAATAATTTATTTAATTTGTTGGTTGAATTCCAGAGCACTAAAAAGAATGTTAATTATTATTCTCAATTAAATAGTTGACTGAATCAGTAAAACATTACTCTCAAGATTAAAACAGTCTGGTAGATTGGCAATAGAAGGATGAGTGATGATGAAGATTTTTTTAGGATTTTTTTCGTGTATGAATTTATTAACAGGTTGTAAGTTCTTTTATACCTGAAGGAGAGGGAGCTTTTTCATACCACTATTACTTCTACTTTGAACTAAAGGAGATGTGTTTGAATGTAAAAGCCTGTGTGGCACAATGATTTAAAAACATACAAACACATAAGTATTGACATTTATTATGAAAATTATAACAGTTTATACATTCTATAATACCATTTTTTATGTTTAAAGGAGGCTTGGATCCTTTAATAAGGGGTCTTCTAGCACATCCAGCAAAACTGCAGGTACAACATCAACTGCTGAATGAGGAGTTAACAGAAAAACTGTTTGTGTTGTCCAATAATGGTTCGCTTGATTTATCGTCACTGAATTTACAACGCGGCCGTGATCATGGACTCCCAGGTCTATTGCTTTTTCTTGATTTTTTTCTTCCAACTGGTAACTGAAGTAGAACTGCTTATATTTGGGATGTAATCATAAGCTTTTAAATAATAGCTCTGGTAATCAGAAAAATCACTTAAGTCTCTTTTAAAATGTACATTGCTAATATTCTTAATTTTGATGGAAAGTATTTGACAGATTTTGAGATTGAAATTATCTTGTAAATCTGGAATCTAGAACAGTACTAGTGAGTGGATCTGGGTGTGATCAGTGTAGGTACCTGAGGCTTGTTTTTGCTGGAACCAGTTTTGAGAAGTGGGGGTTTCTGCCTGAAGCAGCCATTTCCCATCAGCAAGCTGTCCCCAGCCTGTGGGATAGTCAATTTAGGTACATCTTCACTGGCTCCACCAACCACAGAAGGTGTTGACAGATATCTCTAGGAGTGGTGTAGATGGCTTGGTTAGGTAAACTCTGCATTTTAAGAAATATTACATGTTTGTCTCTGTTTTTTTGCACTAGATTTTTTACTCCAGTCAGCCCAGTGTAAGACTGAACTAACAGTCAAGGAATCAGGCCATGGGTGTACCTGCTTAAGAGGAAGAATGCTGGAGCTTAGCTCAAATCCTGCCATAATTTCTCTGATCAATTTAACCAAAGATGGTAGACTCTTTTTATACATAACTGTCTATGACAATGATCAAGGTTGTCAAAATCCAATGCTTATAAATTTTTTAATTTCATATATCATGCCTAGCAGACAAATCTAATCTTCCTTTAAACATCATACTTGCAGGTTATAATGAATGGCGGGAATTCTGTGGTTTACCAAAACTGGAAACTCACACTGACCTGAATGCAGCAATAACCAATCAAAATGTCACTGAAAAAATCATGGAATTGTACCATAATCCTAACAATATTGATGTTTGGCTTGGCGGTCTCATGGAAGACTTTCTTCCAGGTGCTAGAACTGGTCCCCTGTTCGCGTGTATAATCGGAAAGCAAATGAAAGCACTGAGGGATGGTGACCGGTGAGTTTATTATGAAGTAAAATCATGCGTAGAAACCCAGTAGCAATGGAGATTTTACAGACACTTAAATATGCTTCAAACAAATCATTCTCTACCCATCGCACATTTTTGTCTTAGCTCCTTCAGTTTTGTTGGGTGAGGTCTTGATTATTCTTCTTTGGTTCATACGTGGTCTCAATTCCAGATGACATGGAGTTTGTTTCTATGTTACTGAGGTGTCCAGCTTGCGCTCCTACTGAAAATGCAAGATACCACCAGAAGTTAATTGTGGCAGGGGCCAGCAGCTTCTGCATGGATGGATGTAGTACTGTCCAGGCTTTATTCCCCCTGAGGGCTGCACTGGGCTCAGGAACTGGAAGAACCTCAATATTTTTCTTTGGCAACTGCAGCAAAGTCAGAAGGGATAAGAAAAATCTGTAATTCGGGCTTCATAAAAGGATAATAAAAACACCATGTACTTGGCTTTATGTGAATTGGGACAACAGAGTGTTCCCAGAGTTTCCTCATAGGACACAGCACAGGATGTCACTTCAACCAACCCTGCACAGGTGCCACCAGAATCTTGTGCCAGTACAACACTTCATACCAGAAAAGCAGGGGGAATGCAGCTTCAGGTCACAATGGCATACGAGAAGCTGTTTCTATCTTGCTTCTGCTCATGAAGCAATTATAAAAACCAACTTTTTTTTATTTCTGTCATGTACTTGTGGCAGTAATTTTGGATCTCATGAGATGGCTAATTTAAAACTGCTCACACCATGCTAGCAGGGGTGTTTTAAATACATCTTGTCCTTACAATGACCTTTAAGCTCCTCTTATAAGTCACTGTTATGGAAAGAAACCATTATGGGAATAATCATCCAAGTCAGAATTTAAATCTGAACTTTAAAAAATGTTAATTAATTAGCTTACAAGAAAAAGCAATGCTAATCATAAAGGTGGTATTTGCAGAAACTGTATAGACAATGAACATTCTACTCAGCTGTGTTCAAAACATGGTTGAAAGTCTTCTGAATGGTACAGGCATACTTGTTCCTACTTGGGGAAGGAGTATCTATGGATGTCTTTTCAGCCCCCTTTCTATTATTCAGTACCTTACACTGTTACTTAACATTCAGTATCTCATAATGCTACCAGCATTAAATAAACTTAAGAATAATTTAATACATTAACTCCAAATTGAGAAAAAGAGAGTTCTAATAATGAGTTTCCTGAGTTTCTGCTACAAAGTTTGTGGCAGATAACTTAAATGTGAAATGGTGTTCCATCATTAATAACAAAGAAACCACCTAAGACAAGTTAGAAGTATGTAACAACATGTTATAGTTGTCACATAATAAGAATGGAACAGTCTAGCACTGCAGTGTCTGGTCAGGTAGAGTGTTGGGTGTTATCTGTAACTGGACCAGGGGCACTACATACACTAGATACCCTAACTGACAGGTCTGAATGCAGGGATTTAAAAATAACTCTTCTAATCTACTCTTTAAGTTCAAAATACCTGGAATTGTCATCAGGCTGAACCCTGAATTCTGATAGTCCTAAAACCTTTTTGTCAGTAATCTGACAAAACATAAAAAGTTTTCTTTTCTGCTAAAGTCAGGCACTATCTTAACCACATCATCTGAGACAAATTATTTCTGATCCATCAGCCTTCTTCCACCTCTTCATCCTCTGAATATTTTTGCAATCTCAGGGTTTGAAACATTTGGGCAAAACTTCTGAAGTTTTTTCATTCTTTGCATAGGTTTTGATCACCTGACCCAGACTGAATGGAGTAAATCAAAATGTTTGTTAAAGTAAACACCCATCTGTTGGGTAGATTAAAACATCATTTTTCATTTAGAATTATAGATAAAACCGAATTTTGTGATAAAAGTAGAATAGGTTTTAATGTATATGAAAGGGGACATAGGTGTAGGAGAACTGAGTGGAGAAAAGACTTTGATGGCTTTGTTTATAGGAAGGGGTCTTGGAATCATCACTGAGGTTTCAGGATGCTCTGAGAAGTTTAGGAGCATGCAAGACATGGTGTAGACAAGGTGTAGGAGGAAGGCTCCTTCCTTTTGTTCTCCTTCCAGCTCCTCCATCTCTCCTGCATTTATTATCACAGTGCTGCTGAGTTGTGGGACATTCCTCTACCCCTGGTTCTCTACATTGCCTCCTCCTTCAATGTAGGCAAAGTAGGATGGGTTTTTTTAACAAACCAGTCTTCTGAAGGTAACTATTGGCCTACTAATAAAGCCAGTTTTCCAAAATTTCACATGCACTTACCTTACTTGGCAGGTATGGTCCTGTTGGTAGCACAATCTGATTTGTCCTGAAAAGCCACCCTGAAGCACACTGGCAGTCCTCATCCTCCCCAGAACACAAACACAACTATCAGACTTCCCATTTGTATGGTACATTTACAGGCAGCCCATAAAAATCTTCAAATGCTGAACACATGCCAGGTTTGCATAGAGTCCACTGTCAATATTGCTGTTCCCTTCTAATCAGGCAAACGTAAACACAAACTCACAGACTTTCTAGAAACCTCCAAGCCATGTGCCCCCTGTATTATGAATCATAAGTCCTGTGTTAAACCTGAGCTCAGCTTACACAGTCTGATCACTCCCATGCTCTACTGCTGACTGTCCTCAGGCATGTTACCACCAATCCTGCCTAGTATTTGGGAAAATCCTGACTGGCCTGAGTACCACAGGGAATTAAGCAGTGTAGCAGTGCTTATCGCTGTTCACTGTACTAATAGAGACATTCTATCAAACTCTTCAGAAGTATTTTTGCCATTAATGACATGTCTTTATACACAAAATGTTTGTCTTTCCTTTTCTCCCCAGTGTTTTCTTTCCTTTTACCTTTAAATGTGTATGTATATGTGTATGCATACATATATATTTTATATAATGTCACCATTTAATAAATATACCTTTGTAGTTCCTCTGAACTAGTTCCTCTGTTCTGACACCACACTCCTGATCTGACAAAAATAAGCAGGTCTCTGTTCCAGACAGTCCTCTTAGCTTTATGTATGATCAAAAACATAATTTTGCTTTTCTACTTATGCTTATATATGCTTAAATATACTTATGCTTTTCTACTATAATTAATCTGTGTATCTACAGGTTTCTTAGCAAATTAAGTATTCCTAATTAATGAGAGAAGTATTCAACATATACTTGTTTTCCTAGCAGCCATTCAGTAAGAGCAAACAGAATTCAAAAGCTTTGGTATGAGGAAATCTATTTTGGTTACTCCTCCAATTCCTCTGTAATTTATGCTTTAAACAATTTATGAGTGAACAGCACATATTAGTATATGTAGGAGTAAGGACCAGTTCAATCAAATTTGTCTCGAGTTTTTCTCTCAGGATTGTAACTTTTTTTGTGGACCTGTTCAATCAATGAAAAGCAATTCTGCTGGCTTTAACACATCAGACCAGTTGACCAGTACATCAGACTCACACTAGCTTTTTTATGACTGGTTCTTTATGGTCATGGTGTTTACTTTTATTATTCTTTTATTCACCTATTTTTGCTGTAATTCTTATTTTCGGTATTTAAATAAAAGGTACTGTGAAAGTAAAAATAAGCAGCTCTTTGATCTTTTCAAAAAAGGTTTCTGTCAATCTTTCCAGATTTTGGTGGGAAAATGATAATGTTTTCACAGAAGCTCAAAGGCATGAACTCCAAAAACATTCACTGTCCCGCGTGATTTGTGACAACACAGGAATTTCTGAAGTGCCAGCAGATGCCTTTCAACTTGGAAAGTTTCCAAAGGATTTTAAGCACTGTAACAATATACCCGGGATGAATTTAGAAACTTGGCAAGAATTTTATCATGAAGGTAATCTAGTAGTTACCAATCTTTTCGGAGGGGAGAGTAAGGAGCAGTTTAAGTACTGACTTTGGTTGTGGAAGGTCTTGAGTTACTGGTCTGAATCAGACCTTTACTATTTCTATCACTTAGAAGTGGGATCATATAATCATAGAACTTTTTGGCTTGGAAGGAATCATTACAGGACATCTAGTCCAACCCACCTGCAATGTCCAGGGACATATTCAACTACATCAAATTGTTTAGAGCTCTGAATCCAAATGTTTCCAGGGATGAGGCATGCACCTCTCTGGGCAACTTGTGCCAGTGTTTCAGTACTCTTGTCAAAAATTTCTTCCTTATATTTAATCTAAATCAACTCTCTTTTAGTTTAAAAACATTACCCCTTGTGCTATTGCAACAGGTCCTGGTAAAAAAGTTTGTTCCAATCATTCTTGTAAGATTTGTTTAAATTGACAGGCTGCAATAAGGTCTCCCTGGAGACTTTTCTTCTCCGGGCTGCAACAACAACCCAACTCTCTCAACCTCTTTCTTCAAAGGAAAGGTGCTGCAGACCTCTGATTATCTGTGTTGCCGTACTCTGGACTTGATCCAGTAGGTCCATGACCTTCCTATGTTGTAATGCTAATTTTATGAAGATTATAAGTAAAACCTGTGATATTCAATATCAATTCTTTTCCAGAAATGAACAATTAGTCTTGAGTGAAAAATTTCACTGAAGTTAATATTTATAGCAGTAATGCAGAATACCATCCATTTGCAAGTCTAAGTTGGTAATTTTTTAAAAGCCTGTAATACAAACTTTCTATTTGTAGATGAACTATGTGGAACACCAAGAAGTGTGGAAAATGGTGATTTTGTATACTGTTCAGAATCTGGAAAATCTACAGTGACTTATACATGTCATTATGGATTTCAGTTACGAGGAGAAGAGCAATTAACCTGCACAAGCAATGGATGGACCTTTGAGGCTCCAGTTTGTATAGGTATATATAATAATAATAATAATAATTATTATTATTATTATTATTACTATTTATTTATTTCTGAATTTTCTAACAGCTAAAGTCCACCATAGCTCATCAGATGTGAATTCACTCCTATGCCTTCTTGTAGTTAGCATCCTGGGCTTACAGGTGCAATAACACAAAAATGTGAAACTCTCTCCAGAATTGCTGTTTCACTCTCTACCCATCCTGATTCAGCAATCAAGTTGATGATAAGAAAATGTCACTAAAAATTGCCCAATTAAACAAAAATCAAGTCTATTAACAACCATTCAGGAGGGAGGGGGGAGATAAAGGGAAGGAAAAAAGGCTGCAAATCAGAATTATACATTGCTTCCTCCTACATTCAGCATAAGAGCATGTCAGTGAGTTGTCATTTTCCTGGCATTGTTCCAATGGATGCTCTAGATAAAAGTTGAACTCTGCACCACTAGAGCATGTGTCATCCTAATAATTTTTGTAAAAGTGAAAAAAACAGTCTGTGAAGTGAATAAGTGAAATTAAGGAAACTAATAATCACTACAGGTACAACCTTCCCCTCCCAAATAGCTGTGAAAAGGTTTTCCAGAAGTTAATTACTTCTGCAGGTACAAAAGTAGATCAGATGAAAATTAGTAAAAATATATATTTCTGGCACATTTTCACAGGAACCTTTTCTGTTATTTTAATAATTCTTTCATCTTCTGTGTTTTTTTTGCCTTTTACTGTTTAGTAGAATAAGCTAGAAGGAGAATGTGGCAAACATTACAAGACTTTCACTCTTCATGCTGTGAAGAATGAATTCTCTCTCTTCAACATTTCAAATGTGTTTATAATGAGGGTGTGTGTACATATACTCATATATATATATGTATATATGTATGTGTGTGTATATATTCACACTCCTCTGCTTTATAAGAGCATGAGAGAAAAATAAACCCAAAAAGGCTATATTTCAGAATATATTATGGGTGGTGGTAAATTAATTTGAGTGCAAGTGCTGCAGCTCATCCACAATAAAGTCTGCTTATCAGTATTTTTGTGATAGCAGAATAGAAAGCTCTTCATTCTAATTGTATACCTGGTATGGAAAAAGTCAAATGAAATTTTCAGCTCTTTCCTTTATTCACATCCTATTTATCCACTGAATTCCTCCCACATAAATACCATATAAAGAAATAAAGATGTTAAATGAATTATAATAAAACCTTTTCAATAGATTAATGTTCTGGCAGGGAATGGAATAAATAAGTTAAACTAGTGAATCATTCCTTGTCCTAGTTTCTTTTAATATGTTCAGTAAAGTAAACAAAAGACTGTATATCTGCTATAGGAAAACAAGCTGCTGCATATATTAAAAAAAAATGCCTTTATTAAAGGAAAACCATCATAACCCACTTATGCAGATGCTACTTGAGTTTTACAGTAGAAAGCACTTTGTTCCATGCATGTCTGTGCAATATGTTCCCATTCTTTTAAATATTCAGCAAATTAGGGATAAATCAAGCAATATAATGAGGAGGATAGAGCTTAGCATTTCTGCAGATGGTTTCAAAATTATATGCTACTCTGGAAAGACAGAGTGGCTTGCTGGCAAAAGCATAGGATTCTGAGAGCTGTTAATTCCCTCTTACTAACTTGGGCTTTGACTGATATCATTTCTATTGATTCAGGAAGTAATTTAGTGTTAGAATATGCTACCTTCCTTTATATTAAGTGATGTCATACTCCTGATAACTCTTTGCTTTAGTAAACAACTGCTCTCTGAGGGTTGGCTAGTCAGATCTGACATGCACTGTTTAGTGATGAAGAAGTTATCTAGTTAGCACATAGCATGACTATGGATCTATAGAAGTTGAAGGAGCTCATTTAAATTACAGTGCAGGCAAAAGTGCAGGTTTTATTCCCAGATGATGATTAAGCCAGTGAGCATTAACTCAAAATACAGTTTTGAAAGGAGTAATAATCTGAAATCTTCATCCTAAACAACAGATTCTTTTCCTGCTTCAAAGACATGTTATGAATCTTATCTTTTCTTAAGGGTTCTGAAATTTTATATTTTTCCTGCATGTTAGTCTTTTGACTGTCTTAGCTGATAACTGTCTTTGGGCACAGCTACTTTTTTGTACTAAAATTTGAGAAAAGAAGGCTTGGTTCTATTTCCAATGATGGAAAGTGGTCTCAGTGACAACGCTAAACTTAGTAAAACCAGGTCAGTTTCTAATACTGATTAAAAATAAGAACTTGTATTGAAGTATCAGATCAAACATTGTGGTAGAGAATGAAAGGATAAAACCAAAAAGAGAAGACACTGCAGACTCAACTAGTAGGTCACATATGGGTTTGCAGTGCTTCACACAACCATTGGTCAGAGACATTAAACAAGCTGTCAGATATACAGAACCAATGGGAAACTACCTAAAATAGCATGGATACCACCTACTTTTAGTCAACTGAATTCAGTCATGCAAGTAAATATTACACAGAAAAAAGACACGTGTAAAAATATGAAAAGACCCCTTTCTTTCCCTCACTGGGTATTTTCCTGCACTGCTGTTTCTTATTTCATCACATAATAAGAAAGTGAAAGATCTTGAAAGGCCTCAAGAACAATATATGTATGTACATTTTCCAGTGGATAATTGTTCATCTGCTCAACATTCTGACAGGATATTGTCATTTTACAGAATTTATATAGCATCTAGAAACAACCATCCTTGCAGTGATATCACAAATTATGGTTAAAAATTTTGTAAACAAAGCTAACCTGAAAATTTGGCTCCTCAATGTCATGTCTAGAAGTGTACAGAACTGTGTCTGACTTAATATTTTCATTATCTCTATAGAGAATAGGATGAAAAATTTATAGAGGAAGTCAAATCTTAGGACACAAACACATGAGGACCTCTCACATTTAAGGCTTGCATTTTTGAAAATTCAGCCAATTGCCATTTGTAGCTTTTGGACTATGAGAACAACTTTTCTTTTTCATCATTTCCAGCTTTAAAACAAACAAAAAATCAAAATGAAACAACAACGACCCTCTTCTTTGTCCTTTAAACAGTAACAATACAGATTTTTATCAGTATCTGTCTCATTGAAAATGTACAATGCTTTTCATTTAGGAATCCTTGTAAAAAGTGTTTATGAGAAATTATTAATCCCTTTGTACTTTGTAATTATTATTGATCAGTGTGTCCTCATTTTGCAGACATCAATGAATGTGAAAATGAAATTAATCCACCATGCCCTCCTTCTGCTGTATGCATTAACACTAAGGGTAGCTACAAATGTCTCCCTGACTGATCCCTACAAGCTGGCAGGAGATGGAAGAACATGCTTTGGTAATGGTGAACCTACTGTCCATTAAAATGTTCTCTGTTCCACTTTACAATGCTGTAAAAACACATCAAATTGTGTTTTATTGAAGAGCTGTTAACATATGTGAAAAATCTCACAACCATGAGCATAAAGATACAGATTCTGTAAATCAAGGTGTTGAATAAATAATACCGGTACATAAATAAGCTTTTCATTTCTATTCCTATTGCATATAAACCACTAAGTATTTACTGACAGTGCATATGAGGATGGAATCAAATTTGTCTCAGCATCTCCTAGTCAGTATCTAAATTCAGCACCTAAATATTAACTAAGTTCCTTCCGACACCTTCCAAAACTGTCAACTCTTTCAGAGCAAGTAGAAATTATGCATTTCCTTGGGTTTTTCAACTTTTCAGCATTCAAGTAAGCTGTATGATAGAAGTTTAGGGGGAGTATGAGTGCAGTTGCCCACTGAAGCTGAGCAATACCTGTTCTGGGGAAAGCTGCATGAAAACCTACAATCCAAACTCAAGTGAATGGGTATTTGCTTTATCTAAGTGCCCAAGGGTAGCACATAACCTTTAAACCACTCAGATTTTGCATATAGAGTTCTGTACGCCACACAATCATAAGCACATTGAATCTCACTGATGGCACATTACTTTCTTCCTATTTCAGCAAATTCCTTGGTTATGATGTGGCATTACACTGTCCCTTATTATAAATTACTCTAAGAAAACAAAAAATGGTAATTCCCCAGCAAAAAAATACCAAGTTGCAAACATACAGATATTTTCAGATATGAGGTGCATCCAGTAAGTTTTCCAGATGTGTTTCAAGGTCACATGAGCATATCCCACCAGCGAGACCTCATTCCTCAAGTGACACCTTAAGTGAGGCCATGTGACTTCATCAAAGGTCTAGGAATGAAGTACAATGGGAAACTGCACTAACATAGCAGGCACACCAGTAGAGAAACCTCCCCAAGAGAAGGCTGCCAGAATGGACCAAGTACTCCCTTGCTGTAGTGAAAGCAAATGCAAATTTTCAGGGCCTAATTTTTATGGAATTAGACTAGACAGTAATAGTGGTAGCCATTTAGAGTTTCATCTGAATCAAAAAATAGAAAAAACACACCTTTTTTTTAGGTGTTTCTTAACTTTATTATTTACAGTTTGTTCCTTTATCCAAACAACCATGGTTACATTTATTTATTCCTCTAAATTCAGAGACAAAAATCTGCTTTCAGATTAATTTGATGTGGTTAAGTCACTGATGTTGAATGCAAGAAAGATAGCGTGAGGACACTGCACTGGCATATGGCTGCTGTTGCAGTGGATATGTGCTATGGACTTCCTGATCAGGAAGAAGTAGATGGGTCTTTCTTCAAACAACTGGAAGAATCTTTGTGTTCACAGACCCTGGCCCTCAGGGGGAATTTTACCCACAGTTATAAGGACAATACAGCAGGCCACATGCAATGTAGATTATTTTTGGAGAGCATTGACAGCTTCCTGACAAATGTTGATCAAGAAGACAAGGAAAGGTGCTCTATAGGACATAGTGCTTAAAAATGGAATCACAGAATTGTTGAGGTTGGAAGGAACCTCTGGAGTTCATCTTGCCCAATTCTTCTGTTCAAGTAGGATCACCTAAAGCCGGTTGTCCAGGATCATGTCCAGACAGCTTTTAAATCTCTCCAAGTGTGGAGACTCCGCAACCTCTCTTAGCAAACAGTAGCAGTGCTCACCTACCCTCCCAGTCACACTGTGTATCATTTTGTGCTCATTACCTCTTGTCCTGTCACTGGGCACCGCTGGAAAGAGCCCAGCTCCATCCTCTTTGCATCTTTCCTTCATATATTTAAACAAATTGATAAGCCCCCCACGAATCTTCCCTTTGCAAGGCTAAGCTGTCTCAGAGCTCTTAGCCTCTCCTCATAGGAGAGATACTCTAGATTCAAAATGTCTTTGTGCCTCTTCTCAGGACTCTTTCCAGTATGTCAGTGTGCACCAAGGAGCTGAAATTGCCCACCCAGCTCCAGATGATGTCTCACCCAGAGCAGAGGGGAAGGATCACCTCTCTTGATCTGCTGTCAATGCTTAATGCATCCTAGGATACCATCATCCACCTTTGCAGGAAGGGCGCGTTACTGGCTCATGTTCAGCTTGGTGCCCACCAGGCCCCACAGGTCCTTTTCTGCCAAGCCATTTTCCAGCAAGACATTTCCTCATGTGGACTGATGCCTGAGGCTGCTCCTCCCCAGATGCAGGAGTTTGCATTTCCCCTGTTGAACTGTGAGGTGCCTGTCAGCCCATTTATCGCATCTATGGAGGCCCCTGGGCAACCTGCCGTAGCTGATCCTACTTGAACAGGGAGATTTGACTAGCTGACCTCAAAAGGTCCCTTCCAACCTTAATGACTCTTTGATTCCATGTTTAGGTAAAGACAAAATGAACAGGGTTTAGCAGTGTTTTATATTGTTTCTCTGTAAACTGTGTTTCTTAACATACTAGTGTACATCTCTCACTGTCATTTCTCATACTTTTTTTGAATTGAGAAAAGAGTCAATTAGCTACTTGATAGTAGATTGATCACAAAAATATTTGTATTAACAAGGGAAAGGAGAATGTTACAGCTCAGTGTATTCTAGTTTGTTTAATTTCCATATTAAAAAGCTGAAAATTTTACATAAAACAAGCTGTTTGTGTTTTTATTTCAGATTAAAAGTTTTTATCAAGGTTATTGAGTGGCTTCATTTATTGGTCTATTGTTTTTGCATTTTTAAGGACATCATTCAAAAAGACTAGCTAATTTCATCATATGGTTAGAATGAGGTTTGGGGACTTGGTGAAAAAAGATAGAGCAACACTTTTCTAAACCAACATATTGGTGATAATAGATGAGCAGCTGAAACTGAGCAGCAATAAGAATTTGGGAATCTGCAGTGCAGAGTGATTTAAAATTACAAGAGCACTCCACATTATTATGAACATTTCTGCCTTCAAAAGTAAAAAGCTCTTAAAAATTTTGAAGAGCTCTAGTAATGCTAACTATTCAATACTGAAAATCTATATAACCTTCAATCCTGCTTTTATTGATTGAATTCATCTGTAGCCTCAAGCTGTCTTTGACTCAGATGAAAACTTGTGTAGGATAACTTTATTCAGGAAGTGAATTTTTTGAATTGTGTCAAATCAAAGTTGCTCATCTCTTACCACTCTGGCCCATGGCTTTTGATATTTTTAGAAGTAAATAAAAACAAACCAAACAAACCCCAAATAAAAACAAACAAAATACCCAACAAAACCCATAAAATTCACAATTTTCCATCTATGCTTACTTTAACCACATTAAAAGGACTCACAATTTAAATATCTTCACTCTTGATCCACACTTAGTTTACCTTTGCACAAATGAATTTACTCTCAAGATTCCTCATAGTCATTCAACCCAAAATATTGTCACTGGCCTCTAATTTAAATTAGCTTTAGTTCTTGTTTTGAGTTATATGACAGTGACAGATTGCAACCTTTGGATAAATGTTCTTATCTTTTGCATGCTTTTACTGCCATGTCAAAGGAACATAAATCCTGAAAATGACACTTCCTTAAACTTTGATGGAATTATAATATTGGACCCACTTTCTTTGCTGTGCTGCAGAATGCTGAAAGAAGTGACTCATCACAGCAGGTGTTTTAGTCTGCAAAGTCAGTTGTTACGCTCAGCACTGCACCCTGCAGGGTTGAGAAAGCCAGCTGGTTTCAGATGGCAAAAAACACTTTTGACACTTTCATCAAAACTATAGGAAAAATATGGCTTATTTTGGGAAACACTTACAACAGGAGCTTTGTATTCTATGCTTCTCAGGTGCTTACAAAATTGATCTTTTTGTATGCTTGATTGTGCATTTAGCAGTGGATGGATTCATATTGTTGTAAAGACGTAACTGAGAAACTGAGATAAATAGTGAGGTGTATTCAGGGGTAGGGAAAGAGAATAGAATGAAGCAAAAGAGTTCAGCACTTCAAATTAGATTTGTACTAAACTCAAAACACAGCTTTATTCCACTAATGACTGGGATGTGTAAAACCAAACTAAATACTTGAATTAGAATAGCAGATGATTTTTGGCAGCATTGTTTAGTAGTTATGATATTATTTTCTGACATATGACCTTCAATTAGATTGTTTCAATGAAAAATATTAAAACTATTATGATTTCTGTGAGTGTTCATGGCAATTCCATTGTGCCTTTCAGCATACATAAGAAAAGTTTTTCACATTTATGGTTAGTTAAAAGCATGGATAATTAAAAAGCTAAGTTACCATTGTAATCAATTTTTAAATCTTTAAAACTTCTGGTGAAAAACTAAGAAGGAATGAACATTCTCATTTTACTATTCTTCGTTCTGTCTCACAGCCTGCAAATGGTTTGTGCACCTCTCTTCAGAAGTCACATGATAACACCCTTTGGATACTGGAATTTAAGAAAAAATTACGATCAGATCTCCCATCCAGGAAAGTAATTTTTATATTGGATGGTGCTGTATGGCATTGGAAGCACACACTTCTGCTGAGCTGATGCACTCCCAAAACAATAAACCAATTTTGCTGGGATACAGATGGCAGCTGAAGATGCACGGTGTGCCCCTTGCTGCAGAAGGAAATTCCACCCTGCAGGAAAGTTTTGTTGCTCTATCACCATGTGCCAGTTTTTACTTTATCATGGTTGCCCCACAAAGGCAGACCAGTAGAATGGAAAAGGCAAAAGATACTGTGGCACTTGATGCAGCAGAATAGATTTGTTGTAATGGGCCACATGCTGGATCCCCACTTCCTGCACAGAGCAAAGACATCCAACCTCCAGGCAGACCCTGTTAGCCCAGGCTTAGCTCAGAGTCAAACACTTCAAGAGAAACTCCACCACAAGGTTGACAGCCTTGTCCAAACCAAAGGGCTGAAGTCATGCTGAAAAGCCAGTGGAGAGGCAAAGGTCTGTGTGCTGACCATTTTTCCAGTAGGTGTTTGCTCTCTGTTTCATGGTGCAGCCTAAGCACTGTGATTTTAGACTCCATGTCACAATGCTTGGAAAGGGGTAGGCAGCCCATCCTCCAACAGGATTATCATGCTCTTCCCATTCTCCTTTTAGGTGTTTCATGCACCTGCTTGCTTATCATACACATGACCTACATTCTCTTTCTGACTTTTTATTATAAAACTGTGGAGTCCTCATCCTTCATTTCTACTCATGGTTTCTTGAAGTTTCTATATTAATTTTAGTTATTATTTTACTGATTTGATTGCAGAATGAGACTTGATCACAAGGGAAAGGATGAAAATTATCTTTTGAAGAGCATAAGAAATCTTAATATTGGATGAGTGCCATGAAGGTACCAAGAGAGACTTCATCCAATGCTCAAATAAACTCCAGTTTTCCCTGTTTTTTTTTCCCAGTTCTTTTCTGCCATTCAGCTTGTCTGAGAACTACACATTATGAGTGCCCAGTTTCAGATTTTTGATAATTTTTGACATGACTGAAATAAGAGGCTTGTTTTCCCTTTCCTTTTTGAGCTCCTAAAATAAAGAATAATAATTGGTATCACTCTGTATAGCCAAAGAACAGTAAAGGTAAACAAGCACAGGCTGAGGTTAGGACCCTAGTAGATGAGCTATAAATCAAAGGTAGTGACCCATTTGGGTCATTAAAATCCCATGATCCTTTGTGTGAATGGAAAGACGTAGAGCTATGGATCAAAGTTTATTTCACAATGCTTCAGGGATTTTTTGACATTTTTCACTATGATGGCAAGTAACCAAGATGTCAGCTGGAAAGCATTTAAGAAACACTGGCTTCTTTGACAAAGAAAAATACATCAGCTTCTTTTTTTTTTTTTTTTTTTTTACCATTTTCCAGTCTGTGAGAAAATTTGCAGGATTTTTCTGTCTTCTATTATTAATTTTAAGAAAAATACAAAGCTCTCAACTTCTTTTGGTCACTTTGCAGCCAGAATAGCTCTAGCAATACGCTTAGTTACTTAACTCTGCCATGTCAAAACTTATACTAGGGACTCTGATCTGCTGCAAATGGTATCTGAATATCAAGTAGGTTGACCACCCCAAAAATTTGTGAGCTTTGAAAGAGTGGGTGGCAAGCTGATTAAGTTGCTGCTGGCTACAAAGAGCATGGTCATTGTATCTCTGAAAAACTGCTGATGTTTACTTGTACCCTACAAATTCAAATGTGACTCTTCATTTTAACTAAACTACAAGAAACATGTGACAATGACAGATTTTACCAGAAGGAATTTAAATAATTGTTATGCTTTAGAATTATGCTATTCAGAATTAGCTCTGACCCATTTGGACTGTTTCTGAATTACTTTTCCCATTATATTCCTCTGACATACTATTCAAATAAATTCACTGAATGATGTTATTTCACATGGAACAAGTCCTCATACCGCAGAGTTCTCCCATTTTCTTTCATGGGACAGAAATTCTTCCTTTGGGCTGTTCCCAAGTAAAGCAGTACTATTTTCTTTGACCTCTTTCTGAGCTGGTGATATCTGGCTTCTGTCTGGTGTGTATTACACTTTCAAAATAAAGGGAACCTGTCTGTTTAGTTGAGGTAAGTACCTTGGGAGTATTTAAGTGAGCTTATTATAGAATGATCTTGTGTTTTGTGGAATTTTTACACTTTTTCTTGGATTATTGTAAATTCTGGTGACAATTCTCTTTATGCTAAACATAAGCTCAAATAAATATATATACCTTCAGTGCAAGAAACCTGGCAACAATAGGAAGAAGAAATTTAAGTGACTCATATAAGGTGTCTCTTTCTCCACAGAAACTTGATAAATCTTCCTACAGCAGACATGGCTGTTGATTTCTCACAGTTGAGGACACATTGCTTAAAACCAAAATCATAAGTAATTTGGTTTAAAATAAATGAGGAAAATGATGACACGTGAAGCCACTCATGCTTGTAAAAAGTGCTCTGATGTTTTTCCTAAATGGTGCAACACCTGCTCTTCTTCAAATTTCGTATTAAATTACCAGAACCAACACTTCCATATATATGCGTGTATCCCTATATGGATGTAACCTTTGAAGTGGATAAAGTCAGACAGTTCTCTTTCTGTGATGCTGCTCTATTGATTTGCTTAATAAATACATATTGAATTCTGGCAACATAGTGTTGCATGTTATGATACACTACTACATGTTGTTATTCCATATGCCAGATAAAGCTGGAGAATGGGATTTACACCAATTGATTTTAGATTTCTGACTGTAGCTGAAGTCAGTCCTTTTATGAGGTTCTGGGAGAAATGGACTCTTTTGGGGTACAGATCCTCTGAATCTCTTCTGACTTACTTCAGTTGTCCACATGAGGATGAAGTCAATGCTCCATAAGCTCACAGCATCACAAATCTAGACATATAAAACACAGATATCTACATTAAGCTTAATGAGCTATGCCAGGGTATGATGGGGGCTGGAGGCTCCCTGGGCTGGCAGGGCAGGGGCACTCAGGCAGGGCATGTCCCACCTCGCGACCAAGAGCAGGGTACCGTGGCAGCCCCAGCCCAGGCACTGGGCACCTTGCTGGAGACTGGGGATGGGACAAAGCTGGACTGGGACATGAGCCTACAAGTGAGGTTCATGTCTCACATCAACAGGACTGCCATGGGCATTGCTGTGCTGCATCTGTAGCAGAGAGCAGGAAGGGAGCAAGCAGGAGGGGACCCAGCTTGAAAGCACATCCCAAGCTAAAGCAATTTCAAAATGCATGCAAATGCTAGAGCCCTATTAAATTATTACTTTTCTGGGAAAAATGTGGGGCATTTTGCCATCTTTATGCAATCCTCTTTACCTTTTCAATCTGTGGTTTCTGCCTGTTAAAATAAAGACTGCTTGATATTTAACAGCTGAGACACCTCCTGTGAAAGCTGTTTCCAGGTGATGCTAATTTGTGATGCACCTTAAATAGGTAGACATTTATGTTTAACAGAATGTGTTTTATTTAATTAACCCATCAGTACAAAATCTGATAGACAAGACTGAAATTTGTTTAACAAAATTAAAAATTAATAATTATATGTCTACAAGGTATTTTTCTGCAGGCTTTAGAAACACTTTGGAGATTGGTAGCCCAGTCTGAACTAGCAGTAGGACTCTTACTATTCTTCTAAGTAATTACAGCAATCTTTCTTTACTAGAAAGACTATGAATGAGTTTGTTGTTTTTTTTTTTGAAAAGGAAGCAACACAAATTCTTCAGTTTTAATGGCAGAGGGGAATTAGATTGTCAGTACACTGGAAATTTAGGAGCATCAACAAACCTAACAGTTCAACAAGCCTGAGACATACTGTTCCTGAGACATACTTACATTTTCAGTAAGAATTTGCGATGAGGCAGCTGAGTGTTTATAAAATATGTGAAATATAATCCTTTTACGCTATCCAGTTTGTCTCTGTATGTAAGATTATTGAACATGTGGGCATCTGACTCTTTTCCCCGCTTTTGACACCCAGACTGTTTTCCTGCCTCCAGCAATACCAGATCTACCCTCATATCCACTGTGACTGAACTGTATTCTTACACTCTTGCACTCATCCCAATTCTAGCCTATTATTCATGATGATGCTATTCCGATATATGTGAGAAAAAGAAAAATTAGACGTATCTATATATATTTCAAAGAGTTTTCTGGTTTCTGAAGAAACTGTTTTTTTACATAACACCAAAAAACTTTAATAGTATTATTAAAAACAGGAAGAGTACTGTGACACTAAGGTAATGCTAACTACAAGCCTGGATTTACTTCTCCTTTCCTGTCCTGAATCAATTGTCTTTGTTTCACTTCTCTGCCCTCTTTCTCCTGAGTATGCTGTCTGCAGCATTCCTTCAATACAGTTCAAGAGAGAAAATCCCCTTGTTTTAACACTGATGTATTGCAAACCTCTAGGCGTTTACAGGTAACTGATTTTTTTAATAAAGATTGCTCTTTTAATTTGCATTTCATACAAGACAGGAATTTTCACAAACTACTGGAATGTCCTGTGCTTATTCCAAAGTGAAACTATATTTACTGTTCATCATTTCAACAGAAAATCTTGGTTCATTTTCATCAGACAGTATTTATAAAAGCCAAGGCCTAGGTCAAGTACAGCAATCAAGCAGCTAAGCCTAGGCTATCCTGAAACCCCAGTTCCTGGCTGATGGAAAACGCATTTCTGCACCCAAGATCTAAACCTTAGATTCTGACCCTGAGTTTTCCTGAACAAATAGCTGGGATCTGTCTTTTCTTTTGCAAAAACCCTTATCCCATAACAATTTACATGTCAGAGAAAATAACATTTCACAGGCACTCTACAGCAACGTGCAACTCATCCCAGGAGATTGCATTTATCAGGAGACCAGGCATGATGTTGTTAGAGTTGTGCTATGGTTTAGCAGTATAAGGAGGCCTTAAATTTTTATAGAATTTTATTTCTGGTTTTATTAATATGTGAGATTAATTGCTTATGTAACATTTTAAAATTATCTCTTAATTTGTTTCCCTTGCCATGCCTGATAGTATTGCTGACCCTTTGCATAAAAAAAGTGGTAAGTGGACTCTATAGAATTAAATCTTTTGGTGGCCCTGCAGGAAGTGCAGACTGCATCTCCATTAGGCGAGAGAAAAGGATCAATGTAATCACTCCTGCACTGATCTAATTTGCATGTTTGACCCACTTCTATGATCCCCATGCATAATAGCCAACCTGCTTCAGGACAATTGTATAGATCATGAATTAACATTTGCTTGTCAGCATCCTCTGATAATATTGTGTTGAATCCCTGCCCTAAATTCATACAGCATGGAGAGAAACACCACTGCCAAGATCTTTTTGTACTTAATAATAATTCTGTGACTGTAGGTGCAGACATGTGAACAAGATTCAAATTCACCTTTTTTCTTTTCATTTTTTCTTTCTTTCTAAACACACCTTTTTTCTTTTCCATTTTTTATTTCTTTCTTTCCCCAAATTGCTACTGAGGAATCATTTTGATTTAAAGATCCTATCTGAACTGCTTAAATGTCCATAACAAGGAAAGCTATGTTTACCAGTTCTATAGGGATTTTATTGCTTGCTTTACAGTAAATTACTTTGAAAGGAAGAATGACTGCAAAGTGTTAAAACTGATCTGTTTCCTTGCCTGTGCACATGTGGGTGTTTGCCTGTGTGCACATTTGCTCTTTGGCAAAACACTTGTCAATTAGTTGGAGTAAGATGAAAAACAGAGAAGTTTGCAGGGTTTTAGAAGAGTGTTTTGAAAGCATTTCCTCTGCCCCGCTTAACTGATATAAAGGAGTCAGAAACTCTTTTCAAGAGCTAAGGCAGAAACCTAAACTATCCAGACAGCCACCAGCACTGGCATTCAGCTCTCAGAAGCTTCACAGAAGTATTTCAGTTACACTGTGTAATTTTTCTTTTTCTTTTAATGTTTGAAAGCTGATTTAAATAATATATTTCTTTTATTTCCAAATTTTGCTCAATAATTTCTTTAGGCTTTACCTGAAATGACCCAGAAGATATGTTTTGATTCATGCTGAATTTCTTACTATTGGCTGTGTGGAAGTTCAGCATGTTTCCTTCTTTTGTTTTAAACAGGACATATTCTGTTAGCACATCAGGTCTGTTGAACATATTCAATAGATGGAATTAATCTAGTCAGTAAATAGAGGCTGCAAAAAAATGGCATGAACGAGGAAGACATCTCAATCCACCATACTGGCCAACCCATCCGGTAAGGTCTAATGTCCCCAAAATTAAAGCATAATAAAAAATATTTCTGAAGCAAAATCTTACATCTGATCAAAGTTTTTCCTACAGGGAAAATATTTACTGAACTCAAACAATACCTTAACAGAAGGGTGGGCATATATACATTGAATTATCTGTTTTCCAAATCCAGGGTAACAGTGTAGAAAACAGAGGAGTTGATGATGTGGAAGTGTTTATATGAAGTCTTGCAGATGCATTGGGACTTGCTTACATGTTTTACCAATGATTTATTCGTTAGTTTTGAGCAAATTATTGGGTTTTGGTTTTAATATACCTTTGAAAAAAAGTAAAATATTTGAATTGCTGTCAGAGGCAACCTGTCACATGCTAATAAAACAAAATTTAATCTCACCCAGGAACTTGACATCAAGTGAATTCTTCTTTCTTTCCACATGAGGTACCACAGAAAGGAGGATTACAAATAAGCCTTGGAGACTAGGGATATCAACAGAACACTGAATGCAAATTGGTGTACAAACCTGCTTGCAGACTGTTCTCTGAGCTGAATACTAAATTAAGCAAGGAGCTAGTGAATCTGTATGAGATTGTATTTAGCTGGTTTTTGACACTGTGGGTTTTAGCACACACATGAAAAGGCGGATGACAACTGTGCTCTGAAAAAACTAAGGAACATGGATTTGGGGATGCAGAATTTTTTTTTTTTTAAATCCAAAGGGAGAAAAGATGAGTGGGTGCAGGAATCTATCAGCAAGTTGCAGAAAGAGCCATTGTTACAGAGTGGATGCTGACAAAGGTGCACAAAAATTGCAAGTGGCCCTCATAGTTCATGGCATATATATTGTACTAACAGTGAAAGTTACTTTGGGAAAAAATACAATCAAAAGGTAAAAGACAGAGAGAAAAAGAAAGAGAAAACTCTCTTCAGTGGTCAGCAGGAAGAGAAGTGAGGTTCCCAGGTAAGCCTAACTCACTTGCAATAGAGACACAAGCTCTATGTTTGAACTTCTGTTGAGTTCCTCACTACGTGATCTTTGATGTGCTGACTGGGGCTGGTGCTGCATCCTCACTGTTACACTCAGTATTATGCATATCACTGGATCTCCAATTTACCCTGAAGACCCAAAAGAGGTGAAAATAGGTCAAGATTGAGTGTTTCTCCTGCCTGGCACAACTGCTTCCTTTGAGAGCCCACCACTGCCACACTACCAACTTAGCAGGTGCAAGGCCGCAAGAACAGATCATGGAGAGGAAAATCCAGGCTCAGGACCCTGGAGATGCTGTCCAAGTGGCTGGCGTGATGAGAACCCTGACACTTCTAGGGGAAGGCAGGCTGTACATCTGCAAACAGGAGGCTCTCAGTACAAAAAAGGCTACGTCATCCGAAGCACTGTGCAACACTCTGCACGCACACAGCAAATTAGCACCAAGCATCACCATTGTCTGATGAGGCTGAAGAGTATGAAAATACTCTTCTGAGCTGTGAGTCACAAAACAATTTTGTTAGTGCACCCATTAATCAGCCTCAGCTCTCTAAAATTAGATACTTGGGATCCAAATCAGCAAAATATTCCCTACATGTGCAGGGAATTCAGGCAAAGCTTCAGATGCAAAATTTAAGTATTCTTTTCCTTGTCTTTAGGACTATCATAATCTACCTACCATGTAAAAATCTGAAAATGTCTTAGAAGACAATGGAAAAATTCAGAAAAAATTCATTATTTTGGGAACATTCAGTGTCCAGACACTTTTAAACTTCCTTTATCAAAGAGATTGCATAGTTGATTTTTTCTTACTTTCAACATTTTAGAGTTTTAGTGTCCTTAATCATTACTAATATCATAAGACAGACTATGTTAAAATTTTATATGTGGGCTCTTCCAATGCTTCCAATAAAGTAAATAATGAGCAGTACAGTATTTGCTCTGGAAAATCCGAGACATGCTCTTAGTTTCTTTGTGAACAGAGATAAACAGCTCTATTTTTCTCTGGCTCCAGAGAATCTTAAGTAAAAAAAAAAAAAAAAACTATAAATAAATATAAATTAACAAAATAATAAATAAATAAATCCCAAAAAACAAACATCCCCACAAACTGAGATACTCTCTCAAAGTCAGATATTTTAATTTCATTTCCATAAATGCTTTATTCTCAGCCACTAAAATATGCACTTGAAATATATCTTCCTTGCTCTCTTTTCACCCTATTGCCACTTTTACATACTAGCCATTTAGAATCTTTAGAGATTCTGCAGTTTAGTAATTTTTGTCCAAAAAATAAATTAGGAACTTATAAGCAATACAGATTAACATGTTAAGAAATGCAGATTAAATTAATTGCAGTTATACCAATGTATGACAATATTTCATAGTCTCATTTTTGCTGGTATTTATATCCTCAATGATCTCTGCACGTGACTCATGGCTAATACGTCTTGATTACAGTTATGAAAGTTTGAAGGTCACTCTTTAGCTTTCTCATGTGCACAGCTACATACAAAAATGTCTGATTTTTTATGTTTTTTATTAATTTGACTGTGTTTTCAGAAAGGTATTTTTATTATTGTGGATTGAGTTAATTTTAAACACAATCCCATTGCACTCTAATAAAACCTGCACAGAATCACAAAATGGGTCAGGTTAGAAGGGACCACAGTGGGTCATCTTGGCCAACCACCCTGTTCAAGCAGGGCCATCCCAGAGCACATGGCACAGCATTGTGTCCAGATGGGTATCTGGAATATCTCCAGGGACGGAGACTCCACAGCCTCTCTGGACAATCTGTTCTAGGGCTCAGTCACCTGAACAGTAAAGAAGTTCTTCCTCATGTTCAGGTGAAACTTCCTGATTGCTTGGCACCACCAAGAAGAGCCTGGTCCATCCTCTTGACTGCCTCCCTTCAGATACCAACAGACATTGATGAGGTCCCCTCTCAGTCACCTCTTCTGGAGGCTGAACTGGCCCAGCTCCCTCAGCCTTTCCACATAAGAGAGATGTTCCAGTCCCTTAATCATCTTTGTAGCCCTCCTTTGGACCAGCTCCAGGTGCTCCACATCTCTCCTGTCCTAAGGAACAGCAGTCCAGATGTTCCTCACCAGGGCTGAGTAGAAGGACAGAATCACCTCCTCTGATCTGCTGGGAAAGCTTTTCCCAACACACCCCAGGATACATTTGGCCTTCTTGGCCACAAGGACACACTGCTGGCTCAGGGACAGTTTGTTGTCCACCAGGACCCCCACGTCCTTCTCCACGGAGCTGCTTCCCAGCAGATCAGCCCCCAGTCAATACAGGTTCATTGGGTTGTTCCTCCCCAGGTGCAGGACCCTGCACTTGCCTTTGTTGAATTTCACAGTTCTCCCCAGCCCACTGGGGTCCTTCTGAAGGGCTGCAAAGCCCTCTGGGGTACCAGCCACTCCTCAGAGATTCGTGTTGCTGAAGAAGCATCTGCACCGTCATCCAAGTCAGTGACTTGGATGAAATAAAATAAGTTTCAGTAAATTAAAACATTCTTAGTCCAGTATTGAGCCTTGAGGGACAGCATTAGGGATAGGCCTACAACTAGACCCCATTCCACTGAATAAATCCTACAGGACCTGCTGATCAGCCAGTTCTCAATTCACCTGAACTTACCTGGTTCACACTTTCTGAGTTTACCTATGAGGGTGTGTCAAAAGCCTTGTTTTGTCTATTTTAGTTACTTCTCCTTTCTGAGCTTCTCTCTGGATTTTTAGGCACCAGTATGTGTTTTTTCACATCAAATAGTCATTTGAAAGAAGACGTGAGATAAAAAAAATATTGTAAATGATTTTTGTATTTAACTGTAGAAGACAGGCAGACAATCTGTAAATTCATTTAGAAAACATTTATAGCTTTGTTTGTTGAATGCAGCAATTAGAAAATAACCAAAACCAGACTGGATGCAAAATATTTTTCCTAAAGATTATGAATTGTTAAAAACGTGAAACCATGCATAAATCAGGAAAAGAACCCCATACTCTAATGTCATGTAGACCAGAAATATAGTAGGAATTTAGTTACAAATACTGACAAAATATTGAGTTTTGTCACTGTCAATGGATATCTAAAAATATGTTTAAAGTAGTCACACTCAGATTTTTCCAACTTCACTGTGCTTTCAGTTTTTCTTTCCTTTCTGTTTTCAAATTCACATTGTATTTTCAATGGGATGGTTGAACAGTGCCCTGTTTCTGTATTGTAAGACATAATAGCAATGTACTGTGGTACAACTGATTTACTTTAAGGCATTATAAGATAACAGGGAACTTCTAATGAGGTCCATTTATCACTTGAAAGTGAAAAATTCAGCCACACTATACAGGGAGAGAAAATATTAAACTCTTGCTACAATACTAAAGAAAAAAAAAATAAAAAAAATAAAATAGAAAAATCAATTGGTCTTGAACTCTTGTTTCTTGCAGTAAAAAGAATCAATTACATGTTCTATAGGGTCTAGAGTTTAAATACAGAAGCACAAAGAAACACTCGGTTTAACTCTAAAAGAGTTGTTAGTTCTGCACAACACAACATAAAGACAGTGTCTCACACTTCTGGATGTATCATTGAGATGCCAACTCTGGGGTTCTACCCTGCCAAAAGCTACCTAGGATGTTGCAGATATACCCATAGGCTTCTACAGATTTGTGAGTTTGCCACAAGACTGACAAATTGACATCTACTTCACATTATCCCCAGAAGGAACCAGTCAATAGCAGGGCTGACATTGTTCATTATCAGCAACATGTACCACACAAAATACACCTTCAGCAAATGTGCAAATGATGCCAAATTAGGAATGACACATTATCAGATGGTATTATCTGCAGCAGAATAAACACTGTCAAACATGTAGGAAGCTTACAAGCACATGCAGCTCCAGGACTGCTGCAGACAAGAGTTGTCAGTATAAAGAGCCATTTTAGCTTTGTACATAGGCTCTATCTGCATTAGGAAAGAAGGCCCAGGCTTGTGGTTGATATCTGTCTCACAGTCATCCATGTGGGGTTTTGACCCATAGCACTAAAAATTCTGTCTTGTTGGGGTTCTGAGCATCATTTCCAGCACCCAATCTGATTTGCTCCAAGACTGCTCCAAGACTGACTTCTGAGATTAAGATATTAGCATAAAAACCACAAACAAAGGAATCATTCTGAATTAGAGATGAATTTAAAAGGTGTACAGGGACTATGGCACGAGGCTGCATATTGAGCACAACAAGGCCATAAGCAATGCTGTACTGGTTTGTGTGGAAAAAAAGATACAATCATATAGCTAAGCAAGAGAAGCATAAACACAAGGGACAAAAGTCACAGACAATCTTCAGAATATCATCTCTACTTGAATTTGTAGTCTTAATAAATTGTTTTCTTGTTGTTGTTGTTGCTGCCGGTTTTATGTAGCAGATTTTTTTTCTTATTTTGGCCTGATTTCCTCTACCTTCCTGTTGCAGATCTTTTGGATAAGAGGATATAAAATTCTGCCAGAAGCAGGAAATTAGCTTCCAAGAGTATGACTATCCAGCTCTATGAAGATTTCCTAGAGATAGAAATAAGGAGAAGAGTTAGAAATCACTTCCACATTGCATACCTGTCCTGGACTGAGTTGGCTCCACTCAATTTTTCTATTTATCTCTGTGTTGATTTTACATGGCCTGGTTTTTCGTGGGGGTGGAGGGGGAGGGGAAGAGTATAGAGGTGGCTTCTGTGACAAGATGCTGGAAGCTTCCACCATGTCTGGCAGAGCCAGTCCCTGATGGGTCTGCAGATGGACATGCTGCTGGCCAAAGCTGGGACAATGAGAGATGTGGGTAATGCCTCCATGATAATATAGTAAAGAAGAAAATCAAAACTAAGTAGGCACAAACAATTTTTCTTCTAGTCAGAGAAGAAGGTGAGGTGAGACCTTGTGAAGGAAAACAACAAAGGGACACCAAGATTGGTACAGAAGGAGGGACAGGAGGTGCTCCAGACGCCGGAGCCAAGATTCCCCTGCAGGCCGTGGTGCAGCCCATGGTGAGGCAGCTGTGCCCCTGCAGCCCCTGGGGATCCAGGGGGGATGCAGAGATCCACCCACAGCCCCTGGGGATCCACGGGGGATGCAGAGATCCACCCACAGCCCCTGGGGATCCACAGGGGATGCAGAGATCCACCCACAGTGGGACAGGTGCCCACACCAGAGCAGGTGGGTGCCTGGAGGAGGCTGTGACCCCGAGGGAGACCCCTGGAGAGAGAGGGCCCTGCTCCCAGACTGGAGCAGCCTGTCCTTGGAGGACTGACCCTGTGGAAGAGTGACCCACATCGCAGTGGTTTTCGGATTGTGTGCCCGTGGGAGGGACTCACATTGCTGCAGTTTTGGCAGGACTGTGGCTCATGAGATTTGGAGCCACTCTGGAGAACTTCAAATTCAGTTCATCCTACCTGTGGGAGAAATCCCACAGTGTCACAGGGGGAGGATTCCTCTCCCAGAGCAGCAGAAGAAAACCTTGGATGATGAACTGACCAAACCCCCTTGCCCTGTCTCCCATGCTGTCAGTGGGAAGGAGGGAGGGGGTAAAAAAGGTGTTTTTTAAGGGCTTATTTTACTTTTCCTTATCCTCCTCTAACCCTGTTAGTAGTAAATTCACTTTCTATCTCTAAGCTGAGCTTGTTTTGCCCTTGGATTTTCTCCTGGTCTTTATCTCCACTCATGAGCCCTTTGTTAATTTTTTCTCTCCTCTGCCTGCTGTGGCAGGGGAGGGTGAGTGAATGGCTTTTGTGGGTGCCTGGCATTTGGCCAGTGTCAAACCACAACGCCCTCTCTCCCACATTTCTATGTGAATCAGGATGTACCACAGTGTTGATGCTGAAACCCACCTCAAGTTCACAACTACCTCCTGCCTCTACTTCCTCACTAGTTTTTCTAGCTTTGACAATATCAACATTGCAAGCATATATCCCTGGTTGGTATACTGGTAAGAAAAAGAGTACTTTAAGATTTTAAAAAATTTTGCAGCCATTGGGAATTCTGCTCTTGGTCTCAGTGAGACTGAGATATCCTCCTGAATAATCATTAAATGCTGGCCTGTTGATTCTAATAACCCTTTTCATAATTCATCCATCATAGTTTTCTTAAACATACTTTAAATGGTAGCAGAATTTCCAGTTCACTGTATCACATGGACCCTGCAAACAGGCAGTCTTGGTAGAAATTAAGTCTAGACTTCTTACCTTGGTAGAAATTAAGTCTAGACTTTTGTGAGTTACATAAACCAAGTTTCTATCATGAACCCTCCTTGGCCTTCTCTGCACATATTTAATCAGCAGAGACATACAGATTTAGGCTTGCCTGGCTTATAGTCACATGTCATTGGGGTAGGGCTCAGTGCTGGGAATCAAACTTTCTAACCAAAGACAGCTTGAGTGAGAAATCACTAGTTTGTGATTCCTGACAGACTAATTCCTGTGTATGGGGCTCCATAATCATTTGTCTATATTGATCCTGACTATGCAGTGTGAATTGCTAATCTAAAACCCTGGAAATCCCTGTATTGTGCTCTACTTAACTGTGTAAATGTGCTTCTCATTTATTGCAGAGCTTTTATAGTGATGGTTATTCTGCATGATTTCAGGTAGTAGTATTGGGAAGAAAAAGGAAAGAGGGATTCTAGAGATGATACATCTGTGATCAGCCAGCTCTACCAAAATTTTCACGCAGAATTACAGATGAGTACTACAACTGCTTGTCTCAGTTATGTGGGTTGTTTTTGTTGTGTAGCAAATCCTCAGTATGAGCGTGAGGTTTTGTAACTTTTAAGAAATGTCTTTATATTATTGGTGTGCAAAACACTCGTTTGCGGTGAGAGATTTCTCCAGGGTCAAGCTGTTCAGGTATAAGCAATTTATTTTAAGGGTAAAGAGAGGGAGATACCCGTGTCCGCCGCCAGCCTCGGCGTCCACGTGGTCCCGGGGAGAGGGGAGAGAGTGCGGGGAGAGCAGGAGAGGAGAGGAGAGGTTGGAGATGGGGAGGGAGGGACCAAGAGAGCATGAGAAAGATCGGGGAGAACCAGGAGAGGCTTATGAGAGAGAGGGTGGACAAGAGAGGGGTAAGAGGGGGAAAGAGGGAAAAGCAAGAGAGAGAGAGCAGGGAAAACTAAGAGGGTAAGGGAGGGAGAAACTAGGAGCGGTGTAGGAGCAGGGAGAGGGGTAGGGAAAGGCTAAGAGGTGGGGAAAGGGGTAAGAAATAAGAGCTAAGAGAGGGGTAGAGAAAGGGAAGGGCTAGGAGAGCGGGGTAGGGAAAGGCTAAGAGCTGAGAGCTGAGCGTGAAGTTCTTGTTACAATACAATATATCTTTTTCTATACTGAATATTCTAATTCCCAGTAATCAATCACTACGAGATACACCCACTAAAGAATTTACATATATCCTATGAGCATCCCCATATTAACATACAGTGTTGCATTTTAAACTCTAAAAGCTTTACAAATTCTTCCCTTGCTTCTTGACCTTTGGATTCTCTATCAGCAGAAGGACATTGTTTCATCAACAGGGATTCTCCTTTAGCTGTCTAGGCTATTGTTCTTTGGTTATATAGTAACTAGTACTCAGCATCATGACTCTAAGCAGGCTTTCATTTCTACTTCGATTCTAGCCTTCATATTTTCAGAATCTTTTGCCAAACAATCACATTCATAAGGTTTCCCTGCTTCACCCTCCCCAACATATATTATTACCTCATTGACAGTTTTTCGTATGCAATTGCCATTGATTTAGGCAACATCCTGGGGAAGCTTCTGTGGAAGCTTCATTTGTAAATATTTTTGAAAATCATTATATTTGGTTAAGTAGTCAGGAAAAGCAATCACTAGCATAATTTTCTACCATTCTCCATGGCATGGAAACAATCTTTCCTTCATCAAGAAGAACTACTGAGGGAAGAAGGAATTAAGACAGCAGCAACAATGAGTGTGGTTGTCTGTGGGTCTGTGAGAACTGTTAAAGCTTTAGAGATAAACTAAAAAACAGAAGTAATGAGAGGTTTTCAACTACTTCCAGTGATTTCAGACACGTCATGTAAAGTCTGCCCTGAACAATGACATAGACAGTGATTTTGACTCCAGTTATTTTTGCAAATGAGCTTGATCCTGCCACAGACGTTGAAAATACTGACAATAAAGAAGAGAGGGGAGAAGAAGGAGGAGTACAAAAAGAAGGGGGGAGACTGGTATAAAAAATTTGCATTGCCACAATTTGTAGCAATATTGGAATAAAAAGCATAAGGCTTCTTTTTTTATTTTTTTTTAATTTTTTTTTTTATTTTTTTAGCTATATGAAAGGCAGAGGAAGTGGGAAAGAAAGAAAAGTAATTCACACAAGAAAAATTGCTAGCATAGTTGGAAATAAACTGAGTCAGGGATGTTAAGCTATATGTAATTTCTGTTTAATTTTCAAAGCAAAGCCTACCTGCCACTGTAATAATTTATCCAGCTCTGTAGCATCAAGAAGTCATAAAATCATTCAGGCTGGAAGGGAACTCACACCGTCTGTACTGCAATCTTCTGCTCAAAACAGAGTCTGCACCAAGTTCAGGCTAGGTTTCTGAGGTCTTTGGCCAGGTGGGTCTGTAAAACCTGCAAGGAAGGGAGTTACAGAATCTCACTGGGCAACTTGGTCCTGTTTTGCATATCGACTTGTTATTCCACTCCTCATGGACTTCAGCACAGAGCCTGTCTCCATGTTCTCTGTACCTACCATGCAGATGTTGCAAGGCTGCTGTTGGGTTTCCCCAAGGCCGTCTCTGCTCCAGGCTGCACAATCCCATCTCCCTCAGCCTCTTCTCTCAGGGCAAGTGCTCACACCCCCTAAGTATGTTGGTTCCCTCCAATGAACTCATTCCACTTTATGCTGGAATCTCTCCTGGACAGAGTAGACCAGAAGCTACTTAACAAGTGCTGAGGGAAGGAGAACAATCCCTTCCTCCTTAGCACAACCCAGGATGCTGTCGATTGTTGCTGGTGCCAGGGCTCTGTACTGGCTCAGTCTCAGGTCACTGCCCACAAATGAATATACCATGAATGGCACTGCATGTCATGGGAGCCACTCTAACTGAACAAGCTCTTAGAGAAAATGACACTGCATGCCATCAAGATCCTATGCTGCTGAGCTCTGCCCAAAAATGCAACTACATCTGACAAGTGGAGCTGAAAGAAAGTTCCTGAAGCCAGCACGGACATTTCTTTCCTTCAAGCCTTTGCTGTTAAAGCTGAAATTTCACAACATTGCTCTAAATGAAAAAAAGGGGGAAAAAAGTCTCTGTTCTTATATGCTCCATCTTAGACTCCATAATTGCCTTCGTTTGATATTATTAGAGCAACGTTTAAGATATCTAATAAAAAACTATGTTACACTGTTAATCTTCAGCATTTATTGCAGGGTGAACATCCTGCAGACAGAAATGGTTTAACTACAGATCAGATTTACCTCTGCTGATAGGTACACCAGGCACTGCAGGCTGGCTGGGAGCTTGGTATCTCTAATATTTTTCATTCCTCCTTTTTATCATTTAGATGTGTGTGTTAAGTGGAAAAGCACAAATTATAGTAAAATGATCCCACTGTTTTTTCTCTCAACTTCAATCCTTGAAAACAAAACTGGGAAAACTTGTTTGGTTTTCCCCTTTCTCTTGCATATGAAGTTAATATTCACCTAAATGAGAGCCTTGTCAAGTTGTTGAGTGTATGGAATCATTTTGAGTTAGTATATTTAGTGTTTTCCAAAAAAAGTTTTAGTATCACAGTTTAGTTATGTGGTATTTTATATCTGATGTAAATATCATTTGTATTTGAAAGAAAATTATTTCAACATGGCCTTCTCCGAAGGACTTTGGCATGCAGGAAGCGAAATGGTGCATGTTGGTGAAAATTTAAACTCTGTCTGTGGAGAAAAATATGTTATAAAATCAAAATTGAATGCTGTTACTGAATTAAGGAACATAATTACGAATTTCCTCACATAATTTTTATTCTAGAGATATATGTCTCTGAATACTCTGTACTTATACTTAATTTAAAAACCTCTGCAGCACTGGCTGATTCACTCAGGCTTTTCAGCTCTTCAAAGTTGCAGAAACAATTGTTGAGGACTTATACCTGCTCCTTTTAATCATTAAAAATAAAAATGATGTATTGGCTGGTGAATCTTTGCCCTTGAGAAGATGGCATTTGCATATTTACTGTTGAAGTTCACTTGTATCCAACATCATTAGTTACACTTTTCAAAAGACTTGTATTTTGTTTCATACTTTAAATTATGAGTCTAGGAGCCCTATTAAACCTAACACTTCTGTTTTATATATAGTTCAGATGAAAATATACATCATGAAAATACACATTAAGGAGGGGCTATCCACACTAAAATATAAATCACAGTGAAATTCAGACTGGGGAATTCAACAGAATTTCACTTTTGCATCACAATTTTAAATTAGCATTATTCTGGACAGATTTATTTAGGCTAACTGCGTATCCTCCAGTTTAATTACAACACTCATACTTCTATTATGGCTAAAAATATAGAGAATAGATCAATGTTATAGTATAAAGTAGATAAGATATTTTATCAGAGGTAGGAACTACTTAAATTAACTAGCCTTTATCTGTGCTATTAATTTTTGTCTTAATTAATGATAGGCTAAAAATACTACATAGTTCTTTTATGATAATGATGCTAATTTGTATTCAAATGTCCTTCTGTAATAGAAGATATTCTTTGTTTTTTCTAGTAGTTGTAAGAAAGCATATAAATGAAAATACAGTGACTTTATCTGAACATATGGGAGAAATGACATAGCTGTCTTTTTCAGGATTTTATTTTATCTGCCGTCAATTATGTTAAACTTGATTTATTAGTTCCATGAAATTGGGAGCCGTCAATAAGTCAGATCGCTAAATGCAGTACTCTGGCATTGAAGACAGTGCAGCTAGGTTGACTGACCTTAACTGTGGAGCTGGCTCACAGTTCAGAAGACAGAATATTCCAGGGACTTCCATTTACTCAAGGTTATGAGTGGAACTCAAATTCACTTTTAAAAGACAGAATCTATTAGAAGAGTAAAAATCTTTAGGTCGGTTAAAAATATAAGAAATTTATACAACAAACCAGATGTGTACAAGCATTTGAAACTCAATAATGCAGAAACATACTCAGTGGGATTTTAAAAGCATCACAAGCCAAGAATTCAATGTTCAAAGCTATCATCTAAAAACCTACCCATAGTCTGATATATTTCCTTCTTTAGGTTTGGTCATTGAGATAAATTGTTTATATCAATATATTGAACATTTGGAAGGGCACTGGAGTAGTCAAGCTAATGTGAGCCTGTGTCAAGGAAGTCATTTATAGTAAAGCAGACATACTCCCTGATATACCAATGATATCACAGTTACACATACTGTATCAGTTACACAACTGGGAAAGAGAATTTCCTTAAAAATGACAGGAATTTTCTTTTTCAGCAATCACTCAAAGTAATGGGGGTTTTGTTGGCGGTGGTTTTGGGTTGGGCTTTTGTTTTTGGTTTTTTTAATATGTTATTCTTGACATATGTTTGTTATTGTACATAAATCTAAGGCAATTAAAAGAAATCTGGCTGCAGATTAAGGCTCAGAAAGACAAATCAATTATTTTTTAGAAATATCTTGTGACTACCCTCTGTTTTTTTTATTTACACAAGCACTTTATCAATGCTAAACAGTTTTTAAAATAATTTTAAGGAGCTATCAGAACTGACAATTTCTGCTACCATATTTGCATCTTAATGAACTTTCTGATAATGCAGGCTGCTGCTATTCCAGCGTCTGACTGGAAGTGGCATATTTTAAATTTGCTGCTCTGCTTCATCCTGTAAAATGCAGTACTAAAGGAGATGGATGTGGGAAACAGCAGCTAGGCTTGGAAAACAAATGGGTGAGGGCAGAAAACACGGCTGACCTCTCAGCTTTTACATCAGAAACTTAGATAGAAGTGCCTCCAGGGTCAGTGCCTCCTCTTGGCCCCCAGCCTGACTGTCCCTCTTCAGAGAAGGTTCTCCTGGCTGTCCAGACACCAAAGACAAGACCAAATCCTGTCCTCTACAGTGAAAGCACTGACAGGTTGACCTCAGTTCACTACCACAATCTCTTTTTTCAGTCCTGCACCTGTTGCAGACCAGACTCTCTTGCATTGCCCAGCCATGTAATTCAGCTTGACCGTCTTGCTGTCTACTTGATAACTTTACTGAAGGCATCACTGTAGTAGAGTTGGACGCTGACTTCTTGTGAGTCTTGCTACCAAACCACTATTTAGACATCTTTTAAGCCATCCTACCACTGCTTTTAACCTCTTCTGCCCACATGCAGAAAACTGGAGCCAGAGGAGGCACCTGCATCTTTCTCAAAGCACTGCATAGAAGCACAGTTAGATTTTACTTCATGTTCCCTGTCTCCATTAATGCAAAATGAGTCACTGTCCTGCAACTGCCCCTGCTCTGCTTTCCCCAGATTTAGAACAGGACCTTTCCCTGTGCTGTTTCCCTAATAATTTAAGAGCTGTGGCTGACAATTAATTGAAAAGTAGGACGAAAAAACACCCTACTGGGTAGAAAACAAGTACAAGTACAAGCTGAAGTACAAGCTGATTATAAAAAACTTAAATGGTATTTTATGAGAGTATTCATTCTAATGTGATGTTGCTGATACAGTCAATGTTCTCACTTCACATCTCTTCCTTCATCTCCCCTTTTGGCATACTGCTTTCTTGGCTTACAAAGTGGCCTGTTCCACTAGTGAACTAGTGGTTCCTCCATGGCTCAAAGGGTTGGAATAAAATATACAGTAATGTGGGAGCGCTTGGTAAAATAAGATCCAGGCTAGTCTCAGAGACTCAAGAGGCAGCTTTTGCTTCCAAAATGTTTAGCAGACATTGTACTATAAACACTAGAGAATAGCAAAAGGGTTGTTTTTTTTCTGGAAGTCTGACACTAGAACAAAGAGATAAGCAGGATTAGGCCTCCTTCAGTCAAAGATATATGGGAAAATTGCTTAGAGAAGTTTTTTGCCTGATAATTTCAGAAATCTGGCTACACCAGAGGAAACTTTCATTTGAAACCAAGTGTGAAATGAGGGATTAAGTGACAGGAGTATGTCTCTTGCAAGGAGAGGCTGAGGGAGCTGGCCCTGCTCAGCCTCCAGAAGAGGTGACTGAGAGGGGACCTCATCAATTTCTGTTGGTATCTGAAGGGAGGCAGTCAAGAAGACGGACCAGGCTTTTCTTGGTGACAGCAAGCAATAGGACAAGAGGCAATGGACAGAAACTGATGCACAGGAAGTTTCACCATGAGGAAGAACTTCTTTACTGTGCAGGTGACTGAGCATTGACAGATCTGAACGGATTGTCCAGAGAGGTTGTGGAGTCTCCATCCCTAGGCATATTCAGGAACTGTCTGGACACAATCCTGTGCCATGTGTTCTAGGATGGCCCTGCTTGAGCACGGAGGTGGTGCTCTATGGTCTTTTTCAACCTTAGCTATTTTGCGATTCTTTGAAGTGAAAAGTCAGACTGGGATTTTTGGTGTGCCTGAAGACCCACCCTCTGTGCACGTGCTGCTGGTCAGTCTAGCAAGCTCCTTATCCTATGCACTCTGCAGCTTCTGAAAGCTCTTGTCTTCCATCACAGACATCTGCCAAGCACAGATCTGGAAAGAGAAACTGCAGCATTTGCGACCTGAAAAGCAACAAGAAAAGCATTTTAATTCCTAAACAGGTAGCACAGATAATATGCAATAAAAACATGACCTCCTCAAAAGCCTTTCAGATAAGAGGGCTGGTGCCTCCAGGGGGTAGTCAGAGACAGGACAGCACCTGCCCTCCTCTGCACCAGTCACTCTCCTGGAGTACCTCCTGCCCCTGAGGTCAACTCTATTTGCATCATAACTGGGTGGGTTTTGAGACTTCTTTGGAATAATAATTGCTTGTGACATATGCATTGAACTTGATTTTTGCCATCTCTGTGTTTGTCCTGCATACAGAAAATTAATTCACGTTGGTTCTCAATGAGGGAAGAAATCGGTATAAAACAAAGAAAATTAGAGAGATTTATCCTTCCCAACAAATATATCCCACAGATATTTCTAAACCTTGACATGGCATAGCATATCATAGATTCACAGAATCTTTCAAGGCGGAAAAGTCTTCTAAGACCATCGAGTTCAACCATTAATCCAGTACTGTCAAACCCACCACTAAACTATGGCCCCAAGTGTCTCATCTACATGCTTTTTTAATTTCCTCTAGGGATAGTGAATCAACCATTTCCCTGGGCAGCCTGTTCCAGTGCTTGACACCCCTTTCAGTAAAGAATATTTTATTAATATGCTGTAATACACCAGCATATTAGTAATACAGAAGAGAATTCAACATTTTTCTTTTTTTTTTTTTAGCAAACACTTCCTCACATAAGAACATGCATAAATTGTAACATGTTTAATGATCCCTCGCAACAATTTGTGACAATTCTGTGCACAGACTGACTTGTATGTTGGTCATAGCTAAATAGTTTAAAATCAGGAGTCAGGGTGCAATGCATATTTTAGGCTACAGCACCATCTACAGTAAGGACAAAATATCTCATCCTCAAGTTTCTATTTTATCAGCTGTTAAATCACAATATTATATTTGTGATTTTGCGAATTTATTCCAAATTTGCAATACAAAATTTGCAATACAAAAACTGCTTATTTTCTGACTAATGAATAATAATGTTAACTTCCTCATCTGTTCTTTTTCTTAGGCTGCCGCATTTGTTTGTATTTTATAGTCTAACTTGTGTACTATTTAATTTTATAATAATTTTATAGTCTGTGACAACTCTTTCTAATTCTACAAAACATAGGAAGAATTTAGTTTACATCAGTTGTTACAAATAAAATAACAATCCACCACTTAAATCCTGAGTTATGTCACATGCTATGTTTCAAGCCCAGATCTCCCTGCTTCCTCCTTTTGTCACAATGTGTAAGTACTTACTGCCAGACTAATTATCTATCTCACTGTGCCAGCATCCTGGTACAGTGGGCATCTAAATATGTGTCAGCTCACTCCCAAGTTCTCACTCAAAATAACCGATCAGCTGTGAGCACAGCCCCCAGAAACTTTTCCTTGTTCATTGTTCTAAGCAGGAAAACAGAAAAAGTAATGTTTTTCTTCCATACCATTCAAGTTTCTGGAAATATCTTATCCATAGAGGGCACTATCATACAAAAATATATTTCAGTCTGCTTGACCATAGGTCAGTCCTATCTTCCATCTCCTCAAATCCTTGTAATTATACATCAGTGCATACCTCACTGTATACATTTAAATTCAGAATTTCTGTTAAATGTGCAAGTTCTGATGGACTTGTCTGTAGTTTAATAGAATTTTTTATCTTTTGCTTATAATATTTCCCTTTATTTTCCTTTTCCTGTAAGTCTTACCTAAAGTATAGGAAACACTTTAAGTATTGGAATTTTTTTTCTTATTGACCTATACCATTTTGTGCTGTGGGATCCAGAGAATCTGCTTTTCCCTCCAAAAGGCTACAAATTGCAAAATTTTATTAAGTGACCGAAAGAAGCTTACTTTAAACCTTCAGTTCTTTACTGTTTACCATCTAAGTTTACTAGTTTACCATTTACTACTGTAAATCTAACATTTTGATGGATTAGACCAGACACTGGAACACATGAGACAAAATCCTCATTTTTGATTGTTTTCTGTATTATTATTAACCCTCTACTTCTATTCCATAAGATAAAAAATCACAGGTGAAAAAAAGAATGTAGGACAAGTAGGGGCAGGAGGTGTGGGAAATGGCAGGTCTTTATAAAGTTCTTCTTAGTGTCCCACAGTAAAACACATGCACCAAATTCTGAACAATTTCAGCAGATTATTTTTCTTCTGACAATTTAGCATAGGTGAATAATCTCATACTTTCTCCTATGACACACACGAGTTTGACCTAACAAACAGGTGGAACTAGAATAACAATCTTATTAAATTTAAGACAAGAGCTCTATGTGTGGAAAGGCTGTGGTGTAAGCTGGAATAACAGCTCCTCACAAGCAGGGTTTCACAGTTAATAACTTTACCTCCTGAGTGTCAGAAGAGTATTGGCAGAGCTAATGAGAAGCTGTAAGAGCTGTACCAGCAGCCTAATGCAGATTCATAAGTGGAATAATTCCTGAAGGTATGTGTAATGTAACATACATGTGAAATGATAAAGCAGCTGCTCCACAGTTTGTTCCTTTTTCGCAATAACCTTAGCAGAGAGCTCATGAATTGAGAAGCCAACTATCTCTTCCTGTAAACTGGGAAGGGCAACAGAGCAGCTAATAATTCGCAAATTGTTTATAACTTATAATTTCAAGTAACTGAATGTGGCCTTTATTTCACTTTTTCTATTTTTTGAAACATGTGTTGAGTCACTTTAAATACGTTTCTTCATCGTAAAGTCTTCTTAGGAGTGTTATTTCATTTTTATATCTCTTCCAGATCTAAAAAAATGATGGATTTCTAAGAGTGAGAGGATTTACTATACACAGCCTAGTTACTTAAAGACATACAGTTTGAGACAATTGCAAAGCATTAGAGTGTCTGGTTTGATTTTCCATGTCTGACATATTTTTCTTTTTTGTACAGTTAATCTACCCATCTAATGAATTATGACAAAACATCAAAATTATGTTTAGACAACATTTGAGAAGATTATCTTATCTTTTCGTAGCTGAACATCAAATAAGAAAACAGCGAGGACCCTAGACAGGACTGGATTTGGCCACCAGTCCATTCTAATTTCAGTATGATACTGCCCTTTCAATGCTCTAGGTTAGCTGCCATGTTCTTACTGATGGTGCCTTTGGTTCTTCCTCTGTCTGTAAATGGGGATGAGCTTCAAATACATTTATTGCCTCATTTGAGACGTGATTGTGCCCCCTGGTTTGAGAAGTAGTCCTGATTATATGATAGAGGGAGAGGAAGTATCCATTACTTCTTGTCAGCCCCAGCTGTTAATGGTGCTGTGTCTCATTTTATACACAAATTCTCTGGCTTCAGGTTTCACTTGCTACTTCTTGTTGCTTTTCTCTGCTGCAAGTTTTCTCCTTTTGTGGATATTAAGGTTCTGTCAAAAAATCGTAGTTTTGTCTTTTTTTTCTATTAAATAAACTGGATTTTTTTAATACTCACTATTTCCTTCAGGCTTCAATTGATTTTTTGTGGGTCATTTTGCACAACTTCAATATCTTCAAAGTTTTTCTTAAATACTGAATATTCCTGGTATAGATAGAAAGTAATTTCATTTATGCTACGCATTGTTCTTTAATTAAATTTTAACCCATCACATCTATTTTTGAATCAATAGTATCTTGAAATCTTCTGTTGACTTCTCTTCAAGACTTCTCTGAGTTACAATTTTCCAGAACAGAATACTTCTTTCATTAAGAACAGACTGCATATTGGGTTTTTTTAGCTTTAAAATCATGTCATTACTTTAAAATAAAAAAGTAATTGTACAAAATGTAATTCATACATTAATACACCTTTCTTTCTATTCCACTAGCTATAAGAAGTCTGTGCTCATAACACCTCCAGAGAGGCATGAGACTTGTGGCTTGTACTGAATGTGGAACTTGGAGGAAACTGGCTGCTGGAAGTCAAAGCCATTAGTTCTCTCAATACCCTCTGGATCCTGGTCCTGTCCTGGACTCTTCCACAGAATTGAAAATCTAACTGCATGCCAACTTCTATATCAGCTCCATGGGCTGGTGGGCCTCATGCTACACATACTGATGCAGTTGCCCACAAAATCAGCCCCGTTCCTTTTGGCGAGTCAGAGCTGGACTCCATGCATTGACTTCCAGGATTTGGAATAATGACCTGTAATTTGCAACAAAATAAACTGAATTTACCGCAATATGAAAGTGCTTGCCAGTCATTTTCTTCACTGTTCATTGTACATTGTTGCAATGACTAAATATTACCGGCCATAAATATGTGCACCCCTTATAACCTGTCTTTGAAATTCCAAAAGGGAATTGTTTCCAGACTTTGAACACAATCTCCCAATACAAGGCAAAGCTATATTCTTGCTTTGGTTTAGCAAATTCAGAGAGTCCACGCATACATTTTGTTTCTCCATCTTCTTCCACATTGTCTGTTATAGCACCATTCATAATGCTTCTCACAGCTGTGAAGTATTATACTTAGTTGAAGAAGTTATTGATTTTCTCACTCTCCCAGCCTTTGCCAGCAGACTGTGTTCACTAGCAGTCGTATCACAGATTAAGCCAGCATGACAGTTTTGGACACAGCCAGTTCATGATTCAATGATTTCCTTTGGAAATGACATAAACATTAAGATATACACAGAAACATTATTTTCCTAATATTTAATTCAAAATTCAACAGGAAAAACAAATAAATATTGCTGAAAAAGAGAGCATCAGCTTCTCTAAAGGTTGCCAGTGGCTTTCAGGATGAAAAATATACATAGGCAACATTGTTCCCATCTCAAAAGGAGGTGATTTTATGGGACAAGAAACTCTGGCAATATTAATTTTTCTTTGCCTTATATGTATATATATTTATTTTTTTCATAGTGGTATCATACTTTAGTTCAAAGATGACTAATTACTTTTATCACCAAATAATTTATTTCATTGATGAACATGCCAAAATAAACATGTGAAAATGTTCTTCCAAAAAGATAATCAGGCTTCCTTAACCAAGTAAGTTTTGGGGGTGGGGCATGGGGTTAAATGCATGTGTATTTGTGTTCAAGGGTTATACAAAGAAATTACTTGTTTAATAACCATGCACTTAGAGACAAAAATAATGTAAAACACAGCTTTTGAGTTTTTCAGCAGTCTTTTTTCAGATGCTAAATAATAAATTGTGACAACCTGAAATCACTGATGAAAAAATCCTTTGATTCTTATCTCAGGAGAGAAAGGCATACTCAGTTTGTTTTCTCACAGATATTCATGTGATCACATTGATTGTCTGTGCATGTGTCCTAAAGTTTGTTTTTTTTTCTTGATGGCTTCTTTATTATTCTTTATTATTGACAAAACATACAGATTGATACGATGGAGAGGTTTCAAAAGAAAATAAGCAGGATGCTGCTGATAAGCAGCTTGAGCAGAAGAGATGGAAGGGGTCTGTGAGTGTCATGGAATGACCACTGACATGACAGCTGCAGAGCCTAGACTCAGTTGTCCTACCACTTGGGATTCAGTCTTGCTACAGTAGAACAAATAGTGAAGGCCAGCCTGCTAAATTATGCTGAATGTTGTGAGGACCCAGGAAACCAGAGATGACTGACAGTTGGGGTTGTTCAGCCTGGAGGGAGAGAAGGCTCCAAGGAGACCTTAGAACACCTTGTAGTGTGTAAAGAGGGCTTACAAGAAAGATTTAAAGAGACTCTTGACAAGAGCATGTACTGATAAGACAAATGGAAATGACATTAAATTAAAAGCAAGGAGGTTTTTATTAGACATTAGGAAGAAGTTCTTTACTGTGAGAGTGGTGAGCCACTGAAACAGATTTCCCAGAGAAGCAGTGAATGCCATATCCCTGGGAGTATTCAAGGCCTGGTAGGATGGAGCTTTGAGAAACTTGGGTCTAGTGGAAAGCATCCACACCCATGACATGGGCATGAACTTTATGGTCTTTAAGGTCCTTTACAAACCAAGCCATTCTATGATTTCCAACCCAAGCCATTATATGATTCCATTCTATGGTTCAAAATGTACCTATGTAATTGAAGAAAGAGTAGATCATCATTGTCTACTAAGACATGCAATAAACTGTGTCACCATAACTCTTAATAATTCATATTAAAGTATTACTTTGGTATATTTCACGATGTATCACCACATTTGTGCCATAATATTTTATCTGAATAACCCAGATTCTCATAAAAATCCCTCATTGTTTCATACACAGGCCCTAACTTCTTCTGAGCAAGAGTTGGATAGACTGTAAAGCCTGGTGTGACTTGAGGTCAGGAAGAGGAGACTCACTTTATGCTGCAAGTTGAGTAAATCTATTGCATTCCCAGTAAAGTGTTTATACCTTATTTTATTCTGAAATTGTTTAGGTTTAGCTGACAGTGCATGGATATTTTTATGGCTTTGTTCACAAGATTGATAGCTCAGATAGGCTGTTAAATCACTTTCCCGTATAAGTACTTACAGACATTGATTTAGTTACATACTAGGCTTAGATTAGAGATTGATATCAGCTATTTTAGCATTGCAGTACATTTTGAGTTCATGTCCAGTTTGTTATCTACCACAATCAGACTAATTCCCTCTCTGAGACAGTGCCACCCAGAACATATTCCCCCATTGTAAGTAGTATCAGAAGCTAGCATTTGCCTCTAGAATATAGCCTCAAATTTGCTGCATTAAAATACTTAATATACAAATTAGTTCACATGGCTGCTCAAAGAAGTTTTGGGGGCTTTCTGGAAAAACTTACTTATTTTACTATTATTTTTAACTCTGGATTTTTTTTTTATATATTATATACAGCTATGCCAGGACGAATTTGCATTTCCAACAGTTTTCTTCAGGATAGTAAAAGGTCAGTGACATTTTCTTAATTATTCCTAGTTGGGTAATGGTTAATCATTAACTTATCTTTTAAGGAACAATAAGGTAATCATTTTAGTGTAGATTTGAAATGATACTGTGAAAATTTTAATCAAAATACTGTGCAATGCTGCATCAACTGACTTCTACTAGTTTAAGCATATGTTATCAAACCCGTTGTAAGTCAAATCTGTAATCATACAATGAAGATTTGCTTCAGCTGGGATGATCTATTAGCTATAAAAAAACTGTTGAGTGGTATTAATAAGGTTACGATTCTATAATCCTTTCTGAAGCATCATGCATCAACAATTTCATGAGAATTATCTTAATATAGATAAAGAATACAAGAAGTGGAGGCAGTGTTAAGATCTGGCAACTGTTTTATTCAATATTTTTATACCTGCCTAATTTCATTAAAAGACAATGTAAACAGGAATGAGTTGAAGGATTATGGTTTAGAGAAACTGCAGAGACTGGCAGTGTAAAGTGGGTATTATCCAGTCTGACTAAGTCAACATGAATTTCAGTTTCACAAGGAGAATCCATTTTCATTCCTGGAAATCTTGTCAGAACAGAATATTTGCACAGTACTTGTCCAGTATTTCTAGGCATATCTCAGCACAGCAGGAGCTCTGAACATAATGTCTATTGATAAGATATGCTCACCGTGAAACTTCAGACCATTATCACTGGATCAAAATGTCTGCCCTTATGGATCTGATACTGATGTACTGAACGTATGTCATATCAAAATGTCTGGACACAGTACAAACTGAAAAAAAAGGCAAATATGTGTAGAGTATGTCTTGTGCTTTTTGGATGTTTGATGCTTTAATATACAGTACATAGCACACCCATAATTACTTCTAGGCAGAAAATTTAGCAGAACTTTGGAATTTTTATTGTCAGCAAAACATGGAGCTCTAATACTCCTTTGTGGAGAGGAATTGTTTAAAAACATTACCAGAAGATTTTGCTTGCAAATTCCCAGGAGGCAGTTGCCATACTACGATCCTGAACAAAAGAAAATACCTTGGAAGTTGTGACCTGTCAGTTCAAGAGACCAGACCTGAAGCCTTTAATTTCCATCAGCAAATGACCAGGCATCTCATCCCCACTGAGCAGAAAGGTCACATTTTCTTTTTTATAGGAGAGATGTTGCAATGAAATACTGATACAAAGGCAGAAAGACAACCAGGGAGTTAATGTGACTGAGACAGTTTTGGTGAAAAAGGATCTGGATACTGGATGCAAAGCACCAGTTAGGAAATGTAATCTGCTTTTCTGAAAGGACATGCTTAAATTCTTTCTGCAGTCAGCACAGAAATAGCTATAGCTCTGGTGGTTTCTGGAGAACTGTAAAGTAAAAATACACTAAGTACTTACACGTTCTATTCTTAACTGAAACTTCCTACATCCACTGGCAACCTCAACTGATGGTGTCCTTTAAAAGATATAGCGAAGAGGTCAGCCCAGGACCACTGGGTGTGAATCTCCCTTTCATAATCTTAGGTCATCCTTCCAAGGAAATGCCTTAATTACCAGCTTTGGGGGGTGTTTTTTCTCTTTTTATAACTGTGGAGACCAAAATGTGGAGTGAAAAATGGCAAGACATGGATTTCATCTCACCTGGATTCCCAACTCTTACCTGGAAGTGAAAGAACAGGACATTTTGTCCCTGCTCTGTTAAATTAACAGAGGTCTGTAATGCCAGAATGAAAAAAAAAAGGTATTTTTGAGTAAGAAAATAAAATATTTTTGATTATTACTATTGAATAAGTAACTTATTAATGCTAGAATTGGCTAAGATGTATGAGACATTTGTGTCCCCTGAAGATAAAAACATTTAAAGTCCATGTGGCAAAGCAGTGCTGCAGTGTTTGAAAGGCACCTGTCAGGCAAACTGTCAAAGTTATTCCATTAATTTTATTCAATGTCTATTAGAAAGCTGGATGACTTTATTGAGAAAGTGAGATACCTTTCAATTAATTTATACTGCTGTTGGCAAAATCTTGTGGGGATTAGTTGTGAAATTGAGTTATATGAAGAAATTCTATAAAACATGCATATGAAAACTGAGGTGAATTTAGCATTTAATTACTGCTTATAACATCATGTTTCAAGAAGGTGACATCTGGTTGCTCACTGTGGCAGCACATGGCTTTGTGCTCATTCATCACAGGTGTAAATTCACACTTATTTCTGATTAGTACAAAGAGCTGACAAAACTCTCAAGTCACAGCCACTCTTCTCTACTTCTTTGGGAATACACTTAAGTTCCATATTTTGCACTTCTGATTCTCTTTATGTAAGAAATAGGGAGGAAAACAAACTTCTGATATAAGCATGAGATCTGAAATGAGAACAAACCCCTAGGGAACCTTCAGTGATGCCACACAGAGCAGAAATCAAGAATATTCTTGGAAAAATACTTGAATATAAGCAGCTAAGTAATTGCCTGGTTTATTCAACCTACACACAAAAGGCCCACAGCCTAAAATATTTTAGATAATGCTGGTTTGCTAAAAACCATCTCAAGTTACTTTGTAAAAGCAGTGATATTATTGATGTATGGCTGAACTAAACAAAATGTCAAGCAGATTATAAGTCCTTTGGCTGAACTTTTTCATTAGAAAATTGTGATTCACTCATATTGAAGCTCTGCAAAGGAATGTGCAGCTCTAGTGAGATGTTCTCCTTATGGGGAAACTGATGACCAGAGCAGCACCTCTGTACTGAGAAGCTTGATCCTAAAACAGCATCTGGAACACTCTCTGTGTTTCACCTTCTATGGCCAAGGAAGGTGAAAGACATTTATTGATAGATTAGAGCAAGGAAAACTGCTCCAGTACTGTGGGTTGAATCAAATCTGGATCAAAGAAATTTTTTGTTTTGCTGATGTTACAGAAATTACTGGTAATCGATAATTTGGGATCATTATAATCAGTGCAACAGATAATTCACTATACTAGACACGTACAAAGTGTAAATAGACACCATTCGATAAAAAAATTCCAGAACATTCTAATCCTACCCCAAGACACTCATACAGAATGATGTGCACACTTTGTGGGCCCTCTTTGTGGCACTCTGAAGTTACCTGTGCACCTGATATCATGAGAATGATGGTTCCCCCTTTGCACAAAACAAATTTTCATCTCCTACTGGAGATGTGTGCTCTCTACATGAGCTCCTGCTGCTCTCCACAGCTTGCTGGGGCTGAGACTGGTGCAAAACACCCATCAGAGTCCCACAGGCACAGCAAGGTGTGAGTCCCTCTCCTCAGGCTGGGTGCAGATGGCTTGGGGTGGCCCATGGGAAGGTTGCAACCATTGCAGGGCAGCTTCTGGCAGTGCCACACCAGGCTTTGCTTTACAAGATTTTCTTACACCCCTGTCTCCCTGGTAAAAAAAAATTCATTTTTTTTTTTCAAATTCCAATTTCAAATCTCACTTTTATACTTCATTTCAAGCTGACCCTTTTTATGATTGAAAAGTCTCCAAGAAAATGCCTGGTTGCTGGTTAATCTGGATGGTGGTCATCTTTCTCCTGGCAGTACCAGTCTGTTCAAGTACTTGGGCTGACTGGTTTTCAGAAGTTTGGGCTTGGGTCTTTTTTTATCATTCCCTAGCCACCATTAATGATTTAATCTGTTTGGATTTTTTGAGAGATTGAATGGACTGGTTGCAAGCAGTAATCAAAATTTTGAAATGGGATTTGAAACTAGGTACTTAATTTTCATATTCCTGAAATGAAATATCTTACTAAAACCTGTTACGAAGGATGCCCCAAAAGGGAAGAGAGATAAATGCTGCTGCCTAATACCAGCTTATAGGAAATACAGATTCTTCTCAAAGGTGTTCAAAAAAGGGATAAGAAGCAACATTTTTAAATTCCATGAAGGAAAATGTCAAAGTTTTATTTACCTATAAAAAATCCCCATGAAAGCAGTTAAGCACAAGTTGCTGAGGAGAGGATTCGGGATATCTCCATCATTGGAGATTTTCAGAAATTGACTGGACAAGGCCATGAGTAACTAGAAGTAAACTAGAAAGAAATGTTGCTTAGAGAAGGATGTCAGATTGCCTTTGGTCATCTCTTCCAAACTAAACAGTGCTGTGGTTCAGCACTTCCACTTTAGCATACTTAACGCTCTCCTAAGGACAAATACCTGATTATTGATACCTGAAGTCTGCAGGCTAGTAGGGCAATTAAAGATCTCGTGAAGAACACTGCATGTAAAATTGTAAGCTTCTCAGTGCATAAACACTGAGGTGGCAGAGTCTGGACAAATAAATTCTCTTAAACATTAAAATAGATGCAATTGTTTTCAGGAGCCTGAGAAATATAGGAAGGTAAGCTTGACAGAAGAATGGGTAAGACACTAAAATGTGTGTGTATATCTGTGCTAACTGCATCACCATTGGGAAAGAACTGTAATAATTTGATAGCCTGATTGTAAAAGTCAATTTTAATGCAACTGACCTAATAGTGATATTGCCAACTTTAGACTAATAATAAAGTATTGGTTCTATAAAAGTTCTATAGAAGGTGTGATTCTTTAGCCCACTTTATCTAGAGAAGGTGCAGCCTGGTCGCCCACCCTTGAGAACCAGTTGTGAAATTTGTGTGTAATGATGTAGAATGTAAACAATAAAGGGTGTAACAGGGAATGCATCAGCTGATCAGGTCAAACAGCTTTGGTTTGAATGTGAGATTACTTGGGAAAGTCAGAGACAGCCTGGGTTATAGGCATAGATAGAAAAAAATTGACCATGGAACTTGTCAAGTTTTTGTGTCCTTGGTAAAGAGCACAGGCATGTTCCTATCTCTTCTGTGGACATTCAAACCTACATACTTCACTTCCTTTGTCAAAACCTTAGACAGTGACCGATGGAATAGGCAAAATTTTAGCTCTGTTGAAAATTGTTAGGAAGCCATGAATGTCAGAGCCATGAAGCCAGACTGAGACAAAATACAAAGCGTAATAGTCACTCTGTTATTTGGTCACTTATTTTGATGAGTGAGAACATACTTGTGCATGCCTTCCCCATCAGATCAATACGCATGCTTCATGATGCCTCAAAGTGAGAAAGCATTCCTTTTGAGATGAAAAAAAAAGCCAAGAAGCAATCTGGAGGAAAAACACCCTGCTTAGATACCACCAGTCACCTCTCCTGAGGGAGTGCCCTGGCTTTAATCTGCTCAGCAAAGTTCACTACTCCCATTTTTCAGATGATAGATACCATCTGTGGCTGCTTTGCTGTGTGCTGAACTCCGTGCTTGCTCTGTGGTAAGTGGTGCAAAGATCACACCTAATAGACCCTGCTTTCCCCAGGGTTTTACTGAGCTCTTTGTCTCAGCTCTGGATCATGACACAGATGGGGCAGGAGCTAAAAAGGCTCCTTTGTCCAGGAGAACTTTGCAAAGCCAAATGTAGACACAAATTACAAGTGTGTTCTGGAGTTTAGGTTTTTTGATTGTGGATCAGAACCTGATAGGATTTTTTGAAAGAACTTTATGTCCAAAAGTTAGACATGAAACTAATTAGATGGGGGGCTGGGGGGGGGCACGGGGAAAGAAATCTAGTGATCATGTTCAGGCTCTCAGAAGATCTATGTAGCCATAAAGGGAAGAAAAAAAAAAAGAAGGGAAAAGGAATCTGTTGCCTAAAGAGCATACTTTCTTGAGGAAATATATCTATAGGAAACAGAGGATGCCTGAGTCTTTAAAAGCCATCAGCAACAGCCAAAAGCAGAAACAGAAAAACTAGGAACCTCTCTCAGTAAAATCCCCTTCTCAAGGGAGTTTAGCTAATTTTCTTGCTTTGTTTGCACTTTGTGGTGTAAAAAGTTCAACAGAAAAAGCTCAAAAGAGAATTAGCCCTGACTTTTCTGCCAGTTTTTTGGCTACAGAGTAGTAGAAGTTTTGGAGCAAACATCCTCAAGCTAATGTAAACCTAAAGCCTGATTTCTTGACAACAGCTCTACTGTGTGAAATAAGTCTTCTCCTTTGTATCTCCTTCTATATTAACTGCCTGCTCTTAAGGGCATTAACCCTTCTGGGACTATTTATGAATCTCTGAAATCACAGTCTAGAGACCTTTATAGTCATGTAGAAAGCCTAAGTTAGATTGCCTGAATTAGTTTATGACAGCCTGTAGTCTGCTTTTTATGCACTGAAGGATCCAAGTTGAGTGTGTCAAGTGAGCAGTGTGAATAACAGGTCTCTTACCTTAGAGCAGTGTTGGATCGCTACAATGTTTTGTTCCAATACAGGACAAGAAAAATTAATTTCTTTCACCCACATAAAGTCTTAATGTCCTCTTCAAGGACCAAATTTAGTTCTGCTAGAGTGTGGTTTGAATGTATTTTATCCCAACAGCATTCTACTATACACAAACTCCTTTACTGCTACATGGATACCAGAATGGGGAAAAAAAAGCACTTTTAGTAGTAAAACAGAATTTCCTTGCTCAACAACCTTCCTTAGTATATATGTTAGAAGGTGTTTCATACTTTCCAATAAAGAAAACTTCATTTTACTTTTTTAAGACCTAGAGTTGCTTCAGTGGTTTTATAGTGATGGATAAGAGAATGCATTTTCACTCTTCTCTTTAAAATGGTGTCTGTGGAAATAAACATGAAAACTTTTGTATTGGCTGTTACTAACATTGAAAATTATTCAAAAGTATTAGGAAATTCTAGAGTTAAGTTTTCAGTGCTTGTGCTAAGTTGTAAGTATAATTTTTATACTACAGCCTTTAACAACATAAGCATATACTATTTTTTTCCACAGGATACTACGTCATTCAGTGCAGAGGACAGACTGTTAGGCCTGTAGTGAATGAAACCGTTGTCTGTACAAACCTGCCTTAAGTTTGATAGAGTTTAGAACATAAATAGAAAACACACACATACACACACATATACACAGACAAAATAAAAAAATAAAAAATAAAAGGGGGAACTTTAGGATGAGAAAGGATGCTTTTGTTCATCAGTTGATTGAGTACAGGCTAGGTATATTTCAGCCTCCGCTAGATATCCAGTTAGTCAGAAGACCCTAATTACAATGTTTTCTGTGAAAATGAGAGTTGGATAAGGCAGAATTGCAGGAAATGCTGTGCAAAGTGGCACTTAAATATATTTATCCATAAATCTTAAATGTAAAAATACATTCTTTTATAATACCTTTACAAACACATTAAACATTTATGAATTTTAAATATCTTAATAAATCAAGGGCATAAATCATGTGTTTGTAGTTAGCTGTGCTAGTTGTGCCAAGTTTACAGAGCTGACATATTAAGCCCAACTCAGAAGCTAAACATAGCCAAAGTAAAAATACTTTTTTCTTTTTAATACAAATTTCCTTCTATTAGAATAATGGTTTCATTTTTAATTTCAGCAATATTAACTATGTATTGGTTTTGGCTCTACCTGTGGAGTACCTAGGAATATTTGCAAGTTGGGACATTTTTCTTCTCCACAAGGTGGTGCTATTACTATGCGATATTGTATCTTTTCTTCAGCATGAACTGAAGCAGTTTTATTTCCAAAAGGCATAAAATGTCGTGCCATTTTGAGCCATGAGCAGAACAATTTAAGATCACATATATCTATTTAAAAGGTTAGATAACTCCACCCACCTCAACTTTTAAGACTAGGATATCTTTTTACAGATATCTTTACCTAGATTTGCCTAGAGAACAATTTTGTCATAAGACCCCAAGAGGTGAGGAGTCAGTTTCTGAGTGGTGGGAGGTGTAGAATCATTTCAGTCAGGCAGACAACAGGCATATTTCTGAGGATGTTCAGCAGCTCACACCTCAGGGGTCTCTGGGGAGCCACTGACCAGCATCCCAAGGCGTGTGGCAAAGAGAGTTTATTAAACTGGCTGTGGAATGCTAAATCCCTTTCTTTTATATTTTGATTAAAACCCCATATTCATCACTGAAAATTCAAAATTGTTAAACACCTATATAAATTAATAATTCAAGAAGTGATGTCTCCTGTTTCTTCATTGCTGAAAGGACTTAGAAATATCACCTGGTTCAACCTTTAAGGGAAAGGGATCCTTGGTGAGCTTGATTATCTAGCATCCTGTTCAATCCTAGCTTGAAAACCTCCAGTGTTGGGGACTCTACCACATCCCTGGGGAGGGAATTCCAGCTCTCTAAACACTGTCACTAATATAAACAAGTAATTGCTAAGGGAAAGGTGTTATATAGATGTAATGATTAATAGTTTTATATCTCTCTATTTCCTGAAACATAAAAACACTATGCATGCTAAAAATCCATTGAAATATTTATTGTTCTGAAGCATCATACCCCTTCTTTAAACAGAGCAATATCTAAAGTAAGATAATACATCAGATTTTAAGATTTTTACTTCAGGGGAAATATGGGAACAAACTGTATTAGATTATCCATAGTAAAATGTCTTTCAAAAGCTTTAATATAGCCCAAAACATTCTCATAAAGAATAAATAAGTACAACTTCATGAGAAACCAACTTTTAAAAAGCCAATGGTAAACCAGCCAAAGTCTGCCTTCAAAATCACACACATAATTCACATTGAGGAAGAGATGTTCTTAATTACTCTCTTACAACCTGCTTCTTTGGCCCACTGGCACATACAATAGCAGAATTTAATATCCACATAAATGAAAGCAGACTTTGGCACTGAGTGCTTTCTTCAGGAATCTTGGTGGTCTGGGTGCATTACTGATGGATCTGCATTTATGTAAGAGAAATACATTTAAGCTCAGCCCAGAGGAGATATTTTTGCTCCAAGCTATGAAACAGAATGATCATGTTAGTAATTTCTGGAACAAAATTATCAATTGTGAGGAGAGGCCTTCTCTGAATAACATTGGTTCAGAAAACACATGCAAATGTAGGAAATCAACAAAAAAATTCAGCAATAATTTTACTGCAGGCAGCTAAGGAGAAACTCCTGTCAAAATTGAGGGTTCTACCTTAATCTAAGAAGTGACAAATTGAGACATTTTTTATAAACAGGCTGTTTTATATTAAAATCCTTAGCAACTAAATTATTTTTGGTCTTCTCTTGAACCATATTAAGGAGAAATTAAATGAGAAAATAATTACATGCTTATGGTATGTTTTACTGAAGCTCTCTGAGATCACCACAGTATTATTTTTAAAGCATTTTCTCTGCAGATATTTTGGTTTTTTTCAACAAACTCTTGTTAAGACATTTTATTTTGTAAATTGAGGGGCAGGGAAGGAATTAGAAATTTCCTACTGGAAAAAATAAGTTAATTAATGATACACCATTGAATATTGCTTCATTTTACTACAATCAATGCGTGATTATATTCACAGGTGAGAGAAAAATAAATAGGAAAAGTAATTTGGTTAAATGATAGCTAAACCAGTTATTTTTATGCTCTTTGCTTTCATGTTTGGAGGATCATAAGCTGTTGGCTGTATTTCTTACTTTGGCTTCTGAATCTGTGAATCTTTTGATTCCTCTTTTCCTGTTTTTGTCTATTTTTTTGATAATGTGTGAAAGGTGATTACTCACATAACCTGCCGCATACTCATGCCAAGTGCACTTTCACATTAAGATGATGATAACACATAAATCTCAGCTTCACAGTTTCTGTCAGCTGTCTGAGGATTTTCTCTAATACCTTTTTGGCCTTGAGAAGTGTGAAGAGTTGCACACTTGTGTTACTTCTTTCTAATTCCATATACACAACTTTGGATATCATGCTGCAGGAATTCACCCGTGGGACCTCAGGTTCCTCTTTCATGAGGATTTTAGACCATCTAAGTTTTTGAGACAGACTGCCCATTTCTTGTTCCTTCTTGCAGTTTTCTGTGTCTGGCTACCTCAACTGAAGCAATAGCTATACTTCCCATCCTACCTCAGGCTCACATCTGAACTCCTCTTTGACAAGGAAAGAGCTGGAGGTTCAAACCTGAGTGACCCTAATGTTATACTTTCCCAGGTAAGTGTTTTAATGATAGTTACAAAGATAGTTATACAAAAGATGGGCATTTTATTCTACCTATATAATTCACTTATGTCTGGCACAAATTCCTAAACATACTAATGCCTGGAGTTTCCCTAGAACCAGCTGCAATTTTTGACATGAGTGCTTGAGCATCATGGGAATCTGGATCATAACATGACCTACAAAGGGGCTTTAGTTATTATTAGATAATTAATGTAAATCTAAAACATATTTTCATTAGTCAATATTTCTTCCTGGAGCCTTAACTCTGTACTTAAGCTCAAAGGAGCAGAAGATTTTCTGCCATAATCCATCTTCGGCAGTTTCTGTTGGCTAGTCTTCTCCTCTCAGTATGCAGGAGTTTGGTACTACCATTTTGAAATATATAACCCTTTCCATGCCCTGAGGACTGTAAATCTTGATTTTGGATTCCATTTCAGGGAAAAGTGCTTAAAATATAGGTGCTACACTTCCTGTTTTCAAGATCCATATATCCTCTTTCGGCTCTAAAATAACTTCACATTGAAGATCTATGCTTTAATGTCTAGGAAGTCTATGAAACTAAGCCTTTCAGATTGCTGAAAATTCAACACTTGGAATAAAGGTGAAAAATTCTTAAGCCTGAATATACTGAAAACATTTTTATGTTTTTTTTCTTCCAGCTGGAGACTAATTAAATTAATGCATTTTTTTTTTCAGTAAAACCTGACACCAGGAGCCAGAACAGATAATGTACAGAGCTCTGTACAGCTCTGCATGTTTAAAGATTGCCTAAACTTCATAAGCCTTTTCATATTTACCAAGACCATTTTGAGGTTTTACACTGAAATTATGTTTAACTTGGGGTTTTGACATGACACCAAGTGAAATTCTGTTTCATTTTTTAATTCCATTCAAAGTCAAAAAAAAGAAAAAAAAAAATAAAGGAAAGGGGGATCACATCCTTATTTGCTGTAAACCAGCATCTCTACACAACATTCAATAAAGCTGTGCAAGCTTACAACTGAAGAGCTAATCCCAGTGAAGTAAAGCTGTGTAGTGAATTGAACCAAAGAAAATGTTCAAATGAGTAAGGCCAGCTGTATAGCATAGGCAGAATCTGCAGCTGGGCATTGGGCCAGGTTTCCCCATTAATTGCCTCCCCATGCTTCATTGAAGGAAGTTTGAAGCCATTCCAAATCTCCTAAGCTCCCCAGCACCGCCCCTCTGTTTTTACTCCAACTGAGACTTCCAGACATTGCTCTCACTGGCAACAAAAATGGGAATACACACAAAGAAATCTTCTAAACAGTACTTTGTGTGAACTGCAGAAATGGGGCTTAGTCATGAGTAACTCTAGTTCCTGGAGCAACACTGTTGTAGGGGCTGATGATAAGGATCCAAGTAGAGGAAATTAGGTGGGAGGAGAGGCTGGAGCTGGAACAACAAGGGGAAAAAAGCATATGGGAAAATTAGAACTTGTCTGATCTGGTTGCAAAGGAAGGGAGAAGAAGAAGCTCTCAAAACATAAAGACTTCTGGAAAAGTCTGAGTGGAAAAGTAGAAAAGGAGAGTCCAAAAAGAAGTGTATGGGATAAAGTGTGTGAGTTAGGAGATGTCCTCAAGGCAGATCCATGTCTGGAAAGGAAACTGAGCAGGGCAGTGTGGTAAAAATTTGTCTTTTAGGACAAATTATCAAGGAAGGTTGAATGGACCAGGAGAATGTGGTGGGAGTCAGCAATGAGACACTGGGGTTAGGGAAGCAAGAGCTGGAGTGGGAAGAAATGAAATTGGATAAAACACGATGAGTGTGAACATCTGACCAAGGAGCTCGGAGAGCAGAGAGGCTTCACATGGTGGTGGAGACATCAGCAAAAAAGGTCTCCCCTCGGGAAGAGATGGCCTAACACATCAGTGAAGCAGTGTCCCTTAAAACTAAAACATAAATCCTGATTTCTGAGCATCAACATTTCCAATGTCAGCACATAACTGAAAGCCAGAGTAATTTTTATGTTGAAATAGTCACAAATAGCATGTATTGGAATGGTTCTGCCCATCTGTGCTGTCCAGGATCAGCCTTCTGACCCTTCACATATTCCAAAATAGCACTACTGAATTCTATTGGCAAGCAGTCTAAATTCCCTCTCACAGCCATGACAGAGATGATAGCAAATTATTACTGCTATCAATTAATCTCTGAGTTGAAGGGGCGTAGAAGAGGAAGTGAGAAGAACGTGAAAGACATGGTATGGAACTGATGAATGAATGAATGAATGTGCATAAGCCAGAGGAGCTGTTTTGGACAGATTAGATTTTTTTTTCTTTACTCCAAAGTTAATAAACAAAACAGATAAAACACTCAAGGCTTTGAAAAAAGTTCACAAAGCAAATTTCACAGGTTTTCTATCAGGAGGTCTTCTGCATTATGTCTTTCAGAACAGAGAAGACCTACAATGAATAAGACAGAGATGCAAGGAAAGGACAATTTCTGAAAACATACAGTGTTGTCCATCACATAGGCTGTTACCAAGTACATGTGCCATGCTGGATTATCAACCCTGTCAGCAAGGGCATGAAGTCCATACTTCCCTTTCCCTGGCACCTGGTTCAGAGGACTGAAACAAAGACTATTTGCTGCTAGCTTCTCACCTCAGCTGTAATCTCCATTAAAAGTGTTCATCTTCAGTACTTGAGCCTTCTATCAAAATTTTCAAATTGAAGGGGCTGATGCCTTCAGCCAGCACTCTCTCTGCTCCCTGTAGTTATGACATTAGCTCTGTAACAGAACTGTGCGTGCCAATCACATAAGTATAGAGAAGATGGTTTACTAAATGCTTTACTAAGTGTTATACAAAATCAATAGCTAGTAAACTAGACTTCCTTTTTCCTTTCTTAGTCTCCAGAGCCTGTATTAACCCTCAGACCCCTCAGCCTGGCCCATGGGAGCTGGCAGAGCATCCCCTGTGAAGTGCCAGCTGATGGCTGTGAGAACAGCACAGGGTGGACCCATTCCCTCCCCCTTGCCTGGCTAAGTCCAAGTTGTCCTCCAGGCATGCAGACTATACTTCTCTGTAAGTGAGAAGTCCTCAATTGGTAAGACAGTCAGCTTTAACTCTCTCTGCAATGCCAGAGGTGAGTCCTGAAGCATGAATGGAGTTCTTCATGTTCTCCAGGTATTTGCTAGCTGAGCCAACTTTGCTCCTCTGCCTTCTGTTCTGATTGAGTCAGACTTTGGGCCAAACACTGGAGTCACTTGCAGTGATTCTATTCGATTTCAAGGTACAATAGTATAAGCATTATGGGTCTGTATTTGTAATATCTTAGATTCTCACTTCTGTACCCTTCCGTGCAACTGCACTCTGCCTTGGTTACTTTTAACTGTGCCTTTCCTTAGCTTATTTTTATGTCTGACAATAACACATACAGCTTTTGTCATCTATAGGCTTCAGCTTTTATAGCATTTAGGTTGTTCTGGTGAACTACTATCCCACATCCCAGTCTCCTCTGTTATAGGGTTGGGACTTGGGGGAGACTGAGAGAAGAGGGGGAACACTGCATGACATTAGTGGTTTTCCTTCTTTTAAGCAATTATATTTAGCAGACTCCATGTTCTTTATCCAAGAACAAAGAAACAGAGGTTATATGAAGAGGTCTGAAAAGAATGTGGATGGCATGTACTGAATTCATTACCACTTCAAAAATTCCCACAAAGGTTTGGTTTCCTTTGTTTTTAATTGCCAGCAATGAAACAGTTCACAGTACACTGCAAACACAGACCCAGCTTTTTGTTAGAAACAGTTGGAGGGGAGGGGAGAGAGGGGAAAAGCTCATGAGGAACATGAATGAGTAAGCTTTGCTGACTCTTCTAACTACAGAGCCTGACAAAGTGCCTATAAATACATTTCCCATGATGTTACTAGCTGAGCAGGAATTTTGTTGTATGATAAGTGTGAATTCAATCTTATCAAACTTAGAAAAGTGGGAGTAAATTGTAATTAACATCTCTAACACAAAACAACTTATTAAATTGATCTGTATTTTAAAACATAACTTTGATATGCATATCATAAACTATGCATTTGCTTTACTGATTGTGTTTTCAAGTTACCTCCTTAGTATTTATTGATATTTTACTGCAGAGCCTAACTCCTCTTTACTCCTAGCCTATCTAATTCCAATCACAAATATCTATCACAAATACTATTTTTAAGTACAACTGTCCACTCATAGTACATCACATAAACAGACCTATTGATCATGTAAGGTTACATGATTGCAAATAATGACCAAAAAAAAGAGAAAATTTATTTTTGTCACATACATGTGCATACATGTATGGTGATCCTGAAAGGACTGAATTTTTCCTTTATTATCTTTCACTTTCCTCTAGAGAGATTTATTTTCTGAAAACTTGTTTCAGACAAAAATTGAAAAGAACTATTGTAGTAACATTTCAGAAAAAGTTTTCTTTCCACTAAAATATGATAAAAAAGATATTTCATTATGTTAAAATTTCAGGAAAGACAGAATTTTAATCTCATGGATTTATGTCTTGCAAAAATAGGAGTTGTCTTTAGCCACCTAATTGTTTTAAATTACCTAAGATACAAAGTTCCAACACTGGACTTCTGGTATCCCTTGTTATGTTTTTTTTCAATTTCCTTCAGAAAAGCCTGTACAGTTTTGCTCAGTTCAGGTGCTCGTTGTGATTTACTGTGCCAACTCTTTTGCACTAAGTATGCACAGGTTTTCTCTTTTTGGTTGTCCTTAACTAAATCAACTGTGATATTTTTAGCTCAAGAAATTAATGTACTATTTTATTAGGAAGAGAAGATGTTATTTGTATTGCATCCCAATCATACCAATATCTTCTGAAAATTCCTCAGTGAAATCATGGTGCATTTCTTATTGCTCCATATTTGTATAAGATCTGAGAGATGTTTCTTTGATGTTTTTAGAGGAAGAAAGGTACAGACACATACTACTAATGTACTCTGATGTTCATAGTTTGAAACCAGATGGTCTTCAAAACAGGCTGAGATTTCAATGCAGGTCTGTAACACACCCCTCATACTTGCACTCTGGAGTTCCCATAGTATTTTTCCTGCAAAAGAGCCCCAAAAAAGCATGATACATTTGCTCAATTACATTTTCTATGTGTTTCAGTGGGCATTTTCCTATTCATTCCCCCTTTCCCTTCATTATATGTCACCTTCCATGATACCTGCATGATATGCATGATTAACAATCCTATGCACAAATGCAATCAAATATTGCCTGCTGAGATACACATACTTTATAAATTCTTTGCTTCACACTTCAAAGCTACAGATTCTGGTGCAGTGCCACTTCCTCCAAGCCTTCAAAGCTCACTCTTATGAATCTAATGAGTAAAGCTACTTCCTAGCTGTCTTCCTCCATTTCCTCACCTTAGTTGCCTCCGAAAACAATCTCTTAACATGCTTAAATACATATTTATGTACACACATGCTTTCACCTAAAGGTCTTAATTTTTTTTCCATATGAGACAATTTGTGGGGTGACAACAAATTGCAAAGTGCAAGCCTCAGGAGACAATCACCATCTGAGCTAGTGCTCATTACCTCTGCCACCGAGGTAATACTTTACTGCAAACTACAGCAACTTCTTCCAAGTGCTCCTGGCCTCCATCATGCCTTCTCTTGTTTATAAAAATAGCTCTCCATATGAGATTTTTGACCAGTAAAGGAACAATCGCCTGGGTCTATTTACACTAGCCACAGAACGGGATGCATAGATAGTCACAAATCTATCACTTGAGCCTTTGGAAGCAGCAATGAGAATGGTGTCTGGCAGATGTTCAGAGGTAAGGAAAAGGCTGAGGATAGTGATGTTACTGGAAAAAGTCAAGTGGAAAAAGGAAAGTAGAAGACTGTACATTGTCAGTGTGTTAATTAGAACTTCACTGCCCTTAAGCTCAGCATCCTCACTCTGGCATAGCTTCTGGTGTTGATTCCTTCTGCTGGCTCTGGCAGCCAGCACACTGGCAGAAGGGTGTGAGAGGGGGAGCATGAGGTACAGCTCAGGAAGGAAAACTGTGTTCTTTCTGGAGTGCAGGTAAATATATTTCACTTATATTCAAATAGTGATTCTGGGGGCTTCAATTACACACACAGAAGCAGCATGATAGCCTGAAAGCACACATGATAGAAAGTTTGGGGATATGTTGAAATAAGAAAAGAAGTGGATGGAAATATTTGTATTGGTTTTAGCTAGGATAGAGTTAATTTTCTTCCTTTTAGTTTGCATGGTGCTATGTTTTGGATTTGTGCTGTAAACGGTATTGAGGAAATTTTTTAGCTATTTCTGGGAAATGCTTCTGCAATGTCGAGGTCTTTTCTGCTCCTCACACCACCAGTGAGGAGGCTGGGGTGCACAAGAAGTTGGGAGGGGACACAGACTGGACAGCTGACCCTATCATGACCTACCTCTGAGTCAGGACAACTGGGTTCTTGACTAAAGGATTCCTTGGAGGAAATTACAGGAAAAAAAAAAACATTCAATAGCTGATTAAAACAACAATTGCTTTTCTTTTTAACAGCTCTGGAACAGTAACTAGAAAAAACATAACTGGAAGAACCATATCTGGAAAAAGTGGTCTGTAGGCATTCTGGGAGCTAAGATCACTGAAAGAGAGGAGAGACAGAAGGAGAAAGATAGAAAAGGAGATAGAGAAATAAATAACAATACAGAGAGATATTACCAGCTGTGGCTCCAGTGCTGTGTGTCATCTTTCCTTGGAAAGGTCTAGAATGGTTGAGAGAGAGAGGATCTGTGTATAGGCTGAAAGTCTGTGGGTTTCAGTTGTGCAGTGATGACTTTCTGCACAGGAAGGAGACTGGCAGAGTGAAAATGCTACCCTGCCTCCACAGGGTCTGCTGCTTAATGGCTGCTGGTAGTCTAAAACCTGCCCAAAATATGTTAAGCATGGACACTAAGTGATCAGCACCAACTGACTCCCTTCAAAGCTGTTCCTAATATGTCACATTGCAAAAATAGGCATAAGCACAGCTTCTAGCTACTTCTTATTCTGTCATGCCTTTTGAGTCCAGAAGACAAGCTCTCTGTTTTCTCTCAAAGCACAGATTCACTCTATCATGCAGATGTACACCTTGGACTGCAATTAGAAACCAAATCTCCAGACCCAGTCATACATGACTGGGGATGTGCCCAAGTGACGTGTCTGAAGCCCGGGTAGGTTATTGCACTGACTGTGGGAGTCCCACTGCCAGCTATTAGACATGGGATTAATAGTTGGGCATTCCTGAAGCTCAGAATAGCAATCAGTCAACATTCAGAGACTAGTGGAGCTTAAAAGGGCATGAAACCCTGCAACTGAATCCAGTCAAAACAAGGTTTTTTCGGAGTAGCAAGTAAGAAATTGTAGAAGATATCTATCTGAAGGTAGAAGCTCTATATTTATTATTTCCTCACTTCTCCCTGTTTCTTTGGAGCCACACCATGAAGACACTGGAAAGAGAAAGCTTTCAAAAACATCATTAAACCCACATGGTCAGTAAAAATGCAACATTTACATTAAATACATAATGCAGGAAACTGCACCAACAGACAAGATATTCCTCATCTGATTATGACTGGAAAGCAATAAATAGAAAGAACTAGTCATAAAACAAATGGCAACTGAAAACACATGCATTTAGGTCTTTAGCTCCAGAGTAAATTAAGTGCAAATGTAGATTTTCCATATATCTGCCAGAATTCAGGTAACTATTGTTATTTTTATCCTGTTTAACAGGTTGCTTGTATGAAAAGTTTTTGTAATGATGAAATATTCATTGTGAAAGAGCTTTAAATATCTTGTTACTGACACAATTAAAATGAAAGTGTGTTTTTCCTGCTTTCTGTGCCAATGGAGCTACAGTAAATGCCAACTGAGATAACAAATACTTGCTGATGGAAAACACAAACCCTAAGGTCTATCACATCTCTCAGAAGATGTGATCTATCATGTCCATCACAAGGTCTACTTACATCTCTAAGACTTTAACTGCTCATAAAGTTTGATCTTCTCAGCTTATCTGATAGATGTACTTATTTAGTTAAGCTAAACTCTTTTAAAAAAGTCCCTAAATATTACAATTTAATGGTCCATGTTCAAGAATAAATAGCTGGATTCTACTCTTGGGTAATACAAAGTGACTGCCAACATTTAAAGAAATATTCTGGATTCAGACTTCGAGCAAATTTGATAACAACCTTGAACTCCACAACCTAAAGTTCAGATCATTCTCCTGTAACACACTTCCCTTGAGATCTGGTCAGGTGCCTTTACTTTACATATTTTCAAATGTCTCTAGCCATGGAAATCAGTTAAATCAATTTCAATAAAAACTGGGTGTTTTGTCAGTGTAAGATTTGATCTCCTTGTTTTTCAGTTACTCATTTGTATAGAGGAGATTTCCGAACATCAACAGCAGTAATTTTTCAACAATAAATTTTCACAGGGCAAAAAATGTCAGAAGTCTGCAAAACAGGCAGACATAGGTATTCTCTAGTTTATATTCTGCAGTGTTCAAAATTGTCATCATTTTATTTGCAGATCAGCTCTGTGATTATCTCAAGACCCTAAAGAAGCAGCAAATATTGATGTTTGCAGCTCATTGTCATTCTACAGGACGTGTGACCTTCAAAACTGTCATTTATCTCCTCAACATACAACTTTTTTACTGTTTAATTCTGCCTCCATTATGAAAACACCAATTGCCACAAATGGCTTAAGACTGCACAGCCAGGTGCAACTCTGTGACCGTGACTTTCTGCTTCTTCATTAATGTTGACTATTCTATTATTAGAGTTAGGATGGCATTCAGAAATTTCAGTCATGTTATATGAAGCCTCACAGCAGCAGTCAATCCCTGCTCTGAAGACTTCAGAGTTTCAACAGGTACAAGAGACAAAAAAATACTGTTTTTCTAACATTAGAGATCATCCAGCTCCCAGTAAAACAACCTGATGCTTCTGCTCTGAGCAATTATAAGACACTGGAAGGCAGAAGTTTTGTGATGACTGCTCAGGGCAGCTCTTTCCTCTTCAGGCAGTAAGTGGCAGCATTGCAGTAACCTTTGCTTCCCTGTCTTCTTTGTTGTTGCCTTCCAAGGCAGTCCTGCTTTTCTGATCAAGCTTACAAAACTCATTCTGCTATTTCTATATCCCTAAAATATAACAGTAAATTGGAAAGCAATTATATTTAATATAAATAATTTTGTGTAAAGAAAAATAAAAAAGAAAATTTGCAGATGAGGGTCTTGTGAATGGAGATTGTGTACATGAAAAGCAACCCCTCCCTTTCTATTCTCTCAGTCAGTGACTATTTTATATCCTTATTAACATTTCTAAAAACTGAACAAATTAAAACAAGGGAAGCTGAAGTATTTTCTTCCTGTTTCTGACGCAGAGGATGTAAATGGGAATCTATCTATAGGTAGACATTATAGTGTAGATCCATATTCTTGAATATTTTATAGCCACTACAAAATAAGCCTGAAAAATCAGCATCAGATCATTTCATGCTAATTGACTTGCCTATGATACAGTATTAGATTTACCCAGTTCTAAAAGGGCTTTTTGGAACAACAGCTGTGATTTCTTCCTGGCTCATAATCATCAGCCATAAGGAAACTGCAATCAGAAGGGAGGAGACAGATCTGCTGATGAAGCACAAGCCTGCCTTGTATCCAATTCCCTCTCGAGTTCTGTTGGCTCTGCAGTGCTATAAGGAACAGCATACATCAGGAATTCAGTTTTGTCACTTGCATAAACATATAGTCCTAAATATCTATTACACCCTTTTCAGTGTCTGCTGAAGTGAGTGGCAATTTTCAGATGTAGGGCAGGACTAAAAAGTAGACCTTTTCCTGAGAAGAAATGGATTCTCAGGATAATTGATTTTCTGGTTAGACCTGTCTGTGGTGATTAGCTTGTGTACTCATTAGTTTCACACTGCCTGGCTCTGTACCATGATGCTGGATGTTCCTGTCAAAGGTTTTCATTTTCTCTGGTGTGGCATTTTTGTTACTGGCCTTTGCGGAGGAATGAAACCTGTATGATCTGTCTCTTGTGGAAAATTGTCTTTATAAAGATCCAGTTTTCCCATAAGAAGATGGCAAATTGTGTAAGGCAGCTTTTCATTAAAAACCTTGCTTATTAGCTGTCAAGGTTAAGAGGTGAATGAGAAGACTCCTTTATTCTTCAGGGCAAAATGGAGCATTTCCAGTGAAGAATCCTGGAAACACTTGCAAGAAAAGGAAAATTGGCTTTACAATAATTTGCACCATGCCTGTGTTAAAAAATCACTGTTTTATGACATTTCTGAGTCCCCATTTTCAGTCACATTATATTAACTGAGGCCTGATTTGGTGCCTGGGAATTTTTGGCCATGTTTAGGAGAATCAGTCATAACAATATTTTACTGTGAATTTTAAAAGGATTAATTAAAAGGATAAAACACTGCATAATCTGGCAATTATTCAAAATTCTCTTTCAGCAATATTTATGTTTTTCTGCAACACCACGTATAATTTTAATCAGCATGTTTTTAATATAGTTTGGAATACTTAGAATAAAAGTGCTTTATAAATTTAAACTATTACTATTATTTATTACTACAGAATTTTTCCTTCATCATCTTTCTGATCATTAACAAACATTAATGAGAAAGTTTACTCATTGTGAGTATGAGCTGGTTTTCATGAATGTCTTTCCCTGAAATTATATGACTGCTGAGATGAAAGCTCTCCAATGTTAATGCACTTGAGGTTTATAATGTCTAATGTTAATGTCACAGGACATAGGTCAGAGAAGTGAACTGGGAGTGATTGCTCATGATAAACCATCTGCATGTTATTTTGCAGCAAAAAACCAGGGTCAGTTAAGTCCTGGGACATGTCTACTGAGTTATGAAATTTTTGCAGGACTTCATCGAACATTAATGAGGCATCATTTGAACAAATGGGAAATTCCTGAAATAAGATATCACAGAACTAATTTCTGAGGAGCTCAAGGGAATAAATGTTGAGAAAAGGTTAACTGGATTTGGCCTTTAATGTTGCATAAGGAAAAAGAGGAGAGAACTTCTCACATTTCATATTCCAGTGTTAGTCTACAAATACTGGCCTGTGTCCCCTTGAGAAATAAACAAGGAATTCTTTTCAGAATTTATAATTTCCCTTTGTTTTCTTCTCCTCTCTGCTGTGTTATTGTGGAGGTCAAGACTTGAGATTACATGTTCACACACAGAACAGTGAAAGAAATCTTTAAGCTGGCTGTGTACATTCACAGCTATGAAGCATAAAAATATTTTAATATCACTGTGCCTACTGCACTCAACTATTTTGCCTGCTGGTATCCAACTACAAATGATAGGTGTCAGGCTGAATTGCTACATCAGCTAGGCAGTGATTTACATGTGCTTTTATTTTATAGTCTGCTTTATACTCTTCTTAGCTTTTTACTATTCTGTAATAGGGACAAAAACTGTCCCTATTAACAAAACCTACATTGGAGGAGGACTAGAGAAATGAAATAGCTCTTTTAAATTTCATCTGTTTGAAAATTAATTTAATATTTACTACATTATTTGAACTAAGTCTGTAAATGTTTTGAGACCACTAATTTCAAATATTAAATTGCTTTTTATTGATATAAGTTACAGCTTCAGAATATATAAAGGAAGCTGCCCTTATAATGGGATGTTCAAGACTCACATTATCCAATTGAAAGCCTCTGCATCCTGCTAGCTTTTAAGAAAGTAAGCACACAACCAGTTCTCTTAGGAGAGACGCATTTATTTGTCCCTGTGGTTTCAGACTCAAAGAGGCATGGGTTATGTCTATTTTCCACCCAGCATCCTGTAGTCTTCCTGGGGGATAATTACATCCTTACACTACAAAGTGACAAACTCACATGTACTCAAATTTGTTCCTACAGGATTCCCTGGAGGAGAGTTGATGGGAGTGAATGGGGTTAATAACAGCAGAGAGTTTAAACTATTTGTTCTTAAGTGGGAAAACAGCATATACTACCTCTGTGCTAAGTCTCTTTTGTAAGCTTTATAAGAAATTAGAGATATGTAAATAAGGTACAGGAAATTATTTTTCTTTACAGGGAATTAGACCATCTGATTACAGCATGCTTTAGTTGTTTAATAACATCTGGAGAAGCTATTTCAATTGCCTTAAAGATAAAAACTAGATAAAATCTTGGAACATACCACTTCATATAAGTAGAAATAATGTGGTGTATGAAGGAGGAAAAATAGATAACAACTCATGTTAGGCAGTGCTCAACATTAATTTTTAGATGACATTATTAAATACTGTTTTATTTTTTACCTTATGTCTGTCATTCCTGACAAGTAATTTCTATATTGTTTTCTGTTGCTGCATGAGAGGAACGTTTAAAACACTGCAGGTATTTTTGGGAACCACCAAAAGCTAGCAGTAGAATTATTAAGTTATAAACCTTCATGGTACAAAAGACCTCCAGATCTTTTTATTGGGCACAGAGAAGAGCCTTGAACAGACATTCCTGATTCTGGCCAGAGAAGATATGAAGAGTACTATTGAATTAGTCTTTAAATATAAACAGATAAGTCTTGCCCTAAGGGCTGAAGAGATTATCAATGGAGAGAGAGAAGCATATAAAGACACATTCTTGACTTGTGGACATTTATTCCAGGATGAGCTGAATTACACCCAAGAGGAAAGGCACCTCGATGACTAGTATGAACATTTACCTTGTAGACATCTTCCTTATGGACAGTGAATCCAGCTCATGGAGTTACATTTTCTCAGAAGCCAAGTGGAACTGAGGGCAGGGATTCTGGAGTTCATTGATCGTCTGAGGTTCATCTTTGGAGAGGCAGACAGCCGAGCACATACAGCCAGGCACTTGCCCATAAGCAAGCAGACATTTGCCCTTATAGCTATGGATGCAACCAGCTGTAAAGCAATAAGCCTAATCAATCTTTTTGCTTGATGTGGAAGAGTGAGGAAAAGTCTAAAGAGGACTAAAAGGTGAAATAAGATGAGAAATCATTTTTTTCTCAGCTTCTGTAGTACTCATATAGAAGGGTAGATGGGAGAGCCTAAAAAAGGCCAGGAACATCACCCCATATTGGAGAAAATGAAACCCTTTTTAGGGGAGGAGCCCAGGAAGACTGGCAAGTCTGCCTCTAAGTTTGGCTTTTGTCTTGCAAACAGTAGGATGATTCCAGGACACTTCAGTTCACTCAGGCTAGCAACAAAAGTGAAAATAAAGTGGTCATCATTCAAGTCATGTTTGGGTTCAACTCTTAAGCCTTTTATATTCCATCTGTAAGAAAATAATTCAGTGTAACTGTTGGTCTTAAGGACCTGGGCACAAGTGAATTATTTAAATTATTTTTATGGGACCTGCTGCCAGTGGACTACTACATTTTTCCTCTGAATTTCCTTGTCTTGAAACTGAGCAACCATATTAATATCTGTTTACTCTTTAGTACTTATTATTAGCTATGAATATTCAAGCAATACATTTAAGGTATATTCAATAAATTATTTAAATGGTAGATAAAGTAGCTTGCAGGTGACACTCCATGGAAAGAAAGAAGGAAGGAAGGAAGGAAGGGAGGAAGGAAGGAAGGAAGGAAGGAAGGAAGGAAGGAAGGGAGGAAGGAAGGAAGGGAGGAAGGAAGGGAGGAAGGGAGGGAGGGAGGAAGGAAGGAAGGAAGGAAGGAAGGGAAGGAAGGAAGGAAGGAAGAAAGGAAGGAAGGAAGGAAGGAGGAAAGGAAGGAAGGAAGGAAGGAAGGAAGGAAGGAAGGAAGGAAGGAAGGAAGGAAGGAAGGAAGGAAGGAAGGAAGGAAGGAAGGAAGGAAGGAAGGAAGGAAGGAAGGAAGGAAGGAAGGAAGGAAGGAAGGAAGGGAAGGAAGGAAGGAAGGAAGGAAGGAAGGAAGGAAGGAAGGAAGGAAGGAAGGAAGGAAGGAAGGGAAGGAAGGAAGGAAGGAAGGAAGGAAGGAAGGAAGGAAGGAAGGAAGGAAGGAAGGAAGGAAGGAAGGAAGGAAGGAAGGAAGGAAGGAAGGAAGGAAGGAAGGAAGGAAGGAAGGAAGGAAGGAAGGAAGGAAGGAAGGAAGGAAGGAAGGAAGGAAGGAAGGAAGGAAGGAAGGAAGGAAGGAAGGAAGGAAGGAAGGAAGGAAGGAAGGAAGTGGCGGAAGGAAGGAAGGAAGTGGCGGAAGGAAGGAAGTGAAGGAAGGAAGGAAGGAAGGAAGGAAGGAAGGAAGGAAGGAAGGAAGGAAGGAAGGAAGGAAGGAAGGAAGGAAGGAAGGAAGGAAGGAAGGAAGGAAGGAAGGAAGGAAGGAAGGAAGGAAGGAAGGAAGGAAGGAAGGAAGGAAGGAAGGATATGCCAGCAGCAGTTAGAAATAGTACCTGAGCTGAATGATCTGAAATGACTATATCTTTTAGCCAGCTGTGACTAAATATACATACCCAGCAGGGTGAATTACAGTAGATTAATTTACATAAGAACAGCAACAATTTTCTATATGCTGATGTTGTAATTTCCTCTGCATCAGGTCACTCTTACTTATCTGATTATTTAGCTGATCAGCAACCTAAACCATCTGCACTCAATTAACAATGTCATTCCTGCTAAAAGCTGAGCTTGTGTTATTTGTAGGGATATTCATAAGCTTCTTGTTAGTTTGAAGAAATGCTGTGCTGACTTAACTAACCATTCATGGGAAAGGAAGACTTGGCACTCACTGTAGGTACTATGGCTGCTATCACGTATCCTCCACTGCTATTATGAAAAGCATTTTGAAGCAGACATTATTAAACACCCCTTAGCTGCTAAACCTTCACAGGGACACTGTAAAACAAGATAGTACAAAACTTGTATGAGTTGTCTGCTCACAAAGGACAACTTTGACAAGGATAATTTCATGTAACTTTGCATGCCTGCAAGGTACACGTTTACGTCCAAGCTCATCACCCTTGGTTCCTTCTGCCATCGGTGGAGGGAATGAGTCATATCTCTGACAGGATTCATCACAGCATAGGCATTCATAGGGTGAATCCTATCAAACTGTAAAAGTTTTGATTTTCTTCATTTATGGTGATGAAATTAGTCTGACTAGTTTGAGCACAGATGTTCACTTCACAGTTTTCTAAAGTAAAGTAGAAGGAATCCAGGCAGGTTTTGCTGCTCTTTAAGAATCTGAAATGTCTGTCACTTGTCTTTTTTTTTTTTTTTTTTTTTTTTCCATCATTCTAGTGTTTTAAATTCAGATTACAGCAGGGATTTTCAGAAACTCGGCATACTCTTGGAGAATATGCAAAAAGATGAAATATCTTTAATGGGAAACAGGAAGTAAAAAGGAGCAGTAAAAGAAGGAGACATTGCAAACTATAATCTAGAGATGCTATATATTGCACTTCTGGCTGACAAATGGCATCCTAGCACTTTTGCCACACTGCTCTGCCCTGAGTCCATCATCCTCAGAGTTACCAGATCACAGCAGAACACTCCCTCCTGTCTGCCTCTTGACTGCTGGCAGTGAGTGTTGTGTGTGACAGGTACCTTGCAAAATGCAAAGGAATTTTTGTCCCTATTTTTTCTCAGTCTTTAGGGATGTAAATTTTCCTGTGGCTATACACCTGAGGCATCTGGGGTATCTGTTTCACAAGCTAGTCTCACTGATTTTTCAAAATTCGGTGTAATGAAAAAATTTCAGCATTTCCTTTCCAACAGTAGTTACTATATCTATCAGAAATACTCAGCAGTGGAATTTCAATGTTTATTTTAATTAGGTACAATAAAAGTTTCACATGCTAAAATGCATGTCAGTGTAATGATTATCTTTCAATTAATCCTTTTTTTTCCTCCTTAAAATCAATTTTTCTTCAATTTTCTTATTCCCATTATCAAAGACTGATAATATTATTTCCCTTCCTTTTCCAGATATTCTGGTCTTTTTTATTTCCTTCTAACACTTTGCATTTTCCAGGGAAATATATCAGTGAATAAGGACTCTGCTCCAGAGTATTTCCTTGGAGAAGTTTAACAAAGTTCCTCTGCTTCTTGTAGGCAGTGATGTGTGCACTCACTGCTCTGAGGAACAAACATTGTTCCTGAAACAAATTGGCCCAAGAGGTATCATGGTAGTGATCTAGAAATGTCTAATTTGCTAACTACTAATTGTTATTCTGTTCCTCAGAGTCTATCCTATTCATAAAGGCAAAACTTTCCAGGTGCCTTTCAGAGCACCGATGAGCCAGCATCCAGCCTAAAGCAATCTACATTATTTCATCATGCAACTGTACCCACTGCAGGGCCTTCTCTTTATGGACCTTTCTTTCTGTTACAACTGAAATACTGGACACTCTTTTTTTTGTGTGTATTAATTTTGTTTAGGTACTGCAGTTTTCCAAAACATGGCTTGCATGTAACAGTATCAAGACTACTTCATATTTTCTGTGTACATTACATTAAGTGAATTGAAGTTAAATATTCAAATAGATTAAAGCTTGACATGTATTCATGTACTGGCATAATTACATAATCTAAATCAAACATTTCTGTGGCAAAACAAGATACAATGACTAAGTAAATTCAGATATATACTTTACATAATTACCTTAACAAAGACGGTGTCAGCACCATGTTTGCAAGGCTACTACTTCAGTTATAACCACAGATTTAAATATATGCAGTGCAAAATAAATGTACCATTCAACAGGCCAATAATTCACCAGTTGTTTTTTTGCATTTCTTAGTGATTTTTTATGATGAAAAACTCAAATCATGCTGAGACTCATGATCTGATGATTGTTTTATTTCAGCCTGTACAGGAGCACCTTCCAGCAGTTCAGAGCTCACTCCTCAAGGAGTGCACGTGGCTAAAGGACTGCAATGCAGTAACTTCCAGACAGGGTGATTAGTTATTTCCCTGTTTCTCCAGAAGACTGTAAGGAGAAAAATGGGAGAACAGCTGCTGGTTCCTGTATTTGATAAATAATTGAAAACTTCCCTTTGATAACAATATCACTCTACTCATGCAATGATTATTGCAGTCTTTCTGAGGATCTCCTGACTTCAAGCAGGGATCTCAAAGGAAAGACAAGATAGATAAGCAAGTAAATCAGTGATTTCTTTGAAAGGCATATAATTTTCCATTAAAAAGCAGAATATAATATTAGCTGTTGTTGAGTCTCCCTGAAGAAAATATTTCTGCCTGACATGCCCATTTTGTAATTTTGAAAGTCTAAGAACAATGTTAATTTATATAAACATGTTTTATTTTTTAATTCCTGTTTGAGGGGGTAAAAGAGGAGAGTTTCAATAGTGTTAAAGAGCTTTCAAATAGCTAAGGGGGAAATGTAAGAACTAGCTGTGTTAATTGCAGTGTCTTCAAACACAGACCACATCTGTTTACAAAACATGTGCACATGCCTGTGTAGATTTTGATTACCAGTGCACTATGAGATTTCATGCCCAGTTATGCCAAGATATAAAGGAAAGTCTTAGCAGTGCCATGTGGCCACCACACACAGGGGCCCCAGACCACACTGCAACCTGTTGCTATCTATGGCATGTCCCTGCAGGCTCTGTCCCCACCCTTGCAGGCAGAACTTTGGTCACCATGCTGCAGTAACACTCCTGCTCACATTTCTGTACTGTGTTACTGTCACCATGCTGCTCATTTGTGTTCACGTGGTGCCTCTACACCTAATTTTACACTGGCACAGGGAAGGTTTGACTCACAGCTATCAACCCTCAGCAAATCTTCATTTGAAGAACTGAAGTTTGAGCATCAGGCTTTGAGACTTAATGTCTCATCCTATATGGGGTCATAATCTCTTAAATGAAGTCTTAAATAGGATTCAAAATCTCAATTTCTGGACTTCATTTATATGTGCACATATATATATGCACATATATGTTTGCACATATGGACACAGTATTGCCCAAAAAAAGTTTCTAGAGCCACTGCCTTCACTTGCTCTCAAGCTATTAGCCTTTGAAAAAGTTTTGTCACTAAATAAAAACTGAAATTTATTTCTTTACAAAGCCAACACATGTCCAGGGAAACTTTTCTTTTTGTTTACTTCTCTTACACTGTCTTTTTTTATTTACCAGTCACCATGTCCTAAACTAGAATTTTCATTGAAATTCCTTTGAAGTGTGCCTACAAATACGTAAACAAATTGAATATCGATAAAACTGAGGAGTTTTGTTTGTTACATTGTTGGATCCTATAGCTAGAAATTTTAAATTCTTCACCCATATTTCAGATCTAAATACTGAGATTCTTTTTTTTCCTCTTAGTATTTTGGACTTGACTTGAAAAATTTAGAGTTTGCTTTTCAGAAAGTGGAGGTACTTTGCTTTAAAAAATTAATATTATTACAGTTGGGAAGGTTTTGAAGATATTCCTTTCATTGTTTATGTACCTTATCCCTCTTATCAATGAGGAAAATTAAATCTAATATTGTATCTAACTCTATTTACTATAAATACATTTGTTTGGTGAGAAACATCCTGTGAGAACAAAGAAAATACTCTGCTTCAGAGCTCAAAGGATTAGGCCAATTGCAAAGTTTCCTTTCCTGAAACAAAGTTTAGCTCAGAAAACATAGCAGTTTGCCCCAGGCTTAACTAACTAGAAGAACTGAATCTCATGCCAGACATCTTAGATATGAGTTACAGTTGTTTTGCTAGACCTTTCAGAAATCTACATTTACTGGCTCAAATGATACACTGATATTCTTGCAAGGAAGTCAGTGGTAAATAGGTGAAATCCATACTGGGTACAGTGGGAGGAGAGAAAGATTTTGTTTAACTCTGTTGGAGATTTGCAAAGTTATCAAATATGTTGTGTTATGGCGTGGAGAATGCCCCTGAGAAAACTCAGTATTTTCCATACACTTCTCTGGTTTTGTTACCCATCCTCCCACATTTCTCCTTCCTGCCTCATTTCCATCACAGCTGCACTTTAAATAATCAGGGCCTAATTTCTCTTTTCCTTGCCCCAGTTTCACTGCAGTCTAATGGAGTTAGATCTTGTTTTATTTCTTCGGGCAATGGTAATATTATGCACAGGGACAGGAAGACAGAACTTGTGAGAGTGACATAGATTTTGGGAAAGGTGCTCTGAGAGCAAAAGGAGAATGGAGATATTCACACAAATCAAGTGGCTTAACCACGGAGAAACATTTTGTCCGGTTCCATGTCTGAAGACCAAAGCCTCTGTATACAGAAATTTTTTCCAGTGCACTGGCTGCAGATGAAATATCGTGTAGAAAAGAGTGTTTACTGATTTGCGAGAATTGTGTTCCAGATATTAAATGTATTGTAGGTAGAAATAAAGTGAATTACAGTAATTTCAATACAAAACCCCCAAAGCATTGTATCTATGCTGTACTGGAGCATATTTAAACGTTTTCTTTCTATTTTGATAAATAACTGTTTTGATATTTAGAATGCTTTAAATTATCTCTAAGAAAGAGAATGGATTAGTGTTTGGAACATATTTAGATCTATGGTCATCAATGCTTTGTCTACACTTCTGCTAATGAATTAAAAAGTGCACACATATAAGCAAAACTAATGCAATTTATATTTATGAAAGTTGACACAAATAACCTGTATATGTGGAGGCTTCTTCTCCTCAAGAAGAATCTGTACCTGAAGAAGGAACCCTTATTTCTCCTTACATTCCTGCAGTACAACTTACCAGTGACTGACCAGTACATACTGCAAAGATTTTGAAGTCAGCATTCAGGTCTTATTCTATCAGTGAAAAGAACTCATGGTTACTTGAATCTTTTCATATGCAAGATCTATCCAGTGGGAAAACCCAGAGTCCCCACTTAGATGTAGCTCTGGATAAAACATAATGTGTGGATAAAACCAGCAAGTTTCCTGCTGGCCACCAAAAGATGGGAGCAGAGAGCTCCTCCCTCTGCAAAGCACTGAGGCAGTGTTTACATAACATCCTTAATCATTTTTTTCAAATGTGTCACACAGAAGTTTTACAGTGCTGCTCATCTCTAAGCTTCTTCCTTTCACGGTAAGAAAAGGGGCTACTCTTGAGTCCAATCCAAGTTATTGTTCCAGCTAAAGACAGATTGTGTTGCTGCATTTAGCCAAGCCCTGTTTATAACAGTGTTTTAATATTTTTTGTATTGTAACAGTAGATACAGTCCAATGTCTTCAAGCCTTCAAAAAAACCAATTAATTTATTTAATTAAAAGAAGAGCTTAGGTAATTTTTGCTACTTATGAGGTTCCTGGAGATTGCATAATATATCCGGAATTTGTATACTGCGTATGTACTATATATAAAATGCATACTCAGTCAAGATTAAAACGGAATTGAATGAAACGCACATTGTAAAATGTTGCCAAATTATGACAAACAACTTGATTTTGAGTAGCATATGAAGCATATCACAAAACTTATCCCTAAACAAACTCAACAAGACCTTTAGAAAGTTCTCTATTTGACCCTCACTTTCTCAGGTTATTCAAAGAGAATACACATAAATGGAGTGTCACTGATTCAATGCACAAAGCATAAAAAGCCAAAAATAATTTAGAGGGAACATATTCTTCACACATAATATTTTATACTGTCAAGCTACTCTGTTTTCTTTTATACCCTGGAGATTTTATCATAAATTATTGTTTTAAAATTGACAGCTGTTACCATTTATACTCTTCAGTACACTATAATGAACTTCATTTCAGATTGAATTATGTGAAATCATTCCCCAATTGGCAAGCTATCCGTTAGCAGTGACTTCTGATGATTCTTTATAAAGGCAGGATACAGTGAGTATATTCTTCACTGTATCTACGAATGACATGCTGGAGTCAAACAACCTTAGGACTGAAGAGAAACCATGGAATTATGGAAGTTGCACAATGTCCAAAAAAAACTCCTTCCTGTTCAGGCATGAAGGAGTTGTTTAGCATTGATGGACTAGCACATTCAAATCCTCATAAATAGAAAATACTCTAAAGTCTTCAAAGATTTGTCCCACTATTAAGCCTCAGCTAGAAATAAATTGAAGAAGATAGTTCCTAGATGTTAGGTCTAAAAGCAAGCATTTAAGTTATTTATTTTTAATTACATATGAAGTGTCACTATGGAGAGTCAAAACCAATAATGATATTTTTAAAACTAAGTAACTTTAGTGAAAGGGGGTAATCGTGTATATCACAGCTCCTATTAAACTGCTCCACTTTAGCACTTCTCTCACATCTTTGCTCTTTAGATTCCTTTACAGATTAACTTCTATTCAGACAGAGGCTGCTACTCATAAATCCCTGTTCCTATAAGGTATGACGGAATAGTTAAAAATACTCTGCAGGCTGAAGGGGAGGATATTCACAAGTCAGTTTTACAAATGCATGAGGCTGACTGAGTTGAAAAGCCATTATGCCTTGAGCTGTGTGTGAAATCAGTTCCTCTGAGGGGGACTGAGACCAAGGCTACTTCCTGTGCTCTCTCACTGGAACAGCACAAGATGGGGACAACCATCTGGAAAGCAGAGAAGGTCCTGGGGGTCCTGGTGATAAGAAGCTGACCATGAGCTAGCAAAGGGACATCACAGCAGACGCAAATAGTACTAGGTAGAGTGTTTCCAGCAGGATCAGGAAGGTGATCCTTCCCCTCTTTTCAGCATTGGTGTGGGACCCATCTGGACTGTTGGGTACAGCTCTGGGCCACTCAGAAAGAGAGAGACATTGGCATATTGGAGAAAATTCAGACAAGGGCCATGAAGAGAATAAGCATAAAAGCCTTCTTAACTGATTTTTTTTGTTTTGTTTTGTTTTGGTTTTTTTTCTTCTTGAAATGTAGGTGATATCACTGCTATAATTTTCACAGCAATAAATTGCTTCTAAGAGACCCTAATAGCATTGCTTAGTGGCAGTAGTTTTGAAGAAACTAAGGGCTCACTTCAGTCTTATGGTTTTTGTCAAAGGATGTTAGTATTTTAATCTGTTCACATAACGCCCCTAAGTTTATGATGAAGAAAGGTAATGGAGTTCTATGTACATATTCACAGACAGAAAGGCCATCAAGGTAGAGCCAGATCTCTGTTCACAGCTTTGTATTACTCATATACATAACTTGCTACTTCCATTCTGCACATCTAATTTCTACACTTAATGAGTTTTTGCTTTTCAGAAATTACCTTGCTATCAAGAAATAAATTAAGCATAAGGTGTAAAAATAACCAGTACTACCAACTGAAATAAAGAAACCCTTGAGCCATAAACCAGTTTATAAATAGAGAACACATTTCAAGAACCATCTTGACATATGGTTATGGAACAGTTTATCTTGAGTGCAATCACACGGCACATACAGGACAACCAAGGTATCATGCTGAATCTAGGATGGATTTAAGAAAGGCAGGACCTGCATGATCCATCTAATCTCCTTTTAGGACAGGGTGACCCATTAGTGGATAGGCTAGTGGATAGATAGTGGAAAGGCTGTGGATGCTGTCTGTCTGGACTTCAGTAAAGCCCTTTTGACTGTCTCTTGCAGTATTCTCCTGGAGAAGCTGGCAGCCCATGGCTCGGACAGGTGCTCTGTCGGGGGAGGTTCAGGTTGGACATCAGGAAGAGTTTCTTCATTGAAAGGGTGGGTAAGCATCAGAAGGGGCTGCCCAGGGAAGCTGTGGAGCCACCATCCCTGGAAGACTTCAAGAAATAAATGGATGTGGCACTCACTTCTATAGTTTACGTGGCACAGTAGTGCTTAAACAGAGGTTGGACTTGATGATCTTGGAGGTCTTTTCCAACCTTAATGATTCTATCCTATTAAAATAATGTTGCAGTTTCTCAGAAGAATCACACATCAGGCTCCCTTTACAATTGTCCATCATACCAGTTTTACTGTCTACCCCAGACAGCGCAGGCTAAGTATAGGTATCACAAACATAGATGGAACCAGATGGCAGCCAGTGTTCTGGCAAATCTTCCAGCTCAGCTGTCATCCCAGCTGATTCTCAGTGAGCTCAAATATAATCCATTGAAGATGTCATTCCCACAGGAAGCTGAGGATCAGTTCACACAGGACTTTGTGTTTGTTTGCATATGTGTATTCACTGTAGTTAATGTCATTTTACTGACTGCACTTAAAAATTGCCCTCCTCCCGAACCGTGTGAAATGAGATTATCCCTCAAACCATGAGACTGTTTCTGACAAAATACACGTGAATCAAGCCCCAGCAAGTCTCCCACGTTCATGAGAACTACTGGTTTCAGAAAAGAAGCATCCAAAAAATAAATCTTCACATGCTATTTTGTCTTTGTTATTCCTAATAGAAACAATGGATTGGCTACCTTTTTAGGTTTATGGCCCAGAATGATTGCAAAGTGTTTACAAGCAAATCTTTTATGTCTCAGACAGAAATCAACTTTTTCCTTCAGGATGCTATTTTGTATCATGTTTTTAGGATAAATGCTGAAAAATATGAAACCCTTTTGTCTGAAATAAAATTACTGTAAGGATAAATGTGAAAATTAAAGCATAAAAAAAAAAATATTCAATAATACTATTATCTGCTGTGTAATCCTAAACCATCAAAGTCCAAATGAAGATTTGTGGTATATCTGTTACCAGTTTCTGACTGATTGTGAAAAGACTAGATCTAGTTTCAAGAAAGATCCTACTGCAACACCTTTTAGCCAGCGGAATCTGTTGAAGTAAATGGAGTCTTATGAATCATTCTGAGAAGGATTGCAAGAGAATGAAGAAAAACCATCTTTTAATAAAGAGCTCTCTAACAGGGAGCAGTTCCACAGCACAAGATGCAAGAATTACCTTTATTTGATACCCAAAGCAAAAGGAGAAAAAAAATTACTGGACAAAGTGGCAAAATTCTACTCTAGAAACAAGCATCTTTCCACAAAGATTAGGGAATAAATATATGAGGTCCCAACACTGACTAGAAATGCATGGCTGTAAGACTATGTGGACAATAAACGTGCATTCCTCTAAGCTGAATAACTCTTACAACTAAGAAAGAGAAAAACAGAAAAACAAATGTTGTTGCTAGGATAATAAACAAGCAAAAATCCCCATCTAGGGTATCTTCTTAACCATAAGATGTCTGGCATCTTTATGTTTCATAGTGTGTCAGTGTTTTATGTACCCCGGAATGAAAGCAGGGCATCTTCTATTGCACAACTTCCAGTCTTAACAAAGGCAGCCAACACTCACTCATCAGCTATAATGCATTAAATCTTTACACTGCTGGGACTGAACACCAGTTTACACTGTCTGGGTGCCTGAGTATCCACTACTGATATTGCAGGACAAATCTTTCCAAATCCTTTAGCAACACTGCTAATACAAATATTATCTTGTGCCAGAACACTGTCAGGAACTGTGATGCTGTCCACAGCAGTCACAGAGAAGAAATAAAATATGAGGAAAGTGAGGTGTAAATATGAGATCACAAAAAACAAGTTGTAAAAGGGAAGTAAGGATCTTCTGCTTAAATAGGAAGTGTGGAAACATCTCTTCTTTTCCCTTTCAGCTTTCCGTCTCTCAGTCTTCAGTCTTTGAAAAGGTGTCTGGGGTACTCTTCTGGGAATTCCCTTAGTTTCTTGACCAAGTTTCTACCCAACAGGTAACTTCTTAAACTGAAAAAATAGTGTTATATTTTTAGACACGTGGATTTTGTGGCACCTATTTTGTGAGATATAAATTCTGGGGCTTACCCAAATTTTCTTTCAACTGATTAGGCCAACAATGATACATATTTCAGTTTACTTAATTTTCTTGAAAAATATCTTCAAAATTGTTGGGAAAAAGCTTTGAAAAATCATATACAAATTTCTAATGTTTTCTGTTTCATTTCTGTTACTTGTTTTTTTTATGTTTTAGTAAATACAAAAAAATTTTTAACATGTGCTGGAAAAACTGACAAATCTTCACACACAGTCTGGAGTAACAAATGTTTCCAGGGAAATCCGAAGGGTGGTGGAAATGGGAACAAAAATTCTACCTGGCAAAAAGCCAGCTATTTTTCTGCAATAGAAAAGCATGCTAATTCCAGAACATAATATGACAAAAGCTCTAATAAACATCCTGAATGCCTCATCCCCAGAAAAAATTCCCTGCTACATAATGACTACTGTTGCTGTGTGATCATCTCCTTCTGCATATCCCTGTGAAGAACTAGTACTCCAGGGATTTTTTTTTTCCCTTTGATGACTGATCTGTTTCAGTGGCTGGTGGGAGTTTGCCCTTGACTTCTGCAGAAGCTGGGTCAAGATCCAGAACAAACAAGGACAGACTGCTATCTGAATCTGCACAAACTTGGTGAAAAAAATCCCTCACCAAGAGAAGGGGCAATGAAATTAATTTAAGAGGAGTGTAGATTCTTTACCTGTGATATCAAACAATATATTTTTGATTGATACTACAGGCCAACTTTTCTCATATCAAAGCAGAAGCATTCAAATTAAGCTAGTATGGCCAACTTGGCAAACTTATGGTTGTTTTAGTGAACCGGCCAAGAATTGACTAGACACTATATCAGAGCTGGAAAAAATCCTAGTGGTTGTACTAGATTGATTTATGCTGACTGAGGATCTAATAATATATCATCCTCTAATAAAGGTATACAAGAGGCAATGTGTTAAAACTTTTGATGGTTTTCTCTGCGCTGAATCTATATTACTATCAGAAGACTTCAGAATTAATTCTGGCAACACTTAAAAACATACATTTGCAAAACTTTTGGAACTAAGCCATTCTCGCAGCGAATGTTCAGAATAGATTTAAAAAGTACTCTCCGTGGAAATCTTTTATTCCCTGAAATTATTACTCTGTAGACCAGAAGAAATGGAAGTCCATAGGTGTAAACTCTAATTTAGCAATTAAACATAAAAAGACTTTTCAGAGTAGTATAACCATAAATTCAAGGGATTGCTACTAAATACATCTATGTATCATTTCAGTGAGAATCTTTCTGACTTGAATTTTACTCATCTAAAGCTTATCCCAAAACATTTTAGTTTTTCATCAATTATAAAAATACTGTATAATGCCAGAGGAAATGCTTCACCCAGTCTCTCTTCTGATATTTGAAGATATTTGCCACCTTGCCACTTATGAAGGAACATCTTGTTATGGTAAATAACGAGTATAATTTTGTTGATATTAATAGTGTGCCCCTTCTTCTCTAGAATTTTCAGATTTTAAGTCCCAGTTTCAGTGATTCAGCTAAAAATTTCTGAAATCAAGCAGGTAAGAAGAAAAATAGCACATGGTTAAGAATCTGAAAATGTGCAGATATCTTTGTTTCAGTTTTTTATTATTTTATGACAACTGTTCTTAAATGCTGTTTCTTCAGTATGAGGGGAAAGAAATATAACTATTGTTTTCACAGATTACAAGGGATTTTTCTAACTGTTTACTGTATTCACATGTTGATTTACAACTAATGTAAAGGAAATGCAACTATGCAAATATCTCAAGGGTAGGAATAGTCAAAATTGTCCAGTTAGTACTGTCCCACTCTCAGGCTGATTTCTGCTTTTCTCCTGAACCAAACCTGTGATTCTCTGCCAAGACTGAGTCTATCTTGGGAAGCAATTCTTACAAGTAATACAGCCCTTTATCCTTCATAGTTCTTTAATGTTATCTCTGTTAGACCTGCACATAGAGAATGTATTTTAAAATTTAAAGTCACAAACAGTAGCAGGAACACAGTTTTTAAAATATATGGTTTGGAACTCCAGCTGGTACAAACTTTACTGCAAATATTGATGTAAGAACCTGGTAACAATGTTTTTAGATCTCCACTCCCTATGTGCAAGAACACAGAAGTGGATTTTTCAGCTTATTCTCCTGTCACTGGATTTGATGCATCGCAGAGATGGGAAAGCCACCACTTTACACAAGTGTAACATTCCTGGATGCAGCTGTTTGCACAGACAAAACCACTTGGTATCCAATGAGGGCTATGCTAAGGTTCACATCAGACAAAGTCAAATTAAGAGCTAGGGAAACTTTATGGAGCTTTACCTGGGGATTCTCCAAGGGTTTTTCCTACATAGGTTGCTACTGCTCCAGAGCTGACTTAGCTGCTGCTCTTCACAGAATAGTATTTTACCTATGCAAGGTGTAGACACCTCTACTTGACTTGGGATGGACTATTCCTGGAGAACTGTTCCCATGGTCACAAATGTTTGTGACTATAAGAGCATTCATGGCTGGACAACATCATGATAGCACCATAGAAAGCTTGTCTGTATAAAGTTCCTGAGTAAATGATGAAAAAAGAAGTCACTTACTAAATGAAAAGGAAAAAAAAGTTAGGACATTAAAATTTCTGATAAGAAAGAACTTTAAAATTCATTTTACATTGATTTCTCTGGGACTGTCATTAGGTGACTCGTTTTGCATATTTATGATATTACAAAGCCTATTACCACACATTATAATTCTCCCAGCTTTGAGATTGGTTTGTATGTTCTTAAAAATTTTCAAAATTATTTCTTGAAAACATATTTAACAGAATGTATCTGATTTACAGCCTATTATGGAATGGAAATACAGTAACATCTGTGTGCATCAGTTTGTAAAGTCTCTGCAAATCCTTCAAAATGGAAACAACAGGAAATCATACTGTGACATTATGTGATTTAGAATTTGGAGAAAGATAATGAACAGGGAAAACTGCTAATATGCATTAATAGCCATACATTATAATTATTCAATGAATGCAAATGAGTAAAACAGATTTTTGACATCAAAAATATTGTGAAATACTCACAGGAACAGATAAACTCTCCAGTATATATCCTCTCAGGCAGATATACTGAGAACTGCCCCTCAACCTTCAGGCTCCTTTTGATTTAAGGTATTCACATGGAGAATTAAAGCTTCCATACTCAGACTGAGGCCAAGCGAGGCTTTGCTGGAATCCTTTAGCTGCCAGATGAACAGAGCCCCAGAACTTCCAAAAATTTTTCTTGCATCCTTTTGCAGTAAAATGACTGCCAAGGTTAACTGTCAGATACTTGTAAGGAGCAGTAAATCTCACAGCGAGAAAGGTATTTCCCATTGTTTAGTAAAAAAAAAAATCTTGTTGGAATATCTGAGAGAGGGAAAGACAAACTGTGCTTTGAAGCATGAGCCTTTTTCAAGACTGAACATCTTGAGTCTTTGCACCAAAAAACATTTGCAAAGAATTAATATGTGAATGGGAGCTAGCAATTCAGCAGTCATTAGGAAGAGAATTATAGGCCGCAGTCTGAGGCTTTCCAGGGCACAGCCAGCTTTATATACTAAAAGAACAAACTATTAACTTAATTTCTCCTGGTTTGGCTATGAATATAGATCACAATTAGTTTATAGTTTCATTTGGGTGGCTTCTCTTATTTTTCTAAATATCTAAATAAAATTCCTCCAGCAGTGGCTTCTGGCACACACTACTCCTATTCCTCTATATGGAACCCTTCCAAATTGGATTGCTCATGATATTCTCTTCCTGCAAGCTATTTCCATCAGAAACACCTGTGATTTTTAAGTTGTTTCAGCATCTTGGAATTTAGAGAGTAGGATCTGATATTTACACTGTACAAGCAGCAATCCTGCTGGTCCTCTAGGAAAAGAATAAAAAAAGAATTAAACCAAAACTGAGGATAGTGCCATTTTTAATCAAGATAAAAATGCAATTAAAATAGAAAGATTCTTGAGGATTGCTCCACTGAGCTTACAGAAACAATAGTACTTATTTCTTTTGGAATTTTCTCAAGGAATAACATGCATTTTTTTTCTCTTTCAGCTTGAGTGATGGATCTTGCTGAAAATTCATTCTGCTTATCCTCATTTGGAAGAGAAATTCTCCAGATAAGGTTTTAATTTCTTCCTTAGAAGTAGTTTCAAATATCATATAGCCTGTGATCACTACTTTAGATTAGAGAACATCCATTTTATCTGAACTTAGGTAATAATTACTATGGTAATGGACAATACATGTGTTAACACTCCTCTTATTATTACTTTCTTCAATGTGTTGCCAAAAAAATTGTAAACATCAGATTGTGCATGAGCTTTCATTTAGATTCCTCTGTGTTGTCAGCTATAATTTATAGGTAAAAAAACAACTCCTTTCATCTCTGTTTTCACACATCTTTTAGAATATAGATGGCAGAACGGAAAAAATATATGTGGATATTTTCACATCAATGGCACTCAACGATAGTGCTTATAAATAAAAGATTGGGAAGCAGGAAAATTTAAAAGGCAAATGAAAAATTATAGAAGCATAGCTGAACCCTACACCATATAATAAGGAAGCCCAAATAATTCAACAGACTTACTCAACTTCTCTAAATATAAAACCTTGAAGCAAAAAATTCTCTTTCCAAATTCATTCTTACAGCAAGTACAACATCAACTTCATAGTGATTTAGATCCTTATCTGGGTTCTGCCCTACCTGGAATTGGAATAAATATCTTTGATATGAAATTAAATAATTCATTCAACGAGATTAATCTAATCAATTATTAGAATCTTAAGATCACTATTGTATAATCAATATGGAAACTGTTGTCTGGGAAATTATTCTTGAGACTGAAAAATAATCTTAAAGATTTAAGAATCAATGCTGTAGAAGATAGACTACAAGATGGAAATATTGCTTGTGTTTTTGAAAATCTTAGATTCATTTTTTAGAACAGATTGTGCAGCAGTGTAAACATCAGCCCAGTAATTAAGGAAAATAAATCTCTTATACAGTGAAAGCAATATGAATGATATACAAGAATGCTATATTGACAGTACTTAAATATCCTTGAAATTTCAGCATGCGTTATAATCTAGTTCTCTTAATCTATATGAATGTATATGCAAGAAATTGAAATCCCATTGTGAGAGATAAAGTTGCATTTGTTGTGTAAGCAAAAAATAATGACAGTATAAGTACAAAAACTCAGTTTGATCAGTCTTGCTACATTAAGCACAATAAAATCCAAAGCAGTAATATACATAATTAGTGCTTTGAAAGGAGACATTTCCAAGAACTGAAAAGAGTTATGAGCCAAGCCAGCTAGCAGAAAGAATTGAAGTAGAAAAATCATATGTCAAAAAGAAATAATTATGAGTATTTTGCTTCATGCTCAAAAGGTAATAAGCTTATAAACAAACAAAAAAACACAGTAAGCAAAATAAGAAGGCATCTGTAAAACTAGAGTGATATCTTGAAAATTCAGAAAACTAATATTAATAATACATAAATTAGAAGTTGGAAAATTGGAAGGAAAATAAAATAAAACATCAAAACACAAGAATAAGGAAAATGAGAAGGAATACTTTAATACATAAGGATTAAAGTTGCATAGGTCTATTATTCTATAGAAGTGGTACATCTATAAAATGATAGAGAAGATGCTAGAAAAGATGGTCAATATTGATTGAAATGTGGACAGAATCACAGTAATGCTTCAGAATGGACAGGCATAATGACATTGGAAAGATCGTTTTAAAAACATAGTGCTATTGTTTGTCTTGTTATTTAAAAATCAAGTAAGATTAATAAGTTTTTATTTTTTTCAGTGATTTATTCAATTAAAAATTATATTTTTAATCGTGCCTTTCATATCCCCTTATCCATGACCTTCACAAATCCTTTGTGGTTTTTTCTCCAGAAAGTACTTTAATTTTCTATAGAGATCATCTTTTGTTAGTGGTGTCTCAAGTGTCATTTTAAGTGTCTAAAGCAAAAGGCTTTTGGCTACTTCTGTGTTAACAAATCAAGCACTGCCAGGGAACATTCCTGGGCACTGGAACTTGAATATGTAAAAGTCTTAGAACATTCCCTGGCATCATTTTTCCTGGGCCAGCAAGTGCTCTATCAATTTCCAGGTATGGCCTGAATGTTCATGCAGTCTAGGAACTGATCTCAAAGGATGTACAACCTGCTTTGGTGTCTAGGATGATAATGGATTCTCTTCTCTTCCTCTTGGCCTCAGTGCCACAGAATAGTCCCAGGTGCATTGTTGCCCTATAAATATGTAGCCTTTTGTGCCAGATCAAAAAAAGACAGATTCAAAATTAATGCCTCAGATTCTGAGCCAATGAATGTCCTTTCACATTTTTGGCCATGAGCTTTAACTGTTCCCAGAGTCCCAAAGTCACTCTATATGACTATTTTCAAGAACCATATTGGGCTTAATTACCCTTGTACTATAAACCCCAATTTTCTGTCCAATTTTCATATTGTGATACTGATAATATAAGTTTCCTGTAGACAGTTTTATTAGTTATAACATGCCCCTTGTAAAAATAAATAGGGTTCAGAGTAGGTCTTGAATCTTTCTCAGTCTTTTTAATGTCTGCTGTTTTTTTTCACCTGGCTTTGTAAGTTCCCAGCATTGCAAAACAAATCTAGCAGATTTCTAAAGGACAGCATGAAAAAAACTTGAAACCTGTAATTTTGTATATTTTCTTTCAAGCTTTTAATTGCCTAGGCAGCACTTTTTTCAGATGAAATCTCACATTTCATAAGAATGATATAAGCATTTCATGAACTCAAGGCAACTTACCTGAATAACACTTAGAGTATAATTTTTGTGAACATGAACCATGACTGTCTAAAATCAGTGCCTGATTTGCCTGTTTAGAGGATGGAGACACCCCAATTAACCAGAAAATGGACAGCCATTCTGCCCAGCAGAAGCACTTTCTGCAGCTCCAGTTTCATAAATTAAATCCACCTCCAACTTCAGGCTTTGGGTAATTTAGAAGTCTACATTTGTCTTTAAAAGTACACAGAACAAGGATACAACCTATCCTTGGCTTTTTATTGATAAGACCATGTGTACAGTGGGCTTATTTTTCTTTGGCCTAACAGAATAATGATTATAGAATTCCAGCAGCAAAGAAGAAATTTTAATTCATGGCTTAATTTTATTCAAGAGAGAAATCTTTAAGCACACAAATACAGAGTAGCTGGATGGAAGTTCATTTCCTTCATTCTCTTTTGAAGGCAAAACACTGAGCACAAAAGTAAGCCAGAAGTAAGAACAGCCCCTCTGCAGATGGATGGAATGAAGAATATCTGTTAAAGGGTCTTGGAAACTTCAGGCTATGTAAGACTGTGCCTAGTGAATATTGATGCCCATAATTTCAGGACATCTTGAAGTTAAGGCTGTTAAGATTCCTGTCTGAAACACAGATGAATTTTAGGCATTCAAATTCTTACTTGGGAAGGAAGAGATATTAGGACTACAGCTACAGTACTAAGTTAAAAATGCCCAGGAACAGTTTTTTGGCACTGAGGCAACAGGCATGAAACAGTTTGTGTCGTTAATAATAAATGGGTTTATAGCACTAAAGCAGGATGGCTTCATCCCAACTGCAAACTGGATCTTTTATAACACTTTTTACTTTATTGTTATAGATGTTTTAGGTGAAATGGATCTCATCCAAAATCAGCACAGTTCTATATCTGAAGCAGTCTTCAGCATAGTACTGTATTTCATCTGCTGTTTTTCTTTTCTGTTTTCCTCTACAAATGCCTAGATTTTTCTAAGAGTTATTAGTGGAGTCTGCACTCATTAACTGGTTCTATGATCAATGATGTTAGAACAAATAAGATCTACATTATCCACAGTGCATATTTTTTCCAGTTTTCCAAGAAGCAGTCATCTTAACACACCTACAGACTTCTATTACTGTGGATCATCATTGCAGCTATTATTGATGTAACAGGGAATTGGATAAGGGGATTAAAACATGTATTTCCTTTGGAGACAAGTATTATTACTTCTATTTAACAACATTATATTTGCTCCAGTGCTATTCATTTACTGTCTGCTAAACTGAAAAACACAGATCTCAATTCCATTCCAACTCACAATTTTAGCAGAATTTCTATTTGTTCTAAACATTGTGTTTTGTTCTGTTTCATTTCTGCAGGAATTTTGTTAAGAGATATTCCCATATGTTTTAGGGATTGTGGAGAGTGAACATATTTTACAAGATTCAAACATGACATTACTGAAGCCAAATAGCATTGCTGTTTTCCAGTGTGTTGGACCTTTGTATAAATAGTAAAATTATCCAGAGGATAGAAAATATTCACAGAACTTTTCTTCAATACATAAGCCCTCAGGTTTTAGGTATGAACCAGCTTCCAGCTGCTGAAGGAGAAAGAACTTCCCCATAGGTAGTATCTGCCACAGCAGCCTGTTACATCAAGCTGAAACATCTGCTACCAACCACTGCTGGACAGAAATACACACATAGTTCTCTGACATTAATTAGCATCTTTTATTGCTTTCACCATTAGTAGCATTCTTTGCAAATATTTCCTACAATTACTTACAGTCTTTATATATAGTGAGTTTGCCAATGTCATGCCCATTGTTTATTATCATCTTCTGTCAGGTATGACTGTACAAATGAATGCGTATAGAAAAAAGGAGGGAAACAGATTGATTTATGCGTTCAAGTCAGAAACTCAATTACAAGAAATCCATTCAGCCAACAGGGGAAAAAATAAATCTAGATAAATCGTACAAACTTTTCAAGTAAAGCAATAGTGCCTGGCTTTTGGGTTTCTTTGTCTGACTGCCAAATGAAAAAGCAGAGTCAAATAGTAAATATCCTGTCCTGTCAAAACTTATGGAGAATACACCAAATCTCAAACAGTAAAACATTCCAGGAAAACTGGAATCCCGCTGTATGCACAGAGAGGCAAAGCAGATTGGACTCATGCACATGATTAATTACAATGACCTGCCAGGAGTCCACACCACCATGACCCAAAAATGAATGCAGAAAGGATAACAATGTTATAAAGCAGGCACTGAAAAAATTCTGAAGGAAGGCAGAATTGAACAGGGAGCCAGTAAATTAGCTGTCAGGCTGTAGAAAACAAGACAGGAAAAGGAGTAGCTCAATGGGAGACAAACGTTCAGGGGCTCAAGCTGTCATAATAGAACAGCTGGAACAGAAGAGCTTTTTCCTATGGTGGTTATTTCTTCCCATTTCTATTTTATGCTGGGATCTTAGGAGAAAAAAACAGAGTCCATGTATGACTTCCCTTTACTCTGTTCAAGAATTCACTGGAACATGGGGACTCAGATTACATTAATGTAATTTAAGACAAATAATTTGGAAGTTACATCAGCAGACATCCTTGCTGGTGAAGTGCTCTCTAACACGACCTAACAAGCTGGCCATATTTTGTCTAAGTGCGAACATGCACAGCATTCACTTTATTTTGATTATCCATTAAAACACCAGTTGAAAAAAGAGCTTTCCCAACAGGAAACAGGCAAAGTTCTCTAAAGCTTAGAACACTGGAAGAGCACATTCTGTTTCCAGTTCTGCCAGTGAACTGCTGTTCTTCCTCCATCTGTCAAGTTTCTCAGGTTATGGCTGACAGTAATGAAGTGACATGTAAGGAATAAATACATTATAATCTTGATAAAGAGGCTTGATAAAAAATGCTATTCATTTTAATTAAGGATGCTGAATTAACTAAATGACAGTTGTCACCATGGACTTTTGGTTTTTTCCTCAATTAAAAAAACCAAATAGATTAAATTACTTCCTACCCTACTCTTTTTTCTTTTGTCTCTTTATTGCCTAATTAAATCTGATGTGAATGCAATAGTAAAGAAATTACAGTAACATTTCATGCTGTTTAGAATAAAGAAAGTTTGGTTTGTTGGCAGGTATCTCTTGAGACTGTCTAGTCTGTTTCAGGGCCAGCTACCAAGCCAGGTCAGGCTGTTTAGGCCCTTGTCAAGTTGAGTTTCTACTGTTTCAAGGATGAAGAATCCTATAGCCTTCCTTCTCCAGTGCTTAAGTAATGTCACAATGAAATTTTTATCCCCATATCCAGCTGGAATTGCTCTTGCTGCAATTGTGGCTGTTGCCTCCTTTCACTGACCATCAAAATCACAGAATACTTAGATTTGGAAGTGACTTCTGGAGATTAACTGTATATTAATTTTCTAGGGGTTGATTCCATCTATCAGAGGGATCCAGTACCATTTGAAAGGCCCTTTGGAAAGGATCTCCTTTTTGACACCCTGCTGCCATCCAGTAGGGCCCAGATGTCCCCAGGTTCCTGTACAACGTCTGTCCTTCTGCTGCCGGGCTGGGACATCTCAGGAATCACTGTACTGATGGCTGATTAAGTAAATAATCTTCAAATATTCTTAAATCACACTGAAACATATTTTCATTGCCTGCTGTGGAAGTTTAAGTGCTTAAATGACTGTTAAAATTATGTTTAATCCCAAGAATCTAAGTAGAGATTTCTTTCATGCCATCAGTGTCTGGGCTACTCCAGAGTGGAGTGACAGAATTGGCCCTGCAAACATTACCTGTGATAATCTGGCATCACTGACAGTGGTTTTAGCAACCTTCTGCTAACAAAATTTGTTCTAAAAATAGGCTTTCAACAAAATCACTGAGCAATATTAGAGATATTGTCTGGTGGAGAAAACAATGCAATTCATGAGGAATTAATGTCAAGTTCTATACATAAAAGCGATCAGCTGTATGATGACAGGCTGAATAATTATGGTCTCTGGTATTATAGAAAAGTGTCTAAAGTATGGTGAACCATGAGTTGAAAGTTATTCAGTGTAAGGCTGCTACAAAAAAACAGAACAAACCATATTGGGATAGATAAACAATAGTTGTGTTTGCAAAACGAACTTGCACATGAAGTAACTTGTCAGTAGCATGACCTCAGGGGGAGCACCATGTCCATTTTTGGGCAGTGCAGATCAAGAAGAATGTGAGTTAGTCCAGACAAGCAACAGAAATAACTGAAGGTCTTAAAAACATGGCACATAAATGTTGAAGGAATTAGGACCAGGTAATCCAGATACAGCTGAGGAAAGAAAACTTGGCATGACTTAATCTTTTCTGACTTTAAAAGTGACAAAAAGAACAAGGAGACATCCTTGAAGACTCAAGGTCGTTTCTGGTGCTGATTGGTACTAAAGATGTTTGGCCACTATGAATTATTTCTCCCATGTAAGTGAATCAGGAGCAGGGTCCATGCAGCCAGTTCATCCATCACTACTGCTTAGCTCACCCTCATGAGCTAGGCTTTTGGCAACAGAAGGCTCTCAGAAAATATGAAGCTACTGCCAAACACTGAGGACTGTCCAATCTTGTAACCCTTTTTTTCCCTATACTATGCATCAGCTTGTATTTGAACAAAGACTGTTTACACCACATGAAGAGCTGAGTCAGAAACAGAGGCAGGCTACACAAATCATTTCATGACAAAATTTGGCCATATTTCTGTTTCTTTAAAGGCAGAATCCAAGTGTAACTATCAGCTGAGAGTTAAATAGTGCTGTGGGTGGAGCTGGGCACAAAAAATGTACTTCTCTTCAAAAGAAAAAAAAAAAAAAAGAAGAAAAAAGAAATCCATTGATAAAAATCTGATGCCAGGGAGTAGCAAGGCCAGCTGCTGCCTAAGGGCAATAACTATGAAGGTGGTCCAGGGGAAGTCATGCCTTCACCAAGTGGGTGCAGTCCTACAGGGCTGAGAAAATTGGACAGAACCATGGTCTGGTAGCAGGGTCCATCAACAGCCCCAGATCCAGGTCCATGACTGATGCCAAGGATCCAGTCAGGGGACAAAGAAGTTGGAAATAACTGCAAACAGACACAAAACATTTTGGACAGGGACAGAGAGGCTGTGGCCAAGCTTAAATGGTGCTCTGGCCCTACAGGAAGGAGTGTGGAAGGTCGGGAGCAAGGTCTATCAGTTCTCTCAGGATTCTGGAAAGTTTCAAAAGAAAAAAAAAATTACATATTCTTGATTCAACACACATTGGACTGATTTTAAAGGCAGTTTTTCTTAAAAACAATTTATGCTACACAGCACTTAAAAGTCCAAAGGAAGATGGATAAAATTCAATAAATATGATTTGTTCACTACTGTTGAATTCAAATATAGACATTTCTACTAACACATATGATATATTTTCTAGTAAATATGGGCTGAAAAAATATTTTTGGTCTTGGTTTATACATGGAGTATACCAAAATTACATCTTGGGTTGATGGCAGAACCAACCGTGCCAATATATTTTTTAATTGTTATGTGGTTTTGGAAAAAAAATCTCATGAAATCTCCTGAGAATTACTGTTTTTTGAAAATCTTGGCTGCACCTCAAATGTGAACAGGCTCTTCCAGCTTTGGGATTTTACTGGAAACCATAAGCAAAGAATTGATGTTGAAGCTGGGAATTCAAACCTTTCCCAGTCCTTCTTGGCCAGAGATTAGATGAGCTAGATATGACATACTGGTTTCAATCCATCTGTTCTTTCAGGCACTATCAGATACATAGTTCATTTCAGTGACAGTAAATGCTCTGAATAATTTGTATTACTTGCATTCTGCAATATCCTTGGTGATCTGTTCTCCTTCCCCACTTGCCCCACAGACACAGACTGAGCCATTCATCAAGTGCTCCTCACCTCATTGTACTAGGAGACAGCTGTGCTCTCATGGATTGCTTTAGACCATTTGGCTGCAAAAGCTGGCTGGCAATCCTGTACAGCTGTAACCTTGGCCCACTAACTTTCTAATGAAAGCCATGCCACAGTGGGTACCAAGGGGAAAACAAACACCCTTTTGTCCACGAAAAGTCTGGCAGGGAAGCAGGTCCACTTTTGTTTCAATAACAAATTTCCTTTGACTGCAGCCCTCCCTTTGATTTTTTTCACAGTTAGACAAATTGACAAGGGCAGGAGGAGACCTAACAGTACTTTGGGTTACAGCTGCAAACTTTTTGAAACAAAGAATCTATGGACAATTAGCAAAGAAACTGCTAAATCAATTCTTAGAGTTCTGCCTTAATGGGAGGTGGTTTCATTCCTCAGACTGGTTTCTTTTTCGTATGTACACACATTCAGTAGAAAAGCCTGGAGCAGAGAGGAATGTCTGGTATTTCTGCTGTCAGTGTGCATGTATTGGAGTTCGTTATTTTTAGAAGCCCATCACATCCAAGTATGCATGAATTCTCACATAACCTCAAAGCATGAACAGCTCAGGGAGTCAGGGATGTGAGGCTTTATCAGATTAAGCACACAACTTGGTTCCTGCTGAGTGTTTTTCACACAAACACTTGCTGCATATCCCAGTCCAGGGGCAAATGGTACTGTAAGATTAAAATGGAGAAGAGAAGAAAGGCTGTGGCAGCTGGGGTATAGCATAACTCTGCAGGGCAGAGCTAAAATTCTTTAACCTTGATGGTAAAAGATGCCATCTGAGATGGCATGGGCAAAACTGGATGTTCAGTGCATTTTAGACAGCCGTTGTCTTTTCTAAATGGCTCTAAGAAAATGTTTTTTAAGGGGAAGTTTTCTGTAAATAGGAGATTTCTGATGGGTCTACTGTAGTTTTCTGACCCATGCCCAGAAATGAAGCCTTATTTCTTCTCTCTTGCCAAGATCATCTGATAAGCAGCCTTTAAATGCCTTCACAGTAGAACTGAAACAGGGTCAACTTTACAAAGAAAGCCCAGGGAAGGTCAGCTTTTGAGAGTGCTTGAGACATAGTTATTCATGTGAGAGAAAGGGCCAAATTTGAACTGGAACTTTCCAGAGCTTTTTCAATTTCCTTTTATTTTCAAAAAAGTAAGGATACAACTTGTTACAATGCCAAAGCCCAGCAAATGTAAGGAAAACCTTTAGGAAAATGTCCCAGTTTTAGGGACAGAGGATTTACTGGTTCAGCCAGAGAACAATTTTACAACAAACTTACAGTTAAAGGGAGCATCGTTTTAAAGATAGGGCAAGGATCTAGAAACTTCTGAGTGGTTTTAGATCCCTGAAATTTTGAAGGCCAAGCAGAGGACAGTTTAAAGTGTCTTGAATCTCTGCTCTAGAACCAAAACATCCGAAATCACTTGACATGTAAATGATTAGGTGTACTGAAAAAAATAAACAGGACAGTATTCTACCACAGGGTACTTCTGAAAAAAATTACTTTTTTTCAGTAAAGTAAGGCATAAATAAATGTGAGCAATGGGTCAAGTTTTTTGTTGTTTTTTTTTTCCATTGAAGTGCTTAATCTGACTTTCAGTATTTAATTTAATCACCAAAGCTTGGGCCTAAAGCCCTTTGCTGAGGGAAATCCAAGTTTAGAACATAAATACAACATTCCTGCATAATGAAGCTTTGATCTAATGAATAATAACATGGAAGGATTCTTGTTCTATTACTCCCACAACACAAATGAAATGGCCTTTGTGTAACTTTCTCTAGTCTTGATTACATCTGTATGTCATTTAGGTCTAAGAGAGCAAGACAAAAGTAATTATAATTCTGTTGGCTTAAGAGCAATCTTTGCTTTTGGACACAGAGGTTTCAAAAGGGGTTGAATTGCCTTTCTCCCCCCCCCCCCCAAAACCCCTGTTTTTATTTTAAGTTTCTTTTAAAAAACAGAATGAAGAAATGGGGGGGAAAAAAAATGAGCTCATTATATGGCTAGTGCTACTTGTTGCTTCTTGTGAGCTTGTCCAGAGCTCATAATGCACATTTCCTTCAGAAAGGAGATAAAGTTTTACATAAATAAAGATAGCATGGTGTCGTGCTACTGGAATTGTGCAGGCTTAAAGCAGCCTCTAAATATATTCTGTATGATTATGCTGAATGTCTTTCTAGTCCCTATGGTAACCAAAGGAACAATCAGTTGCTCTGAGGACAAGTGGAAAAGAAATGCTATGAGAAAAACAGACCCTTTCTGACTAGAGCAAGGAAGAGACATGATCTCTGCAGCCTCCTGGAAATAATGCACACTGTTGTTATAACTTTAAGCATGTAAACAAAGATCCAAGTATCACAAAGGGGATGAAAAATAAAGAGCTGGCACAATGTTCTGTGCTGAGGTACAGAGGTAATTTTCAGCTTGTAGTTATTATTTCCCTGCTACTGCCAAGGCTTCCATAGACTAATCTCTACTCTTTCAGGGTTTCTAATTGGATATCTTCTGAACAAAGTCTCACAACTCATTTTGCTCAGCACCCAACATCAGTCATCTTTAGAGGTGCATCCAAGGCACTGCCAGGCATAAGTAGGATTTCCTTACTCCAGGGCAGAAATACTTATTAACACCAGCATAGAATATCTGCAGCATTCCCACTAGAACTCAATAAGCTAAGTTTCTTGTTGCAAAATAATCTTATTTTCATGGAGAAAAATATTAATTTTTCATAATGTTGAATGTATGTGAGATCAGCTTGGTATACTGAAGATACTTATTCTTGTTGTTTTTGCTGTAGAGATTTCAGAGAGCAGGAAGGAAATGTCCCTGAGGAACACAAGAGAAAGGAAGAGGATCTGGAGCATGAATTTGCAGCAGAGAATTGGAGGAACTAGCTGGGGAAGAGGAGCACCTGGCATAGTAATTGAATCTCATAACATGATTTTACATGTGAACATCAAATCTGTAGCAAACATTTAAAACCATGTATGTTAAATACACTTTCTAAAAAAATATATCTATGCACCTAAACATGTAAAAATGTCACTAAAATATTACTATATTAATAACTGTAACAGTGAAGAGTTCATAACCATAACTGATTTTACTCATTGTCTAACTGAGTCATGCTTGCTAACTGAGCATCCCATAATGCTCAAACTAGCAAAATATTGTTTGCTATCAAATTATTGTTTAAAACTTTTATTTTCTTACATCTCACTCTAAAGCTTAAAGAGTTCTTTTGGGCTTCACACCAGAAAAATGACTGCCACTGAAAGGGTCCCTTTATGTTTTGTCTCTGATGTAGGAAAAACTGGCTCTAAATGCAGATTTAGAGATTTTTTTACCTCACTCATCATTCTCCGCAGGCATCATCTTTTGAAATCTTTCTCTTCCATTATTTGAAAAGGTGGAAGAAGAAATTCAACACATTTAGTGTACTACATAGAGAAAAATGCATTTTTCCTTTCTGCATATCACTTCCAGAATTTCAGCAGCAGATGTAACTGAACTACCAAAGCTTCTGAGTCCAGAGGGGATGCAAGATCCCTTCCTTCTGCCCTAGGTAAGGTACACTGTTTTCTTAGTCATTTTTGAGTGGAACCTCCTAGGCAGAAATATGTGTACATGTGCTGGGTTTTGGAATTCCATACAGTTAATTTACAATTCCACCATATGTGGAATGATCTGGACAAAGTTGGCCTACTGGATGTGATGTACAGACTGACATCTCAGAGCTAAAGTCCACACTTGCACTAGGTCTGGTCCATCCAAAACATGATCTACTAGTGAACCATAAGCAGATTACAGTTAATACAGTAGTCTCAGTGTACAACATGCATTACTGACCTCCACTATAGTAATTACCATTAGTGGCTAATAAAACACAAATCATCCTCAAGTGTCCCTGTAATCCTCAAATTCATACATGTACATCTGGTGAAGAAATTTACTTTTAGGGCATATTAATAGCATGTACCAACTTACTTTCCAAATCTAGAAATTATATTTTTCATCTTTTATATCTCATAAGGCAGAAATTTTTACCATTATTTTTTTCTGTGTTCTCTTGATGCAGGGATTTCTTGAAGCCAAATCCCTCATGCTTTTTTTGCTGCATTTATTTACTTTCCAACACCCCTTCTCTCTCATTGGAGCACACAAATCTCAGAAAAGTGATGGCCATGGAAGGCAAATGTTAGCAGCAGCAGGAAGAAGATGGATGCTAGGTCCAGGTTGGACAAAACTTCAAATTAAGAACATATGCACTCACCCTCTTATCTCCTTTCCACTTTATCAAGACAGATCTCTTGCTTCAAACACCCCTAACAGTATGAGGTCTGTCAGTGAAAGTGCCTAGGTCTACAGAGTCCTGGGGAAAAGAATAGTGTCACTTCAATCACATGAATGCATCATTAATCAAGTAGTAAAAAAGTGCTGGGTTTACAAAGTTGTACTTTTTCTCCATGCTGGATTTTATCACTTCCAGCAAACTGTTGGTAGCATGACAAAAAAAAAGAGAAAGAACAAGTTCTTTGGATTATCAGAGCTCACTATCAGTCATCGTGAGGACTGCAAATATTGATAACGTCCTGGGCTGGGCATCCAATTCCAAGCGCAGAGCTGTTTTTTACTCTTTTACTCTTTTTACTGTGTGCTGAGGGAGAGCCTTAAGGAAGTTGTTCAAAGGCAGACTGAAGATTGTTGTTCTTCCCTGCCACACACTTCATGGCCAAAAACTGGAGGGGAGCTAACAAACACTATAAATAAGGAAAAATAAATATAAAAAGACTAAAAGAGGTTACAATAAAGCAGAAATTGGAAAAAGGCAAAAGTCAAAAAACAAGCAACAGTCTAAATAGAGACCGGCTGGCATCAGTTCAAGCTATGGGACTTATTTAAGGCAGTCACCTTTAAAAAGAAGCTGTAAAAATGCCTTGGTTGTATCAACAACTTGAGCCTTTCTACAGAGTAAAATCGCTGTTTGTCTTTCTTTACCCTGTTTTCTCTGTTTTTTCATGCATCTTGCATTTCCCTCAGGTCCTATTCCTCACAGATAAATTTTTCTCCTGCTCAGAAATGTATTACTTTGACTACTTAAACTCTTTTTTTTTTTTAAATTATACTGATAAACAGTGGTATTTTTCTGGGTCTTTGACAAGGGATGACATCTTTAAATAATAGTAAGTTAATGCAACACAAATATTTGCACAATTTTTTTACTATGTCTCAAAATAACAGCAAGGCAGTTAAAAGTATAAACACTTCTTAAGAATAAAAATGTTTCAACTTTGCCATCTATAAAGATGAACAATTAAGAAAAACTAATGTATGAAAATGAGATTACCATAAAATGGCACAGAATAGTTATTGTGAACATTTTTTGTTGCTTAAATGGGGATAAAATATTGATGAAAAGTATTTTTAAAATAACCAACTTTTTAAAATATCCTGTGACAGAAAACATAAATGGTATTGGCTGTGTCCCAAGTAGAAACAAGCTAAAATATCCATGGGGTTGTAAAGATTTCCCAGAAACTCCTTGAAACTGTGAAGTGTGTCACAAGGAGTATTTTCCTGGTGAAACCGTATAAAAATAGCTTCAATAAAGTTAGCAAAGGAGTTAATTCTGGCAGAAGGGATCTGCTTTGAGTCATTAAGATGTTGCTCTCTCCTCATGTATCATTGTCAATTTAAATCAAGGGATACTACAGCTCAAACTGCCAGAGAAGAGTAAAACCTGGGAATGGTAACTTATTACCTCATTTCCAGTCTTGGACCTTGGGCTGCCAGGAGTGTCCTCTGCCCCTTTTTGTCTCAGTACGAGACACTGTTCAACCCATCTGTCTACCCCACTGCCTTCTTACCCTTTCTACACACTGAGGAAAATGTAGGTGTAGCTAGCCATTTTAGAAAGATAATTTGTTCCAAGCTGTTATGTTTCTCAAGTGAATGTCAGATGAATCCATAATTGTGGGAACTCTTGAAACATTTCCAGCCTTACACAACATGTTTGTTTTAGGGCTCCGGTAACGTCTGTAATGTGTGGGTCTGCTGAGATTTGGAACAGATGCATTATTTTCCTCAGCCACCTGGAAGAAAGTAAAATATTGAAAAAAGTTGTTTTATAAGGACTCCCTGGTGTCCACAAACTGGTCTGGTTAATAAAAGAGAAAATATTTCTGACTTTTTTCAGCTGCAAAACAAATAGTAAACATATAATTGCTGCTTTCTGTCAAGGACATAAAAATGTCAGGAGGCTTGCAAGGTTTGAAATCAACACACAGTAGCTTGCCTAGTGTCCTGATTTTGGGGTACATTAAAGATTTCTGAATGTACTTTTCAGACCTGTCCTGTAAACCTGAAACTGAAGAAAGAAGACCTCAAACCCATGTGCAATTCAGTGTAAACTAGGTGGTTTTAGCAAGAGTTAGAAGAAATTCATACGGTTGTTTTAAGTTCTTAAATTCTTTTACTGGGGAAAAGACACACTTGAAGCTTACACTTTTGAGAGCAAAAGATCTTTGAAAAAAGAAAAAGTTGCCAAGGTCAAATGGCAGCCCAAAGAATAGACTTCTCCAAATTGAGTAATGTTCAGCTTTTTGCAAACGCCCTTGAAATTAACAGCAAACTATTTCACATACACAAATATCACCAGCCATAACATTTGCTGAAGTCCTCCTCTGCTTCCACTCAATATAACGAAATGTGGCAAAATCCTTCATGTTTACAGGCTTTACAACCCTGATAGGGTTATAAATATATTTAATAAATAATATATAATACTCCTGCTTTACATGTTACAACTCAGCTGCAAGACATATACACTGGAATTTCCAAACTAGGTTTCAGATCTATATATTTCATTAAAATTATTTTTTTTATTTAGTTGGAACTCTAAAATTTCAAAGAAAACAAGCTGCATCTATTGCCAAGAGAACATCAACTTTAACTGAAGTTATCTTTTGTTTCTGCATTTCAGAGATCAAATGGCAATGATTAAAATATGATTTTGTAACAAATATTTATGCATCGCTAACAAAATTCCTGCATTGTTCTTGTGTGCTGGCCATTGTGTAAGACCAGCTCTTTATACCACAGTTAGTTCATCTCATATTTGAAATATAAATTATGACATTTATATGGCAAAGTGCTGTGTAAAGGGATCAGTGTGAGAGAAGTTGGCTCTTCCTGAAAAAAAGAAACCAAATAAAATGTTTCTTTTTCAATCTTCTCCTCTGCTAAGTGAACCAGAATATAAGGACATTTAGTTGTAATACTAAGAAAATGAAATATGGGATACATTCCTCTCCTTTCACCCCCCTCCCCCAAAACCTAAATCTTCATTATCTAGCAATTTACACTGATCTACGTCTGCAAAACTGCATAGCTGCATTTGAAAATCCCAAAGGCCTACTGCAATTCCTAACAGATGTATCATTGCTTTTATACAAAGGGGAATAATGTGGCCCACTAACCACAAGAAATACATCAAATTATATCTCTGGAGATGACTATAGCGTCTGGTGATGATATCATGTGCCAACTAGTTTCTTTGGCATCTTACACAGACCTAGAATTAGGTCTGTCTGTGAAGCTCAGTAGAGAATTGTACTACAGTTCACTTCTCATTGCCTTTTCAGAGATGCTATGGAACATTTAATTGAAATGATAATGCATTTATGAAGTCTATTATTTAGTAAGCAATTTTTCATCCTTACATCATGGATATAATCCAGATATCAGGTTTACAGGCAATGTCTACTTATGTTAGACTAAAAATTGCTCTGCTGGGGCTTGATGACATGCTTGATTTTTCCAACTAAGCCCAATCTGGATGCAAAGTGGGAGATGAGCAAACCTGGATGAAAATCTAATGGAAGCAGAAGGATTAAGATGAGTAGCTAAGGATACAAGGAGGAGAAAAAAGCAAGCACCCAAGATGACAATGCAGAAGAGAAGGAAAACTGAAGGGTGCATCAGGGAAGTGACAGCAGGGCTAGATCCAAACAGGGATTGTCAGCTAATGTAGGATGGACCTTCAAGCAGCCCACATACTTGCCAGTTATCCCAGGCATCATCTAGTCCCCTGGTTTTTAGATATCTAAGAATTGCCACTCTTTAAAATTGTTTGTGCTGTCGCACTATGTTAGGAATGGCGAGAAGTACATCATGACTCTCTTAGTTGCATTGTCCAAGAGAGCAAAGTTTATTATTCTTGATCTTGTTTTATAGACATGTTTGAGAAGGTCTGAGAGGTAAAACTCTCGCTGATCATTAAAGCAACACATCACCAGCATTGGTTAAGTGGAACACCACCCCTTTACTGTTTCCTAAACGCCACCTGCAAAGATTGTTGTCCTTTACCCGGGACTGTTTGGATTCTTTCTCATGCTTTCTCAGGCCAGAGTGAGAAGCCTGCATGACTTAGTTTCACACAGGCTCTGTTCCCTGCTTGCTTTCAGCATCCATTCTAACCTTTTGGAAAGTGTTAGCTGGAATGAGATGGAAAAGTGCAGGTCCTTTAACTCATTTGCAGTTGAGTGAAGTCTGGCATTGTTTCATTTACTGTCATACAGAGCTCCATCAACCTGATCCCTTGGAGTCGGCTGCGTGTCTCCATCACTGCCCTGGCCTACAATCAGTTGTTCTTGCATGCCTAGCCTAGCCTTCAGATAAAGTTGTTCTCAAGTCTGTGAATATATATAAATGCAAATATACTTTTTATGTTATGACACCAAGTAGTCAATGGTCATTCAGAAAATTTGCCACAGGATAACAAGATCACTGGTCATTATCATATAAATATTTTAGTAAAAACATCCATGCAAATTAGATAAAGAATTCAAAGACTAAGGGAGAGTAAGGGTATATCTAAGAAACACTGTGCTTAATTCCCATGCTCAACTTTTTACAGGGAAATCTCTAATTGAACTTCTTAAATAGAATTAAAACTGCTAATTCCTTTTAGAGTAAGGGAATGAAAATATAATTAATGCTGTAAAAATATACCTATCTTCAGTCAGAAGAATTTGAATTCAGCTGTGAAATTAGCCCATCTCTCATCCTTCATCAGGAACATTTATGAAAGGGACATCTCTCCATCTTTATCAAGAAGTCTTGATAAAGAACTTGGAAAAAATTAACTTGTTATTGAGGATGATTGAACATTGCATGGTGGCAGACACTCCAGTGTTTTGAGAAAGCAGAAGCATGTCTTGTCTGATTCCATGCTTGCCTGGGAAAATTTAAGGAAGGTAAATATGGCAAGAGGCTGTGAAGACAATATTTTCCAGATGAATTTAGGATGAAGATTGTCTGAAAAAATCAGACATTCTCTGAAAGATGGAATTTAGGAGTCATCCAACATCTCGGAAAATTAAAACTGATGAAAACTTAATTCTATCTGGTAGCAGAGACAGTATTTTTATCTATGCCTTGTCTGATGATGATTTGAGGACTTATTTTTAAGGGCACAGACTATTTGACAGGAATTAGATATGCACAAGTATGGTCTAACAAATTCTTCACATGCTTAACTCCATCTACGTGAGAGGAAGAAAAGACAGGCAACTTTAAATCTCGACTACAGAGCAGCTAATAGGAAACAGCAGGCACTACAAGGCCATTATCAGCTACTCCCCAACCTGGAAAACTTCTGTCATAATCAGATCATCTAAGACTCAGCTTCCCCCTCTTTTTAAAGGTTCATGGAAGTGTTATACATGGTAGATTTGTCTTCCTTTGATTGACCAAACTCCTATTCCAAAAAAGGCAAAGGTCACCAAAATGAAAAATAAATAGGGAAAGGAAATAACACATAAGAAGGAACAGCAGTAAGCTTTTTCTGAGACACAACAGGCCACCAGTGAGCTTCAGAGATTTTAAAAGACTTTAAAAGACTTTAAGAGGCCTGCATCGTTTTTACAGATGGGAGACTTAAATATTGAGAGCTTAAATTAATTGCCTGAGCATGCTAAAAGCCAACAAGAATGAAACCAACCTGTTTCTTATCTTCAAGGCCATCCTGCCTTCAATTAATTGTTCCAAATCTACTCAATAGTAAAGAGATGTTTTTCCCTCTGTCTGCCTTGATCCACAATATTATGATCAAAATGTCAAATAGTATCAATGTAGAAACCAATAACTCTGGAGACAGGAAGGTGAGCAGCTCCATTAGCCAAGTGTCCAAGCCAATGTGTTTAAGAGAAAAACTTCCTCCTAAATACCGTTTAACGACTTAGGCTAACTTACAGCTTGACTGGCAGAGTTGAAAACCATTTTCTTGCTTCCTTAATCTATTTTGGGCAATTAATTCAACCTCTGACTTTTACTTTTTAAAAAACATTTTATTTTGCTTTGTTCATGAATATAAAACACATTAAAAAAAGGATACATTGTGCAGACTGTAGAGTACTCCCAAATAGTTAATTTCCACTTCTCAGGACACAGCTCTCTGTTGCCTTCAGGTCACACAAACAGAATTGTGATAGTGAATAGAAATCTCTGTTACTGAGAAACAACTAATACATGGATAAACGTGTAAAAAATACCTATTAATATCAGATACTAGGTACAAGAGACCTAACTACTGGTTTTACCTGGAGTAGAATTAACTGTATTTATGAATTTATGAATTAACTGTACAGTGGCCAGTACAGGGCTGTGTTTTGGATTTGGGCTGAACACAGGGTTGATAATACAGAGATGTTTTTGTTATTGCTGAGCAGGGGTCACACAGAGCCAAGGCCTTTTCTGCTTTCTGTGCTGCCACACTGGTGAGGAGGCTGGGGGTACCTGGGAGGCTGGGAGGAGACACAGCCAGGACAGGTGATCCAGATTGACCAGAGGGATATTCCAGACCATACAACATCATGCTCAGTATATGAAGTGGGGGAAGGAAGGAAGAAGGAAGGAAGGAAGGGGAAGGAAGGGAAGAAGGAAGAAGAGGGAATGTTTGTCTTCCCAAGTCATTGTTGTATGTGATGGGGCCCTGCTCTCCTGGAGATGGCTGAACACCTGCCTAAACTTGGGAAGCACTGAATTAATTCCTTGTTTTGCTTTCCTTTTCCTATTAAACTGTCTTTATCTCAATCCATAAGATTTCCATCTTTTTTTCCTAGCTCTTACCCTTCTGACCCTCTCCCCAAATCCATTAGTGGTGGGGGGTAAAAGGCTGCATGGGACTTGGTTGCTGGGTGGGGTGAAACCATGATATTGTGTCATGTTAAAATCATTGTCAAAGGAGTATACAAGCTATTAACACAGTAGATGCAACTTATCACTTAGAAAATCCTATTTTAAATACTGCAGATAGTTCTTACATGGTGATTTTCCTTTCACAGAGAATAGAATTTTCTAGATAATGATGAGTAAATCAGCATATAAGTAGGTATGATGTATTCAGATATGCTGAAAATCTTGAAAATTAACAATTTAATATACATTTATTTTTGTGCATCCTGCACTCACTTTTGTGTAAATTTTACCATGGACTGAACAAATTAATTCCCTCAGTTTACCTCAGGGATTATTCCACACTTTGAAGAATTTAATAGGGTAGTTCAATGCCCAATGGCCATTTTTCTACTCCTACAATAAAAAAAAAACCCCTTCCTTCCATTTTTCCCAAACATTTCCTTCAAAATAATTGTGAATCATTGCCACTTCATGATGGTTGCTTGGCAAAAAAGGTCTGTTAACTCCCTTAGGAAACCAGTCCCCATGAGACCATAAATGCTGGTTTTCTCTTATACCCATCCCCTTTGACAGAACACTTCGGTGAGGATTTTGGATCACTTGTTTAGGTACAGGGTCACCAGTGTCATGCAATAGAGAGTCATGTGGACTACAGAGGTCACTAGATAGGTGTAAGAAATATATGCATCTTAAAAATAAACACATGCAACCATTACAGAAACAAAGACTTTAACTCATAAAATATTTCATAATTGAAAGAAAATACATGTAATAAAGGAATACTTTTTTTCAGTGGAAGTTTCCTTCCTGCCTTCAGCTGGAAATTAATGTATTCTATAGAGATATTTAACTAATTTGCTCTCAAGTTTACAAGACAAAAAGGAAGTATGGGTTTTCTGCCTGATTGCCAGAGATTTTATTCAGGGCCCAAGAGAGAAATGTGTTCATGTAAGTCATGATCCTGTGCGTGCTTCCTTGGTGTGTTGTGCCAAGACTGATGCAACAAGCCTTGGGAATCTTCACTGAAGACCCAAACGTGCTAACTGAGATCTGAGATAGCAGCCATCACCCTGACAGTCTGGCAAGCTGACTAGAAGAATTCTCTGAATCTGCTGGGAGAGTCAAAGATATCCTGTAAAGAGTGAAGCATTTCCTGATATCTTGCCCAAACCACAAATATTAGTTTTCACATGGATTCTAATTTCATTTGTATCTAGCACTCACAAGGATTGACCTTGTGTAACAAAATCTACCTAGAAAAAAATAAAATAAAATATTTTCTAGGATAACATCACCAAGGTTATTATTGATGTCCTGTAAAAGGAATACATTTAGTGAAATCCTGTCCTTAAACTGTAGTCACATATTATACCTGCTGATCTTATTAAGGAAGATTTCCAAGTAAATTGGTCATGAGTGTTCCTTGGGACACTTCTGTTTTCAGGAGCCGCAACTAACTTCTCTGTTTATTCAGTTTGCTTGCACTGGGCACTTGTGTAAACAAACAAAAATTAGGACAGAGGCCTGAGACATTACAGAGAATAGGATTTTTTCCTAATGAAAATATGCTGTTCAGTGTTGGCATACCAAAGTGTAGTAAGATGGTATTACTGAAACTGATCTCCTGATCTTCTACCTTAGACACCAAACTCCTTCTCCCTCTTAACACACAAAATCCAGAACTTCAGGAATATTATTTGATTATCTAGGTGGAAATCCTGGCCCAACAAGAGTGTTTCCCATGACTGACCATGATGTGTCAATGACATCACTACATTGACTTAGCAGAGAGAAGATTCCAGCTTTGTCTTATCTCTTGTTAAGAGATTTTTGTGGGCTTTCAGAATGGAAAGAAGGCCACCTGTTTGGCTGATGATAGGAAGACAAAACAGAAAAAACAGTCCACTTAGGTAAGCAGTTTCTACAACACTTTTCCAAGATCATACCTTATTAAGATCTTAAATTGTAAGTATTTAAATTTTCTATAATCCCATAGGAAAATTAAGACGATGATTTTAAAACAGCTGAAATGAGCTGGCACAGTCACTGCCATTAGCTTTCTTCAGACCAGACTTAGTACTAATATCTTGTTTGCTTTGCAAAAACCTGCGAAAATAAAACTATACCATTTTCTGTGGAAGTCTGGGATTAACCCTCTAGTTTGTACTTAGTAATAAGCAGTCAACTACTCAAGATTTGATTTACAAATAAATGTGTAATTGTTGTGGCATTTCCATTTTCTTCTATTCTATCCCTTTTATATTTACTATTTAAAGTAGTAGCTAATTTTAAAATACCATGTAAGCAACTTTTCTATGCACAAATATTCTAATAGTCAAAAAAATAAATACTATGGATTTTAAGGTGGTCATAGCTAAATACTGCTAATGTGAAGGCTTCTAGAAGACAGGTAAGATGGTTTGCAGGGTTTCTAATGGAGAAGCAAAATCATAACCAGTAATTCAGGACAGAAGAGAGACACACTCCTTTCTAACAGCTTGTAGACAAGTGACGCTACAAAGCCCACCAAGGCTGGTATTTGCAGTGTTAGTCTTAACAGAGACACCAAGGCATGAATGAACTCAGATCGTCATCTGTGTCTAAGTAATTTTCCAGAGCTGTGGTGGAGTTCAGAGGCGCTAGGAAGTTCTCACATCTGCCAAGCACGGCTGTTCTGCAGGCCAAGGCATTTTATTTTCCAGTGGTGCAAATCCAGCACTAAAATATGCAAAGTTCCTGACCACAGCTATAGCTCCATGTAATCCAAACTCTTTAAACTTCTAATATAAACAGTTTTCCAACCATATTTTTTCTGCTCCTTCATAAGTGTGGGCTATTCTTGTTTTAATCTAATTTAAATTAGAGACAGAACTAAGGGTTGCAATACAGGAAAGCTGAAAGGGAAAAGAGAGACAAGATTATCACTAGGAACACACAACCTGTACCGTGTGTAAGGATTGTGTGTCAGGATTTACACACTGTGTAGACTTTCTACCAAAGCCTCTCTCTAAGCTCTTGTACCTTTAAATAGTGCATCTAGAGTGAAGCAAACAGCAGCCGATATGGGAGGGGAAAGGCCAGAGACCATAACCAGGTTCTTTTCATTTGTGAACATCCTCTCACCCCAGAAGGGAAGCAGCAGCTCAGCCTTAGTATATGAAAATTTGTTTTTCCTTTGATTTCTTATTCTCTCGAGTGTGGTCAGTCATACTTGGCTAATTATTGCTACAAGGAAGCTACAAGATGCATTCACCTGTAGCTGCATCAGAACTCTGTACTAGATTACATAACCTGAAACCTTAAGGATATTACTTTTGATAAAGAAAATTAATACAATTACTGAAAAATGTGGCTTATTTTCTAGACTGTTTATCTGAATAGAGTAACATAGTTAAATGCAAAATAATTCATGGGGAATAAAGAATATGACTCCTATTAAAAAAATTCAGACCCATAACATAACTAAAAGCAGCTCTAAGATCTGGCTGGACATGAATTCTTAGTGTCATTTAGCGAAGAAGAGTCATCTTACACTGCAAATGGCACCCATCTAAACCTTGTACTTTTGAAATTAAAACAAAAAGAAGGCTGATCTGTTTTAAAAATGAAACTGACAGTTAGGATGAGCAGTTCTGTAGCAGAAAACAAAACTATTGCAGGCTGAATTTTTTTTGTGAGAGTAGGTAACCCTCACTACATTTTAAATTATGGTGATGTGGAAGTAACATTTTAAAATTTTCCATCAAGACTGGAAGTATTTTTAAGACCCTATTCAAACACAAGGTAGTGTTTTAATGCAAGAAACTCTGGACAAACTGAGTTTACTAGACAAGGCTACAGTAACTTTAAAGTTAAATCAGGGCTTTAATGGTCTGTTAATCTAAAGCACTAGGTAGGAGCCACACCCCTTTTTATCACTCCCAATGTGCAAAATCCTTGAACTCAAAAAAGTGAGGTGACATTTTCTGATATGCATCTGCAGATAAAATAAAAAATACTAGCTGCTTGTGAAGTAGGTTGGGGTAAAAATGGCATTCCACTGCAAAGAAAACAAAAAAAAAGGAAGAAGAAAACAAAAAGTAAGAACATAAGATGAAGGTTTTAAAATCTACATTAATGTTTGCCTGTAGCAGAAACAAGCTGTCCTTTTCTGATTGCAAGGCACCTATTGTTTGGTATTGCCTGAATTGATTGTTGATATAAAAGAAAACCCAAATAATCCCACAGCAATATTTAAACACTCTCAATATAAGACAACAGCCTGGCAACATGTTAAGGGTGTATGAAAACATGCCAAGGCATTTCACATGGAAGAAAACATTTATTCTACTCCTACAATGTCTCCAGTCTGCTGTACTCCATTCAAGAAAGCTATTTCCACAAAGCCTTTTCTGTGACAACACTGGAATTTTTAAATAAAAATGTAGGTTGCCAAATAACTGATTTTCACCCACAGGCAGAGAAAATAATTGATTAAAACAGCTTAAGTATTCCTTCAGCAACTGGAATTCCTCTCTACATATGAGAATTGTCACACTTACCTCGCAGGTGTAGCAAGAAGATGACTTTCTCCAAAAAGAGTGACCTAGGAAAGAGCAAGCCCTCAGCTTGTTGTCTTCTAACAGAGTTCCATGGAAGTGTGAAATCGATGTTATTGAAATCTATAACAGTGCCAAATCTGTCACCCAAGCACAGGAAAAGAACAGGAACCCCCGTATGTCCCTCTGGGAAATGTTTTTAACTGGCTGACTCTGAATCTTTCTCCGAATCATCTCATTTGGGCCTCTCTTGTCCTTGTTCACCAGCCAAGACCTGCCATTCTGGGTCAGGCTGATTATTTGCCCTAATAAATACCTTGACCTTCAGTCCTGAGTTCATATTTAAGTCCTTTAGCTGTGAAAGCAGGTAGGATAGAAAAAAAATAAATCTTCATTGCAAGAAAGGCAATGCACAGAGTGGAGGTAGGGAACTAAAAACCAGCCTTACTACCGCTAGTAGCTGGTTCAATAAATGATGAAATTGCTTCCCAGTGCCCCAGGGTTCTCTATCACAGTCTAGTATATCTATTGCTTTGGTATAATTAATCTGTTCCTATATTCTTAATGAATTTTTGTATTTGCCTGAAAAAAATTCAGAGGCCTTGATGAAATCTTTCCTTTTTTCTCCTTGCTGACATAAAACTTTTCTCTGGACAACTCCTGACTATTTTTTTTCTTCCTCTGGACACCTTTTTCACGCTTATCTCTGTGAAAAGAGACATGAAACACTTTGCCATTTCAATTCTTGGAATGGCTGCACAGCAGATTAACCAATTACAGCATCTCATAAAGATGTAAGTAGATAAGGAGATTTGTTTTGGCAACTCAGCAACAGCACATGAGTTGTGGGAATGTAAAGTTGTATCACTGAGGGAGCCATCAAAAAATACAAACATCTTTACCAAATGCAATGATTAAGTTTATTCCTTTATTGAAGGAATTTCTGTTCTGTTTGTTCCATTTCCGAATCTAAACAGATATTCAATTCATATCTTTTCAGCTAAACACAACTAGCTGGATCTTCTTGTGACTTAGACATATCTGATCTGTACTCTGCTCCATCTGTTAGCAGGCTGTAATGCTTAAACCCCATGAAAGGACCATTCATAACACTGCCAGCTGGACAGCAAATACATCGGACCCAAAAGAAAAGGAGAAATGTGCTGGAGGTGCAGATGTTTCCCTGCCATGTCATAGCAGGGAAAGTGGGAAAAAAAGGAAAGTAAAGGAACTATGTCATGAAAGACAGAACTCAAGGAAATGGCCTTAAGCTTTAAGGTCTTTAATGGCCTTAAGCTTAAGGGAAGGTTTAGGCTGGGTATCTGAAAAAGGTTCTTCACCCAGAGTGTGGTTGGGCACTGGAACAGGCTCCCCAGGGAAGTGATCACAGCACCAAACCTGACAGAGCTCAAGAAGCATTTGGACAGTGCTCTCAGGCACAGGCTGTGACTCTTGGAAATTCGGGGCCAGGAGCTGCACTCAGTGATCCATGTGACTCCCTTCTAACTCATTCTGTGGTTCTATGAGCTAAGCATCCAGGACAATTGCAAAACAACAGTCTGGTATTCTTAGTATGTCTGCTTTAAAATATGCTGTTAAACAAGAACCCTGCCTTTTCATGACTCAGAACAATCTTCTGATTAGGTACATCATAATGCAAAGCTGTTCAGGACAGTATTAGTGTTGAGCAACTTACTAAGCATTTAGCAATTTACTGGTTCACATTGGTTTTAATGTTTATTGTTTCATTCCACTGGGAGCCTGACAAAGTTCCAGCTTGAATGAGGTATGTGCGTATGCTCATATTAGTATTTCTTTGTTTACACAGTTTATTCACATATTGAATCTCATTTTTTCTTATACAAAAAAAAAAAATAGTGAATTCTGAAATATATTTCACTGAACCCCGTGTTGTAGATGAGAGACCATTAGAGGGCATTATGTCATCTTTTCTTCTACTGGTAATTTTATAATTTTATTACACAGTTATGTGCATCACTAAAACTATTTTAACAATACGACAAAAGAATAATGCAGATGTTTTGAGAAAATTAGTCAAATATACCAGCTTTTGATACCTTAATCTAGTTGTCAGACTAAAACCATGGAACACTCCAACATGTCTAATGATCTCTCTGCAAAGATTACTGATTTGGTATATACTATAGGCAAAAAGCATGAAGCTAGTTGGGGATTGGAAAGAAAATATGAGGAGGAATACTTTAGATCACATAATGATATATGCTATGGCAGCAAAATATTATATTACAAAGTTAATGACTATGGGAGGTCATTCCCCATAAAGACAGCTTTAATCATACTGCAGCCAAATGATTCTTAGCTTAATGAACTAAAAGAAAAAAGTCAATTTACTTGATTTATTTTAAATGTAACTGAGTCTTCCTCAAAATATATCAGTATCAGTGCAAGGGGTTTTATTCTAAATGTCTACACTTTGTGGTTTGTTGGGAAACTTCTAGGCAATTAGCACGAAGTGTGGGTAAACAGCAGTATATTTCAGCTGCCTGCAGGAAAATACACAAATGACCTATTGCAGTTTTGCTTTTCTAGATTTGCCTTATGAAAAACTATAAACTATATAAACTATAGTGAAGTGCAATTAACTGCAACCTGAACACGATTCTTTACTTTGTCTCTTGTAGTCCATCTTTAACTTCTCCCATATCACTGTAAGGTAACTTAGAATTATATTAATTTCAGTGATATCGTATCACAAAATTCTTCAAATGAATTTCAAGTAAATCTGACAAAGGAACTGACCTAGTGTCCTAGAGATCCTAACACCTCACCAAACCATGAGAATAACTCATCATGTGTCCAGCAGTAATTCATATCCCAGGATAAAAAGAAAAAATGAGGTTAAGAAGATCTCTTGCAAAGACTCATTTTGAGCTGAGATTACATGAACCTGAATATCTGTTGGTAAAATGATGCGAAAAAAGAATGAATGTAGAATCAAGTGCTTGGGAAGGTAAATCATGACTGGATATATTTGGAAATGTGAGGAACTGTAAGAACAGGCTTAAATTTGTATGCATTTGTAGTTAATTGTTACGACATTCCCATTTAAAAAAAAAAAAAAGTTCAGCACTAAGGTCTAAACAATGCATTTGCTAAGAAATAAGTATATTTTAAAATATCCTTCCTAAACCTATGATATCTTTTCCAATCATCTAGAAGTAAACAGTGAACAGATACTTTAATTCTATGTGTTGTAATATTACATAAACTACTGAATCTACATGACTCATTAGCCCTTTGCTTACTTCTCAGAAACAGTCTTGATTATGACAATCCTGCTTAAGGTAAGTAATATGGATTTTATCAATGCCTACACATTGAAACTTCAGCAAATAATCTAAAGAACACATGTACAAGAAGAAATCTTGAAATTTACTTGGAAACGTGGCCCATTTTATTTTAACTGAAAAGCATTCATTTTACAGTGCAAACAGTTCTTTGGTAAATTTATTGATTAAAATAACAACAACGATGACTTTGTTTTAGGTAACATTAAAAAAGAAAATAAATATCTCAAATTTGCATAATATTACAGCAATATTCTCACAGTGGCTACTGAGGAAACGGTCACCTAGCCATTGGCCACTGTTTCAAAAATGTTAAAATCAAAGCTGATTCTAGAGACACTGCATTAAAACTGAACTAGTAAAAATCCATGACTGATTACATTTTAGATTGTGGATAAAGACCTGTTTTTTCTGGTTTATAAACAGATGGATGGTGGAAAATAACTCAATATTAGACATGTTACACTTGTTTAAGCATATCCAGACACCTAAGCCCATTTTATGTACCATATGAATAAACAGTGAACAGTGAAGAAAACCTCCAACTTTATTCTGGAGGTTGGAGAAAAGGAACAATCAGATATAAGGTACTATTTTATAATGTATAAAATGGAAACTCTCTTCTCCTATAAGCGGAAATCTTGAGAAAGTTTATTTAATATAAAATTGAAAAGAAAGAATGCAAGTAGTAACCAGTTGGATGTATTACTGCCTTATTTAACTGTTTGGACAGTTAAATTATATTTGGTTTAGCTCTGCAACCCTTCCTCTTTGAGGAATTTCTGCTATAGGTCAATGGGAGTTCCATCTGAGTTGTCAACAAAACACAGAGTATCAAAGAAACACAGGAATGACAATCTTTAGGAACCATATGATACTCAAATGTGCTCGCCACACAATTTCTAGAAGTATTAACGAAGACTATTACATAAATCAAAACATTGTATATAAAATCAATTAAAATATTCTTAAAAATATAAATTGCAATTCCATGTGTACCACACACCTTTAACACAGCACTCACATGTACATATTGCTTCTACCATAGTATGAAACAAAGTTTCCATAGTAAGCTTTAAAGTTACACCAAAGTTTGAATGTGTGTCATGGTAATATTTTATCAAATTAGAAATTATTAATGTTAGTAATCAGAGAAATTATGTGCCAAAATATGATAGTGGATTTCATATTGCTGTGCTAGGTTAGTTATTAGACAGGCATTTGTCCTACCATGCAATAATTAAGTACTCAGTCTGTTTGTATATTCTGAAATGCTTAACATATGAAGGTTTAATTTTGTGCAGAATTCTTTGATACCCCAATCACTGTCCCTTGAATTTGAATGCTTTAAACACAGAAATCAGTGAACCATGTAACTAGCACTAGGTTCTAGTGAGTCCTGACTTCTAAGGACTAAAGGACAGGGCAACAACCTCTAACAAATGTATTCAGGGAAAGAATCAATTCTGAATAAACAGAAAAAAAAAGCTGTAAAATGAGGTATGATTGTTGTCCTTCACTCAATATAATTCCTGGTCAAAAATATGCAGTTTGCATCCTAAAAAGTACACAACTTTGAAAGGCTAGTGTAGACATATACTCTATAATATTAAACATTTAAATGGGAGATAAAGTTCACTGCCAGATCATTTTTAACATGAATGATAAAAATATTGAGGTAAAAATATATATTCATTAGATGAAACTGGAAAAGAAAAAATAGAAATCAAATACCTTGTCAGAAAAAGTAGTCAATCCACAATTAATCATGCTGCTTGATTTTGATTTTTTTTTCAACAGTGCCACAATATAGGCAGGAACATATGTCTATTGGCAATATGCACAATGAATCAGTAGGAATCTTTGTATACAAAATGGCATGTGACATCTTTTCACATTTTCAAAACAGGGCCATACAATTACATGAGCTGATCAGAGATCAAGAGATGCATGCTTTCAAACTGACCTGGATGGTTAAGCTACAAAGATTTAAAATAAATGAAACAAACAAACAAAAAAATCTTGTCAAGCAATTACAAATGTTTTGACAAAAAGGATTAGGCTAATTTTGAAGATCAAATGCTACTCTGTCATGCATGTTTCCCTAGAATGACGAATGCTGTCAATTACATCTATATGTGTATCTATAATACACATTCAGCTGCTTTTGCTTTCTTCCAATTACAGTTATTTATATTTCCTTACTAATTCTAGCTTTTATTGCTTTGAAAATTTGGTTAATTTTGCTCCTTAAATTAAGGAAAGTATGTTGAAAGGTGTCAAGTAGCTTTCTTTATCTCCTTGCTGGTCCAGGCCCAGCAGTGATAGTGTGATTTAACAGAATCATGCATTGATGTTTGCAGAAACTGGCCTGGCTATGGCTATGCTCCAGGCACAGTGACCTCGTGTCTTCCTTTTCCTGGCATTTTACTAAATAACAGCAAAAAGTTAAGTATCAAGACAGACTGGTACTAGAAAGGGACAGTAAACTTTTAACGTTGCTAAGTAAAGATAGGAAACAAAGTGTTCAATTTAGACTAAATCCTAAACCCAGGCATTTTGGGTACCTAAAACTACCTGACAGTGTTCTTCTAAAGTAGCACCAGTTCGAGTTTGTCTAACCTGAGAAGTTAACACAATTAATTTTGACCTGTTTGCTATTTTCCCTTTTGTTAATTTTTGCATTGTGATTTACCTTCATGGGCAGAAAATAAAATGATACATTATGTTATACTGTTACAGCACCATTAGAATATTTCAAATCTTGACTTCTTGCTGTTGTTAGGACTGCAGTTACCTGTTTTCGCCATCAGCAGGCACTGATATGATTGAGGAGTATGAACCCTAAATTCTTAAAAAGTAGAGTTATGGCTTGTTTTTATTAGTGTTTTGTTGTAAGCAGATTGGACAGCAATCTCCTTTACCCTTCACAGGTGCTTCACAGTCAGCTGGTGGGCACGATTCTACAAAACAGGTAATCTGACCAGCCTGTGCCAGGATAAAAATAACAGAACAAATACATACTTAGCTACATGTTCCAAACATTTTTCATGTTATTGCAGAAAATATTCTCATTCATTCTCTAAATGTCAGGGTAATTATTATTAGTCAGGTAAGAAACTGAATAATATGGCAACTCCACATAGTTTGTTTTAGTATAAATTTACTTTAAGAAGGTTAAGGCACTCTCTGTATTACCACACTTCTTGATAAAGCAGCATATATGCTTTTGTCTAACACTGAGGTGCCACAGGGGTACCAAGCACTAACTTAATCTTTTAACTACCCTTTTAAAAAATTTCTCTCTGATGGAAGAAAATGACAATCTGGTACTAAGTCAAATGAGCTTTTATTGAAGAGAAAGCTCAAAGTGAAGTGCCTCACTTTGCAGTTAAACTTACCCATACATAAATAAAAATATAAGTATAATTGATAAGAGCTGGATTGCAAAACAATGTCCAAGGCAGGGATAATATAATTTTCTGGAAAAAAATCTGAAGAACCATAAAAAAAATTTGCAGGTATTACCCAGAAATTAGCAGGCACAAAATTGGAGCTGCTGTTTTAGAAGCAAAATTATCATTTCTATCTCAAAATTAATTTTCACATACTTACTTTGCATTCGCACACAGTACAAGGGTCCCTTTTCCAGGTTTCATTGCTGGAATATGATTTACCCTCTTCATCAGTGCAATCAGAATTACTGAGGCGTGATTCAAGTTTTTTTATCTGAAAACATTAAAAAAAATTAGTAACTGAATAAAAAAAGGTTTTTATTTGTGTAAAGTATACTGGCTTTTCTCTTATAATAGTCTCTATATAATCCTTGTTATACTTATCTGGGTTTTTCTTCTCACTACTTAGCTTTTATAAACCTAAAAGACTACAAACAGGTAATACATATAGAGATAGTCTTTCAAAAGAAAGCTAACAGAAAATATATCTTTCCTACCATTGGAATATTCAGCTAGAGCATGCAAAGAAAAAACTTCATGTTTTATATACAGAAAGACAAATATAAACTGTCAAAAATGTTTTGGAGAGGAAGTAAATTTTAAATTTTTTTTAAACACCTTAATTAAAAATGTTTACTTGAATTTTTTACTAACTTCTGTATGGGTGTATATTTCAAAAATGGGATTCCACTATAGCTGAATAGAGTTTACCTGCAAACATTGTAAAGTCTTTTCTAAATTATCTAGATCTTAACTGTTTGCAGTTGTAGTCTGGCAAATTACTTCTTATGAAGGTTGCATTTTAATCATTGATTTATACAGATTCTACACATTTCAAATAGTAAAAAAGATTTTATTAACACTACACTCAGATTTTTAAGGAAGAGATTAATTTTGTGTTTAACATACAATGGTTACACAAGGTTTCAGGTTCAAAACTCAAGAGGGTCCAGCTGTAGAATATTTCAGTACGACTTCAAAAGAACACAGAAATAAAGAATAATAACACACCAATTTCTGAGTTGATTTTTGTTTGAGATACTAAGTAGTGGGTTTTGTCTGCATAGGATGTCTAAATATTAAAAATGTAACACAGATGTTAAGAAAACATTATTAATTAAATTTACAATTAGATGTGATAGACTACAATTAGTTTATGATAGAATCTTACCTGATTTCTGAGGCTTGAAATAGTTTTTTGCATTTCCAAAACAAATTCTTTGAAGTCATTCACTGCGGGTACATTTCTATTTTCATTAGATGCGGATGTGGTATTACGGAAATATTTACTCTGTTTCACAGAACTGCAACGAATGAATGCCAAGTCAGGATATATTCATCTCACTCATTTTTATTTGACTCGATATTTTAGGACACATAACAAAAATGTAAAAGAACAGCAACCAACAAATGTAGGAATATGAACCACAACAGCAGCACACAAGACCAGCTGATGCTGAAGACAGACTCAGCACAGGTGAGCTCTAGAGTACTGTCAATATCACCAGCAACAGGGAATTTCTTATACTTTGAAAAATGATGTATTTCATGCAGGGGTACACCAGTGACACTATAGAGCATCATCTTGAATTCACCACTAAGCCTCTGTTGTAATGCAGTTAGGAAAAATGGTATGACCCAAAAAATGTACCCCCGAAAATGTAGACTTGTAAGTTCTTTCACTTATCTTGTTCTCCCCTGTTCCCCTTATTGGTTGTGTAAATTCCCTCCACCCCTTTCCCCCCTGTCTTTAAAAAGGACTGCTTATCGATACCTCTTCCTCTTTCCCTCCTGCCATCTCACCCTGAAGGATCCCAATAAATAAAGCTGTAACTGCCATCTCAGCAAAGGGAAAGAGCCCCGTTTTTAGGACCTTCTTTGGCAAGCTAATCTAACTCCCCCGTCTCCCTGGCTGCTGCAGGGCGGACAGCAGTGGCAGAGAGGCAGGGGGCATTAGAAATTACAGCAAGCCTCCAATACGAAAACAGACTAAAGTGAAAGAGTCTTAAAAGTGTTCCCCCTCCAATATGAAATTCACATTTCACTTTCTGAACCATAGATTCCTCCTCTGCAGCCTTGGTAGCAAAACAGAAAGTTAGGTTTCATAAATACATGAGAAGCACTTCTAGATATGAACATATATTTAATTAACGTTTGAGGTCAACACTACTTATAGTACACAAAATCAAAAGTCTTTTGTCTCTAGTACTTTCCAGCTGATATCTCATAACAGATATATAACACAAAATTGTGTTAATCAATTCAATCTGTTTATGAGAAAGAGTAACAAAAAGAACTGTCTGTAACTAAAAATCTATTTATCTGATACCACTTGAAAAAACAGGTATTCAAAAGCATGGCTAACACTAATTTTTAAGTCACTTATTACATTAAGATCCTTGAATCCATTTACTTTTTTGAAGATTCTTGAATTCATTAATAATTACAGGCATTACTATTTTGTTAACATGTCATCTCCAGTGGTAAGGGATACCCAAAGAATGAACTGGCAAAGAAATTCTCATGTATCAGGGCTCAGGATAATCTTTCTGCATAAATTAAAACAGCACTTACTGGCAGGCATTCAAGCTACTTAGTTTCCCATAGTTTTTCATCTAAATTAGAGAAGAAGATCTCTAAATAACATAACATGCCAAAGTTCACGTAAACCAGCTGCTATTGTATAATAAAATATTTAATCTTCCCCACCTGTTCAAGTTATTGAAAATGAGAAGCTAAAAAAAGGGAGGAAAAAACCCTTCTCACCACAAATGCAATTTAAATACAACACTGAGCATGAAAATTTATGGGAATGTTCAATGTCTGAAGTTGCTTTAGCTCTATGATACAAATGAAGTATTGTAAATCTACTATTTTGTACTTTAGTAATTGGGCTGAAACAGTCAAACAAGCTGATACTTAGATGTATTTATTTTTCTATTGTTTTCATTTTTATTTAATTTAACCCCTTTTATAATTTTAGAATTATGGGACTAGCATCCTTAAAAAATGAATAGCTGTTTTTTAAATTTTTCTAGCAGTTCACTTGCAAAGATGGACAAAATATTCTTCTTCAAGGATTACTTCAAAGAAACCTACCTTTTCATATTATCTATAAGATATACAGCCTATACATAGTTGCTGTCTTCTCTTGTCTAATATCCTAAACACCTAAAGCATCTTTTATTTCAGGACAGATTCCTCTCAAATAAGTGGAATATAATCATGATGTTTCTACAAGCACTATAAGACCTCCAGAGTATTTGAAATAGCTGAAATTAATTTACCTCATTATGTATCTGTATAGATGCTTTCCTTGCCAGAGTGGGTAGACTCTACTTGATCACCATCATCACACAAGTAGAAAATTTTATTTGGTAAAAAAATGCATGCTGAATAGAAAGAGCTATAATTCAAGTGTCTCGAATTTGTTCATCATGAAGTATCTTCACAAGAAATGAGCAGAACTCGTTTCATGTCACTAATTCATACCTAAGTTTTCATTCCCATGAAAGAGCAGGGATCCTGTGCAGCTGATAATTTGTGACTGAAACTGTGATTTAATTCCTTGCTAGATGTTGAGGATTAGGGAGTTATAAACAATATTATTAGCACTGCTGTTTTCCATTCCTACTTGAAGTATTTTGGTACCAGAAGCAATCCTTACCATTACCACAAATTTTTATGCACCTGAAATCAACACTTGGTATCCTCCTATTTCTACAGGAGAATCTAGAAGCTCCAAACACAAAATGGAATAATTTAGATAATTTAGCTACTCCAGGGACTGTAGGAATGTGGCATTTCAAACCCCCCAAATTCCACTTCATTAGTGATTTTTTTTTTCATGAAGACTGCAGGAAGAACAGAAGCACTATAGTTATACTACTCACAAAGAGTTTTACACAAATTTGAGCTTGAAGAAAAGTGGTTTATTGTTAGTAGATATCTAGAAGTGTCAGAATAAAATGCAGCAATCATAAACTTGAGAAAGCAGACAATGGAAAAAAGTAGCATGTGCTCACAAATAAATCATTCAGTTTAATTCCTTTTTTAAAACAAATGTTTTTATATAATTCTTAAAAAAGTCTCACCTTACTGATTTGGACATTTTCATTTTCTTCAGGGGCTTGTCCTCCTGAAAGCTGTAGTCAAGAGAACGTCTCCCCCGAAAGTGATATGAAAATGCATTAAATTGTCCTCTGGTTCTACAGTCTGAAAACAGACAAGAAATTACACATAAAATATATATTCATATTAAAAACATATTTCAGCAGTTACAATATTAATATGGTTTTGCAGTGTTTTCTTAATTGGGAAAGGCAAGTCATACATTCAGGCTGATCCCTCTGGAACTGGTTGACGGCAGATAAATAGATCTCAGTGATAGAACATTTAAGCTAGTTAGATGCAGAGAATATGATCACCCACAGACCAGCTTTTTAATGTGAAACAAAGGAATAAATACAATTTTAACAAACCCATATAGTGCTACTTCAATTATTCTCTTCACTTCTGAGATTTTCACTCTCTTGGCTTTCAGTTATTTTCTGGACAAACAGGGCAGCTACATATGAAGAAAACAATGACAGAAGAAGCTACTCTGTGGGTTCCTCATTGATCCCAGCCATTATTATTTGATATTTTTGCCATCTGAAAGAGAATTTTCGACTAAATTTCAGATTTGCAGACATGCTTCATAGGCTGATGAGTCTTATTTCCAATTCTGAGGAATCTGAATGTATCATCAGACCCTAAAACTCCTTCCACCACAGATCCTTCCTTAAAAATCTCAACCCTGAGAATTATCTATGACAGAAATTTTCTCCTAAGATCCTAAAGGACATCTTAACAGGATGAAGTATGCTTTTCTTCCAATTCATTTTATTTAGCCTTCCAAATGCTATGAGTATTTGGAAAGAGTCCCATTTAAAAAATAAAAGGAAAGCAAAATAAAACTGCAACAGCACTTGATAGAGGAGACAATGAGAAAATAGCTGTTTTCTCATTTCTGTCCACAGAAGCTTTAAATCTAAAAGTTATAATGGGCCAAGCTGAAGCAAGAACAAACTACATGATCAGCTGCTAGAAGCAGAGTCCTCTAAAACCAAAGGGAAAGCCTAAATACAGGATGCCATAGACATTTCTCAGCTAAGTTTGGTATTAGCAGAATGAGCCATGAAAGCAACTGAAAATGGGAAGGAGCCATTTTCCATAATGTTTCTCTTAATTTGCACCAAAACAAATTAAATCAGAAACTCAGTAACATTTATAAACTATTTTTCTGGAATTTAGATTGAATACCTGAAGTATTAACACAAATTATTGCAAAAGTTTCAAGTCTACAAACACTGCTGAAATGAGCAACTAGAGAAACAAATGTATGGTTGCTCTGGTTACACAAATTTAGGTATCTTGGACTACTTTTAATTGTGTTGAACTTTTACTTATATTAAAATATTACAATTTCTCTGTTAGGAAAAACTTAAGTTTGTCCTAATGGCTTATTATCATTTAAGAAACAGAAAAAGGGAAAAGATGACTGACCAAAAAAAAGTATTTTCAGATCAAAGCAAAATCTACAGATCATTCTTAAACACAAGTTACCTACAATTCCCCTTCCTTGTTCTTTCCTTGTGGTTTGTCCCATTCTTTAATAAATGCATTCCTTTCCTCCTATAATAACAGCACCCACCTAAGAACTACATGGTATTTGCTGCAAACATATTGTTCATTCTTCATGTGTATTCTGCTGTTCCCACAAAACCTCCTTGCTGTCCACTCAGAAAGTAAACTCCTTCAGATGGGAACAGACTGATGTGTCTGTAAGAAGCTCAGCATGAAGGCATTTTTGAACACCCTTAGACACTTCTATATTTAGTATGGTGAGAAAAAGGATCATACTGAAGGGCTCCTGAAGAAAGAACTGATTTTGGTCAGAGGAATTTTTTTCTTAAAGCAATGTGTTGGTTAAAGTTTTCCTGAGTATCACAAAATCTCTAGTTTCTCTTGGAAACGATATGTGAAAGGTTTCTGCTATCCTCCTTTGTTTAGTAACTGCTATAGTCATCTTGCATAATACAGAATTTTTGGGGTTTTTTTCTTTTGCACAATAACACAATGGCCCATTGTTTTTTTTCATTCCTATGTTGTTTCTTAGAAACAAAGGTCTGAAATCTTTGGAAGGTTTTATCACCTTAGACTGGTAAATATGAGAACCATATGTTCAGTGACAGCTTTAAGTACACAGATCTGACTTTCTGTGTTTTTTAAAATTCAAAAATGTCAACTTGCCAAATTAAGAGCTCTTGTTCTTGGTTTCTGTTTCAGGTACAACAGGGAGGAATGTCACTGCTGAGAGGTGCAGGAGAAAACACTTCAGCTTTCAGAAAGCCTAAATCAAGAAATTTCTTCTCTCTCTCTCTTCTTTTTAAACTTTTATTCTTAATGAAGTATACCTTCACAGTAAATAAGAAAAATAAGCCTGAAATTCTGCTTTTTTTCCCCTCAGCTTAACTAAAATGTCCCCAAATTATCTGTACCCATTCCAATTATTTTTCTGCAGAAAAAGTGAAGGTGTAAAAGCAACCTAAGAATAACTCTTCTCTATGGACAGTTTTTTTTCTTCCAGAAGCTAGCTACTGTTACACTGCAAGAGCCAAGGTGATCCATTTACAGAATCACACAGAATAACAGAATCATTTCTGTTAGAAAAGACCCCTGATATCATCAGATCCAGCCTTTGACCAAACATCACCTTGTCAACTAGACCATGGCACTAAATGCCATATCCAGTCATTTCTTGAACATTTCCAGGGATGATGATACCCCCATCACTCCCTGGGCAGACTGTTCCAATGTATAACAATCCTTCCCATAAAGAAATGGGCATCTTCATTTGCATATGGAAGCCATGACCACAACTTTAGAAAATCTCATTTCAACATGCACACAAGTTCTGTGTAAAGACAAAACCTTTCCAGGCATAAATCACATCATTTTGGTATTTTGAGGAGCTTTTGGTGAACAATATTCTTTATCAAAAAAGAACTTCCTGTCTTACACAGAGATTTCTGATAACATTTTAAAATGTTATTTCCACTCTATTCCACAGAATTTAGTGCTTAGCCCAGTGCTGTTTAGTATTCTCACTGAAGATTAAAGGACGTAATGAGAAGTGCATAGTAAGAGATTAATGTTGTCAGTAGAGAAGCAATAGACAGCATAATTGTTCTCCTGGTCTTAAAATACAGGAGTTCATAAATATAGGTCAAATCTACTTAACAACCATGTATGAAAGCTTTCAGATTAAGCATGTGTCTAAACTCTTCTAATGAATTTCAGTGGGATTTAAACACTCGATCATAATTTGTATAAGGCTGTATTCCTACATTAAACAAAGAAAAAGAACAATATCTGACAGATGAGGTATGCTGTTTACTAACTGAGAAATAGTTAAAAACTCTTTCTAATTCAGTTTACACTTATAAGGATAACTTGCATCTTATCTGAATCACTTCCTCCATGGTCATTGTCCATTGTCCTCCTGGGTCCATGTGAAAACCTCATGGGTTTTGACATAAAACAAAAGGTTAAAGAAATTCTTTATTTCAACTTACAAAAAAGCCCCCAAAACAAAAGAAAACCAAAAAATGTGAAACTTTTAAAGGCTCGCATCTGAATAATCATGAAAGCTTATGCTGATTACTTAAAAAAATAAACCTCAAAATACACTTTTTGTAATAGAGAGCCTGACATAAAGCACCAAAAGTTTCTCATTTGGAAAAACTGAAGCTCAAGTGCTCTTTCCAGAAATAAAGAGCTGCAGCAAGTCCAGGAATTACTCATCATCTCTGACAAGACAAAGAAAGGTAGAAAGTGAAGGAAAACAGAAGAAAACTTGTGCACTTCAGTAGAACTTTTTGTCATCATAAACTAGTAATCCTTTTGTATGATGTACCAACTGAAATCTAAAGGTAACCTTTTTTTATTATAGACAGGAATAATGCTTTGCTTGGTTAGAAGCAAATACTAGCTTTACTCAAGAAATCTACAAGGCAGATTTTTGTAACTAAGAATTTTTTCTATTCATATGGAAAAGTATTTTGACTTTTGACTAAAAACAAAACAGGAAGGACAACAAAACCAGATGTGTTTTTAACCAAGATGAAACAGCTGAACATGTGAGTCACTTATGAAACATACATAAAGTGCAATGAGCAATATTCTGTACTCAAAACTTAAACTTAGGATAATTTTAACTATTAAATCATTAGAAGCATTTTAAACATGGAGAAGGGTTTAACTTTTTTTCTCTTCTAAATAATTAACAATAATAAATTCAAATAAACAAACCCCCTAATGTAGTCAACTCAAAGTAAGTGCTGTTCCTAAGTGTATGCCCCACCTCAGAGGAGTGGTTGCTTAAACTGGATTCCCACAGAAAACATCACAGTCATTCACCCATGCAAGAAAGCAGTGGAAGCCATGTGCACTTCAGTTTCTCTTCATTAACCCCTGCAAGGCTTCAGGAGTTCAGGAAAAGGGACTACAATAGGCAATTTTTTACAAAGCAGTAGTTATTCACCCTTTCTTTTGCTTGACAGTTGTCTAACTGTACTGCATCCAGGGGCACTCTCTGGTAGCAACTTTCTTGAATGAAAACACAAACTGGGTTGTTGAACACAATAATACCCTAAAGACTTTCCAAAGATAACATCTGTTCTAAAGGGCTCGGTGATAACAAAACATTTGGAGAATCAACATATAATTTCTCAGAACAGCTTTAATATTTTTCCAAATCAATATAAAAAATGTATTTGCAAAACTATCTGTCAAGCTTCATGAACGATGGCAAAGTGAACTTATTCTGAACTTGAAGAATGTGCTTTATTTATGGTAAAGCATTTAAAGAGTGATAATTGATTTTTTTCTTGATGTTTCTGGAATATGTCAGGGAATTTTTGAAGAGATTCTGGAGACTTTGTATTAAAATTACCATGTGTCAATCATACCTAGCTTTTTTAGAAACTATTATGGTTAATTTGGGAATGGCAAACCTGATAAACATTGTTTAAAAAAACTCAACTAACCTACCAAAAAAAAAAAAAGCTGTAAAAATTAGAGTAAGGCCTGAAAGATAATGTATATGGGAAATACTATACAAGATCTCATGGAAATTTAAAGTATTTATTTCTGTTAGTCTTACACTGATAACTGACATTTTGAACAGTTGTCCAAGGAAGAATTTTCTTAGAGAGTGATTTTTTTAAAGACTTGTTTACTAGATGAGACAATATAGTAATCAGTTTAAAAGCTAAGTTATGCAGTAGCTTTGAATAGTAAATATTTATCTACTTTTTTAATTGTTAATGAAACTGAATTTGTTCTCATCAGACAGTGACACCAGTATAAATCCTTCCTCAGTATTTACTGTATCTGTAGCAGACTGAAGAGATACCCTCCATCAGTTTAACTTTTACATTCTGCCTTAAATTCTGAGCTGTATCAAAAAAGAACTTTGTCATTTTGGACAACTGTATCTTACCAAAAGAGTTAAATAGACAAGACATTAGTGGAAGATTGTGACTTCTCTCAAAAATAAAATCCACCAGTTCTTTATTCATGCATTTCTTTCAACAGAATGTTGAATAGCCTACTCAGCAGTAGTAAACTCAAGAGAATCAGCAGTAGAAAAGATGAAGAACACAGATCTGGATACCTTTCATCAGCAATTCTACAAGATATTAGTATTTAAATGTATCAGGGAAATTATAAGATTCTAATAATATCAACCAATACTACCCTTATCCTCTCAAATAAGAGCAAAGCTTTTCATACTAGGAATTTGTTTGACAGCAATTTCTCAAGTCAGATTTCAAGAGCAAAGTTCCCAAAATTCCTGAATATACTTTTACAGCCTGGGCATGTCATTTGAATTTTGTCCAAAGAAAATGATAACGACATTGTGAAGGAGATCTCAAGAAAGAGAGGTCATTGTCCTCTGAAGCATTTTGTTGTTGATGCTACTGAAAATCATTCTGCATGATCCAGAAGATTCTCTTGGGAATGGATTCTAACTGTGTTACAGCTTCAGTGAATTCTGATGTGATGATGGCTGAAGAGAGGCCATGCAGAAAATCTGTGAGACAGAAGCCAACATACAGGCCACCAAGCAGTGTCCTGTGCTCCATGCAGCTAAATAAATCCTATTTTGGGAGAAAAAAAGCTTATTTTTCAGGAAAAACAAATTACCCCATGCTCCTAACTTTTGAAGGAGATGGCAGTGAACAAAAATATTTATCCATGAAAGAAAAGAAAACAAATAAACAATTATCTACACTTTGCCATGCTAAATATATGCTATTTTCATACGGTGTTCATTTAATATAAAATATGGAATGGTTACCCACTTAACAGGGGCTATGCTTCAGATTAGAATTTGTAATACTTTAACAAAACCCAAAAAATAGAAAAATATCTTCTTAAAATAAAATAGACACTCAACAAACTGCACACACCTCATTGCCCCCAAATGCACCTCTATACAGACCTTCACAGCAATCTTGCCACATCCTGAGATCCAGTTTAGGAATATCTTCACAGCTACTATATCCATGTGGGAATTCAGCCACCTTAAAGACATCATGCTGTACCCTGGTTATGTTGTCACCATTGTCACACAAAACTCTGGCAAGAGATGTCTGCTTGATCTGAGTGAGCTGAGCAGGTGTGAACACACCCGGGTTTTCATACCATAACCTGTAATCTCACAGAAAAGACAAGTCTGCTAGTGAGAAAACAAGAGGCAGTTTTTCAAAGATATTTCAATACTGTGTTCAGAATGAAAGGAATTATCTCTTAAATCCTGTTCTCAACATTGTATTAACTAGCTGGTGTCATGCTGACACTTTGAAAGGGATGAAATCTTCAAGAAATTCTTCGATTTCTCTTCTTGTCTCATTTCTACATCTTGGGTATCTCTGAATATCTAAAATGGCACCAGACTACCAAGTTAAGGGCTCTTTTAAGTAAAAAACTTAAATGACCATGATTTCCTTCTGTAGGCAACTTTTTTATGGTCATGAAAACATTTTGATGGAATTTCTGAGATTTGAAGAATGCTTAATCTATATCTAGTTTACTGTCAAGATAAGCGAGATGATTTAATTTACTAACAATTTTTTTTCTGTTAAATTATTTTCATGACTATACTGATTCAGGGACTTTCTCATACATGCTCAGTTAATTCATTACATTCAAGAAGGAAACACTGTGGTTTTAAATAGTTCATTTTTCATACATAAAGGGCTAAAAGCCTTTTATCAATAGCAAATATAAATAATACATTACTATAAAAGGCAAGCTTCACAAGGGAAAGAAAATTTCTTAAGTTGCTGTCCAGAATTTGAAAACATTTTACGCCATTCTAACACATAGGAACTGCTCATTGTGACATTGTTTCTGTCTTCCAAAGCTGTATCAATGTCGATACATTTTCCCCCCACCTATTTAAAAAAATAAAACAAAAAAAACAAAAAAAACAAAAAAAAGAGGCTCTTTATAAAAAATGAAAACAAGTAGTAAACTTAGAAGAACGGTGAAGAAATTTTGTTTTACCTATTGAGTGAATAATTTTCATAAAGTATTGGACAGTGGCCAATGAATTTCCAAGTACTATGATCAGATTCTCAAATTTCCATCTTGACATAAAGTTAGGCTCCCTTCAAATATCACTTCTTTTTCACGCACAGACACATCTGCTTTGCATGGTGTTACCAGCTTTGATCCTCTGCCCATTGAAAAGGCTTTTCAAAGAAGTAAGAGTTGCTTTCATTATGTCTAATAATATTTTACTATTTGGTGGCATGTTGCTTCCAAATATTTGTATTCCTTGGACAGTGGAATCCCATTTCCTAAATATTCAGTATTTTCCTATAGTTTCTAAATGTTGTATCAGAAAACAAAACAAAACAAAACAGGAAAAGGTGCTTTTGCTTAAAAAAAGGGAACAGATATAAACAAAAAGCAGCATAGATATCCTGTGTTGACACAACTAAGTACTTGTCACCAGTAACCTGGAGCTCATACTCCATCTATTTATTCTCCTTTTACTTTCTCTGCCTCCAGGCATGAGAGTTCTGTGCTTCACAGCTTTATTTTTAAACATTTTATGTAAAAAAATCTGGGGGCTCTTTTAAAACAGCATAGAAAAGGGTTTGGGTTATTGACTACAGAAATAAAAAAGCCATTATAATATCCTAAATAGCAATTTAATAACTTCATTTAAGAAAATAACATTAAATAAAGAGAATCCAATCTAATTTCCTAATTCTTTTTCTGTTTTCCTTTCATAAGGATTGAATTAATCAGCCTAAGTCTATGTATTCTCACATCATGAAAAGAACAGGATTCAGGGTCACAAATTATTTTAAAATGAGGGAAATATTGATTTTCAGATGTTGAACAAATGTGCTGAAAGTGTGCAAAAGAGATCTGGCTACTGTGACATGAGAAATGACTGTTCTCTTTTTTCAGGTATTCTAAAAGCAGAAAATGAAAAATTGCTCACAGTGTGCACATATATAAAGTATTTTTACTTTAAATAATTTAAACTAATTTTAAAACAATTTTAAGTAATTTAAAAACAATTAATAAATTGTGGTCTTTGGATTAACTTGGCTGCTTTTATCACATTTTTGATGCACAGACTGCTTGCATTGTAGCAAGCATAGGTGTTATATATAGAGTGATACTCTCCAACCTATGCTTAAGTAACAAACACAATTTCTTTGCCAATAAAATAACTAAATAACAGTAAGAGAAGCATCATGTACTTTTCAAAAAGGTAAGTGACTTGAAAATCTGGCAAAAGGAAACTCAGCATGTGTTGTCTGTTGTGTTTTTGGGGGTCAGTATGACATTCACCATAAAAATTAAAAGAATTAATGAAGAATCATGGCTTCTAACAACGTTTTTTTAAATGTGTATTCTTCATCTTTTCAGTTATACTTTAAAATCATAAATGAACATAAAATGGAGTTTGTTTAGGAAACATGATATTGCAACTATTATTAAGCATCCTTAAGTTAAAATTCATTTTGGTTTCAGTTGAATGTACCTGTCTCCATCCCGAATACGCCTGAACTGTGTGCTTAGCAGACACATCAAAGTTGGCCCCAGACGACTTCCTGGAACTAAGTCTTCCACCATTAGAGCAGGAAATAAGTCTATGTTCAGTGGGGAGCCATATAACCTATAAATTGAAAAACAAAATACTGAATAACAAATCTTTTATACTTACAAAATAATCAGTACATGGTGAAACTAAGAGCAAGAGATACCAATAACTCACAGGAAAAAATGCAGTGATAGCCCTACATCTTTTGTGAACAAGCTGTGGGTGTATACGCAAGAAATCCTGCAATGCAGGTTGTATACACCCTGCGGGTCTGCATATCCAGCCTGCAATATTTTTCTCCTAGCAGCTTTCTTCTGATTTCTTACAATTGTTTCTTTTATTATAGATTCTCTTTCTTGTACCTCTGTTAACACTTTTTCTATTACTATAGCTGAGATTGATTCTCTGTCTTTAATTGTGAACACATAAGCTACAGGTGGCAGGTAGATGTAAACTTAATTTCAAACACCAAATCTCTAAAGAAGAAGTGATTAGTGGTAGTGAAGGATGTCCACATGACATTACAGTGGACAATATTGAAATTTGTTTCACTGTACCGAATTAATAGACTTGAACATCTAAATACTTGCATGAAGCTTGCATTTAATATGACCTTACAGTGGAACAGCACTCATATTTAACAGCATTTATAAAACTAGGCATTTCAAATTAATAATTTCATGAACACATACAGTATATATTACTGTATATATACTGTATATATTCTTACTGTTCATGGAGATGTAGAAATAGAGAAATTATCTGCATGTGGAAGTTGTTAAGATCTATTTTCTGGTACTTATGGAAGTTTCTCAAAATAGCCTTTTAAGTCTTTCTTACCAAGATAACTTTTTCTAGATAAGACATTTAGCTATGGTTTTTGCATGCACATTTGTATAATTGACTTTTTCTTCACCTCAGGCTCACCTGCTAAGTTTCTCCCTGATTTCAGGATTCTTAATTTCATTTTTCAGATCTTCAAAAGTCTGAGCTGAAGAAAGATTACAGTAAACTCTAAAATCATGGTAGGGAGGAATTCCATGATCTCTGCCTCTCTGAATATTCATAGCTGCCAGATCTAAAGCCACAGTACGTGCCATGGAGAAGAGTCTTTCTGTTAATTCTGTATTGAGTAATTGTGACGGGACACGCATCTTACCAGCAACACCAAAAAATCCCCTTAGAAGTGGATCAATGCCTCCTTCATTTACAATCCGAAATGGAGAGAAGAATGCCTTATGAAGAGGTAGATGACCTTGTGGAATAGGTTCAAAGTTTTCATCCAGTCGATACAGAAAAGGATTAATGAGTGTGTGACCAAACCTAAAAGCGGCAGTTGCAAACTCATTAGTTATGCCAGAATTAACACTGGGATCATAACCCTTATATTCGCCAAGCATCTTCATGCCTACCTCTCCAAAGATCTTAGGGAGCCAGTGGCTAAATGTTATGTGTTGCATTTCTGCACCAACAATTTTGCGTGTTTCATGATATATTGTGTCACCGTCCCAGTGTGGATTGAGTTTCAGTAGCTCTGTGGCAATTCTGTTGTGTTCTCTAAACCACAACGTGTGGATGCTGGTAAGACCCAACTGTTCGTTAGAGCGCTGATCACCAGCTAAAAAGCAGGGTATTGGGCTCTCATTTTCATCTCTCATACATTCTGTTGGTGGGCCAGTGGCAAATGGAAGAAGAGGCTTGCCAGATCTCTGTACAATGCCCTGCCTCAGAAGACCCCTCTGACTCGCCAAGTCTCTGATTTCTAGTGCTTCGTGGTCTGAGCTGCCATACACATTGGACGCGTCAATGTATGAAGTCAGCTGGTTGATCTGTTCTCGTGGGTACACAGAATTCATCAGGAGAGATGTCATGCCGCTTCCACAAACTGGGCTGGAGCGTACGAAAAACATGCAGCGTGCACCATTTCTAACTCTGGGATCATTTGGTGGTATCATGATGGAAAAGCATGGAGGATCATTCGTACAAACAGAACTGCAATGCTGACCATCTGAAAACCTGGCCTCACTTAGCGCAGCCACGGTGAGGTCAAGGTCATGGTCAAGAAACTGACCCCACTGCATGAGCATGTGAGTGTACTGGTCGTCAGGAGTCACGGTTTCTGTCCCGATCAGAGTAGTAGAAACCAAGCGAGGCATTGGGAGTGCGTAGCCATTAGAGAGTCTTCTGGGTTCAATTCCTCGAGGCAAATTAAATCCATTTTCATAGACTGACTTTAACAGACGTTCAAAAGCTGTCAGAGAAGCGCCCCACATGGGATGCTGGAGGTTGTTGCACGTTCCATCATGCGTCCTGTACTTCTGGTGGAAGCACATATCTGAGCAGTTGTTCACTCGTCGATGGGCTGTACAGCCTGAGAGATTGGCTATCAGATTCAAGTACTGTGGGGATACAAGGTCATTATAGTGATAACCTGAAAGAGAAAACAGAGGAAGACAACAATCAGAGAATTCACAGACTCATGGTCCCCCTACAGATCACAAATGTATTTGAAATGCTATTTTATTTTACATTTCCCACCAGATTAAACAACCTTATGACAGCAATAATCATATATGTATATTTGAGCATTAGGTCATTTGAACAGCTTGACCATCACTGGGTCAGAAGGAAACTTTCTAAAATGCCAATTCAAGTGCAACTTTTAGAAAATGATCACAAAAGGAGCTCATTACTTATTTGGATCACTTGGGAAAGCAATGATATTGTCAGAAATAAAAGTCTCATATTGAAGCAAAATAGAACACTTTCTTGCTAGTAAAAGCATTTTTAAAAATGTCAGTAACATCTAAATGGACTTCAAGACTTTATCTTTTGACACTTGCTTAGTCACTGAACATTACTATTTTGTTTTGCTTTATTACAGTGAAGTTGTAAATTTAAAGAACGAAAAGTCAATGAAAAAATAAAATAACCACCAGCAATAGAGCCAAATGCAGAATGATCTCTAAGACAAATGTTGTGGAGTAACTCGTATTCACATTACTCTGGACAAGTTTCTATAGAAAAGTAGTATTTGGCACAGATTTCCTCTGCAATCCACATCATTCACCTCTGGGACTAAAACATACTTATCATTTTTCTGTATTTTTTTCTCAGTTCATATTGAGTTTTGTATAGTTCATATACAAAATATATATTGTAATTCATTAGAATTATGCTTTTAGAACCTCAGACTAAGGTTATGTGCTGCATGATCTCTGTTATGGTATGATGGTGTATGGAAGGACTGAAGACCATAAGGCCTCCCTGTACAGTGCTGGGTTACTGCAAATAGCAGAAGAGTCAGCCTGTACCTTGTCCTTGCTGCCTATTAACAATCATTGTAAGAGTGAGTTTTACTTAGTAACATTTGGATTTAATTTCAGGGAGAAAAATTCTGGCTACATCTACATTATCAGCTTCTGTAGACCAACAAAAATGTCTCAGTAAAGTGAAATTTTTGCTGCTGAGTAAGACATGCCTACTGTATTCAGGAGAAGGTTTCCTTCACAAAATCTTTACTTTGTACTCCTGGACCAAATATGGGCCTGGACTTGATTCTTCATTTAAGTTAAAAAGAATTCACATTATTCAAGACCGTATCACAAATCACACCAAAAGACAGTAAGTGGGGACAACTTCAAAAACCAAAAGGCACACCATGAGCGATTAATGGATATAGAGTGTGGATGAACAAAGTTCCAGCATCCAGGAAAAAGTCCAGGAGGTGGAGTATTTGGCAGCGTAGACGTACATTTAGCTAACTAGAAACCATCATACACCACCATGGATCTTGATCTGGAAAGCTTGCAGTCAGGAAAAAACCAAACAAGCCATACAAAGGCAAATGGAAAAAAGGAAGTGAGCGAGTGTAGAGTGGTACTGTATTCCCACAGGCTTGAGGGGCTCCCAGCATGATGGCAAACACTCAGAAATATGAACTGAATGCAGTTTTGCAAGAGGTCAATGTCGGTTAATTCCACACAGTTGGGAAATATTACTTTTAGCACTGAGCTCAGCCCCAGTGTGCCTGCAAAGACAATGGTCTTCATCTAAATTCAACACATAAACGTGTGCTAGGCACAACTGGCTCTCTGCCAACTTCCACAATGCAGGGCAATTGCAAACAAACTACCTAAAGCCCAGCTTTGTCTTTGGCTTGAAAGGGACTGGGTTGCTCACAGTTTTTCAGCTGGGACAGGACCCATGCTCAGCCAGGGAAGTTGTTTTCTCAGCCTCAGGCTATGAGTACTCCACATGGTTTACAAGTCAAAGCAAAGATATTCAGAGATTTAGTGCTTGCATTAGGCAAAGCTAACATGCTCATGTAGACATACAGAAATTATTTTATGGAATATTCCATACTAGGAAAAAGAAAAACAAACCACAGAGCAAAACCTGTAAGTGCTACTGGGTAATGCAGCAAAATACATACTTTGAGGACATAATTGATAGCATATTAAAATATCCTGGCTACCAGGGCAGCTTAATTCTAGAACTACGCCTAGAAAACTTATCTTGATTGTCATCCCACTTCTGAAATCAAGTTGTGAGCAATACTCTACTGTGAATCTTTTGGGTAGGATAACCTTCAGTACTAATTTAGAATAAAAGGCTCAGGTTCTCTCTTTAGAAGTTCAAGTGGGATGCAATATCTCATGATGGGTTTTGGCTTTCTGATGCCAGCTGCTAATCCTTAATTACCTCTCACATTGTAGGCACTAACTTTGCCTTTGCTCTCTAACTGGCTGGGAGCTGGGCATTTCCAGCTGGCTAGCTCAATTCACATATTACCTTTTTTTTTCAAAGAGAGGAAGGTGTTTCATAGAGTCACAGAAATATTGATTATAAGGAACCTCTTATCCAGAGCAAGCTCCTGCTTGAAGTAGAGCTGTTTCCAGTACTAGATAGCTAAATGTCTGGTCTATCAGGCTTGAAAACCTGCCAATTCTGAGACTCCTCCACCTTTATGGATTAGTTGTTCCAGCACTGCGCAGGTCTTCTGGAGAGAAACTGTTTCCTAGCATCTAATCTGAACCTCTATTAATGGCCATTCCCCTTGTTATACAGTCTGGCATTGTGGAGGAGAATTTGGCTCCATAGTCTTTCCTTGGGATACTCAAAGGTTTTGCGACAAAAAAATAGTCTCTGGCTGGGAAACTGTCACATTTCTCAACTGTTCCCAATGTAAAAGTGCTAAATAACACCTTTCATTTGGCTCTGCATTTTGAAATAAAATCAAATAAGGACAAAAATTACTATTAAATATCGGAGTATTGGGCAATTTAAATGAAAACAGATTTATTTTACTATCCAAGTTTCCCTCAAAGGCAGGTTTCTTTGGATTCTGTAAGTCTGAAAAGTAAGATCTGGTTGCAAACAGAATTTCCAGTACCACAGAAAGTTGCCTGATTTTGTGTTTATTAACTAGTATCCATAGGCTTTAATGCCAGTTTTTTGTAAACCTTAGGTATTTCACTATTATGAATCCTAGCCAACCATTTCTCATACATCAATTTTATATATTCCTAGAACTATATATTTATAGCATATATATTCAATATTCTTGAATATGCAGCTAATCAGAGAACCAAACTGAGTGGGGTGGCTCTTCTAAAATATCAGCCTTCAATGAATTTTGAGTAAGTTTTTGTGGTAAACAATTTATAACAAGTTATCTGCTCAGCTCTAAGAATGAGTAGCAAGCTTCTTTCATTAGCAAATGTGACAGTACACCACAAAACTTGCTGTCTTTGGTCTTGTAAATACTTGCTAGTTCATGGTCAGTGTTAAAGTTTTCAAAAGTTACAATAAATACTCAATTATAAACATCAAAAAGAATATAATGAGTAAAAGTATTTCCTCTATATTGTCAGTGTAGCTTTTGGCTATGTCTCAAGTCTCAAAAGCTATCCTAAAACTCTATAATTATTTCCAAATGCTTCAATCCTATGTTTCAAGCCTATCCACATATATATCTACACATATTAGCTGTATGTACTCCAGCTGGACTTCATGAGTTTGACTGGAATACAATACCTAAAAGTCAGAAATTAAACCTCACACTTTTTTTTGCTACTTATAAAAATCAACAAGAAATGTATTTCTCATTGTATCAGGTCAGTGTTAAACAAAGAAATTAGCTTAGTTTGACACTCATTTATAAAGTAGCAAATAATTCTTTGAATACTATTGTGGTACATGCAGAAACCTTGCTTTGTAAGGTATACAAATCCTTCTTGTTATGTTATCTTTTCTCCTTGACAAGGCATGATGACATTAAATGTTTTTTCTTAAAGAAACAGGAACAAAACACTGCTTATTTTTAACATGTGACAATAGTCCTAATAAATTAACACACAGAGAATTAACAAACAGGATACATTATGTACTTCCAATATATTAAGTTTGACCAGCAGAAGAATCAAAATCTGAACTTTTTCCATGGAACTCCACCTGGAGAGCTCAGAGTTATATAGTGAACAATGTGCAAACCAAGGAAGAAATTTAATAAAGTTTTGCAAAGTCAAATACTTCACTGATTTCAATGTAATGGTTCTGCAGTTGGGATCAAATCTCAGAAAATTAATGTCTCCTGAAGTATAATGACTTTAAAAGGCAAATACATGTCAAAACAGAAAAATAAGGAAAGAATACTGACTTGTTCCATTCAGGTCAACCATTAGACCATCCTGTACATGATCTTGAATAAGCTGTAAGGTCCTTTCAAATATTTCCCCAGCTCTTGCTTGCTCAACAGTGTACGGGTCCCTTGGGTATCGAAATAAGGCTAGCAAATCATTTGGAGAACGAGGACGACTGATAGGTAATTTGGAAAAAAATAGTAAGTGTACACAGGTAACAAAAATACTAAATAAATACTAAATAAATCATATAAATGTTCAGCAATGTGATTAGTACATACCTTGGTTATTCATCTCAAAATGGAAGCAAACCAAGAAGAAAAAAATTCAATAAAATAATAATATTTTAAGTATTTGGTAGTAATTAAAAATTTAGTAACATTTTAATACGGATTATCTCAGCAGAAGAACAGCTGAAGTGAACAGAGATCTCAGCAGGAGTGTGTAAACAATTGGAATCCTTACATGTTAAACTGTTAGTATTCTCAGAACCAACCAGACACTAGCAATGTCTTTTAAGTAATAAAATGGTATCTTGCTTAATAAATCTCCCATTATTTCTAGTATATACAAAATCAATTCTGACTTCTCAATACAAAAAAAAAAAAAATTAAAAAAATTTAAAAAGGAAATACCTGTCAAAAAGATGTGTACGTGTTGAATTTATTGCTCTGTCAACAGTTGCAATTGCTTCCACAATTGACGTTTGTACAAAAGGATCTCCATTTCGGCTGACATTAGGAACTAGAGAAAAAGGAATTCACATATTATTGCAAAAATGGCCACACACAAAAAGATACTTCCATAAAACAGAGTCTAGACACGACATCATTTCAGTTCTACAAAATAAACCCTTGTCCTTTAAATGTTAGTTCATCCAAATATGAAAGTCTTAACCATTTTGGAATTCTATCAAGGCATATTAAAGTAGAACCAAGTTAATTTAAATGAGAAGTTAACCTAAGCTTCAAAATCATCTAGCTTATAACTCAAAACCAAGATAAAGTTAAGATAATTGCATACACTGTTTAGCTGTCCTTTAATTAGACCAACAATTTCAAATGCAGATGATCAAATAAAAAATGAATTATTATTCTTATTAAGGTTTTTTTTCTGGTGCATTATCAGATTTCAGGTGTTGGTATGAAGAGCCTGACCTATAACCACTGAAATCAATGCAGGTTTCCACTTTGATTTCAACTAGTTCTGAATTAGTATTGAATTCAATGTAAGAACTTAAAGGGCTTACAGGAATGTGCTGAAAATGGTACATAATGAACATAATCTACATAACTGAATGAACATAAATTAACATTGCTCTTCCCCTGATCTTAGTATAATAAAAACCAAAGATTAATTTTAAAGAGCAGTACGTATTTTTTTTTTTAATTTAGATCACTGCTTTGTTCCCTACTTTAAAATTATCTTCTTAATACTAGGTTAAAACTCACATGCTTAAATGCTATTTAACAACCTCACACAACACTGGAAACTCAATAATGCATAGGCCTTTTTATGCAGTGCTTAATTGCAGCTGGATGTTTGTACAAACTACGTAGGACTAAACCTCCCTTTCAGTCTAAACTAAGAACTACCAGATCCAGGGGCAACAGCTAACAATTTCCAGAGCATGTTTAGATTGGAGAGGTCACACAGGAAGAAGGGTAAAGTAGGGAAAAAGTCCAAAGCAAGTATACTAGAATAAAATCAGCAGATGTACAAAATCATCTGACATAAAAACTGTTGTTTACAGTTTACAGTTCCTCATTACTTCTTTTTTTTTTTTTCCCTAGGCAACTTTTCATTATTCCTTCCTAAGTGTCAGCTTAAATTGTGTCTACATGAGTTTCATAGTCTAGACCCATTCAATCAAACTTAACCCTCTATACCATCAAATAAAACAGTCCCTGGAACCCTATAGCTGCAGATGAAGCCCCTTTCTGTGCCCTGAGGCCAGTCTCAGGCTTTTAGCAGTATATTCCCAGCATCCAAAATCAGCTGACCCTTTCCACACTGCCTCAGGGCAATAGTCCCAGATCTGCCCTAATTACCAACTGACCTTGTTTGACAGCTTCATTTTCAATAGTAACCATACAGAAACACTATCAGATAAGCTACTTATTTTAGGAAGATGTCATTAACTGCTTCAAATTTTAAATTTTAGCTGTTTCAGTGTTTGCGTGCCTTGGATGACCTGAATAGAGCAAAGTTGCAGTCTGTATAAATCCAGTGGCTGGTTACTTTCCTTAGTGCTGTCTACAATAGATGTAAACTTGGTGTTTACTTGCAGGGTTATCTTTCTGATTAATGGTATACACGGGCTGAATTATAAACCTTGGTCAGATGTTAGCTATTCTGTACTTGATTTTTGTTTAGAGTATTTATTGCTAGCAGTTTCTTTTTTTTTAGACTGACAAATGTTAGTAAAGCTCCTTGTAAGAGTCTCCCACAATACTTTGTTTTAATTTGGGCAGAGAAGGGGAATGACTTTTACAAAACAATAGAAAGGACAGAAGAAAATGGCTAAAGAAAATAAAAATAATATATATTAATATATAATATATATTATAAAAATATACATAATGTAAAAATATATAATATATTATATCTATTATAATATATATATAATTTATATTAATATAAATTAATTATTATTTAAAATATTATCCAACACAGCCAGCAAAACCTGTTCCCAGCTTCTATACACTTGCCATTATCTGGTCTCAATCTTAAGTGTTTTGATTTAGAAACACTCATAAAAGTTTAAAAGAAATTATTACATGCAAGTTTTTAGGCATTTCTGGCTATGCCATTATAAATACTATCTACACAACAAATAACCAATACTTATAATCTGTCCACTTGTCCTCCTTGTTCCTCTGACAACAACAGTTTTTAAAGCAGCCATAGTAAAACAGCACCTCAGAGCCCACTAGTTTGAAGGAGAAATTTCATTTACAGTTTCAGATGGAATGCAGATTAATTAAGTGTAGTATCACTAATTTTAGGTTCATTTAAGCTACAGTTTAGAAGAAATTACCCACATTATATTTATTTATTGCAAATCAGTAAATAAGTAGTTTTGGAGTTTGGTGATTTCAGCAGATAATGATGAATTTACAGCTATACTAAGTGAATGAAACTCATTTCCACTGGTGTTTTATTTCAACTCATGATTTCATTTTTCAGCACTCTTAGTGACTTGAGAACTAGCTAATCTTTCCTAAACAAAACCAGTTTTTTGCTATGCATATCCAGATTTTCATAGACTTTCTTTCCTTTGTTGACTTCATACATATAGATAGAAACTTATTACTTAATGATTCCTAGCCCTACAATTTTTCTCTCCTGAATAATGATTACAGATTAAAGAAATATTCTTCATAGAAGAAAGTACAGATTAAAAGTCTACTAAAAGCAACCTAAGACAGGTAACATCATAGTTTTATTGATACCATGGCAAACAATACATTAGAAAAATCACTGATACCTCTTTATCAATTTAGTAAGCAAAATACAGAACATCCCAAATAACACTGGGAAACAACATCCAATATATTGCAGATATCTTCACATCAATCTTCAAAACACCAAAGAATTCTATACTAATTTTATATTTTAATAAAAATAAATATTAATTATAGAATAAAATATATAATAAAATTAATTAAATATAAACAATTTTTATACTTTTTATATTTATTATGTTATATACTAATCTTTTTAAGATACAAAAATCTTGTCTTCTATTCTCTACTGCGACACGAAAATCATGCCATTTTCTTTTACTTTCCAACAAAATTAAGCTGAAAAATCAGCAGTTTTAGTCAATAACTCAGAAAAGCACTATGGTCAATCTTTGTAGCAAAGTTATTTTCTTAGCCTCTTTTGCTGCTTTTTTGTAATTTTTTACATAGTAGCAGTTGATAACTATTATTTGCCATTATTACTTTCAAATATTTAGAACAACTTCAAATATTCTCCTTTTTTTTCTGTTTTCTCTTTTAGCTTCTTAAGGTCTGTATGACTTTCCTAAACAGTTTTGCAATAGCTGCAGCCTAATTTTCAATGAAGCGCTTTGAAGATGCCAGAAGACTTTTATCAACTTATTTCTAGAAATTAGACTGGGTATTTGACTAGCAAATTCTAAAAGCTCTACATAATATCTCAAGAAGAAAGTTGAAAGATAAATTTGAGCCCAAAGTATAGTTGGTTTTGGAGCTTAACATCTAGAGAAACTCTTATTGTGACATTATTGTCTTGCTAAAATATGGGGAAAAAGAGAGAATCTTGGGAGAAAAATAGAAATATGAATGAAATAACTAATTTAGCATTTTGACAACTTTTTTCCATTTTACATGTTAGGCAATTAGGACAAATCTAACAATCTAAGTCATACACAAGTATGTATCTTACCATTTACACTGAGCACCATACTAACAGAGGAGTATCCGATGGTATTGCGGGCAACACATTCATAGCGACCTTCATCAGCTGTGCCCACATCACGAATGGTGAGAAATCCCTCTGGACTAACATGGAATTTTCCACTCTCAGTTACCTGTACTCCATCCTGCAGGGAAGCCCAAAGTTTACTAACTCAAAACACACTTCTGCTCATACATGTTTTTTTGTCATCTTTTCCTCTTCTGCTTTTATTTATAATTTCTTATTTCTACTGTGTATGCCAAAAAGTTCACAGTCAGATAGGTTTAGATAAGCTTATATAGAAAAATCACATGTACTTCCAAATTGTACAGTGTATTTTTTTACTTCTAAAATTACTCATTATTATAAATCAAAGAATTTTAATAGGCTTTCACCACATAAAATCTATGATTAAAAATAAGATAGCACCACTTGAGAATATACATATTTTATTTTTCTCAAAATTAACTACTGAAGTAGATTTCAAGAGCATTATATATATATATATATCAGCTCTTCATGTGCTATACATTTAGAAGCTTCTTCCGGTTCATTAACGTAAATTTCTAATACTCTCTGATTGAAGGGAAGAATATAATTAGAAAAATTTAATAACAATATTAGCAACTCATTTATTCACTGGTAACTCTGCTAATCCTCTATAGTTTGATATTGCAATTATTATATCAATGGAAATCAAAGCCAAAAGAAAGTTACCAAAGCCTGTCCTGGCTGGTCTCAACCTAGCACTAGCAAATGGCTTCAATACAGCATTTCTTACTGTTTTATATCTATAATATTATTGAAAGTGTGAATATTAGTAGGATATTCACACAGAACTGTCACTAAATACAGACCTTTTAAAGCATACATTATGAATTTTAGTTGGTCTGCATAATCATTTGCATAATTCCATATGCACATTTTTCTATATAAAATTCAGGTTTAGTATCTATATACATGCTCCAATTTAAATACTTATTGACTGGACTTCATGTAATGTTTTCAGACATCAAAGGAAACAATAATTTGACCATGAGCACTTTCAATAATTAATTATGAAGAGATGGAAAGGCCACTGCCTCTCTATAATAACTGTATATGTAGTACCTTGTTCCATGTAATGACTGGCTCCGGCTCTCCTTGAGCACTGCATGGGATCTGCACGTTTGTGCCAACCTCCACTGTCATGTCACTGGGAACACTGGCAAATACAGGAGTCACTAAAAAAGCCAAATGATACACTGATAATGTATGAAATACAACTTGTGCAAAAGATTATCAAAAAGTAGGTCAACACTCTTTTTTTATCAGTTACTGAACATTTCTAAATCTATTACTGAGTCTATCTTCACACTTTTAATTCCTTATAACTTCGTTTTAAGGATTAAATTCCTTTCTCCTTGAAGAAACTAGCTTCCCATGGTGTATATTCTTTGCTGGATAAAAAGCTGGCTGGATGGTCAGGCCAGAGATAGTGGTGAATGGAATTACATCCAGTTGGTGGCCAGTCACAAGGGGGTTCCCCAGGGTTCAGTATTGGGGCCAGCCCAATTTAATATTTTCATCGATAACCAGGATGAGGGGATGAAGTGCGCCCTAAGCAAGGTCATAGACAACACCAAGTTGGGTGAGAGTGTTGATTTGCTGGAGGGTAGAAAGACTCTGCAGAGGGAGCTGGACAGGCTGAATAGATGGGCTGAGGCCGATTGTATGAGGTACAACAAGGCCAAGAGCCAGGTGCTGCCTTTGGATCACAGCAATCTCCTGCAGTGCTGCAGGCTGAGGCAGAGTGCCTGGAAACCTGCCTGGTGGAAAAGGACCTGGAGGTGCTGGTGACAGCAGCTGAACATGAACCAATGTGCCCAGGTGGCCAAGCAGGCCAAAGGCATCCTGGCCTGTGTCAGCAATAGTGTGGCCAGCAGGAGCAGGGGAGTGATTGTCCCCCTCTACTCAGAACTGGTGAAACCACACCTCAAGTGCTGTTTGCAGTTCTGGGCCCCTCACTACATAAAAGACATTGTGGTGCTGGACCATGTCCAGATAAGGGCTGGTAACAAGTGACAGAACAAGATGAGATGCCCTTAAGGTGCACTTAAGGTTTAGATTAAATGTAGGGAAAAAATTTTCTTTGTCAAGCACTGGAACAGACTGTCCAGGGAAGTTGTACAATCACCATCCCTGGAAGTGTTCCAAAAATGTGTGGATATGGCACTTAAGGACGTGGTTTAATAGTGAACATGGTGGTATGGTGAGCATGCTACATTGACAGTTGGACTTGATGAAAGGTCTTTTCCAACCTTAGAGATTCTTTGACCTTTTTCCTGAGATCTGCTTCAGGATGATTTTGAAGTACTCTTAACTTCTAACATAATGGGCTAGTAGTTGTCAAAACCACTTAAGTTCCATGATTTTAGAGCTCTGAAAAATATTTCTGTTCATAGCTAAATCTGTACAAAGTCAATGGAATTAATATTGCATTAACTTCTGTTATCTTTTTTTTGTTGTTGATTTATTTTTTTTTAAGTAACAACAACTGCAATTTCTTAGATCACAAAAGCAAAACCTTCCACAACTCATTCAGCTGAGTCTCTCAGCCTGACTGGCTGAGGCATTGTGTCTTGACAGAGGTTCTACCTTCCATGACACCCATGAACCTCAACCCTTAAAACATAAAAACATCACCTTCAATTCTAAGGACAGAGTATACTGTTACCTAAATCCACTGTGAATAAAATGAATGTGTTTTTAAACTCTAATTTTCTTCAAATCCAAACTGATGCCTGGCACTCAGATATCATCATGAGAAGCACACACAGGATTATGAAGACATTAAGAATTCTATTTCCGCTGTAACATATACTGCTATGTTACTGATGTCATGATACTGATATTTAGAGGGGAGTGGGAGAGGGTGGAGTCCTATGCTTCTACAGGGAAGTATTTGGATATATATCCACTGCAGTCACTTATACTACCAACCAAATCTGGCCCTACTGGTAAACTGTACACAAATGGCTGCAAAGGACCAGAACCAGTTCAAATAAGGCATCCAGGGACAGATGTCCAGCACTAAGAGGGTAAGAGAGCCTGGTTCTGTGGATGTGAGCTGAGTCATGCCAGCAAACAGACCTGGACCATTAATCTGTATTCATTAATAATGATTTAACCACAGTGAACAATGACTAGACATTCCCCAGCTGAACAGTCCTTTTCTTAGAAGCCCAGAAGAAAAAAAACTGTCTTCTTCCTGCACAATTGAAGACAGCATTGCAAATAATCTGTGGAGAGCACCAATTTCAGGCTACATATTCAGCCTTCAATATTGCATTTACTATCTTTTGGTCACTGAATTTTGCAACCTGAGCTGCACAAAAATTGTTATATTAAACTTTACTCAAGTCCAGTGTAAAGCTGGATATAAGCAGTTATAGTTTTTCCAGCTGGAAAGCTGTAAAACTTTTTTAAACTGATACTTGTTTTATATAATTTTAATCAACATTTTATATCAGTTAAAAAAAATCTCTATTTTGACAAATCCATCTACTCTGAACTATGAAATATCAATAGAATTTTTTTCTGACAAACTTCTAAACTCATTTGAGCCCTTTTTACTAATATACAGTTTTAAATTAGGTCAGTAAAAAGAAATGTTTTGAATTACATGTTTTATCTCCTTGAATTCAGATAAACATCAAAGTACTTAAATAAATTATGAATGGTAATAAGATTACAATTTATCCTAGAAGTATTTTACTTAGTTACTTGATTGAAAAAAAAAGTATAAAAATGGAGTTTGGGGGTTTGGGTTTAGCATTTCAGGACTTTCTTTTGTATCATTTTATTTTCAGTAAAAGGAATGACTTTTCTTTGTGAAGTTCATTCCACTTCTGTAAAATAAAGTTCTGTTTCTGGACATGAAACATTACGTTAATAACACCATTTAACTAACATCATAGAGCCTCATTGGAAACTAGACTTTTCACAAAATAAAATATCTTCCAAAGCATGGGAATACTGTCATCCTCAAAGCAAACATCCAGTTCTTACCAAAAATAAAAAAGTAAATCAGATAAACCTCTTTCCCAGAAGACAGACTCTTCTAAAGGAATGATACCCTGCACAAATACCGGTAAGTATCCAGATGTTATTTATTGGAAACCACCTGGTATCTAAAAGGAGATATACTCAGAAACAATCACAAATGGTACTGTGTATTTTAGTGCAAGTTTAAATATTTCTTTCTTTTTCTTTTTTTTCTTCCCAGCAGCTGTACATGGGTTGTACCTCTAGGTTGTACAGTCAGGTATACAACGATTCGCTGAGATCCAATAATGTTGACAGCTTGGCATTCGTACTGTCCTTGGTCATGCAGGGCAACCCTGGAAATCCTCAGTGTTCCCGAGGATAGAACTAAGTGTCTTCTGTCAACAGACAGCTGGCCTCCTGAAACATACGACAACATCATTTGCTCTTTACCGCAACAAAGTCCCTTTGTGTCAGAAAAAACAAAACCCAGAAGGTTCTAAATTTGATAAAACACTGGAAAATAATAAAGTTTCATAAAAAAACAAAGAACCCCAAAAACAAACAAGAAAAAAAGTTTGAAACCTTTACTTCTAAGAAGATAAACATGAAAAGCAAACAAATTATACATATGCACACAATCATAATTCTGATCTCTTCTTTTGTTTGTGGTAGAAATAAATATTTTCATTTAAGGAGCATGCTAAAGCATCCAAATGAGAAGGCATGAAAACACCAACATGTGTTACTGTTCATGTCATATTATTGCCATGTGTGTAAGACACAATTTATCTCATTTGTCTGGGCCTAGATAATCCACAGAAAAATACACATGGCCCTGAAAAAAATGGAATATAAGTAAAATGAACGCACATAAGTGTCTGTACCCTATCCTCCCTTTCTGGACATTTCATTTGATTGGAGCAGTCTAAATAGAGGGAGAAACAAGGACGTTATCAGCATCAAAATTATGTAGTTTGTTAAAAATCTGCTTCATGTACAATCATTTAGAATTTCCTAAGAGTAATTTAGCCTGCCAGAGTTTTTACACTTGAATGAACCAGAATTTTTGCTTACCGATAAGACATCCACTACAATATTTCTTCCTGCTGGATTTGGCTTAATGCCTTTAGAGCCATAACTTGATAAAACAGTTAGCACAGTGCACCCTGTAGTTTCTGTCAATGTGCATTAAGTGACAGAGATGCTGGTACACCGGTGCCAGTTACAGGTTGGACTGTTCTGGTTTCTGACGAGAGCACATCCCACCGATTTTCAGACCTCCAGTTAATGACAGTCATCTCCATTTCTTCTGCAGTGCAACAGCAGTGATACATGCTGCTATGTGTAATTTGCCTCATATTTCTTAAACATTTATTATTAGGAATCTATTATGGACACATATATTTTAGTGGCTCTTTTTTACTTAAAAATGAAAAATGCTTGGACAGCTAGCTCCTGTGGGACACCTTGCCTTTCCCATCTGAAGGAGAAAGAGATAAACTGTTTCCTTCAGAGACATCTGAAGCATCTAAACAAACACATGCAGTTCCTTTCAATAAAGAAGTGATGCCAATATGACTGCTAAAAGATCCTAGTAGTTTAAAAGTAAGAATGGAACACACTTACCTCCTTTAGTCCAGGCAATAACGGGCTGGGGATAACCTTGTGCTTCACAAGGGAAATCAACTGTTTGTCCCTCAATCACTGTTTTGTCTTGTGGAGTGACAGTAAACTGAGGTAGAGCTACAGAAGAGAAAATAAAGCCATTAAAAAAAAAAATTTAAAAAATTTATCACTAAATTAACATACTATTTCCTGTGTAAGTTGAAATAGCACATATTAGAGGGAAGAGAGATGCTAATTGAATTTTTTTATATTGCCACCCCTAGAGAGAAAAGAGTTAGGGAAGCCACTTTTGCAAAAGGAGCATCTCTCTCACAACCTGGCCCTGATGTCAGTGAAGGCATGTGGGATCTACTGTCACAGATCCAAAACAAGAGGTACAGTAAGAATCAAACATAGAGTCTTCCCTGGATTAAAAATACAATCTTCTCTTTCTCTCAAAACTTCCCAGTTAAATTGGGAAGAAAATGTAATGTAATCAAAATCTTCTTGAGCTGCTTATTTTCTTCCATGAAAGCAATGAGTGAGCATGGGCCAGATTCTGCAGTAACACTGTGCACTACCAGTGTGAGAAGTATTTGCTCAGCTCTCAAAACACAATTATCCACTGGTAAATAATAAATGAACAAACCACACAGACAAGTTGTTTTGTATATCTTTAGAACTCATTAAGAAGGAATTTGTAATCTTAACTGTTTGCCAGCTAAAGATTTTAACATGAGGACAGAAGCAAACAAATTTAAAGGTTACTTAAAGTATTTTGGAAATAAAAGTTTCAGCATGAAAGTGTTTGCAAAAAATATTATCAACATATACAGGAGACTTTGATAGTTGATCTCAAATACTTTATAATCACACTATTGACATACAATATCACAATTATTGCAATCACAAGTTAGAGTACTTTGACTTTTGCTTTGCAGAAAAGCTGCGCAAATGTCTCAGGTGGTAGAATAATAGTTCCTACCAAACTCAGCAGAAAACGTTTCCACATTCACTGAAGTGTCTACAAAAAAAAGTGGCACAGATCTCTATTCAAAACTCCACTTCTAGTTCTCCAGGCACAAATTCTAATCTCTAGCATTGCTGCCTGTTACATAAAATATTTAATAATTCAAAAATTTGACACTGCTTGTTTGTTCCTCCATGCAAACAAAACATAAGAAATTAACATTTGAAAACATTAAACTTCTTATAATAATCAATGAAACATAATTTTCAGGGAAATAGTATATAATACCTTACTCTGTGTGAAATGTTTAGCAACTTCCCTATGGATTAAAACAGTGCAATTAGAAGTAAAAACTTTTATGTTTTTAGTTTGGCTCTGTCAATTCAGAAGAAAAGACAAATCCACACAATTTCAAGTAATATGTCTCTCCTAGTTCAACATTATTTACCTTGGACAATGATGTATGCAGTCGCATGGATGTTATCTATGCTGTTAGTTGCAAAACAGGTGTACTCGCCACTGTCCTCCTGCTTTACATTTTGTATATAAAGTCCTCCTGATGGAGTTATTGTGACACGAGGGTCATTTGGTAGAGGGGTTCTGTCGCCTTTGGTCCAGGTAATTCGTGGCTGAGGATGGCCGGTTGCACTGCACTCCAAGGTAACACTCTCCCCAACCAGCACTTCGGTATTTTGTGGGTGAATCACAAAACTTGGCCGGGCTGTGAGAAAACAGCAATACCTAAATGCAGCTTTTAGCTTGCACAGCTCTAAATTAGACAAATATAGTCTATAACTGGGGACACCTGGGGGGGTTTAATAGCTGTGTTCCAACATACCTCTAATCTCGATGCAAACTCTACCTTGCTTTAAATCTCATCTAACTCCAGACATCAATAGATAAAAAAAAAAGCTCATAATTGCTCTGATGTTTTTTCTTCAACTCCCATGAAAACAATTTTCAAACATTTTGTTCTCCTATCCTGATCTTTATAAAGGTCTCTTCAGAGGCATGGACATTGAGACCCAAAACACAAACAGGCTAAAAATTGTTCTAAGTCCACAAAAGCCAAAACTGATTAAGATACGTTTTAAGTAACTTTTCTCAAGTACATGAATAATTTGCAGTGACATTTTAAGTTTACCTGATTCTTTGTTTCAAAACAAAATGTTCTCACAGCAAAGTCTGTGTTTTAAAAATATTACAGTCCTGGACTGGAATTTAGTCCTTCCAAACATGACGCTTTGGCTAGACAGGGCTAAAAGGCTCTTGAGCAAGGATGGCTGCACAGGGTGTGCTGAAGCTTCCATGAGTGGCCAGTTCAGCAGCTTGTGGTTTTTGGTATCCAGAGAGAACGTTACTGCATTGAGCAATGTTGCAATGCAAAGCCTCCTTTCCTAACCCTTCTACAGCCTACGAGACTATTATCAAAATTGCATACTACAATAAACATATTAATTAACCAGCTGAGTTGCATTTTTGTTCTAGGGATATTATAGCCTCATGATCTAGTTCTTAAGACACCCAAGCCAAACAAATCTACACCTCAGGCATTAAAACATTTTATTTTTTAGTAATCTTATTATCAAAACAACTCTGTCTGAATACAAACTTCAGACTTAATGTTCTTTACCTGGTGACTCAAAGTATCTAAGAGTAACTTCCTGAGTTTTCACTTCTCCAGCCACATTTTTTGCCATGCATTGGTAAATGCCTTGGTCTGTTTCTTGAGTATTCTGAATCATCAATGTTCCATCATCTAGCAAGTTTAGACGGGAATCTTCTTTCATACTGAGCTCATTACTGAGAAGAAAAGGATCTGCTAGAGTTAAACCTTTAAATCACAAGTGCAGAAAACTGCCAAATAACAAAACCCAGGAGATAAATTGATAAATTACCCAAAGTAACTTGTGGGGGAAAAAAAGTTTTACTTTGTTAAAAATAATGGAACTTTAAATTTTCTCCTAAAGAGAAGAAGATTAAAAACAAATAATGAAATTATTTTGTTTATGCAAGTAATGCATCTTCAAAATGAGAAGTTGAAATAATTATATGAGGATAAGCTTACAGGGGAAAAAAAAGTGAACAAATGCACATATCTGGCCTTTAGAAGGCTGTTCTAATTGATAACACAGTTAAAACTGTTTCCACTGGAAGTATATCATGCAAGTTCAATATTTAAGATACTTTCTACTAAGAGAGAGGTTAGTTGTTACAAAACTATCTTTGTGCCTGGATTGTTCAAGGAGCACTAATGAACCTAATATAATTTGTAATGGTTTAAAATATAAGTTAAGGTCAGGTCTTCAGGTTAGGTCATGGATGAGTTTCTGCGATGTAACCTAAGAAGTCTTAAGGGGTTTTATTAAAGGAACTTTTCCTCAGTCCACCCCTCACTACATGATGAGGAAAGCACAGAGGAGGGATGAGATCACACCCCTTATGTACAAAACCCAGCCTACTGATCTATTCAACATACTGCTCACCACATTGATGGCTTCTGACTGAAATGTTGCCATATTCAACTACCTTGCAAAGAGCTTAGCTCTCATTCATGCAGCCAGGAAACAAGCCAGAGTCAATAATCCCTCACCCCAAGCTCAAGTTTCTTCTTAAAACTCCTATGTGTATTCTGAATGCGTTTTCTTTGTGTATTATAAATACATGAGCCAGAGAAAATTTTAAAGAAATAATTATACTATTCAAGTTCAAGGCTCTGTTCTTGACATACTCCATAAAAGCTGTACCCTTGCTGCACAAGGGGTTCTCACTGACATCAGCAGAAAGATATAGAACCAGGTCTCTAAACCACACCATTTCATCAGCAACTAACATGTCTTATATAAACTGTAAGGGAATTTATATTTCAGGTCAGGTTCTCCATTTGTATAACAGCATTATTAAGCCAAAATCTGATTTGCTGATGATAAACTCACAGTTCATATGTCCATTGTACATGGACAATGAGGTGATGTGCTGGCACAAGGCAGGTCCAGCTGTGCTGTGCCCAGCACAGCTGGAGGGAGCCAGGCTCTGGGCAAAGCCTGAGCAGCCACTCTGCAGCAGGCTGGCCCTTGGGCTGTTGAACGATAGTTACCCTTTATAGAACCTTCCCCCATCTTCTAAGTGATGAGGGAAAGAGATACAGCAGGTTGCCCAGACTATGTGGGCAATATAGTCTGTTGTGCTATCTCCACCCTTAGAGGCTTTTAAGACCCATCCAAAGCAATCTGGTATAATCCTGCTTTGAGCAGAAGGCTGCACTGGAGGCCTCCTCCAACCTTGGAGACCTCCTCCAACCTGAATTACACTACAGTCTTGTAAGACTTGCCTGCCCTCCCATGTACTGATTTCATGAGGCTGAAAATGGATGTCTCCCTCCTCTCCAGGGACAGAGCTACACCTTGGGAGTAGCTACCTCAGAGAAGCTAGGGCTCTAGAAAGAGTTCTCCAGCTGGAGTCCTTAAAAAAAGGTATTTTTTGCTCTGTCCCAAAACACATGCAAATGCTGAGTAATCTGCAGACTGTACATGCAACATGTCCACAGTGGATTGGCTGGTACTTATATATATAAATGATTTAGTATTACAGGTGTGAGCAGCTTTGCAGCTGAACATCTTACAAATAGTACTAGAGTAATAATACTTTCTAGTTACCAATTTAAATGTTCAGAATTACTAATAAAAAAGATATAGGCCATTATTACTTCATATGCTCATTTTAATTATAGCATGTTTTTGCTGTAACTATTTCACATATTACCGTACACTGCACATTGACATGCACCCAGAAATGTACACACACACACACACACTCAGGCAAATGTACTTATATCAAATTTCTCTCTTCCTCTTTTAAACTTACTTGTTTCTAAGCCAGATAATTTCTGGTTTAGGATTGCCTTCAGCCCTGCAAGTGAAGTACACTGTATTCCCTGAAGTAACGTCCACATCCTGAGGCTCTGATGTAATTCTTGGCCTCTCTATATCAACAATAAAACATACAAAGAACTCATACTTATTTTAAAACTACTAAAAACTGGTAAACAAAAATATTTCCACACATCTTGTAAAAAATATTTTTCATAAATGTTACGACTTAAAATATGTATATGCTTAGTCAGGATTAAATTCACTTTTCCCTGTGTAAAAGTGACTGTGGGATTTCTGACCTCCTTCATTGTTCCTTAGGACCTTTCAGCAGACTGCAAATAGATTGTGCAAATTTGTATCAGGTTCTAAAGTGGCTGTTTTATTTATTTGAACAAAGGCTCAAATTGCCTATGAAGGAAAAACTTTAAAGCAGCAAGCACAAATGCAATTTAAAATAACTTCCTCTAGATAAGTATCAGTGCCTAACCTGCATCACAGAATAATTTGTACAGCTTGCTTCCTGTAGTTTCCATATTCAGACTCCTTAGATATGCAGAGAGCTGGTAGGATGCCATGTGCATTACTCTTGCCCCAAATTCCCTTTGTACTATCTTTTTTCAGTAACCTTGTAGGTGCTTCTGGTCGTAATTCTCATGATCAGAATTATATTCAACCCATAACCAAAAATTTACTTATTTTGTACTTATTATATTTATACTTATTTACTTCATTAAGTGGATGGGCAGGCAAATGCCCATTGCTTGATGAGAAATCTGCATTTTGATTTCAGAACACAAGAGGTGCTGGGCCAAGTCCCAGGGTGCCCATGGGGCCAAACTTTTGCACCCCTAGGGTGAAGGAATACAGACAGAAGGATTACAAAGGTCCATTAATCCTCAGTGGCAGAGAATTTCAGCGCCTGTGTGGGGCACTTCTTGTAATTATAGATGAGTAAAAAATAATTCAGTGGCCCAACCCCAATTCCTACATCAACAAAAATTTTTAAGGCGAGAACTGTGTCAACAGGAACAATTCAGTAAAGCACCTTTCTTTCCTTTCACTTATATAGAAGAGAATAAACAACACCAAATAATATTAACACCATCGACCCTAGCTGACAATCCTGTTATGATCAGAACTGAAATACAAGAGGGAAAAATAAACTCCTTCAGGATAATCACCTTTAGTTCTTTAAGGGGAAATTTCAAACATGGTTATATTTGTTTCATTAAAGACAGACTGAAGGGTAAAAGCAATCAATTCACCCAGAAGTACACAAAACTAGAAAAGGAATGCAGATTTCTAGGAATAACCAATATTAACCAGAGGTGGTCAGTGTTAATAAACAGAACAAATAATTCTAACTCCCCCAAAAAATACAGCTTGGGTACATGCAACCTATTAAACAATCCATCAGGAAGTGGCAAACTCACCACAGTTCAGTTCTTCTGGTGTTATTGTGGCCACTGATCTTCCCTGGATCCTCCGTGGATACTCACAGGTAGCTGCTGCCTGAGCATTGCCAGACTCCGCGTACGACTTCAGCAGCTCCGCCAGCCACAGGATTTCACAGTCGCAGTGAAGAGCGTTGGAGTCCAAACGCCTGCACAAAACAAGGAGCAGCCACAGCTCTGTTAGCAAGCCTCAGCCATTCTGCTAGGGCCAACATGGTTCTGTAAATGGAGCAGTGCCTTTATCTGTGAATACAGACAACAGCCCAACATGCAGTACAGGTGTTGCTTACTTCGTTATAGGCATTCTGGTAGTTTTTATTAGAAGAATGTGTATTATTTTTATGGCCCAAAGAACAATCTATGTATATTATTTATTCTATAAAATAATGATTACAAACAAATCCAATATAGGAAATAAACTTTAGTCAGTAACTAAAGAAAATAGATATAAAACAATGTTCTCAATCTATGCACATAAACAACTGGAGCACAGTTAAGAAAAAAAACATTCAATATTTAAAATAATTACACCATAAAAGGCATTTGCAAGGAAGATAAATATTGCAAGAGAAGATACAGTCTAATTGGGTTAATTAATATTTCATTAGTTCAATAATAATTCAATTTACTTACAGTCTCTTCATAGATTCTAAGTGACTAAATGTTCCAGGAATCAAATGAGCTATTCTGTTGTTATGCAAAAACCTGTTAAAAACACAGAAATATGCATGTAATAATTCAGATTTTGTGATGCATTCATTTCATTTACATACTTCTGGAAGGTTTTCAAGAGAAAGTAATCTAAGAAAATTTAAGAAAAAAAAAATTAAGCCTGATCAGCAACTCACTGCCTGCGATTTTTTAAGTGGCCTCCAAGGTGTACTTGGGTATGTCCATGTGGTGATAAAGAAGCCATAAGTAGCTACAAGGAATTGAGTTCATAAGCATTCAAATTAGAAATTAAAAAACAAAAAAAGGACCTAAATAAATTGTCTAGTTCTTCATTCATAACATTTATTTTAGGCCAAACATTGATCACAGATCTTTGGGAAATAGTTTTGCAAAGGAAAAAATAAACCACAGGCAATGCTCACTTCTGCATGCCTCCAAGGTCAGCCTCATCAAAGTGTTCTTGGAAAGACTACGTAGTAGTTACACTAAAAAAAAATGGATTAAAAACAATCTGTGGCAATGATAAAAACATTATTTTTTTTTCAAACGCATGATTTAATTCAAACAAGGAAGCAAGCTGTCTTCTGAATCTTACCCCAAGAAAAACAAACTTACAGCCTTTCAAGTTTTGGAAGATGAGTAAAGGATTCAGGTTCCAACGTTTCTATTTGATTAAAGTGCAGGTACCTGAAAATATGTTAAACAAAAAGAAAAATACTGAAACAATTTTCTTGATTGGTGAAATATTTTAAAGAATTTATTGTTTCTATACTCTTTACAGATATAAATGGCCATAGTGATGTAGCAGCTTTTTTTCTGTTACCATCTGAATCTAATACTTGAATCTGAGAAATAAAAGGCATGACAAACAAAGAAGGGTTTGCAGATCACTACACTGAGTGTGAGTGTGTGTACATATATGAGCAAAAAACCCCTCCATTGCTTTGGAGATTTTAAAGACAATACTTTGAACGCTGTTTTGCCAAAATTATATTCATTGTATGCATGCTTGGAATAACTTAACGAAAAAAGAAAATTATTATTTTTTCCTAGGAATAATGTTAGAGATTATTTAGAAAACATTTACAGTTTCCAGCACAATAACATTTTCTGTGAGCAAATGCTTTAATTTCCGTGAGTGAAAATTTCAAAAGATGCTGAGAAATAACCTTCTCTAGTCCATGAACATTGGCATTTAAAGCTGTGAATACTCTCAAAATCAAATTTGTAATATAAACTCAAGTTTAACTAATTTGGCTTTAGACAAAGGGCTTCCTAGCAATTGGTGCTGTTGATGCTCTCTTGATGCTTATGCAAGCTATTAGCATCATACAACAATAAATCTACACAGCTGTTAATGCTGTAAAGTTGAAAAAGTTAACAAGACAATTAGCCAGACTATTTATCTGTAAGTATTGTGAAAATGGACTGCAAAGACAGGATCATTCCAGCATTGACTATTTTTCGGAGATTCTCCTTAACCTTGCAGATGAGAAAACAAATGTAATAGATAAGACTGGCACAAGAAACTGTGAAAATGATTTACAGACTTTGGATCCTGATTATATCTTTATATACTTTAAACTCTTTAAGTTTCCTATTTGACCTCAGACAAACTCGGGAACCTCTGGAGAATGTGCATATCAAGAAATCACTGTGGTCTGAAGAACAAAAAAGCCTATTATTTAAAAACAGTGAGAACAACTCAGAGCTCAGTATCTCCTGAAACATCAACCCCTCAGCATGAACAGGACAAGGACAAGGGGATTTGCCTGAGCTGAGCCAGATGGCGGCTGGGCAGAGAGGGAAGCGGGAAGAAGTGGTGATTCCAGCCAAGGCCTTGCAGGGAGCCCTGGAAGGCGCGTGCAGAGGGAAGCCAGGCACATGCCTGGCAGCCTCCCAGGACAAGCGCGAGCCAGCGAGCGGTGCCAAGGAGCAGTGAATGGGGACCACGGAAAAAGCCAATAAATCAGCACGGCCGTGATCAAGCACATCACAGTGTCAAGCCTGCCTACTGCCAGTGCAACGCCTGGCCACGGCAAACACTGAGCATAGAGCATGGTCTTGTTAGCATGAAGAATCAAGGACTGCATCACCTTGCTGTGACTTCCAGTTTTCATCTCCCTGTTGAAAATACATGGCTATTTCTTCTAAATCAGATCTCAAAGGCAGATATTTCCAGAAAGGTTCATTCCATTTGCCAGTAGAGAGAAGAGAGACCTCAGAGTGAGGAAGAACTGGCAGGACAAGGACTGGGCATGGCCCAGCCATGAGATGGGCAGGCACTGCTTGGTGGGAGCCAGGGCTCTGCTCATCCCCCTTTCAGGATCAGCATATGGGAGGGGGCAAGGCACGGTGGGGATCACTGCAACGAAGGAGGATGAAGGGAAAAACCAGGCACAACTATAGGGTTTGTTACCTCTGAAGCAGCTTTCATTCTGGAAAAAGTTACAAAGACTACTGCTTTTGCAGGCAGCAGTGATTTTTTCCTTTCTAGCTTTCTTAATTCTACTTGCATTTTTATGCCTCGTGAGCACCTTGCAAACACATCTCTTTATATTCCAAATAAATTAATCTCTCTCACTTCTTTGGCATTGACAAGGCAAGGTTTGTAGGCACCTCTTATTTGAATAAACATTGGTAAAAGCAGACACATTGAGGCACACAACCCCTTCTTCAGGGCCACAAATCAGGGTGAAATTAGAAAGAGAGAAAAACCACTTGGAGAGGTATTCTAAGTAGCATATACATTGCAAATCTTGAAACAATCATAATGGCTGTTTAATACTCAGGACTATTAGAATTACAGATGTAATCAATATGTGCCTGAGAAGTCACTTTATTTTTCCAAACAAATTAAAAAATATATTTTTATTATAAACCTTGCCTTGTTTACAAGCCCATATCACTGCAGATACAAACACAATAATTCAGGTGCTAAAGAACAGTTAAATTTACCTCATCAGATACCACTTTGTCTAAAGTAGCTCAAAAAATCAAATAATGAAATCCAGCTATAAATACTCTTAACTGCTTCATAGTAGTTGGGCTACACAAGTTAGGTGGGTTTTGCAGATCTTTAAATTATTAGACCTAAAAAAGTCCTGAGCAACCTATCACGTAACTTATTAATAGAACAAGGTGTTAAATATCTGGCCAAAATAATTTGTAATTCAAAATAAATAGATGCAGAAACCAGATTGCATTTTAAGTCTACAATAAAAAGAATAAAAAGTCCTTGGCATAATGACCTACACTTTATTCCTGTATTATCACTTAGGTTTATCACTTCTATTATTTTCTTTTGTGTACCACATTAAAGTTCTGTAAAGGTATATTTTGATATTTTAATTAATATGGTAATTGCTTGGATTTAAAATTCACGTTAAAGGTAATCATATTCAGGAAATTATCTCACACTATCATATCTTTATAGTCATCTTTTATGTTCAGAGTACAAAGCACTAAAAATAGTAATGTAATAAATGTAAAAAATGTTAAAAAGACTAATAAATATTAAAAATATGTAATAAATATTAAATGTAATAAATATGTGATAAATATTAAAAATACTTTCAGAATGAAAATTGAAAGAAAAAGAGTGCAGGAGTGATTTTTAAATACCTACATCTCTTTCTTAATTCCAAACTCACTATCAAGAATTAAACAGAAGGAAAGGAAATACTTATAGGGAAAAAAAATCCAAATGAAACACCTTGAGAGGAAGATTTTATCAAATAAATATGGCATAGGATTGTCTTTTTTATTATTAATCTTATAGGACAAAAATTTACAGTAAAATTCAGTTCCAGTGGAATTTTTCACAGCACTATATTTAGGATTATGTCTTATGTATCTTTGTAGCTTTTGTTGGGGAGAACTTTTATCATATATGCCCATTGTTCTTTTTCTAATAGTATCATCACATCTTTGGGGAAGTACTTACTAACCCATTAGCTGAGTATAATCTATGTTCTGAATATTTAAACAGCATGTTTGCCCTTTGGATTATTTGAAAGAGAATGAACAAACATATATGTTCCATATTTACCAAAGAGCTATCCCTGCTCAGGGACAAGAAGTAGCAGCCTTAAACCATTAGGAAAAAGATATAAATATATGTTGTGGAAATGATATAAAATATTGGAACAGGATACTTAAGTAGATTATGCACTGAAGACTTTTAAAATAAGGCCAGACAAGTATCTGTTTCCAGATTGTTGTCCCTAGCTGATCTTATTGTAGAATATTAAGGATATATTCCTCAAGACCCCACCACTTTGGGTTCGTCTGATTGTTTATTAACTAATTATCTTTCATTATTCCTTTCCACAGATAGTTTTAGCAGCAACTTTACACAGAGTCCACTGTGTTAAATGTGCATAACTGCTGACATAGAGTTATGCAAAAAACAGAAACTTGTAGTATAAAAAAAAAAATAAATAGCAACACTTCAAAAATACTGGAAATGGAGTTGAGGTAAATCAACTTAATATAACAAACTGTATCACCTTATGTTAGTTGAGGTTTCTGTCTATTAATTCCCCCTAAATATGTGTATGTGTACATAAACTACATCACAACTAATAATAGCTTATAAAGAACAAAATTAGTATGTTAATATGGAAGTTAAAAGAAAATGCATAGCTAGGATTAGGTAAACAGATTTAAATAATAACATTAATGATTGTGTATCCCACTGTTAAATACTGGAGAGTACACTTTTTGTCCCTGATATATACAACTCATAAGCTGAGATCTCAAAAATATGACAGATATTTGGAAGCAAAGTAATGTATACACATCTGGAAATGGACTCCATTTAAAGCTAGATCTTGGGATCCAAACTCATGACCTCCCAAGCGGGGTATTTGTGACATTTCAGATGGGAGTCAGCTGTCAAGCCCAGGCACACAGAGGCACAGAGCAGTTGTCTAAGCCCAGGCATACAGAGGCAGCCCTCCCTGCATTTCACGTGTTCTGTCTGCCTTCTGGCTGCTGCTCTGAAAAAATGTAAGCTTCCTGCCGTTTTCTGCTGCCTTTGCCAGACCCAAACATATGTCTTGCAGATTTACCCATGTCTAAACTGGTGCTAAGCAGTGACTTTTCATCAGTTGACTCTCTCCCCTCATGCCCAGTCACAGGTGAAAAGTTAGGTGACAAAATAGATACATGGCTCAGCATGTTCAAGTACCTAAAATTGCCAATTTTTCTTCAGAATTCACCCTAGCACAAATAGGCTTCAAGATCTGATTCAAAGTTCTTATTCCCTTGGCAGAAATTTCCAAAGGAAAAGCTATTTTGACTACATCAGCAGCTAAGAATTCTGCTCTAGAGATTTAAGGAGGAACCTGCCAGCTGCAGTAAATACTTGGGGGGTTTTGTCCCTCATACATGCAACAGGCCTCCTGAATCTAACTACATTTAGTTTCTGTTAACAGCAACAATCAGCAAAAATGTGTTTGCTTTGCTGTTCATGTATTTTTTAAAAAGCAACTATCAGTTGAATTCTGCTTCACTGGAGTAGAAGAAATTGCTGTGAAAAAAATCTTTCCCTGAAATGTGGTCCACAGTGCGTACTTCTGAGAACTCTGCTGAGCATTGAGAACAGCATTTGGCTGAGTTAACACAACCGGTAGCAAAATGTCTTTGATAACTTGAGGCCACAGAGACCTCAAATGCAGAAACATCGACATAGTACTGTCAATACAGTTCAAAACTGAAATTAGGGCACTTGGGAATTTGTTTGCCAAGAATAACTTTTGTCTTGTCAGCAGTTTTTCTCCAAAGCTAATGTCATAAAACAGACCCTGTAGAGTCAGAACATATTTTTATGCAAAGATGCATAAATGCCAAATCTCTTGTAAACTGAAAATCTCAAAGAGATTAAATTTATTTCTGTGCCTGCCACTGGCTTCATGTGCTCCCATTTTCCCTCCTGGCAAGCTCTCTGTTTAGGAGAGAAGAGCTCTAAAAAGCAGTGAGCTCTGATGCAGGCAGTGGGGAATTACCTGCCCCCCATTCCCCAGCAGCTGCAGGTGCTGTCATGGCCCATGGGCAGGCAATGAGCTGTGACTCTGCCAGGCTCCATTTCCACGCTTCCCAGCTAGAGATGAGACTCAAGCCATGAGTTTGAACCTCAGTTTCATAATGAATAATGTTGGTGTCCCGAAAGTTTGAGCTTAAGCTGATAGGCAGAGAGGCTTAACTGCCACATAGTGGAAAAGTGTATTCAAGGTGTTTAATATTGATTTATGTTCTTCAGTAATAACAGAGATCAACAGGAAAAAAAGAGCACAAGAAAAAAGGACAAATGTTGCCACTTGCAACATATGAAGCTTGTGGCATGGGAAAGAACATTATTTTGGAAACAATAATTCAATAAATGGGCCTCAGTATTCCAAATTCTACACAGAAATTAAGTATTGCTATTATCATGCAAGTACCATCTACTCTACCAGTTGCCGTCAATATGGTGCAGTAATAATTTCTAGAGTAAAAGGAGAAAGGCATTAAGAAAAAACATTACATATTTGTATACTTTTTATAATTAACACTTCTGTTTTACATAGAAGCTCCTCTTTCAAAAGACATCTATTGCACTCTAAAAGGAGCATGTATGATTTTGTACCCCTATGAAGTGTCATTTTATTTCATATATACTCAGTGTCTACTAATAACCATTAGAGGTTTATAGTAACAAGGAAACTGCTACATATAGAACACTTGTAATACACTGATAGCTTTCAGGAGTTTAAAAATTTATATTCAGCCCTCAATTTATACACTGCGAAACTCATTTGTTTACTACTGTTGTTTGGTAGTCAAACTGTGAAACAGCTACATTGCATTTTCTTTTTTCTAAACATTATCACAATGAATGTAGAGCAATGCTTTCTGATCAGAGTCACAAAATTGTTAAGGCTAGAAAAGACGTTTAAGGTTTTCAAGTCTAAACATCAACCTAGCAGCACTATCATGTTCATCGTTAAACCATGACCTCAAAGTGCCATATCCAGTCACTTCTTGAATACTTCCAGGAAGAATGACTCCACTGCTTCCCTGGGCAGCCTGATTTGATTCTTTACCATCCTTTCCATGAAAAAAAAATTCATTTTATCCAATTCATAATATCGAATCTAAACCTCTCCTGGTACAACTTGAGGCCAATTCCTTTTGTCCTGTCACTTGTTACCTGGGAGAAGAGACCACTCCCCAACTCACTGCAACCTCCTCCCAGGGTAGTGGTAGAGAGAAATTAAGGTCTCCACTGAGTCTCCTTTTCTCCAGACTAAACAACCCCAGCTCACTCAGCTGCTCCTCACAGGATTTGTGCTCCAGCCCCTTCACTGGTTTCTCTGCCCTTTTCTGGACTCACACCAGCAAGTCAATGTCTCTCCCACAGTGAGTATAAAACAAAATATAGTTGACCTTAATGGAATCAATGCAACTGGTTTTTTTCATGTTTAGGACTGCATTCTGCATTCTTTTTCAGTGGAAATTATTCTTCATTATACAGGAAAAGAAGTATGATTTTAATTAATCTTTCTGGAGGATATTACTGAAACATCTACATTGCAAATGATGAACTTCCTTACTTTTTAAACATCTGTATATGGCAATGATTAACACAAATGATAGCAAGGTTTTTATTTAAAAACTGTTCTTGTTTCAAAATATAACAAAACTGGGTTGAACTTGCAGAGGCTAATTCAGCTTCAGTTATTCTGCATAAAACAAAGTAACTGCTGCAGTCAAAAGAACTGAGATATAAAAACCTGCAGAAATGAAAGCAGAATCTATCTCTAAGCAATACACATTAGTTTTCAACATTTTCCACAATAATTGTCCTTTGTCAAAGCTAGGTAACAATGTATAGAGACATCAGGAATGCAAATCACAAATGAAAGACAAACATAGAAATGAGGAATTTGACACAGAGATCAACTGTGGTTTTTTCACATGCAGATGATTATGGGGCTCTCTGCCCAACCCAGGGAGTGCAGACATGCAGAGCATGCAGGTAGGATGTACGGGTCAAGGCGTGCACTTTTCCTCTGCAGGGGAACCACGGAGATGACAGCACAGAAGAGAAAAGGCACTTACAGTTGTTCTAGAGAGGCAAGTCCTTTAAATGCTTGCCTGTCAATTGACTGGATTTCATTCTTGTACAAATAGCTGAAACAAGAAACAATCAGTAATATTAGTACACAAACAAGAGCTACATGAAGGTGGAAAAGAAGAATTAAGTTGACACGTGAAGACAGTTTTTCAACTACATATTAGAAAAAAAAATACAAATCAAAAACTAAAAACATAAAAATATTCTGTCCTTGAGATTTCATCCCAAATGACTAGCAGGAAAGACAAAAGTCTGGGGCCTTGAAGGCCCTGACGCTGATACCCAAATGGACTTGGGCTTCCCAGTGCTCTTGGTATTACTTACTGGATTTTTGTCCCTTGTTTTCTTGATTGGTTGGCCAAATGTCAAAATAAATTCAACTCAATGGGACAGAATTGCATTAGAAGTGTCTTTACCAGAACACACCAGGGATGCCACTGGCCTCTTGTTTTCATTAAAATATCTCATCTGAATACTGGTACAAATATTCAAATTAGGATAGTGAGTCTTTTACTGGACTTGGAGAACAAAGAAAAGTGAGAAATTTCTGTAACTCCGCCTGTGTCACCTTTGTGATACTAACAAAAAAAATACAAGTTAGAATATTGGTATCACATCCATAAAGCAGCACTCTATATTTGTTTTATCACTGTGTAGAAGATGGACATTAGGTCCCATTGGTACTCTATAACATAAACAAAATAAACATGCGGAGTATCAGTATGATCACGTCTGTTGTCTAGACCTTTTTTATGGAATTAAAATAAATCAGGAAGGATCAGTGTATGTGGTCATGTTCATCATGCTCTTAGCAGCAAGGATGGTTTAGTGAGAGGGTACTGGAGAAAAATCACAGTTTAGCTGATGACTACAGTTTCTGCATGGAGGCAGCCAATGAAAATACTTTGGGGGCTCAGTGTCAGTCACTCTTTTTGTGTTAGGATAGGCACAGGTTTGCAGTTAAGAACTTTTTCACAATTATTTGACAAATGATTTGAAACTCAGTTAATCAGGCATGGGTTTCTATGAAAAGGGGATGAAGAGACTTTGTACCACAAATGACTTTATTAGCAGGCATCTTATTAGTAGTGGTTTGGGGTTTTCCATTATTAAAGTTTTCAGTAACTTACTGGAAATATTGCAAACTCCTTTTGGTGCAACAGAAAAAATACTGGCTCTGCTGGAGATGGTGGTAGTTTTTACACTGATGTGCCAGTGGGCAACATTTCACAATAGGCCCTAACAAGGAAAGAAGTTGTAGGTATTTGGTAATCAACTAATGACAACTTTGGTGAGCAATAAGGAGTAGTATCCTTCCTTTGAGACTAAATTAACTTTTCCAATGCACTGCTTGCTGAGAATCCGACACATTAATATACAGAGATTCCTGGGTGCTTTATTAAAGTAGATATGCATCTGAATAAAAAAAGCAAAGTTCTTCCAAGAACAGGTAACATGGAAGTAAAAATTTCTGAGGTTTTAAAAATATTCAAAACCAGGAAAAAACTACTGTCATGCGAAATTACTATAAAAATGTCAAAAATAATTTGCTAACTGTGATTTTATGTGTGGAACTTGTTTTTATTCTATTTGAAAAAAAATATTTCATGAGTATTAAAATATGTGTTTTGGCTCAGATTTACCAATTCATTTGAGGATCACAGTCACTACAATTTTCTCTCCTTAATTTTCCTGTTTGATATTCAATTCCTATCTTATTTTCCTGTGAGAATTTTAAACATACCTTTTCACTCCTTAGAAAATTTTGACGACTGAACAGCTGAAGTGTTATTTATCTTTTTAAATATACTTAATTCCACTTGGCAGTGTGGAAATCCCTCTTATTTCTGAGTACTAAACTTCTGGTCAGACCACAGAACTAAAGTAGGCTTAGACAGATTGGATAACCACCCTCAGTTAATTATGTCTTGTGGGCATTTCAACAATTTTATTCAAACAATATTAATCAGATTTTTAAAATGTTTTACCACAATATTTCATATAACTTTTATTCACTCTCTGCAGACAAAAGACTGCAAAGAGTGAAAATCAGAGGTGAGTTAGACTAGGATAATGACTGTAGGATTGCAGGCCACACTTCATGAAAGGGAGCAGCCTTTAGGAGTTCTTACCAAGCCACTGCAGTGAGCCTTTATTTGGGATTCAGCTTTAAACCAGAGCTTTTTCCATTTTGACCAGAAAACCCTCAGCTGCAGGAAACTCAACAATCCTCAGTCATATCCTCCTCAGCCATATCCTCCCTTCACAGAGAAACCCCAGCAACCTCAGGGCTACCTCATGTTCTATGACAAATGCATTAACCAGACTTCCATTTAATTACGTAGCTGTTTCACTGAGGATATTAACAGAAAGAAAAATATATAATTATTTGCCTACTGGAGAGAGACATGACAATATATAGTACAAGTAAGTATCACTCAAAAAATATTTGTCCCTCTAAAATGGTACTGTGCACATACAGTGTTATAGAAGTAAAACTTTGTAAACACTGCTAAATTTTAACAAACATTCTCAAAATTTATCTCAGTTACATTGTCAGAAAACAAATTTAGAACAACTAGGGAAAAAATAATTTATCATTTAATTTACCTAAAAGCTCTCTTACAGAACTGAATATTAGAATTTTATAGGAGATGAACAGTGGATTAAGAAGAAAAAGGGATATATTCTATTAAGACATTAAATTATTTTTGGACAATTACTAATACCTATTGCTAGAAATGTTAAAAAAACAAACAAACAAACAAACAAACATTCTTTTCCAGAAACCCAAGCAAGGTTCCTAGAGATCATACACTTAATAAATTAACAAATAGGTGATCAGTTACCAGAAAATTTGGGAGAAAATTTAATTTAAAAGCCTGCTAGATTGCCTATGAGGATATTATTGGGGGGTTCATTTTTTTTTTTTTAAATGGGCCTTAAAATCATGTGATTCAAGGAAAGTAAGATCCAGATATATTTGTTTGGAACTAGAGGGGAAAAAAAGCAAAAATTAACAGGCATTGTAGAGTTAAATTTCATAAGTAAATAAACACCCAAAGACAGGTTTACAAAGGAACATGAAGGATACAGTGGAACCAGCAACATGAATTGCAAAAAATAGAGAGCTGGAATCACTGGAGTTGCCCAGAGGACAAAGTAACATGACCAGGACAGCAAAAGTGGCAGAAGGCACAGAAAAATATGAGACCTAATCTCATTCTGAAAGGGCAAGGTCAGAAATTCCACATTCTGGCCAACCTCTAACACGTCATCTGCCACTACTACTTCATTCAACAGACAGAAAACAAAACTTGCATGTTCCCTGTTAGTATTTGTGGAACTGATACACCTCATACAGTCTTGGTTATCATTTACCACATGTTTATGGTAATACTTTTATGTCTGTTTCCTCATCTATGCATTTCATACCAAGCAAACACACAATGGTGTTGGCAAAGTTAATTTCATTCCCCAGTTTTATTTCTTTCACTTCCTTCATGTTATCTTCTAGTTCACTGCTCTGTAAATATCAAATACACGTTCTCTTTATCTGGAAAGGTTTTTTTAATAGCTAACCTATATTATGTATTTTGCCATATCTCCTCCTGAGTTCTTTAATTTGTAACTTACCTTCATTTTTTCCACTTCTGATTCCAAATCTTCTAGTATTCTATATATTGAAATGGTAATAATGTGTTTACCTTCAATTCCAAACTATCTTCTCTCTTGAAGAATAAACTATTGATTTTTAGGCTTAGGAACAATTAGCCTATCAAGTTTCTACCAATTTACCTGCACCAACATTATAAGGTTAGGAAGCTTACTAAAGAGCCTTATTGCCAAGACTAAGGTATATGGAGTGAAGACAGATGGACAGAAAAGAAGAGAAGCAGAAAAAAAAGAAAAAAAAGGACCCTCTGAGTGTCACAACAAAACAACAATTACATTTCTTTCTTTCCAACCTTTAGTATATTAATACAAAACCAAATCATTTTCACAAACAGCACAAAAAAATAACACAAAATTGTTGTTATAATTTACAGAATTTCAATTACACAAAGAACAAGATAATAAAAAATCCTAAGAAACAGTTTAAAAATAATGTGCACAATTTTCTTTTTATGATATAAAGAACAACTTTTAAGTGATGAATACCTTCAATGCAGAAAAAATTGAGAAAATATTACTCTTTGTCAAAATGTGTTCTTCAGACAGATAGTTCTGGTAACATATATTCCTCATAAAACTCTAAGTTCTACTTCAGAAAGGAAAAGTACAACAAAGCATTTGAAAATCCTGATTTAGATCCTGCTGAATAAAATTTTGTTTGAAAGCAAAAAAGCTGGTCTTCAGCAGTCATACAAGAATGGATCTTAACATCTATCTCTCAGAGATTGGCTTTTTTAAAAAAATAAATATGCTGATTTATACTTTATTTATATAAAAAGATATAATTGTGAATATTTTTACCTGGTTTTATATATGCATGTTTACTAAGTGTTATAGATTTTATATTTATATATACTCCCATTTTACTAAGTCAGGACCACTGAGAAATTACAGTTAAGAAATTACAGAAATTCCAGGTTTCTTAAAATTCATCAGGGAATTACACATTTCCTGAACCATATGCAATCCAGTACAAGTTGTCATAAGAACAGAAGTCATAACACCAACAAGTCTAGTCATAAACTAGATTAATGATCTAGTTTTATGAAACATGACAGTACAAGTTAGGTTTGCAAATATCCACAGGACCAGATGATACTAAACCTAAATTTTTCTAGGTGATTTGACTTTAATATAGTATGTTCTGAGCAGTATTTCTAACTTTTGTACAATCTCTCCCCCCAGTTTCTACTTTGGTGGTTCCTATTGGAAAGAAATTTTGTTTTGTTCCTTTGTTTTGTTTTGTTCCTTTCATTTCACAGAATACAGTTAGCAATCAGTTACTCAGCTGAAACTTTCATTGCTGAATGGTATTGGTTTTTTACATTTAAGTCTTCTGTTTTGATAACATGACCAGTACCAAAAATTTTGTAACTTTAAGGCTATACAATTTAAACATTTGTCACACTCATTGAAACAGGTAAAAAAACCCTTAAAGTTTACGTTTGATAAACAAAGGATAGCTTAAAGAGCTCTCTGCAGTTGAATAAATTACCACACTAAACTTTATATTTAAATTTTCCATAAAACAACAGGCAAATAAGATCTTCCTCTTAACAATATAGATACTGACAACCATTACTACATGTAAACAAAAACAAATCAGAGTTCAGCTATCCTTTTTAGCTCTTTCATTGAACAGAACACATAGTTGAGCTTTATTTCAGGTTTACTACAGCTAGGCAAAGGCAGGCATGTGAAAACAAATAAGTATTAAGAATCAAGAAAAGTACAGCTGCTGACTGTGGAAAGAAGTTTAGCAAACTTCATGTAGTAAAACCTTATGTACTACACTACCAGAGCCATCATGCAAACATTTCTTGTAAGAAATACAATCATGGACTTTAATCATTTGTTGCCAATGGGCTGTTCAATAATCTTTTCCCTCCTATTGTGTATAGGTTAAACAATTCCATTACTGAAATACAATATACATAAAAATGAGAGCAGGAAATGTAATCAAGCACAGTTTGGAAAAACAGGTAATGTGCCTGCACAAATTGATGTGATTTTCTCCCTGCTCCCACCTCCTTAGAGCTCTTCTGGCTGTATTCTTGCAAACTGCATGGAAAATTCAGCTTCTGAATTGTTCCCAAAGCAATAAAATCTCAATGTGACCTTTTCTTTCTGCATGTCATTCAAGTAACCGTCAATCAATACTCCAAGACAATGCAGTGAAACTTTTCTAAATGACACTCCATAAGATCGATTCCAGAAACTAGAGCTGAGAATCCATGACAACTTACTATGCAGCTTTAGTCTCTTATACAGACAAAAATAATATTGTAGATGCCTTTCGTTTATTCATATAATTAATACCCTTGGTATGTTTGTTAAGAGAGAAGTTAGGCTTAAAATATACAAGGTGACTGAAGACCTAGAACTAACAGCAAATCATGTGCATACTTTGGTATTTTGGGTTTGACTGAACTTTTCACTTATGAATTCAGTGAAAAATTTTGGGATAGTTAATAAGCTCAGGTAAGTTACAAGCTTCTGCAGACACAACCTTTGGACTAGCTACTTTTAAACCACTTTTTGAAGGACAAAAAGTACCTCTGTGAAGATTTCAGTGAACCATTGAAGAGGTGGTTTCCTACACCTTTCAACATATCCCTTTTTAAATTATAAATTGCATATAATAAACAGCAATTAGTAAGTCCTTTAAAACATATTGCCTACAGACAGCAGTTTCTTATTAGTAACTACTTAGAGAAACACCGTTGCCCCACCACATAAATTAATTTCATAGATTTATCTGTGCAGTTTATCTCCTGATATGATGAATCAGATAGCAATTACCATCTCAGATTAGAAAACTTTCCCACTGAAGAAGCTCTTACACAGTGATGAAAAAGTGACATTCATTTAACTTACAGATATTTCAGATTTTCAAGATCTTCAAATGCCCCACTAGGAATTCTTTTGATTTGATTGTTGTTAAGAAGCCTACAAAAAGAAATAAACAATGACTTATTTTAACATAAAGGAACTAGGGAAAAGAAAGTGTAAAAGCAGGGGCAATATAATATTAAATAGAAAATGGTTTTCCTCTTAATTGTAACTGTTAGAGAAAGAAAGGCTATGTGCTTACAGCTGCTCAACCACTATCAGGTGAAAACCTGAAAAAATTAGACAGAATTAAAAAAAAAAAATAACCCCAAACACATAGAAACAGTAACAAAGATAAACAAACAAAAGCACAAACCTAACCAAAAACCAAAAAGACCCACCCAGAAGTGGAATAATGTAGTTTCTTGCAGGCATCTGAGATGTAGGTGAAGGGCAAAAAAGAACCTTTTACATCAAGTCTACACATCAGTTTGAAACTGATAAAAACAAAGATTTGTCACTAGCAGGTGCATTAAAGTGGCTTTTCCCAGATGTTTCTTAGTAATATTTTGTGTACTGGGCCCTTTACATTGTACAGGAACATCTGTATGTACAGATTTGCACTCATCCCTCATACATTGGTTTTACAAAGAGAAGTGAATTCAAACTTAATGTAGCCTGTCTTTATTTGAGACTTGCGGGTATCAGATCAGTGATTAGGACAGTTAGAACTTGAGCTGGATATCTGGGAGAAATTGTAATTCAAAACTGGAGATCAACTGCAAACAGAGGTATGATCAAAGGAGACTGGAAATAGGGACAGCTAAGAATATCTTGGCAACACAAATTTGGACAAGATACTTGTCAGGGAAAGTCCTATCATTTCTTCTGGTGTGAATAGAGAGTACAAGATGTGTCAGTGTATTTGTCATGGTGTGCCTGCAGATAAATAGTAATCCAAAGTTCACTGATATCACTACTGTATTCCAGTTCATATACTACTTGTGTTCTGGGAAACTGTCACATTTGCTATCGTAAGTTATGTACACTTAAAAGTAAAAAGAACTGTTTATGTTAATTCCTCTTCATGCCAGCTAATATATTAAAGAAGAGAAACATGCATGCATTTGTTTTAAAAGTGATGCCTGAAGGAATGATAGAGGAGATACAAAGTTAAAATGATAATACCCATACTAATTGTATTATTGGTAGTAAAAGATCTTTTAGAAAGACTTTTCTTCACAATTGTATATGATAACAAAGACCTCCATGAAAGGCAGCTCAGGAGGAACAAAACAATTTGATTCCTGCCAGTCCTGATAAGCACATTAGAACAGGAAAGTTCAGAGTATGTCAGAATTTGTCAAATATTTTGTAACACATTTGCACATCTGAGTCTTTGAACAGCTTTCTTGTAACTTCATGGTTTATTATGTGATATTCCACCAAATCAATTTAGCACTATGTCAAAAAAATCATACAATAATGGTCTGCATTTTTAATAAAATTCAATTAAAGAATATTAATAAAATACAACTATGCAAATAATTTTATTTTTATTTTGATAGACGTACACCTGGTTTTGCCTTCAAATATTTTGGTCTTAACGCCCCTTCTCCCACCTGTGTAAATGCTATAGCTCAAATTTATGAGACTACTCAGCTGTGAAAAGTGAGCAAATATGACACATTACCAAATTGATCACATTAAGTCAAAAGGGATGGGGTCTTAAGGTTGAAAAAGAACTTACAGTGTGTTCAGGTTTTTAAGCCGTCTAAACTCTCCAGGCTGGATTTCTTTAATCCTATTAAATCTTAGGTCTCTGTAGAATAAAAAAAATAAAAAAATTAAAATCATGATATTAAAGAGGCTGTTTATTTTTTCATATGAAAAACTGAATTAAGTACAAATCTTTTGTGATGACTGAGTAGCCTCTGTCCATAAACCACAGCTTTTGACCAAAACAGAAGAAATCCAAATGCTGTTTGACAAGTTTAGGCAGAGGATTCACCAAATCCAGCCTCAGTTGTCAGCTGAAGGCTGTATCTAAGTTAAGAACTGGTCATGAAGTATGTTCTCTTCCACAGTGAAGCAACTTGTAATGGGTTGTTCAGTATTTCACTAAAATGAATTGTGTCTGTACTATAAAAGCCGTTTGTACATAATACTGCAGGACTAAAATGCTTATTTATAAATAAACAGATATAGAAACATTTACATCAGATAAAAAAAACTAAGTTGTCTTGCTTTTAAGACATGTAAACACAGCTGCCTGAAGCTAGACATTTCCTTATTTAATTTTACTTGCTCTTAATTTTTTATATGTTTCTACCACCTTCAGTTCCCTGCTAGCTCTATAGCTTAATGAGAACTTCTCCAAGAAGAAGGAAACCTACTTCTCAAGTAAAGTTCTGCAGAGAGAGCAGGGACAGGGAACAAGGTGGAAGTGGAGCAGGGATGTGGGAAAACACCTTGGCTGTGCCAGTCTCACCCCTCTCCTGCTGAGAGCAGGCAGCAGAGCTTCCCACCTCTGCCACCTCCTGTTCTCCCCTGACTCTGTCTGGCTACTGTATTCCAGCAGCTCCAAATTGGTTTATCAACTGGTTAGAACCAGCAATAAACCCATGTAAAAGAACCCAGACCAACCAGGAAATAATTTTCTGCCTGATAAGCAAAATGGGCGGGCTTCCTGGGAGAGCACTCAGGTGAGGGGAGGACTACAGGACCAGGGGAAAGAAAGCAGGGTGATAAATCTGTCCTCTTCCCTAGCTGTGCTGGACAGCCCCCTTACACAACACTCAGCCAATTGAGGATTTCCAGATTTAGAAGCACAAATTTTCACAGCTCTAACTTGTTCTTCACAAAAACACCTTCTTTAGTTCTACTTTAACAGCATTATGTTTTGCTCATCACTCAGATGTTTTGTGTCATACATATATGTTCCTGATGAGAAGGAGATGCTGCCTCTGAACCTCAGGTGCCAAGATATTCTAAACAACCATAGAATGCCATATCCTGCACTGAGAAGGAACAGCAGATCCCTCTGCAAGATTCATTGGACATGACATACCATTTGCTTTTCTTGCTTTTTCTAGATTATCTGATAGTTTATTGTGTTCCAAAGCAGCATTTCAGTTTTGATTCAAATAGTCAAAAGTGCAAAAACTTCAATATTCATGAATGAAATACTGTAACCTGAGTACTTTTCAAAAGCTTCAAACAACCATTACAACCAGCAATATTTAGCTCCTAAAAACCTCTTATTTTAGACATAAAATAATATACATTTATCCATATGAAAAGCAAGTCTATTCCCTACAGTGGCACAAAGACAATAAATAAAAAATTAACTTTCATGAATGCAAGCAAGGAGCCAGCCCTCTGGGTCAGCAACAAAGTGAACCCCCTTTTGATGTGTCCAATCTACTCTGCAGTAACTCATGAGAATAACTGGGGATTAGGAACACCAAGCAAAGTAATTTATATTATTTTACTATTGCTGCACGTAGTACCATATATAGTGGTATTTATCTCAACTCCTAACACTATTGCCCTTCTCATATGAAGTTGTTAAAGCTAAAAAACACATCAAGTTTGAAATTCTACCTATTCATTTTCATTCTACATAAAGTTATGAGAAAAAAGAGCTGCAATAAGACACAGCACACGTTTTCTCTAGAGCACTGTATATTTTGTATCTGTAAGTAAAATGATAAAGAATATGTATGTTTTGTTCAAAGTCAGTACTACAATTACATTAAAATTGCAGGGGGAAAACCAATAATCTTACTAAATGTAGGATTATAATTTTGGTCCATTCTTTCAAAGAGTATTTCCTTCTTCAAAGGAAGCAACATTTCAGTGTTCCCTCCAAGTACTTTCATTAATTTTCAGCACAAAATCCCCCCAAAATAGAATTAAGCAGCTCACAAACCAAGAAGATAAAACTTAAACCATAACCTCTGAAGATTTATAAAGAAGAAATCTGTCAAACTGTCATAATTTCCATGTACAACAAGATAATAAACAAGTGGATAAAGGAAATAGAATTTACATTGCATCCATTAGTTTAAGGGGTTGGTAGATGCCATTCACATAAATAATAGAGGAAATCTCTGTAAACCAAGTGTTCAGTATGTGATTCAGTAGAAGAAAATAAAAAAAGCAAAAAACTTTATTCCTACTGTCATACCATCAGAGAAAAAAAATAAACAAAAACTGCCAAAAAACAAACAAAAAAACCCCAAAAAACCCAAACCAAAACAAAAACCCCCCCAACATTTCATATTAACAGAAGCGCCATTTCTCAGGCTTGAAATGTCATCCCCCCATAGCACAGACCCCATATCCAGGTTATAACAGAATGATTTCAGGAAACAGAAGAGCTCAGAGCAAAAGGCCAACAGCAATCGGAAGCATGCCCTTGGAGAGTGAATGGCAGGAATGAGGACTGTGTTAAAACTGAAAGATGACTATGGGTAGCACAAGCAGATAAGCAGGCCATTATGGAGCAGATCTTCAAAGGCATTTTGTGCTGCTGAAATAATGTGTGGTCAATCAGCATGATGAGGTTTCTTGACCCTTATTTCTGACTAGCTCGGGCCCAACCGTGCCACATGACTGTCACTCACAAAAGCTTGTTCCCTGCCCATTCAATTCTCCTTCACCTTTTTCACTGCTCCCCATTTCACTCTTACTAGCTGACACATCCTGGCTGGATGCTGTGCTTTGGGGCAGAGCGAGTCTGACTCCCCAGTGACCAGTCTGAGTGCACCAGGAGGTTAAAAAGCCAACTGAGGGAAGCCACTCTTGTCGACTGCCATTTTCCCCCCTCCTAATCTCTAAACAGTAAATGAAACAATCAATTAAAGAGATGCAAACACCCCTGATGATGGCATTGAATTTGAGGGTATATAAGAATTTGACATAACAATCCAAAGCTAAATGTCATGCATTTGTTTTTTAAAATAAAAATCTAATACATCTAATTCAGATAATCTCTTTTATTAAGTGCTTCAAAGCAAAAACATTTACTTCTTAAAACTGTAGCTAGAAAACATAATTCAAGTTGAAAAATCCTCAAAATCTTCAGCCACACAGGCTTCCACAGAAGCTAAGCCCATTATTCTGAAGCATGTCTTGCATGAATAACACAAACAAATCGTGTCCATGATAGCCAGCAGACCGAATACTGTCAGGGTTCTTTTCCTGGCTCCACTCAGGAGCTCTGCTCTGTGCTAATCCGTGGAGCACAACCAGGAAATGTTCGGCAGAGCAGGAGGCTGCAGGGGCCAGGAACGTGCCAGGGAGCAGGCGGTCAATTTAGCAACTGGATGCCCTTGAGATTCACATTCCAGCACCTCGGAATGGCCGTGGTCCCACAGCCCTGCAAACAGCCAGGCAGGGTGTGCACACACTTGCTTTGCAGGATTCCTACGTGCCACTACCTGAACGGGGCTGTGGGAAGATCTGAAAGACCCAGATGTATGGCATATAAGTAAATACAATATTTGTATATGCTTCCTTTTCTGTCACAAAGCAAATGAGAAATGTGCTGCAGACACTTTTTGTCTGGATTAAAATGAATCCTGTTCCTAATAAATTCTTTATTTGAACTAACTGCATCCATTTGTCTCGCCTCTTTACACAGGCCATTTTTAACTATTTCCAATTTAGCACTGAAAATTAACTTTTGACAATATTTTTATCTAATCAAACAGAGTGAAAATTTCTAAGTATATAAAAAAATTAAAAAGCCACATCCTGGCACTGCAAGACATTCTTTAAAGCTTGCACTGACAGTGTGCAGTAATGAAAGAGGGTTTCTCTGTTAAAACATCCTGATATGGTACGGCAGCATTGGACCATATGAATTCACTGCAAGTTTGCAAAATAACACCTTATATAAACTAAAGACCTTCATAAATATTTGGAATATGACAGTCACACATATGACAGGGTACACAGCAAACAGTACAACATTGGCCTTAAACATCAAGCAACTTACAAGAATTAATTAAAGAAGTTTCTGTTTGAAATACAGGAATATCTGAGAGAAGGGATTGTTTTTGCTTAGATAAACCATGTACTGACCATAAAACTGTAAATTTTTATAAAAAATGTCTAAAGTGCAGTATTCCTTTATTATTTTTTTTTTCTTGTTATTGTAAAGCAACATACATGGTGGAAAGGTAAGAATTTTTATTTCATTACTTTTATAAAAGGTTGAACTTCACATATTTTAATAATATTATTTCAGATCCCTTTTTGCATATGCTTGAATTATAAAGATTCTGTTGCTTCATCAAATTCAGAAAAATCATTAACTGTTCTAAGTCAAATGGATTTAATGTAGGGTTGTTAAGAACATATTCTGTGCTCTCATCATGCACCTCAAAAGGCAGCCACCTTTGGATCAGATTGTGGATACTCAACACCAAAACTGGTCACTCCCAGTCATCACTCCACCAATGATAACCTATTGATCTCAAATAATAATCACTCATTAGTCAGCAGTTATTACAAAAAGTTATTATCATCCTAAGCAGGACAAATGTGAAAATTCCTTGTAAAGAACTGCTGGAGCAGCAGTGGGAAAGACACCAGGGCCTCTCCTCTGCTTGATCCACCCCAGACATGTGCTTCTCATCTCTGCCTGAGGACTAGACATCCTGTGACTTATTAGGGCTTGGAGGATGTCCCCAAGATCCCTCCATTGCTAGAGAGAGTATATTAAAAATGGCTTTCATTTTTTTCAATTTTAATCTGTGTCAGAAAAAAAACTGTCATGACACAATACTAAGATTATTAATAAAAAAATTAAACCCAAAATTTAATGTCTTACGCTACTGCTTCTTCTGTAGTCATCTTTCTCTCTATAGATACGTATAATTAGCCAATTGTAACATGGATATAGAAACACTGTATTAAGTGATGATGTAATTAAAAACATTTATCTTGGGAGATATTGTATGCATGCAAAGCATAACATCAGGGCATTCACAAAAAAAAATTGCTCTGTGTGCCACAGAAATGAGACAATTAAAGAGATTTCAAATATTGTGATACTAGATATCACAACTACAAGTAGTCTTGGTTATCCATTTCCATCTTCCTAGTTATAAGATAGAAATAAAAGCAAAAATATAACTAATTTTATTTAAGACATTTGCTTGGGTGTGACAATAAGATTTATAAAATGTAGTATAAGGACAGAGTTCAGAACTTTAGCTGCTAGAATCACCAACACAGCTGCAAAATCTTAGACTAAAGGGGATAACTTGGTTTGCTTTGGATACATTTTTCCTATTATTAAAAAATGCTTGAGAAGAGAATTGTATAGGCAAGAGGAAGATTCTAAGCACAATGTGTAATTTCATCTTCTGTTTATACCTCTCCCAGTACTAAAAAAGATAAATAGACAAAAATAGACTTTCGATCCTATTTCCTTCTCACATTAAATAATAAATTTGTTATTGTTTTCACTGCTAAGACTGAGGAGAACATACAGCTGGTCTAACCAAGCATTCATTAGTTGTACTGACGCCAACTAATTCTGTAACATGAATCTATGTCTTATTTAGTACTTTTTGGTTAGACCTACTATTTCATATCACTGGACTTCCCAACTTCAGAAGATCCCTTGAATAATTTGTTCATCTCCAAGCATCTGTTTTTCTAGTCCAAAAATGAAAATATCATCTTACTTTGCTTAATAACAATAAATGCACACAACATTAAAACCTAAACACCAAATAGCACTTAGACTTGTTATATTTGTTCTAGGGACTATTGACAAGCATATTGCTCCCAGACATCATAGATTAAAGATCACATTCATGCTAAGGGACACTACATGGAGAGTAAGTAAAACAAAAATAATTCTAAAAAAACCTGAAATCCTAGGAGTGTCACCAAAACCAGTATGTATAAATATAGAATAAAGCAAATACATCAAATTTACTACTGGCAAACTAGGACAATGTGTTTAAACTCAAATTTCAAAGAGCTGTGTTTTTCTTTAGCTTGTCATATTGAAAGCATCTGATTTCATACTTTAAATTGAAAATATTTGTGTATCTGTTAGCTTTGGGCAAGACAAAGGAAATTTGGATGAAATCAACTTAGTCATATGTTGTAGTCATATGTAGTCACTATTTCAAATGCCATGCTGATGCATTAATGACTTTTATTATCAGTCATCATTTAAAAGCAAAATACTAAAGCATTTCCCATTGAAATAAAATCCTGATTTTTATTAGCAGTGAGGGTATCTCATTACCTTGTTAAAAGGGGTAACCAGTACTTCAGCATTGATTTAAGACATGAATTAACTTAAATTTTAGAATTATTTCCTCAGACAAGCAAAATCACCACAGCAGCAAAATGGAAAAATCTGAAAGAACACTACTGTACTTTAAAAATGGACAGGTTCTCAAGTGTCCAACCTCTGCTGCAAAGGTAGATGATTTTAAAAGGTTGAGTGAAAACAATTTAAAGTTAAACCTCTTCCTCTATAAGTGACTGTAAAGTGTATGTACGGTAATACAATCTTCATTACTTTAATCTGACAAATTAAAAGCAGGTAGGGGCAGAAATAATGCAACCTACTTTAAAATTATGGATTTATCATTGTCATAATTTTCTGATATTGATGGTTATAAACAGTCTGAAAAAGATGCTTATGTGAAATACAGTGTACTCATTAATCTGTAAGGCTAGTTATGAAATGCAACAAGAAGTAACAAAATGGAAAATCAATTCCTTCAGCTGTGTGATACATACTAATCTGGAAAAAAGTGTAAACTAGCTAATCTCATTTTCATTAAAAAAAAATCCAGAAGGGAGCAATTTAATAGATAAACATTAGATTTGTAGATCTAGTAGATTTAATAGGTTAAATCAATTAATTTAGGTTAAAGAATTGCCATCATGTGTTTAGCACTTTTCTGATGTGTTCATAACGTAGGAATTGTCATAACTGGATGATTTTTCCATTGCTAAATCCAAAAGAACATTTTTTTTTTTAATCATTGCAGATTAATTACTATCCAGCAGAAACAACCTATACCTTAAACACCAAACCTCTATGTTTCTCAATGCAGAACAAAAGATCTGCAAATGCCAGCAAGACTACATTGCTTATGTCTACTTTATTCTTATTCTTTTTTTATTCAAGGTCATCCCAGCAGGAAATGAAAAACAGTCATCAGCATAGTAAAAACATTCAAACAGAGCAGAGCATGAAAATTGCACAAAAGAGGTTATATAATCAAGTCAGTGGAGTAACTGGATGATGTCAATGGCACTTTAATACTGCTTTAACTACTGCCCTGTAAAAAAATGTGTCACTTTGTTGAACAAACAAAGACACAGCCACCACTTAAAAAAAAAAAAAACCAAACCCTACTTGCAGCTATAGCACTACTTACAGTAATCATTTCTGTTAGCAGTGTAACACTTGCTAGAATACTAGAGGGACCAAGATTTTTATTTTTTTTCTGGCTCTTTTTCAGATTTAGCCCTAGAACTTCTTTTGCAAACAAAATTATATCATTCTTCTTTTTCTTGGAAACTCATTTTCTGGATTAATCTTCCCGAGTCTAACTATTACATACAATACGTAATTTTCTCAAATTTACATTGAGATAATTTTACTTTTACATTAGCATGCAACACATTAAAATAGCCACTCCATTTTGAGATGGGAAATTAAAACATTATTCTTACAAGGTATGGGGGTATCAACAATACCTAGTATATTGTAATTTCAGTAACAAAAGTAAATGGTAGGACCACAAAAATTTTGAAAGCTGTAGAACAGAATGCACAACATTTATCAGTACTCACCTTGATCATAAACCCATGCTTCAGAAAACATAACATAAGTAATGAAGTCTAGATGATATATCAACTATCTTATTAAAATAATATCTGATTTGTACAAATATGCAAGATTTGTTGACAGGAACTTTGAGTTCACATGTCTTAAAAACTCTATTTTACCATCTACAGCTTTGGTGAATGCAGAACATGTGATATATCCTTCTAAAAGAGCTAAGGATTTGTTTTAACTAACCATTATTTTGCCATTACAGTTGAAAGGAAAACATTTAAATGTTAATTCAGTGAAATGCAATACAGTATTGTCTTACTAAGTCTTTAGATCCCTTTGCTGCCCTTGTCGTCAATATTTTTAACCAGCCATTAAAAATGCCATTAAAAGGACTCAAGTGGGATTTGCTGGTCCAAAGTTTTAGGTCTGTATCCTTAATTGTCAAAAATTATACATGGAAATTTTACCCTGGTGTGTGATTGTGGCTTCTCATCTCATCCACTTTCAAGTTCCTCCAAAATTCATGCACTACAGAAATTATTTTGAAATTAGAAATTTTATTTTAGAATGGTTTCTAATTCTCATGCTATCTTAAAAAAAAAAAAAAAAAAAAAAACCAACAACAACAACAAAACAAACCCAAACTCCCACAACCAGAACCCCTCCTTTTAAAAGCATGGACAAAGAATTCAAAGAGATGCAATTGCTGTTTCTGCAGTCTGAGAAATTACAAGAAAAGGCAAAATCTGTCTTTATTTCTCTCAGGGGGATCGATTGCTAAAACCAAACAATGAAAAGGCTGTTGACAGCACAGCCATATGTTTCATTACTGATTATTTTTCACAGAAATAACCTTGGGAGGGCTGATTTTTTGTCCTGTGTTTGTTATGCCCAATAAAATAGAGCACAACAGTCGTGTCTGTGCACTGTACTAACACAAATCTGAGACAGTAAAGGTCTTGGATTGAAATAATGGTTGGCACAGTCTGCATAAAGAGCTATGATACATTGAAATATTTTAGAGGACTAGTGACAGTTGGAGATGCAACCTTTTCTTGGTTTCCTTTTTAATATTTAAGAATATAAAATTTCAACTGGACTTTTGAATAAAAAACAAATTTGTCCTCTATAGTAGGCTAAAGGAGACACCAAAATAGGAAGCTGACTAGTTTATGGCTTAGCATGAACCGCTGAAACAAATGCACTAGTTTTGTTTGCTTTTAAAGCTAGCAGTCCTGTAAGTTACTACTGTGAAAAGCCCACAGAAATTCTGCTGTTATGCCACAGTCATAAATTAGTCTTATTTTCCTCCCATGTACCATTCTGTAAAATAAATATTGTTTCTGCACTTCTCTGTGTCACAGGGATGCTTAATTCTAAACTCTATATCCATAAAATACTGATATTCTCAGAGGAAAGAACTGAAAGCCAGAAACAAACATTATCATCCCTGACCTCTCACAGAAGTCACACAACAGAGAAATTCCCATCTTAAGGCAATTACTGCTTTCAGAGCTGAGCCATCTTTTTGAGAAATAAATAAAAAAATACAATTCAAGACCATTAATCAAGCAAAACCTAATGACTTGCTAGCCATTCTAGTAGTAAACTATATTCACTGTTAAAAATGGGATAGTCTCACCCTGCTTCCCAACTTCTGATTGAGCATGTTTGTTTTCAGTTTCTGCTCAGCAAAAACAAACACTTTTAAGAGAGGATTAGCAGTGACCATTTTTCTTAAAAAAAAAATCCAAACACTGAAGTTCATGCTTTTTTTTTTTTTTTTTTTTTCCCCAGCGGTTCTTGAAAAATTTAAAAAGAAACAAATCATGAAACTTCAAATAGGATGGGTAGGAAAAAATACAGCTATGATTTTGTTCTGTGGCAGATTAGTTCTTTCTCTCTTTACAGTCAGGACAATGGATATTCATAATTAAAAACCAACACAGAATAATCATCTATGTATTACCAAAGTGCCTTAAGCTTCCTTTTAACTCTGAGACATCAGCACCTCTCCCACAGGAGCACCCAGCTGGGTACCCCTTATGCTGGGAGAGGATCAGTGCAGGGTGGAGCTCTCAGCAACAAAGACACTACATCTGAAAACAGGGGTGAAGGCTGTGAATGAAACTGGACAGGTAAACTAATAAATCACTATATAAGTGTGGTTTCCCCATCACTGCAGTTTTAGGGACCTCTTTCCTCAGGGCAGGCAGCCTCATTGATGCAGTGCATGTGAGCCTGTATTATATTTATTATGCCAATAAATAACATCCAGCATCTAAAATGCCAGTGACCTTACAACCAAAGAATGCCCATTTTGTCTCCTTCAATTCAAAAAGCAGTTCTGGAATACAGGATCAACATCAAGCCAAAGGATGTGGAAAATTGAAGGAATTACTGCATCTAAAAATAACATCTAAATTCAACTCAAAAGCTTTTATTCATTGTGAATCTATGTGTCACTCTTCCATCTACACTAGGCAGATTTTGTTGGAATATATTTCCAACTGTTTTGTACTTCTCACTTGTTTCCAATAGTGGTAGGCATATTAGATTCCTGTAGGCTTAGAGGTTTTAGAATTGATATGGATAGTTGCTCTTGTAGAATGCTGAGGAAGTTTTACAATTAAAATGGAAACACTGTTGACTTGCATAAGAGTAACAACAAAAATTCAAGTACTCTATCATGTGGCTGAAGACTGGATTCCTGGTTTCAGACAAAGCAACAGGTCTTCCTTCCACTTAATGGAAAATCCCAGGTCACCTCAATGAAAAAGCTGCAACTCTTAGAATGGAATTTTCTGCTTCCTGAGGTTAACAACAGGCTGCAAGAGCAGATAAATTAGCTATTTTCTGACTCTGCCTCCAGCTCCTCCTGCTCCTGATAAAGAAAACTCAGTGGAACAAGGATCTTAGGACTCCTCTGATATTTATCTTCCCATTCCTCAGGAGTGCAGAAAGCCTAAAGGCAGGCAAATGGGCGTTCCTGTCTCTTGGGAGAAGTTGTTTTCTCCCTACGAAGAGTAATGCAAGTGACTACCAGAAGACATTCAACCTTAAAGTACCCAACCTAATGACATCCAGAGAAGGGAATGTCCGGGAACAGATTATTGCTTCCCTTTTCTTCTTAGGTCATGTCCATCCTCACACAGATATCAAAATTATAAACAAAAAGCAGTTTTGGAGCTACTACTCGTTAGGGAACAAGTTACCTTTCAGAATGCACAAGTTATCTTACAGAATGCATCAAGGGAATAATAAAAGATTAATAATAAACATTATGCTTTATACATTTTTATTACGTGCCATAGCTTAATCAATACCCATCATCTCTTACCTCAGATTGCAAAAATGGAAGTGAATTAAGTAATACTAGCCTACAACTTCTTCCCCTGCACATTTATTTTCTTCTTTCTCTACATAAATTAAATTGACTGGACATCTTAAAAAAAACAAACTTGGAAAACTGGATTACTGAAAATTATGGATGTATCTGAAATTTCCAACTAAATCTTACTAGTCTTGTGTGTTTTTCAGTATTTTTAAGTTCCATTGGCCTTAGAAGATCACATCTATTTTGCATTGTCATGCACCCTCTTCCTAGCAATTCTAATTTTGGCACCATTAAGTCAACAATCAATTAGACATCACTCTTCTGAATCTCTCCATAATTATTCCATCCTATTGACACAATACTAAAGATAAAGAAAAAAGTATGAAATGTCTATAGACAGAAAAATGTTTTTACACATTTCCATGTTGTTCATAAAAGGTAAAATTCATAAAAGGCAAAAAAGGCAATTTATTATAAAATGTAAGACAAAATGTAAGACCCTTCTTCAGTCTTCACAGTGTAATGGCATTTTTAAAGTTATAATTTTTCTACTTTGAACACGTTTCAATTTACTTTCTTGCTTTTATTACCCCATACAAACCAGCTGTACTCAGGCCACATCAATGCCATTTGGGCCACATGGAGAGCAGCTATGCTGCCCAGTAACACATAATAGCAAGTGGGATTCTCAAGGGGTCTTTCCTCAGCCCAAACATAAAGGATGAGGCTTTTGACCTAGTGTGTATTTAAAAGAAAGTTCAAACATCTGATAACTCTTGCCAAAGTAGAATGAAAATACCAGAATTATCTCTAAAATTAAATTTTTAGATATTAAATTAAATTAAGTACAAACTTTCCTTTAAGGATTATCAGATGGTTTAAAATATCCACATAATAAATACCTAGTGCAATGATTCAATATTAATTAAAAATTAATTTGTGAAAGTTAAATTGTTAAAATTTCTGAGGTAGAACATTTTCTCTGGCAGGTTGGGGCAGTAGCCCAGGCAAGCACAGAGCAGGGGCTGGTGACATTCCAATCCCTGGCAAGCCTGGCAAGGAAGGAAAGTGGAAGGGGGCTTTTTCTCATGAAGGGGCACATACAGTTCTCTGTTTGCCCAAACCTGCCCCTTCAAGCTGTATCCCAATTCAGCTTATTTTATGGTTTTCTCTGAGGGCAGGTCCTGTTTGGTGAAGCCCCAGGGGTAGAGGAGCAGGTTTGCTCAGGAGGCAGCTCCTCCTCGTGCCACCTGTCAAGTCACCCTCTCTCAGACATCACAGACCAAACCAGGGAAATGATTCAGAGTGAAACCAAATGTTCTTCCCTTGCTTATTCCTCACTAACTCTGAGAACTGATGGACACCACGGGCAAGGAGAGCAGCAAGAACTGCTGGCCAAAAGAAAGCCAAGAACCCCTCACAGGGTGTTTCTGAGTAAAACCAACAGTTTTTACTGAAAAAAATCTCTGTTTTGTAAATTAAAAAAGAAAACTTGGAGAAAACAAGTAGGTTTATACTAGCTTTACTACACTAAATAGACCAGCTACTTAAATACATTAGAATTAGTTTTCTTTTAATATGAAATCTAAACAGTAAAAAAAAAAACCAAAAAAAAAACCAAACCTATCTGCAGCCAAAGATTTTTTTTTAAAAAAATCTTATCAATCAGCAGATATATCTACCAAATCATTTCCAGCTTTGAATAAAAGATTCTTACAATGTTGCTACTACTGAAAAACACATATCTACATGACTTAAAAACATATAAATTACTAGTATTCCACTTGATTAAGACACTGCTATGTCATATATTTGGCTTAAAATCCTGTGAAAAAATTCTTTCCCAGAACTATTAATCACCAAATCTTAAGTTCAACTGCAAAATAATCCTCTGGACTCAGTTAAACGATCATTGCTCTATGAGTGGTCAGAAGTACAAATATACCCTCTGATCCAAAGGCATACAAACACCAATTTATGGCTGGGGTTTCCACAAATACTTCAAGACACTTCAAGGACTGAAGAGGCCACAAACCCAGCAGTCAGCACTTAAGTGAAAAACTTTCTACTGGTAAAGTTTCCTCAGGCATCGGATGTTGTGTTACTGCAGTAGTCCTGTGGCTGAAATCTCTCCTGGGAGATTATTCACGGGCTCTGGTCTCTAGAGGGACAATTCCTTCCCATGTCCAAGCCATATGCTAAAGATAAGCCTGAACTGAATGACCATTTTATTTCCTGACCACTGAAGCTTCATCACTATGCAGCTAAAACCAACAGATTAACATAATGAAAGAGACACCAATCAAGAAAAAAACAAAACAAAACAAACCCCAAATTTTAAATCCCCAAAGGCAATCAACAAGATTTACAAATCCTGATATTATCAGAAATTTCTTACATGTGGGTCCAGGTGTTAAAAGCAAATTATTTTTTGGGGTATACCATCATGTCAAATTATCTCCAAATTTCAAAGTTAAAAAAAAAAAAATTAATTCATTCCACTTGAATCATAACCTTCTTTTAAAAGCAATTTTTTGTTTACACTGTCCAGAAGATTTGATTCCTGAAAAATGAAATATTCTTTCAGAGAAATATGGATATTTCTAAAGCGAAGTCAGCCTGCCAGTAAGTATCTAAGTTATTTAACACAGCAACCAACCAAACAGGATAAAAATTCTGTCACAGACAATGTCTGACATGCAAGACAGGCACTTGCTCTATTCTATCATTATTACGAAGCAATTCCTTGTGGATATTCAGAGGGGAAAAAAGGTAAATGAAAGGCAATGAAAAACTCTCATCTAAGGAATCTGGGTTGCATAGATACTACTGTGTTCTATGTACAGTGGGAATTCAAAATTTTATCAATATTGAAAAGACAAAACTAGTTTGAATTCAACTTGATATTGTTAAATGTTGAGTGCAAAACCACAGCAAGTTCTTAATTCTTTCTCTGATGAATAAGGGATTATAAACACATGCCATGGAGTTACAAAACTGGCTACATAATATACCTGAGCCTGCGGGCTGTACACAAGTCACTTGCCTACCTGTCATATCTGTTTTAAGTGTTGCTCACATTGAAACTTCATCAAAACCAGAAAATTTCCCCTGAAGTATCTGAGATGTTTGGTAATCCCACAAATTTCTTCAAAGGACAAGTCTATCTTACACCTAGCAATGTATATATAAATTTTACACAGATATGACCCATATAAAGATTGGCACTGAAGGCTGGTTTGTTTTGTTGGTTCTTTTTTTTAAAAAAAATCTTGCTTTCAGCCAGTTAATTACTGTTAAATCTCTAATGAATCACAGACTCTTTTTACATACTTTTTCTCTTTCCAAATCTTATAATCCCATGCAAGATGCATCCAAAATGTTTAAGAGAGGATATCAAAAAGAAAACATCTACTCCAGAAAGTACACAAAGTTGACATAGTATAAAACATCCAAGGAAATACTCATATCACAGCGGAGGATTAGAGGATTTTCTGGCCAAGTTTTCAAAACTGTTGTTTGCTGAATCAAGAAAAATGTTTCAACACGTATCAATATTTTAGAAATTTCAAGTGATTTAGATTATTGATAGAGAACTCAGAAAAAAATATAACATCCTGAGTTTTCAAAATTGGCTTAAATAAATTATAAATGTTACCATATTAAAAAAGGTATTTACAGACCTTTAAGAGTTGTCTGGTAGCCACTATTTACACACCTGACAACTAAGTCTCCAATCTACAAATTAACATTCTTTAGCTATACATAAAAATCTAACTAGGAAACATTTTAATTTATTTTACCCCCTACATAGGTGTTGTTGCATTTACTTAAGCTTTTCCCAGGGCAATAAAATTAAAACAGGAAGTTAATGCCTTGAATCTGCCCAGAGCAATCCACCAACTCACAAAATCAAATTGTTCTCACTGCTCTTACAGCTCTGTCCTAGCTCTGCAGTTCTCTTTGCCTGATATAAGTATTTCCTTTTACTGGCAGTCTAATGCAGTTACCTAGGCCCTTTTTTTGGAGAACCTTACCAAAGTCAAAGATCTGGATATTTCATTCAGTTTATGTCTGTAATAAATAAATACTACCACCTCTCAAATTGCTTGGAGAGTTTATCAAAATACCATCAAACCAAAACTTCTTTCTTGAACCCAAATTAGCTATTATCCCAAAGAGTGACAAAATATCCCTTAAAAGGTATCCTGCTTTGATAAGCCATGTACTCTTTAATTTACATATGTCACACCATCATACTGCTGCTCTAGCTTTTTATCTTAGCAGACAATGTAATGTGTCATTTATTCATATTAGAGTTTTGAATGGCCCACTAGTTATCTCTGTGTACCAGAACACACACTACCCCTCATAGTTTTCAAAATATTTTGGAAAAATTTGGAAAAAAGTTCTCTCTTCTAACCATTAAAACCTAAAGATACATTAATCTAAAGACTTGAATATTGGTGACTGATTTAATCTGATTATCATGAAAATTTATCATTAAATAGAAGCCACCACAAGACACCAAACAGTGACATTTTATATCAAACCAGAAAATCAAAATCTTGCAAAAATGAAATATTTGCTTCTGTAGAGCATGCTGGACCTCAGACAGAGGCTATAAGCCTCTGAATTTAACTGTTTTGAGAAGTCTGCACTGAATTTCGTGCTGCCCCAGTCATGATGCTCACACTGCCTAGACACAAGCACACAAGGACTCATTTATTCTTTATTTTTTCTGCAACAAAGGAAACCAGTAGCAAAATGCCTAATAAAATGCTATTAAGTCCAGTCTGGCTAACACAGGGCAAAGAACTTGACATTTAGCAGTCATCGTCCAGCTTACCAAAAACAGTCATTAGCTAAGGTAACACTGTGTACCAAGTAATATTTTTCCTTTTTCAGACCAGCCAGGCAATGAGCAGCCTGTTGTAATAAGTGATTTAAGGGGAAAGAATGCTAAAAGAAAATGTTTCCGAAAGATACAGGGAGTGGCAATTGGAAAGAGAATAAAAAATCTGAAAGTTAGAACAACAGATCACAACAAGAAAGGGAGCAATGCCACAGGGAGTTAAACTGATTTGGAGTTAAATACATTTGCTCATTGTTTTTCTTTGTAAAACTTAAAAAACTCAGGAAAAAAAAAAAAAAGAGAGAGAACACTACATTGCACAAAACTTCACACTTTTTATTCTACGAACTTACACATGGTTTCAAGAAACCCTGCCAGCTACTGCACAAAGTCTCCAATGTCCTTATCTTTGTACATACAGATTAAATAAAAAGCCATGAAGATGAGAGGCCACATAAATCTCTCCTTTGTGTATCTTTCTCAAGGTTTTGAGACTCTGTTATTTGTAATAAACATTCAATTTGCTGTTTAAAAGAATCACTTGACTCTCATTAGAAGCAGTAATAATGCCATACCAAAAAGAAATCAAATTTGGCAGCCTGATAAGCAAAGGAAGGAAAAGGAAATATTTGAGTCATTCCGTTCCAGCTCAGTCAGCTCTCGTTGCACCATCTCTATGGATTGTCTTGAAACCCTGCCCACATTTGCAATAAGAAAGCCTTTAAAGCTATTTTTGTTTTGGTTTGTTTTGGTTTTTTTTAATTGAATTCAAATGGAAAAAATGATAAAGACAATTTAGCCCAGTTGTTTCCCTATATCTATCTATACATATATATAAACACACATTATGTACAGCATGTGTGCATATATATAAATATACAGACACACACATACACATAAGTATTTAAAATACTAACTTCGTTTTATACATAAACTTCACCAGAAGGACAAGCAAATATAAATGTTTATATTGTGTGATATAGATTTTAAATGTCACCTTTATGAATGGATCTTTTCTGTAAGTGAAGTCTTATCCTATAAGGATGTAGACACTTTGGCTTGCTGGAAAGAGACTCAGCTAAAGTCCATGTCCAGGAAAAATCAGAAGCCTGGGGATTACTCATATATACAAAGCTATGCGTAAATTCTAAAAGATGAGATCTAGAGTGTACGAAATATTTGATCACAAAATACTGTAAATAAACTACAATAAGCTTTGAAAGTCTCAGAAATTTGAATACAAAAAGAAATAATGGAAAAAATACCCTATAAACACATGAATCAAGATGGATTAAAATTTAGTTGTTTTTTCAGTTGTTCAAAATAGAATTGGAGTTTCAGAACTTGAATCTAGCATTTTCATTTTACCAGTTACACACAGTAAAATATTCCTGTAAAGACCATTTTGTAATTTAAAAAAAAATCAAATAATATTCCATTTTAAACATAATGGACTACTTCTCTTCTTCTTTTGTTATTTCCTGAATAGCTGTCTGCTATTTTTTCATGTCATAATAGTAATATTGATTTATTCTATTATATTACGTTGGTTTCTTTCCACAGTTTCCTTCTATCTTCATGCCAAGCTCTGTTCTTTACTGGCTGTATTTCCTAGTTTTCTTTTCTGCTAGACTTTCAACTTTTCAATTTAAACTTAGCTTACTTGCAAGTCAATCCATAAGCACATGTGACAATCCTGTTATTTAACACCTAAACAACAAAATTTTCTGCAGACTAATGACAACCTCACATCATCTCTTAATGAGCACTGACCTCGCCTGGGAGAGAAATCAGCAGGGCATACTCAGAAAATGGAGGAGGTTAGAATATTATTATTTGAATATTTTTCTCTTAGGCATGTGTTTTACCACAGTTTTAGGTGAGACACTAAAGTGTCTAAGTGTCACTAAAGTTGTTAGTCACTTTAGGTGTGACTCTCCCTGTGTTTCAGATCCAGACCCTCCTGATGATGTAAGGATAGGCATCTCCCTGTTATTTTTCCACCAGCTGCCTTTGGGAATTAGGAGAGAAAGACTATATTTACTCATGTCCAAGCATCCATTTCCTAATTTTTCCAATAAGTAATCCCATGTTTGTCTCTGTTATACAAACAATTCTTATTCACTGTCCCTCATGCCCCTAAATTCCCCAAAGACATTCTGAAAATTTGTTAAACTCATCATTTTTTAATTATGTTTTTGGGAAAACTGAGTAACAGCAGAGACACTGAACTCTCTGTTAAACAGAATCAGAAAGACATAAAAATGTTTAAAACTGAGATCTTGAAGTGGGGATGTAGACAACACCAAGCAATCCACTGATCAGTATAATCCTTATAGCTTTCTAAAACATTTCAGTGGAACAAACAAAAAATCTGGTGCTGACAATAGTCCAAACTCCCAAAGTTTTGGGAATTAGAAGACAGTCTTTTGAAACAGCTATAAAGCAAATATTTCACATAGTCCTATGAAGAGATGTTTGCAGTAAATGGAGAATTTTTGTAGTTGGGAAAGGTCACCAGTAGAGCTTCACAGAGACCTGTGCTGAGTTCTACATTGTTCAGTTCATTCCCAAATGGAAGAGCAATGAACCACAGAAAGAACAAAGTTTTGCTTATGATATTTATCTATTGTAACAAAGTCTGCCTAGGAAGAACAGCAAAAAGACCTGTTAACAGTCCATGAATGGCTATTAAAATGCAGACCTAATGCACGTATTAATATAAAATAATGTATTTGGAGAAAATCAAACTTTTCAAATAAAATGGCAGGCCTAGAAGTGATCATTACTACATACAGACAAGATTTTAAACTGCCCTTATTAGACCATGAAACCTTATACCAGATTTTTCCATACAAATACTGGGCAAAGTTACAATTCCCTCATCTCCAAACACAGCAGAATGGGGAAGTAACAGTCCAGATGATGAGAGATTAATACCAACCTTTCACTGAGAAGGTTCCAACTTTAAAAAGAAAGGAATGGAGAAGCTTAGGATCAAAGATCACAACACCATGGCTGGAATTGGAAGAATAATCGAGAGGGATCAAGCACTCACTGTCTCTTCCAACAGAAGAAATGGGGAACATTAAGTGAAGCTAATAACTTATAGGCTTCAAACAGAAGAGAGCAATTTCCATGATGTAGTTTGTGCGGCGCTCCTTGTCACTGAAAATTATAATGTAACTTAACAGCTAAATAGTTGAAAAAAAGAGGTTAAACAATTTGTGGAGGAGAGATCCATCAAGATCTACATAAAATATGGAAGTATCTTTTGCCCCCATAATCTATACCTGCAAATTATTATAAGTATAAGCAACTATACAGCTGCTCTACACTGTCTACTTGTTCATAAGCTGTGCTTTACATCACCCTCAAAAAACAGATATCAGGTCAAACAGGTCTTTGGGTTTACTTATTAAAGGTGTCTTTCTGCAAATAAAGACATATTTTTCATTTTAACATTCAAATGTTAAGTATTTACTGCTCAAAAATACATCTTAGTAAAACAAGATGAAAACCAGAAATTGTATGTAGCCACTGTAATGTATGACAATGTATTCCTCTGATGACAGTGTGTTAAGTGTACAGTAAATTACTTGCAGTAAGTGATGGATATGATTTTGTTCCATATGTTTTCTCATTCTTTAGCAAAGCATTTGATGAGGACTAACATACTGCTGAGATGACAAAAATATCTTCCCACCAATGACTCTGGTGACTCGAAGCGAAGACTCGTTTGGGCCTTCTGTTGCAGCCCTCAGCAGCTTTGCCTCTCGTCTCCCAGTAAATGTCAAACACTATCAGTGCCGTGCCCTTCTGGCCCCTGCTAACGACCAAACACATTCTGCAAGCTCTGCAAATGTTCCTGAACACACTCGTGCCTTGGTCCTGGCTCATCCCATCAGCAGTACAACCAGACTGCCTGGGAACGGCTTTGCAAGGCTTTACATCCTACACACCCTCCACTGCTGCTTTGCTGGGGAGGATTGGTATCTTCTGCAGTATCCACTTGATTTGTTGGGACTCAAGATTGGGCTTAATAGAGAGAATTTCTCTCCTTTTAGCAACAATTTATGTACTTCAAAGCTAATTTTTTAAAATTGCTTGTGACTCCTTTGCCTACTCTTTGCAAGTAGTTTCTTTCTGTTAAAAATTCTATGAAAACATTCTGTCTGAAATACACTTTAAACTTTGGCTTGGACAAATAAATATCAACATCTACATACAGACATTTAACCTCCTTTTATTGTCAACAGAAGACTAGTCAACACACTTATGCTAGAGAAGGCACAAATTAATTAATAAACTGCCCAAACAGTAGCTAATTAATTCAATTGTCTGACCAGTGGTGCCGGCTGTTGATTCAGATGTCCCAGGCTGAGAACAAGCAGCTATGGCACAGGCCCAATAGGACCTAGTCTGAGGCTAGAAATTATTATTTCAAATAAATAAATAAATTGTCCCCTTTTGAGTGAGCTGAGCTCTGTTCCAGGCACTATGAACAGTACTGGCTAAGTTGCTACCTATTAGAAGGGAAATTCACAAACCAAATGCAGATGTAAACTCCTGTGTATATTGACCTAAAATGTAGGTGCTTTAATCTCAAATTGAATTCTTTACTTGTTCATAAAATTTTGATGAAGGAAGACATGAAATAATTTTTATTGAAATAATCTTGTGCTTTACCTCTGTTCTGTGTCATTCAAGCAAATCACCACTGGCACCTACTGCACCTTGCTGCCCATCCAGGAGTGGCAATAGCTGAGTCAGTATTAAGTTATTTTCAAACCCTTCAAATAAATCTTCAGTATCAGTGCTTCTTTTTTTAACATTAAGTAAGTACAAATCCCTGCATCTTGAATAAAATCTTCTGGTGTGTTATCTCTTGACTAATTCCTACATGCAAATTGATGTTCACCCATGAAGCGATCAAGTTTATTCACAGTCCAAATTTGAGACTGCAATTCTTCACAGTGATGAGGTGTGTTTATTTTATTTTGTCTCAATTTTAATCTACTGGAATTTTTCTAAAAGGGTTTCAAAGATCTAATCGAACACAAGGACCTTGTATTTTTCAGATTAAAATGGGATGGTTCTTTGCTGGCAGAAGATGCATCATTTCAAATAGCAGATCTGCAAACAGCATGCAGTAAGATTTCTGCTACGATAGCCCAGAGATTCCTGCACTGATGGTCTCCATACATATCACCCATTTAATTTTCCTAAATGCCTCTGCTAAGAGGTATAATGTTAGCACAAATCAGCAATGAAATGTGAAATGTCGTTATATTTCCATTACCCCTACCTCTTTAGTGATTCACATATTCTCCAAATGCATGTGTGATTTGTGTAATTAAGTGTTGTGGTTTTTTAAATTGTATTAAGACAGATACTCTTGGGAAACCTCAATGATGGTTTTCACTGGCATTATGAATGTACATTAGATTCCAACACAAGTTCTTATGGAGAGATGAAAAAAATTACTCAGCTGTCTAGAAAGCATAGAATTAAACTACTAACACCTTCTCTTTTCCCTCTGACATCTATAGTACAAATCAGAAATTAAAATACATTGATAAATGAGTAAATAAAAAAGTACACACCCTAAATTATCCAATGTTGAGAATATGTTAGACTCATTTAACAAAGGCAGTAACAAGCAACATAGACTGTTGTCTTCAATTTCATTTCAGAGCCTACATTCAATAGCAATTCAGCTGGAATGGCTGCAACTTAAGAAGTCCTATTAAAGTTTGATCACTTAAAATTATATTTGCATGTTGAAAAGGTGTTTTATTCATAGCAGACATGCAGGTGACTCAAAGTAATAATCACACATCAAATACAGAATGACATTTCAAAATTAAATCTTCTCAATAATTTGCATGTCATTCTCAATGCAATTCAAGTCCACTTTCTTTCATGGCAACTATTTTTGTCAATTTTTACCTTTTCTGCTGTTAACAGAACATTAGTTCATTTTCTTGTTCAGTCTGTTAGACTCAAGTGCAGTGAATACAATTTTGTTTGCACAGCTAGCAAGAAATAAGAGAGCAATGAGGTGCTGCCAAGAAAAACTGTGAACAAATCTCAGTATTGGTCTGAGTATGTGTAGCTAGTCCTGTAGACAGGTTTAGATTTGGATTGTGTTTAGATACAAATATTGCATCAATATTTAAATGCCAAAACTATCAACACTACTTACAAGAAATTGCTCTAGAACACAGAAATCCCCTAAAAAGAGTAAGATGAGATACAAGAATGGGAGAAGGCAACAGAAAGAGGGGATACCCAGAATTTTACATTCCTCAACTGTTTAAATGCTTTAATATAATTACTTTTCAGCAATTTCTGTGAATATAAGCATTGTATATTTAGTCAGAGATGAAATGAAATTTCCATGATTGTATTTACCACATTAAGTAGTTTTTCAAACCATTTTGTACATGGGTATCCCTTTTAAAGGAAGTCAGCACAGTGACTGGGATATAGGTCCTAGTCCAAAAAAGTGTCCAGGTAACAACCTCATCTTGGGCAAAACCTTGTGCGAGGCTCCATGAGCTCTTTCAAAGCTGGCAGAATCCACACTGCAGAAGCAATCTAAACCATGGATCCCAGCCTGCAGCAGGGAAGAGGAAGTTCCAGAAAGTGGGAGAAGTAAGGGAGAGTGAGAAAATGTACAGCCAGAAGCAGCACTGGCAAGGTCAGCAGTTAGTAATGTTATGAACACTTTTCAAAAGAGAGCCTGAGATTAGGAGTAGACATTTTTGATATGTGGGGGAAAGCACTTGGCTGCACCATTGGTCTGGGCCCCATGCTGTTTTAATCCATGTAACAAATTATACGTGAAGTAAAGCAAAGTCAACTCAGCTTCCAAAATGAGGCATTTTTTCAGAAATAGTACTCAGCAAAATGCTTATAAACGAGAAAAAACTTAGGGTGATATTTTTTTACAAAACTACTTTGCACAGTCAATCTATATTGTAAGTAAGAAATAAAACATATGAGAATGTGGAATTTATCAATGCCAGTAAAAATGGACTTAGTTCATCAGCAGTACACTTTGCAGGATATCCTAAATTTTTGTTTTAAAGGGGAAGGTGATCAATTTAAATTAATTGATTATTTTTAATTATCTAACTATCAACACCACTATTAAAGAAAATGCATTTAATATACAGGCACAACTTGGAAGACAAACATTGAGAGTCAAACCAGAGATTAAATAACTGCCTACTTTCAGGCTTAAAAAATAAGCTGTTCTTGAGTGTAGAAAGCCCGCTGTGGGTGATGGGCTTCACCTCTGTGAGCACTGACGTAGAGCTACAGTTCAACATCACAGGTAAGTAAAGAAAATGAGTGGTAATTCAATGAGTACCTCAGACATGCAATAGTTATTGCATAGTTATATTCCTACATCTAAAAGTGGGCAATTCATATAAAACTGGTAAGGTATTTATGTATGATTGGTATCTTCAAACTACTGATTACTAAATAAATTGTACCATTGTTCTTTGTCCCAAAGACTCATATTGCCCAACTATCTTCTGACCCAGCTCCTTTCCATTCACAGCCATTCAGCAGAACTGTAGCAGAAGGAGTAACTGAGTTTTCTCAGATGTAATACTTGCCTATTTTATTTATAATAGCTCCCCAGTCAGTTGTCCAGAAAGGCTAATATCCATTACTAAATGACAAGTAAGTTCACCACTAGGTTTTGAAGACTGCTGATCATCCACAGACATATTTTGAAAACAGCCATTCTTTGTCAAGCTGAAAACATTTTTAACTCCTTTTGCATTCTTTCTGCAGCATGGTAGCTTGCATTATACCAGAATGATAATTCAAATTTGAGATACTAGACAACTCGATATATTAGTGGGGTTAGATGAGTATAATGCTTGCATTGTTCACACACTCTCCTCTGACTCACTGCAAGATTATAGATACTCACCGTAAGGGGAGCTCCACCCCGGCTAGGTTTAATCTAATACTTTCTGCTGTTGCAGACCCTTCTACCTCTAAGAAGAAACCAAGCCATTAAGACTTGACTCCACACTCTAAGACTTTTTTTGGTTTTTTTTTACATTTAAGATGATTCACAAAGCTAGCTTTACACGGTTTCCTGTAATCTCAAGGCAGAGGTGTTCTGTAAATGTACTTTGTTTCAAATGTAAGAAACATTAACCACCCACTTCCTGTACTGTTCCCTAAAAGGTTTACAAGTACTGCAGGACTAATCCCATTCTGCCAAAAGCCTGCACTTCTTGCCAAAGAGGGACGCAGTTAATGCTAAATGACTGTACTCTTCACATTAAATAATACTTGGAAGCTGAAACACAGCAAGGCTTTATAGACCCCTTTTGAAAATATCTGACAAAGTCACAAGTTAATTTATGACAGGAGGCCCCGCAGAAAATTCCCAGGGCCAAGCTGTGCTCAGCTTCCACGGCTGCTTGTGTGTAAAGAAAGGGCAGGGCTGGTGCCAAGAGCTTTCTGAGCCCAAGTAACATATAAGCAGGTCAGTGGAACAAATCCGTTCCTCTTAGTAAGCCACGAAACAAAATAGCGTGTGATGGTCATTTGGAACTTTGCCTTTATTGCAGGGAAACATGCCTGGAAAGGTAACTGTTTCAGTCAAAACAATGTGAACTAAGTGTCAATCATTGTCAATAATGAAATTTATACCAACGCAATCCCACCCAAAACAGTGACCAGAGGAACGGCCGGGCATTTGAACTGACACATTTGTGCCTGAACTAAAAAGTGGTTATTAACTAATATCCGCAAATCTCTGCGGGAATCTGAGCTGGGTTAGTTTTCTGCAAGCCCAGGGTTTGGGTCCCGGTTTGCTCACACATCCCCAACATGTCTAAGAATTGAGCAGAAAGTGCTATGTCCCAGTCGATCCCCCTACCGCCTGAATATGCTTTTAAACAGGATTCTAAGGAAGTACTGAAATCCTTCTAGGGACGACTACGCTGGGACACAACGCCCGCAAGCTAACCAGAACATGCACCTCTGAGAGCCTCACAGAACCGGGGGCACAGCTCCGCCCGCCCCGACTCCGCGCCGCCGGAGCCGGAGCCGGGCAGGAGCGCGCCGGGCACGGCCGGACCGCGGGGCCGGGGGCGGCGAGCACAGCCCCGGAGCGGCGCAGGGACACTCGGGCCCCTCGGGCAGAGCCACCGCCGCGGGTCCGGCCCCCTCCCCCGACCGCAGACAAAGAGCTGAGGCTCAGCCGCCACCTACCCCAGTGCTTCTCACCCCAGGTATCCATCCCTTCCTCCGCCTTCTCCTCTGCCCCCCCTCCCTTCCTGCCTCCCTGCGCTCCCCTCCTTGCCCCGGGCCGCCGCGGCAGCCCCCGCCGGTACTCACAGGATGGTGGTCTGGGGGGACACGGCGGGGACGCTCTCCAGCATCAGATGCATGCAGCGCACCGTGGTGCGGAAGCAGAGGCAGCGGCTGGGGCACCACACGCTCCCGCGCTGCGGCGGCGGCGGCTGCGCGGCGGCGGCGGGGAAGAGCCCCCCACTGCGGAGCAGCAGCAGCGGCAGCAGCAGGCAGAGGCCGGGGGCGCCCGCCGCTTCGCGCCGGGACATGCTGCGGGCGGAGGGCGAGGAGGAGGAGGACGAGGAAGGAGGAGAGGGACTTCTGCAGATCCGCGTCGCGCCCGCTCCGCTCCCGGCCGCGGCTGCCGCTCGGGTCGGCGGCGGGGCGATCCCGTCCCCCGCGCGGGCTGGAGGAGGGGACGGCGGTGGGCCCGCCCCGGCCGGCGGAGGGATGGGCGGCCGCCCCGCGCCGGGCTCCGCGCCGCCCTGCGCACGCACCGCGGGGCAGCGCCGGGCCCGGGATGGGGCCGGGGTCCGCCCGCCACCCAGACTGATGCTCCTTCGCCCCCGGGAGGCAGAGCGAGAATGCACCCCCTGAGCGGGACCGCAGCTTGCACCTCGGGAGAGAAGGAAGGGAAAATGAGAGTAGAGAAGGGAAAAGAACGGGTAGGGAGCGGAAAGGAGAACAGCAAGCAAAGAGAAAAGATGAGGACAAACAGATCAGGGAAAGAGAATCCCTTATGAGAAGAAGCAAGTCCAACAAGCCAATTTCCATTTCTGCCCTGCTTTGAAAACCCACATACACAACCCTTGCACTGTCCCGTGCTGCAACCTTTACTTCCGAGCCAGATCAATATGTTGGATTTGCCCTGAATTACTTTCTGGTGGTGGTTTTGGGTAGGTGAGTGCACAGGCAAGGAGGTATAAGAGGACTCACTAGAATGTCACGTAGAAGGATAATAGTTGCAGCCACAGCTCACATGATCTTAACACTTTCTCAAAACGAATCTTTTGAAAACAAAAAACTAGATTGCCTTTGAGATTTCTAACATTGCCCTAAATACTTTGTCATTCTTTTGTGATGTCAGTCAGTCCTAATCAGATCAATACCTTATCTCCAACCCTTTGCCTATCCCAGTGAGCACTGGCACATCATTTCTATGATGAAAACAACAGCAATAACAACCAACCTTTTATGTCTGACAACACATTCTCTTATAAATGATGGATGTCAGAACCCCCAGGTTTACCCCAGAAGTAAGCCATAGCATTTCTGCAGCATTGCCTGAATCTCTTTTTCTTCACAAAACAATGTAGAGGCCATTCTTGCCTGAAACTTTACTATAATAACTCATGGAACAGATTGCTCAGAGAGGTTGTGGAATCTCCCTTGCTAGAGATAACTGTCTGGATGCAATCCTGTTCCATGTGCTCTAGAATTACCCTGCCTGAGCTGGGAGGTTGGGCCAGATTACTCATTGTGATGCCTTCCAACTACATCCATTCTGTGATTCTGTTATTTTGAATCTCACTATCCCATGAGTCTGGGAATGACTTTTGGACAATTTTTTTTTTTACTTTTTTAACATCAAGTTGAATACCTCATCAAGAAAATCAGAGCCTGGAAGTCTGTTGTGATGCTGGATATCACTAATGGGCACAGAATAAAAATACACTGAGATGATTCATTATCTTTTATTATATTTTTCTTGAGTCACTATGTTTCCTTCTCTAAAGCAACATAACTGCTTATATCTTTTAAAAGTAGTTAACTAATGGAAGTATAGAACTAGGGTTTGTGTTCAGGGGTTGTGTCCTGAATCCTTTAAAAGATCCTTCACTACCCCAGCAGTTAACTGGGAGCCTGTGGGCTCAATCTGTGTCTGAAGATAAGGGGGGCTTACTGACATGCCATCAGTATGATTACTGGGTTTCTAGGGTGGTCAGAGACTCCTAGAAGACTCTTACCAGTTAGGTACACTTCCAAATTGGTTGCACTTCTAAATACTGTTGCAGGGCTCGGCTTAGCCTTCTATTTCAACATAAGTTGCTCAGAAACTCCTATACATCCACAGCTGTTTTAGAGCAGAGAATACCAGTCTGAAGTAGAAGAGAATTTACAGAATTAGCAGGTTAAAAAGTTCATCACCTCAGTGTCAATTCAGCAAGCAGATGCTATTGTATCACCTCCTCTGCATTTGTAATCAGTGTTGGGATATAAGCATGTCTTAATCTGAAAATTAAATTTGTTTCCTGGTCCAGGAAAACCTCAGGTGCTTTTGACCTACAAAGCGCAAATGTTGGCACAAGTAAGTTTTTGTTGCAGAAATGCCACTGACATTAGAGCAGCTTGGCAGCTGTAAATCTGTCATCCTGCAGAGCCTGTACTGAAAGCAGCAGAACATCTGAGGTTAGATAATTAAACATGGTAATATAGAGATAGTACAAAATTGGGATATTTGCAGAATTTAGGAAAATATGATGACATTTTACTTCGTGTAATTTTGGTGCTTTACAGTGACTTTCAGAAAAAAAAGTACATAGTTAGAATTACGTTTTCTATAGGAAATTAAAATTGTTCTGAAAAGTTTTTAGTGTCTAGGATCTTGATAGATTATTGCACTATGCCTCAGAAGTATCTGTGCTATTACACATGTGATTCTGATAGTGAGAATAAAAGTGCATAGATACTCTCATTGTCCTTTGGTAATTTAGAGGTAACATGTGCTATAGCATTCTTGCCATTTACTTTGTTACATGCAACTTCCAGGCTCTTGGTTAATATGTTGGTGATGCCTCATAAGTCATATAAGTTAGACATTTTTTCATGCCCTGTGGAATCCAGAAGAATGAGGTGTTACGTCTATAGCTGGACTCAGTGATCTTAAAGGTCTTTTCCTAAACAGTCCTATAATTGTATGATTTTAATATTCATTGCATGCTGTTCTAAATTGATGGCAGAGAAGGTTTCTGATAAATAAACTTCCAAATGGTTTTGATATGTTTCTATTCTTAGCTGGTTTTTATAGAAGATTTTTATAAAATGTGCAGGGTCATTTTTGTTGACCCTGCATATAAATATCCATGGGAAATTTGTCTTCTGTTTCCAATTTCTCTAGTTGAAGAGTCGACCTAACAAAAAAAAGAAAAATTAGGCTGGAAATGAGTTATGTTTCTTTCTGAATGCTAGCAGAAGTGATTACCTTATAGTTAGATAGAGTGTAAATCTCCATTTGCTTTTAGAAGTTTCCTATCCATCTCACAAATTTTTGTCAAATACTGCCACTTGCTGGTTTTATTCTATACCAGTAATTTAGTTTTATAGATTTTGCTTTGCTGAGATACTGAAAAAAAAAAAACCAACCCAAAAACAAACTAAAAGATTAAATAGTTAATACTTTTTTCTTTGGTTTTTCTAAAAATTCAGGTATAAGAAATATATACTCAAATCCTCTTCAGTTTAGTTTAAATCTTCATGTTAATATTCTATCTTTGGATACAAAATCAGGCATATCTAGATCTAGATATCTCCAGATATCTGACAGTGAAAATGCTTTGCACTGTCTTTAGCAGACATGACTTAGTTTATTAGTTAGAACCTTTTAGTCTAATAATAACAGTAAGAGTCAAGAGGACCAGGTTGACAAAATCTCTAATGAAGCACCATAGAAACTTATATTTAAAGTGCTTTCATGATAATATACCAGCACAGGGATGTAAAGATTAAACACGTGAACATTAATTTTTAAAGGCAGAAACAAAGCTCTAACTGGTTTTGAAAGCATAGAATCTTACCTTTTCTTTCTTTTATATATGCAAAATGAATGTCATGGAGTAGCTGGATGGCATGTCAGCAACTGTGCTAAATGCAATTATTAAAATTCATAAATGCTTGTTCCTAAGCATTTTTCAACTACCCAGAAAAACTTAGGCTATATTCAGATACATCATTCTTGAAACACCTCATGCATCTTCATAGCCAGATCTGTCAGAGGCAATGTGACTCCTCTGACCATGGACATTTGAGGGTTTATGATATCTTTGCTGGCACAGCAAAGAAGATTGAGGACATTGTCTCTACATACTCACCAATCCTTCTTTCTCTCATTTGGGATAGTAATGTTGGTATCTTTAAAAGCTGACATTCTCTTTCCTGAATATAATATGAATTTCTGGAGGAAATTATTCTTCACTGGTTTCATCATAAAAGGTGTTCCCTCCAAGTTCAAACAAGAGTATGCCTAGCTGTGAAATGTGGTGGGTAAATTTATTTGACTGGTGACTTGCAGACACCTGAACAAGTGTTGTTATTTTCCTTACAATAATAAATTCCTATGACTGACAAAAAAAAAAAAAAAAAGGAAAAGCTTGTCTTCCAAGTTATCTTTGAATTGTCACTTCAACCAGACTACCTGGTACTAGTGAATGTGTTCAAGGAAAGATGCTTACTGTATCTTAAATCAGCCAGTATAATTTACATTTGCCACATATTCCTGTTCTTTCAGCCAGTGCATTTTAATGTGTCCACCCTTTCAAAGGGACAGTTTGTTACATGCAGGAAATAGACCTTGCCTACCCCTTATATGAAATTTAGGAAAATAAACCATAAGCTTGTAGCTTTACCAACAGTGCAATAAGAATCTATTAGACCTAATTCCTTTGGTTTGATGCCACACAACTCTCACAGATAACACAGTAGTAGTAAAACACTTATCAACCTGCACTGGCTAGTGAAGCCAGGATTGAAAAGTAGATAGCGCAGGAGGATAACCTGTTTTTATCCTTCTGGCTTTTTTAATTATGTGCTAAGAAAAATACTGATTAAAAGAAAAAAAATATTATTAAGCCCTGCTTTGACAAGCCACTTAGAATGCAAAGAAGCATGGCCAGCCAACAAACAATGGAAGAGTTTGCCCGTTATGATAAAGGAAAATAAGAAAACACTCCTGAAGAGTCTTTCCCAAACAAAAATGTGAACTTGAAAAGAACTTGAACCAATGAGGTCCTGGTTTCCCACAGAGTAATTTTCCTTAATAGCAATGTAGCGGGAAATTGGGTGTTATTAGTTTAATCCCTTGACTACACTGAGGCAATACCTCACCCAGAAGAGATTCAAGGCTATGATTTGTTCTGCAGCTGTGCCTGGAGGCCCCAGAGAATCAGAGCCACCAGCCACATGTTTTACAATCATAAATAAAACCAAATGCCCTCTCTGAAGACAGATGAATGCTGTGGGACTGTGCCCACTTCCCAGCTGGGTACTGGGTCGATCCTGGGCACCTTGAGCCCAGGGGCCTGGCTCTTGGAGTGCTGGGACAACCTGGGAAGAGCAGAACTAGTCCGTGGGCACAGGGAGCTGCTGTGGGGAAGGCCAAAGCCCCTGTGAGGGCAAGCAGACCTGCTTTTAAACAAACTGCCATTTCCAGCCTGGCTTCAGCCCATCCCCATTCCCACAGCCCTGCCCACACATCCCAGGGCTGTGCTGGACACTGGTTACCCCTATGGGCCTGATCCCAACCCCAGCCCACAGGTCAAAATCCTGACCCAGCCTTGGCTCATCCCAGTCCTCACCAAGGTGCTTGATGCCCTGGGCTGGCTGCCCTGTTCTTGGCTGGCAGAAGGGACCAAATCCTAGGAAGGGTCCTGAAGGCAGTGGTGAACAAATGCTGTTCAGCTCTCCAGAGCAGTGTAGATGTTTTCTGTTCTTAATTTTAAATAAATGAGCATCATCAGGAGAAACATAGGCAGCAGATCGAGGTAAGATGCTTTCCGCCACAGCTAGTGCAGGTGAGGTCCCGCCTGGAAAGACACATCCTGCTCTGCCTTACCAGACCAAAGGGAATGACAAAAAGCTAGAAAGAGGAACACCAACATGCCAAATGGCCTTGAGTACATGACCTGTGAGCATAGACTGAGGGATCTGGGTATATTTCATCTGGTGAAGTTTGGTTAAGGTTGTGATCCAACAGCAATCTGTGACACTTGGAGGAGAAAGTACACACATTGATAAAGCCATTTTTTGCAGTGGCAGATAATATAATAGCAGTGATATAGGTGTAATTGTTATAAATTGTGGTGTGAGAAATTTAGGTTAGATACGGGGTAAAAATATTTTTTACTAGGATGGCAGTGTGGCACTGGCAGAGGTTACATGGAAATGCTGGGAATGTTCTTTCTGAAAGATTCTCGCCATTTGATTAGACAAAGCCATGACTGCTATGAGAGATTGCTGGCAATAGCCCTTACCTCAGCTGGAGGCTGGCCAAGAGGTCTTCAGACATCCCCTCCAGGCATCATCTGGTTTTTTCATCACCTGACCTGCCCTTTGGCAATGACACCTCATTGTTAACAATAGCTGAACCTGGGTGACCAGTTTAGGCAAGATGCCTCACAAGCTTAAAGGGTGAGTCATGAGCAACTTCACCAATATGACACAGTCTGGAACAGGAATGGTCTGCTCAATTCATCAGACCTTAGCTTCCAGTGAAATGCAACAGTTTTTATGGAGCAAAATCAATTTACTATAGTTTGATTGGAGTAAAAGTTTAACTAAGGGCTTTAGAAAATCAGAAGCAATGCAATACTTAACAGGACATTCAGAAGAATATATATTTTTCCATATAAATGTTTGTGTTTAAAGATAATATACTAGAAAGATGTAGTTTCTCAAACTTTCGGGTCAAATACCAAGGTGCACCAAGAGGCAAGAGGGTGTGTTCAGCTACACAGGTTGTCTGAGGTTGAGGCTATCAACAGACCTCCCTTAATTCATCCATGCTTTCCAGGCTGATCAAAGCCAGTATGACTGTTCAACTAGGGTGGGCCAGCTTAGTCCTTTTCTCTCCCTAAGGGCGCTTTCAGTGTCCTCTAATTACTCCCCCGATTGACTAATTGCTGTTTGATCTTCCTCCTTTAGTCACCTTTGATGTTCTGTTGTTTGTTACATTCTCTGGTTAGAATTAAGTTATTTTAGAGAGTAAGACAGTCCTGTGAGCGAGGAGTGCAGAAAAATAAGTACTAAAAAGAGAACAAAACAATGTTCTTTGCCCCAGGGGGCGAACTCCAAATTACAATGGAAATTAAATCAGAGGTCTTGATTTGTAACTCCGGTATCATGACCAAAATATCATGTTTGCAGCCATGCTCTTTTCCTGTTGGCCCTTGAATTTATAATGACCTGCCAGGAGAGGAAAATGGCCATTCCAGATGCAAGACTTAGATAAGAGTAAGGAAAACAGAGCATGGTAAAGAAACAAATGGAGAAAAAAAAAATCCACTACCAAAATCTGTAGTGATATGGGCGCATTTTGCATGTAAATCAATGTAATGTACAATTCTTTTCAACTGCACAGACAGTAATCTTATTCTCCATGATCCATGCTGTACATGCTCCACTGGCCTCCACTCATCTGTTTGTCCCATCTCATCCTCAAAATGGATATCTGGCTGGTTTGGTCCCTTTCTCTCCTTTTGCATAGCTTGGGGAAAGCATAATTTATTCCCATCCAGTTCTGACTAAAAGTAGTAATAGCTTTAAAATATGAGTTAAGGCTCTATTATTGATCCTTATAAATTGCAAGTTAGGTAGAAGAATTTTAGAAAATTAGCAAATTTTGTATTTTTTTCTGCTGATTTTTCTTGTTTTGTTTTTTTTCCCTTTCATTTCCAGTTCTCATTCTATTCTCACTCTTATTTTTCTAGCAGAAGAACAGCCAAAACAGGTCTTAGATAGTAATGAGTGCAAAAGAGACAGGGCTGTTGTTTGATTTTTAATTGCTTTTTTTTTTCTGTTTTATCAAAAAAGCAAAATATTTTAAAACCCTGGTGCAATTAAGATGTCCTGTTCTGTGGAGAAACAGACCACAAGAGACCTTGGCCTCTTTCACAAGTATCTATTAAGAAGCTGGCAGCTGGCAGGCATTTTAGTAGAAAATACTAGCCTGTAAATGGAAAAAAAAAATTATCCCCGTTTCATTTGTAAGACCAACATGAACAACATACTTCTAATATTTATTTGTAACTTTTATCAGAGGCACCAGAATTAAAAGGACACAGTCATTATTTTTCCATTTCAAACTTTCTTTTTTTCATCCTTCTTCATGCTTTCCCTACCCCTTTTCTTCAATACACAAGGTTTTTAGGTCTTTGATTAAAAACTAAAACATTAGAAGGTGCTTGAGTGATTCCTAATTCCATTTCTATTTTTGAGTCATGGTGTTCATTTTATTTGACTCTTATAAACTTGTCTTATTGAAAAACACCAAGGAAGATGAACCCTGTGGCACAGAAGCACAAGGGTTGCTCTTTTGTGTGAACGTAAGGGCCCAGAACAGTTTGAGAGACATGGAGCAGACAGCTGGGGTTACTTCTCAGAGAGGGTTTGAGGAGCCTCCTAGGAGCAGAGGGCATAAGCCAGGGCTTAGCCAATGACTCAAAATGCTGTTGGTTAGCTTGGAAGCAAGGACATGCTTGCAAGGAGCTTGTGAGAACACCTGAAAAATATTTTTCTTTCTCTTCTAGTTGTTTAAAAAGATAAAACTCCTACTTTTGTTAAAAACCTGTCTTTTTCTTTGTCTAAATAGTTTTGGTCTTCTTTTGGAGAAGAATTCCTAGGCAGATTCTTTTCAAAGCCAGCTCAGGATCTTGCCACACACACATTTTGCAGCCCTGCTCATTGAAGCCATACTTTCTCTTGCCTGCAGTGAGATTTGGAGGAAGAACACTTGGAACATTTAAAACAGATCATTTAATAGATGAGTACTATTATGAATATATATGCTGCTATATGTTAGTATATATTATTATAGGTGGCATATATATTTTACCTTTTTATTTTATCTTTTATCTATGGGTTTGTTTGTCATGAGTGTTTAGCTGTGAATCAGATTCCTTAGGAAATAGTGGACGAATTCAAACTGCAGTTTGAAAAACCAAGGTTTATCAGGATTTTCAATGGGAAGCATGTGAGAACAATGACTTCTTAAGGTGCTGATCATCACTGTTCAGACAGCTGCTGATCATGTGTAGGCAGGATGCACGGTGAAATGGTTTTCATGATCCCTATCTGCAGATGAGATCACCTCCTGTGCAGTGCTAGCAGCCTCACCTGAGTCAGCACATCCAATGAAAGGTGCAACCTTTGCCATGAATATTGCTATCGTTTCTTGTTTATTTACCCACCTACCCTGAAAGATTCCCTTTTCATGCCGGTCAGTTCAAAATGGCTTATACTTACTACAAAAACTTAGCAGTTCCACTGATACTTTGATATCTGTTTTTAGCCACACCACATTCTGCTCTTGGTTTTAAGTATTTTCCATCAGCTGTCTTACAGTAAATGCAATTTCTTAAAAAGACCATTCCTTTCTCTTGCCTGGAATGAATTATTCTTCCAGACAGTATGTTCCAGATCTTCCTCCAGGGATAGAAATTCAGCTTAAGTAATTTTCAGAAATTATTGTCACATGTATTCTGATAACTATAGATGGTACAAATGAGAAAGAGTGAAATAATTGGAAGGGAATTTCAGAAGATAATTTTTTTTTGTAAAGGACCATATAACTAAGCACGTGAGAATCAGAGAAATTGGCACCTGATAGAAGTTTCTCCTTGATTGGCTTGAATTGGTTAAACTTGCTGCTATTACTGTTGCCATGCCATTTTCCTGGGAGGAGCAGCAAAACTAGATTTTACTGTAAACCTTTCTTTTTGTAGTTTACTGAAAGTGTTAGTGAAACAAAGGTAAAATTCTTTCTTGGTCCAAGAGGTATAGCATAGAAAGGCTCTCCATCTTTTCCTAGGAAATATAAAATTTTGGGGTATCAGCATTTTTAATCTGAGATTAACTATACATATGTATCTGGGAAAATAGACATGAGAGGTAGATATGTGTCATGTTATGTGTAGTCAGAAGAGCTGAAATATCTATTTTAGCAACACAGGTTAGATATTACTCATATCTAAGCAAGACCTTACTTCTGTCTAGGCCTGAACATGTTAGTGGAGGTGTTAACAATGATCTGCTTAAATATGAATGTGGCTCACACATCTTGGGCATTCATCTGGGCAGAGTCTCAGGGCTCCAAGGCATGATTGTGGATTTTGTGAAGTGGCACACTTCACAGTTTAGGACTATATGTACCTGTGCACACACTAGTCTTTCATGTTAGTATTACGAGAAAAAAATTAAATCCTCAGTTTCATCCATGTAGAGAAAATTCTCCTTAGGAAAAATGTCCCAAGCAAGGACAGGGTAGTCCATACAAAAAATTAACACTGTCTGAAAATCTGTTTTCATTTTGTTAACATCTCCTTAATGTGTAAATCCAGTAGTGACTTGTACACTTCTGTTCTCTCATTACAAAAGCCATGATCAGTGAAGAACTGAATAAAAGCAATTCCATATGTTATAAGGGTCAGTGAATAGCTCATTCTTTATATGCCACATTATTTCCTAGCTGCATACTGCTCAGATACCATTGAATTTAACACGTTTACTTATATTAATTGAAGCAACAAACCAATTTAAAAATAACCACAGCCATCTCATAATCACCAAAAAAAATTGGAAAAAAACATACTGCTTCTTGTTTTGTTCCTATTATAAGTAATGGCTGGATATAAATTTATGCCTCACTTTCATAACAACCACAGAAAAGGATCTAAACTAGAAGTGTTCTCGAAAGCATGGTTTGAAGCAATTAGTGCTGCTATCACCCCAGTGAAGTCTTTACTGCAGCTGCTGCTCTTCCAAAGCTGCTGCAGGTATTGCTGCCTCTGGGACCACTTGGCACTGGCAGCCCCAGAGCTACTGGAGAGGGAATAGCAGGACAAACATTATCAGAGGAGCCAGAAGCAAAGGAAATCCTCAAGTGAGGCTACAAGATCTGACAAGGAGGACAACCTGGCCCAAGGTTCTGTCCTTCAGGGGGATACTCACTTTCTTTAAGTGTCAAATGGAAAGTGGGCGCTTGAGCAAAATAATAGGTACCCACAAATCCAGGTCATCCAAAATAAAGAGTGTTTCAGGGCTGAAGAAAGAAACTTCATCAGTCACCCCCACAGCACAGTTGGTTGCTCCTCAGACATATGCTCAATGTCAGTGTGTGCAGTCCTAATGTTTGGTGTGCAGTAGGAGAATATCAATTTTTTTCAGTGAAGCTGTTTGACTTTTCAGTCTTAAGAGTTTCTTATTTTTAGATCACAAAAGCAAGACACATTTAAAGCTAATTTAAGGTTAAAGCTTCTCTCATTGGCAGCCTGAATCGTGTAGCAAAAGTAGCAAACATTTGGACAGGGCAGAGTCCAGGGTGTAATGCAAAAACAAGAAGTGTCAATAGGTGAATATCAGAAAAACCTAATTACTTCTGAAAAACATCCACTTGGCATGCCTATGGCATCCTCTAGCTCCACCACAGCCTGCAATCTTTTCCTTCTTGAAAGGGCCGTGCATTATCCCACCATGAGTGTTCCTATCTTTATTTTTGCTACTTGCTCAATTTTATATGTCTGCATTTTTGATGGTCCGACAGTTCTGTTTCTTTTGCTTCTTTTGCTTTCTAACCATGTTTACCTGTTCTGCAGCTTTTTTTTTCTGTTTTGATCCTTTCCCAGACAATATGTCTGATCGTGCTTTTCGGAGGCATTTGCAAGAGGAGTGATTTTCAATGTACAGTCAGTGATTCTGGAGAATTCCCAAATTATTCCTTATCATTCATGAGAGGTAGTTAAGAAAATCAAGTCTACTGTCAGCTGGGCTAAATGTTCTGCTTAGAGATCAATTTCAATCCATTGAAACAAGTGTCTGTAATGAAAACTCTTGCTCTAGACTTAGATCTGTTTTTTTCCACAAAAAGTGTTGAATGAATAATTGATTGCAAATGCTCCATTCCACTTCCACATCTTCTCACTGCTTTAAGAGGAAGTAAAACTCTATATATAGTAGTGACAAGACAGAGCTCAAAGTTATTTGCGCATACAGTTTCTGACATAGTTTTTGTCTTTTTGGTACTACTGAGGCACATAATCCCATTACTGATTTTAAATAGCAAAACCAGAAATTACCAAAGATGAGAAGACTGATCAGCACAGAATTAATATATTTTACATAATGAACTTGATGTTATGATGGACTAAATAGAAAGGCAAGGTTAGAGATAATAGACTTTTTTTTTTATCTATTACAAAACTTGATAAAAATGTAGCAGTTGGTCACAGGTCTAAGAGCTGTCAGTGAACGATTAAGAAAAAGCAGAATGTAATACAAGGATGCAGTGACATGCAAAGTATTTCTGGGCAATAGGAACAGAGAGATCTAGTGTTATTTATGAAGACATTGGCATCCTGGGCACAGGAGGTGCAAGGATTAAGTCAAAAAAGTTCAAGAAGGATTAAGTCCACAAGGACAGATAGCCTGTTGATCAGAACAATGGAAAAATGGTCCTACAGGACCAGAGGAGCTGGCTCATATCCTTTGGCAAAAGGGTTTGTCAGAAGAGATACTGATGGCAGGAGACAGAAGCAGGAAGTGACATTAACTACTTCACTGCTCATCTGATTACTAAT